>NC_051849.1:152047331-153297331 GCF_905115235.1 Hermetia illucens
GCACAATAGTTCTTCAAGGACGTGGTGCGACTTTCCCTTAACAAAATAATAATAATAAGAGTTAATGCCCAATCAGTTTACTACCCAACATCAGCAAGGTATTTGAGGTTTTGGTATTGAAAACCTGGAACGGACATATCAAGAGGGCGGAATCATTGTCCAATGCGCAATGTTTGAGTGCGAAGGTTCTTGCCTTATAGACATGGAGAAGTCTGGTTGGATGGCCTGCACGAGTTTCCCAATCACCTGGTAGTGATGATGTCTGGCATGCTGTACGGCAAATGCTTTGTCATCACAGATGGAATTTCATGTTCTGAATGGATTGCCCCAAGGAACAGTGACTGCACTTACACTTTTTGCAGTATTTACCGGCGAATTACTTAATTTGTTTGAGTTCAATAAATCTCCGAAAAGGTCGTTGGTTGCCTTTGCTGACGATTTGATAGCCTACACGGCACATAAAAAGGTAAGTGAGGAGCAAGTTGAACTTCAGAAGATGTTCAATGACATTAAGTTCTTCACGAATAGTTGGCGGATGAAAATCAATGGGCAAAAGTGTGAAACGATTCTGTTTCGAAATTCCCTCGCGTAAACCAGTAGGAACTTGAAGAGGAATTTGAGAGATTTCCACATTGGCGCGAACGAGGATAGTTATGAGCGCATCCCCCATAAGAAGTGCGTTAAATATCTGGGTGTGCGTCTTGACGAACATTTTCAATTTAACGAATATTCTTTTATACTCCACATGTTAATCGAAAAGGTATCATTTGCTACCTTACTCTGGTTAGACCAGTATTCATCGGCGGGTATCCAATTGGGTTTAACTTGAGTGCTAGCCAGATAAAAAAAAATAGGGATCTTTTAAAGGAAATGTCTGCGCGCAGACACAGTGCTGAACATGGCTGCTTCGTCAAATGGTGAACATTACGTAATTAATGAGGAGATGTATGCAGTTGCTTCTATGCCGAAAATTGACACAGCATCGTATAGTACGATCCGCTTCACATGGGTTTGGGTTTCGTAGCCATTCTACCCAAATGGCATATATTTCCAGGAAACTCTAACGACAGGCTTCATTCCTCCCGCTTTCGTGTATCTCAATAGAAACGGTTTAGTTATCGATTCTGCCGGTGACCAGGTTGTGTATCATATATATAGGCGAGTCGCCGACAAGAAGGTACAATGTCCCCGGAACTTGACTGCGGGGGCTCGGGGATTCGGTGGGGCTTTGGGATGCCGACTAGTACTCAGTTCTGCCATTTGTCTCATGGTAAGACGGACGAGTTTAGATTTTATGCCTCTTTTCTCCAACTTGAACGAAAATTCTGCCGTAAGTGTAAGATGGCCATCCTGGGTCTAAGCGAAGTGAAATGCTGGGACTCCCTAGACGCGGAAAACTCTAGCGATGGTAGATGCGAATCCGATGACTTACTGTTGCTAACGGCCACAGAAAGGCACGCTCTCATGACCTGGGAATCAGTTTCCGACAGGATCTTGACTGCAAAATTCAGGCCCAGCTTAGGATGAATCAGAATTGTGCAGTGTTACGCAATAACGAAGATTTCCGATTTATAGGAAGAGGATACTTTTTGTCGACCGTATCGCAGTCAGCAATAGGTTTAGGTGTTGTCTTATAAATTCAGTTAACAAAAGAGGTGCTGATTCGCCCTCGAAAGCAACTATCATCTGATGATAACTCGCCTCCGTCTACTCGCCGAGGGGTAAGGTATTGACTTCCCAATGAGTGAGAAAATTTTCTTGCTGCGCAACCTTTAAACATGACGTTCTTAAATATTGGGAAAAGTCGTCATATGACCTGCGGAGAATTTGGTCTCTGTTGATCGTTGCAAACAGGATGAGTGCGATACGCTGAAGTTCCGTTGCCGTGAAAGAGTACAAGAAGTACAACGTGGTGTATACCCCAACAAAACGAGTTCCATCATTACTTTCATGGGGGAAGCCACAACTGCAGCACTCCGAAATAACTCACAGATGATCATAAGCCTTTCGATGGCCCTGTGGGAACTTGAACCGTAGGCTACTCAGCCGAAATGATGAGCAACTAAAGCGATCGAAGAAGCATGTCAATGCAATTCTCAATCGTATCACTTCCCTTAGAATCTCTCTCGCGGATGGAAAGTACCACAGCATATGGTACGCACTGCTCTTCCAAACAAAGCCCAGAGTTACCATCAACGTGTTTTAGCGGAGTGAAGCCGCCAGCATTGATGGTCTCATTGCGGAATTGTTTCTTACATCCCTTTCAATCTTCTGTAGAGTTACAGATTTGGAGAAGCAGGTGAATAAGGTCGAACTGAATATAAAAATTAACAAAACCAAGGTTCCCCGTATTTTCATTAAGGATCATCAATCTATATCTATGTCGTGTTATTGGAGTTTCCTGGCTTGAAAGAGTAACAAATGAAACACTGTGGATATCGACTGCTTCCCTGAAAATCCAAAGCCCATTTCAACCACGAATCACATCCTTCGGAGTAATACTGCTCGGATGTATTCCTTGGTGATCCGTGCTGGAGTATGATAAGGTCTGGCATGACGGTTTCGTCTATAAAATCAAAGAAAAGCTACCTACGAATAAGCATAAAATCCTTGTGCTTCATCATCAGAGGATTTGCTAATAAATAAAAGTGTGTACTTAGTATATACTGCCCACAAACGAACGCTTCTCTACCTAGTGTAAACACTCGAATCGTAGTGATGTATCGCAAGACTTTATGGATCACATGAAAGAAGCTGAGCAATGTTTGGTCCACTGGAGAATCAAAGTCAACGAAACAAAGTGTAGTCATGCCTCCTTCATTGAAGAAAAATGTGTTAAACTTAACGGCATTTCCATTCTCCTTTTTAAGGAAGGAAAATTCCTTGCTTTTCTGAAAATGTAAAACAAATGGCTGCTAACTCTTGATTTAATGACATTAGAAACGTAAAGAAAAGAATAAAAGCGCAACACTTTCGTGTTGAAAGGTTTGCAGAAACTGCCAATTCTCTCCCTCCCACGTCTGCCACCTGCTCTCTCAGGTGGTGCGCTTCCAAGAGAATCTATACATCAGCTCTGGGGTTCGTGAAAGTTTCACTCGATTTTCTTAGAGAGTCAAACTTGGCCGACTAATCCCTTTTATGGACTCAGCACAGCCTCAAACCTGACAGCATCCCTTTCCCCTTCCAGTTACTCATAGTATGCGCTAAAGTAGTCTCGCTTCTTACGAGCCTCTTATATTCGTACTGTGAGTTTCGAAAGTTTGACCAGCCTTCATTCTTATTCAGAAGTCGTTTGGTTGATTTCCTGAGTTTTTGCAGTTCTCGGTTATACCATGGAAACGGTTTGTCGCTTTGGCCTCGAGAAATAGGACAAACCTCTTCAAAGCACTCAAAGTTGCGCAATTCAAAGTTACCAGTTGATCTTTTATCGTCTATTTTCTGTGATTTTATTTGAATACACTCGAAGTCTTCCCTCCTTGTTGTAAGAGGCGATTAAAATAGAAAGAAATTCATAGGCGAATTTTGAAACTTTCCTGCTACTTAAAGGGATAGCGACTGACCTTTAGCTATCGAAAACGAACAATGATTGGGTTCTGGAATGTGCGCACGCTCCTCGACAACGGTAGCGAGGGTCCTCAGAATCCCCGCTTTCTCCAACTTCAGAGGGAATGAAAGCCAAAAACGCTACCGGTTGAAATTTAATGCGCAGCATCCGCAACCTCCATGACAGCATCCACTATAAATTTCCCTACTCTGAAAGCGAATTATCTTGGAGATAAGTCCCGGCTGGACGTATCTACTTCTCATGAGCTTTTGGAATATTTTTACGCATTTACTCGATCCTTGCCAACTTCAAACCTCTTGAATGGACCAGGTGGTAGGTCCAGCCAATAATATAGCAGTAGTTTATATACCTCCACCGGCGGGTACTGCTGCCTCGTCCTTGTTTTTCATAGAGAGCTCCAGCTCGTTCATCGTGAAAAGTGGCAATCTCCGCGACTTTCATGCTTTTGTCATCAACCTGAACAGGATCCGCAGGGAATAAAGTCGGTATCATTCGGCCCATCCCCTCGCCATTAAAGTAATAGGGTTTTCCGCATAGCCTCAATTTATAATCGTTTCCCCACAGATCCCCATCAACCTCGTCGGGTAGCTCCAGCCAGCAACAAGCTTTGCTTTTTGCTTATCGCGCAGCGGAATCTTGTTTTAGTTGATCTGTACTCTGCACGTTGTGCTAAACGGCGGAAGTAATGTCATTTCCGCAATCTGTCCACCCATAAATAGAAGGCTTAACACCTTCGGGCGCCTTACGGGTTAGAAGGTCCCACAGGCTGTCATTGCGGGGTTCATAACTGAATTTACAACAGGTCGAACTTCAGCGCACCCATCCTGAAGTATCCTCCAGCGCGTCTTAACATAATCCAAGAACTGCGGCGAACCTCCTGATGTTCACCTTCGCGATATTCCGTCACCGGAAGTTAGAGTTACAATACGAGGTGAACAAACTTTTCGGCCACTGTGAGTAAGGCACTGTCGTGAAGACAATATTCCATTTGCTATGCCAAGGGTTAGACAGAAAGCATGGAACTGTTAAAACAGATAGAGCATGAGTTTTTCAAATGCCAAAACACACAAACTAAGGATTTCTGATTCTTGTTGGAAGTAACGGGTGCGTGGGCCGAAGAATGTAATGACGATATTATTGATCGAAAGTCGCAGTCGAAGCCGTAAGCTCGCCTGTAAAAGCTAACAACAGACAACTCAACATAAATAATTTCTCCACTTCGTCATTTTTTGAGGGTTACTTTCCTTATTAATTCATAAATTATAAATTATTCGAATTAATACATACATATGTACAGTTATAGACATTCGTACTGATTTTTTTCGATAAAAATTAAAATGATTTTTTTAGATGAAACTATTTTGTATTGTAATATCTTCTTGTTACATAATCCAATTAAATTTTTTTATTTTTTATATAATAATTTCTTTTCTAAATAAAGGATTTAACTTGAAAACGCAATATAAATATATAAATAAATTATTAAATAAATAAATAATTTATTTATTTTGTTTATTTATTTATTTTAATCTATTAAAACTCCAAAAAAGTGACAAAAAAAGTTTTTTTGAAGTTAACTTCACTTAGTGCGGTTCCTTTCGATTTTTTATAACAGACAAAATTCGCTCAGGCATTGAATTTGCCAAGTTTTTTTGGCAAATTTGTTTTGATATTCGCTCACTGCTCCTTCATGGCGTTTCTGAGGTCATTCACCTAGCCAAATTGACGACTTTCGCCATAAACCTTCCTTGCAGCAGTCCTCACAAATTTTCGATAGGATTGCAATCTGGACTGCATGCCGGCCAGTCCATTTCCTAATTTTATTCGTCTTAAACAAATCTGTGGTCGCCTTCGTGGTGTGAAAAATATTTTTATATAAGTTTCGCTTGGATCGTACCACGTTACGTTGACTCAGGTTCATCAAGCTTGAACTCCTCTTCGTCTGAGAATGCGACATCGCACCATTCATGTTGAAACCAACGACAGCGAGGCGGCAGACGGACTAGTGGTTTCCAGCCTGGAAACCACTGCCGTCGAGCTGAGTGTAGCAAAACCCTCGACGTCAGAGAATCCCTCAAAAGTAATGACCAACAAAAACGTCGGTCACTGGAATCCGACTAAGAAGTGAAGGTGTCCTGCTCAAGAGCCAGTGCCAAAAAGCCATGCATATTTTCAGCAATATTGCTATGTATAAGGAGGCCGATACTGTCGACGGGCGGGATGAAAATGACCTCGTTAAATACCAGGTAATTTTTAAGGAATATAACAGCAAACGCCTGGCAGACGAGCAGAAAGCGAAGCCCACCGCTCAAATCGATCTCAACACGAGGTCGAATAAAAACACAAGCGGAGCGGAGTGCGCAAAAGCTCGGACGCTAAGCTCTGGAGAAAAGTAAGCAGCAACAGCCAGCCGATGGGCCACAAACTGGAAAATCTTTCAGCGACGTGACCAATTCTCCAGGGACTTTCTCGATTTGTGTGTCGCCAAGATCAGCGACGCCTGAGACAAGATTCCCAATAGATCGGTCGCTCGCATCCGCTACCGAGGATCCGTATGGATAAGGGCAAACTCAACCAAAACCTGCACTTTGAAAACTCCTGGATTCCCGTGGACGACTGGGTAGTTATCAAGAAGCTCACCTTTTCTGCTCCGTATAAACGGAGAGTTCCTGGAGGCACTGGAAAAGATAGATTATAAAGTGCAGTTCGGAGTCAGAAACGCAAAGGTGAAACTGATCCGCCCTGCAAAACTAGATGACGACCTGGATCCAATCGACGCCACCAACGAGTTGTTCGAGTAGATGGGGAGCGACGGTCCGACGGAGATTTGGAGAGATATTATAATTTATTGCGCAGCACAGGAGGCGCAGATCAGGACAGACCTAGAGCATGCATCCTAGCGAAGAAGAGTCTGCACGCTTTCCTGTATCCGGACCTGAGTTCCAGCGACCTAGTCGTAGTCAAACTGGAGCAGGCGAGGGCAGAACGTATATTTATCACCGGCTTATATGGCTCACAACAAACAAACCTCTTAATAGGCTACGACGCCAATGCAAGGCATAGGCTTTGGGGCAGTTCGGACATCGACGGAAGAGGTGAGTCATTCTTTGATTTTATTATTGCTACAAACCTATCGGTGTATAACAGGGGCAGTACACCAACCTTCCATTTCCCCAGCTTGGAGAACTGATGGTTGGGAAGAGGACCTTGATATCACTCTATTAATCGACAATGGAATTCTTAGAGTGGAAAGCTGGAGAGTGTCTGACCAGAGATCCTTCTCAGATCACAGTTGGATACCTCTCAGTCTAGATCTCGCTATAGAGGTCTCTAAACCCTTTAGAGACCCCAGGAGGATCGACTGGAGAAGGTATGATTAAATAATTAAGAACTGACTCTGCGGTACGCAAATTAGCAAGATTGACACGACAGACGAACCGTAGTCAAAGGTCGGAAAAAACATTTGATACCGCCTTTGAAGCCTCGTGCTCTGCTAAATACAGCAAGAAGACACAGCCACCATGGTAGAATGATGATCTCTCCAACATCAGAAAGGTGACCAGGGAAATCTTCAACATCTGCTACAGGTATAAATGTTAGCAGCCACACAAGGACTGGCTAAAGAAGTACAATTCGGCCATCAAGATCTACAACAGGACTATTTTCAATATATCGAAGCACCAGCCAATCTGCGAGGCTTAGTAAGATTCTGTCCAAGGAGCCCATCATTTCTTAAAAAGTCGGAAGGCTCCTGGACGGAATCTTCTAGTGAAACCTAAGAGCTGTTGCTTCAGATGCACTTTCCCACGAGCGAGGAAGACTGTGTGCCAGAGTCTTGCTTGGAGGGTTTGCTGCCACCCCAGCCGTGGCAGACTATCAAATCGTTAATTACCGAGGATAATATCGGCTCGGCTATAAACATAATGGCATAATGCCAGTCATGCAACAGAAGCAGCAGGAAAGGGTTGTGCCGTGGTTTGTTGAGATTTACCGGATCTGCATCTGTTTAAGATACATACCAGTCTTGGAGACGCGCACGAGTGGTTTTCATACTGAAAGCGGGCCGTCGTGGGCATGGAACCGCGAAAGACTTTCGACCAGTCACCCTCACCTCATCATGGTGCGTCCAATCCCAATAATAATAAATAATCGTTGGCACAACAATCCATATTGGATCAGGGCCTTGAAGTGTGTTAGGGCACTTCATTCAAGACCGTAACGGTATACTACAGTACACTGTAGGAGGCAATGTGGTCAGCATTGCGCTCGCCCGGGATTATTACCCTGATTTGACTCAGGTACTCATTCACAGCTGAGTCGACTGGTATTCGACGTCAAACCACGATACAAATCCCATTGCCACCAGTGAGATTTGAACCGCGACCTTCCGTACGACAGCCTTGTGCTCTAACCACTGAGCTATCCGGACACTCCTAATGTCCAATCCTAATGTACGGCTCTATTGTATGATGGGAGGCTTTGAGCACAAAGTACAATAGAACGAAGCTTAATACGATTCAAAGAACCATGTGTGCAGGTGCTGCTGGGGCTCTGCGGTCCTGCCCGGCAGATGCTGCTAGTTTACTCCTGGATCTCCTCCCCCTAGACCTCCACATTAAATACCTTGTAGCGTGCAGTTTCGTCAGACTACGCGAGTCCGGTTGCTGGACAGTGAAGTCCTTCAGCCATAGTAACATCCAAGACGGCGTACCTCGAGAAATCTGGGCATTCCCCAAGGACTCTGCCACACGCAATCTGAACTTCACGAGAAAGTTGGTTGTGAACTTTCCAACCAGGGGAGAGTGGAAGACCAGAGGCGTGTGGCAAGGTGATGACACAGTATTCCTCACCAATGGATCAAAGATCGTCTGTGGAGTTGGTGCGGGAGTTTTCTTAAAAACACACAGTATATCCGGGTCGTATGGTCTCCCAGGTTTCGCCAGTGTATTCCAAGCGGAAGTACTGGCGATACTGGAAGTCTGCCAATGGTTCAAGCATGATCCGAGCGCCAAGCGTAACATAACCATTTTGACCGGCAGCAGTGGCCCATAGGAGACCATGTCGCCAGATTCGGCATACTCTACAATTCACATTGCCGAAGCTGCCGAGAAGATTGTCCAAGTCGAGCTAAAGTCAGGCTAATGACACCGGGTAAACCACTCTTTGGGGACCTGAGGGTATTTCTAGTTGCAGGGTGGGAGAGCTACTTTCCTTCGTGAATGCTACACGCTGGCTCTGAAGATTTGACCTGGCTGGGCTCTGCCTTCTTGCTCTCATAACAGCAGTCACGGTCTTAGGGAGTTTGTGGCATCAAAACGGCGCTAATTGGTCTGTTCGGAGCAGCCACCTACCATAGAAATATTAAAAATTATAAAAAATCAGCATTATCCAAAAGTTTTTGTTTTTAATTTTCGAGCTGGTGCCGTATAACCTACGTAGTTTTCCTGGCTTTAAAAGTTCTCACCGTTGGTACAAAAAGTCTCCGGGTTCACTTCAACAGTTGAAATAAAAGGTGCTGAAACTTGTATAGGCAACCGACACTAATTTTGTGCAGTCCCAAGCCAAAGGAGGCAATATTCAGGACATTGTGTCCTGCCGTTGACTTCCAGTCAGTCCCGCTCAACAGAATTATCAACTGGTCGAGCGCTGCCAAAACTCCGCGGCAAGCAGAAATGCATGCACTGCCGAAACCTAGACCAACTTCGCCAGCTCCTCATGCGCAACCCGCTCTTTCGGCTTCTACGCACTTGCTAGGTGACGGCGGTACATATGGACGTACATATGTACGCGAGTTCGCGCATATCATCACTCATCGCACTCCATCCCCTCGTGATTCCAAAACTTGTCCGCTGCTCTAACGAGTCAACGAAATTAACAAATGCAAGGGGAACTACACGCGTAACTCGTTTCTGCATAAGTACGCGCGGTGAGCGCGGTCCGGCCATACACGGAATGGGAAGCATTCACAAAACAAAAACGAGCCGAGCCGGCAAATAGGCGAATGCGATAATACATCACCGTCATATGTTCGCGGATGTTTACTTCTTTTTTCCCACACCCGAGCCGAGCGGCGAAGAGTGCGGCCTTCTCGCGAAGAGCCGCCAGCTGAGAGAGCCGAACGCCCGGCGAGCTCTCTTCGAGGCATTTCCCGAAAGCTTGCGGCCACTTAGCTTTTCTGCACTACTCGAGCTCGAGTACTTGCCTCCCATGCGCCCACTTGCACACAAGCACACGATTTGCGTTTTCTCGAGTGCGGTGTGCGGATGTGCTGCGACTTGCGATAGTGCGGCGGATGCCATATGCATGCGCATGTACCACCCTGCTGCCAAGCCGAATGAGATCAACGGGCTTCGCGAGGGTACAGGTGTAGTGGTGGCCGATTGCCGAAATTTGGCATTGAATTTTTGGGAGTTAGGAAACTTTGTCGGTGTTGCCCATCTGGTGAGAAATGCGTTGCATATATTTTCACTAGGATTTTTCTTCAGCTGTAATTATACGCTCCCTGAAAGATGGCAGCTTATCAAAAGTTTTAATGAATGAAAGTGAAAATGTATTTTTGTAGTTTATTCTAAATGACAGCATTTAGCTACATTAATGCAACGATTAGTGGTATTTGAGAAGAAAAAGATCTCCAGAAGTATGTTAAGTCCACTCAGCAGTAAAAGAGGGTTTGGAAAAAAACACGAAAGCAAGATGACGTTTTTGTTTTTTCAACACATGTTTATTGAATTCGAATGAATGAAATTTTTAAGACAACTGTCTCACAGTTGGAGGATGGAGATCTAAAACATGGTTGAAACCCCAAACTAACTTTAGAGTCATGCTAAATACAGTCAATATAATGGACTCGAAAATACGACTCAGTTGGAAGGTGGAGAAGAATAGTGTATTACCAATTCCAGTAAGAGTTTATAAGTCACATTTCTAATGTTGGTCAGCAGAAGAAGGGAACAAGTTCTTCCCGAAAAATCGATAAATGTTTGGAATCATTATTCTGCTGAAACAGATAACCATGCGAACAATTGAAATAAACTTCCGTTTACAGATGGTTAAAACCAATGGCTGAAGTGAGGCCACGTCCGACCTCCAACAATTTCTTTTTTCAACCAAATTTCGGTTGACAGTATCATTGACAGTATCTTTACCTGCTTCTGTCTCGAGTTCAAATTCCACTCATGAATAGTTATCGCAGTTTTTGTAGTTCTCTCGTGGCCAAGGGCTTACCACAGCTGATAAACAAACTGAAATGTTACAAAATAATCCCTAATTTGCATCGCTTTCGATGTGCTGTTATATTCATGAGAAGGAGAAAGATTAACACCATCGTGAATTACAGCGCTCCCAGAAAACAAAATTAGAGTCTCAGAAAATGTTCTTCTCTGGATCACCATTTGAAATAGATGGATACAAAAAATATCGGTCCAGAATCGAAGATCTATTGGCACCCCAATTTCGTTTGTTATATTTTCCCTCTAGCAAATTTCACCATGGTGCAACGTACTCCAGAAAACTAAGCAATTTATTGCTAATAATGAGAACATATATTGAAACGAATAATCATACATATCATACATATATTCGAGACAGAACATAATACGAGCTCATTAATATTTCTTCATCGTTGATTATATTTTTGGTTATGAAAAGATATTACGAAGATGCAACCCTGAAATTATGCGGAAGCGCCCCATCTTGGTAAAACTACATCCAGCTCTTTATGTCAAGTAGCACATTTTCTAATAAACTGAGCAAAACATACCAAAAAAATATTGATACCCTTCTACCCTTATAGTGCGATTTGCAGGAAACTTTCAAAGGAATATTATAGATTATATTATGAACTGCGTCGGGAACTACATCCATTCAGATTGAAACGGGTCCGGGTCTTTTCGGCCAATTGTCATGCATTTTTTTTTTATTATTTTCACTAAAGCTTGGTTTGTGCGGATCTGATTATGGTAATTTTTAATTTCAACGAAATTGCATTCAAAAAGAGGACATAAAAAATGACTTCTTAGACGCCATGAAATGTTTAGATCATTTTTTTTTTACACAAAAGAAACAAATTAACTGAATTTTATTATTTTGGTTAACACTAATGACTGGAAAACATAACTTCGGAAATTATACTCAGATTTCTTCAGAATGGCAATCGTGTAATTTCTAATTTTTTTAGTTAGATGGTTCCTTAGTCAATAGCCTTTGACTTCTAAATCCCCTAGTTTCCAATCCCATAGAAACTAGTCGTTCAGGCCAAGTATCATACTCCACACGGGTATATTATATATATTTGGGCAGAAATCGGCATAGGATATGTTGATGATTCTTTTAGGATTCTCGTAGGCGACTTGCCAGATAATCAGAGATCAGAATAAACTTCAAAGTTAAATATACGCCCTGTTTTTGTATGCATGCGTGGCATGACGCCAAAATTGGTGGCCTGAAACGCTGCTAACTGGAGTGTGTACATCCATATTATTATAATCAGCACCAGTTTGGACGCAGAATCTTCAAGTTAAGGCGTGCAAGAACAAACTATAGGCAGTGCATCTTCATCGCGGAGATTATGCCTCCGACTTTTTAGCTGATAAGGTGCAAAGATTGCACGGTTGTAAGATACACGACGACCATAATGCCGAAGAGCGCCAAAGGGAGGAGAAATTGCACGGTAAGGACGTGGCGGGACGCTGGGACGCTCACAAAGAAAAGTGGACACACAAGCTAATTCTGCCTAATTCCAAATATTTTGACTGGAAATTGAAAATACCAGCGGTATTTACATCGTTTTTGGGCGGTAGATCTAAGTAAGCATCTATTTTTCGGGCATCCCAGATTTACCAGTGAAAAGATTAACCCTATATCTATTCGCAGGTGATAAAAAAAAGTCCATGCCATTATCGGGATTCGAGCTCGAGTACAAGGTCGAAATCGCGAAGCTGTTGCACTAAACATCTCAGCCATTGCGTCGTCTAGGGGATGATCATTCAATAAATGTTCAAATCTCGAGAAGCATGGAATGGAATAAGTTTCACAACGAGCTGTATTCAGGAGGAGCATTCGAAGAACAGTATGTGTCCGCGGGAATAAGCAGGTAGAAATATATCCCGCTCGCAGGATGTAATGTGAATTCATAGTTCTGGGGCGCAGTGGATCAAGAGGGGTGGTTCCAAACTCCCTTACATGAAAAAGAACAAAAGCAACAGATTGGCAAACAGACAGCCAAATAGACAAACAGGGAGTAAATCGATTTTAGCGAGGCTTTTTTAAGCAAAACCTACTATTTAAGACAGAATAAAAATAAACCCAAATATATATTATTTTTTATGCTCATTTGTCTAATGCAGAAATAAATTCTTGGTTGACAGTGCGATTTTAGTACAATATTCGGAGCCCCAATGATTCTATTATCTATTTTTTTGTTTTTTAAAATCATACCTCATTTCAGATTAAAATTAATTAATTTATCAAGAGACCAATTGAGACAGACATGCCGCCAAATTCTCTTTATCAATAATTCGAAATTAGATAAAGTTCCAAATTAATCAGTGAACTCAGTTTACTTCATTTTAATTGTTATTCATCGTAATTGGCATTCTCAGCTGCCTGGGGGGGATGTGAATCACAATTTATCTAAGAATAAAAGGAAGATAAATCAGTATCGCAAGTTTACACTTTTTACACAGTTACATTGCATTAAATGCATCTAATCAAAGCTGAAATCGCTAACAACCCGATGAGCTATTGACCGTAATCGCCGATACCATTTCTCGCCATCCAGTGATTCCACTCAACCGCGCAGCTCCGCGCCAAGAGTGGTAACTCTTGCAAATAGTGTTTGATATGGTTGCCGTGCTTAGGGTAGGGTTAGAAAAAATGCCACGGCCGAACGTGTATGCGTGCGTGCATGGAGCAGGCGGTGGGTTCGTTTCGCGGGCGCGACGGCCGAGCATTTCGCGGGCACATTGTGCATTGGGATATTGGGAATTGCCAAACGAGGCGAGAGTGGCAAGTTGGTGTTTGGTGGACCGCTGCCGTCCCTCTCTAGCGATTTTTGGCCATCGTCACCGTCGCAGCGGCGAGGCCTCCGCGCGACGGCGGCAGCAGCATGCAAAAAGCATAGGCCGCATGCCTGTGTGTTGTCAAAAAATCGTGGTGGCTTTTTGTTGTTGCGCTGCTGTGTGGACGGCGGCGGTCGGCGCTGCGTTGATACGTTTTTTGGCTGCTTGGCGTGGATCGAAAACGCACGGATTCGGGGAAGCCTGGCATAGGCCGCGGCGGCTTGTGAATGGCAAACTACATGCGAGGCGAGCCCGTTGCCGCTGCCTCGTTTCCATGCGAGCTTTTTTCCAGTATGGTTGGCATGGCTCGGGGGGTGCGTTTGTGCTGGGCCTCGAGTGACACTGCAACGCCCGTCCCCGCGCGCCCGGCGTGGAGGGTCCTTGCGGATGGAAGGATTCTGGCGACCCCTGCGCCGCCTGCTCCCCGTCGAAGAGAGCTGCGAGCGGGCAGGCCTGCTGGAACGCAGTGCGCGGGGGCCGCGGCGGAAGCTCGGCAGCAGCGTGCGGCGACGGGCGCTACGGCACATTCAATTCAACAATACTCTCACTCTCTTGTGCCTTCATTTTCGGCAAATTCGTACACAGCCACTTGGTGAATTACAAGCATTTCTATATTGTGTATGGAGTATTATAGATTGAGGCAGAATATAGTTGCTATATACGTAGATGTGTACGTGTTTTTCATTCACACGCATTTTATGCTATCGCCCCATCTTCCTCTATCGCATTTTCGGCAGTGCTGGGCCGAAAAACGCAGCTCTCTAAATTCATGTTTGTCTATTCGGCCCTAGGTTTTGGAGGTGCTTGGAGCGTGCACTTGAACATAATAACAAAAAATCTAATATTATTATTATATACTACTTTATTTTGTTTCATCTTGTTTTCACTCAGTAAAAAATAAGTAAAAATAATCCGCGAATAAACAACCTGAACCCCGAGAGTTTTCAGTACACAGTTCCCACAGCAGCAGGAAGATCCGCAAAAGGAAGTCGAGCATAGTTGAACGGTGCGCCCTGTTTTGCAAGTCTCAGTGAAATCCGCGAATTGCATTTGGCGGTGAAGGGAGACTATTGCGCCTCGGCCAGCACTGACCGGGCTCCTTTCCGCAAGTCTGTTCCCAGCTCCACTTTCGCGGCTCATCTGTTTTCGCGGGCTCTTCCCAGTTTGCATAGCGCGAGTTGCACTTGGCGAAAAAAAGCAAATCGCATCGAGTTCTAGCTTCTAGCGAGTTTCGGCAATCGGCGTAGTGTGTTTGGTGTGTTATTCGCATTTCGCGCAAATATCCAAGTTCAGTTGTTCACTGCCCAAAAGTGGCGGAAGTGCATTGAGAAGTGCGCGGTATGCGAGCTGTGCGAGGTCCTCCTCTTACCCAGTAACACTCAATTCTTCCCTGTCGGATGCAGGCGAGCAGTTTGCGAGTTCTGTGCAGTGCCGTTGCCGAGCAGTTGCTGGACCTTTCAGTGAGAAACGCAGTCTCCAGGCCCCGCGCGAGGACATCCTGAGAGTTCGAATGCACCCCCGGATGCACCCTGGATTCATATATGCGCCGGAGAGTTATGTGCGACCGTGGAAAATTTACAGTGCGAACTACCCTCTCGAGTGAGGAACCGCGATGTGTCGACTGATCCCCAAATGCAAGAAAAGAAAATCTGTGAAATGTTCAGTACTTGAGACCGGAAATGCTGGCAGTTGCCGAATATCTGTGCCAAAATGCCTCGTTCGAGTTTTACTTTTCTACCGGAAGGATGCCAATAGTGCTGAGGATTGCCCGATGCGCGCTAGTGCGCGGTCGAGATCAGGGATTACTGCGACCGCGAATTTGCTTAGCCTTTTTGCGATGGTCTGCATTGGGTTTTCGCCTTATTACGTGAGAGTGATATGCAGTTCTGGATGAATTTCGGTTAGAGTACCCCCGGGCGCTAGTAACTGGACCGATGCAAACTTAAATCTTTCCGAATTTAAGCCAAAAAGTTTAAGATAAGAAGATTTAGGTCGCCCAAAAATGTTTGTTCCTGTTTTGTGAAGTTGTTGGGTGGAGTAAATCAGAACGGACTCAAGATAGGAAATAAAAATAAGAAATCACATCCACAAGTGACTTTAGCTCCAATAGTCAAAAGAGCCTTGGGCTCCACACACATCACTTAAACTTAATTAGCTCAAAGTTTTCCCGTGATATTGATCAATGCAATTACTTTCAAAATTGCTTAATTGCACCCGAGAAATTTTCATGAGTCCGCCTTTTTCTAACTTCTTGGACCACCCACACCTCTTCACAAAATCACGAGGGAATTCCCAGTTCGCTGAATAATTGTAAAAACAGCGAGGCCACGATCTAATCACACGCACACTTTGCTCCTTTTGATCTAGATCCCAAATTCACGCTGCGTCTCTAATTTTAAAGGAAAATACATTCACATCTGATAGTAAATCAAGGCAAATATCGTATGATACGATAATGTACTTATCAGATAGATTGGCGGACTAGTTACTGATTCGCTTCGCGATATTGTGCCTTTCTCATTTAGCAACCGCCACTCTAGACAATATTTCGCAGACAGGGTATAATGCTCTATTATTAGGATTCGATGGACAGCGGGAAAAAGTTCAGATACGAGATTAGATTGGGGAGTATGTAGGTGATAAGTGAGTTCCAAATGAGCCGTGTCCACTCCAAGCATCCGCTCTTCGCAAATAGGAATGACAAACAAGAGGTCTTGCTTTAAGCAAACTAAGGAAAATTGTTTGGGATGACATTGTACCTAAACTACATATATTTCAGCTTCCTCCACTTTAACCCTGTGCTATTTTGTTGATCCTGGCTCTTTTATTTGGTTGCTTCCCAGCGATGTGACCTATACACCTGAATCCAATCTATCTAAAATCTTCCAGAGTTATGCACTCAAAAAAAGGGCTGTTTATGTTCTGGTACTTGAATTGGATTTACGGTATCTCTGAGTTTGTTTATTGGACATGGCAAAAATGTGCTTAAAACTACCAACGCCATGTAAACATATTTTGAAAATCACTGACGTTTTCCGGAATACCTGCTGGACTAAATATGTAGCTTCTACTCTTTTACACTAGCTACTTTTCTTGGAATTTACTTAATTGAATTCAGGTGGTTCCATCCTTAGAATATTCCGTGCTATATGCAAAACCTTTCATATAGGGATATGTTCAAACCTAATAATAAGGCATCGCAATTCGGCTGGTTCTGCGACCAAGATATTAACTCCTGAAAATCCGAACAACCCTTGGCACTATAACTTCCGCGACAGAAAAGTATTTCACTCGAAATTTCTATAACATGGTTTATCTCTTCTTTTAAAGGTTAAAATGTTTTCATTAAAAATTTTAAAACCCAGAAGTTACAAGTGAGTGTTTACAATTAAATCGAATTTTGAAAATTTTCTGAAAAAAATAAAAACATTTTATAAATTGGACAAAAAATTGATATAATAATGCTAAAAGTTTGTGAAAATGAAAAAGACGCAAGACTTTTGTTTTCCTTGATTTTTCGACGATAAACAGTAGTGGTGTTTTGTCTTGTTCTTCAGCTGCAATTGCATCTACGAAAAATTGATTCAGCAGTTCTTCCGAGGAAAGTGCAAGTGAATCAATTCTTTTGCAAATGAATGCCACACGAAAGAAACAACGCAAATTTCTACAGCGAAAATATATAAGTAACAATTAATAATTAACACTCCACGAAAATGGATTGAAAGTGGATTGCATTAAAAAAATACAAATTCAAAAAAATCATATAACGTCAAAATTTGATTAAAAATTTGAAATCTTCAAAATTTTGGATAAAAGGTGATTGTTTGGGCTTAAAAATTATACTTTTTTCTCCTTTAAAAATTCTGACTGGTAGAAGAATCGAAATTTCAAAATTCAAATAGATGCCTAATCTTCCCATTGACAAATAAAATTCTTTATCAAAATCTGTTTTGGATCATAAAAAATTTATAAGAAAAAAAAATCACCTTGTAAAAGTACACTTTTCGGAATCACGTTATAAAGTTAAAAAACCAAATTTCAATTTAACGAAAAAAAACATCAAATTGGGAAACAACAACCAAACAAAGAAACGGATATACTTGGAACATACAGAAATAATTTTGCGATAAGAGCGAACACATTACGAGTCATAAGGTAAGTCAAACTTTTCTTTATGAAACAATTATATATTGTCCTTCATTTATCCACAACGTTTTATTAAGATTCAAGTAACAAATGCAATAAGTACTCCCTGGAAATGGAAGCACTACATTTTCAATTGAACTGTCTAATTCCATATTAATTAATTTTTAATAACATCTAAGTTATTCGAAATCTATACGATGTTCACATTCTATTAAAATCTTTCGAAAAACATTCATTTATTCTATTAAAAATTAGATGCTGGGTTAGTAGATGCCTATCTTCTTGAGAAAATTGTTCACGCTTTACATCTTATCCTCAAACCTGAATGACAGCTATAAAGTTTTTGCTGTCGTCTAATAACTGTGTTCAAGTGAACCTATTCGTTTGAATTTTCCAGTACTTCCTCAACATTGGGATTCTTGTCAAATCTTCTATTATTTCTAGAACTATTCATTATAAGCGGCTGAAATAGGGTGTGTTTTTCATATCGGATTCAGAAGGCTATTCGTGAGACTGTTGACAGCATCAATTGAAATTGTCAAGTCTTAGTGCCGCTAAGCTATTACCAATTGGAATTATCAGATCCTCCTGGATCTGTTACGGAAATTGTCGGAACACTAATATTTAAAAATTCAAAATATTAGCTTAGGTTCTTGTTGTTATGTGGGCCTTAACCTATTCGCTGACAGTTGAGTTGTGCCACTCAGTCCAATCCAATATTTGCCATCGGCCTCTTTGAAATTGTAGTCAAAGCAATTCAAGACATAAGAAACTTTCTGGTTTAAGAGAAGATCCGAGTAGAAATATCTTTGTTTAATTCTAATCTTAAAAGAAAGTTTCAGGTGTCTGGCTCTGTTGAAAATTACTCGTAACCGATTTTTAGTGGTTTACGTCGCTTTTCAATCTTTACATCTCGGGGCCGTTTTTTAGTTGGAGACGTAAAAAACTCCTTTTTGAGTTGCAATATAAGAATGAATTTCATTAAAAATATAATTTATTTTATCTTTTATCAGAGGCAACTCTTTAGACGCTGTCCTAAGAGCGGCATGCTCGATACCTGTTACATCTATTATTTCTTCCATTTTGATTGACTCATAGACATGTCGTCCCTGTAGAAGATATCGGGCGATACCATTATGGTCAGTTCTTAGCTGCCCTGTCCCTAGAAAAATTACTTAGTTGTTCCCATTTACTTTTTTTGTTAAATAGTAATCGGTCCCAAGCGATAAGTATACTCATTGTACTACATATCTTACTCTCTTTAGACAAATATCCACCACTGTGACCGGGATTCGAACCCAGGGAACCAGGTCCGGATCGCGAAACCGATGCGCCAACCACCTCGTTCATCGTTTCATCTCATATCCCCTTAATGCCCAACTAAACCAATTTTTTAGAAATTGTCTCTCTTACACACTATTTAAATTTCAAAAAGTAGATGAAGTAGTCCTTCAAGGCAGAGGCAACATTTTAGATGCTATATATTTTTATCGGAAATTATTATTGGGTTGATTTTTGTTTTTAAATTATTAGTGTTTACGATTACAAATCTGGACGTGGTATTTTTTTATCTTCTTCAGCCCAGAGAAACAAAAAATACACAAAATTTGAATAAAATGCAAATTTTACTACTCCACTAAATATTTTGAACTGCATTAGAGTGGAAGCGATTTGTATTGGTCGCTTCAGTGGCTTGTGAGAAAAACTAATTGGAACGCGCTATCTCCACATATAATCATTTGTAAAACCAGACTCGTCTCCCGTTTTTTGACAGGAGGAATCGCAGTTCTAGTACTGAGGACTCTAGGGATAGATATTTTTTCGCTTTAGACAATCACAACTGGGAATCAAACTTAGGGTATGAGGTCCAGATCGCAAAGCTCATGTCGCTACCACTTCGGTAATTTCAAAGTCCTACTCCTTTAAGTACTAGAGTAATTTGTAATTTTTGAGTTCATTCACTTTCATTCTCCATGTCGATGATATCAACTAAGTTCTTCCGAGATACAAGGTTGCGTTTCATAGGTGCAACAAAAGAGTATTGCCTTGGCGGATTCCTAGATATATAATCGGAAATGAATGGGATTTAACTTTAGCAAGAAGAATTTTTAGAAGCCAAAATAACTCTTTGTGATGTATCGTCTTGTGCTAAAATATATGTTAAATTTGGTTGCATAACTTAGCGGGAGTTTGGTTAGCTATAAAATACAGTTCTGGGTAGCACATTTTTTGTCACACCTTATTTGTGAAATCCTATAAACTATTCAATTCACCGTATGAAAATATAGCAACTTTGTCTGCATCACATGCAGGACTAAGCGAATCCTAGGGCACATCGTTTTCGTTTATTGGTCGATTTCGTTAGTTTTTCATTCCACTTTTAAGGATATGCGTTTTGCATCTCTTGCGGCTTATCAAAGCGAACAGTCAGAGGCGACTACAAGGAACAGACGACTCAAAGACGACGGTAATCTGTTTTTATTGGTAATTAGTGTTTTGATGTTTGGGCTTTTGCTTATTATCCTCTCTTGGTAATTTTGCAACGTATGTGATTTTAAAAGTCTTGAACAGATTAGAGTTATTGTTCACAGTCCAGAAAACTACTTCAAAACATTGTGTATTTTTACGCTCATTTTCTTTCTAACTTTATGGGGAAATTGAAATTACATAGGAGTGGGCCAAAGCAACTTTTGTCTAGTCTGGGTTTTTTTACGAACTTGTCTCGTATACCCGCAATCGCTTCTTTCTGTTCGTTTTCTCCTAGTAGTTTATTCTTTTCCTTCGGTGTCAAGCTTTCATCAAATCATCTTTGAAAAATCTCAAAATCTCAATCTTTTCGAATGTAGGAAAAAATATTTTTGCAAAATATTGAGCAGTTTCAAAAAAGCAACATAAATGGGGAAAAGTGAGTCTCGACATTGTCAGCTCATCATTTATTTGTTATATTTCTCAGTTAAATTTAGAAAAAAAACGTTTAAAAGATTGATTAATACTACAGATACAGGTGTCAAAAATTGTTGTGAAAGTGAAAAACCACAAATTCAATATGGCGCACATTGCTGTTTGTTTCAAGCAATTTTTGCAGTTGGTAGAGCTAATTGTCAGCTCGATAAAAATCTCAAGATTTTATGTTTTCTTTTACATCTCTATAAAAGCGAACTTTGAAGCATTTTTTATGATTGTTTAATATTGGCGGTAAAGTTTCTCAGATACTCCTGAAAAGGTATCGTATTTAGCAAACTCTAGAGACCTATATTTCACCTGATCTTCTTGTACCTTTATCAGTTGTATAGTTGGCGAGCTATCGTGAAAATTACAACACTGTTGAATTAAGGGGCAGCCATGTATATATTTTAGCCGCGTTATTCCGATGGTTTCTCCACCATCATTAGATGCACATTGGGCTTTTCTTAATTTTCTCTCGTTTTATTCTAATGAATTCGATCCTTGATTTCGTATCAATGTCTATTTGATTCTGTCTGTCACCAAAGGATCTTTTTAAATCTAGGCCTGAACTTTTTAAAGTGCACTATTTCATGGTGGATTTGAATTTTGAATTCGTCATTGGTAATGGGGAGTATTAAAACTTTGACTATCATCCTGGTTTTGGTTTGTCTTGTTTTTAAATTACTTTCGCGAATATATATTGTTAGACATTTTTTATTAGATGGGATCAGGAGTCGAACTCCGGTGTTTGAATCATTCCTTTCAATATAGAGAGAAGCATTGTGCTTGTTAACTATGCCGGAATTGAAGTTTGTTTTATTGAAAGTTTGAATAAACATTATGAAGACATAGTTAATTCTGGGATAAATCTCCAAAAAAAAGTTTGACGTGTCTAAATTTTTTGAAATTTGCCATTTACTTTACAATATATGAGTCGAGAAGATATCGGTAAACTTAGCATATCTGGAGACATTATTGTATTGCCCGGAAAGATGTCTACTCAGATACTATATATTTGGGTCATATTTATGGCTATATATATTTGTTTACTTACTTTTTTCTTCTCTTTCCAACAGTAATCCGAATATATACATGTTGGAATTACCCAAGTGCAAATCGTTTTGGACAATATTTTCATTAAATAATGCAGAATTTGTGCATTTGCTGCTCTTGATTTTTTTTGTGTGGGTGGGGGGATAACATCAAGCTGTTTTACTTAGGTACTTTAAAAGGCTGAGTACAGCTAGAAAACAAAAAAAAACATTTCTCATGAAGAAGATACGGAATGATCTGAAGGGTATAAGCAATAAATGCAACTGCATTTAATTTTACTAGTTGAGGATAAAATTGTTTTATTCCTGAATATCGGAGATAAGTATTATCCATAAATGCTCAAGTAGTTTGTCTCCAAGATTATTAAAAATACTTTTCTGCGATGTATAATTTAGCCTCGTATCCCACATCTTTAGCTTAACAATTCGAACACCTACTTTGGTTTTTTTGCGTACTTCTCCTTATATTCTTCGCAAACTGTAGGATTTTCAGGTGTTGGAGAATATGTTGAATTACTATATATCATACTTTAGGGTAGAAATAGTTATTCACAGCCAGCAAATTTGACTGTTTATGTCAGTTTGTCGTTAAACACATGCGAATTCCCATAGCTCGTTTCCCTATTCTAGATGTTAGCGAAATTTGTCCATGCTTCCTGGTATCCAGGTCCGTAGTCTGGGTTTCCGTATCCTTTCTTCTAATGAAAGACATTTAACAATAGAATTGATTGTATATTACTTATGCAGGATTTTTGAATGGCACAATTTCCAGTGAAAGATATCCAAAAATAACGTGGTTGTGAGGTTTATTTTTGGAGGAAATTTCGTTCTTCACTGCTAGGCATTTTAAAATTAATCAATTTTCTAGTGCGGTTATTCTGGGCAGATTATAGATTTGACACTGCAATCACCTTGTCACCAAGAACTACTTCCCCAGTGGCGGTTGTGTTTAACGGTGAAGTGCTCATTATCATATTTCGAAGCTGGAGATGCAGTTTTTTGGTTAACAATAAAACTAAATTTACGAGTATGCCTCTATTAATGTTGATTTAATTACAGGAAATCATATCTCTCTCCATATTCCAAATATTTTGAGGATATGAAGGTGAAACTGGTTAAAATCTATTCCTGGCTTAAATGATTATATCATTCAATATATGTATGAACAGAGCAGTTAAAAAATTTTATTGGTGATAATGTTGTTTATCTGTTCCAAGGAGATTATTATAGTTTCGGTTATTGTTGCCTCTCTCTTTTCATTAATTTTTGCAACACTATTTTAGATTTGCATTTGAAAGCAATTTAGGATGTATGCGATTTTTATATTTCGGAATGGGAATTGCAAGTGTGAAGTGTAGGCCTAATCCGAAAACTTAGTTTTTAAAGATACAGTACCCATTTTATTTTATTAAAATCCAATTGCCAATCACATACAATCCTTAAACTTCTTATCGAGGATTCTGATTGTTTGATTGATAGGCTTTCAAATTTTGAAAATACCCAAAGGAGGGAGAGAGGGAACAATAACCAAAAGAAATCAACGGTTTGAAAATGTATATAATGAAAAACTGATATCCTGTTTATATTATAATTAGTCATCATGGCTTTACGTAGAACTTCACTTCGAACGAATGAATGAATGAAATAACGAATGAAGTTTGTTTCTGGCTTATTTTTGTCAGTAACGAAATTTCATCCTTGGAATTTTTTATATATTCCATTGCATAATTGGACTCCTTTAATCACTTTTGAGGAGCCTGAGATTCGAGATATTATTTTGAAGACTTTATAAATAACTGAATGTAAAAGATTCGCTTTTGACAGGAATTTTTTGATTGCAATTTACCTTTTGAAGAAGTGGGGAACTTTGTGTTTTGTTGATAGGAGTGTAATGTAAAAAAAATAATAAAGGAAAATAAAAATTTTTCAATCACATGGCATTTCAATTTGAATAATTTTTCTTATAAACATTATATTCAAAGTTCTACTTAGCACTACTCTATCTATACGTCATTTCGCTAATTCACTACTTATTTGTAGGTTATTATTTTGTGTAAACTGCTATCTTCGTTATCTTATCTGATATTGTTGGGGGAAAAATCTTAAGATACGATAATGCAGCACAGAATTGTGGAGCGAAATTGAAAACTTCTCAGAAACTTATGAGACTATAAATCAGCAGCGGCCATATGCAGTTACAATTGTTTCGTACAGTTGGATATATACGTTAATTGGAAAAACTTCGAATTTATTATACAATAGTTTGTGTATTTTTAATTTTTATTGAAGTGAGTTCACAAGAAGATAATTGTTTGCAGAATTGCTGGTACTAATAAGAAAATATGCAGATGATAATGAGGACCTACCTGAACATCACTAAAACTCAGAATAGATTATTAGATTCTGTAGGGATTTTCTGAACGAAATGTGCCGCAAGACGATCCACTTTTAATCATCATCCCAACTATATTTTTGGCCAATTTCTATGATATCCGAGTTGCCTAACATGTCATATGAGCTTTTACTGACAAGTCCTTTTGATTACTTTGTAAATTTGTCGTTTCATTGGTTCACTATGCTGCTAAACAAAGCAGATAAGACACCGATGTGCCTCATGGATTGATGCTAGATTTCGGTGTTCCATCCCTTCTAATGAAAATTGAGTTTAATTTTTGTTTTTATGGCACTGCAATAAGAAGAGTTGAGAGAATGCCTAGCTTGTACCAGCGTTAATTCTAATGAAATTTTTCCATTATTTTGAAGGTTAGGTTTGACTATTTGGGGAATAGGATGCCTAGCTAAATACGGATTTCAATACCAGGTTTTGTTGAAGCTTTAAACATAAAGAAAAAAAGCAAAATGGCAGAGACAAAGCCGCCTGATTTAGTCACTGTTCATGCTAGACTGGGTCGTTCATTTTCCTCTTTCACTCCTACTCCATGGTTCTATAACTATTTCTTGAGTATCTAATATTATCCTAATACTGAAGATACTCAAGTTTCAAACAATTTAATTATAAGTTTTGTGCTCATAACTATTTTGATTAAATGTTTCTATAAATCGACAAGTTTTCTTTGAAATGTTTTTGAGTTTTTTTTGCAAAAGCAGTTGTTCTGATTTAAATTATTTGGAAGTAATTTCGTGTGTCTAAGCTTATCCCGATAAAAAATAAACATGAATTCTTATCGAAAACTATTCCCTCTGTTCCAAATGGGGGCTGCATATATGTTTTGTCTAATTTTCAATTTTAAGTTAGCCACATGGCTTAGCTTTGCATAGATGAATGCTCTTGTAAATGAGTCATCATTTATATTTGGATGTACATACATATGTGGTCACGCAAAAAACGCCGAATGAAAAAACGCATGCTGCAAAATACAATGATAAGTATATAATGCTTCTAACACTAATGAAACCTTTGCTAGTGCTGTTTGTTCGCATACAAAATAGCGCAATTCCGATTAGTAGTGTAAGCTAGGCTGCGTTTATTCTGTATTTTATAAAGAACTGCGTAATTCATTTTGGTGCATAGGATTTTTGAGGAAAAGGAAGTAGATAGAAGTGGGCAGTATTTCAGTTAAGGTTTCCAAGGGGATTCACCGGTGGGTTTGATTGATGAAGATTATTGAAGTTCGGCGTATCGACGTATGTAGATGATATGGTTGAAAATCAAATTTCCGCCATCCATGACAAGTTTAAGCTGTTGGGGTGATTATCTTAACGAATTCAAATTATTTAAGCCAGGAACATATCGTGGCCAGCAAAAAGTGGTTGCGGCCTATCCGCATAGGAGTTGTTTTTTTGCTCCAAAAGACCTTCACGGACCGAGCATAGAAAACTGGTGGCATGCTATCATAAATACACATACTCCCATGTGGAATTACGTCATCTAAAGAAGCTAGGCGACTTCTATGGAATTCTTACCAGCCATGTCGTTGAAAAAGCTTAGCTCGTGCATTTTTATTGCTGTTTTCCTATGTACTAAGCACATATGTGTATATTTTCAAAACTTAAAATTCATCAATGTATTAGGTTCAAAGTTTCGCCTTGAAAGATCGTCTAATATTCGTCGCTTCACTTATAATAATGATGACTTTTTTCTTGTATACCAAATCTATTCCGTACGCACACTCGTGCAAAAACTATTGCAAAACATTAGATCTGGGCACTTATCGCCTTAAAAGAAATGGATTTTGTTAGCTTTGTGTGTGGTTCCTCTCAGATATATTTCTGGAGCTTCTAACCTTCCCAGCAACTAGAGATAGTTTCGATCTTAGTTTAGTAGTTTCAGTCCGAAAGCTTGCAGTAGTTCTGCGCTAGGCCTGTTTTCTAGTTTCTAGCGGCGCGAAATACACACGAGAAGGTATATACAACTGTGTGTATGTGCGCGTGGCGTGCATGTACGCATCAAACGCTTGCGCCCGCAACTTTACAATATCGAAATAACAGACCAACTTGCAGCACACAAAAAGAAAAACCTTGAAGCTGTTTTTTGCGCGCAAGAGCTTAAGGCTTTCCTAAGTTTAAAAATACTAGCGAAGAAGATGAAAATATGCCTACTATTTTTTTCTAACGCAATGGCATGCGTGCCATTGTTTTGATGTATTCTATATTTTCGGAGAGCTTTACGAATGCGTTCCTTCTTGGAGTGTGCGTAGTCTGTCAGTGTGTTACATCTAAATTGGTTAGGTTGGGTTAGTATCTTTCTGATTAGACATTATGTTTTCTAGTAGTACTATCTATTTCTTTGGCGCTTTGCGGAGATGATGAAAAAAGTCGCTAATACATCCTATGAAATTACTACAACTGAAACAAATGGTAAACGTGGAATTGCATGATAGTCGTGAGTTGAAAAAATGTGATTGAAATTCTGGACATTACACCCTTTTCAAAAATTATGCTCTTTTTTGGGGCTGCGGAACATATTTTTAGTTTTTTACATTATCGACGGAATATGTTTTTCGTTCTTTACTTTTCGATTGTTCCCCTACGAATTCTCGATCGGGATTTTAGTCGATTTCGCATTCTATTTAGTCGCTACGTTGCCAGGTTTAAATCTGTGAGACAGTGTCTAGCTTTAATCCTGTATCGATGAACGAATACCTTAGTAGATTTATAGATACTATATTTGATCTATGTGAATATGAGTGTGTATTGGGTTTGCACGACAATCTCCACCTTCCTAATTAGTGGTTGCTTTTTTGTCTGTTGGCGAATATTGCAGCCTAAATTGCAATTAGATTATCAAATACGGTCGAATAATGAAAATTAAATCCACGGTGTTAGTATATATTTTTAAAAAAGTGAAATTGAATTTGAGAAGATCTTAATTTTTTGATCACTATATTCTACCATTAGGTGTTTTTTTATATTTTATCGACGTTTTCACAAATGGCGTTAGCGGAACTGCATGCGTGTAGTTTAATGATGGTAACGCACTTACGTACAAAAAAGTACTGGATGCAAGCTTGACATTTATTCAGCGTTTCTATAGTATAGTTCCGCAGTGGAAACCTTTTTTTCTAAATATGTTGTTTCTTTTTCTTCAAAAAAGAGCACAGATTTCTTTAGAGGGGTTAAAAATAGTGATCCAAGCTAGCCGCATCATTAGGAGTTGACTACAAAACAGTTTCCAAATAGTTGAATATAATAGGTGTAATTGAAAATTGAAAGTTTGAGTACCGTAGAAATTGAAATAGACTAGACTAATAGCTGTCGAACAGCTCCATTTTATTTGTGGACACTTACTTCAACGACCCTTCGTACTGGGAAAGTGGTTACATTATAATAACCCTAAACTCAGAAGACGGTAATCCTGCTCAACCCGAATGAATCTGGATTCAAATCGCCCACAATTGATGCGCTTGAACCGAGAATTCGGTCGCTATATGAGTAAAGACAAGATAAATTGGATTTACTATATGACTACGGTCAGCTCCATTTTGCACAATCACTGAAAGTGTCTTAAACGCCTTTTTTGGCTATTGTTTTTTTCCGATTGATGACACATGACCTGGCTGAGCAGTGCTACAGTTTCTTACAAAGATGAAAAAAAATGGATGTTTGCCGCACCTCGCACCGGCACCTCGATGAATCAGATATGAAGGGTTTGGTGCATTATTATGTGAGGAAACTTTAGTGGATGGCTGCTCCACTTATTCATGGATAAGAATTCAATTGTGCACTTATTTTTAAGAACCGTATACACATCTAATTTGTTCTGGAAAGCATTGTACCGACAATGGTCTACTTCCGTTAGTATCTGGCTTGATTGTGAAAGTTAAGCATTATTTAGCAATCATGCAGAAATTCACTTAAAACATAAAAACAAGCCGGAATACCCGAAGCTGGGCACTTCAGGTATAAATTTTTTGTGTTGAATTTATGTGAAAAACTTTCTATGTGCATTTTTCTTTTCGCAGTTAGCTACAAATTCAAAGAAATCCTTCATATATTTCCAATCTTTCAGATATACATATTGAAGATATTATAGATATTATGCTCAACCTAAACAATCATTGTCTATTACCACATACTGATGTGTACATATATATGCGCATATACCTATCTAAACTGATAGCACGCACGTATCTACATATATAAGTACAAAAGTTAAATACCGCTGATATTAATGTAGATATATATTCATCTGGATGAAACACTACTTACAAAAACATTTTGTGGGTAGTTGGTTTCGATCACAATGTGGAGACGACCTCATCAGACGCTGCCTCGCGCCTCTATCCTACAAAGTAGCGTGACCGAAAGCGGCTAAAGGTTGCATCTTGCTTTTTTTCTTTTGTTTAATTCACAATCCGACAAGGGTATAAATTATATTGTCCGAAACCGCCAGATTCGCACCTAAACTGCTTTCATCTAATACAGCTACTTTGTTAGGGTTAGGTGCCATTCACCATTTACTGAATGGTGGAGCTAGGCGCTTCTTAAATTGGTGCGGCCCGCCATTAATAGATGCCGGACTCAGGACCATTGGAGTACAATGAATTCACGTGGAATACTAAATTTGACCTTCTTTTTGTATCGATGCATTACTGCGATTTTTTTCAGATTTCCCAATATAAGAAAGAAGTACTAATTGAGCCCTTTCGTTTGATGCCCTACATGACCATATTCTTTGAAACAGATGTTGCTCCTCCTTGCGCGTATATTAGGAGACCCTCCTTAAACCCAAATAATGCACGTGTAGAAGTTCAAATTTTGCGACAGTCGTTTCGGAGTAAATCTCGTGTGACAGACGGACGGACAGGTATTGAATCGATTTTAGTAAGGATTCACACAAAACCTTAAAAAAGAATGAGGAGCACCAGCTACTTCATATGTGGCTCCTTAATACTACATGCTACCTATTCAAGTTAATTATAACGTAAGCATCACATTTCCATGGCTTGAAATATAGTTAATTTACACGAAGGTGATAATGCAATTTTGTTACTAATTGTAACATTTGCAAGAAATTTTCCAACATTATGGGCTGTCCTGTTCTTTATATATCTGCATTTGGTACTTCTACGATTAATTTAAGCCGGTTTTGTGGCCCATTTTAAAAATTTGTTAATATACTATTATTAAGTTTTTTTGAGCAGAAATCGGAGTGGGATGTACTATCAGGCCTTGATTTCATATAGGCGCATCCATCATTTTTAGATTTTTGGGCTAAGTGGTTTCTGAAAATGAGTTCTATCTCACTTGAAGTATATATTTCTTTACCATTTACTCGCCTTTGCACTATGGTCTGAATGCTCAGAAGCTTTGGCTCTCCTCTGCCTCATACATCCTTATTTTGCAACGGAAGCCGAAATTAAAAACTGCCTGTGATTGAGGCCTCTTATTTGATACCTTCACGGATACATTTTACATCCTCCTTTTGAATGCATTGAGAGCCGCTTTTAAAATTCCACGGACAGTAAAGGGAGCTTAATAAGGTTTTGTTTTATACAAAACCTTAAAAAGAAGCAACTAGTGGTAGCCAATATTTTCAGTGAAATATTGTTTCGGCTGAAAAAAAATAGTGCGAACTTATTAAAAATGTGTGGGACGGGTTGATTTCAGGTCAAGTACGTTTGATATATGTACATTAGGGATAAAAAAGAAAGCAGCTGACTGATATGAAAACAAATGCTTATAAAAGGATAGTATGTGAATTTTTTTATTCGGCTTTTACGCTGCTTGTAGAATTGTTTAAAGATCGCAAGATTTTTGTTTTTCTATTATAAAAAAATTGTTCAAATGCTTTTCCAAACTTAGTCAAGAAAGCAGTGAGTCAAAGAAATGGAAACAGTCTCTTAGTACTTATTTTAGATGACTGATAACGAAAAAATGTCAAGTGATGTAAAAATGTTTATTGTAGAAGAATGTGAAAGAGGAGCAGGTTTGAAAGACGTTGGGAATGTTTTAGGGTCTCTCCTTCACCGGTATGAAGAATGCATGCGAAATGGGAAATTACTGGCACCAAACACAGACAAGAAGCATGTTGGCGACCATCAACATATCAAATAGGGATTCAGTGACCTTTAGTACGAATTATCTAGAAAGATCTGCCCAAAACTAGTACAGATATTCGAAAAGCATTGGCCGAAAACCATAATATTTAGGTGTCCAAGAATCTATGGTCCTGTAAATTTTGGAGCAATAACTAGAATGGCAATTATCCCAAATCTCGTTTTTTAATCCTTGTTGCATTGACTGTAAATTATCATTAATGTCACCACCAACAACAATATTTCTATGTACAAAAGCTCACATTTTATATTTTTTAAATAGATTTTTCGTCTCTATAACGAGAACCACGTAACTATGATGATAGAAGTGAAGCTTTGATAATCTACAACAAAAGGTTACACAAATTTATTGCAGCTTGCATAAAAGTAAATCATTAAATAAGTAATTAGCAATGTTCTTCTCTATCCTTCAGGATGCCGACCGACAGAAAAAACAATATTGGGTCTAATTCTATCGAGTCTGGAAGGTTCAGCTTGAGGCAGAACTGTCGATTGATGTGTAGTTTACTCGTAACCTTCATACCAATGAATAAGAGGTCTATTAAGCATACCTGCGGTTTTTGAGTACCAAGGAGGCCCTGGTAATTTACTGTCGTGTAAGGGTAAATACATGGCTCTCTTCGGAGATAGATTAATTGAGGGCTCAAATCAGAGCCCTGCCGTGAGCAGTAGAGAGGTACTGGATTATACTGCCAGCTCAGCATTTACAGTAGTGGATACGATGCTAATGTGACACCTTTTGTTGCAATTGAGGAGTACGGCTCGATTTGTAAAGCACAACTTTCACCATTGAGCCCGCGAAATGGGCTTAACCGCGCAACTGCCATAGCACACACAAGGTTGTCGAATTGATGATTCCCCTGGAGCATATCCTCTCAGAAGGTATTCCGGTTCCTTTGCTACCAGATAGCCTCTTGTAAGGTTTCGTGGCAAGTTCCACTTTAGGATATCGATATTCCGTTGGAAAAAATGTATAATTCCTTATCTCTGAGACTCGAGGTATTAACCAAAGCCAGCATAAAATTCCCAAAAACAGCGAATTGCAAAGCCGGAAATTAACTTTCGAGAAAGTCTGTTTTCGGTTACCCTAGGAATAAAACAATTTATTTAGGGTAGGATAGTTTTAATATTTTTAGTTTTTCCATTTGCTTATTTCGCCACGTTCGATGTTTCGTGTTTGTTTGTGCCATTCATTCACCCCGACCAATGATGTGATATGTTCTTGTCTATACATTCTTCCGGTAACAGTTAATTGAAACTAGGGCTAAAAATTAAACATTCTTATCCGTCTAGCATGCATTCTTTGTTTTTTTTCTATCTATTTATGTATAGACGCAAAGTTTTTTGTTGACTAATGTTGCAACGTATCAGCAGAATTGATTGTACCGAAAAAAGTGGGCCGTCATTAAAGAGTTAGCATCAAACTAACTCGTAGACCATTGTACAAAGCCTGCGCCGCCATAACAAAACGGTTCGCGGTTCAGAAAAAATAAAACTTATCCACTAGTAGACCGTCTTAATTTTGTTAGCAACAAAGTGCGTACGATGAGAATATTGTTTCGTTATTGTTGCCTAGTGCAAACCAGACACATCAAAGTTCCGTTAGATGCGAGCAACTACGTGTGTATGTCTATCTGTGGGAAATGCAATTATCAGGTTCTCGGTTCTGCGAGCAACAACAATGAGAGGTGCTAACATTGCGCATAGCATTTTAATTCCAATGCTGGGCGCTTGTAGGCTTGTCTCCCCAACTCATCGCTAAAATGCATGCTTTCTTATGTCACCAAAAACTTTTTGAGATTGTTCGGAGCGCTTACGTTGTTAAAAAATGTGCCTAAACTAGTGTTGCATATGTTAATTAAATTAGTATCCTTGTTGCAAACATTCTTACCTTATTAATGCCACTGCAGAGGCTACCATTTCATTTCTTTAATTGTTGCGTACTCTAGTAGCTTGGCATTGTTTCAAATTGCCTTCTAAATTATCATTCATTGCGAACCTTAGAGGTATGTACAGTAGTAAGACAATGGCAACCTCTTCTTGGATCCGTCCGCTTCTAAACTTTCCAGTTCCCAGTTTTGATGACACTCAATTAAAGGGCAAGAAGATAAAATATCACGTTTAAAGCAGTGCCCAAAGGTGAAATTCAGTGTAGTACGGTCGAGTGCATTAAATGCGAAAGAAATAGAATGCACGCAAGGTTTGTTATTAGTCAACATGCTTAGTCTATTTTCGTTGAATAGGTGCATATACCCGAAAAAAGCAGGAACAGTGGATGCATTGAAGACAAAAGCGTATTAAATTGACGGGGCCAATTTTCTGGAGTGCCAGCATACGTATTATGAAGTTGGTCTAGCATAACTGTTGTTATCCAACGATAGATTCTTGAAGCTAGTAGGGGTCCCAGCCAGTACTTTGTTTCCCATTGCGCCGTTGATTCGCTGGGATAGAAAAACTTTGACTTTTTGCCTTGCTAGCAATTTTAATTGAAGTTACTGTACCGTAAAATCTTATGCATTTCGTTGACTTCAATAGAGCAACTGGCGTGTTATAGAGATAGTTCTGCGACGACATTAGCTACAGCACAGGGAAGAGCACGAACACGATTGCAGTTAGGTTTTCGGGCCCTTTCTTAAACAAAGACAAAGTATAAAAATAACATTTTTCTTTGTCCACGTTACTGGCGTTCTTTTATGAAGTGAAATTTTGATTCTGAAATGTCACTCTATGTTTTTTTGTTCAAAAGGCCATTAGGAAGGCTAAAATATATATCATACTTACTATAATATATTTTTAGTCATGTCAGAACTCTATAGAATATATGTCATAGTAGGCAAATCAAAAATGTTTTCTGCTTTCAGCAACCCTTTTCCTTAAACTTAAAATTACTCACTAGATGTTTGTTTGTAATGTTTTAAAAATACGTCATTTGTAATTATTAAATCGTAACGCTTTTCCAGGCACCATGTAACTCCAGTGCGCGGCATAAATGAGTTTAGGGTGCTTTTCGTCTTGTAAGTTATATACATTCGCTTACCGCACCCCCACTTGCAAGTGCACTGTACATGCAATAATGAATGCGAAGTCTATTTTCGCCTTGCCAATTAGCAAATTTCTGGGAACAGTAGATGCGCCAGATACGACGAGTTACGATGGCAAAGTTTTGTAGTAAAAGTGAAAAACTTTCGCTACTTCAGCATTTTACCTTGAACCTGACTCCGCTACATGTTGGATGGCCTGTCGGGAAAGTCTGCAGTTGTAGCGTAGAGTGAGATCCATCCCACTCTGCGTCCGTGCAATGCAATGCAAAGGGATACGACTGGATCTTGTTTTGCACTCTACAGCTATATAACTTGAATTTTATGTTGGCCCTCCTTCGTGTATTATAGAACGATGAAACTACATGTCTAGTAGTCCTTGCATCTGAGCGGAGTTGATAGTTTGAGAAACGCAGTTTTTGAACATTTTTCAAAAACCGCCATCGGGTTTTTAACAATTACATATCACCAGATGTGTTTGTAGCAACGTATATTATGCAGTAAAACAATCAAGAGACAGGGGGTTTTTCCAGTGAAATTCTTAATTGGATAACAACACAGAGCAGGCGAAAGCATGCCCAATGAATTGAGGAATTATGGTTTTCAACTTAGGACTCGGACTTTCGTTCCGATTATTAGCAAAGATGAGAATTCCAAATAAAATGATGAAACAATAAAAATCCTCAAGGCATGCTCTTTCAGGGGTGGAGTAACTCTGCAGTGTACTGCCAAACTTTATGCGCATTTCGAGTGAATTTCATCGATTTACCACTACTGCAATGGCTTAGTGGTAAGTTAGTTTTTGGGGATGAAAATTTTGCATGCACGCTAACATTGAGTGAAAGCTAATGTTTAAAATAGCTTGAGTATAATACTTTTGGGCTCGACTGGTTGTGACTGGAATTGGTGGCATGTCCAGACAACGAGTTCCTTTTTGCTACTATTTGCACGTATTGTCGGCTATACAGCTAGCTTTGCGGATGAGGGTGTTTGCCGCTAGTCATTGCATGGAACTCACCTCTTCCAATATTTTTTCTTTTATATTAAAAACCAACTTTGAGCCTGCATAGGAGCTTCACTTTTGGCTATCGTCTGTCTGAAATGGAAAGTGAAAAAAGCATGCAGTGGGACTGGCTGATTCACTTTCATGCCGACAGTACGGGACTCATCCTTATTCTTCTATATCCTTATCCACGAAATGAATCTGTACGAACCCATTCGCAACTTATTGCAGATGTACATATTATGATTTGGGTTTGAATTTGTTAACCCGTTGGGTGTTTTTATCGCTTGTATATTTGCATTCTGTTGAAAAAGGGAATGATTTCATACCGTCTGAGACTTTCATTAAAAACTTCGCTTCAGATATTTGTACTGTTTTCATGAATTTTGTCTCGAAGCAATTTTTGGCAACTGCATTGAGACGGTTGAAAGATTAGTTTGCGGTACATAGCCCAGTCATTTGTTTAGGCCATGCGTGCCTCTAAATTGATATCAGGGAGAATATCTGAACAGATTTTACTTTCAATAACTTGAAAAAATATCTGTTTGGCTGTACAATGATTGGGAATCAATTAGGTTCGGAGAATAGACACCCCGCCTTATTTTCATTAATGGCGGAAATCATTTTTGTGGAACAATCTAACAAAACTCTCAAAGACAGTTTTTGGAAAAAACTGTGTTTGAAATTTCAACCAAATTCAGACTGAAAAGACGCCATATTGTATGACGTCACAACTCGATCCAAGAAATTTCAGCAGTCCGGTATCTCGCAGTTACTCTTTAAAATATAAAACTGCCAAAAATTGTCTTCCCGCGTGAAATGTCAAGGAGGGCGATAAAGTATTGTTCGTGCCTTGCTGCACAAATAACTTCACAGAAAGCTTTTTGGCCATCGTCTGACGGAATCCAGTTCGTTTGGAGTCAGGTTTAAATAGTGAGAATCATTTCAATGCGAGTTAACATTTTTCAGAATTTGACTCTAATCTTAATTGATAATAAACGATTGGGTTAGAATTTTATGTCACTATTATTCAAATTCAAATCAAGTGACAACCGGCCCAAGGTTCGAATTCCGCTTAGTGTAAATCGACTTTTATTGTGGCCTGTGAATCTTTCAGAAACGTACGTTTTATCGCTGCCTAGGAAAAGATGCGAGTGTAGTTTCTGGTGCACCTCTGTTCGGGCATTATTTCCGCCAAAGCCGGGTAAACATTGTCCTCGAGCATTAACTGCATTCCCCCCGACATATTGAATTTTCCGTTTTGACACCTTTATATTCGTGGTCGCTGTACTTGCCAGAATTTGCTATATAGGATTTCGTTTCAGAACCGAGGGATTCCTAAGTCCGCCATCCATTTAATGGTGGTTGGAAAGCAACATACTTCATCGGTTGTGATCCACAGAACTCTCATCCTTGGGCAAACACTCAAGTTGCAAAAAATATGACTTGCTGTTTCGTCTACTGGTCCGGCCCGCCATTAAATGGATGGGACACTTAAGAATCCCTTAATTCTCAAACAAAATCTTAGTTTAGCCTCGGCCGGCTTAGGCCATGAATTTTACACGGCGATTTTTGTCATCTTTATAATTCATAAATATGTCGTGTTTTCGAATTAATAGAAGGGAGCAAATACCAATTTATAACCACTTCGGTCACGCTGCAGGTCATATTTGCTATATAGTTTGTTACTATTACTGCCGAAACGTAAAGTAAGTTCACGCATCACCTTCCTACTTTCCTGTTAAAAACTGACTGATTACTTAACAAGTAACAAGTAGCAAACACTAAAGCAGATGCTTTCATGTAGTTAAGATTCAAATTGCTCGTTCGATGACGTCACATGAAGTGTCAGCCAATCACTGTGTTTTCTTTTCCGCCTTGTGAGAATTTAATTTTTATACCATTGTAATTAACAAATGAGTGTTCGGAATTGATTTTTTAAGTTCTATGTTCCTACCAAAAACTATCAGAGGGTGTCTGAGTTCTTTCTAGATTTCTCAATTGTTATTTTTGTAACTTGAGGTATTTCTAGGTTTTTAAACTGTTACGTCAAATTCAACGGAGGCATGTTGTTTTATTATATTTGCATTGTTGAGACTGTTTATTAGCGGCATTGCAATGATATTATCTATGATCTTGGTAGTTTTGCTATACCATCCTAACGGCACCCAACAGAGCCTATTTCAACTTACAAAAGCTGTTCCACTCGAAACGTTTCACCATAGAGTCAAAGCTTCTCATATACAAGACAGTGGTCTTGCCAATCTTCATGTATTCTTCGGTGAAAAGAATCTTGCGAAGAATTTTTGGCCCGCTACAGGAGGCTAGAAGATTTTATGTCCGATAACACGACTGTTTTGTTTTTATAAAATTCGGCAAATAGGCTCCGGTAGGCGGATCACTTCTCCGTGTGAGTGAGGATGATTTAACTCAGAAAGTTTATAAGGGTACATACTGCCATACTGGTAGAAATAGAAGACGCGGCAGACTCTGCCTTAGATCGAGCGATGGGGGAAAATAAGCGGGAAAATTGTGCCCTAATGTTTCAACTTGTTTGGAGGGCATTATTGCCTGAAATTGCATGTACCCAGTTCAGTGGACTGTAGATATTACCTGTATGAACTACACACCTATCCTGAGATTCCGACGACATTTCTAATGAGCTGCGATGTCATGCCCAGTGCTATTCGCTCCGCCAATAGATGTAATAGGTAGGTGAAAAAGTACTGTCGCATTTTTCAAGTAACTTCAACAGAATTAATCGAAATATTGTCCATTCTTATCGATGGTTTATTGCCAGCTTTTTGGTAGTTATGATCCCATTTTCATAGAATTTCTGTGCTTTGTGGGCAAAAAACTCGAACAAGTGATTTTGATAGTCACTTTTTGAATTCAATTTCTTTCCTTGTAGACAATTTTGATGAGACCGGAATAAATAAAAATATGAAAGTGCTAGGTCTGGGCCATACAGTGAGTGGGTCAAAACTTCTTAGCCAAGCTCCTCCATTTTTGTCGGGTGATAGAAGATGTGTATGGTCACGGGATTTCGTTAATTCCAATCACTTTTTCTTGTTTTGCTTATTCCCGTTAGTTGTTGGCAGTACAGTTCATGATGGATTCTTATTCTTACTTTTTGATCCTGGCTTTGCAACTATTTTTGGAGCTTTTGCTTGCTTTTTCCACGACCGCTTTCTTTGTGTGATCCATTACTCATCCTCATTCGTTCAATGGGTGATTGTTTTTGAATTTTTTCTACAGCTCATTGCATGCCGAAGTTCAGTCTTGTTGACAAATCCAGTGTAATGCAAATAGTTATATGATTAACGTTTAGCTCCTGAGCAATTTCGTGTTCGCATGTGAATTTTCATGCAGTTTTTCCAATATTTCGTCGACTTTTCTTGATTGGCCGTCCAAAGTGAAGTGAATATTTGACACCGAAGTTTCCTGAACAAAGTCGCTTGACCCATCGTTGTGGTGCACATATTGTTACAGCATCGTCACCATAAACTGCACAATTTTTTTCATGGGCCTGCGATGCATTCTTGCCTTTCAGGAAGTAAAACTTTTTCAAATTTTCACAATGGAACAAGCTCCAAAGGGTTCATCTAAATGATGCATTTTCTTGGCGCGAAATATTCTTCTGAAAATCGGTGCGGTATTGCTGGAATTGTGATAATTCGTAAATTGATCGAATATCCGTACAAATTTAGGGACCGGCCCCAGAGTTACTTTTCTTTATTTTATTTTACACTTCCGATAATTGATAATGCCGCTATTTCGTAACGAATCGTCAGTCCCTTGACCATACGGGATATCGGAATTCTACCGTATTTTTTTTATTTACCAGTTTTTCTAGGATTGCTGGTATTCGAATAAAATCAATTCTTATAAAATGAACCCCGCATAAGTATGCTAGTTTTTCCGGTTGCAGATATATATAAAATACCTTTATTTTTATTAATGGATATACTCATAAATTACTATAAACCCACGAATAGAATATTGCTTATTTTTCAGAATTTTACATAATTTGGATGATAGCGAAATTCTGCTGTTTTGCCAAATATTTTTATCCATCTCCCACACAAACGATAAGTGCATATATGTTGAATTGACCTTGACATAATTCCTCAGTTTCATGCTACGGTTTGTATTCTAAAAATGCCTCGTGTGCCACTGCGTTAAGCTGTTTCGTTATCATTCATCATGTGGTCCGATCACTCGACCCGTTATTCTTCCCTCTTCATCTATGAATTTAGAGCTATCAAATTTTGGTAACGTTCTTGAATTCCCCTTGAATAGTCGTCGAGCACGTGTAATATTTCTGTGGTGATATATGATAAAAATGAAACCACCACAATTGAGTAAAAGAGCAATGTTTACTCAAATACCAACTGCATCATTCCAATTTTATCGGCGTGCATTTCGCAGTTATATGCCCAGTGCAAACGCAAAAATACAGCTAGTGGATTCGACAAAAGAAAAAAAGACCTTATTGTTGGTTTGATTTAAGGGGGCGTTTTGATCAAACGGGATTGATTTTATTGGAAGTGAGCTCTGCCATGCTTCAATAAAAGAGTTCAAAAATATTGTTTATACTATGAAATAAGTGGGAAATACCTACATGTTTCTAAATGTATCTCTTTTTTGAAAAGTTGAATCCCTTGCTTTGTTAAGGTTTTCCTAGGAATATGAAAGAACATTTTTTTTGTAGTTTCAATTTAGTTTTTTGTTATATTAAAAAATTTACGCCTCTATGCAAAAGTTTTCCAAAAATGGTTTTCTGTAAAGGGACCGTGTATTTTTAAGCTAAGGGTCAAGCGTCTGATATTGCGATAATTCATTCTTTTCGCGAATTTCCTGCATTGTTTGCATCTTCCCCGAAAATGTATTATAACAATTATGACAAGGGCTGTTGAGTCATGGCTTTATACAAATGCAGTCTTCATTAGGCGCCAATGGAACTGATTGCCATTCTTCAATACACCTAAGCACACACAGTTTCGAGCCGGGAGTGTACTCACTTAAAAATTGACTCAGCCATGAAAACACACATGCCGCCGTTCACAGAAACACTTGCCTTGACATTGAAAAGGCTTCATCTTGTTTTGTAATTTCCTTCTTTTACCTTTATTTGTTTACCATCTACTCGCAAAGGGGAGGTGTTCGTTGCAGAATAGCTCCCAAGTTCGAATTGATGCGATCGGCTTTGCATATATGCAGTTGCGGTGCATCTTTTTCCATACTTATACACTCCCATGCTGAGATTATTCTCTTAATTGTGAACTGTCGGGCGTGGGGATTTCGTTTTCGCAAGCCTCTCTAGCGCCGTGGGGGGTCATAAGCATAGTTTCACTCCCACTCTAATACACTAGCATTTGGCACGGAGAATCAGGTTGCAGCTCCACCTTTTTGTACGTGAAAGCGAAAGTGTATGTGCAGCGCATTGCATTTTGCAAATTGCACATGCAGTCGAGTGCGTTCAGCAAATGCACTTCAAGACTATTATGTACTAAGCCCCACCGCTGGCGACAGACTGTTGTTGAACTGGTGGGGAGTCGTTGCTTGAGTGCCGCCCTTAAGACGTATTCGCACTTGTTTGCGTTGACCGGTATCGGACCGGTTCTCAGTCTTATGTATACAATTTTGCAATATTGCATAATACAAAAAACGGCTTAATGCACCAATTTATGTTGTGCTTGGCGGATATTAGTAGCTCACTTGGCTTTTCATCGGGGGAATGAATGCAAAATTCAGTGCTCGAAATGAACTGCGAGAACGAATACGCGCCTTTTGAGAGAAATTGATTGCATTTTACTGTGACAGTATTTTTTACTGAATGAAATTGAATGAAATAGGTTTATCTTAAGCTTGAACATGCGAATTATTTAACGGGCTATCCAAAGGGTGAATATGTATTCTCCAAAAGGTCAATGATATTATGAGTTCGTTTATTTAGAAAATACCTCATAGAAAATAATCGGTCTAACGTGCTCTTAAAAGCTGACTTCATGATCACGACGGGGATATCATTGAAATCAAATGAAAGGAAATGCTCAGATGATCTCTTTTCAATCTGCAATTCCATCCATTTCATTATGATTCATTGCGTATTTCCTGAGAAAACATTCAAAAGGACCGAAATGAGCATGCATTAAAGCAGGAAAGTTCTTAGACATGACATAGTCCAGGTTGATCCTCAAGTTGCTTTTGAAAAATAACATTATGAGATCAAGGCAAACCAGAGATATTCTGTTATAATATGAGGTGGAACTGTCATTGAACAGTTCTGAAACATTTATGACATAAGAAAGATGACGAATTCTTCCAAAGAGCATGGTGCGAAGGTTCGTATTTATGGCAGCTTCCCCGCGCAAGCGCTTGGTAAATTGATTTGTCTTACCAAAATTTTGAAGGCTGAATTGATTGCGTAAACTCAGTTTACTGATTTTTGGCGGCACTTTACTCGAAAAGGGCTCCGCAGGCAAAATTCGGTGGGCTATAATCCCCACATATTATGAAAGGGATGATTTCGTATGTATGTATGAAGTTTAAGGGGGGAGGGAGGGCAATATAAGCACGAGAAGGTGTACGAGTGAAATCCCTTATGAACCAAGTCTTGATATTGAATGCGTAGTGAGCGGGAAGGGGGGGGGGGTGTAATAAGTACAAACTTAGAGGAAGATGGGCATTTTCAGTAATTACCCAATCCAAAAATCTGAAAAAAAAAATCATTGTGATGATTGTGTGTCTATATGAAATCTAGGCCTGAAAATACCTCCCATTCAGATTTAACGTCTAGTGTGCTAAACACTGCTCTATGCAAATGGTATTTGAATATAATGACCTGCCAAAAGTGGAATGATCGCCTTTTGCAACACGGTCTCAGACTAAATCTGAGTAAACCAAAATTTTCAACGACGCACCGCAATGAAACAGGCACTATCACTGTCAGTAGGTTTAGCTAGAACTGAGCTTAGCTAGAATATCGCGGAACAATGCTATCGGCCCATGGTGAGCTGTATTATGAAATTGCTTCACGCATCAGAGCAATTTAGATGAAGTGGTGTTCCGCAACTGGTGTTCTTTGTGACCAGTGCATCAACGAACGTCTGCAATCACCAATTTATCGCAATATTGTCTGTCTTGTAGCCATTTATGCTATAAAACACAATAAACGAAGAGACGAAGATTTCGCATTGGACCATAACTACATTCGAAATGCGAAAAATCGCGTATTTACAATTAACTTCATCTCTAATATTTTGGCACAAAATCATACCGTTATATAAAATGTAGGCCTCAAAATACATCTTGACCAGATTACTGTTAATAATACTACAGGGTGCGGCAGCATAACTTACTTTTTTCAAAACTCAATAAAAACTATTGTATGTATCGGAAAATATTTATTCATTTTTGATAATGTAGGTACATGTCTAAAGTTTTTATTTACATTGTTTTGAAGATCAAATCTGTTAGGTGACGTCCCCCATTCTCCATACATTGCGTAAACCGATTTCTGACGTTTGTCATGACTCTTGTTAGCATAGCAGGTGTTATGTTGGCAATTTCTTCTTGGATGTTGGTCTTCAAATCTTTGTAGGGTTCTTGGACGGTTCACATAAGCGCGGGATTTCAAAAAACCCCATAGAAAAAAATCACAAGGGGACAGATCGGGAGAGCGTGCCGGCCATTCCAAATCGCCTCTAATTGAGATAAGGCGCTCTGGAAAGTGTTCCCTCAAAACAGCCATCGATGCTCTTGAAGTATGTGCTGTTGCGCCGTCTTGTTGGAACCAAGTGTCCCCCAAATCCAAATTTTCTAGCCGTGGGAAAAAAAATTCTGTAGCATGTTTACATACCGGTCCGAATTCACTGTCACTGTAACCTCATTTTCCTCAAAAAACCAGGGACCAATAATTTCAGCTGAGGAAATTGCACACCACACTGTGACTTTGGGTGAATGCAAAGGCTTTTGATGCAATTCTCGAGGGTTGGTGTCAGCCCAGTAGCGCATGTTTTGTTTGTTAACCGACCCACACAAATGAAAATGGGCTTCATCGCTAAAAAAACAATAGCACCCTCGGGAACGGCATCAAGAAGAAGCTCACACGCGTTCATCCGAGAATTGAAGTCACGTTCTGAAAGTTCCTGCACTATCGCCATCTTATAGGGATGAAAATGAAGATCACCACGAAGAATTCTTCTCACAGAACGATCGGATAGTCCAAGGGCAGATGCGTGTTTGCGCGCAGAACGCCGTGGCGATCGCAACATTGACGCTCTCACTGCTTCAATGTTCTCAGGTGATCTAACGGGCCGAGGGACTCCAGTTCTTCCTTTTGTCGCACTTGCAGTTTGTCTGAATGTAGTGACCCATGTAACAATTGATTTGCGGTCTGGGACGGGAGCCAACGGGGCTGTGTTGCAATAACCGAACATCCGCTTGAAAAGTAAACCTCAACGGCAAAGGCACGCTCCTCACTATTCCAACGCATGATGGCGACTGAACCGTGTCGGGACAAAACTTTACAGTATCCCCTCTTGGACATGGCCACTAACGCTTAGCTATGACATCAACTAAACGGAGTGGCGCGCATTTTAAAAAAGGAAGTTATGCTGCCGAACCCTGTATATTACCAAATTTCGAAAATTAAGCAAAAAGCCATCATATTGAACACGATACTGAAAATTTTGTTAAAAATCCTACTATCGTTAACAAAGTTAAAATTGTGTGAATTTATTATATCCAAAGGTCATACAATGATACATTAAATTCACACACATTCGCAAATTATGCCCTACTAGCTATGTACATTGCATTGTCCTGAAATATTCTTATATGTATTTGAAATGCACAAAATCTCGCGGTTTGCCAACTTATACTACTTATAGTTCAGTAATAATGCACCTAGTTTCTCAATTACTATTTAGTTATAATAGACGGTCGTTTCTTTATTTTAACAAAATCTAATTTCAAATCAACCTATATCTTTAACTTTAGATTTTAATCCTGTAATTCCAGAAATTAAAAAAATGTAATGAAGAGCGCACAAAGCAGGTTTACTTTTTAAGCGATGCCTTACATTTTGGGGGTGCGACAGCTTTACGGTCAAACAGACTCAATGAGCCTCAGATTATTAACGTCACATCTGGTTAAATTATAATATGGTAATATGGTATTGCTTGCTATACTACTCTTTGAAATATAATTCGGTCCATCGATCTAGTTAGTAGATCGTCTAGTTATCAATGTCCAGTTTTACATGCTGGTTTCTTGTTGACTTGTTTTTTGCGCTCGTCGTTATATTTTTTTCATTACATGGAAATACTGTTTTGTTGGCACGGATGTAGGCTATGACTATGGAAACTCACATCAGTATCATAGTTTTAATATTTTTTCAGATTTTTAATTTCTATTTGAGTCCTACTGCCCCATATAGTGTCTAACTTATGTAATTTCTGAAGCAGAAAGTTAAATTCTGCATTAATATTCCATCTTGACAAAATAATAAATACTATATGGCACGATGTGACACAGCTTTGTTGAAAACAAAACTTTATTAAAATCGGTTCATTGTCTGGCTGTTATACGATTTTTTTCAAAAAGGGCCGCATCCATTGCTACGAAATTGTAGGAAGGTTGGAATTGTGAACCCCCACACATGCGGTGAATTATATTGATGCATGTTTAACTGGGTTGATCTCCATATGTTCAAAAGAGGGGTGCAAAATAGTTTTTCATCGAATATGATGTAGGCTATCAAATGAAAGGTCTCGAAGAGTACTTTTCGAGCCAAGTTTTCGTTTTGAAATTGGTTTCAAAGGGAAGGAGTGCGGGGGTCCGAAAGGGGTCAATTACTTCAAAGCCCATTCTCAGAAGCTACCGATCCGAAAAATCTGAAAAAAATTAAGGTGGTCCATGCATATGTTATCTACTACAAAATACTCTCTATTGCGATATCTGCTCAAGTAAGCTTAATAACAGTATATTATATTTTAGAAGTTTACTGCGAACGCCCCTTAAATTTATCCCAGATCTGTAAAATAGTGTAGGCTTTAGTATGAAGCAGCCTACTGGTGAAAATCCTGCTATTGCAAACAAAGTTGCGATAGACCACTTTTACCCCTTTTACCTCTCTAAGAATTAAATTGTCAGTACCAAATTGAATTGAACATCGGGTATATTCAACAGACATACAATACGAGCCAGTATAAATGGAACCATTGTGTATCTCAATATTTTTACACTAAAGATCAACAAAACCCTTCATACCTGAACCGCCGAGCTTCTGGTTCCCCACATGTTTTTAATTAAGACACTTCAGTAGGGAGTATTCTCTGTGCTCAGGTAAAAGTTTCAATAATTCGTCTGCCAATGTTTATAAATCATATCCTGGAACTATGGAAATCATTTGATGAAAATTCCTCTTTAAATGCTTCCCGTGAGAAGTCACCACTTTCGAATTATTTTCAGGAAGGTTCCGTATGATTCTAAGTTTATCATTTAAAAGCACAATAACTTTGCACCAATAACTTGCAAATTCAATTTAACACATTTGAAACGGTTTTTGTAGATATCCTTGCGCTTTTTACTAAACAGTCACATGTATTATCGAGATATTAGGGTGACGAACGGGTAGAATACGCTGCAATATGTGCATTAGATACGACCTATCCTTTTTCCATAATATTTTCGGGTCTTTCTGGTTTTCTTACTGACAAATATTTGGATATTCTACCGTGTTTAAAATATATAAAAGGAATTTATAAAAAATAATGGAGTTATATGCATAAACCGGATAAGCTTTGATGGAACTTGCAACAACTCCCGCTGCATTTGCATTTCTGGTTTTCTCCTTGATTTCACTTTAAAGGAGCAACTGTGGGCACGTTTTGGAGAGCTATTTTCAACATTTACATACTTGGAGGATGGTTCCGATAAGCTGCTAGGTAAACCGAAACCTATTTGCACGCAAGTCCATTAAATTTGTGTGATATCACACAGTGCCAGTGCGTTTCTAGTGAAGGCGCAGCGGTGGAGCTGGCGTTAGAACGCACTCCCATTTCAGGGAAACGTTAGCTAGCAGAGCCATAGCTGTATTCAGGACCATATACATTGGCACTGGATCGATAAATGGCATATACTTGCTTTAAAACTATACTTGCTTTCTATTTTCCAAGCAGTTGTGTTCTCTTCTACAGTGCTCACATTTGTACATCCCCCAACCACTATGGGAGAAGGTGGCCAGGGCAAGTCGAATAGTATGAAGTTGATGAGTTGAGGAAGAAGTGCGTAGAGCGTTGCGTTGCGTGTAACACGCTTTGTGCTCTACTTCTATATTTTCGAATTTTGTACACTTTTCCTCCTTCGAAAATGACGACAAGTTTTACTCTTCTCACTCGAACATTATATAGCTTAGTTCATTTTATAATGCAGTAGAGAAAAAGGAAGTACGAGTGACATTCAATGATATTTTGGAATTTTATTTGGTTGCTGGAGAGAAAGGTAATTCACCTGTTTCTGATTCCTTTATCGTACATGTAATCTATATGCGACTATATATCATGTGTTGTTCATTTTAGGTAGGTAGTGCATAAAACCAATAGATTTTGCATTACTGGATGGTTATGGTTTAGAATTAATAGAAAGAAGTATAAGATTGTTTCAAGCTGTAATATTTACGTTTATACATTACGATTACACACTCAAAACCTTAATGTGTAATTATAGAATGAACTTTCAACACCAAGGCTCTGTTTATTAACTGTGTGATCTGAAAGGAGTAATAACATAAAGATTACTAGTCACGCCGTTCAGAGCAATTATGATCCGATTCTATTTTATGCCAGAAATACATTCATAATTCAGGCAAAGAAACTTCTCATCAATTATTCCTCCCAAATCTTGATATTTCTAATGAAATGAAATTAGCCCAAACGAAACATGGTATTTATTTTCCTTAAATTCAGGATGTCTTCATGTAATTTTTCTTGTATATCAGCAAGTGATAACCCTTTTACAAGAAGACAAACACAAGACAAATTGATTCGGAAGTCGAATCCTCAACCTCAGATCGAGAATTCGGAACTTAATTCAATTTGTTTCCGAGGGATGGATTTTTTATCTGCGAGATTTTTATAAGCTCTCCTTAGACAATACTATTTACCTATAGATTTTTTTTTCATCTTACTATGTTACTATACTTACGATCGTGGATCACATATAGGAGAGGAGCGATTTCAAAATTGTAGTATGTTGAGGTGTTGGTTTTGATGTCGCAAACTATTTTGTACGGGGTAGGGTATCTTTCTGAATCTTTATTTTAAAGGTTGATTGTCGATTGTCGATGTTAAAATTGTTTTCTCTGAATGTTTTGGGATATAATCAGGTCTTCATTAGTATATATGAGTTCCTTGCGGAATTGAGAGGTCAACAAATATGGTTTTACAGAGAGATTCATTCTCAGGAAATATTCAATCGAAAAATCGGAAAAAATCCTTACATAAAATAAACAAATTAACTTCATTTTAAAAGTACAAATTGTCGCAACAATATTAATCCTAATACATGGTACGACACAAAATATTTCATAGCTGAAACGCCAAGCTTCCGGTTTCCAGACATTGTGTCATTAAATGCCAATAGTGTCGAGGATTTACTGAAAATGAATTAATAAAATTAATTCTTGGTAGTCTAAGGAGATCCTTTCTTTATCAATAAATTTTAATTATTAATTCAAGTAGTTTAAGAAAGAATTCTCCTGCAGTTTCTAAATTTTCGCCTTCATCCCCCGACTGAAGAATTTACAATTTCTTTGCTTTTTTTTAATGAAATTTTCCTAGTTTTCATAACACTTTATATTTTGTGAATAAACATATTTTTATTAGGGTTAATTCCAATCTCCTATCTTCTTTAAATGCATTAAAGAATTGGAAATTACAACTTTCCTGGAAATAGCTTCAAACGCGAAAAGGAAAATTTTTATTCCACACATTCTTGCTGATATTATACAACAGGAGTGCGTACATTTTCCAACTGAAGACCCTGAATGCTATCTATCGTATCCTGCACATCTAGGAAGAAGCTATTGCACGCACAACGAATGGTAGAAGTTGCGTGTAGTCTACACACCCTGCGCTATATGGTGATAAGCCCGTAATGCATACAAGGACGGCCGATTTTAATATCTATAAAATGGCAAACTGGTTTCTTAGCAATGAAAGAGATAGGGCGATGCGAGCCTGAAATTGTGGAAGTACATCGAACGTATTTACAACTACCGATAAGGCCTGCACCAAATGCGGAATTTTCGCCAAACGCGCACAGGGGTTGCACATCGCTACCCTACAATTGCTGAAGAGTAGGGAAAGGACGAGGATGAGGTGGTGAGTGTTCTAGTTTGTCGAATAAATTTTGTTTTTGGGAGGACCGCATCATTGTTCCGGATTTTTGGATCGATAGTAATTCGAAATGCATACGCACAAAGCTCTTTTCCCTCGTGATTGCGTTCCTACATTGATGGCAGTCGTTCTTTTGTGAAGGACATTTTGCGCCCTATCTTATTAAATGAAAATGCATTCAAATTTTGATTTTTTCTGCTTCTGAGGGGCAGCACGTGCAGGGAGATCTGAATGAAATAAGGGAAGTGATGCGTTGCTTACATTTGAATTATAATGCTTAACACTAGTCTCTGTCAATAAGAAATGCATTTTGAAAAACCTGATTACCACTCTATCTTTTAACTCAATAATTAGTGTTGGACGTGGTAGGTCTACTCCTTGTGTTACTTGTGAGAATTGCTTCGACTATGTAGATTTTTAGTCGTATTGCATTGTAACTGAGGCAGATACTTTAGATATTCTGCTGTTGGAATATCTTGTTTGTTTCATTCGGGATGCATTGATTTTATAGGGCTCGTTCGTTTTCTTCTTAGCTACCTTAGTTATGAGAACAACTTTCAGTGAAATTCTAATTCAAATTTTCAGTGTTCTTTTTTGCCATACCACCCGCGCGCATACCCGCACTAATTACGAAGCATACATCCATATCTGCAAACTAGAATTATATGCTGCGGAGATTTACGAGTATTGTACGTTTGCACCCTTTCATTTCACACTCCCATTCCATCTACTTCCTCCCTTATTCTGTTGTCATTGTAAACTTAAACTGCAAATGCGACTGAAAGCGAAAGTAGAGGTGAAAGTGAAAGCAATATAGTACATAATATAAACTTTTGCGAGCATGCACATGATAATATTACAACTACTTGCAAATACCATTACAGCCGTACAAGTCCTTAAACCTGAACGAATGGGAAAATTCCAAGGTTTCTATGTTTCCGCTTTCACTTTCAGTATATACGTTGGCAGGGAGCTTTCCCCATGATTATTGTCCACATCTCGTCTCTGGAAGTTGCAGCGAAAGTTTTCCTGGAAAGTTCCCCCTTTGCTCAGAACGTTTTCACTTTCTGTCGAATGGATGAATTGCGTGGGGTTGAGTTGGGCGAAGGTAAGGCACCCACACTGTGAAATTTTTCCAATGTATTTTGGGAGATGGGAAACGGTGGAAACTTTTAGCGTGAGCTGCAAAATTTATATTTATTGAATGATTTTTCCTGCAGAATCGAAGTAAAAGTGAAAGTTCCGTCGCAAACCTTGACTTCCTCCTCCCCTAGTGGACCTGAAAAGCAAGTATGTGGGCAGTTGGGTGAGGATGTCGCGGCTCCGTAGCTGTGTTTGTGGATGCGTTTTTACTTCGGCATTTTCAGAGAAGAGAAGTTGATGAAGTCCTTGTTTCTCCCAATACTTGAACTGACAACCGACATGGTTTAGGTGATGCGAGTAGTGTATCTAGTATCTTATTTTGAGTGAAAGCTTTAGTAGTTCCACGAAAGAGAGGGGAAAGGATTGTGAACATAACATCGTGTTGACGTAGTATTGGAGCGATGCAAAAATATGGATAAGAAGTATAAAGAGAAGTAGGACATATCTTTCCGTAGAGCATTCCGAGGAGATTGTATTGTAATTATAAAATATCCATGATTTTTCACCGTTTGAATGTACGTCATACAAAATCACTGTGGCCAGAAGAATATTTTTTAGAGTAGGAGTTGTTTTACCTTCTATGGAAGCTATATTTGAAATTGTTGTTGTCATTTAACTGGTGCTGGCAGTAGTGCTTTAAGAATGTCTTCAAATTCAGAACGGATTCATTAGTGCCCCAAAAAATACTAATTATGCTATTTTTTGCATGTATCGCTATACTTTCAGTGATTACAGGGTTAGGTAATCACAATTAGGGGTTCAAATTAGTAGGCAATTCGTATCTTCATGTATTTGCATAATTTATAGTAAATGGTGAATTTATAGTTAAGTGGGGGAAGGAATATAGGAAAATTTGTACATAAAAAAATGTGGAAGAAATCCAAGCTTCTTAAAATTTTGTTTCAATACATTGAAGAAAAGAAATAAATTTGCAGATTTTAATCCTGCCAAGCAAAAGTTTTAGTTGGTTTTCTTGTGAAGATATCATGCACAGATGAATTACTGTAACATATTCCAAAACATATGAATGCTTTCAAAGCCCCAAATTTCATTTTGTTCGTGTTTTTTATATCAGCAATTGATATCCTACTATTTACTAAATGACGGATGACCAAATGTCAGGTATCTATTTTCGTTTATTAGGATAGCTTTTCTCTGTATCTTCCTCGTTGAACTAAAAAAATCCATTTATTCATTAATGTATCGAATGCTAAATGTGCATAGTCCAGACAAACGGAGATGGACGTGGAAGATAAAATCAACAAAAATTTGCTTACTGTCCAATACAGGGGGTATAAAATGTGTTTAAAATGGACGTCAACCTGCGCACTCCATACGTGAATATATGTACACGTAAATCAATCCATCTAAACATATATATGATGTGTTCTAGGGTAGATAAGGTTTTACCCTCAGCACAGAATGTTTGGGGAAGTATTTACCAATTTAATCGAAATACTCAAGGATGTTCCTAATCAACCATAGCATCGTGATACGCAGCTAAAATATATATAGTTGAAAATTGACTGAATTGTCCTTCTGAAAACGGAACTTCAAAAGTAGACTAGACCACATAATTTAACAATTGCGTAAATTGACACTAGCGTTCAATTCAGTGGAATCCTGTTTTTATTTCTACCAGGTTCTGGAGTCCGAACTCTCCGAAATTAAAAAGGTTATTGAGGGGCTACTTTGTGATGGGTTTTAATAAATTTTGACAAATATTTTTAAGTCGAATCACACATTCTTTGCCTGCAGGATATTTCTTCTCTTCAAGTTCATTTTCAGTGATAAGAGTGAGTAGATGATAGTTTCCAAATAACTATAATATTTATGTCAATTTATTTCCTACGATGGCTAGCGTGCTTCTCGGAGAGGTGTGATGCGATTGCTAATCGTTATATTCAGGACAAACTCCCTTCTCTTACTACCTTGACAGAACCATCATGTTTTGTTGAAAAAATAAATTTGAGTTGGGGATTTGCTTTACCCTATAGCTACTACCATTTACCAAATGTATTGAAACAGACCGGGGTGTTCCTTCCGGACTATTTTTTTCTGCTTCGAAATCAACTCTACATGACTAGCTTTGGATTTCTGAAAATCGGGTCCGTATGAGTCTTGACGATGACAAAATTTCAAGTGGACTATGAGTACGATAAATAAACGTTAACTTCTATTCAATTGAAAGTTTTTGTTGGAGCTCTTTTTTATGTTTTAACGAGGAGAGTGGACGTCAAGTCATCGTATATGTGCACGTTACCAAGTCCTTTTCCAACATTTCCTGGTGCAGAATTTTTCCCTATATCATAATTCCTTATCATACTCGTTCCATGAGTCTGTGCTTCGTTTGCTGTCCGTCTAGGGATAGATTAGGAGCAAACTCAATTGGGAATGGTAATGGAGATCTGATTTTTACGAAGTTTTTGTGCAAACCAAAAGATATGTTTGTTATATTCTACATTCAATCTTTGTTTTAAACTTGGATATACATTTCTAACTGATTGGTTTGGTTTGGAATTGTACAGAAGAAATTAAAACATTCAAAGAAGGGTTATGTGAAAGGACAGAATCGTTTACCTGGTGTGTAATGTGAACAAGAAAATGCAAAATTAACTCTTCTCTAGCACTCTAGCACGATCATAGGCTTGAATCTCATTCACATGATTATAATAAATAATATGCGTTCAAAATACAATGACAATTCAGGACTTGAAAACATTACAATTGTCGGAAGAATATGTTCTATATCATCTATTGTTATGTTCGCAAATTAAGATAACAGTGTGTGTTGATACTGGGAAATTGCTAGCTGTTGTTTGCAATTTGTTATTGTGCTTCGTATACAACATTGACAAACGTGATACTGATAACCAATAATGAAAAAATGACGAAAAGTTTACTTTAATTGAGAAAATGTTATAATTGTAACCATTGAGCATTTTTTATTGATGCTTGTACTGTTTTATACTCTTCTATTATGGAATTTACAATAAATAGTTAAAGTATATTGCATATGGACTACATATAAATAAATTACGATTAATCAAATTGTTTAATTATTCAATTGTTTTCTATTTACAGGTACGTACATTGATTCCAGTATATAAATTACTAAATGAATCGGGTGAATATGCTAGTTTTATAGTGTTGTGTGTATATAATTTCTATATAATATATAATTTCTAAATAATAATTACATTTCGAATTTCAACAGTTTTCTTTGTCATTCTGTAATACTTTTGACATTCCATTCACTTTTGTTTATTATCTATAATTTAAGATTTGTTCCCTAAGTGTCTTTGAACTCATCTTTCAACTTAAGAAGATTCTTTTCGAAATTATACTATTTACATTTTCCGTGCCCTTGACTACTGTGCTTTTTTTGAGGAGATTTTCGGGGTTGTGTGCTGTGGCCAAAATTATTGCTAGATGTTTCTCATTAAACTTTTGGCAAGGTTCTGTGCTTTCAGTAAAGGATGGGAAAAGGTTCGTCCTTATTCCTTTCAACTTTATTCTCCTGGAAGAATACTAATATATGATGAGAAAATAAGTAACTGTATTAAGATGAAATAATGTAGCTGTACGCATAGAACTAGAAGAATATTTTATGGTATTTATTTATTTAATCAAAACTGACGAGACTGAATTACTATTCTTTCTTTCAAATTTTGTATATTCTTTTATTTACAATTTCATATGGAAGTATAAGTAAAAGCCGTATTGAAACAGAATAAGAAATTAGTTGATTTGCTCGAATTAAAAAAAATAACTAAAAGTTAGGGAAATCATAGAAGTCAAATTTGGAAATGAATAAAATAAATGTAGGAAACGGAGAAACTTGAGATATGAAATGAATTTATTTGTATAACTCACCTTAACTTAGGACACTTCGACTTAAGTTATTTCATTATTTATTATTTTATGGGACCAATTACTGTCCCAAGTCGACGTATTCCAATATACAGTATAAAACATCCGTTCTCATGGTGAGTTCATTCTTGCCGGTACTCCGCTAGAGATAATGCTATGCTATTATACTATTCACATTTTCCCAATTAAGAAAGTGTTTAAATATATTTTACATTTACCTGTGTCCCAGCTAATTGAAAGTGTTTTTTTTTTTACTAAAAACTCGCCGTATTCTTAAGTTACCTCCGATTACGTAGTACCCATATTTGCAATGCATTAGTTTTGGTGTTGTGTAAAAATCTTTTTGTTTAATAGTGTCGATCGGTACATCCGTTTCTGAGAAAACCATCATGTCTGATAGTCTCGAAAATAAAACAAAACGATCGAGGAAAGGGACACCTGAAAGTCGGGATTGATGAACAAGAAGGTGCTCTTTTCCTGGATATTCAAGTGAATCTTCCTCTATGAACTATTCCACGCATTCTTTACAAGTAATCCTTATCTCTATTACCAGCATCAGTCTTATAAGCTGAATGAAAGACGTAGAAAATTATGGAAATTTTAAGGTGTTATCATCCAGCAGCACAATATGAGGCTACAAGTATTTTCGGTGGGTTGCCAGAAATAAAAATTTGATAAACAAACTTCTCCATTTTTGGAGAAGTTTTATCTCTGCTTGGAATTATACTTACTTCTGTTCTACATCTGCATAGGGCTTAAAATTCACTGGCGATTGAATAACATACAAGTACAATGGGCCTTATAGGTTCGCTCCAATTTTAATCTATCGACTTTGTTTGCTGCGACGAATCGGGTCTTATTGAGCTCAAGTTGGGGTGCATAAGTTGCTCACTGTTGTGTTTTCGATGTTGAGCTTGAAGCCTTTCGCGCTTTTGTGGATAGATTTGGGTACTGTGTATTTACATTTCTTCCTAAAGGTACAAATGTTGCGAGGACCTACCATGCAGTCTTCGATTGCTTTAGGTGGCTTGTTGTGAAAACATAAGAGTGTCGTCAGCGAATTGGATCAGCTCTATGCCCCTCAGAAGATCAAATCTCAGACGTGAAGATTTTATAAAAAGTCCTGAGGAAGTGAGCAGCACCCCACGTTAATCAGAAGCTGCTATCTCCAAAGAAAGAAACTTATAGCAAGCTATAACTTGTGGGTCAAAGACCTTTTGCAGATTTAAAGAACATGCTGATAAGTTACATTAACCTCAAAGTGAAACACTTTATGTTTGCATTTTCATAATAAACAATAAGGAAGAAATTTATTTCGTAGTATTAGAAATCACGTGCAACTTGCTTCTTTTTTTGGTAGGCATTAAACCCTAAAAGTACTTCCCTTTGCCCTTTCGATGCGGCAGAAGACGATTTCGTTCGTTCGTGTAAATATAAGGTGACTAGGGTTGGTTTTTCACGCAGAATGTTGATATTGTTGAAAGTATTTGGCATTGGTGATCAGGCCAAGTTTCACAGAGAATCTTCCTTTCATAAAAAAAGGGGTTTTGCCATTGAGGGATAGGGTAGGGGCAATCAATTTAGTATTGCTTACCAAGTTCCTTTCGTTTTGAAAGTTTTGATTCAGTATATCATGATTGGAGCTCGCACAATTTAAATTTTTTACTTGACAAACAATTCTGCCGATTTTGTTACAGCTTAAACGTTCATTTGCAAGAATTTTAATTTTATTAATTAAATTAATAACGAACTTTAAGAAAAAAAGCCCATTCCAATCTAATAAATATGTCGGTCTGTATAGATAGAGAAAAGAGAAACAACAATTTCGAGAAACAACAATTTTTATTCTAACCTATAAAAATACAATGCTAAATTAACCTAACTTAAGTACTACCTTAACAGCCTAGCTTAATCTAAGGTAAAATCTATGGCTTAAACTAACTTATCGCTAAAGAATAAGTGAAAAAATACATATCATGATATCTGGAGGAAAAGTCGAAAAAAACCTCCATTAGTTGACTTTTTTATAAAAGCGGGCGGGCGGGGAAGGAATTAGGATGTGGGTTGGGATGGGGGGCATGCGGGAGGGGTTTGGGAAAGGAAGCTAGGAGTGGCGCTAAGGATGGGTAGGTTTAGTAAACTGGGATGAGGAGTAGCTACCGTTGTAGAAGATTACTCTACCGCCGGGGTCGAAAAGAAGGTTACGGGCCTGGAGAGATAAGAGGATTTGTGGGAACAGATGAGTTCGTAGAAGATTCTCTTCGACGATCTCGATCTGCATGGCCTGGGAGATGAGTGTATTTGGGTGTGATCAGGATTTTTCCAGGAATTTGAGGGCATGACGGGCTAGGACGGCGTCAATGCGGGGTGTTTGAGAGGAGTCGTAGAGGATCTGGTTGGAGATGTATTTGGAGCGGTCTTCGTTCTTATAGATGTTTGTACAATGGCGGAGGATTCTGCGCTCTTTGAGGCGGATTCGTTCCATTTGGTGAGGGGAAGTGTCGGACCAGAAGATGAAGCCGAAAACGAGGAGGGGACGGATAAGCTGTTTATAGCAAAACAGCTTGACTTTCTGAGGAGTTGGGCTGGTGTATTTTAGGATTGGGTAGAGAGATTTGAAGGCACCTGTTGCACGGTTCAGTGCCTTCGTGATATGTGGGACGTGGGATAGGCGGGAGTTGATTGTCACCCCAAGGTAGGTGACTTCCTTGACGGTTGGGATGGTGTCGTTGTGGATTTTCAGGGATAGGGATGAAATGTCGTTTCTCATTTTCGGCGTCATCTTAGCGGTACCATGGAATACGATGGTTTCGCATTTTTGTGGGTTCAGGGACAGTTTCCAGCGGGTGAAGTACCGGTAGAGCTCGTCCAAATAGGAATTCAGGCGGGCTTCCCCGGCAGGGATGTTTCTGGTGGAGGTGTAGAGGATGAGATCATCCGCGTATTGAAGGATTCGGATTGGATTTGGGTGTGGAGTTGGTTTGGGAAGGTCTGCGGTAAACAGGGAAAAGAGGGTGGCGGAGAGGACTGACCCCTGAGGGATGCCAGCCGGGCTAGAATATGGGGAGGAGAGGTGTTCTCGGAGTTGGACTTGGGATTTCCGCCCATCAAGAAAGCTAAGGATTAGCTTACAGAGGTGCGGATGGAACTGGAGGACTTCAGAAAGCTTGTATGCGAGACCGTATTGCCATACGGAGTCGAAAGCCTTCTTTATGTCGAGGAGACAGGCTATGGTCGGAGCGTTCCGGTTGAGACCGAGAAGGACGTCCGATTTGAGTACGAGCAGCGCATGCTCGACTGAATGTTTGGGACGGTTAGCGAATTGGAATTGTGGGATGGAATGATTGGAGTCACAGTGCTCGTCGATAGAGACTTTGATGATCCGCTCGAAAATCTTGGCGGAGGAAGAGAGGATTGAGATAGGCCTGTAGCTATCGGGATTTAGTGGGTTTTGGTTTTTCTTGGGGATAGGAACAATTCGAGCACTCTTCCAATCTGTTGGGAAGTGGGCGTTGATAAGGCAGTGGTTGATGATGGAGGACATAATGGGGGCGATGCTTGGGGCGCATTTCTTAAGGACGATGGATGGGATTTTGTCAAGCCCGACTGATTTCTTGTTTTTGGAGGCGGCGATGGCCGCCTTGACCGAGTCTGGACTGACAAAGTGGATGGGGGGGATATTCTCTCGCTGACTTGGATCGGCGAGAGCATGGTTGAAGGGGTTTTGTGTGGGTTGGGGACTGAGGTAGGAAGGATTGGTTAGGAGTTGGGAGATCTTTCCGTTTACCTCGTTATCAAAACTTGGTTCACGGAAGTGGAGGGTGCAGTGGTGGGCTTGCAGGAAGTGGTCGGCGAGAACTTTGACCTTTTCTGTGGGCGGGATGTTTTGGGGAAGGATCGCGTTTTGTTGGACAGATTTGCCCAAACGCGGGCAGGTTTTTCTGAGTTCCCTGTATGTGCCAGGGTTTAGCTCAGTGTTGGAGAGGCGGTTGTGGAGATATTGGGTGTACAGGGTGAGGATTCGTTCGCGAATGGACTTGTCCAATTCGCGGATTTCTGTGAGGAGGTGAGAGGATTGCGGAGAGTATCTATTCCTAAATAATCTCCGTCTGAGGGTCTTTTTATATTGGATGTCGGATAGGATATCATCGGGAAGGGTGATTAGGTTGCGGTAATTTAAGGGACGGGAAGGGATCAGTTCGTCGCATACTTGCCGAACTGCTTCGGTGTATTGGCGAACTGTCAGGTCTATGGAGTCGTTAGGAACTGTACAGTTGGATGGGAGTAGTAGAGGTTGAAGTTTGGACTTGAGGGCAAGGTTGATGTGTTTCCAGTTTGCACGCTGGAAGTCAGGAACTGAGGGTGGGGTGGACCGAACGACTCTGTTGGGAAGTCTTATTTTTAGGATTACGGCATCGTGATCGCTGATGCCGGGGACCGTTTCGAGGAAGGGGAAGGTGTTCGGGTTGGGAATGACCGTCAGGTTACTGCTGATCAGGAAGTGGTCTAGGTAGGAATGGTAGTGTGATTTATTGAAGGTCGGGAGTGCCGGACTGAAATGGGCTAGGTTGATATTTGGATTTGAGGTTGTGAGAAACAGGTGGAGCTGATCCCCGTTGTGGTTCGACCGTGCATCGAACCAGGACGGGTGTCTGGCATTGAGGTCTCCACCTATGATAATGGAAAATTGTTTACCGGGAGAGCGGTGTAGGGACGCGCAGAAGGATTTGATGCGGAGAAAGTCTTGGGTGTCGAGGGATTGGTTGGGGCAGTAAACGGAGGCAACGAAGACCGAGGTTGATTGGGATTCGAAGGAGACCAGTGAGATTTCCATGGATCTGAAGGTGTTGGGAGGTGGGTGGATTTGGGTGACGAGGAATTTGTCGGAAATGAGAACGGCCGTTCCGCCACAGGTATAGATAGAGAAAACTTGCTGAGCTTGTTTTTATATCTTGGGTAACCAAGAAACCCACTACATTTGCCGCCAAAGAGACGTAGAATATGTACATGTAGGAGGTGAGAACGGACTAACAATGCAACAAACGGCAAATATTAGTGCAAAAACAATGAAATGCAAGCAAAGAAATTTCAAAAATATGCATATATATCGTGAAGTACAAAAATATGAGGGAAGGAACTAAAGCTAAATACATGTTTTTTGTTGATCATGACTAATCAATATCTCAATCTTCTTTTGCTCACATTGTATACGTGGAATTAGTGCACTGAATTTGCACTGTCACTAGTTATTTAACAGAAAGTGTTGTGTTTTAGCTTCAAAAATGCCTCCTGTTACATATCAATTTATAAGGTGAAATGGTCTGCCCATGTGGCCGTTCAATCCCATCGACAAATGCAGTTTCCACTCGCTTACATGATTAACGTAAGTTCAATTATTCAGGTATCGAATGAACTTGACCGTGGCAATGTAACTCACGACTCTACTACCGATACCTGCCCGGAGGCAATGCGCGCTGGAATGGAACTCTACTGCCAAACCATGGCCAAATTAGAGTCAACATTTCCAACACGTGTGGACTTCAACCTCGTCGGTTTTTTAACTCAATCTAGCAGTGGCGTTGAAGTTCACAATACATTCAACTCATGGCTAAAACATTCGAGTCGAGTTTAATTTTGACAATAAACTCGGAAAATGCATACTTGCTGTACACTTAATGAGTATCAAGATTTTCGTGAAGATTCCTAGTTTTGATAATGAGTGGTGCATAATGAGTAGTGCAATGATGTTATTAAAACGGTCCACAGACGTGTTAGTTATATCAAGCTTGAATGATACCTCACATTGTATGAACTCTGTACTGCCCACTTTAAAAATTTCCATAATTTTGCAGGACAAGGTAATGAATAAGATGCGCATCTAGGCGACTAATATAAAACAGTAAGCTTACGATCTAAATGAGATAATTGTCGTTCGAGTTTACGTCACACTCCCACATGAAACATAAATTTATACAAAAGTCATTTTTAGGTGCCATGCATAAGGAAAAGTTTTTTTTTCAGTCAGGCAGACCAGTTATACTATTACTTTTCACGTGTCGGTTAATTTAGCTCCAATCCGTACTTATTCGAAAATAAGTACAATTTCATGATTCTAAAATTAATTGCAATTTCAGATACGAAATGTCTTGATGTATGGACCCGTGTATAGAATGCGCTTCAGTGAAATCGCTTGTAAAAGATATCTAGAAAGATAGTTATTACATACATATGCGTTCGCATTACAAGGGTAAAATACATGTACAATTATAACGGAACCACATAGTTGCAGGCGAATGCACGAGCTTTGATTATTATCACGTTTACGAGTAAATTCCATCGTAGAGAAAAGCCATAAAAGATCCAATGAAGAGGAAATACGTCAAGTGCGTCATGGATGCGAAGGGTAATCACGCAAAGTTTGGGGAATAAAAAAGAGTGCGCATTGAATGCAACACGGAAACAACACAAAGAATAAAACAAAGAAGGAGGAATATAAGAAGCTATGCATACAGCTTACATACATACATTCACTGGGATTGGATTCGAATAAATTCAATGCCGAAAACATAATAGAACCCCTGCCAGTTTACCTGCAGGTAAAACGCATTGAGCAGAACGATGCTTCTTATGAAAACGAACAAAGAAAGAATTAAGAAAGAAACCTTTTTACTCTGAGATCACGCATTTTCATGGGGAAATTTGTGTATGATAGGTATCTTCGCACCGTAGTGAAGTAGATTTTTGCATCTCTAAGTGTAAGCATCATTTTCATCTGACGTCATTTCCTATGACGATGAAATCGTGGCTAGGAGGACGATACATATCCTAGGTGGTAGAAATACATATGTATCTTTGCGGTATATGCCCGGTAATATTTATTAACTGCCTCTTATATCACACCTAGAGATATTTACCAAAATATTCGGTTCTAGCCCCTAAACCTGCTTAACTAAAGATATTTCAATTCCATTAAAACTCTTAAAAGCCCTGCATGGGAGTATGACAGATTCAAAAGATAAACATTTTTCACCGAGGCAATGAAATAATTAGCTTCTAAGGTCGAAAATATGTTTCTATTCATTCCATGGTAACATCTAGAATTTGGATTTCCATCCCTTGTATCTGTAAAATCAACTTCTGGTATTGGAAATCTATGCTGTGTGCTGAGTGGTAATACCATATTGAAAGAACTTATAATTATAATGTATAATATAATGAGTATCACAAAGATTAGGAAGTGAAGAAATAATTTATTTTAGATTGCCTTTTGCTAGCTTTTCCAGACAAGCTTTTGACTTTGTCTCCAACATTTTGTATGTCAATGGCGGTGGGGCTAAACCAGCCGACCCCGCCTGTGAACGGGACAAAGGCTGAAGAAAAAGAAGAATGGCGGTGGGGCTAAAGGTGGCACTGTCGCAAATTCGGTTATGAAACTGGTAACGGAAGCCTGCGGGACTTCCACTCCAAGGGGGGTACCCAACCCTGACAGACCTTCATCCCTGTTTGATGGAAGGCGCCGAAGGTTGCGCACTTTGCACCATGAACTACCTTTCTATGAAAAATGAGAAGTCGCCAGGACAACCATCGGCCTGAGTTGGTGCATTCAACGCTTACCTGAATTGAGGTATTTTCGTTGTAGCTAAGGCAAAGAAGACCGTGTGCCATTGTCTACATACCGATGCTTGAAGTGGCCTGGAAAATTCTCGAAGAGGCACAAGTCAGCGGGGATTTATTCCCTAGGCACTTCGGCGTTAAAGTAGGGAGATCCCCAGTGGATATTACTGTAAGACGGCCATGTAACATATCCTAGGTGAACTATAAAATTCATTCATTCTTCTCGGAGTAGAACAGGTTTCCATCCCAGGACCGGATCGCTGTAACGCTTTCTACGATAGTCTGCTAAGATTCGGCACGCCAGGAAAATCGTGCGTGGTCGATTATGTGGATGACGTTCTAGCACTTGTTACACGTACTGTTGAACAGGCGCGAAGCACACTTGGCATATTGATGCGACGAATAAGCGAATCGATGACGGTTCATAGTTTCAGTCTTGCGGTGGAAGAAGGGGAAGTGGTCATCTTCACTAAAAATGGAATCCTCACCCCGCTTTCTATATCGATGATCATAGCCTCAAAATCAATAGCACCCTGCTGAAATACAGAGACGGGGAGCTTTGGGCATGGCATGGTGCCGAAGATTGGGAAGCCACGATGCTTTGACTGTGTGTTATGCAATTAGTTAGTGGACGACGCCGATCACCTTTTTTTCTTGTGGAAAGTGTAGTATGATTCGTCAGCAACTTTACGCAGGTAGATGATAGTTCTCTCCGAATAACAATTATCAAAAGGTTGCTGTCGAGCATTGACAGATGGACCCGAGTAGATGGTAGGAGGTTTTTTAAACTACACAACTCTCTTCCATTTGGTGAAAGGAATTCCCTGACTTGCAGGGTCCTTGAGGCAAGAGAGCGGGAGAGCTAGTCAGAAGTAATGTTTTAAACGGTAGAGGCTAGTTGTATGATGACGAGGAAGTATTTAGTTGATTGTCCGGCGAATCGTCGTTACGGGAGTCCAACATTTAGTGGGTAATCACATTCATCTATCCTATCAAAAGAAAATATAGGAAAAAGGGGAAGTAAAGCATGAGAAAAAACTTTTCAAACAGAAAACAAAATTATAAGCTTTGTAATTAGAACCGTTTATTCAATTTCAGAGCGGGACATGTAAATAAATTGTATGCTCTAATTTTCAAGCTTTTCTAATTTCTGAGAATTTTAATTTTCGAGCGGCTACTGAATAAGAGTTTCTAATGTTATTATGAAGTTTTAATTTCTATACGCGAAAGATGAAACGTTATATTTTAACTTCGCATGATCTAATAGATGTTACTCAATTTGTATTGAATCCAACAATAGAGGATGCAAAAATGCGAACAATATGTTATTACCATGTTATTCAAGCAGTTTTTGTGCCCGGTTAAATTAGGACCTATGGATTATTTCGTTTCTTATTCTCCTGTTAAGAATATATCAGTATCCCTTGATTTTAAGCAACAAACTCGGCGGTGCGTTATTGGGATTCACAATCCCGGTCCCCTGTTCCGGACATCAATCCTGGCCACGATCATGGATGAAAAGGTGGAACTACGGTTTCCTCCCCTTAGTAAAAAAAAACTATGGTAATGCCATTTCGTCTTCCGAAATTTATTGAAATACCGTCTGCTGACAGAAATAGGTTGGAATTGTGGATAATCCAATCCACAATGTCTGCGCTGAACGCCTGATGTGGAAAGCACTTAAATCTCTTCAGTTGTAAGCAGCTTTTTTTTACATTGAAAGTATCAATGTATTAAGGCGTTACCGTATCGATCAAAGGTTTTCTGTTGCTCAAAAACAGGTTTCGACAACTTAATTACACCGTTATTTCGGACATTGGAGAGACTCTATTGATGGGCTGGTCATTTGCTAGGAATAGAATGTTATTTTGCTAAACAGGTACGCTTTTATAACAATGATTCTATCCTACTAAGGGACAGTGGACGCCACTCATATGTGCCATTTCACGAGTCATTTGTAGACCTCAAAAAGATACTCCAGGAAAAGAAATTTCATTCAGATGAAGACGCGATTGCCGGAACTGAGGCCTACTTTTAGAGCAAAAACAACGGATGGCGTTTTGCTTGGATGGTGAGACATTGCGAATGGGAATATTGGCCGCTGTAGACTTTAAGATAGAGATTGATTTTAAGTTGGAAACCATTTTTGGTATTATTTTCATGGCTTTGCTTCAAAAGGAAGTTGTTTGAGGTTTTTGGAGATTAAGGGTTAGTTTCCAGTTAGTGAAGCATCGATAGAACATGTCAAATATGTCTTCAGACGAGTTTTTTGTAAAGATATATATATTATGAGGTTATCGGCATATTGCAGGATCTTGATTGGGATGGGGTTTTGAGTAGGCGTAGGGTTGTCCGTTGTGGAAAGTGAGAACTATTGTTGATCTTCTGCTGAACGGGTGACCTTCGCTTCTGGACATAATAAATGAAGTTGGGATAAAAACTTGTTTTATTTTGGTTTTAGTTTTCTTTTAATTTAAAAACTAAAAACTAATATTAGTTTTAAAATTATGAAATCGCGTCAGCAACATTATCAAAAGAAGTTAACCAGAAACAGAAAATCATCTTGATGTTATCCAGCAGGATAGACGAAGACATAGTTATGTGAATGCATATATGGTTACCATAACTCCTTACGTGTCGAATAGTGCGTTATGCTTGAGCGTGTGGAAAAATTTCATCTTGATGGTGCACTTCCACGGATTTAGCGCTGTTTACGTGCACATCGAATTCCAGATACGCTAATGATACGTTCTCTCTCTCAACATTAATGCAAATGGAAAGAACGCGTTGATCCAGCAAGCAAATGCAATCAGCGATGTCATCCTCTCTTCCCAATACTCATTTTCATTTTATCCATTAGAGGTAGTAAACGGCTCCTTTTGCAAAAAGTGGCTGCCTTGTTATCGTGGTTGAGAAATCTACTGTTAATATCCATCACTGAACTAAAATAGGGCGTGCAGTTTCTTTCGTGGTGGGATATACGATGCCGAAATCGTTCTTATTTCTGGTAGTATCTGCTTTCCTGATAATGATAACTTTTCTTTAGTCAAGGCTGGCGTACATTACATTACATAACTTATAGAAATTTTATTAGAAACTTGTCGGTATTTAAGTCGAGGTTGAAGTTTGTCGTGACGTCGCTGATTTTGCAACGGAGTCAAAGATACTGAACGTAATTTCACTTTTAATTTTTTCCTTCACGCCTAGAATTCTATCCACTAGTCTGTAAAAACTCATCAATTTCTTAAGATAATTTAAAGTAAGTTGCCACCCCGATATGTAGCAGGGAAAACTCATAACAATTTTAGGAAATAGGAAGTAATGTAAGAAAGAAAAGAAACAAGGTTTTCACAGCACCGCTCGTAGGTTGCAAGACTTATATCTAGCAGTTAGTGCAGCCCAAGGAAACCTTCAGGGATGGATGGTAGCATTAATGTTCTCATTTAAATTGCATCATTTACTATCTTTAGGAATCATTTGCTCGTCTGCCACATAAACGCAAATGCATGCCACGATGATCCAATACAAATTGCAATTTGTTTTGTATCGCATGTACGAATTCTCAATATGCGTTTATGGATATGTATGAACATTTACAGTTTCCGCATGCAATCCCGGTCGCAATTGGCTACCAGGAACTAAACTTGTCCAGTCACGGCTAAAAATATAGTAACAGTATGTAATGCGGAACTACCAATGGGATGAGTTGCGAAATGTCTGCATATAGTTTGCCCACATGTAGTGCGTATGCATGCCTCGCACACACGCTTGTGCCGTGCAAACACAATATTACAGAAAAGTGCGCTTGCAACGGCTGCGTTGGACATAACTTTAAAATAAACTGTGTGGCTGGAAAATATGATAATGAGGGGTTCACTGGCAAAGCTTGGCGCTTGGTGGAATGATTGTCATCGGAAACTAAAAGCGAATCGTACGCATACGTGCGTATATTTGTAGCGCGCTACATATGGCGGTTTTCTGGCCTCCTCTATTCCATTTTGGTAATTTTCAACAAAATTCACGACGGCTGTCGTCTCTTTTAAAAAGTGCAGTAAAACATTTTCCTTTCGTCACATTAAAATGGTGTGCACAGCTAGTTTTTAGGTCAAGTATATTTGGCATAGTTTTTATTTGACGAAATATCATGCGTCTTGGAACGCATAGTCAGATTCATGAATTTACGTTTCAACTTGAAGGGCTACGAAGAGAATTGGCTGTGTTGTGACTTTTGAATATTCAATTGGCTTTCGAGCAGTGGAACAGACGGTTTCGCTTTTCGCCTCAATACCTACACATGTAACCTTACATTTCATAGGATTGCCCTTCGAAATGATTAGATAGACGATAAAATGACGTCACCTTAGCCGAAATAGTGTATAAATATATCTAGAAGCTGGCACCATAGGAGTCCCTGAGAAACTTTGAAGTTACATAGTATGTACTTTGGCAATAGTGCCGATCGTTGATTTTCCGTATAGAATGCACGCATGTGTTATCCATATGTATGTATGAATGTCCGTACCTATTGAATAAACCGAACCTTTGAATTCCGGAACATTTGCATCTGAGTGTGTTTTGTGTTAGTGCGCATGATATTGAAGATTGCGTAAGATCATCGAATGCAGATGCTGTAGGCGGGATGGAGTTCCACAGCTCAATATTTTTTTTATTGCGTCACGTATGATGCCTCCGTTCGAATAACTCAGTGAAAAGCGGAGAAGCTCCAGAAATGCAATCGGTATATTTACCATTGATTAATTCAAAATGGGACTTGATACATATGATAATTTTATTACTTTGATCCGTCTGCATCTCACAATTTTTCGGTAAGTCGGTGAAGATATACATATGTATAACCGTTTGTCTGGTCGGGGGAAGTATTTGTCCATCATGTTAACAATGTCACCAATTGGGTCAAGGTGATCAGACTTTTTTTTAATGCATTTTCGCATATGTGAAAGTCGCGAGGCAGTTTATACTGTGGATTTTTCGTGGTTGAATATTGTAACGAATCTAATTAAGGTGGTGTATTTACAAAAGGTATGTCCAATCGTCGGCTTTATCTTTGGCCCAATATGAATATTAGAAGTTGCCAAATAATCTCAAAATTATTATGAATTTGACACCGAAGAAAAATCTTTGGCTTTGACAAGGACAATTTGCAAGGAAATTCAAGAGCAGCTTAATAAGAAGGTGTAGAAGCAGCTTGGAAAGTCATAAGCAAATATTGACATGATCGAAATGAAGTTAATCATTGGTTAATAGTACTGCTCCTCTTTTAGCGAGGTCAAGGTGGAAAGTGCGATTCTAGCTTTGAAATAGGACGTACTTCTCCAGGTTTCCAGTTGAGGAGCGAAAAAATGTTAGGTGCATTAGTTTGGCGTTCAGACAATGAATACTATAGTGATAGATAACAAATTGGAACAAACCGGGAGTAAAGAAGGTTTGGGATCAAACTTTCACCTATTCTTATAGGTGATTCCTTAAGAGTCTTTGTGCGAGCGTTTGCGGCCGATCTAACTTTTGGCAGATTCGCGTTCACAATATTTGGTATTGCATAAGTGCGATTCTACAGATGATCCCCCTTGATAGATTGACTCAGCATGGGTCAGGTTCTACAATGTTAAGTGTGCATTGTAGAGTGAAGTCGCAAGGATTTACTCAAAATACAGAAATATCAAAGTGTTGTGACGGCAAGCGGAAATCTTTAACATTTTTGGTTTTCCCTCAAGGAAGTTTCCCAATCTTTGGCCTAAAGAACAAGGTCGTTTCTGTTTACATGAATTGAATTGAATTACAAAATAATTTTTTTTTTGTTAATTTTGCAATGTTAGTAATTAGTTAAAATTTTTGTATACACTGTGAGCGGTTCAAGGAATGCATTGCAAAATCAGTTTGATTTTTTTAACCATTTTGTTGTAAAATTTTATATTTTGATGTGATTGATTGCGTTGAGGACGAGAACCACATACGTTTAAATTATGTGGTTTATATTTTAGGCAAAGTGGTTGACTATTTTTGGAAAACTTACAACATAACATTCAAAAATGTTGCTTTGAAGTAAAAGGGTGTAATTTTTTCTAACGAAAAATCATTGATAATTGGAACAGTTGTTTTCACAAACAAATCCAAATAGCGCACAGGATTTTTTAAAAGTGCAAACAAAAAATAATTTTTAGAATAGGAAGGACATGAAAATAAAAATAGCGCTTCTAACGTGGCACTACTTCCTAAAGTATCATCTTGAAAAGACGTGGAAGACGATGGATGTCAAGTAGGTTCATGCTATAATATATTATCCTTTTATAGACAATCTCAAATATCTATAACTATGGGCGGGTTTCAAAGTAGGGGGGCAAATGTGTGACGTCACAACTTCCTTGGACATGTCATCGTCTAGTTTTCGTTTAGTAAAACTTCTGTTATTGTTTACATTCATTTGAAAAAGGGTCTAATTTGAGCCGAAATGAATCGGAACGAAAACCAGAAGTATCGCTTTACAATAAAAATGTACTGTGACGCGTTTATATGTATCCAGTTGAGTACGTATGTACAGCTTAAAAGTAAGCAAATCACTTATATATTTATATCTGTTTACAATCAATTTCTGCTTGAAGTGTCAAACATTTCTAAGATAATTATGCCACTACAATTAGGCAACTTTTTAAATGGCAATTTCACTTTTATCCTTCAAACTAACGCCAGTAAGAACGTGCTCTACTCTCGCACTGATGCCCCTTCGTATTTCACTAACATCTGAAACTTGATCCGTCGTAGCACATCGTTTAGCCGTGAATGCACAAGAATTTCGCCTAGAGTGCATCGATAAACCGTAACGTGAGGGCATAAAGTCGTTGGCTATATTAATAAAACAAAAGTAGCTATTTACAGTGACTCGTAACCTTTCATTTACTATTTTAAAATCAAAGTTGTTCATTTCTTATCCAAAGAAGATTTGACAATCCACAAAGAAGCAATTAGAAAGTATCCTGGTGTTCAAACAACCATCTACCACTTAGTGAACAATTCTTAACTGTACTAACGATTGAAATGAACCAGAGGTTCGTGGCTCTGCTCAGAGAATACACGCAGCTTGAATTCGTTTGCAATTTGCAGAAACATCCTTAGCTATTACTGCAAATCATTTCAGAGAAATTCGATTCGTTAGCTAAATGCATTGACTTATGAATCAATTGAAAAAATCATCTCGCTTGTCATCAGATATAAAGACGTTCCATGCAAAGTAAATTTGACTTAGGTTGATGTAGCACTGATAATTTGATATGAATAAAAAGCGAATTCGTGTGCAATAACAGCAGCGCTAACATCAGCTTCACCTTTTTCCCAGGAATTGCTTGCGACTTTTTAGGCGGCCGTGTGATTTGCAGGCCGACGCATCACCTATGCTTTATTTATGCATGTACCGGACGATATTTGTAGCGAAACATCAAATTATAAGAATTCCCTCGATTAGCCAAATTCTAAGAAAAATGCATCCTACATCGATTTTTTCGTTTGTGGCGAATAGGCATGCGGTGCAATAGTCGCAGTCAGTCTTCACAAAAATTTAGTGGACATCTTTACAGTAAACACAGTCTAAAGACATCTATGACTTTTATAGAATCGGGATTTTTATATATCCCGTTATCTTATGGTTACTATACCAAAAATCTAGCTTACAAGCGAGAATTCATTGATAGCGGATGTATGGACAAACATCCTTGCAAATAGGACGGGCCTAATGTCATTTAAATAAAACACTCTGAATTATAACGAATTCGAACGTGTGCAGATCCCTAATATCAGATGTGTAGGTTATATGAAATGCTCGGACAAGGTTGTCTTTTTCCGATGAACACGATGAGATTGCACAGAAGCATATTGATGTCCAACAGAACAAGGGAAAAAATTGCAAAAAAGTAAACTGTTTTTTGCCTATCCTGTTTTCTTTTGATCAGTTCACTCCTTGCGGTCTTCAATTCTGGGAATTTTACGACTCATATACCCCTTAACGGAAGAAAAATCATCTTGAGGTATAAGGATGAATGCTGGGAGTTTCGATTAACACATGAATTTATTTTAGAAAATCAAGTGGTCATGCGTGCTTGATTCTGTCTCCCAAAAGCTATTCGGTTTGATAACAAGTGTCAAAAGGAGTGACTACAGAGTAGGTGTATCTTGGCGTCCGATTGGATTGTTTTTAATCTTACTTTATAAACATAGCCATTTATTCTCTGAAATTAAGAAGTGAAATAGATTCATATCCAATATCCATTGCCAATTGTTATTGTTCAAAAGATTGAATTGTAATGAGGCAACAAAAAAATGTCTTTTTCTCGGGTAATTGTATTCATTTAGTGGACCTTTAAACAAAATAAAATCAAATTAGGACGAAGAGAACTTTTGGTGTGATAGTTGATACAAAATACATATAATTCCATCCAACGATTCCTCTTTTTGGTTTGCAAGAACCCTAGGGGAAATTGTTCTCAGTTTTACCATGAAGTATGTTTCAGGTTCGCTCTTCTGTGAGTATAGATATTTCAGTTCCATTATCATTACATTTAACGCTGTGGAACTGATAAGTTTATAGTAACGCAACACAAAGGCGATTAAGAATATCCATGACTAATCGGGATTTGAATCCGGTCCAATGAAATCGAGAGCCGGCCTCTCAATCAATTCGTATCGAAGGGCGGTATGGATATGTCTTTCACGCTGACGAGAAATTACTTGCCAAGATTAGTCTGAACATCGAAGTCGATGGAAAGTGACCAAATGGCCAGTCGAAACAACGATGGCTCCATTCCATACAGATTAGCCCTACCACCAACCAACATGTCGTAATCAATCAAGACGAGCCAAATTTGGTGTCAACCGTTATAACTGCCTCCGAGAAAAATGCGTGTGACGGACAGACAGACGATTTTAATAAGGTTTTGTGTTTACACAGTTTTGGTGAAATAAAGAATTGCCGATCGATTTTAGAATTGTCGATCTATTATTGGCTACATAGTAAGTGAAAGGGTTCAGTTTCGAAACACATCTCTTCCACTCTGAACAACTAAACTTTTTCTCCCAGATTTTGCGATCAGATCGCGTATTTTATGATCAGCAATGCTATGGATGATACCAAAAGATTGATCTCGACATCTACAAATCTAGCAGATTATGGATGCCACCTCAAGGTGACCATAATCAACTCTTAAAGTTGGTTAGTACTAAATAGCGATCGACATATGACAACGATACTTGGCTTCGCATAAATCACACTTATAGCGACAAATATATACATGCCCCCTCCTCTTGCGACTTTTAAGCATTCAAATATGGCGATATGTGTTTGGGGTTGTTTTTTCTTAATGTAGAAATTTCGTATTTCATTGTGATAACGAACCGCTTAATGATATTTTATTTTACAATATTATCTTAGTTTATAATTTCAGCGGTTTTCACTGCCATATTTATTCTGCCTTGAGATATTTGGTACTTTTAGCTAGATTGTTTTAAAAGTATGAAACTGATGCCGTTTGATATTCAATATGAAAGGAACAATTTCATCCTCGGTTCATGCCTTGAGCACAAAAGAACAAATTAGAGACATCAAAGAGAACTTACAAACAATAATTCTAGGAACGATAGAATGCTTTCGAAAGCAAGGAAACTATAGATTCTGTGGGGGCGGAAGCTGTTGGTTTCTGGGTTTTATAAACTCTATTGCAGAAAGTAGTTGTATAACACTAAGTTTAGCACACCTCATTACATATATGTACTATGTACAATGTATTGTTCGCATCTATTTGATAAGATGAATTTAAAAAAAGGATAGGAAATTATTCAGGCATTCGATTAAAAACAATGAAAACAATGAATTATAATATTAATTTGTGTGTAAATGTTTATTTTCCTCCTTGCTAATAGTCGAAAGGTCTCTATTTCCAGTAACTAAAAATATTGCCGCAACTCCAAAAATGAAAGTTTGCTTGTTAATCCATTCACTTACCATTAATTGATATGTTACCATTAATGTCTATGTTCCTAAGAATACCATTAGCGCGAATGCCGTTTTTGAAAATTTACTAATTTGTTCTACTTCATCATCAGAAGCAATAGGTACATTATATTCATTACCGCCAACAAGAGGTTCAGAGGTCCTTCGGGGCTAAAATTTCTACCTAGAGTTTCTTCATGGCTTTCCCTTGGCTTTTGTTGCTACTCTGAAAGTGGAATTTTCTTTGTTCGATCAGACTTCCTGAGGAAACGTAAGTCTAATTCAAGCATTGCGAAATGATGATATAATCATAAGTTTCAATAGCAGAATGTATTTAAAAACTCGAAGATGGGATTCTTAGAGTTGAAAGATATATAGAATGAAACTTTCAAATGATTCACGCGTCACGTAAAATTAAATTTATAAAGCTCAATCAAACCTTAAGAATGGTGGCTGCCTTTGTGTGTAAATTTGCAAAACGGTTGTAATTTCTTTTCCTTTTTTCCGTATGATTTATTTATTTTGACACGCAATGTTGAATATGAACGGGGTAAGTGGGATTTCAGTGGACGACATTTCCTATTGCAGCGATTATAGTACTAGGCATGATATGATATGATACTAAAATTTTATTTAAGTTACTTATTGTATACTGTAGAGTTTTGATAGTTTCCATTTTTTCCAAATTTGTTACAGGGTCCAACTTTTTGGCGGAATACATTGGCTTCACGGGGACTCGATGTGCAATTTAATTTTCCAAGTGCATACAAAATAACGAATCGCATATATAGATCTTCTGAGTAGTTGTTTTTTCATTAGGAATTACAAACTACAACACGAATAGAAGATCTAAGAAATTGCGTACTAAATTGTCGTAAAATAAAAGCACGGAATTTCGCGAAATTTTGGAGAATTTGTAAATTTTGACAGTAGCGACGGCGTAAGAATTTTAACTTTGGACAAAATGGACCCGCAACAACAATTCTGTTTAAAATGGAATAGCTATTCGTCAAACTTAGCAATGACATTTTCTAATTTATTCAAATCGGAACTATTGGCTGATGTCACGTTGTCATGTAATGGTAAGTAACACTTTTTTTTCTTTAGCATAGTCCTAGTTAACTGAGCTCGAAGTCAATTTGAATATGACAGTAGACACCGTGAGAAGGAGAGAGCCCTCGGCTGCTTCAGTGTACATTTTATAAATCGGAGACTGATGAGACACAATCTATAGCTTACACAAAATTACTCTGTGTCAAAGTTCCTCTTTCATCCTTAAATGGAAACTGATATTTTCACCAGCCTCTTCCTCCCATTATGAGCAAATACTGCTTTCAACCTCTGATTTTTTGAGAGAAGGACCTAAGCGAGCCATGGAAGGCAAAACGACATTATGAATTTAGCTTCTGTCCGTTGAAATAATGCCTAGGATAGAAGTGAATAGGCGGAATTCAAACTTCAGTGGTATACGCAAATTTAACTGTTAGATATACTACGTATGTATATGAATACACCTGAACATTGAAGGCTGAGAAAGGGATCTGATGGTTTGGGAAAGGAAAGGATGCTTTTATTAGGATTAAAAAACAAAAGTCCCATTGTAAGAATGGAATTGTTATGTTGGAAGTGAAGCTTACATATAGGATTCTCATGTGAACGATACACATATGTGTGCGCTCATATGACATGTCTGCAAAATTAAATACTGAGGATTGTGGTCCATAACGAACGAAAAATAAGAATGTACATATCAGGTAATTATTTTATTTTTATCTGTATCTATTCTTATCTGTATACTGCGATAAAATATTTTAAACATGGTGCCGTATATTCGATAAACTTTCATTCAACGGAAGTGAAAAGTCATTACCAATTATCCTTCTAAAAGGTGTGAAAATATGCATTTTCAAATTTCAGAGTGTTTTTAATACTTTCAAAATAGTCGCCTATCTCTGCTTAAACTCCACACGCTCTCTGGGTATGAACAAAATGTAGTCAAATATAGAATCCTTAATGTGAAAGCTTCAAATAATTTGCGTTCACTCAGAGGTACAATATGAGGTACACTAACGTGTGCATCATTTCAAATAGAGCGGATTAAACAGTGCTTATCAAGAGAAACACAGGCCTGAGTTAATTTTATGGCTTTATTTAATTATGTAATTCTGATGTACTATATATGTATAAGTATATTCAGTACATGCGTCCAGCTTTGATTTGAATAAGACATGTTTAATTCTCAGATCCGTCTAATTATCTGTTTTGTTTTGGACCTGCTTATGTAGATGGCAATATGGAGTAAATAAGCATTTTATTATTTGGATATCCCAAATGATATTTGCAAATAATCTATATTAAATTAGATTATACTTACATTTTTCTTCGAGCCGACCCCGCTTGTGAACGGGACAAAGGCTGAAGAAAAAGAAGATTATACTTACATTTTTCTTGTGGTGAAAACATTTTAGAAAATACATACAGTTTTAATGAATGTGCGAATATAGCTGGACATATAGAGGAAAACGGCTCTTTGGATGAGTTTCGTGAATTTGTTGAGATTGCGAATTCGGTGTCGAATCACCTTGGGAGAAGCCTATGTTGCACTTGCATTCAATAATGTGCAATCTGCGGCGAACATTAGGGTAAATGCACATTATTAAATGCATTATTTAAGCAAATTAATTAAGAAAGAGCCGAATGAGATTCCGCTCCCGTCGCGAAGCCGCTGTCACTACACATAGATATTGCCCTTATCGACTTTCCGGGTGGGATCATCCTCATCCATACGGATTAAGTGACCCGCCCGCCGTAACCTATTGAGCCGGATTTTATTCACAAGCGGTCATGGTATCGCTCATAGATTTTGTCGTTATGTAGGCTACGGAATCGTCCATCCTCATGTAGGGGGCAAACAATTCTTCGGAGGATTCTTCTCTCGAACGCGGCCAAGAGTTCACAATTCTTCTTGCTAAGAACCCAAGTCTCCGAGGAATACATGAGGTGATGAGGTGAGACGTTTCAAGCGGAACAGTTTTTGTAAGCTGAAATAGGCTCTGTTGGTTGACAACAACCGTGCGCGGATTTCCTCATCGTAACTGTTATCGGTTGTGATTTTCGACCCTAGATAGGAGAAATTATCAGCGGTCTCAAAGTTGTATTCTCCTATCCTTATTATTCCTGTTTGACCAGTACGATTTGATGTTGTTGGTTGGTTGGTTTTCGATGCTGACGTTGCCACCATATACTTTGTCTTGCCTTCATTGATATGCAGCCCAAGATCTCGTGCCGCCTGCTCGATCTGGATGAAGGCAGTTTCTACGTCTCGGGTGGTTCTTCCCATGATGTCGATATCGTCAGCATAGGCCAGTAGTTGGGTGGACTTAAAGAGGATCGTACCTCTTATTACTATGTTTTTGAATTTTACCGGAAAACCATTCACTCATCCCAGATGTAGAAAATTTGACACTATCATAAGCGATAATATAGGACACAATTCTGGAAAGTTTGAACCCGATCTAGTTATTATTAACAAAGTTATAGAAGGTCAAAATTTCGCTTTTTGGGGAAATTTATTGCATCCTAAGACTAGTATGATTTTATCATCTTATAAAATGAACTTATATGAACGATGAGGTCCCTGAGTATATTTTAGTTCTTCTTTGGCTTTTTTTGTTATTTGCTAGTAAAGCTTGCGGGTAGTAACCAATATAATAGAAATGTCTGTTCCCAGCGGTTATTAATTTATGTACGTTACATATTTATGTATGCTTTTGTGCACGAAGTAAAGTGGAAATGCGTGAAAACAACAATTTTGCGAAAAACAACAACTTTTATTTAACCTATAAACATACAATTCTAAATTAACCTAACTTATGTACTACCTTAACAGCCTAACTTAATCTAAGGTACAATCTATAGCTTAAACTAACTTATCACTAAAGAATAAATGGAAAAATATATAACATGTTCTCTGGAGGAAAATTCGAAAAAAACCTCCATTAGTTAATTTTTTTATAAAAGCGGGCGGGCGAGGAGGGAACTAGGATGTGGGTTGGGATGGGGGGCATGCGGGAGGGGTTTGGGAAAGGAAGCTAGGAGTAGCGCTAAGGATGGGTAGGTTTTGTAAACTGGGATGAGGAATAGATGCCGTTGTAGAAGATTACCCTACCGCCGGGGTCGAAAAGGAGGTTACGGGACTAGAGAGATAAGAGGATTTATGGAAACAGATGAGTTCGTATTTGAGTGTGACATGGATTTTTCAAGGAATTTGAGGGCATGACGGGCTAGGACGGCGTCGATGCGGGGCGTTTGGGAGGAGTCGTAGAGGATCTGGTTGGAGATGTATTTGGAGCGGTCTTCGTTTTTGAATATATTGGTGCAGTGGCGGAGGATTCTGCGCTCTTTGCAGCGGATTCGTTCGATTTGATGAGGGGAAGCGTCGGACCAGAAGATGAAGCCGAAAACGAGGAGGGGACGGATAAGCTGTTTGTAGGAAAACAGCTTAACTTTCTGAGGTGTTGGGCTAGTGTATTTCAGGATTGGGTAGAGGGATTTGAAGGCACCTGTTGCACGGTTCAGTGCCTTCGTGATATGAGGGTCTTGGGATAGGCGGGAATTGATTGTCACCCCAAAGTAGGTGACTTCTTTGACGGTTGGGATGGTGTCGTTGTGGATCTTCAGGGATAGGGTTGAAATGTCGTTCCTCATTTTCGGCGTCATCTTAGCGGTAGCACGGAATACGATGGTTTAGCATTTTTGTGGATTTAGGGACAGTTTCCAGCGGGTGAAGTACCGGTAGAGCTCTTCCAAATATGGATTCCGGCGGGCTTCACCGGCAGGGATGTTTCTGGTGGAGGTGTAGAGGATGAGATCATCCGCGTATTGAAGGATTTGGATTGGATTTGGGTGTGGAGTTGGTTTGGGAAGGTCTGCGGTAAACAGAGAAAAGAGGGTAGCGGAAAGGACTGACCCCTGAGGGATGCCAGCCGGGCTAGAATATGGGGAGGACTGGTGTTCACGGAGTTGGACTTGGGATGTCCGCCCATCAAGAAAGCTAAGGATTAGCTTGCAGAGGTGCGGATGGAACTGGAGGACTTCAGAAAGCTTCTATGCGAGTCCACATTGCCATACGGAGTCGAAAGCCTTCTTTATGTCGAGGAGACAGGCTATGGTCGGAGCGTTCCGGTTGAGGCCGAGGAGAACGTCCGATTTGAGCTCGAGTAGCGCATGCTCGACTGAGTGTTTGGGGCGGTTGGCGAATTGGAATTGTGGGATTGAATGATTGGAGTCACAGTGCTCGTCGATAATGACTTTGATGATCCGCTCGAAAATCTTGGCGGAGGATGAGAGGATTGAGATAGGCCCGTAGCTATCGGGATTTAGTGGGTTTTGGTTTTTTTTGGGGATAGGAACAATTCGAGCACTCTTCTAATCTGTTGGGAAGTGGGCGTTGATAAGGCAGTGGTTGATGATGGAGGACGTAATGGGGGCAATGCTTGGGGCGCATTTCTTAAGGACGATGGAGGGGATTTTGTCAAGCCCAACCGATTTCTTGTTTTTGGAGGCGGCGATGGCCGCCCTGACGGAGTCTGGACTGACAAAGTGGATGGGGAGGATATTCTCTCGCTGACTTGGGTCGGCGAGGGCATGGGTGAAGGGATTTTGTGTGGGTTGGGGAATGAGGTAGGAAGGGTGGGTTAGGAGTTGGGAGATTTTTCCGTTTACCTCGTTATCGAAACTTGGTTCACCGAAGTGGAGGGTCTAGTGGTGTGCTTGCAGGAAGTGGTCAGCCAGGACTTTCACTTTTTCTGTGGGTGGGATGTTTTGGGGAAGGATCACGTTTTGTTGGACTGATTTGCCCAAACGCGGGCAGGTCTTTCTGAGTTCCCTGTATGTGCTAGGGTTTAGCTCAGTGTTGGAGAGGCGGTTCGCGAATGGACTTGTCCAGATCGCGGATTTCGGTGAGGAGGTGAGAGGATTGCGGAGAGTATCTATTCCTAAATAATCTCCGCCTGAGAGTCTTTTTATATTGGATGTCGGATAGGATATCGTCGGGAAGGGTGATTAGGTTGCGATAATTTAAGGGACGGGAAGGGATCAATTCGTCGCATACCTGCCGAACTGCTTCGGTGTATTGACGAACTGTCAGGTCGATGGATTCGTTAGGAACTGTACGGTTGGATGGGAGTAGGAGAGGTTGAAGTTTGGTTTTGAGGGCGAGGTTGATATGTTTCCAGTTTGCACACTGGAAGTCAGGAACTGAGGGTGGGTGTGGAAATGCGTGAAGATGCGTTGGGGCAATTTATATAGCAATATGCCATATTTGTTTATTTAGGATGAACACAGTATTTATGGTGTTGATATATGTACATATGTTTGTGTATGTTGGAGTTTGGCAAAACATGACGGAATATTTTATATTCTTAGCAATGTTCGAATGGAAAATCTTGCATGGAGGCTTCCTCACATAATATGAACACAAAACTTTTATATTCAAAGCGCCCAGCCTCCGGTATCCCGACCCTTGCTAATAATGTTGAACTCATGGGTATGGGGGTATGGGTAGGGAATTAGCTATAATCGATAGAGTACCTTGCGAAGCAAATTATTTGTGTAAATAGCTGCTAACGCAGTTGAATGCAAATGAGTCCAAGTGACCACGCACTCAAGATCCACGTTTTTTGTTATCGATTGATTACCCAAGGTTTGTGTGGTCCACAATGAAAAATTATTTTCATTTGTGATGAGTTTGAGGATATTTGCGGCCTTGAAAGGGGGTCAAAGGGAATTTAGCTACTCTTATTATGTATACCTTTACACCTGACTGATAAACCTTTTTGGTTGGATCGATTTCGAAATATTGTTTATAATTTATTATATTTATATGAACCGCGCAATGCTGACCACATTGCCTCCTACAGTGTATTGTAGTGTACCGTTACGGTCTTGAATGAAGTGCTCTGACCCACTTCAAGGCCCTGATCCAATATGGATTGTTGCGCCAACGATTATTATTATTATATATGAACCACAAATCTATTATAACAAGTTTAGTAAAATGCCTTAATTTAAAAAGAATATTTGAAATTACATTATTCTAACCTTAATTTCTATCTATACATCTTCATTTGCGGTTTCCGAGGTTAAACCATCTTTTAGTTGTCTATCGATTATCCTCTCTTCACACATCTTTCGAATTATTAAGGAAGTCAATCGGTCCAAAAGATGTGTATATCCCGTTCAGAAAAATTTCTCGAACCACGAATAAAGAAGAAATGAAAAATGAAGAAAGGAGAACCAAGTGATATCATAATACCCGTGACGTAACCGCTATCGTGAAGGTTATGAAAATAAAATTAAGGAAGAAGGTTAGTGTGTCTCGTGATAATCCATTCATTCATTTTATGACATTTACAACCCATCGTTTTTCTTCCGCCATGAAAACTCCTTCTTATCCTTTTATTATTTCCTTTCGAATATTTCCGAGAAGGGAAGTCAACCGAGCCGAAGGACGACAAAAAGTAGAACAAAAACAAGCGAAATCTCATGAAGGAGCAGCACAACTAAAAGGAGGGAAAATCGTTGTTTGTTTTGCTTGTCTCGTTTCTGGCCTTGGATTTCTTCTACATACTGCTACCCATGCTCTCAAATTTTGGGTGCTTGTCAACCGCACCACGGCGCCTATTCCCGCTTCATTTTGTTGAAATACTTTTCTCCGTTACCACGGAAATTTTTTCATGTCTTCTGCCCGAATTGAAAGAAGCAGTAGGAGTACGATATTGCCGGAATTTTATAAGGGTTGGGATGTTTTTCTCTGATTGCTTACGCTTTTCGTGCTTTTCGTCGGTCGTGGCGTTTCCATCTCTTACGATGATATCTGCCATTGCTTCATCTTGATTTTTCCCGGACCTTCTCAACATGCCTTTATTGTATTGCTCCTTGCAAGTCTGCCTCCTTTTTCTCATTCCTTGTTGAATTCTGGCTAGAATGTTTTGGGTGTGATGAACGTGAATGTGTACGTAAGTATGTAAATATTTCTGTAGACATTTTTATATTATGAATCTTATACAACCATAGGAGAATATTATTGAAATGTGAGTGATATGGTGTAAATCGTTTATGTGGAATATAAACTGGAAGAATAGTAAATTCTTTCCTCACGACATGTATATTGATGCATGTGATCTTCATCATTGATGCTTCATCGAATTCTATGTGAATTTCATGAACGTCATCGGGTCAATTGATTTCCGGAACTTTTTTTTTGTGTTTTACCTTATTTGTGTGATCTAAAACCTTAATTCAGAGCAAAAACGATTCTCTTGTTTTTCATTGAGATATAAATGTATAAATTTTCATAAAGAGTATCTTCAGAATATATAGAAATAACAAACCATTAATCTCTGGTACGTGTTAGAAAAGTCAATCAATACAATAAATGTTCATCACCTACATACCTAGGGATGGGGATGTTGAGTATAAAACGTTCACAAAATATTTTTATTTTTTTCAAGAGCTCCTAGAGTTCGTTTTACCTAAGAGTTTTCAACTATTTATCTCTTTTTATTTCCATTTATGTGAATTCCTTTTAATTTCCATCCCTTAAGATTATTTATCTAACTTCTAAGGACGATCATCAGGGTAAATAGTGATATTTAGGATATAGTTTAATGTTCTACTTCAAATGTATTTTCCAATGTGTTGGAAAACTTCAGTCAGAGCAGATCTGTCTTTCTTGTTGATGATTTTTTCATTAGGAACTTTGGAACGGTGTTGAGATAATTCAATTTCCAGGTTTTGCACAAAATAGTGAAGGTTTTTAGCGTACATAAATGATGACGTTTATAGCATTACATAAATAAAAACTGTGACACAGACAACGAATTGCAACAAATTTTTGGACGTGCAACAGTAAATACAAATGCAGTATATATGTATTGTGCTAAGTCTGTAGCTTTCTTTAGTTTAGTTTTGGTTTTAAAGGGGTAGAAAGTGTACGTCGTCATCGTTGAATCTTTACAGTCCCATTTCGGCTCTTGGTATTCAGGATGTCCTTTCCCCCAGCAGTCCTCCGAGCAGTGATACGTTGTCTTTGTAAACAGAATCTGATCAACGCTTTCGGGGTTTTCCTACCGTCAGTCATTAGTCTTCCCTTTGAATACCCTGTCGGGTATCCGAGTGTCGCCACACGCGCTGAACGTCGCCAGTCCATTGCAACTTCAGAAGTTTTATTAATTTCGACACTTTAGGATCGTCAAATATTTGGTATAATTTATGCCATTGATCGGCCTCTCGTTTAGCTTCTATCATTCTCCTCAGAACTCTCCTCTCGAAGGTATTGACTAGTTTTCTGAAGTTTGCGTTAGGGTTTACCTTTCACATCTGTAGCAGAGCATCTGTGCCTATTATCGTTTTGTATACTCGGAGTTTTGCTTTCCTGTGTATGCAGCTGGCTTTTCAAATCGGTAGGAGCGAGTAGGAGGCTTTGTTTGCAAGCTGAATTCGTCGTTTTATTTTGAAATTTATTTCCATTTTTTGTCAATTGAACATCTAAATATATAAAGTCGTCTATATTGTCTATGATGTATTCGTCAATCATTATAGGTATCTTCCCCAGTGGGCGTCATTTTTCTTGTTTGGGTCATAATCTTCGCCTTGTGTTAATTCGTAGGCTAACTTCGTTTTCTGTTTTATTGTGGTTTATAAAAATTCCCTTTGCTGATGTGGAAAATCACCACGATCATTATATCGTCCGCATATGAGACGGGGTGGACTTATGGGGTAGCGTTCGTCTCGCTTAATCTGCTCCAGTGCTAGATTGGACAGTAGAGATGCCCTATCTCCTTGTTGTGTTTGTTGTGTTCGAACTACTGGAATTTCCAAGTCAAGCATTACTTTGTTCAGTACATTTCGGTCAATACTGCCATGTGACAAGTCAACATGTCACTTTTTTGTGAAGAGGTGATGGGAAATGTACAGTTATTTTAAATTGAAGCTAATAATTACATTATTATTATTATTATTAATTACATGAAATAGCTGAATTAAAACAGAATACTTCTCTTCTCTCTAGTTTACGTTGAACTTGAACATGAAGAGTAAAATTTGAAATCTGATAGTTATATCAAAACCATGTCCCTGCCAGTGTTCATCACAGAGGTGGTTCTCACTGTTGCTGGGACATCCAACGTCCAACCCCTTACACATTGTTCTATGTAAATGATGTTTTCCTAGCGTCTCACAATAAAGCTAATCTCGAGCAACGTGTCCAAAATTAAGCGATCACCTCGCATAGTACCTACCAAGCGAGCGATTTAAGTATGTCACATCAATGCCATCTTCCGACGGTGTTCTATGCTATGGAATTACTTTAGGCAACTTGGATGAAGTTCCACAACAGGCGTTCTTTTTGTGACTGACGCTCCAACGAATGTGTCAAATCAAAAATCTAACGCAATGACGTTTACCCTGTTACCCTCTATAGTTCTAAATTCTGGTCGGCTGTCGAAGACAATAAGTGCGATCGATATAAGGTTGCTTCCATCGTTGAAAAATTGATAGATCATGTAATTCATGCTGGCGAGAATTGTCTAGCTAAGATTGGCCTGAATATTGAAGTAGATTAGAAACGACCAAAAGGCAAAACAAAGCGACCAAAAGGCGGAGTAAAATAATGACCGTTTAATATTTAAGATACTAATTTCAAGGACTCTCGACCCCACCGAAAAAACTCGCGATTTTGGTCGACACAAGCGACCACACTAATGAACGGGACAAAAGCTGAAGAAGAAAAAGAAAATTTTTAACATCAAATAGTAACATATTCGTATGAAGTTATCTTATATGAACTTTAAAAAATAATCTTATCGCAAGAGCCTGCAAACACGTGTTTCCTATCAATGAAATTTTCAATCGAATAGTATGTACATTTATAGAAGAAAATATGTACATATGTATACCTAATACAATCATATCATCATATTTAATTCTACAATTAATTAGTATTTAAACTGACGAGAAAACATTGTCATGAATGCTGTATTTGATAAACAAAACATGATATGATTCATCTTGATCAAATCTAATACGGATACGGGTTATTCACGGATAAGTTCGATATATCTTTTTTAGGAGTTCGATTTAAAAAAAAAAAGCATACCACCCAGTAGAGATTATAAGAAAATTATAATATATTGAATTCGTATGAGTTCAATAAATAAGAAAAATTGCTCAATCCTGGGCAAAAATATTTGGAGTCAATATTTTTATTTATCTCGAATTAAATTTGATTTTGTTCGCGAATGCATGTTTTCAGTGTGAAACAAAGATTACATTGCGGTGATATGGGAGTTGTAGAGAAAAGCTCCTTTCGAAAATTTGAGAAAATTTTTATTCGAGGGTGCCAAATGTTCTAATCAAAATTGGCTGAATCAACATTGCATCAATGATTGAAAACAACAACAATTTGTTGGATGTGGCGTTTTTAATTTTGATTGACGCATTGTAAACCGGCCTTTGCTAGAACGGCAAGTGGTCATCTCCTTCGGCGCTTCGGATATAAATGATTTTATGTTCTTAGATGCACAATTTTCTGATGTGCACGTGGCCCAAAAAGCAAATCCAAGCCTCTCATAATGTCGTGTGGGGAATAGAAGCAAATTGCCAGGAACTGACAGCGATAATGCGTGTCGCTCAATGCTCCTTGCAGGAGGAGTTTATGGCAACCATTATTATACATAGGTCATAGTTTATGACCCTCGCTATATTGACAACAGTTTTCTAATGAGCGTGGTATATTACTATAAAGTTGTCTTCAAGAGGGTAATTGAGTATACTTTCTGATAAGAAAGCTAACACATGTTTCTTTTAGAAGCGGTAATCAGGCGTTTATATGCTTAAATGTCAGTAGAAAACATTTTCATGAATAAAATAAAGCGTCTCAATATCACCTATAACGTTAATTTTCCCATTGGGGTATCTTTTTTTTCCAAAACGACCTCAATGGATCTTTCTCAATCGAGTAAAATTGGTACATCTTCAATTGCAGCTCTCGAGAGTGTGCTCGGTTGGCAAGATGTTTGCACATTGATAGTTGACTTTCGTGATTGTGCTCTCGTGAGAGGTTGATCGCTTTTCAGATTTTCATCCTGGGTGTCTTTGTCTGCAAAAATTTGCAAAAATTTCATCGACTTTTTGTTTTTCAAAAGCCATTTATTTTATTGACAACCGAATAGGGTATTCGTTGGAACACTAAACTGGCGCAACGGAAGATCGGGATATAAAATGTCGTTGGTGGCAAAGGGGTTCGTATTGTAGGCTGGATGCCGGACATCAGCCGATTCAGCTATTAATGAATTCCTAAGAAATCCAGGTAGTAATGGCGGCCAAGTACAACACTAACGACATTGTCTTCTAGCGTACTGTTAGGGGAGCTCTAACTCAAGTTCCTTCCTCTGCCACTAAAATATTTATTATATGCTAGGAAAATGCGTGCATTATTTTCGAAGGTTGATTTTATTCAAAAAACTTTTAAACTATTGGAATAGACGGGAATGAAATGTTGAATTATGAAAGCTGTATGTGGATAAGTATTGCCAAGCACTATCTACGCTAGGATGAAAATTTTTTTTTGTCATTTTTCGATAGCTTATACCGTGTAGAATATCCCAACTCCAAATAGTTTTCAAGTGCTAGGGGTTTATATAATATAGCGCCTCGCGCTCAAAAAGGCATTTGGTAGGAGAATGTCTTATATGACAGCTCATCCTGGCAATACTTAGAATAGCTACATAGAAAAGTTATAATGACTTTCTCTGGAACTTTGCACCGAAACCCGTTCATAATGGAGCAAAAACTGTTCAATTTGCTAACTCTCTTGCTATTCCAATTTTTAATAACGGCTTTAAAACTATTTTGAGAATGTTAGAGAGAGTAACTATCGGCCCTTTCTTCAATACATATATAATAATAAACAAAGGTAAGCACAGAATTTACCAAGCAAGCAGGCGAAGCAATAAGTATTGGAAAGAAACTCGCACAGCTAGAAGAAAAGCTTTAGCGAAGATCTTTTTGAGAAAGAGATAGGTGAATTGTACCGTCCAGGAATAACGGATTTACCGTATAAAAATTGGTAATTTAAATTTTCAACGCGCTTTTCTCGAAATGATATTATTCCAATTTGCTTCAACTGTAATTCAAAAACGAAATATCCGATCGGTTTACAATTTATGAAAAGAAGACAGCATCTTTTAGACAGATACCATCAACAAAGGGTTTTTCGATTGAATTAAAAATGCTAATTTGACCGGTGAGAAATCGATCTTTTTAAGGTTTTGTGTAAAACAAAACCTTTCTAAAATCGGTTCACTTTTTGTCTGTCCGTATGTCTGTTTGTCTGTCCATCACATGCATTTTCTCGGAGATAGTTATAGTGATTGACACCAAATTTGGTGAAAAGGTGGGAACTGACTTTGAACTCACAGTGAGTTAAACCCTTTTACGTCGAATTTAAGGGGCGGGGGTCCCCATACATGCAAAAGGGGGTGTAATTTTTTTTTCACCAAATACGGTCATGTGGGGTATCAAATGAAATGTGCTTTCCGAAACCGGTCTTAGTTTTCACATTTGTTGGAAAGGTGGAGAGTGCGGGGGTCGAAGTTGATCGTCTATTTAAAGAACCCATTCTCGGAAATTAGCCAACCGAAAAATCTGAAAAAAATCAAGATATTGCCACTATATTGTGCATTGGCTCCGAAATACCCTCCATACCGAAATAAAGTTAATAACAGTATAATGCTATTATTTTCAGTAATTGGCTGCAAAATCGCCCTTAAGTTCATTTTAACACCGTGCAGTAATGTAGTAATGTAGGCTATAACATAGAGCGTGATCCTACCAAGTTTGATGCAAATCGCACTATTACTAACTAAGTTATAATAGGTCAAAGTTGTCACTTCTTTGCAAATTCAAGGTTATGAATGTCAATATCACCCTAAAGTGGATACTCTCACATAATATATGCATACATTGCGTGCTACACACTAATGGACCAAATGCACACTCATATGTCTTTAAGTAAGAAATACACAAAACCTTTCATATCTGAAGCGTCCAGGTTCCAGCAGCTTCCGGTTTGTTTATAGAAAATTTCAATTTTTTCAATATTTTTCAAAAATCCTAATTGATGGTCCAGGAAATAACTTATATTTCAATATTTTTCGAATATATATATATATTCATATATTTCGAATTTCCATGCTTCATGCACTCTATCATTCACAAATACTGCAACAGTGGGGCTACAATTTGTGCCTGTAACAAATCGAACGTTAGAGTGCTAACACTGTGGACCTACTTGTCTCATCATTTCCTGATGCAGTTGTTATGCTTCTTGAGTGTAATTATTCTATCGACTTTATCCTTTCGTCTGGATTTGTTTTTCGATTTTGCTCAAATATACAGAAAATGAAAAGATCTTTTCCTCAATGTCCGAATTAATCGTTAAAATTAACATCGCTTGCGAGTGCCTGATTAATTTCTCAGATTCAATTTTGAGTTTTTCAACTTAACGGTGGCCTTCAACAATGTGACAAATGAGATAATAACGAAAGTTTACGATGTAGTCTCTTCCAATGAATACCGATATTACTTTGAAATAATAAAAACTTGTTGTTTTTTTCGTTGGTGTGAATATTTATTCTTGCAAATACCGACTTGTTAACTTGTTAGCACTGATGAAGGGAACAAGTGGTTCCCGAAATATCGGTATTTGCAAGAATAAATATTCATACCAACGCAAAGAGAAACAACAAGTTTTTATTATTTCAAATAATTAATCGTTGGAATCGCATAATTTCACTCAGACAATATTACTTATCTAAGTGTAATTCTTATCACAAATCATTGTTTTGCTACTCGGAAACTAGAATCTGGAGATCGTTTCTTTGGGATTTATCTACACAGGTAGAGGAGGTATGTATAAATGAGCACATTTAAAAAGTTGCGATTACGCTTAAACTGTAAGCTATGCCCATTCAGCAAATTATTTTGAGTTTTTTTCGTCTAAAATGTAAAATCTCACACAAACGAACCAGCGGGCTGCAAAAATCAGCAATGCTAAAATCAAATTCAGTTGGCCGGAAAAATAGCGCGATATGATAAAATATACGACAAAGCTGTCGAAAAACTAATCAAATAAAGCTCTATGAATGTGTTTGACACACTTTTGGCTACACAGAAATAGGCCAGTGCGGCGCAGCATGTATTTTTTTCTAAACAGTTTTTTGACGGGGCCCCGATTGTATTTCTACATAAGTATAGCAGCTAGCCATATGCAAGCGGATGATTGCGCGTGCATCAGTGATCCGTGTGTGCGTGCATCCATACACAATTCGCTTAATCATAAATACTGAAATGTATTTTGACGAACCGCAGAACATTTCGAATAAGTGACAGAAGAAGAATTGAATGAAACGAATGAATGGAGGTGATATGATGGGGAGCAGCGAGAACAATTTACGCGTTTCCACCTCGGCAGAAGACCAGCTAGAATTCATGAGCGCCGTTATGCGTTGCAGCGGTACAGCTGCGCTGCATATGCGCACGTACTGAAGAGGTCGCGGTTATAGCCTCTGCATACGAAATGTGGTCAATTATGACGCATTTCCAAATGCACTTGTCACGTTCTTTCTCACACCTGTGAGCTACTTAAGATTTGGTTGAAATTGGACCGCAGATACGTATCCACAGATTTCAAAGATCCACTAAATTAAGTGGAAATTTCAGCAAAACATTAAAATTAGCCACTCTGTTATCATTGCCCTGTTCGCTCAGCAGATTTTTTCTTCAAATGTTCAATGTTCCAATTAGTCCTGAATTACTAAATTTTATTTTACGATAAAAATTTAGGATATGGAAGATGTATATTTACATTTTTTACAATTACAAAAAAGGCCCTCAATTGACGTAGTCAGGTTCATTGAGCTTCGCTAGTGCGAGCGGATACCCCGTTTTGGTAGCCTATTGCAGTATCTTTCTTTAGATTGGGAAACTCTGGCGTTTGATGGTCGCTTTTCTTAAGGAACATAGAACACACAATGAAATACAAAATCTGTGAATAGTCCAACATCTTACTCAGACCATAAGCACCTATATGCATTTATTTGCTGCAAATATTTTTCTAGCATTCAAATAAAATTCATATCATAGACACATATAATTATTATAATTAGGTGTGGTAGCAACAAAAAACGATTAATTAGGGTGTTATGATTTTGTATTAACTAACAAGCAGAAGTTAATGCACTGTTTAAGCTGGTGAATAATACATTTTTAATTTTCTTCAATTAGGAGTATATTCGTTTAAGACCAGAGAATTACAATTATGGATAGGCATTTATTTGTGCGATCAGTAGATACTACCATCGACTCTGCCTCAACTCGGCACTGGGACAAGGTGGATTTAAGAATCCCTCGATTCTCAAGCAAAAGTCCAGTTAGTGATTGTTATTTTGTAAATTTTTAAGAACTGAAAGATATTTTATTATATATTTTACTATTTATTATATATTATATATTTATATTTATTTATATAAAAATAAAATAGTAAATACGTATTTCGAGATCTACTTACTCTCTTCCTCAGTACTTAAGCTACGAGAGTAAGTAGCTCTCGAAATACCTATTTACTAACTATTGAAATATATTGTACTAGGAGAAAGCTACCTAGTTTGATTTTTTTTTAGAAGAACTACAAGCATCGGAACGATAACTATTTTATATATTTTGTTGCCAGTTACTCGGCATATCGCGTCAACCATGCCTACGTACCATCATATACAGTCCGCTGAAATACACTTCAACTCCTTCCAGGATTTTCCAAGAACTCTAAACTCTAGTGTACCCTTATAGCGATCACACATGCATGGCGTAGTAAGCAATGGTATTGCCCCTCCTTAATTGTGATGGCACATCGCAGATAAGTGTTGAGAAAAGCTTAAAGCTTTTGAGTAACAGTTGAGGTCACTTCCCATGTGCAACCCCCGTACAGTAACACAGAAAGATCATTAGAACAGAACAGTATCAACTTGATCTTGGTGTTGAGATAACTACATTTCCGTATTTTAGACAAGGCGATGAAGCGGGTCTAGACCTGCAATCAGTAGGAAGGACGCTTCCCAGAATCTATTCTTTGCCCATTAATACGGATAGGGAAATTGCGATGACCCGTCAAATTGAGAATCTTGATTTTCATTTTTGAGAAAATTTCACATTTTCTAATTTGTGATGTGTGATTATCTAAATATTTGGTTTTTAAGTATAAACTGCCGAGTTCTAATGAAACTCCTCGAACTCAGGAAAATTCTTTTAACTGATTCATGTTTTAAAAACTGCCAAAAAAAAGAAGAATTTGATTCTTAGATTTTACGATCGTTGTTATTCGTCCTTTGTTTTGATTGTTGCTTGTTATTTAACAACAAGATTTCTCTTCCTAACATATGACTACATAGGAGTGTTTTCGGTTTATAATGGCCGGCAGATATTCGCATTTTTTTCCGCTATCATTCCAAAAGATATTTTATTGGCGCAATGATTTTTAATGTGCAAGGTATTGCTCAAATGAAATTACAGGGACTGTCTACATATACAAATGCTTTTCCATGCATCTGATGTTGAAAGTAAATGTGAAGTTGTGAAAATATGAAGTCCTGTCTTGCCCTCTTTTATTTGTGTTCGTTGATTCTGGGGTGTGCTTTCTCATAGTATGTGTTAAACATAACCTTATTAATATCGGTTTACTGTCTGTCCGTCTGTCTGTCTATCACACACATTTTTCTCGGGGACGGTTATAGACAGCAAATTTTCCTTTTCAGGTGGGAATTGTGACGAAGCCGGTCTTAGTTTTGACATTTGTTGGGAAGGTGGAGACTGCGGGTGGTCGAAATTAATCATCTCTTTAAAGGACCCATTCTCAGATTAGTACTTTCCGTAGTCGGTCTTAATTTTGACATTTGTTCGAAATGTGGTAGAAAGTGATCATTTCTTTAACGGATCCATTCGCACAAACTATCCAACTGAAAAATCTGAAAAATATCAAGAGGCTGCCACTATCGGGTGCCTAGGCTCTGAAATACATGCCGATATCAGTTCAAATAAAATGAATAATAGTATATTACTATAATTTTCAGCAATTTTCTGCAGAACCGCCCTTACGTTCATCCTAGCACCACGAAATTTTGCAAGAGTCTAAAATATAGAGCCTGATCGTAAGTTCGTTGGAAATCGCATTATTATTAACAAAGTTATAATAGGTCAAAATTGTCACTTCTTTGCAAATTGAAGACTTTAGATGTCAATATCACCCGAAGTGGATATTCTCACATAATATATGCATATATTACCTGCTACGTACCAATGGGACAAATTTACACTCAAATGTCTTTATAAAAGAAATATACAAAACCTTCCACGGGACCGAATAGTATCGCAACAGTCTATGGACCTCTCAGCCGATCATAAATGAAAGTTTATAGTAACGAAATTGGAACGAAAATCCTTCATGTGACCATCTTATTTAACGGTAGATGTTTACTTTTTACCTGTGGAAGATATCAAAAAGTATAACGAATTTGAAATCGAAATAAATGCAAGTGTATGTATATTACACAAGCTTAATCAATCATATACTTTCAGAATTCAAATTTCGAAAATTTTTGTGAATCTATTCCTTTAGTTTGCTATTAATTCATATCTTCGCAAATAGCAAAATCATATTTTTTTACTTGTTGTGAATGTAGCTTTTAAAATCTATCTAAATGTAACATCGAAATAATTCAGGGGTGAATGTTTGCTGTTTCCGGTCAAGTGTTTAAATTATAGTAAAATAGCCCTATTGCTGTTGAGTTATTTATTGGTCATATCTGTAAATACGGTCTATTGTGACAAAATAGATGTAATTTGTAGTGACATAAGGGCTCATTCTAATTGAAACCCTTTGTCAGTTGAGCCTTGTAAGGAAGCGTTTTATGTAATATTGCAGTTAGATTAGTAGTGACTGGTTCTGATGTTGGTGGCGCGACGATAACATATGCTTACGACGATAATGTGTGCTCTAACTCAAAGTTCTCATTGTTACGAAAACAAAGTGAGCTCTGGGAATTCTCTTAACGCTTTGCATGGCCTGCGTTTCTTGTACATAATCCTGTTTTTCTACTTTGTGGTGGTGACTCCAATGCGTTTTGTTATCAATCATGATCCGTTTCGCTCTTCTCCTTTATAATCGCTGTATCTGGGTGTTTTCTTTGTTTCATATAAAATTTAAATGAAGAAGGAGAAGTTAATTTTTATAATCTTATTATAAAGAACACAGAATGTGCCTTCATTATTTTTGTATGCTTGTACATATATATTGGAGGCGGCTAGAGGACGATTCTCATAGGCCACAGTCAAGTATAATTCATAAGGCAATGTTCCACTCAAATCTAATGACGTCTTTCAATAAAAAACTCCACAGCGATGGGGGATAATTTTGTTTAAGCCCGTCGATTCGTTTTCGTTCGGATTCTGTTCCGAAGCAGCTGATTCCGCATCTTTACTTGAAAGCACGATTGGTTCATTGTCTAAAGACTGGGGAGTGCTGACGTCCTACGTCCTATATAGAGGTTTTATGACAACTATATAATTAGTTTGTCTGAGGCTCCACATTCAGACAGTATTGTATATAGTATATCTCTACACCAAGCCTGGTACTATTTGTGTTCTTCATTTTCAATGCTTATTGACACTCGTCCTTAAAGGGCTCGCCAAACAGACAGCAGATTACATTTATTAGTTTAGCAGCAGAGTTTTATGCAAAAAGTGAATGAATGAATGTTCACCGTTACGAATTTTATTTTAAATCTTTCGTTTCCCTTGCGTCGAAGTACTTGTCCGTTATTTGTTATTTCTTCCGTGCCCCTTTTAATCACGGATCTTAGCCCATTTCACTATTTCTCACTATGAATGAATATTATCGTTTTCCTGACGCTCATTTTGTGTCTGAAGGATATATTATCTTCTAATGTTTTGATATTTCAAGGCACCTTCTTCATCTACTGGCTTTCCGACATCAACAATTTTAAGGAATGATTCGGGATATTCCAGGCTGTCCGGGAATATGCCTACCACATAGCCTGATAGTGAGAATAAGTCTAATATTCCCGTTAGTTGCTACCCGTCGCGATTTGCTCCGTGATATGAGTGTACATTCAGGTTATTAGACGTTTTTGCTTTTAAGTGTTAACTTAGTTTATTTGAGTCTATTTTCCCACCATCTGGTTTCGGACCACGTTGACCTAAGAGGAAAACATGTCCAGAAATTGAGAAAATTTTCATTTCATACGAATGCCAGTCTACCTCCACTTTCATTGGTTAGGTGGTGAAGACTGCGGCCCTCAATTTTCCACGACAACGAGGCTTTTTTTTCACCTTAGTTTTAAAGTCATAAAATTTAAGGGCACCTAAACGTTGAAAAATATTCTTTTCATCAAAGCGTATACATTATTTCATTCACAGCTCATTTGTTTTTTTAGACGCAGCGTACGTTCGTTTCGAATTTGAATTCAATTTTCCGATGCCTTGGTTATCGTTGATAGGCATAACTTCGAGTTCCCTGACAATATGATTTCTTTGAATAGGCTGCTAGCCGCTTGCACAGCTCCTAATCTGGAGGATTAACAGCTGTTTCCTTATCTGTCTGGTTCGGTACTACCCAGGGATTATCAATTAATGTTGCTTTCGTTTAATTCTACATCAATTTCTATTCATTCTTATTTTATGACTCCAATATGCCATCATAATATCTAGAGTTAAATTTATTATTGTGAATTTTAGGTGTCCCTACAAATATACAAGATCCTACTATAGGAGGAACGTTTCAAGTTTATCGCTAAAATATAAGATAGGCTTTACTATTACATAATTGAATTTCTAATTCTATACAATTCATTGACCGGATAATATACAACATTTTTTTCAGTCTCATATCGTGATATTTTTGGTAAACCGCATAATCGAAGTGGATGACACAGAATATGCAAAGCAGGTTCACCACCCATATATCATATCTACGTACATCTTGTTGCCATAAATATTTTCAAAACTTTGTAAAATTGAAATCAATCTCATCAAATTATTTTATGAAGATGAGGACATCTATGTGTTTCTTTGACTGTCATTCATGATTTCTTGGGAAAATGTTACCTCGAAAATTTTGTTTCCATACGTATCATGTGTGTATACACAATAAAGTTTCCATTATTGACACGATTTTTGAAGCTCTGACGATGCGTTCAAGATCCTTTTCAAGGTCTTTGCTATCGTATCTAAGTGAACATACACACACTCATGAAGAAACTAAATAACAAGAAGCTAAGGAAATAGGAGCGTTTACCTTCTCGTACGCATGTATACTCCTTACGATGGGTAATCCGAAGCTGTAACCAAGCAACAAGTTGAAAACCATGGTGATGCCGGAGAAGTCCTTAGATGTTCCTAATGTTATTAATAGCATACTTTGTTCAATGCATATACAAAGTTTCGTAGATACCAATGAATTAGTGTTGCATATTCGTTGATAATCAATTTTGTTTGAATCTAAATATGGTTTATACGGAAATTCCAATGTTACTAGAAGAGCGGGAATGAGGACTTTGTATGTTCAAGATATAATATCAAGTGTCGTCAATAATTTGATTTGGAGGATGTCGATTTTTTTATGTCTAAATATAGATCTTACTCCTGTTTTAAGTCATTATAATAGAATACATATGAAAGTATGAATGAAATATTTGTTTGAATTATTTTTTAATAAACTGGGATTTTTATCAAATCATCCCGAATCCCACAGCAACCAGTTGTGCTTGCTACATTTGCCCAGGTTAATAAAATTGATCCGATAGAGAATCCGGCAAACTGAAAAACTGCTTTCCTAAGCAATTACACAATAAAATATGCCTTGACTTATCCATATGACCACCTGTTCATACATTAGTAATTGTCATTGAAAGTCCTCGTTCATTTCCGTGCCTGTGTATTGCATATAGAATATTCTAGTTGGAATGTACATATATATCCATCTTTATTCTATATGCTCACAGTTCAATAGCTGAGTTTTTAGGATTGTACTCAAGGTCATTTTTTCCCATATCTAATGGAAATTACGATTTAACTAAATAAATTGTGGAGAACGGCGTTAAATTGAGCAATGAGTGAGGGTTCTATTTTGACTTTCATAGACTCTGTTTGAAATTCTACGACTTTTGCACTTTACATATGGAACTAATGCTTGGTTGTTGTTTCAAATGGTAAATATAAAAAGATAAATAAAAAGTATGAAAAAAAAAAACGATTTCTTTCTTTTGCTAAATTGATCCTAGAAAGCATTCACCCTTTTTTATACATTAACTGAGAACTCTGCGTTTCCTCTAATCCTTTTCCCTAAACAACTTATTTCAACCGATAGCCTGACTGCTGTTGTTCATTCCTTGTTGCTATAGTTTATATTGAAAGTGCTGATCTTCCCATCATTATAAAAACCCTTTTAGCATAACTCTATACCTAAGATTTGACGTATTAAACTGTGAATTGTTGTGTATTCGATGACCTGGTTTTGAATTAGGTGGGGAAAGTGTGGACATTTTGAAGTACGGTGAGAAAAGCACATTTGGTAATAGTTGACTTCAACTTTACTATAGTGGAACGTGTCCATTTATGTCACGTGTAGAGATTGATTAATATCTAATTAACTCATACGGTAGAAGCAGCTACACAATTCGAGATATAGGTGCAATCTCGGAAAATTTTGGTTATTTTTACCCTTTATAAACTCTTATATTGAACTTGATGTCCTGGTATTCGATCAATAGTTTAGGTTTAAAATGGCATATCATCCTAAATATTGAAAGTAGCTGCAGATTTAAATGAATGCTCATATCAAGATTAATAATTTGAGATTGATCCATTATCCTGGTCGATTATGAAGCATGATAAGATTGTCGTTACATTACATTAAATTTTACATTAAAATATTTCTTTTTTTTATTTCAGGTACAGTATTCAAGGCGCACAAACTTATTTTGGCAGCTTGTTCGAAAAAATTCGCTGAATTATTCGAAGCAGCACCACCAACAAATGGACAATGTGTTGTCATTCTGGAGGCTACTTCACCCGAAAATATGTCTGCATTGCTAGAATTCATGTATAAAGGTGAAGTTCATGTATCACAAGAGGCTCTAAACAGTTTTCTCAAATCAGCAGAAAATCTGCAAGTGAGTAAATTCATCTAAAAATTTTCTTATCTTTAGTTTAGAATTTCGTGATTAGAATATTTTAGTTGATCGAACAATATTGTATTCTTACTTATTGAAAGAGCATCCAAAAATTTAGGGGTAAAAATGGAAGTGTAAATTTTGTAAAGGAAATGACAAAATCATATTTTTGATTATATAAATTCGCATAATTTGCATCCAAATTTTATGATATTGAAAATTATATGATGATGATTTCGAGGGGGGCTGCCAAGATCCAAAACGTTAAAATGTATGGATACGGTTTTTAAGGTTTTTTTGGGAAACAAATGGTGGTAATTTTGAGATTCGATTAAGTTGCTATATATAGTATATTACATGCATTACACCTAATTGTTTCCGAGCACAGTAAATATTAGTGGTAGTCGGAGGGTGGTACGTCCGGAAAATCTGATGGATGTGGCAAAATTTCCTAGCCTAGCTCTGCCATTATCGTGAAGCAATTTGATGTCCTACCCATTGAAGAAGGTGGTCCTCTTTTCTTGGAGTTTATTTAAATTATCTGTGCCTTTTTGAATTTTGCTTTTCGCCCGGTTTAGCAGCTTGTAATCTATCGATCCTCGAAAGTTCCATCATATACACAACGCTCTTTTATTTAAGCTCGAGTTGGGCTTAGGGGTGGAAGCGGCGGATTTTCCGGGGTGACAATATGCCCTTTTCCTTTCGATGTTTTCGAAGGTAATCCGCTTCTCATCTGTAATTATTCTCCGGCTCAAGAAAGATTCGATTTTGTAGTTTACAAGCAGGGCTGTGCATGTGATAGTCATCATTCAAAGTTTTCTCACGGAATTCATGTGGCATCCATCACAAATATGTTCACACAAATCCTAGTTTCCGAATATGACCCAAAATGATTCGTTGAGTTGAATTAAGTTTCTTCGAGATTTCTGATATTCTTGGAAAATTATTTTCATTTAACATGGTCTTCAAAATATCTTTCCCCAGAGCGTGGCTTATTTGAAAGGTCGAAATCTCTTTCTTCCAATTTCTGAAGCCATGTTCTTTATGTTCTGATATAAACTTTACCTTCTTCAAACACTTTCACCAAATTTCTACGTGCTTCCGTAACATTTCTTCCCTTCGTATAAAATACAGAGGCGTAAATAAGCTTTATCAATAGCCATCATTACACGATCGCTTCTCACTTAAAACTGACATGAATCATCTTCACTTTAGGTATAGTAAATTCACGCGAAATAGAAAGCGTTGGCCTATTATTATTTTGTCAATAATAATAGGGCCTCCACCTAGTATTATGCCTTATATTATCATTTAACCTAATGTTCATTTTTGTATTGCTAGGATGAGTTTACGGAAGTTTTTGATAAATTTGTAAAATATGCTAATACATATTGTGTCCGGATAGCTGAGTGGTTAGAGCGCAAGGTTGTCGTACGGAAGGTCGCGATTCAAATCTCACTGGTGACAGTGGGATTTGTATTGTGATTTGACGTCGGATACCAGTCGACTCAGCTGTGAATGAATACCTGAGTCAAATCAGGGTAATAATCTCGGGCGAGCGCAATGTTGACCACATTGCCTCCTACAGTATATTGTAGTGTACCGTTACGGTCTTGAATGAAGTGCTCTAACACACTTCAAGGCCCTGATCCAATATGGATTGTTGCGCCAACGATTATTTCTATTACTAATACATATACTATTATTAATTTTATTTGAGTAAATATCGAAATAGAAAGCCTAGATTTATCGCGATTTTTTCCGAGTTTTGGTTGGATTGCTCTGAGAACAGGATCTATTACACTTTACGGTGCGTGCATTTTGGCTGCTGTCTTATCTTTAAGCTGATATTGAAAGCTATGATAGTTTTGAAGAGTGATAATTGACACCTTTCATTTGATACGCCATTTGACGAGATGCTGAAAAAAAGTCGCACCCGTTTTCAGATGTATGGGGATCTCACCCCGTTAAATTCAATCCAAATTCATACGAATTCACATACCACGCAACCCAATCAAATTTCGTGATATGTTCAGCCGTTCCCGAGTAAAGTGAGTATGTCAGACAGGCAGACATCGACTCGGTTTGTTTAAATAATTTGAAATCTTCTGTTTGTCTAATATTCTTGTTATTCTCTTATCTAGAGTTCCATTATATTTTTAAAAGGGATGCAAAGCAAACAAACAATTGGTGTACAAAATGCGCATACTTATGATTTACATTCAACGGTGTGACGATTGCAATAAAATTAGGCTACATCTAGGATCAGTCTAGACTGATGTTGGACTGAATGTGATAATTTGCATAAATGTGTCTTTGATTCCTATCAGAAAGATTTGCTTTCCACTAGTTATTTCTAACGGACCGTATTATTCAAAAGCGTACTATAATTCTCTCTTTGTTTTCTTATTAGGTTAAAGGTTTATCAACGGAGCATGGCCGTTTGGCAGCCGCTCAATCTCAGTCCCATGAACAGTCACAACAACACATGGACTCGACTCAATTGAGTGGCAGGCGGCAACAACGTAATAGTCTGTCAGGGACAACTTCAGGTGGTAACTCAGGATCAGGAAACTCCAGTGCTCATTTAGGTTTAAGCAGTTTAAAACAGGAATGTGATTCCTTAATGCATCCAAGCAGCTCAGCACTGGGTGGAATGCCACCATATTTGCCACCTATTTATCGACCGCTATCCTTCGATCCACCAAGAAAAAGACACTTACGGAGTCCCTTTTCGGAACAAGAAACGCGAGGCAGTGTTTTACGTGATGGTTCGAAGGGTAGTGCGGAAAGCGCAAGCCCTATAAATAAACCTTACAGGTAATGATTGAGTGCATAATTAACTTCAAATTGATCGATTCGATGCTTTTATAGACCATCTAGTAGTGCATCTTCATCAGCGCCCACGGAAGCAGACACAATGCAAACAGAAAGAGCTTCACCTCAGTCCAGGTATGATTGAATATTGTTTGAAGTTAGAAGAAAATTTTGATATATTTTCAATGCAGTCGATATGAAAATCACAGTCCACCAAGTACGACAGCTTCGGCAGGAAACGGAGCAGGATCGTGTCAAGAACGGGCTGAGCGAACAGAACGAAACAATGGAAGTACAAATGAGACCAATGAGGACGACAAAGAGGAACGGGAATCTAGCGATGTAAGGATAACTAGCGAAGGCAGTTCACAAAGTTTTGCGCCCAAGGTATCTTTTATGCTTAAGTTTTATAATTTATATATTCCTTTCTCTGTAGTATCATGGTTTTCTTCACACTCAGTTTTCATTCATTTTTCATCGACATTGTTTGAAGCATGCATTTTATGCCTCTGAAATGTGGGATCAGAGCTTACGATTGGTTGCTATTTCTAGGAATATGTTTGAGGGGACAGCTTTTTGATTAAGGGAAAACTGTTTTCCTATATATTTTTAAAGCAACAAAATGTTTGTCGCAAAACGTTCTTGAAAGTTTACTGAATTTTGTGGCGTATTTTTCAGCCTCTGCGGAACAGTACGTGTTTGTAGTGAAAGCTTTGGGGGTACAACATGATTTTCATTGAATATGTTACTGAAAAGGTTTTGTTGTAAATTTCGCCTTTATTAATCACGTTGTGATTCAGTCGTCCTTTTTGAGGAGAACCCAAGTTGAAGTTTTTTTCTAGAGTTGCTAAATTTGAATGCGCTTAAGGTAGATAATATGATCCCACCTAATTTTACCACAATCTCATTCATTTATCATGACTACATTTACCTCCACGTTTTTAACATTGAAATTTTAATGTTTGTAAATAATATTTTTCTCATATATGTATTATGTGATTTATATTTTTAGGTTAGTAGAATCAAAATCTCCAGTCAAAATTTACTTTTATTGAATATCTTTGGCGCAAAATTATCAGTATTTATCTGAGTAGATATTTTTCAAAATTTATTGTTCAATAGTGAAATTTTGATGGAAGAAATGTTATTTGATTTTAATTTATTTATATTTTTCATTAGAACGGAGCCGAAGACTTGAGGGTAAAAATGGAGGATTATTCACCGCAACCACCAACATCGAATACAGCGCCACCTACTCCTACGACGTTAGCAGACTTCAAAACAGAATCAGGTGGGCTGGCAGGCGGTTTGGCGGCCTCCATTGCCCCAGCGGATATGTTGAACGTTTGGAATGCTACGAAACTGAACAATAAAAATAGTGGGACAGTGAATACAGCGGATGGTAATGTTTTAAAATTTTTATTTTTTGTATGTATATGGTAGGAGTCTACTGGGAACCATTTCAGTTGTTATTCTTCTTGTTACTGAAAATAGGGTTTGTATATGGTTGCTCGTTTTCATCGCAGTACAGTCTGCTCCGATCCCAAATGTGCTGGTTTCATTTGTTTCCATAATGCTAATAAAATAATGCACTCGTCCCACATCGAATGACCTCTTTGAATGCTTTCTGAACCTTAACTTATTCGATGTCAACTATTTTTTCCTTGAAATTCTTTTGAGAATATTCTAGCGGCTCTTCTTTCTTTGTTCGTTAACAGTTTTCTTAGAACCTTCGCTGCCCTATGATCTAAGTATCGCCCAAAAGGCTGTTGGCAAAGTTGTAGCAGTTGTACATTGCTCCAATAATTCTTTGCAAATCTAATTTTAAAAACTTTTAGTACTTTTTAAATCTCTGGTTAAAGCTTTGGTCTAAGCAAACTTTATACCATAAGTGCAATATTAACTTCTAAGACTTTTTGAAACGAATTCTAAGATTTCGTTAGAGGCACTTTCGAGGTTTAGTAGCATTTAGTGACTTTTGGCTTCGAAGTGCATGATTTGGAAATTACTCTATCGAAATATTTTGCATTCCTCTTGCATTTTTTCTCAAAATTGATAGATTCCACAAGGATTTCAAATATCTGGTTGCCGATTCGTTTCTCTACGATTTTTGGCGTATGCTTAGAATTATTGTCATTTTTAATTATGGCCTGGTGACGGTAGTTTCCCATTTTTTCAACCGCAGCTGAAGGTTATCAACAAGAATACGCAAATAAAACTAATTGCGAATTACTCGTCTATTTTAATAAGAAATTTAACTGCTAATTCACATTCAAACCATGTAAGAACGAACACGGCTTTACACTGTAAGCTGCACATGTGATGGGTTTGAAGGATATCATTACTTTGCCGTTTTATTTTGGTCTTATCGGATCAATTTATCTAATAAACAATAAACAAATTTTTAATTCGCGTAAAAATTTTAACTTATCCATGATTCTAACTTTTTTTCTAAAAAGGAATTCTTTGTTTTTTTTAGATTTTCTTTCGTGGAAAATTTTTGGTTTTTCTTCTCCACAAAAGCTTTCAATTCAACGTCTGTCCCTTTCAATCTACCATCACTAATGGGGACATTTGCAAGAGTAGCTACTTTAGTTCTTTTCATTCTACTAGAAACGAATGTCGTCCAAAAATACGGTAGCTGACTCGCGAAATCTCGTGCGTCAGCTGCCGTAATCTTTTTGAACTCCCTTATATGGCGTGGGAATTTATTACGGTTTAGTCGGATTTAAATAATTAATAATTTTGATAACAGATTTGTGGCCAATCTAGAATAATTGTTTCGGCTTGATCAGCTTCGATTTTTATTGCGATGCTAAGGGCTCTCGTTGCAACTAAATAATATTTTATGGCTTAGCACGTGTTCAAAACTATAAGCTTTTAGCTTGATGCAAAATTGATTCCATGCGGTACAAGTATTATCTATTTGGACGGAAGGAAAGAGAGGTTTAATTTCAAATGGAATGGATTACTACCACATTATAGAATATGACAATATTCAATTTTCTGCTAACTTCAACATATTGGCTATAATTATAAGATTACGAGATTGCGCTTTCCAACAGCATTGACTTATTTCGGCACCATACTATACATGGCTAAAGAAGTACATAGAATTTTTCCGATGTGTCAATTTTTGCAGAAAAACAAAATTTCTAAAAATTATTTATTATTAAAAGAAAAATTATGCAATGTTTTTCAAAAATCCTATTTATTTCCATGCGAAATGTAATTATGAGTATACAGTTACAATTTCAACTCAATCGGTCAAGATTTGTTCGAATTATGAGTTATAGTTTTGAGAAAAACGCCTTTTAACTTTCCCATATGTTCGCATCGGAGTAAGAGGGGTTGCGCCCAAATTTTATATTATATATTTAGATACTTTCCCCTTAGTCCTTTGAGTATTTCATTTCTAAGGAGTTAATGCATTTTTTCGACAAAAAAGAAATCCCTTTTTTTTAAATTTCAGCAGTGGCTTAACCCCTTAAGTCCGTTATGCTCGCAGATTAAGCAACGATTCTCCTTTCTTAAATTCGTAGAACGACGAAGATTCCTTATGAACACACATGTGCATTCCTTCTCAGTTTATTTGCATTGTTTTATACAGTTTTCTTGTTCAATTAACATCGCATTTTTCTTTCTAATTTCTTTTCTCGCAACTTTTAACTGATTTGTGAGATGAAGTACGTAGCTCTCGGCGTTCACAGGTTGAAAGTTATGAGGTGTAGTAGCTTCCTTTCTCTTATATGATGGTTACATTGTTCCTTTCCACTACTGTACTTCAAGATCAAATTTAATCTGATAAACTGAAAGTAAGTTTTTATTTGTTAATTGACCCTTGCTCGATGGTAAAAAAAGTGGTTCCTTTTTGCCGGCAGAAGAAATTGTCGAGTTTTTCCATGCAGTTGTTCACTCCGCCTAGCTATTGTCACTTTCCTTTTTCTGGCTTGCTGACTTAGAGGAAGTATATACTAACATGTTTGATTGGATTAGCATTATGAATTTATTTAGTTAGGGCTGTGGAAATTAGGAGAACTATAATGTTTGTTGTTTTTTTTTATAAAATTGCTTTGGAACATATTTCTTGACAAATTACCTTTTTTACACATTTAGGAAAGAAACTTAAGTGCCTGTATTGTGACCGTTTGTATGGCTACGAAACAAACCTTCGAGCTCATATTCGTCAACGCCATCAAGGTATACGAGTACCATGCCCTTTTTGTTCGCGAACATTTACTCGCAACAACACAGTACGACGACATATTGCGCGTGAACATAAACACGAAATTGCTATGAATCAACTGCAGGGACAAAACCATAGCCAATAGAGAAGTGCTTTACCCCAAAACTTCTATTCTCATCTAATATCTGTCAAACAAAAGTCCGAGCAACTTCAACAACAACCACATCAGATACAACTCGAGCAGTTACTCCTCAATAGAAATCAACTTAAGAAAAATTTCCGAAAAATTGTAAAAACAACCAAAGTAAAAGTGGCGAAAGAAAACAGTCAAAAATATTGAACGTTTAAGAACCAAAAAGAGGATAAAGTTGAGATTGACAGCGACATATTGCTATTGATCCTTAATCTTTAACAATGGTTTGGAAATTTTTCTTAATTCAGTTGTTCTTGAAATTTTGCTTTATACTGTGTATATTTTTCTTTCACTATATCCGACTGAAAATGTTTTAGGGTGCTATTAAAATGAACTTAAACATACAAGAAAACAAAGGAACATAATAAAAAGTAAACTAATTAAACAGTGATTAGAGGAAGTTAAAAAATAGTTAAAATATTTGAAATACAAACTGTTCACAAATACATATAAATACAGCGAATGAGAGTACAGAAAATATATATTAAAGCAGAGGTCGGAACGTTTTTGACTGGTTGAAACAATAGTCTATCCGTTTTAAAAGAGCACAGCATTTATTTATATACACCGTTTATTTTATAATTTTATTTTTACAGACCTTATTTATTTTTTACAATTAACAGCCAAACTTTTTACTTTTTATAAATATCTATAGTGTTTACATTCACCACAAGTGTCATTAAAATGAATAAAGTAATTGAATATTTATTGATTGAGAGCGAAACGGAAATCTGCAATCATTTGTTAGAAAGCTGCGCGAGTTACTTTTACACAAATGACAATTGATATGAATAAGACGCAAACGGACATTTGAATGCAACGACAAAGTTGTCCAGGAGCCATCAGAGGGACAACATGAGTTACTGAAAATTCTCATTGATTCTGCGCTTATTTAAATCAAAATAGTGAAAACTGATATTTCCTTTGTTTCGCTGAGCATGCCTTTCTTTTAATGACGGTTTGTATCAAATGATTTTCTCAAGATATCCAGACAAAAGAAGTAGAAGCAAGGAAAATATTCAGCTATCACTATACAGCTCAATAAACTTCATTGAAAATAGAATATAAACTCAAGTACCTGTCACTTAAATAAATTAAAGTAAATAACTCTAATGAAAAGATATGCAAAATAGTAATTTAAATATAATCAATAACGGAGAGTTTTTTTTTTCTTTTTATAATAAAAAGCTCATTTGATTCACGTCAGTGGCTCCGGACCCTTTTTATTATGAAAAGAATGGCACGAACAAGACAACAGACATAATAATTAGTTATAATAATAATATATAGATTACAGAAAGCTGTTCTTAAAAACAAAACAATAAGAAGAATAAATTTTCATACCAAGAATGGAATGGAATGGAGAAAGCATCTTAATTGGGAAAGGAACTAAAGCTTGAAGAATGAAAAGGTTGTCATCGCAAGGCCCTTAGGTTAGATGTTCTTTCATTGAGGGCTGTGGCGGACCGCTTACTTATATTCAGTCGAAAGCAAGCATTTTTTTGCTTCCCACATTAAGTTGTTTTCCTATTTCACTACTTTCTAGGAATTTCTGCTAGTTTTCCAATAACAAAAAATAACGATTGGCATTATCATATTTATTGTTTGTTTTTAACTACACAGTATCCTACAAAGCAGAGAGCAAAAGTATAGGTGAATACTTCTACTTTCATGCTGCTCTCTTCTCTCAAATCCATCCTCTTTATTGCTACCTCCAAGTATCAAAAACTCCATAACCCGGGTGCCTGAAATCAGAACAATATTTTATTGATCTACATACATCTACAACAGAGAAAAATGTCTTATTAACAATATCTCTTACTGTTACTACTACTTTATATTTGATCTCAATAGCAATAGAATATTTAATACAAAATGCCGTTTAACTACTACTACATTTAGAAAGGATTCCTAAAAACAAACACTACACTACAATAGCAGTTGTCTTTTTATATGATATTTTGGAAGCCGCCATCTATCAAACATGTTTTAGAACCAAACCAATCAAAAACGTTCATTTTTATGAGAAGCTAGTTTTGTTGAACACTAAATAATGATAATAATAAAATAGAAGAGTATTGCATGAGCACAGATTGATTTACATCCTGAATCAGAGAAACTTTAAGCTAGCTCCGGCTCATTACGAATGAAAAATAGTCTCGCCATAATTCTCAATTTCAGAGATTCTGCAATGCGAAATTTTCTAACAGGAAGATACATATTTTGTGTATAGTAAAATAAATAACGCTAACAAACAGTGACTATTGTAAAATGAAATTTGCGAGTATTTCCCCGAACAATTTATCTTTCGATAAGACAATGTAGTACAACGAAATCGTGCTTTTATTTATAAAAAAATTAATCTTTTAGAAATGAAAAAATGGAAAGTTTACATAAAGTCATATGTCTTCTACATCTAGTTTCGTGTGAAAATAAAACAAACTTTTATCCATCAACAATGATTTATTAAAACAGGAAAATTTAGTTATTTCCAAGGAGGGAAATATCAAATCATGATTAACATATTTCAGTTTCTCTTCGTCTTAACAAACCCTCGATGGAGTTTTTGGTTTAAATTATTATTCGATTCATTTGCATTTTTTTTTAATGCAGTTTACAGTTATTCAATGACTAACATACAGATGATAATTAGGGAAAGAATGTAGTATCCACAAAATTCCCATTGCCTAATACTGCAGAAAAGAAAAAATCAAAGATACATTTCGTTGCACTACATATTAGTGACAAGAAGATTGGGAATCACAATAAATTGGGGAAAGTTTGATTCAATGAAAAGTCTATATCTGAAAAGCAATTTATTCTCCGAGACTATCCAATGCTTATGTATACAAAGTAAAAAAATATAAACTGAAAACCTTAAATGCTATTACCCATCAAAATTCAGTACTTCTGTGATATCCAAATGGTTGATATCGTGCACAATATCTCTTGGCATTCGATGAGACAAGTACTCATAAGAAATGCAATTCGAGCAAATGGATACATTGAAAAGCATCTAATGAGTTGATTGATCTGTATAACTTTTTTTAAGTTTTTGAAAAACATTATATTCGGCTTCTATTTTATTTTATTATTATTTAAAAACAAAACTTGATTCGGAAATATTTTCGGAAATTAAGCAGACAGCAGCTCATATCTTTTCCTTTCTTGTTATAGACAAAAGCAAAAACCTAATCAGAAAAGAAATGGAAATATATTAAGTGTTAAACTCATTTAAGCATTAAACGATCTACATGAAAATAGCGCTATTAAAAGTAAGCGAAATTTAATTATAATTTACTTTTTTGTTTTTGTAATAAGGACTGTAAGTATTTTTCTCCGCTCGTAATGTAAAAATCTGTAATTATTTCTATCTGTTGAGTAAGAACATTGTAAAATATATTTTTTATTAAGTTAACTTTAGAAAATTATAGTAATAGTAAATATAAGTTTTATGCAAACGGCTTTAAATAGTTGCTCTGTTGCAGAGTCTGAATTACATTTTATTTTTTAACTTGAGCTACTATTCGAAGCTGTGCCTGAATGTAAATTTTAATTAAGGGTAAATATTGATAATCTTTTTGTTCTATTATTTCTATTTTTGTACTCTTTAATTTGTTCTGTTTGATCATAATACTGTTAAGAATTTTAGACAAATATTTTTAAAGCTTTTTTTGTAATTTTTACAATAACCACAGAATACAAGGAAAATTGTAAAATTAACAGACGAATGAAAAAGTATCCAATAGTAACTGATATACCTCATTTTTACAAATATTTATAAATCATAAACTTAAAAAGTAAAAACAGCAGAAATAAAAGACAACATTGACATACTTTTGCAATAGACAGTAAATCAAATTGAAACGAAACTACCTCAAAGCAGATGGCATTTTTATACTTTTTCTAGTTGATTTTGGTGCGTGATTTCAAAACAATATATCTCAATGACTTTTTGTTAAATATTTTTTGTTTTCTTGATCTATTTTAATATTTTCTGTTCAGAGATTTTGTATGAAACTAATAATAACTAATTATTAAGAAAATAATCCCATAATTCACCAGCTTTCTCTGTGAGTCAAGAGATACCCTTAAAATCAAACAAATCTCAGCCATAATTGAGTGGCTATATACACGTTTCGGTCAATCATATGAAAACCATCTACTAGAGCACAGGAAAAGAACTAGTTTTGTTCTGCAAACTCAAGAACAGTTTTAACTTTGTCCAACTGACAAGGCTAGAATGTTTTTAATATAACATATTGCTACATTTGTTTTGTCTTAATTTGCAAACATCCATAGGCTGTAGTAATGATGAATGATTGTTCGACAAATCGACAAAATATACTTGGTATCCGTCAATATTTTCAGTTTTCAAATAATCACTTTGAATTCAGCATCATTCAAAAAGTTTCCTCGAGAACCTGCTAGAAACTCTGACTGATTTTTTTTAATCTCAAGAAGCACAAATTATGTCATATTAAACCCTCATTCCATTTCAGGAAGTTTTTATAATAAATATTTACAAAAAGCACAGAAATTCTTCCAATGAAGTCTTTCAAACAGAGGATACTATTGAAGTAATAATTCAAAATCAAATTTCAAACGTAAAATGGTGACATTTTTTTCTGGAAAATCGATAATAAGTTCAAAAATAATATGTTTAGTGTAGTTCGAAATAACATTAAGTGAGAAGGAATAAGCAAAAATAAGCACCTTAGTAATATCACGCGTAAGAAAATACAAAAAAAAAGAAACTATTTTAAAGCTACACATAACAGGTCATTAGGCTATTTATACATGCAAGTAAACATTGAAAATTATATTCGTACTATGAAGGCTACAATGCATCTTTGGATATACGAACTATTTTCTAAATTTGACAAAAAAGTGGAAGCTTTTTGTTTTCGGGGTAATAAAAGTTAAAATATATATATTCAAATTGGAAAAAGAATAAAAGGACAAATGTTTGACGTAAATTGATTATCTTAAAATTAGATTCGAAAATATTAATACTTAGATAGGATTTTGTATATATCATATTTCAAAATTTGATGAAAAGCGTAAAGAACCGTGGAGGTTATACATAGTTGGACACTTTGAACGCAAAAGTTAGCAAATCATACAACTTTCTTGCAATATTTCTAAGGATTATACATTTTTGTTTTTTGTTTTCTGGGAATTATTCGGTCTAAATGCGAGATTCATGGAATATATAAATTAATTAAATTTTTTAGCATAAATGAAATCCCATAAGGTACTTTTTAGGCACAAAATTTGATTATATTATCTTAAATTATACTAGGCAAAAGTGTTGACAAAATTATATTGATCAAAAAGATGACGAAATAATTCTTTTTAGATAATTTTAAAAAAAACTGAATGAACATTTTGACCAACGGAATAGTTCAGTTTGTGTGAATTATACGCGAAATGAATAACTGGATACAAATTTGTCGCCATTTTGCATTTTCAAAATTATGTGTATTTCCTTTTGAGTCTAGGAGTTCGATCTAAATATTGTAAAAACTTAGTGAAAACTTGAAGCATGTCGTTATTCGTATATTTTGTTTGCTATTATAATTTTTACCATTTATCGGATGATTGCTTGATGTTTACACCTTGCAAGAATTCAGTTTATCAAAAATAAGTACTTCCATAATGCAAACGCTTATGGACAATCTGAGAGACGTAAACAAGTTTCTAAAAATTAAATTGACAAGTGGTAAAATCTGGTGGTAAGTGTATATATCATGAGTTTCCGGGAGAATTAAGTAGTGTATAAGAATACTACGAACACATTTTCAAGTTTTCTTTCCACTTTGTAAAATGCATTCTTACTTTGTTTGCAAGTTGATTAATACTTCCAAGTACTTTTATCATCTGGTTTTTCTTGATTAGTAATTTGGATTTATTTTTTTGTTTTTATGAATCTTATTGATAGAAGAATTGTTTTGTGAAAATAAATTTGCGGGCAAATTTGTCTGGATTAAAGTAATACTGGCGGCGTAAGCAAATTGGAAAATTAAAACAGCCAAAGCAAATTGGAAAGCTAGAACAGGTGGCTAAGCGATTGTTTTTCAAACTTCCTAGCAGAGACATCAAATTTCGGTGAAATGTTCATCGATTTTCTTTTCACGTTTTCACTGTGTTGAGCACAAAAGTTTCTCGATTTTCTTCCAAGTAGTTGAGTTGTGGTTGGTTATACGAATGGTTACTATTAAAAATAGGTCATCGGCTGAAATAAAAAAATGAATATTAACCAATAATACTATTACTACACCATTCTTGCAGTCATTTTGCTACTCTCAAACACAGTAAAACCCCGGGCCATATGATACTCCTAAGTCTTCCATAGTAAACACATTATTTAACGACCAAACCAAAAATTATTTCGAAATGTTGATTTTCGTCAGTATGCTCAAATGAAATGAAACGTTTAACCTTGGTTGCCAAGAGTTTTTGCAATAGTGACACATAATTTGCCAGTATATCTTAAGTATCTCCAGTAAATTTACCTTATCCTTAAAAAGTAGAGTAACGTAACATAAAGTAAATAACTCAACTAGTCAGATGTGCAACACACTCAGGTACAATACATTCATAAAATCTAAAAAAAAGAATAAGAAAAAAATTTAAAATAAATCAAGTGAGCTTTTTCTAAAAAGTGGTATAATCTTTCTGTTATTTTAATTCTGTATATTTGTTTTATGGAAGTAATATGAAATAATAAAGTTGAAGCTATCAAGTTACACATTTTTATAAAGCTCTTAGTGGATAAATGTAAGTAAAACAATAAGCCAAGCTATTATTGTATTTTATGTTCAACATATTCTCCTTTGATTTCCATTTTCTTTTCATTGGTTAAAAATTAAAAAAAATTAAAATGTGAAAAAAAAATCTAATTAGTGTTAACAAGCATTGCTAATAACACATAGCTCTATGCGTATAATCTAAATTTTTGCGCACGCATTATTCTTTTTAGTTTTAGTAACAAATGTGAAAATAAAACGAAAAATGAGTTCTTAACTCTTATTAGTTTGTGACATTCTTTGTAAGAAGATTAAAACAAAAGTTTTTACATTTTAAGTTTTAGAAAAAAAATTAATAATCTTCATTGCCACTACAGGAAATTTGAAAAACCTAATGGTGAATTTAATGATTTTATTCGTTTCATTACAAATTGTTGATTTTGTTATTAAAAATTATAATATTTTATTTTTGGTTGGAACTTTCTGTTTGAACTAGAATTTCACCTTTTCCAGTTACTGAAAAGCATTTCAAAAATAATTAAACAGAATGATTTTGGAAGAAATGATTCCGCTGTGGGCAATTGTGGAAAAAGAAAACAAATAATCATGCTGTAACACATACAAATCTAGTCCGAAATGAATACATATAAAAAGATTCAATTTGTAAAGTAGAAGAGAATATATTTTCCCTGAAACATTTACCCGCAAATCTGTTTTCTATTTATATATGTTTACCATATCATCTCATTTGTAAGCCAGCACAATCAAATCAGTAATCAGTTCTTCAGCAGAGCTTGCATTGTTCCTATAATAATATACAGTTACGATAGGTTGACCCTTTGTAAATACATAGTTTCTTTATTATTAGATTATCGCTATTAGTATGTTTTGTTAATAGTATTTAACGTAAGTTATAATAACAATCAGTTAAACGATAGATGTGAAAAACATCCTTATACCAGATCAGCCTCGAATATTGTACATATTTATGATTTACCCATCAGCATGAACGGTCTCGTTCACGGTTTCCTTTTGTTGTAGTCTTCGAGTTCCCAAGGTCTTTCTGCACATATATTTGATTCACTGTACAAATTGGATCTAAAATAGCGTAATTGAATTGAAGTAATGGAAAACTTTGAAAAATAGATATATGCATACTTTAACAATAGTTCCACATAATATATACATGTATAGTTAAAAGCAATAGCTGTTAAAATGAAACTTTTTTAAAAAAAGAATAATGTTGATGAAATAATTTTATATTTAAAACAGGAAAAAATAAATTTAAGAAAAAATGAAAAAAAAAGAGAAATGAAAAATGAAAAAATATAAACATTGTATATTTTCAAAGGATCAGTTTTTTTTATTTGTTACCTGTTTTATATAATTTATGTATTGGGCTTGTTTGGTTTTTCACTGTTTAGTATATTTTATGTCTTTGTTGGTTAAGTTCCTTCTTTTCTGCACGTATTTTGCAGACAAAGGAAGTTCGTTTTGCGTTCAGTAGAGAAACGATAATGTCCCTTTTAGGCAGAGCAGAACTATACATTCGTTAACTTCAGCTTCTGAATTTCTTTAGAATTTCCTCTTCCACCTTCCATGGCCAGCTCTGATGTTATGCATATGGTGGGAATCGACCAGAAGAACCGGAATCCTATTAAATCATGCCTTAATACAGTTTCCAAGACAACATTAAGTAGTTTCGATATGTTATATGATTTGAGTTCTATTTATTAGAAGATTTTCTAAGCAAAAGAATTTTTTTATAGGGGAATGAGGTACGGGGAGGGGGGGGGGGGTTGGGGTAGCACGTACAAACAAAATGGTAAACAGTGATACGTAATAAAAGTTCCCTTTAAAATAGATAGTTGCTTCTAATATAACTCTCGACTCTTCTGTTCTTTTGCCATTTAACCATTCTACATATTACCATCAAAAGTTATTAGTGGTTTGACAATTGTCCTACTATCCTTTATCGAAAAATGCACTGCGTTTTCGGCATATTTTATAACGTCCACGGCTAGAAACGGTAATAATCTTTAAACTTTGAAAAATTGTAAAATCTTTGCCTTGTGTAGAGGCTTGTGCGATTTTTGAGGTTGGGTCTTATTAAAGTCGGTTTATTATCTGTTTGTCTGCCTGTGACACCTATTATCTACTTGATAGAATGGTGGGAACTGTGAAACGACTTGTATGCAGTGAGTAACATAATTCCACGTTAAATTTATAGAGCGAGCCAACACACATGCAAAAGCGGGGTGTAAATTTTTTTTCATCAAATACAGTCATGTGGTTTATCAAATGAAAAGTCTCGATTAGTGTTAGTTTTGACATCATTTGCGAAAGGGGTGAGCGCGGGGTGTGAAAAGTGATCATTCCTTTCACGGACCCATTCCGATAAACTAGTCAACCCAAAAATCTGAAAAAATCATGAGGATACCGCTATACAGTACCTAGGCCTCAAAATATCCTCCATATCGACACCTTTTTAAATAAAGTTAATAATAGTATATTACAATATTCATAATAAGTATATTTTTTGGAAATTGAATGGGAACCCCCTTAAGCTTATTCTAGAACCATCAAGTGCAGTAATATAAGGAACACTATAGCGCACACCACTGCTAAGTTTGGTGGAAATCGCTCTATTACTAACATAATAAGAGTTATGTTTTGTGCAAACTTATTGCATTCTAGGACTTTGAATGTCAGTATCATACAAAGTGAATAGTCTGACAAACTAAATACATAAACATTACCAGCTAGGTACAAATGGGGACAAATGCCCACTCAAATATTCTTATATAAGAAATTTACAATTCAGAGTAGCCGGCGTAAAGTTTGTCTGCTAGCTGTTTTATTTAAGGCCATTTTAGATTGCGATCGATAATACTCGAAAATTTTCGGATTCGTATTACCCACGCAAAATGACATAACAAACCGGTTGGTAATTATACACATCGGTAACTACAAGATATTCTTCTATTTATGTTGAGGATCCGAATATTATGAATATATAATAATCAAACATTAGCGCTTATTACATATGTACGCAAAGTGGAAACATCGGTTAAAATAATTGTCGCTTCGGTTGGTATGTGCACCCCCCATCTACGTACAGGATACGACAAGATTCTCGTGAGGAAAATTTAGTTAGGATGGTTGATTTCTCATCTGTCGATAAACATTTGTTGCCACATTGTTTGTTTTCCGGACAAAAATTCATTAAAAATCGAAGTAATAAGGGGGTTTACATAATTTTTACCTCAGTCCTATATAATTTCAACCCCGAGCACCGTTTTCCTCATAATTTTTACCTCGCGCCCAGACTTTCTCCCTACGGTCCTGGTGGTGTACTATCGGAATTTGTTAGAACGGTTAGTTGACCTAGTCTTATTAGCAATAAGACTTTCACTTTAGTTCAGAGTTTAGGTCGCCGAAGGTTGCACGATAGTTTATTCGTTTAGGTTAGCTTGTAATGATGAACTCAATAATATGATAACAATAATTTTCTTGGAAAATGTGTATACTAAAGAATATGCTCACCCTATAAATTTCTTTGAGTGGTAACTTCAAACTCTATTCAGGAGCGATACAAGCGATATCATAATTGGCCCAAAGGTTGTTTTAGGAATTTGAATATATGTTATTAACATTAGCTGGTTTAGTTGCGATATACTGTACACCGCTTGGTTATTCTGCACACTAACTAACTGAAAGTCTATATCCCTTGGAAGATTTTGGATAGTTGGGCGGGTTCGATACATTTTGTTGATTTTCCATATATTTTTTTAATATACTTCTGACTTTTCCTGTTCACATATAGTGAAATTATCGCCTGTGGTCGACTGAAAATCCATATCTACATGTCCTCCTTGCTTCCCGATGGCATATATAAGCATTTGTTGCCCCTACTGAATGCAATTAATGTAGAATATTTTATTTTCGATTTTGGTTATTTTTCTTTACAGTAGTTTACCCATACAATGTAAATAGTAGCACTATTCATTAATTTGTTTATAAGGTGATAAGCGATGAAAATAAATAAAATTATTTGAAAGAATTAAATGAAAAGAAGATCGCCGAGGAGTTAGTTAAAACTTTATTTGAGAAGGGGGTGGATCTTTAATCTACTGCAATCCACAAAATTTTGGACTTGAATTATAAAGGAATGTAAGTTCCTAAGTGGTCTACTAATTTTAAACTGTTTACACTTCTAGTGAATTCTGATTGGTGGAATGCATGTCAGATTGGGGTCATCCTACCAAACTGAGGGTTCTAATGCCAAACAGCAGATGGTTTCTCAATAAAGTGTTGCGCGGCTCTTTGGTTCTCATATGTGGTAGGACGTTCCGTCTTATGAACGGTAAACGCATCATATACATAACAAAAACCCGTCCATAAACTCTCATCATACAATAACTATCAGATATGATTTTTCTATCATTTTTGAATTGAGTTTGTTTCATATATTCATTCACATAAATAACGTTTAGTTTGCAAATTTCTATTTTAATCAATGTAGCCTGGAAAAAGTTTTGGTGAAATACGTATACTGAAAAAATTGTAAATAAATTTACGAATTGAATGGATTTATGAACATAGCTGTAGAGCTAAAATGCAGTTCAGAACAAAAAAAAAATAATGAAATTATATTAAGGAAATTAAATTTAAGTATAAAAAAGTATACATTTAGATGGTAAATAAAAAGGAATTAATCAGAGAAAAATTCGTATGCATTATGAAAACTCATAAAAAGTAACTCACTCTCTCAGTTTGACAGTCTATCGTTTGATTTAATTTCAAATCACAGCTAATTTGTAAGTGGAAATTAATATAAGGAACTAACAAATTTGTACATATTATTTGGGCTTAAGAACAGAAAATGATTTACTTTCTCCAGATGAGAATTAATCTGCATCGTGTATGTTCGTCTTTCGATTAAATTGTTGTCACCGTGGTGAAATTCAATGGCTTACAGAAAATGCTAGTAAGTAGTGAGTACAACATTTCGCAAATGGATGAAAATATAAATAAAGTAAGATTCGTACTAATAAAGAAAGAAGGAATATCAATACAAAATTTCTATTTCGGAACACCATCAAAAAAGTACAAATTTAAACTAAACATACGAGCAGTACTACGTTAAAAATTGCGACGCTGAAACGGCTAAATTCAAAAAGAAATTGTATGTTAGCATTAAGCATACCAATAATATACGGAAATCTCTTTTGCAAAGTACAAAATTTCAGGGTTTATTTTCGGCATTACATTTAGGATAAAATTGAGAAAATTCAAGCTACTGGATAATGCGGACTAAAAATCTAAGGAGGAATGTTTTTTCTGTTTTAAATTTAGATTAAAGTAAGTACTGTTTGGAACAGCAACTGACAAAAAATACCTAGTAAGTGCAGAAATTCAAGAATACGTAATTCAAGTGAGTGTAAGATATTTCAGGATTTATATATTTAAGATTGTGACTTATTCGGATTCACATTGATTTGCAAGTGCAATATTTAGTTTGAAATTTAGTTAATTCCGTATTTTTTTGAAACTTTAGAGCAGAGGTGAATATCGTTCTGAACTGATCCGATTTCCTGGATCAGATGAGTGAAATCGGAGTTTTTGGACTAAACCTTTAGAATATTTAAAGCTATTTTGCGTTCACTTAAAACTGAATAACTTTCTTTAGTTCTTGTGATGATTTTAATTGGCCTAGCCTACTTTTATTAAACAATGTTTTCGCCGATTTTATATATAAATGTCATAGTTTGGTAATAAATCCTTAATATGAAAAGAAAGGTATGTATAGAAAACATTAAGTCTGTGATTTTAAATTATTAATATGAGTATAAAAATATTGACAATTTACAATTATTAATGGTAAACTAAGATAAAGATGAAATTTTTACCAGACTGCGCTTGGTACAGCCCGCGGGTTGAGTTGTACGTCTAGTATGAATTTGATCTTTCGAGGAGCACAATGTGAATGTACGATTATTATTAATACAAAATAGTGGAATAAAATAAAAAAAGTCATCTATATATACATACTTTAACAGACAGAATTTGAAATATATTTCAATAATATACACGACATTGAAAGTAAGCCCTACAAAAGTATTCACACAATGAAAATTACACGTAGATATATTAAGTTGATGACATGTTTAGAATATATATTTACATACACTTATATGTACATTAATATATTTAACAAAGGTAAAAATAGCAGAAAATCTTGACATGGGGAAGGGTACGAGCAGTGAGCATGTGGTTTTGAACGATGGTAATCCAGCGAACGCAGACAAACGATTGCTTGAATTCAATTTCATAAATTCGAATTTAGTGGTTTGTAATAATTTTGAGGAATTTATTCCCTTTGTTCGATATCAATTGATTTGATGTCGTCATATAACTGAATTTGCGCGGAGAATTTCTCCTAAAGTCATTACAAACTAATTTTTCTAGGTATGTTGTGTAGTTTTATATGCGTTTCAAACACTTAACACTGAAAGTGTTTAAAAATACCAGTTAGTGACGTTGAGTAGTTTTTTTTTTTTGAAAGTATGTGGTATAAAATTTGGCTGGATTATTATTATGATATGAATATTATGAGGTATAATTTTAGTAATTTAAGAAAATTAAGTAAATGAATTAACTGAATTGATATATGTAAAAAGATTCGAATAAATCAGAAGGATCTTCGTGAAAAACTCAACATGTAAAATTTCATTCTGATAATTGATGGACAAAATTAACTATTGGAAAAAGTGAATGGCAAAAAGTGAAGTAAAATTTAATTTGTTGCTGAAAATTGTTTGTTTTTATTCCACCATATTCTGTTGAAATCGTTGTTATACTATCAATATAGCTAAATGCACATCAACCCGTGTCATCTAATATTATCCTCCTCTAGAGGTCCTCATATTACAATATGAATGCTTTAACTCGTGCTTCAATTTCAACGCTGCTTTGGGTGGCACATTGGCCTACACCTTTGATTTGGCTTATTAATCTTCAGCATAAAGATGAAGCCTAAACATTGATCCGAGTGGAGTAGAGAGGCTCCCAAGAAAGTGTCAAGTTATCGTCGTTTCGATCGGCGACTACACTATCGAATATCCCACTCTCGTAATTTTCCCACCGTGCTTCCAAATTCATAACGACCACGGAAGTCTTCAATTCGGATTTGGTCATATCGTGTTGCTCCATTGATCCGAGAATCGCTCAATACTCGTGGGTCGTCATTCAGGTCGGTCGTCAAAAGCGCTGTTTTATTCAGCCACAGACCATGTTGCATGAGACTATCATTGCGTGCGTGTGTTTGTATGAAGTGGGGAGAGGCTCTTATGGTCTATTGTATTCGGAATACCATGAATTCGTCCATGTATCCCAGGATTTCCGTTAGTGGATGTGATGTCACTCGCTGCAGTTAGAGCACATCAGCACCAAAAATCTGATGTTTGATGCGAAGGCGGAGCACTGATATAGAAACTTTTCCATGGATCCCGTTTCCTCATTACAGGATGGATACGTATCATCTTGAAGAATCCCTATTCTGAACAATATATGTAACTAGTGAATTATGGCCAGTCAGAAAGCTCCTGCAAGTCTTCTTGCTTTTTGATAGGACAAAGTTTTCAGTATGTTTATTTGGTTCTGACAGAAAAAGTTTGGTGCGTTTGAACCCTCTTTTGCTAAGACATCAGAGATTTCATTTCCCTCTACAGCGCAATAGCTGGGTGTCCAGAGTAGTTCCACCGTATTGAACCTGGAAACCGAGTTCAATCGATTTCTTCAATCCTGAACGATTTCTGAAATGATGAAAGACTGCTCAACGTGCACTACAAAGCTCTAGACAAACCTGGCTTGATTCACAGTAATTAGGACGACATTGCGAATGCGGTTGCCAAGAAGTACTAAAAAATCTTGATGGTATGGGATAACAATAAAATCGGATGATAATTTGAACATCCTGCTGCACTACCTTTATTTTTCCACATTTGAAAGGTTGCCACTTCTTGTTAATCAGATGGTATTCTACTCTCCCCGATAACGCGATTGAAAGGTGATGATTTTTTAACGGACCCATTCTCAGAAACTGCCTAATCAAAAAATTTGAAAAAAAGCTGCCTCTATACATATCGATATCTGCTCAAATTAAGTTAATAACAATAAAAACCCCCCCTTATGTTTATCCCTGGACTATGGAAATTTTTATCAAAATCGTGCTATTACTAACAAAGTTACAGTAGATCAAAGTTGTCTTTATCCTGTAAATTTACTGCAACCCAAAGTACTAAATATCAATATCACACTAAAGTGGGTAGTCTGACATGCCAAATGCATATACATTAAGGGCTACGTCCCAATGGGATAGTTCTGCACTCAAATATACTTACATAAGAAAGAAAACGAAAACTTCCATTCCTGAAGCGCCGCGCTTCCGGTTTCCCGACTTATTTGATTGCATATTCAATTTGTGTAGCGCTGGCAAATGAAATTATTCCAATGGTTTTGCAGTGCTTGTAAAAGTGGTGGATGTGCCTGTCGGTCAGTAAGCTATGTACGGTTGTTATCATTAATGTCGGTCTTTGACATTATGATAAGTGAATGGGGAAGCAAAGACTAATTCTTATAAATTTGTCAATTGATTAGTATTTATAGATGAGAAACTTATGATAGATGAGTTTCCTCCTTCATTTATTTGGACAGCGTCAATTCAAAGTTAAATATCTCGCTTGAGGCTTGGTGATCCCGAGGGTCGCATAGTCCGATTTGTGCAGCATATGAATCCTGCGGTCAGTTGGAAACTCTATTAGCTGGTTGTCGCGTGACTTCTTTGGCGTTACGAAAACCTTCTGAGATAGCAATGCTAATATTATATTGAGTGATGGGGCTCGACATTGAGTTTTTTTTAGAGCACAGATACCGATGTGCCTCTTCCAAAGAGTGTTTGCGAGTTGCTCCGTGAGTGTCCAGGCACGGATACGTTTAGAAAATTGGCGATATGGGCATAAGGAAGGAACCAGTGGCATTCTTGGACAAAAACCAACGGTGTCCATTTCTACAGATGTTACGTTCCTCCTAATCCAACAACAGCGCAGTATGAGCTGGTGCTATACGGTTTCGTGCTGTACGCGAGATCCCACAACCCTAAAATGATTACCGGCGATTTGTAGGATTGAGTATTATACTAGCCGACGTTGATTGACTTACTTCAGTAATCTGTCGCGAGTGGGATGGACACACAACATTGGAAACGGAGGAGGCCAAGGTCGAAAATGCAACAGAATTAAACAAACTAAGATAACTGGATAGTCTGCAGGTCCGCGCGGCCCTAGGAGGAAGTCACTAACCGAAGGGAATAGTACGGGAAAAGGTGAAAAAGGTGACAAAATGGCAGCGGGTAACTAAGGCATGCAAGTACAATTTCGCGACTATTAGCCGAATCAGGAAATCTTGCTGTTGAGATCATGGTCTTTGCGTGCAAGGAAACTACAAAGGGCAAGAGGAAGTCAGAATATCGGTGACTTGGAAGAAGAATACTAAGATCTTCACACCATTCTTGAAAAGACTATACGTGAAAGTAATCGGAATTGCTACGGGCAATTGTGTTTGATATAAATACAGACCTGTGGGGCGCTGCCTACGAGGTTGTATTGAATGAGATTCGTGGGCAAAAATTAGCCCAAGTGACGTGCACGCAACTCTTGTGCAAAATAATTAGAATTCTTCTCGCGTAACACGAAATGGGTCTCAATCCACCGTTTAAGGGTGTCATCCCGTGTAAAGGCCGTTTTTTTTTTTAAATTTTTTATGAAGAACAGAAGAAGAGTATAAAAATGAATTTTTCAGAATATATTTATAAATATTTGAGCATCCGTAGTAATTTTTCCAGCTCGATAGCATAGTTCATTATTGAAATACAGAGCAACTTATGCACCCATCTCCAAAAAAAGGTGTGTTCCTGCTACCAAGCTAGAGGGCCTGTGACGTGCGGACTTAACCACAGTTCGCAAACTATGATTATTAAAAAATATTTAAAGCTAAATTTTTGGTGCCTTTTTAAAATTTTTATTTTGTAAATTTTGGTGTTTTTTCAAGACTTCTTTAATGAATAAAAAAAACGACCGAATGAATCGCAATTATCCTAGTTTGCGGACCGTAGAAATATGTTCTGAATAAGTCGTGAAAATCTCAAAGAATTTCGTTGGATAGATTTTGGGGTATGGTTATAGCAGATTTTCAACATGCAGTTTCGAAAAAAACCCATTTAAAAAGTAGAATGTGATTTTTAACCATAAACACTTAACTGAATATTAATCTGCTATACCTAGTCCATAAATCTTAGGTTTCTTGAAGAAACGCATGTAAGGCCTTGACTTCAATTCTTATGATTTTAGTGAAGTCACTCAAACGTCATTCGGACTGATAATCGTGGACATTGAAGGGACATTTGACTGTGCGCCCTTCCAAAAGATCGGTGATACCGCCAGAGAGCATGATGTTGACGAAATTTTAATTAAGTGGATCTATGCTATGCTGGCGCAGAGATTGATGTGTGCTGAAGCGGATATTCATCGCTACATAACAACGGAAATGACGAAAGGTTGCCCTCAAGGAAGTGTGCTATCTGTGGAGTATGTCTGTATGATTATTCGTCCATGAATTCCAGGATCAGCTAAGCGGCAATGGTGAAGCGTATGTCGTCGGCAACGTTCCTCCAGAGGAACATCAGCAAAGGCGTCAGAAAACGGGCCCATGGAACTGGAGGAACTATTGCATCGCCTAAAAGAAACGGTCGAAGTGGAGGAGGTGATAAAGCGTCAATACCCGGATAGGTATCACATCTGTATATGCTCGACGCCAAAAGCTCGCCACGGTGGAAGTCCTCGAGCAATATGCGAGTAAACTATTTAGCAGCGGTAAAATCAGAACTGGATGGGTAATATACTGGGTACGAATGCGGATAGCCCCCACCAAATGCAACAGGTGTCTGGACTATGGACATACGTCTGCATACCGCCGCTGTGTATGCTTGATACGTCCGGGAAGGTGCTCGAGAAGCTCATCAGGAGTAGACTCACTGAAGCAATTCCGGTTCAGAACAGGGAGATCTACAGTGGATGCTTATAAGAAGGTCGTAGATACGGTCCATCGAGGCAAGGCACACAGCCGCCGATTTTGGCGAATAGTGCTCCTCATAACAGATGTCAGAAATGTCTTCAATTACGTAAGATAGACAGATATGCTAGGCACATGAAAAAGCTCATTTCACCTGCCACGATGCGTCTTGCGGATATTGAGGGATTGTCTTAAAGAGCGCTCCCTGCTGTCACAACAAATTCTTTCAGTCCGTCATGACGACACGTACTAACGACTGACGCCTCCTGGACCAGATTCACGACAATTGCATGACCATACGGCGGCTCCAATAGACGAAGCCAGATCCACGACCAGTGCTATCGCAGAATATGCTAAACGAAACTCATATATGTGTGTGTGGTGTGTGAGATGAGGGGAGGAAATAATCGATTTCCTCGTCCCAGATTCGTTTATGTATCGCAAGATTTCCATTAGTGGATACGATGCTACCTGTTGTAGTTGGAGCACATCAGCTCCAAAAATCTGATGTCTGATGGGTCCATAGTCGGGGTGTTCACATAGAAATGTTCCGTCGATTCCGTTTTCTCATTACAGGATGGACTCGTATCATCTTGAAGAAGCTTCCTTCTTTTTGTAAATAATTCCATTGTAGTTTTATTTCGATTTATTGAAAGTATTTGCCCGAGGTGGCAACTGTCATTGAAATCAAACAGCTAAGTGATCCGCATAAGCTTGAAAAATAATTGGCATATTTTGCAGTTCACATAGTTGTGAGTCGATCAACATACTCCACAGATAGCACACTTCCTTGAGGGCAACCTTTCGTCATTTCCGTTGTTATGTAGCGATGAATATCCACTTCAGCACACATCAATCTCTGCGCCAGCATAGCATAAATCCACTTAATTAAAATTCCGTCAACATCATGCTCTCTGGCGGTATCACCGATCTTTTGGAAGGGCGCACAGTCAATTGTCCCTTCAATGTCCACGATTATCAGTTCGAATGACGTTTGAATGACTTCACTAAAATCATAAGAATTGAAGTCAAGGCCTTACATGCGTTTCTTCAAGAAACCTAAGATTTATGGACTAGGTATAGCAGATTAATATTCAGTTAAGTGTTTATGGTTAAAAATCACATTCTACTTTTTAAATGGGTTTTTTTTCGAAACTGCATGTTGAAAATCTGCTATAACCATACCCCAAAATCTATCCAACGAAATTCTTTGAGATTTTCACGACTTATTCAGAACATATTTCTACGGTCCGCAAACTAGGATAATTGCGATTCATTCGGTCGTTTTTTTTATTCATTAAAGAAGTCTTGAAAAAACACCAAAATTTACAAAATAAAAATTTTAAAAAGGCACCAAAAATTTAGCTTTAAATATTTTTTAATAATCATAGTTTGCGAACTGTGGTTAAGTCCGCACGTCACAGGCCCTCTAGCTTGGTAGCAGGAACACACCTTTTTTTGGAGATGGGTGCATAAGTTGCTCTGTATTTCAATAATGAACTATGCTATCGAGCTGGAAAAATTACTACGGATGCTCAAATATTTATAAATATATTCTGAAAAATTCATTTTTATACTCTTCTTCTGTTCTTCATAAAAAATTTAAAAAAAAAACGGCCTTTACACGGGATGACACCCTTAAACGGTGGATTGAGACCCATTTCGTGTTGCGCGAGAAGAATTCTAATTATTTTGCACAAGAGTTGCGTGCACGTCACTTGGGCTAATTTTTGCCCACGAATCTCATTCAATACAACCTCGTAGGCAGCGCCCCACAGGTCTGTATTTATATCAAACACAATTGCCCGTAGCAATTCCGATTACTTTCACGTATAGTCTTTTCAAGAATGGTGCGAAGATCTTAGTATTCTTCTTCCAAGTCACCGATATTCTGACTTCCTCTTGCCCTTTGTAAAGTTTCCTTGCACGCAAAGACCATGATCTCAACAGCAAAATTTCCTGATTCGGCTAATAGTTGCGAAATTGTACTTGCATGCCTTAGTTACCTGCTGCCATTTTGTCACCTTTTTCACCTTTTCCCGTACTATTCCCTTCGGTTAGTGACTTCCTCCTAGGGCCGCGCGGACCTGCAGACTATCCAGTTATCTTAGTTTGTTTAATTCTGTTGCATTTTCGACCTTGGCCTCCTCCGTTTCCAATGTTGAGATTGCCTGGTGGTCACTGAGTGTAGTATTCACCCACCTGCCAGACCATCCCACTCGCGACAGATTACTGAAGTAAGTCAATCAACGTCGGCTCAATCCTACAAATCGTCGGTAATCATTTTAGGGTTGTGGGATCTCGCGTACAGCACGAAACCGTATAGCACCAGCTCATACTGCGCTGTTGTTGGATTAGGAGGAACGTAACATCTGTAGAAATGGACACCGTTGGTTTTTGTCCAAGAATGCCACTGGTTCCTTCCTTATGCCCATATCGCCAATTTTCTAAACGTATCCGTGCCTGGACACTCACGGAGCAACTCGCAAACACTCTTTGGAAGAGGCACATCGGTATCTGTGGTCTAAAAAAAACTCAATGTCGAGCCCCATCACTCAATATAATATTAGCATTGCTATCTCAGAAGGTTTTCGTAACGCCAAAGAAGTCGCGCGACAACCAGCTAATAGAGTTTCCAACTGACCGCTTAGCTGATCCTGGAATTCATGGACGAATCAGCGCTCGCTCGGGGCAACGCGGTCTACTAACACCAGTTCAATGCGCAGTATCTGACCAGGGTCCCGATGGGGCTGGCTCCTCATACACGTCGCAACTACCACCTTGGCGGAGCTAGGCTCACATCATCCCATCGACGTCGACAGAGAGCTATCGACGGCCACGGGGACTCCCAGTATGTACCGACGTGTACTGGTCATTCTTTACCGAGAGGCTTTCTCAAGGCTATTACCTAGCAAGCAGGTATACTGTCAGCTAGGGGTCAGAATTACTTACTCGGGCACCTCGGGGACGTCACAGCCCGTAAGCGACCCCTTAAAGGTCGACAGCCTTGGTGACCCTGCTGGTGCTAAGCAGAAATAAATAAACGCATATTGAGTGGTTACTAACATTTTAATTTGTCCACGTTGGACCTTATGACTTCGGAAATTCGATTTGGCGTTGAGGCTATTAAATTTTTAAAGTATTTTCTTCGATTTGGTCCCAGCATTCTAAAACTTTTGTCATTAACTCCAGTACGGAGCTAAATTGGCGTTCATTCACATAGACTTTCCTTGCAAGTATCCCCCATATATTCTCTAAGGGGGTAAGACCGCAGATAGCCCTCTGCAAAGTGAACTGGGGAAAAAGCGGAGAGAGGACGACGTGCCTGAAGGAGACTTTATCGAAGTAGTCTCCAAGGCCCAAAAAAAGAAGGCGAAAAAGGATAAAAAGAAACAACGGACTCCGTCGCCAGAGACACGTCTGTCCAAAAACAAGGACGCTGCCAACCCAAAGCCAGTAGCGGAAAAAACGAGGAAACGAAGAAGGACTAGACCGTCGGCTCTGCTCATTAAGCCGACGGAAGGCAAGACATTTGAGGAAGTCCTTAGTGAAATCCGCTACAGGATGAAACCCGAGGAGAACGGAGCAGAGGTGTCTTCGATATGGAAAACGAGGAGTGGTGGAGTTCTCGTCGAACTGGGCCCAAAGACGACCAATAAGAGCACGTTCTGCGAAGCGGTCAAGGGGCTATTGGGGGAGAAGGCTCTTGTTTCCAGCCTAGAACCCATGTGCTCTCTAGAAATACGAGATCTTGACTGCCTCACAGAAAAGGCCGAAGTAGAGGAGGCGCTAAACCGTGAATGTCCAGAGGTGACCAATGCCCGGGTAGGTATTACTTCTGTAAATGTTCGACGCCAAAAGCTCGCCACGTTGGAAGTCCCCGAGCAATATGCGAGTAAACTATTTAGCAGCGGTAAAATCAGAATTGGATGGGTAATATACTGGGTACGAATGCGGATAGTCGCCACCAAGTGCTACAGGTGTCTGGACTATGGACACACGTCAGCAGCTTGCAAGGGTCCGGACAGGAGGACAGCATGCCGGAGATGCGGCCAAGCGGGTCATCAAGCGAAGACTTGCAAGGAAAGTGAGAGTTGTCTTCTCTGCAGGGATCGTCGCGCGTCTGGCGAAAGCGTCGCACACACTGCGGGCTCGGGACGGTGTCCGATCTTCAGGGCGGAATTGGAGAGGGCTAGGGTGCGAACGCCATGATCCGGATTTTGCAAATTAACATGCACCGGAGTGCAACCGCTCACCAGTTGCTAGCACAGTTCGCTGCGGAAGTAAATGCTGATCTAGTGCTGATTAGCGAGCAATACCGAAACAAGGACCCGTCCTCATGGTATCTCGACTTATCCGGCACCGCTGCCATCTGGGTTCGGAACGACGTTCGACTTCGTGTTCTTGCCGAAGGCCGGGGGGACGGATTTGTCTGGATCCGGTGTTTAGGGATAACGTTTTTTAGCGTTTACCTAACGCCGAATGAGTCGATTCTGGCGTTGTCATGTTGGAAATTCCAGTTAATGTTATTATTCTCATCTAAATGCGGTATCCAAATGGCTTCCAGAAGCTCAGTATAAATTGCTGAGTTCATTTTGGTTGGTATGATTCCCTGTCGAATGTTACAGGGAAAACAAAATGCCCCCCAAATCAAAGCACTGCCGCCTGGACTGCGATTCATTCGAGGAGCTTCACTTTTTTTATATCGTGCCAAAGTGCGCTAAATCCAGGGCGGGGGGGTCGTAAAGCTTGAATTTCTTCTTCTCCGAAAAAATTACTACCTTCCATTTTTCTTCCCATTTCATCTACGAGCTATCCAATTTGAGACGAGCCTTATTATTTGTCGGTGTTAAATGAGCTACTTTAGCAATTTTTTTATAGTTAATGCTGTTATCAGTAAGGAAAATCTGTTGCGATCGTTTCTTTTTAAAAGGAAGAAGTAATTTCGGCATAATCTGGAACGAACCAAATTTTATTTCTAGTACCTTCTTTTTTACTCAGGGCGATTTCTCTTTCCCCGATGGTTTTATTTTCACGCCGATGCTTTTTTGTATCATATTTTCCTTTTAATCTAGAGAAATTCCGTACAACTCCGTCGGATCTACTAATTTCCCTCAACACTACTCTTATTGTGCAGCCCGAATCTTCCATTCTGGCAAGTTGGGCTTTTTCTTCTTCGGTTAACATTTTTCCACGAGGCATCGCTATAATCTAAGTTAAAAAAGTTAAAGTTGTGCACCGTTTTACGTAGAACACTATAACATTTCACGTCACACCTTTTAACTAAAAAAAAAACTTATCAAAAGTAATTTTATAAACGTTTTGCTTGCGTATATCGAAATTGCACGCTTGCATATGATCGCTTTCGATCAGAAGCAAAATATCGTACATTTTTCAGCTAGACCAAATGCCGCTGTCCTAACGAATTCTCAGGAAACCAAGCAACTTATATTCCCTTCAATTGTTTCACAGAATCTTCGCATTCTATGCATTTTCTAAGAAAAAGAGGAAAAATGTGAGTGCGTATATAGAAATCGCGCTCACTGTTGCAAGCAGGTATACTGTCAGCTAGGGGGTCAGAATTACTTACTCGGGCACCTCGGGAACGTCACAGTCCGTATCGCGACCTCCTAAAGGTTGACAGCCTTGGTGACCATGCTGGTGCCAAGGAGATGCAACGTTGGATTCTCATCGCAACAGAGCTGGCGCCCTACGTGGAGTCACAGTTGTTGCGTACGTAACAGAGTTGGCGCTCAACGTGGGGCCCCGGTTACTGCATACGCAACAGCTTGTTGATTACATTGAGAAAAACGCAAGCATCCAATATTTTTTCACCCGAACGATTATTTGTATTTATTGTGAGCAAGGGACTCCGCGATTAGATGATTAATTGAGATTCTAAATGTAACTTTATAAAGTGGTAATATATTACCATTATAATGTCAGATCATAATTTAAGATTGTTCATAAAAATACAAAATTATAGGAAAATGACAAAAAATTTCGGTTTTATGCTTTCAAGAACGAGGTAGTATAAGGATTTTTATATTGTTTCACTATTAAATGAAGTCAAACATGCTGAGTGGTTACGAAACCTACCTCAGCAAAATAAATTCTTTGAAAATTATTTTCGCGGAATGGTGTGTCAATTGTAACCTCGATGCCTCCTGCTTGGGCGTTTTGAAATTTCCTTCTAGCCCGATTTCAATCTCCAGGATTATACAAAAGTTCCTTATAATCATTTAGTAGTATTTATCTTGATCTTTTTAGTAAGGGAGATACATTCCACTAAATGTGGTACAAAGGTCCAAAATCTACGCCAACTATAAGTTTAACCGGAACTGGAACACTCCTGCAGAAGAACATCAAAACCCGGAGTATAAGCGAGAGGAAATTCAATTGAATGAGTTCCAACCGAAAAGTTTTCTCGCCTATGGTCTTGAATTGGATTCTGAGAAAAATTTCACTCAAATCGTAGCACAAAATGAGTCTGAGGTGCTATAATTTAGTGGCGGAGGAAATGTACTCATTGCGTATTTGAATGGGAATTATTCAACACACATGAAAACTAAAAATGACACTATTTCAGGTTTCAACCAGAAATACGAATGGAATTATTCTAGGCACCAGAGTTTGGACTGTGTTGCCCTTAAGGGCAACGCTGGAAAAACAAGAGAGGGAGCCAAAACATATCTAAAAAGAAAATGCAGGTTTGAATATTGGCTATCGACAGTTTTCATAGAGAATACTTTCAGGCGATTAGAGTGGTTTGTGGTTTAGAGTGGTGGAATTACAAGTAATTTTATAATACCTGTATCTAGACACCAGAGTGAAATTGGAAGAAAAAACATCCTTGCATTATCATATTTACAAATACTGTACATACTGTATCGTTTTGTACGCGTAGCCTTCTGAAATAAAGAAACCTGAAATAAATCGAAGAATACCACACAAGGAATATAGGGAAATTCGAAATCATGTCTCATCAGTGATGAAATGATCGATGAATCAAATTAAATAACGTTTCCCAGTATGGTCGGAAATATATTTGAGTATTACAATATTTTGTTTTAAAAACTTGTCCCCAGAGGTTTTTATGGAAATTTTGGATCCGCGCTGTGCATACATTAGATATAATGATATTTACCTTGATCAAATGTTGACTATGTTTTGAATGTATGTCATTGATGTTATTTGCTTCCCTTTTTTGTTCGTATACGGAGGTGTAAAAATAACGCATACTGGTCTAGCTCAGCTACGCTAGCGTCCGAATAGATAGAGCGAGTGTGGCATTCGCGCCCACCAAAAATCACCCCAGGTCTCACTAACCCAGCTCCGCGGGACTTACTGTTAAGGCATTACGCAGAGAGGTTTCACGTATTCGTCGAGCTGGGCGACAGTTCGCCTTCTGCTGTCCTGGTGGTAAGGAAAGAGAGTGGTAACAATTTATTTTAGAAGGCGTGGATGGTCACCTGGGGTGATATTTGTAGCCCTATCATTACCAAGCCCTCTCCAAGGGTTTATGTTGGAGTTTTCGCACAACTGTTTCAAGCAGTTCCTCTTGCTTTTTGGGATTGCCTCTTTTGAGTGGACCCACAGTTGTCTGTATGCCTTTTGTCGATCGTCGCTGCTGGTTTTTCACTTGAGCCTCTGATAAAGCCTATTTGCTCGAAAATACGCGACACACAAAGCTGCAATTTCGTTTTTCCACTAGTAGATGGATTGCCTACTGGGGAGCAGTCGCATTCTGGAAGCATATGCTCTCAGAGGGCCATCTCGGTTCCTATGGTGCCAAATAACCTTCGGTGATGCAGATGAGTCCCTGGCAGACTAGGGTCTGAATGCCCTTCTGGAGTAGGTGAGATGGTACCTCCGACATTTCGTCAATGAAGTCTTCCCACTAGTCATATACTGCTCTGTGTACAATACAATACAGAAGACGTTACGGGAAAATACCAACAAAAAACTGACTGTCCATGGTTAGTGTGGTTATTCCTTCATCCTACTGCCGATAAAACAGTGTGAAGAAACTCGTTGCATCGCCTGAAGGGGACACGCGCTAGCAAGGCGGCAAGGCTAACATCAAAGATACCTTCCACAACATGAATGCATATGTTTTATAGACTGCTGCTGGGCAGGTGCAGATAACATATAACCAGTGCTTTGAATCTACCTCACTTAGAACGCAACTCTATCTCAATCTTCTAGAGACTTATAAAAATTGTTCGGCTCAGTAGCGACTTGAATGAAGGTAAGGGTAAGGTATTCTTGTAGAAGTTGGGTTTTCTGCTACAGCTTGAATAAAACTACGAAACATGTTCTTGTACTTCGTTGAAATAAGGCTTGAAGGAACATAGCAGCTATACACATATATGCCGCCTATCATGTCCGGATAGCTGAGTGGTTAGAGCACAAGGCTATCAAGGTCGCGGTTAAAATCTCACTAATGGCAGAGACATTTGTTATCGTGACTGGTTGTCGGATACCAGTCGACTCAGCTGTGAATGAGTACCTGCGTCAAATCAGGGTAATAATCTTGGGCGAGCGCAATGCTGACCACATTGCCTCCTACAGTCTACTGTGGTGTACCGTTGCGGTCTTGAATGAAGTGCTCTAACACACTTCAAGGCCCTGATCCAATTGGATTGTTGCGCCAACGATTATTATTTTCCGAGTTGTCACAATTTCGGCAGATGCCGGACTTTACATAAGTGCCAAGCATTTAAGCTCGGACGATCCTACCTACTTAAATTATAAAGGGGCGTTGGTGGTGGTGGGCGATGGTGAGTCAATGGGAGAATCACGTATGCAGAATGGTATATTTCAGCATGGTCTGAACCAGACTGTGTGAGAGTCCTAGAACATTAACGAAGGCGTGAGGGATTGAGGTACAATACCTGTAGTTGACAATATAATGGGAACTACAACCACCCGCTCGAGACGCCAAATTTCTTTAATTTCTCGAGCCAATGGCTCATAGTCCACCTTTTTCTCCACTTATTTCCGTTCGATGTTGCTATTATTGCTATTATATACGCGGAGCGACCCGTCTTGGCAGCACGTCAAGCTTGTTGTGTGGAATATGGCGATCAGTTAGAACTTGCCGCTTCCAATACATGCTGTAGGCAGAACTATCAAGTAATGCTTGCCGCTCATATCGGTAAACTCGAAATGTTCCCGTGATCAGTCCATGCTTGTATGCAAGGTTTTGATGGATTATCCTACATACGGCAGTATACCTGGTGGTGTACTGGACCGCATAACAGTGCAGCCAGAAATGGGATGGTCCAATGACCTTAACGCCGAACTACATATTCGCCTAGACGTCGAACCGCCCTACGACTAGTGGTTTCGATGCCGTGCTGTCCGTTACGAGAGCCCAACCCAGTTACCAAGTTAGACGACTCCCGCCGGTTACCCGTACCGGACCTCAAATTTCTCCTTCTTCTCATTTTTGGGTTTGCATTTTATACCTAATTGTCGGGTGTGGTGCTAGCTTCCTCAGTGTGTAATCTGCAAGACTGCAAAGTTCCTGCACTTTTCCCACCTACCTCCTAAAATGCTGCGGTGGCGTACAGTCACTCAGAGTAAAGCTATCCATCCCTCCTAATTTCACAACCGGGCTTGGGATCGGCTACGGCGGGGTTATTATTATTATCATAGCAGAACATGGATTTAAATTTCTATCGCAGCGTTTATAAGTATAAGCAGCACGGTAAATCGAGAGTAAATACGGCCGCCATTTATTTGTATTTTTCCACTCGTTGTAGTAGGGCTTTTATTGTCGCTGGTTGGACAGGGGCCGCGAGTACCAGGTGTCTATAGAAGACTTCCGATTCCACTTACGAGGTCTTTGCCATTGATTCAGTCCCATTGTCTTCCCTAATTTCTACAAAATAAACTGAGACAATATTTGATATGTTGCCCCAAACCCTCCCTGTACCTGGTTTAAGGAAAACAAGGCTGGGATGTTTGGAGCTTTATTAAAGTCGGCCTAGATGGGATATCAGCTGTTGCGGCATTAATAATGATAATTTACACTAATGGATGGATACTGCGTATGCTGTGAAATCAACTGCAAGGATTCGACAAGCAGATCTCAAATTTGGTAACTTTATTTCGAAATAATTCTATTTTTGTTTGGGGTGCAGTATGCCATTTTATCTGCGAGAATATACATACATAGAAAATTATACCATCGGGATTCATGTCTTTGACCGGACGACCAAAAGACTATGGACCACCTGCAAGTGCTCTGTGATCCAGTCTATAGTTGAAAAATTGTGATTTTTTTTTGCAGATTCCGCGATCACTTTCGATGGCGGCACGGTTTTTCTCAATATTCATGTCTGTCGTTTGACTACCAAGACAGTTTACCCTTACAGGGTACTACTATCACCGATAATCTGGGGTATAGTAATTGATGCATTCCTCGGAGAACTTATTGGATATAGATCTAGGTTTACGCTCACGACATTATATTAATCTGTAGTTACAAATATGAAGACATACTACTACTACTGGATTGAGGATTGCTAGTACTTGGTGCAGAAGGGCGGGCTGCACATCAAACTAGCCAAGGCCACCATTCACTGGAATGAAAAGCTGAATCAGCTTAGAGCCAATATACCAAATTCTATGGAGGTTAAAGGTTGAAATTTAGTATATTTTCAAGTACCTCATTACTTTTTCTCACCTGTTGAGTCCGCAGTGTCGTTTGTCCTGTCACCCACACCCACTGGTAATGAGGACAATTAACGGCGCCTTGTGGTAATAGAGATTATGCGATTGCACTGATTGTGGAAAAATTACAATTGAGGCGTCTCCGATTGTATCGGCATACAATTTGCGCTAACGAGAACTCACTTGCCAAGACCGGTCTGAACATCGAAGTTGATGGGAAACTGCCAAGAGGTCGTTGGATTGATACACTGAATAGAACACCATTCAAATTAGATCTTTGTCTGAACAAAATGACGAAGCCAATTACGGTTATGAACGGGATAAAGTCTGAAGAAGAAGAAGATCATGTGCCGGAAAATTTAAACTTTTAATAAAGTGATCGAAAATTTGAACTGCAGAAATTAAAAGTTTGAAAACAACTCTACGTCTTTCGCGATTCACAGAAAAGTGCGTTTAACAACGCTACCAAATTGGAGGGAAATGTTGCGACATGCACAGGTAGGTTTCCTTTTAGAACAAACGTATAGTTTTGTGGGAAGCGAAGTTTCATAGGTGCGCGGGCAGAAAAAAAAACATTCACCATCATCGTCAACGACGCAACAACCTCTATCCGGTCTAGATCTGCCTTAATAAGAAACTTCAGACATCCCAGTTTTGCGCCGAGGTCTACCAATTCGATATCCTTAAAAACTGCTTGGCGTCCTGGCCTACGCCATCGCTCCATCTCAGGTGGGGTCTGCACCGTCTTTTTTTCTATCATATATGTTGTCTTTATAGACTTTTCAGATGGGGTCATCCTCATCCATATTGATTAAGTGATCCGTCCATCGTAACCTGTTGAGCCAGATTTTATCCACAACCTGACGGTCATGGTATCGCTCATAAATTTCGTCCTTATGTAGGCTACGGAATCGTTCATCCTCATGTAGGGAGCCAAAAGTTCTTCGGAGGATTCTTCTCACGAACGCGGCCAAGAGTTCGTTATTTTTCTTGCTAAGAACACAAATCTCTGAGGAATAAATGAGGACGGGCAAAATCATTGTCTTGTACAGTAAGAACTTTGACCCCATGGCGAGATGTTTCGAGCGGAACAGTTTTTGTAAGAAAAAACCATTAATCTCGGAAAATAATCGAGAAAACAACTTGCCTTTGTGAAAGAGCATGCTATAAAAACCTTAGACTTTTGCTATTCCGTTCTGAGGTTGTTAAAAGGCCAATGCGGGGCTTTAAACTCACGATATACATGCAACCGTCAAGTTCGATTTCTTCTCGGCACGATAATGTTTCATGCCAATTCTATATGCTTCTCCAATCGATAAAAGTTAACCTGATCGAACATCTGTAGAATTTACTCGAAGCTCAAGTCCACAAACTGCATATCTCTCCAAAAAATGACTATCAGACATTGTCGTACTGTGCAAAGCTAGAAATGAAATTTTCATCGATGCAATACCTTGTAATCCCTTTTCAATTTGACAGATCGTTACAGTTATAATACATACGTAAGATCAAAATTGATGGTTGATTTTCATTAAAATTTGTTAAATTTTCTTGTTGTGTCAATACTTTTGGTGTCTTCTGTTATGTCAATTTTCTTTGCTTTTCTTGCGTGATCTGTGTTTAATATGATTGCCAAGAGGTAAATCTTGGGGGTATAGTGCGTCAATTACACCTACACGTCGTCGCAAGCGGTTACCTAAAATGCGCTTCAGCTCCCCCAACGGCTTCCCGGGACGCAAGCACTCCTTAGCAAGAAGAAATAATATCGGTGACAAGATGCAACCATGTCAGACTTCGTTTAAAACATCAAAATCTTCTGAAATTCGGTGCAACACGTGACATCTGTAGTACTGTATCTGGAGGGGCAACTCCTGCGCTCAGTACTCCAGATACACACTCTGTTCACGACATTAAAAGTTTTCTCAAAATCTATGACGATGAAGCGAAGGTCTAAAATCCGCGCACTGTTCCAAAATGATCTGTAGGGAGTTGATCTAGTCAATTTAGGAGGATCCGGAGAGTAAACTAGTCTGCATTCTGTCAAGAAATTTTCAAGATGTTCTTTGATGCCGTCTAGGACTATTTTTCCAATGTACTATCTTTGCAACGGTAGGGAGTATACAGATACCCTTTCAACTGTCACAGCCAAAACGAATGTCCTTCTTTGCATTATTAACGATCATTCTCCTCTACTACTCGCTGGGAAAGGTCTCGGATTTCCAAGATTTCTGTATGAAACCGAAACTGGTAAGGGAAGCGACTTCACTCTGTTTGAGTTCATTGATTGCCGAAATGACATCTCTTCTGCTTGGAGGAAAGATATTGAACTTGTGGAGTTATAGCTCCCCAACCCTGAGAGAGTTAGCGGACGCAACACACAAGCGAACACAAGCGAGTACTAATACTCGCTGGTGATCCCTTCCGAGGCCGATGTCTAACCTCTCTACTTCTATAACAAAGTAGTCGATCTGATTGTTCGTACAATGTCGGTCAGTTGAAATCCAATTTACTTTATAGCAACCTCTGTGTTTGAATAACGTGCCACCAATGACGAGGCGGTGGAAGCTGTAGGAATCTAGAAACCTCCCACCATTATCGTTACGGTCGCCAAGACCGTACTTCCCCAACACATGTCCGAACAAGGTGTTGGCGTTCAGATCACCCATCACGATCACAATGCCACCTTAATGAAGTTTGCCATGAACTACGTCTAATTGCTTGTAGGAAGCATACCTTATCATCATATCATATCCGTTGGCGCATAGCACTGTATAATTGTGATGCCTCTTAACCTGGGTCGGGATCTTGTAGTCAGAAGTCTGTCAGAAACTGGTCCCCAGGTCAAGAGAAGGCGCGTTGTAGCAGACGTCAGAAACATCCCGACGCTGGATTCACACAAGGCACACATTGCTGAGATCAATTATAGCCCGTTTTCGAAAGCCAAAGATCGTAGCCGTAAGGGCTCCCTATCCGAGGCGTTGTTGATCTTTCGGTAACAGTATAGTTTCAAAATTTGTAGGCTGCTAGCCCATAAAATTCCATCCTTTTAGTAGCCTTTTACGACAAGCAGGGAAGATTTTAACTCTATTACGTCGGAACAAATTATTTGTTTTTTGGAACCTAACTAGTTTAGTTTCGGCGTGCCAACACCTATTCCTATGTGCTTTTGAAGTTGGATATAATTCGCATACATGGCGTTTTTGCGAATTAATATATGTGAGTAATTAATACCCTAGAACAATTTCGGTCAGGAGATAAGGCAGTGTCTAATGGGTTGTCTTTGCTCTAGACGAAACCGGAGTCCTCTGACCTTGTGGGAATAAATGTTTCGGTCTTTTAATTGTAACCTAATATTTCAAACCAGATGCCAAGCCGAAACATCTAGATGTAGGGAACATGTTAAAATGTCTATCCTCTGATCGACAAATTGTAAGGAGGTGCACTATACCGAGCGATGCAACTTCCTTTGACACTATTATTATTATATTGCGTTTTCTTCATTCTGTTGTCGGGGATCGTGCTCCCATTTTGGAAGCCCAACCTGCTCTTATGCGATAATCGGAGATTGCAACTGAAATATCTGTCTCTATTCTAAGCTCCCCTACCCTCTTATAAAAAACTGAGTATATTAATTGATTTCTGTCAGCACTTGACATGAAGGTCGAGCAAATCTGGCAGCCTGATCTCAGCAGACTGCAAAGGGAAGATTGCAAATGTGCGGAGTTTTTGGGCTCGCGGGGATATTGATAGGAAAGTTTGATGGCATTTTGAGTGGATATCCTTCTATTTGCTTCAGATAATTGAGAGAACTTGGGCAGCCCAGCGCACCGAGCACAGTTTGATGTCTTTTAAGCCTACATTTTTCTTGGAATTTTGATGATCCAAATAAAAACTGTTTCATCACATACTCTTGATAAAGGTGGTATTTACTCTCCCTGCAGCGAATTGATATTTTCTGATATGACCACCTTTCATCGAAGTCACTACACTCACTCTTGACATTGACATTGATCGGTCCTTAATCAATTTATGTGCACGTACATAGATACGAACATAAAAAATGCATTATTATTACGGTCATTTAACTCATCGGCCCATGAAAAGGAATTATTCCGACCCACTACCTAAATCCATCGAATTCCATTCAAATCTCTGCCTAAATAGCCGATTGTATACTGAAGTGTCCTTTTTGCACCACCAAATTCTACCTTTATCTTGCCTTGGGTTGCCCGAAAAGCTCCTCATCGCCAATAGCATGACAATGAGGCATAAAAGAATTGCAATCTCAGCAGCCACTTTGTCCTCAGAAGACAGCGTGTGACGTAAGTTTGGAGAACAATTTCCTTCCTTATACCTACATAAGGAGCATAAAATGGGATATGTCCCTAGACGAAGCTTTCTGACCGTCATTTGGCTCACACACACACAAATACGAATCCAGCGCGTATGGCCTATTACACGTATTCTGAATTCGTGCACATGGCATTCTGTACACAGAGAGCAGGGAAAGCAACAGATCTCCTTCATAGTCGTTATCCTGGAACAGAGCGGCGTTTATTGGTGTTACCAGGATTTATTGTATTTTTATTTTTTATCCCCACGTCGTCCTTTCGGGAATGATATTTGGAGACGGATATCGAGCCGAGGCATTACCGGTGTAGTCAATCAAGGGGCAATTTCGTGATTGACTTCTGGGAACTGTCAGTAAGGAATCTCTAATCTGGGTGTTTCGCAGTTGGAAAAAATATTCGCAGAATAAAGAGTTAAAGCTCGTTGCCTTTGGACGTATTTATGTACATACGTATTGGAAATAGGGGAGGAATGTGGTAATAGTATTCATGATAAATTGAGCAGATTTTTTTAGTGAATTAACTTTTTATAAGAGGAACTTCTAAAGTGTCACCGCTTGTATACATCAGCAGATTTCGAGACAAGTTGGGGTTTGTAAACTCTAGTTATCTAGATTGAAGTTCGATGTCCTGGAAAAGAATATCATAAAGAAATAGTGTAGCGTTCTTGACTTACGCAAACGTTCTGCGGTGACACGAAATTAAGTTTAATCCAATCCAATGATATTAAATAGAACGGTGGTTTCTAGGACAGCGCTATCATTCACGTTTTGGCCTCTTATTTTGACCATGGCTTACCCTTTATTTTTTGTGTAAAACAAAACCTTATTAAAATCGGTTAACTGCCTGTCTTTTTTAGCGTTAGTCACGTGCATTATTCTATGAAATTTCACCCATACAATGGTGTTATTTTGTGTCGAGTTTCTGGGAGGGAATGATTTGATTTGATTTCATTTTTTAATAATGGTTTTTATACTGGCTTATATTTAACTATGTCTAGCTTCATTGTATTTCGCCTTACCCTTACCCCATCTTCTCGGTATATTTTTTTAATAATAATAATAATAATAAAGCGAAATAACGGTGGGGCAGGTACAACACTTTCCCGCCCCTTGTTGCATTAGAGATTCGTCGAGCGTCTCCCGCAAAAGGCGCAGGTGTGCAGCGCTTCATTACTAGCAGCGACATAGTCCGACTCGCCATAGGGGAACGTGCTCGGCTTAAGGACATCACGGAAACTGGAAAATGGCGACCAAGAGTTTGATGGGGGCAGAAGCAACAGAAATAACAACACCACGCCGCACTGCAGGCAACAGTTTAAGTACACCCCGGGTGAAGCACTCTCCTTCGCCGTCCGGTTGAAGTCTCCCTTGATGTTTGGGAGGAATTCCAGAGAGCGTGTATAGAACTTTCGGAAATGGAACCTTTGCATAAACAACCTATGCATCTCTAGCAACTCCAAAAATTTGATTTCTAATCAATGATGAGATTGCATCTCGACTGTGTGCTGATATGTCGACGCTGCAATTACAATCACTTGTGTATTGCGGTGCAGTCGCGGCTGTCAGATTGCACGGTTAGAAGATTCGCTTTCGCGTTATAAGTTGGAGTGGTCGAAGAGATCCAACATGGAAAATTCGTCTGGAATGTCGGCGAGACTCATTAAGGAAGGACATTGCTAGACTGATTCAAATCGGCATTGACAATGCCAGTAGACGGCTCAAAAATAAAGTGCAGAGGTTTACAGAAACTATGCCATCCCCAGTGAAATACCCGTAGTTGAAATTCCCGGCAAACTAAAGCAGAAATTTTGTGCCGTATTCAGTCGATTACGATGGTATGGTGAATGTCACTCCAGACGTGTTCAGAATGTCAGGCAGTACAGTTTTCGGTGACGCAAGCGAAAGAATATTGGGGTGGGCTTTGGGGGTTACCCGCCCAGCATGGTGAGCATACTGAGTGGATCACTGTCGAAGGCACCCGCCGTGCCACTACGCCTGGTATGAATTTTGCGGATGTTACCGAAGAGAAGGTTCGGCGAGGCATAAACAGGTCGAAGAACTAGAGGGGACTTGGTCTAGATCAGGTGCAGAACTTCTGGTACAAAAAGTTCACGGTATACACGGTTGGTTGGAATATAGCACAAATCAGGTCATGAGTCGGCGGAAGGAATTTCCACTGTTCCTCGGGGATTACTTTCCTTATTCCTAAAAAGACATGGTGCAGGACCCCGCAGACACAAGACCGATTACTTGCTTACCAACTCTTAACAAATTCATAACGTCCATTAATAGTGGAAGGGCCAATTCGCACCTTAAGACCAACAACATTCTATCCGAGAAGCAGAAGGGCTGCCGAGTTGGGTTAAGGGATTGCAAAGAGTAACTTATTATCGCCTCGGTAGTTGTAGGACAGGAAACTAGATGCCATAGAAACCTCTTTAGTTATCGATTATGCCAAGGGTTTCAACAGCGTCCCGCATACCTTGCTGATCGATGTCCTGAATCAGTATCGCATTGATCCCAAACTAATAAAGTTTTTGGCGATAGTCATGGAAGGGTGGCACACCGCCTTGTCAGTGCGTTCAGCTGAGGGTGTGAATATCTCAGAGCCTATCCATATATGGGGAGGCATCTTCCAGGGTTATTCGTTGATTTTTCTCTGGTTTTGCATGGCACTTAACCCCCTTTCATGGCTACTGAAAGATGCTAGAGCGAGTGTTTTTGCAATGAAATATGGCTTATGTGCTAAGAGCGAACTGGCACACTTGATCTACTTAGATGACATCAATTTGTATGGTGGTACTGATGACCACCTTAGAAGTCTGTTGCGAATAATAGACATGTTTAGCCGTGATATTCGGAAAGAATTTCGATTAGACAAATGTCGAATCCAAGCTGTCCGCAAAGATCATCACGAGCCGCGTGGCAGACATAGCGTTGGTGACCTCACATCCAAGCTGTGTGACCGAGACGGACTTCTACAAATATCTTGGAATTATGCAGGGAGCTCATGCTCAAATTGGTGATCTGAAGGATGCTCTGCTGTCTGAATTTTTGCGACGTGTGAAAATGGTGCTGAAATCGGATCTCTCGGGGAAGAATAAAATAAGCGTGCTGAATGTATCCGCTATCCCTTCACTGGCTTACACATTCGGAATATTGCCGTGGACGAGAACTGACCTGGAAAATGTCCAGCGGCGGATACAGACCACTATGTCCGGATGATTCTGTCTTATGACATCGGAGGTAGGGGCGTGGTTGACGTGGCGGCACAACAAGTTGCGTAGTTGCTACGCGCTTATTTTCACAGCAAAGAGCAGGCGAGTTCTTTGCATGCAGTTGTCTGTAAAGAAGACTGTGGGCTAACTCTACTTAACTTGAAGGACCAATCTTTCAATCCTCTAGGTGGGGTGAAGTCGGACCAAGAACAGATTGAAGAATGGAAGTCGAAGGCAATACACAGTAAACAAGTGAATTGTCTTTTGCAGTTATTTGTCGATTTGTATTGTCGAATAGACGGCTGTGTGCTAGGGAGCTCTCTGCTGAGACGGAGGGATTCATGAGTGGTATTCAGGACGGCGTAGTCGCCACCCGACCTTATAAAAAGCTCATAATAAAAGAGCGGGTGGATAACGACCAGTGCAGAATTCTTGGTTCGGGGTTAGAGACATTGGACTATCTCATTTCTGGCTGCACTGTAATGGTCCAAGATACCAACAGGAATATTGCTTTATATAATGTTCAGCCTTGGTTGGCCGGTTTATCGATATGATCCGCAGACAGTACTTGATAGTTCTGCTTAAAGCATGTACTGGGACCGGCACGTTCTAACTGATCGCCATATACCACACAGCAAGCCTGATGTGCTGATAGTTAACAAGACGGATCGCTATCCCCCATAATAGCAACATTGAACGGAAGTACATGTAGAAGAAGGTGAAGTATGAGCCACTGGCACACGAAATCAAAGAAATTTGGCATCTTGAGAGATTGGCTGTAGTTCCCATAATATTGTCAGCTACGGTATTGTATTTAAATCCCTCACGGCTTCTCTTGAGGTCCTGGCAATCTCACACAATCAGGTTCAAACAACTAAGAAGTACGCCATTCTGGATACGTGTTCGATATCGGTAATAATAATCATTGGCGCGACAATCCAATAGGATTAGGGCTTTGAAGAGTGTTAGACCACTTTATTCAAGATCGTAACGGTACACTACAGTACACTGTAGGAGGCAATGTGGTCAGCATTGCACTCATCCGAGATTATTACCTTAATTTGACTCAGATACTCTTTCCTAGCTGAGTCAATTGATATGCGACATCCTGTCACGATAGCAAATTCCTCTAACACCAGTGAAATTTGAACCGCGACCTTCCGCTATACATCTCAGCCCTCTAACCACTTGAGCTGTCCGCACACGCACTGTATTATATTATGATAATTTATGATTTTATAATCAGTTATACATCGATCATAATAAATGAGGGTAATGAGGGCGTTTGACTCCGTAGTTTTATGTTCTTTTGAAAAACCTTTCAGTAAAGTTGAGAACGTGCTTTGGAGAAGTTCTTCGGTAAACTTCGACATTTCGCCAGCAGTTTTTTTATCTTGCATCCCAGTTAGTGCAATGCCGTAAGATCCACCGTTCGAATGCCATGCATCTCTCTGGAGTTTTTGCTGAGCATGTTACTCTCGAATGGCGTCCGCAACATGTGAACCGTATAAGGGGTTTGTAGAGAATCAATTTGGCGTTTTTAAGGTTTTGTGTGAAACAAAACCTTATTAGAATCGAGACGGTGTCTGTCTGTCCGTCTGTCCGTCTGTCTGTCTGTCTGTCTGTCTGTCTGTCTGTCTGTCTGTCACACCCGATTTATTCGGAAACGACTAGACCGATTGTCACGAAAATTGGTGAGAGTATGTAATCTGGTGATCCCTTTACATGCAGTAAGTGGCGCTATCTTGTGTTAAGTTTAAGGGGGGGCTCTCCATACATGTGAATGGAGGGTGCAAATTTTTTTTTCACAGAATGTAGCCATGTAGGGTATCAAATAAAAGGTCTCAATTAGTACTTTTCGAATCTGGTTCAACATTTCATATTAGATGAAACATAGGGGAGTGAGGGTTCAAAATATGACCCACAAAAAGTGTAACAGGTCTCGTTCTCAGAATCTATCCAACCGAAAAATCTGAAAAAAATCACAGTGATGCATCTCTACGAAATCTAGGCCTCAAAATATATCCGGTTCCGATATCTGCACAAATAAAGTTAATAATGTCCACATTTTAGAAATTTACCCGGCACCCCCCCTTATGTTCATCCCAGAAGTACAAAATTTGGCATGCGTATAATGAAGAACATGGTGCACAACTCGGTCAAGTTTGAAGAAAATCCAACTGTTATTAACAAAGTTATAGGGGGTGAAATTTTACAATTTTTTGTGAATTTCGTGCACTCTACAACCTGCATGACGTCATCATCACATATAAATTCATCAACACCACAACGAAATGAGTTCTTATGAATTGGGTCGCAGAGAATTATTTTGTTTTAGTTTTTTAGTTATTTGTCAGCCAGACATGTGTGTATGTAGGTATATAATAGATGCGTGCTAATGAACTTTGCGGGTAGTGCTAATTCAAATAGATATAAGAAGTAAATCGGAAATATGGGTACGATCAATTTATATACGTGCATATATGTGTACAGTATTCGGTAATAGGCAATGTTTGTTTAGGGTGAGCGTGATATCTATGGCTGTAATATGTACGTATGTCTCGTAGTTTGGAAAATATGAAGGATTATGTTGGATTTGTAGCTATATACGGACAGAAAAATGTGCGTTGAAGTTTCTCACATAAGATGAACACAAAACCTTTATACCCGAAGCGCGAGCTTCCGGTATTCCGACTTGTTTTATTATTATTGTTGACGTTGCTCACGATGTCGTGGAGGTAGCTAAGAGCGTGTTATGTTCCGTGTTTAAATCGGAATCCATACTCGTGGTTAGGAATAATATTTTTGAGATCACAATGCTTAATTTGCTTTTTATTAAAAGGATTTAATAGTTTGGTGGACCTATTCTTAAGGGATCTCTTTGCTACAAGAGAAATGCTGCGAGCTTATAACAAAAATTCAGATCCAATATATAAAGAAGGTGCTTTGGACAATTTGAACGATGTCATCAGATGTGTGCAGCTCTTTAAATGATTCCGAAATAATATAATTTAAACAATAAACTAGTTAGGCTTAGTAGTCAGGGCCTTTGAAGTAGATTGTATCTGGTCTATTTTATAGGAGATGGAAACCCAACTTGTCTAGTACTTGAGAGTCCTTCTCCACTTCAGGTTCGCGTGGTGGTGCTTCATCCAGGACCAATATCAGAAGTTCTGCAGATTGTTCCGATGCTGTAGGATTGCTACATAGTCTGAGAGCTGGCAAACATGAAAATCTACATGGCTCATTGCGCGAAAAATATTACTTGGAAATTGTTAGATTGTTGTCGGTGAAGTAACAGCCGGACAGTCAGAAGGCCTACTGGAAAAAAAACCATGGCCCGCCCACGAAAACCTGTCAAATTTTCGTAAAAAAACTTACCTCTTGTACGGCTGAATTCTTGCATAGATATCTAGTAAGAATCCACAGACCCAGGACAGATATTATCAAAAGGCTAGATGGAAGATTAAGGGCTGCCAGATGACTTACAATTGATGATTCGCATTTATACGAGTATCCTTCAAAGATAGAATAAATACTTGTAACATGTTAGAGGGCAAATCTGAAACGCCCCACGTTCCCCTCCCCATAAATCGGGAGTGGAAATTGTTGAAAGCCCAAGTGAAATATCTTTCTTGGTACGCGGCGCAACGCTAAACGACCTATTACCCTTTTCTTACCCTAAACATTCTGTAGCATTTCTGACAGCTTGCTTATATGAGTATATCTAAACAAACTATTGCTAAATGGCCAGAAGTTAATTTTGAACATATAAATTTTGAAAAGGTTACAAACCTACCTACCTTAATTATTTTATTTATGACGAAATAATAAAATTAAAACTAACGATTAATTTTATCTCCTGCATCTTCTAAATTTTCCCCAAATGTAGGATCTTTGCCGCTATTATATGCGGATATACCATCGTCAAGTGAAAATTACTCACTCAAGAGTCCTCACTATCCAAAATGACATTTTTCAATATAATCACCCGAACTTCCAATCACTTCCAAGTAACATTATTCATGCAACGAGCCATGCAAATTTTCATGTTGTTAGCTCTTCGTCTAATAGGTAAGACTTGTGAGCTCTAACAATAATAGCTTTACTGGTTATCATCAGTTGCTGCTTTAACTCAGGTGAATGAATGAAACGTTGTGTCGTTATGGGGTGGTTAATAAATTGGCTCGCCAAGAGTCTGGCGCTACAATGGTGGCACTGGAACACCATTTTGGCATTGAGCCACTGAACTTTGGCCACTGAACTTAGCCACTGATTGGCAACGGTCCATTGAATCGAAAAAGAAAGTTATAAATCCGGACTGGTGAAAACATTATTAAGTAGCTAGCTAAGTAGCGGCAGATAATGGCAACTATTAAACAAGATTTCTACTAAACTTGGTAGGATGGTTTGCCTATATTACAGCGAAATTTCATGATTCTACAATAAACGTAAGAGGGGGGAGGGGAGGAGAGGGCTTTGCAGTCAATTACCAAAAATTATAGTAATATACTATGTATGTACTATTACTAACTTTATTCAAACAGATATTGGTATGGAGGGTATTTCGGGGCCTAGGCACCGTAAAGTGGCAGCTTCGTGATTGTTTTTAGATTTTTTGGTTGGTTACGTTCTGAGAATGGGTCCATGAAAGAAGTGGCCGCTACTTAGCCTTTGTTCTCCCATCTTGTGCATGGAATATCAGATCAGATCAGATCAGTACAACCGTTTCTGGAAAAACTACATGTGACAGACAGACAGACAGGTACATGGGCGGATGGACGGACAGACAGTACACCCTGCTAGCAATAGGTAGGTGAACTACTCATTGGGTGGGCTTCGCGTCGTGGTGAGTTGTGCTGTGTTACTTTGGTGTGAAGCTCGGATGTATATCCGCTAAGCGGCTCCACATTGCGGCCCCTCCACAATACTCCACCCCCAGCTGATTCTGAGTTTCAGCTACAAAACCCGATTACTGGCCCGCCAATTTTAAGGGCGCAGAAGGAATTGCACGCGCCGTGCACCTTTCGGCGACAAAAGGCTTTAGCTTGGGCACGCATACGTTCTTGAGCCTGACTTCGACGTCAACTTTAAAGAAGTGCTGCCCTCTGTTTAATACTTCATATGGACCCTCATATGGTGATTGTAGGGGCTTGCAGGAAGCATCCACGCGAACCAAGATGTGTGTGCAGATGTCTAGGTCCTTGGGGGCGTTAGCCTTCGTTGAAGAATGACTGGATGGCGGGGGTAATTTTCGTTAGCGCGGGCTCCCGGAGCAAGCGTAAAAACTCAGCGCTGGAATAGGCTGATTTTTATTGAGCGGAAATGTCGGCCAATGATTGATGGCAATACTTGAAGCCATGCTAATCTCGCAAGGGGCCAATGATGTGGATGTGACGTGATGTGGATCGTGTGAAAACGCTGGATAGACCGAGAGAATGAGTTCCTTCTTTTTAGAGGGAAACTCCAGAAATTTCTACTTCGGGTTGGCCCTGAAGCTCCGAAGCATTGCATCATCCTTCTGTGCCTCGGCAATTATCGAAAAATGGACCGTCCCTTGGATTTTAACCTTTGAAACGCTCGACAAAGCGTTTGCAACTACATTATCCTTGCCAGATACCTGCTGAATGTCCGAACAAAACTAGCTTAAGAAGCTCAGGTGCCAAAGTTGGCGAGGGGATGCTTTGTCGGGGTTCTGCTTAAAAGCGAAGGTAAGAGTCTTGTGGTCCGTGAACCCTGCGATCGGTTGGAAAAGAAGCTCAATGGCTACCAGATTTGGTTCACCTTTTGGCGAAGGGTAGCACCTACTGCGATGTCTGAGGCATCGACGAATACGGTTAGGGGTGTATCTGGTCGAGGGAATGCCAAGAGTGTAATGTCTGCCACCTATCGTTTGGCTAGCTCGTGCCCGGGCGGCCTCTTTAGACCAAGGAATCATGCCCGGGTCTTTGATCTTCGGCCCAGACAAGGAGGCATTGAGGATGGTTTGATACTGCGCGCTGCGCCACTCGACCGCCTATTTCGGTTGATGGACCGAGAATGACCTTGGGATCTACCACTCGAATGTAAAGTTCGCACTGTTGCCGCTAGCTGAGAGAGGGTAGCCGCGAGGGTGGCCGCCGTCTGTTGAAGCTCAGCGGTTTTACCTGAGGCCTCCCGAGATTCTTCACTGACCACGGGAGCTCAGAGAGGAGAGGAGCTTCAGAAGCTCCACCCTGGCCTTGTCCCCAGCCAATACGACAGTGGCAGTTGGCTCGGAAAGTGGTCGCCTAAGGTGAGTTTCGTCAGCAAGTGTTTCAGCTTTGCTGACTGAAATGTCAATATTAGGATGTCGAACCAGGAGAACCAGCGGAGCGTCAGAGGCAGCAGCCTGCCCAGCTTCGTTTTTAAAAAACTTTGCGCCGGCTCCTGCGGTCTAATGTGTTTTACTTTTCACAATACCTTAAACTCTTTTAAATTAAACTAATTCAATAATATTAAAATGAAAAAGATGCAGGCTGTTGTTGGAGTTGCGCAAACTTCTTCGAAGCGTACCTGTTTTTCTTGGTTCAGCCTTTTCAGGTTTATATTGTAATTAATAAATTACAATATACAGGGCTACAAGATAAGTCGACCTACATCCGTTAAAGGCGTGTAGTATCCATCATTTGACTGATTTAATTGATTTTGTTAATAAAGTATGATACTTTATTTTTTAACTGAATAGGTGAAGTTAAAATGTTTTGATTTTCCGTCACATTCTTAGCATTGCACCTGTAATGAATACCAATTGCGTTGAAGTACATAGGTATGTACCTCGGACAAAAAATGTATAATATTCATTTAATTGAGCTTGTTATGAAAACGTTCATGAATGTGAGTCAGATTCAGTACATCTCTAATTAGTTAACTTAATGACCTAATAATGTTATGATTGGTCATCATATTTTTTATAAAGCCGTATTTTACCGTCAAGCTCAGTTTGGAACTCGACGTTTTCGAAATTCCATTGTCGTGAAGAAATGTCTTCCTTTATTTTAAACTACTTTTTAAATTATGTTAAAGACGTTTGTCTGTTAGGAAGGAAGAATGCGAAAGCTGAAATTGAAATCAGGATTGAACCAAATTTGATCCCGCCTCTTTAGTGTCGATTTTTTCAAACAAATACATATGTGTATGCATACTTTTGCATAGTACACTCTACCAATTAAAGTCTCAAACCTTCAAATACTATTCTTAATGGACAAAGGAGAATACTTTATTACCTTGATTGGATTGTGTTGAGTTATCGTCTATATCTACTTATCTCCCATTCCGCTAGTATTCTTTCAAAGTAAAATCTGGAAAACTATCTGCCCGCTTTTGGTCCTTTAAATCTTTTTATCTTTTGTTTCCTACATAGCGTTTAATTACAGAAAATGTTCTGAGAAAAAGCAATTAATATGGCTTTGTTTGTACTGAAGATAAATGTGCCCTTGGTTTCTAAACAAATATGTACATACATAGATAGTTATTGGTCCCTCCTGTGTAGAATGTAGGAGTGTGAACATAGCCTCTTTTAATTTGTTATTTTGATGCGACTATCTTTCAATTTTATTGTACAAACAATAAATGCTGTTCAAGTTAGGGGAGGAATGAAACTTAAAGATACATACAAATACCCAGCCAAACTAGAGTCGAGTTGGGAGAACCAGATCGATTTATTGATTTTAATGGTACTACACTTTGCACGATTCTAACCGTTGCATAATATTATATTCCCACCTACACTTCACCTTTTTAGGTGGCTCCTTGAAGAGATTGTATTTCCTTTCTACAGTTTTGCGTCATGTTATTCCAGGACTCTCCACTTGCCCAGTTTGTCGTGAACTATTATATATGATTTTGATATTCTTTTCGAAGGGAGTCAGAATTTCAATAACTAACTGAAGTGAAGATTGATGATAAAAACGTGTAATCAAAAAACGCATTTCTGTTGTTTTATATTAATATATGTATGATATATGGTTGCTATAATCATCCACAGTTACGCGCACTGCTGTCATTTGCTGGTATTGTGTTTTAGCTTCTTCCAGGAATTTTCGAAGAGCTTACACTATTCTTCCCTTATTTTGCGGTACATAACCCAGAGTAAATTTAATAAGTAACACCCGCACTCAATGGACCGGACTTGCGAATGTATTAGGGAAGCTTAAATAGATACTGTCAGATGTTGAGGGTTTACGATATATACAGATAAGTTTCCACAATACATCCGCAAGTCCGGTCTATTGAATGTGGGTACTGCCTATTAGATATACTGGGATATAATCCTAAAGCAACCCGCCCGTCCGTCATTTTGAGATAATGGGTTCTATTGTAAGGTATAACTCATAATGGGGTTCTCATCAACATGCCCATGGGTATTTGCCCACATCCCAGCGAAGTTCTTCATTTGATATTCCTTCAGGTCCGAGTATCCTGATGACCCGACGAAGACGTGAGTTGACAAAAGCTTTGAGCATTCGAGTAACAGTCGTAGTCGCTTTTCATGTGCAACTTCCATATAGCGTGACAGAGGGAAGATTTGCTTGGGGCGATCTCAACTTTACCTTGCTGGAGCAAGAGCTGGATTGAGGTTGGAGGTAGGTTAATAAGGGTGGGAGGTCCCTAGTAAGCTTATTTTTGAATTGGGATCAAGATAGGTTGGAAGTTGGATGAGTAGTTTCCCCTAAACGTGTTGAATATTCGATAGTATCTGTTTATAGGTTCATCATGCCCATAAACAGAAGAATACCACCATCAAGTATTCTTTAAGCAAAAATGTATATCTAGTTCTAGACTGATCGGTAAAGATAATCTTAGTAGAAAATGCATCAACATTAATTGTCCCACTTATAATATCAAAGGTGAAGCAGGCTGAGATTAGCGTTCTTTTGGATGAAATTTTCATCGAATTCATGAGATCCAGCCGGTGTTTATAAGGGGAAGATTCTGAAAATCACGCGGGACTTTCAATGTAAGGAGCACTATGTAGATCGTAAGCTAGGTTCCAGAAAATGTAGGCATATACAATCAGAGAGCGAAAAATGTCGTATACTCGGAACCTAAACATTTTCTATAGATTTTTTTTTTAACTCTGGGTTATGGAATTAGTGAATAAAAGTTAAATTAAAAAACATGGAATAATATACCTTACTTTAAAAAAAGGTGGGTTGCTGGTGGAAAACATATCTATGTTTTTAGTTATCTAAAACCAAAAATTAACTCGTTTTCTTATTTTGTATACTTGCTTCTATCATCCGAACTACGATTATAATTTCATGATCGTCTTCGATTCTAATTGTCTCGATCCTCTGGTTAGGAAATCTTATAATTGTTCTGCAATCGGCGTCCATTGAGTTCTTCTTTGGTCAGTAGCACGGGATGAATGTTTATCTTCTCGACGCGTAGTTTATTGCATCTTTTCTCGATCTCAATATGGGAAGGGGCAGATAAAATGCTTTACGAGCAGAAGTAATCCGTTTTTGGATTTCTTATTTTTCGTTTCCGTCCTGAAGAGAAGGGTTTCTAGGTGAATAAATTGATCCACCTGTTTGAAATTATGCTCGTCCATTGTAACGTTCTGCATACTAGCAGCCGCCCTTCGAGTTTGGGTCATATATAACATAATATTTCATTTTGGATTCTTTGACTGTTGCACGAACACTCCCTTCGCACGAAACATCGATCGGGCAAGAATACCAATGTTATCTGCGTACGTCAGCAATTGCGCGTATTTTACAAGTAATGTATTTCTGGTATCAACAGAGGCCACCTTCCAACTTATTCTAGCACCAAGTTAAAGAGGGTGGGGACGAGACGATCCTCTTACTGAAGACTTGACACTATAAGGAAGTTTTGTCAGCTCGTTTTGGATTTTTACCTGGCCCTCGTTGTTTATCATTGTAGCTTTCACCAGCTGGATTAGCTTCGGTGGGATTTTTGGCTAGATCATTGTTTTGTACAGAGCAGTATGATTTATACTATCGTATTCGTGATAGAAGTCAATGAATAGTTGGTGCACATCGATGTCACATTCCCAGCACTTTCCAAGCACCTGCTTAATTGCGAATATCTGGTCCGTTGTCGATCGTCCGGATGTGATGCCACCTTGGTATTCCCTGATGATGTTATCTGCATTAGTTGTGATTAGTTTGTAGATTCGACTGGTGAGCTCTGTTCCTCTCTTCTTTTTAGAGTTCAGCTGGGATGCAATCGATTTGGGGAGCTTTATGTGATTTTAGTTCAAACAAAGCTGTCTCTACTTCGTACAAAGTCGGAGTGTGGGCACTTGTTCTCTGTTTGGGTCATCCGGAATGACAAAGGGGTGGAAACGTATCGTCGTTGGGTTCAAGAGGCCTTGAAAATATTGAACTCATTTTGATTTTATTTGAGTCGTGCCGCTGATAATCGTCATTCTACGTAGCTCCAGTTTGGACAACCGTTCTGGAAAACAAATCAAACTGCGGAAAACTAGAAATGGCGTAACGATTAAGTGCGCTCCGGGTATGCAGTGTTTATCGAACAACATGAGGAGAAGCAGCATATGTACTGGCAGGGACAATTCCCATAGGTATCTTGGCGAATGAAGGTCGGCGTATCTACGACAAAATGTATGCAATCGAGGAGTCTATTGTACTTCGACGACAGCTAGCACAGCGGGAATCCATCGCAGAATGGCAAAAGAGATAGAACGAGGCACAAACTGGCCATTGGACATACTGTATAATTCCACATATTCGAAGGTGGATTGAAAGGAGCCACGGGGAACTAAGGTATGAGCTAACACAGTTTTTAAGTGGACATGGAGGTCATCGGGCTTATCTCCATCGATTTTGACACAACGAGTCACCATGCTGCCCAAGGTGGGTAACGTGGCTGAGAATGCGGAAAAAAAGACAGACAGACAGTAAATCGATTTTAATAAGGTTTTGTTTTACACAAATCCCTAAAAAGGGCGTTTATCCAACGCTTTCAATTTTCAAAGTTGTGTCTAAAAACTTGTAAAGTTCGAATACTGTAATGATCGTAATTTCATAAATATCTTCTTCTGCTTCTGTTGAGAATGGCTTCCAAATTCAGACTAAATTACTTTATAGTTCTGTGGGTCAGAACTTTTAGTGCGTGCTGAATAAACGCTTCGTGCGGATTTGATGCACAACATAATTTTGATACATAAGATTAAAATTTGATTGCAATCGGGAATTCGAATACAATTTTTTTGCCTTTTAAGGGACAACACTAGAACTAGAAGTTTATATACATAAAATAATTCTAAGGAATCGAAGGGAGCGTGTTGTACGGATATTATAAGAAATTATGGTGCAGGTAAAGGGAAGTTTTTTACGTTTTGTAGCCGTACGTTGTGATGAAATTGTCATTTGCCAACATATTTAATATATTTTGGAAATAACTTTCTAAGCATTAGTGATAGCACCAGTCGATTAAGAGGTAAACTTTCGTTTCCCCCGTTTTCAAGTTCACGGTCGAAGTAGTTACTAATCGCTTTTGTATAGAGTAGTGTGCATTGTTATATTTAGAGTGACGCGGTATTCATTAGTTAGCATTGTCACGAAAGGGCATATGAAACCAATTTGAGTTGTGCTTGAATCCGAAATGTGTTTTCTTCTTCTTCGCCTTGGCTCAGAATACCACATTTCTAATGTGCTTTTTTTGATTTCTTAGCAATTTAGTGCTGCATAATGCTTAACGATAATCGGGGTAGTCATAAACAGTTTCCTATGGGACAACATACCTGCTGCACAGAACCCTTTGCATTTGTAAAATAGATACATACATCACGCAACTTCACGTAGTGATCGTTGTAACAAGTTTATGTATAATAGTACTATTCTGGTTAGTTTGCGAGGGTGGTGAAAGTCCGTGTGATTTGTAAGATCTTCAATGAAAAACTCATCTACTTTAACTCTCATGTCCTGAGAGGACCATAGATAATCTATTGAACTTTAGAAAAAAAAAAGAAAAAAATATTTTAATGAATGAAAAAAGTGGACTAGTCAAGAGCCCTGAATGACCAATACGGAAATAAAACATGAACTTGCTTGATTCACCTTTTCTCTTTCCTGTCATACAAATATCATTCTAAATGGTTTTTAGCCACGCGGAATTAAAACACTCTTGGTTTTTAAATAATTTTATTAAATATTTTCTGTTTGTAAATCGTACGATCTAATGTTTCTCACGTTTCACATATCAGTCATAACAGAAATGTTACATTTCACGGCCAAAATGTTGGATATAAAAGTAACATTACAAAATGAAGTTGGATCCATTCCAATCTAATTGTATGAAAATTATCCTTTTGGCATTTGTGTTGCCCCCCCCCCTGGTCTCTTGTCAGCTGTTTCTGCGCCATATGGTGGTTGCAGCGGCTTCCGAGGGGCGTACATCCTTATGAGGATCTGGTCACACGTCTTGACCTCCAATGTGGCGTGTCTGGACTGTGGAGTCGGCGGCATCTTCAAAATCGCGTCCCTAAGCAGACGCAGCAGCAGGAGGCGTGAATTCTCCCTGTAAACCATCTCCGCTGGGCTGGCCGCGAACTCCTCTCGCTAGGCTGTACAGAGGCGGAAGAGGACGAAGGGCGGGGACCGCGACCACGGTGGATCGTCGCCGGCCATTAGAGCCGCTTTCAACGTCCGGTGCCAGCATATCATTATACTGTAGATGGTATGTAGTAGTGTTATGCCGTTTAAAGCCAAGGAGCTTTCCTAACTCCGCGAAAAGAGTAGATTCGAATTGCATTCCCTGGTCCGTGATGATGGAGGGTGGAACACCCAAGGGTGGAATCTATTCTCCCAATGTCAGGCAGAGGTATTGCTTCAGGCTACCGTGTAAACCTGTCGATGATTGTGAGTCAATACTTGAATCCGTGCGAATCGCGCAAAGGGTCGATGATGTCGAGATGGATGGTGTGAAAGCGCTTGGTTGACCGAGGGAACACACCTACGTCCTTTCGAACGTACTTGTTGGGCTTGCGCTTCTGGCACGCGATACCCTGTCTGGCCCAAGAGTTTACGTCCTTGTTCATGGACGCCCAGAAATATTTTTCGGTGACTAACCGGTTCGTCGTCCTGATACCTGGGAGCACAAGATCCTGAATCGCGTGGAATATTTTCCTGCGAAAATTGGCCGGAATGAATGGCCTGAGTCCCTTATTTGAGGTCCCGCAGAGTAAATAAGAGTTTGAGTTGAAAATAGGAAACCCCTTGAATTTATATTTGGAATTTACCTTCAGGCTGTGAAGCTCTGCATCGTCTTTTTGTTTCTCGGCGATTACTGTATAATCCACCTAGGCGGAGACTGTAACCTCCGAAATTCGAGGCAAAGCATCTGCAACAACATTGTCTTTACGAGACACATGTTGGAAATCAGAGGCACGCTTTGTCGGGCTTTTGTCTAAGTGCGAATATAAGGGGCTTGTGGTCCTTGAACATAGTGAACGGCCGGCCTTTAAGGGAGAAACGGAAGTATTTTATAGCGAGGTACGCGGCGAGTAGTTCACGATCGTAGGCGCTGCAGTTGCGTTGAGCTGACTTGAGCTGTTTTGAAAAGAAGCTCAACGATTGCCAGATTTGATTCATCTGCTGGTGCAGAGCGGCGCCTACCGCAGTATCTGAGGTATAGACGGACACAGATAGGGGACCATCTAGGTCAGGAAATGCCAGCAGTGTTGCCTCAACAAGCTGCAAGGTTGGATACCGTCAGGGGTAACTAAGTGGCCGAGATATTTCATCTGCTTTTGTCGAAATCTGCATTTTCCAACGTCTAAGACAAGTCCAGCTTCAAGCAGACGTTGAAAAATGCATTGGAGAAGCTCTAAGTGTTCAGATTCGGAAGCGGCCAAAACATCATCCATATATACGAAACAAAAGTTTAAGTTTCGTAAAACAGAGTGACTGAATCTCTGGAAAGTTTGCGGAGCATTGCACAAGGCGAAAGTCATTCTAGTGAGCTCGGAGAGTCGGAAAGGTGTGCAAATAATTGTCTTCAGAATGTCTTCGGGAGCTACAGGGATTTGGTGGTATGCTTTGGCTGGATCCAAAGTCGTAAGAACACGGCAATTCGTTAATGAGTGCTTGAAATTGTGGATGAGTGGTATGGGATATCGGTCTGGAACTGTCTGAGCATTCAGACGCCTATAATCTCCGCATGGCCCCCATTCGCCCTTTTGGCTTAGGGACCATATGAAGCGGAGAGGACCAACAACTGTTTGATGGTCTGCAGATACCCTGTTTCATCAAACTCTCTCTTCTCAACAGTATATTTGTTTCAGCCCTGTTTGAGTGATAAATGAGTTAATTTTTATTTTATTTTATTTTCCAAATCATTTTTATTTAAACCAAATGCTGATAGTATTAATATAGATTGAGAAAAATGAATGAAAAAACACTTTTGTAATCTAACAAGAAAAAATGGAATAAACATTTTGGTGCCTACAGTGGCCAAAGTTTTTTTAATAAATAACAAACTATAATTAATATAATAAAATTAAACCTAATTATTCACATTATTTACATCTTAAAAAAAAACTACTTCTGAAATTTAAATTTATTCTTAAGGCTAGTACAAAAATATATACAATTTGTTTATCTTAAAGCTAATAAAATGAATGATATATGTAGATATTCTTATATTTTTTTTTGATGAACGAAATGAACACAATACAATATAATAAAATATATAATTCATAATGGCCGGAGGTGAAAGTAACACCAGTGTAATATTTATATTATTTACATAGTCCCACCAAGAAACAAATGGCAGAACTAAGAACGGCTACCGCTAACCGGCATCCCGTAGCCACCAGTACCAGGATTTCTCTTTTTCATCCCGCTTAATATCAATTGCTCTCGCTCTGGAGTATCTCCAGTCGAATCCCGGAACCCCCACAGTCAAGATCGGGGGGTTTTCCTTCCTTTATGATACTTAAACGGATCACTGGAGGAATGAAGCCTGTCGTGAAAGTTTTCTTAAAATACCCATCATTTGGGTAGAACGGCTGGGAAACCCAAGGATTCTCGTCATTCGAAGCACTATATGATTCCGAATTAATCTGACGATTCTTGGCACAGTAGCAGCTGCATACATCACTTCATTAGTTACATAGTGCTCATAGTTTGACGTGGCAGTCCTATTAAGCCCCGTGCAAGCACGCAGACATTTCCTTTCAAAGATCCTTATTTTCTCTATTTGGCTAGCACTCAAATGAAACCAGATATCACACCCGTAGGTGAGCATCGGTCTAACCAAAGTAAGATAGCAAATAATCTTAACCGTCCGGCTAAGATGTGGAGCATAAAAGAGTCTTCGAAGAGACATGAATGCCTTGCGAGCGTTTTCTAGCGCGACTTTAACGTGCTCGTTAAATTGGAGACGCTCATCAAGACGTACACCCATATATCTGGGTATCTTATGAGGAATGCGCTCAGAACTATCCTCGTTCGCGACAATGTGGAAATCTCTCCAATTCCTTTTCAAGTTCCTACTGGCGTACGCCAAGGAATTTCCAAACAGAATCGTTTCACACTTTTGCGCATTGATTTTCATCCGCCGCCGTGAAGAACTTAATATCATTGAACATTCTTTGAAGTTCAACTTGCACCTCAGTTACCTTCTTGTGTGCCGTGTAGGCTATCAGATCGTCAGCAAAGGCAACCAACGACCTTTTAGGAGATTTATTAAACTCGAAAGAGTTGAGTAATTCGTCGGCAAATACTGCAAAAAGTGTAGGCGCAGTCACTGTCCCTTGCTGTAATCCATTTAGAGCATGAAATTCTCTGCTAGTAGTGAGATTTCCGTCTGTAATGACAAAACACAATTAAGTTTTAAATTATATTTTATTAATTAAGTAATATAAATGTCCTTTTATATTATTGATAAAAGTTAATTTAATTTGAAAAGTGATAAATGAGTCAGCTAATGTATTTTGAACCGGCACTTAAACCTCGCATCCTCGCCCAATTTGTGATCCGGACTGGTTTTGCTGTCAAATTGTGGTAGTATTTTGCACAAAGTTGGGCGTTGAATACTATTCTAAACCATCTTAATGTCTACAAATATCTGGTAGAAGTCAATATTTTACTGTCAGTATTTCTAAAAGTGTCCGGATAGCTGAGTGGTTAGAGCACAAGGCTGTCGTACGGAAGGTCGTAGATCAAATCTCACTGGAAGCAGTGGGCTTTGTATCGTGATTTGACGTCGGATACCAGTCGACTTAGCTGTGAATGAGTACCTGAGTCAAATCAGGGTAATAATCTCGGGCGAGCGCAATGCTGACCACATTGCCTTCTACAGTGCAGGATAGTGCTGTAGTGTACCGTTACGGTCTTGAATGGAGTGCTCTACCACACTTCAAGCCCCTGATCCAATATGGATTGTTGTGCCAACGAATATTATTATTCCTCCAAGGGTGCGGCTGACATAGGAATATTATAATTTTAGATGAATTCCTATCGTAGCGCTTAATCTAACCGTCCATTAAGGGGCCGAACAATAGGAGACGCTCATCAGTTCCTTACCATTTTAAGGTGGGAGTATCGGTTTATGTTAAATTAACGCTTTACAGTCACACAAGTGGATGCGAATAATATCTAATATTTCCACAGTCCTTGGGTGCCAGTGCCTAGTATGGAACGAATTGCAACTCCATCTCGAGCTCGAAGAGATTTTTCCACGTTTGAGGTATCAATCCCCGCAAGGGATCAACCGTAAACAACCAGGCAGGAAAAGTACTTGCGATCTTGGGTTCCATGCTACCAGATCAATCTTCTGGCTGTCAGGCATTAGCAGATGGTTTTCTCTGCAGAAGTCTCGGTTGTGTCTTTTAGCCGACTCCATTTTCCATCAATGCTATGAGAATTCTAGTGTGAATGAAGCGTCTGTAGGATTTGTAATGGGTATGTATTGCTGACGAAAATGGGGCCCAATATTTGGTTCATAGCAAAAGACTTCATTTTCCGCAGATAGAACTGGCTCATCAGTTCTCTATGAAGGTCGTCTTTCTTAGTGAACTCGTCTAAACTCCTTCTCTTCTTTCCCGAATCAGTCTTGCATGTCCAATGTCACTTGTTCGGGGGTCCACTTGATATTGAGAAGTAGTGCGCTCTTCTGTGTGCCTATTGCAGTCGCAACAATACCTATATACGCTTCCCCCAATTGAGGATCACTATTGACTTTCGTAAGATTTCTGTGTAGGAAAGAGTTTCTTTCATGAAAATTAGGGATTTCTCGAGAATCTGGTCGGGGTTTTTCCTGCTACAAGTGAAAAAGTTTCATATCCAAAAGTACGGGCTGAGATTTTCAACTTTTACCTGCTTAATACGTCTTTTGTTAAAGACGAATATCCTGCATAAGTGTATTTTTGCAATTTGGGGTGAGTATGTTGAGTGGATTTTTGTATGCTCGATAAATAAAGTTAAACTTCCCTAGTCAGGTACTAACGCAGGCGGGTCACTTTCCAGAACGAGCTTTTCATTGAAGACTTGTGAACAATTGAATTTTTAACTAGATAGAATATAAATGGAACTATTGTGCACCTAAAGCTCCCCACCTAATAAAACTTAAAACCATTGATGTCTGGCAGTTTGGGGTATGCCGACTTTTTAGAAGTTTCTATGAATTAAATATAAGTCACGCCGTAAAACAGTAGTCCAGCGTTGTTCAACCAAAGGCGAACTCTTGGTTCATGTCCGCCAATCGGATCATTTTTTTCTGTGGAGGAAAACAGGAAGTCAGAATCTATCATATGACCTTTCCCGCATTAAACATCGAGTCATCAGGATTATACTTGTGATAGCAGTTGAATTTAACTCGCAAATATTATCGTTTCTAGTTGATATAAGGAAACAAGGATATATAGTTAGAAATTACAGCTAGTTCATCTAATATGGTATGTCAGATGCAATATATTATATGTACATACATATGTAAACTGTTCATACCTTTTACAACAGTAAAATCACTAAGAAATTCTACCGCGGATCTTATTAAAAAATAATTTTCCATAAAAGCCAAGTTTTCTACTGAACAGCAGATTCCCACCAGCCTGTTCACATAGTTATCTTTTATAATATACGCATGTAACATTTTTCCACCATTTCCCCAGACGAATGTAAATGACGAAAGTTTAAAAGGTTCTAAACGAAGTCGAAACGTTGGGTTGAAAAGCTATGTGCGGGCTCATAGATACAGGGGACGTTTCATCTGAATATTATATATGTACATGCATACATGGAAAATTTCAAAAGTTTATAATGAGAGGCAAACTGTGGCTTTTTGGATTTCTCGAGTGTCGAAACAACGTGACAAAAAGGGGGTTTTTTGTTTGTTTTATGTGTTATTTTGAACTTAGAAGATGTGATATCACGTTACAATTGTTCGCATTGAGCATTCAAACCAGTTATTCACTAGGGTATGGATAACAGGGCATGAGTGAGCAATTCAACCAAAATTGAGCAGTATTTGATAACTCAAACGCAATGCGATTTGAAAGATGCAAATTGATTGTGGTGAAAGTGATATCGGATAAACATGAAACAATTTTTCTATCAAGCTTTTTTTTATTGCGTCTTCTTTATGTAAAGAGTCAAGAATATTTTTTCCAATTTTATATATTTATTTCTCACAAAAACATTTCTCACCCCCTTTAATCAGATTCTACTTTAATCTAAAGACACCCTATCATTTCAGTTGATTTTGAAAGTTCCTGTCTTACTATTAATTTTATCTATTAACTCCTGACGTCTCGGCCTAAACTTTTTCCACAAATAGTCTTCTTTTGGAAAAGAAAGATACTTTGGACCGAAACGTTATGCTAAATAGGTAAATAATATTATGGAAATTTTCGATCAAACAACTTGAATTTTTTAATGTACATACATTCTCAATTAGAATAGAATCATGTTGATTTCGAGAAAAGCTAGAAAGTTTTTAGGTTCAAATGGATTCTTAGATAACTCTGTAGTTATCTATTAGATTAGCAACGTCATCGCTGGCAGTTGCAATTTTCAGGTTCGTGTGTATCGCTAAGCCATAAGCCATAGAGCTGCCGTCCCCAATATCTTTGAGTGAGTTGTTATATGTATAGTAACTCAATATTTTTGATACTGGCTCTTACCCAAAGTTGCATTTTATAAATATGGATAGTTGTTAAAACTGCTTTGTGGACTAGACGTAATCGCTGTTGAGTTCTTATGCGAAGGAAACTGTAAGTATGCACTTCTCGCTTTAAGATTTAGTTGTAATTTCTCGATTTAATGTGCTTCTTCCATGTCAGTCATCGGACGAGATGCCTCCTGAGGTACAGTATTTGATGTATTTGACCCGGGGGTAACAATTGCGTTCAATGTGGCTGGGGACATTTCTCACTTGAGTGTGACTGTAACGTAGAAGCTTTGATTTCACTTTCACTATTCACGCTATAAGTGTGTATCCTGAGGTGAATTCCAAGTATGTCTATTGCCTTTTGCGGGTTGGAGTTGGTGAATGAGAGAAGCTAGGTAATAATATGACTTTCCTAATTGGAGGAGCATTGGTAATTTAATAGTTACTCAGAGGAAATTAGTTTATATTGTTAAAACTTAATTCTAAGATAGTCGCTTGTGAGCCAAAATGTTTCGGATTCATTGGTTTACTATTGAATAGTATGTGTATATATTTTTTGATATTATCATCGTAGATTCTAATATTATTCGTTTTCTGCAGTGTAAGCAAGTTTTTAACAGCATAGACTGGATAAACGGATTTAACTATGTGATGAGTTCCCTCAGTACCCTAAACGAAACTGTAAATCATCTGGTTTTTTGAACATTGGGTGTTAACCCAAAAAGACTCACACAAAAGAGGTCCATGGGTAAAAAAAGAGAAAGTTCCTTACCAGTTGATCCAGGTGAGAACTCCCTCAATTCCAAAATAAATATTACTTAGGATTGATAGGAGGGTCAGTCAAATATAAACGTGGTTTCAAGCATTTTTGGAGAGTGGGGAGGCTCAGAATTTTTCCCACAAATTTCGTCCAGGTCTCCCTATCTTACTTTTGTTCGCACTATCAATACTACTTCTATTCAATCTATCTTAGAGCAATGGGTGGGCAAGTGGTTTTCTACTTCTGTTGCTTAACGGATTATTATAAAGTTTTTGACGCGAGAAGTGAAAACTTCAGAAATTTTAACACGATTATGGGTGCAATTCGGGCTCCTCCCACCCACGTGTACAAGTGGTATACAAGTCTTTCTGAAGGTCATGAAATTGTGGAAAATCAGAGTCACGATCCGCGTCCTCGAAATTTTATCACCGACGAAAGCAGCCGTGCAGTTAGGGAGCGCCTCACCGCCAATTAAATCGTTTCTTCAGAAAGTCTTAGCCACGGGTGGGTACATTCCAGCATCCGATGGATTCTCAAAGATCTCAGCACGATGGGTTCACCTGCTCTTAATAAAAGCAAGTCGGGAAACCGGAAGCTGGACGCTTCAGCTACGAAAGGTTTTGTGTATTTCTTAGTACGGAGCACGTAATATATCCAGATACAATATTATTATTTATTATCTCGGGTGATATGGACATTCATAGTCTTGAATTTGCAAAGAAGCAACAACTTTGACGTATTATAACTTTGTTAGTAAATAAAACTTGGTATGATCATGCTCTATATTATAGCCTACATCATTGCAAAATTTCGTGGTACTAGGATGAACTTAAGGGGGGTTTCCAGACAATTACAAAAAAATATAACAATATACTATTCTTAACTTTATTTGAACAGATATCCGTATGGAAGGTATTTCGGAGCCCAGACAGCATATAGTGGCAGCTTCCTGATTTTTTTCCAGATTTTTCGGTTTGGCAGATTCTGAGAATGGCCCTCTTGAAGAAATGATAACTTTCAACCCCCCATACTCCCCACCAGTCCAACAAATGTCAAAATTAAGGCCGGCTTGGAAAAGTACTAACCGAGACTTTAATTTGATATGCCATATGACTATATTTGATGAAAAAAAAATACACCCCCCTTTTGTATGTATGGGGACTCCCCCTTAAGTTCAACGTCAAAGGATGTAACTCACTGTATGTGTAAGCGTTCAGAGGTCCCACATTAGTATGCGGTAATAGACAACGTTTGTTTGGGATGAACATAATATTAATGTCTTTAATGTGCCCATATATCTGAAAGTCTTGAAATATATGAAGGAATATTTTGAATGTATAGCTTCACATAAGAAGAAGATAACAAACAATTTTTATACCTGATTCCGACTTATTTATAACTTTGATTGATGAAATCGTTGACGCAAAAACGAAATATTTGCAGAAAGTCCCACTGGGATGCGCGAAACGGAGTACATGCGCAATTTTTTTCTACAATACAAATTCAAGCCAGGAGACGAGCCCTTTTGATTTCTACCTATGCTATGCCTGACGTGCTCCGTACTGGATACGTAACGCTAGCGACTGGTTAGTATGGAACTCGTGGATATATGTCTGCACGCTCTATATTGGACACGTTATCTGCTGTTAAGTATGAATACTTTCGTTTGTGCTGTGTTTGAAACACTCTGTGCTTGTAAGTATGAATAGAGCCTAAGACACCTGTGCTTTTGAATCAATAAATCTTTTGAGTATGTATTTATTTATTTTACCTGGTTATTGTGAAGTTCATGAAAATTTATGCGACACATAAATAGGTTATCATCCGAAAGTTATTTGCAAGAGGTAATTTTAAATCAAAGCAAAAACAAGTACATACATTTTCGGGAATATATTGCTTTGTTATGCTTCATGATTGCTTGTCTGGAAAATGTGGAGCATTTCATTCATATGTATAAGTTGGAAAGAATATCGAAATAGGAAATTTTTGACCATAATTACATATGTCCGGAAATAATGATCCTGAATTCGCTGAGTTGAAGGCCAAGGTTTAGATTGCAATTCTAGTTCAAAAAGTATTTGAGAGCATTCAGAATTAAATACAACCATTTAACAATTAAACGTGTAACCATTTAAGCTGTGCTTGGTTGGGACTAGATAGGGGAGAGGGAAGTTTGATAAGGAGGGTGCAATACATGCATTATTGGAAAAGCATTTCAGTTTTGTATTACTATGCATACCTGGATACTAGATGGGTTCATAATTTCATACAATTTTGATATCCTTCCAAAACTAAACTTTTCATCTACAGATCTGAACTTTGGAGGCATTTGTTTGAACTTATGGTTAATCTTAAGGTGGCAGTCAAGCCTCTCATCTCTTAAGAGTTGGTCACGTGAATTTCATTGCCTCAAATTCAAGTAAATGAACAAGATATTGGGGATATTCTGAGTGGATCTCATTTCATCAGTTTGTTTTTGAATTTTTCTTCGATTTACTTTCCCTCCAATTCCTTGGAGATTTGATGGTCTGGAAGTGCGTTCGTGCTTTAATAGCGACTTCAAGCACAATAATTTTGTATTAATTCTTGCCTTCCAAAAGAATAATCTGAGACGATTATGATGAATTCTTCCCAGGATAATGCGGTCGAAATTAGAGAAGAAATTAGATTCATGCTGCCACACTGAGAAACCTGTGGAAGGTATGCTTTTCAATGGAGAGCCAGCAGACTCTTCGGTTGGCAGCAATGTGCTCAAGAAGCATAAAGCTCTATTCATACGATCCAACAGCTAGCGTGTCCAGCACTGCACTTTTTAGTCTCAAAAGAATTATTCATCAAAGTACAGTTACTAAGGGACTATTCATACGGTCCAGCATGTGGCGTTAACGATCCAGCATGGAGCGTGTCCAGCGCAGCACAGACAGTAGTATTTAAACGATCCAGCAGTTAATAAGCAGAAGAAACGTAAACGGGTGATTCTTCCTGATTGGACGCAGTAAACTCGGGAGGGCGCTAAATCGAAAACAAAAGAATGTTTTGATTAAAAAAGGAGACCCTTTGTGGATGAGAACATAGCCACTATTGAGCCATTAAATGCGGAAATTCACAAAATTATTAGAAGGACCCAGTTGTAGTCATATTGCAATATATGTAAGTTTACGGGCCAGGGAAGAAATGCGACAGTTGCTTCTGTGGACTAACTGACCCTATGGTTCTTTGAGTCTTCCACCGATAGAAGAACTAAGTTATCTGGTAAGGTATTGGGAATCAAGTGGTTTTGAACTCTTAATTATTTGTGATCTGAACGCTAACAACTGGTCCATTTGGGTAAATGAAATCTCAGAGACCTGGGCAATAGAGGGCTCAATTTCTCTCATGCCGGGGAATAACGGGAATAAGCTCCCCATAAGGACATCTGGCAGAGCTTAAACAGCACTAAATATATCAAACTCTTCCTGTCAGAACCAAACCAACAAGTTTGCGTGACAATCCGATTGGATCTGGGCCTAGACGCGTATTAGAGCTCTTCATTCAAGACTGTACCGGTAAACTACAGGACTACAGTACACTGTAGGTTGGGTCGGTTGCCTACCCAATTTTATTGTTTCTAAGGCCTGATCCGGATGCAGCTGCGAGGCCCCTAAATCACCATCCAGCATACCCAATCTTGGCAAGTGAATTCTCGTTAGTGCAAATTACATCTACAATCGGTGCAACCCATTATCAAGCCACTAGAATAAAGCAACATTTTCGTCTCCATTACCGCAAGACCCTTGCCCGTTATTATTATCCAAATTTGATTCAAGTACTCATTTTCAGTTGAATCGATCGGAATCCCTCTCGTGAGAATCGTGATTGGCACGATACAAATTCCACTGCCAGCAACGAGATTTGACCCATGAGCTTCCGCTGCAGAATCTAGCGCTTTAATCGCTAAGTTATCCAGACAAAAGAGAACATGTTGCGAAGTTTATCCTGCTGAAAAGCAGAAGACTGGAAAGATATTATGAACTTTATAACAGGCTATAACTCACAAGCTGAGGATATGTTCATAATAAGAATTCTACAGGACGATATATGCCCACCTTTTGTCAAGACCACTAAATTTTTACACAAAACGGTAGCATCAAAACCTGGTCGGGGAAAAGTCTCCGTGCCAAGAAAACAAGAATGCACATGTCATGGTAAACCTACAACCGCATTCAATGTAAATTAAGGACGCTCTCAGCCATTCCATGGAGCACACAGCATAATTTTGGGGGCAGTGGTGTGTGGGTAATTCTGCTAAGATCTAAGAGAGGAGATCTTCATAAGCAGTACGATCCTTTCGATGCCAAAGGTGTATGATAGGAGAGCTCTTCACTATGTCAAATATGGAGAGGCGAAGAAGTAAAGTCCCACCGAATTTATTTTTCCCTCGGCTTGCAGAAAAAATGACTGTTTTTATTCACACAGGACTAGTAAAGTTTGCAACAGTTAATTAGGGTGTCTGCACAATAGTATTAGGGACTAGAATTGTGTATTTCCAATATAAAAATATTTTAGTGGATATTTGTTCCATTTGTGCCTAGCAAAATCTTAGAATTTACACTGAAGCGATAACTTTGACCAACTATAACATTGTTGATAGTGTGCGATGCCTACTACACTTTATATTACTGTAAAATTTCATGAATCTAAGATAACTAGAAACTATAGTACAGTATTTGAACAAACATCGGTATGAAGGGTATTTCGGAGACTAGGCTCCCTATAGTGGCAGCTTCGTAACTGTTTTTCAGATGTTTCGGTCGGGCAGGTTCTGAAAATAGGTCCGTGAAAGAAGTACTACTCGAGGCCTTTCATTTTATAACACTATTGGGTGAAAAATAAAAAGAATTACACCCCCCTTTGCACGTATGGGGACCTCGCCCCGCCTTAAGTACCGCATAGTACGTTGCAACCCACTGTATGCATGGGCACACTTTCCTTTTCTGAGAAAAGTGTGTTTGACAGACAGGCAGACTGTAAACCTATTTGAATAAAGTTTGTTTTTACACAAAACCTTAAAAAATCACAGGCGATGAAGGTGACTTTTCGTCACAATTGAAATTGAGCGAAGTAGAGGATCTTTCATCAAAATGGAATCGCATCGAATAAGCTGAAAGTGAAATATAGCAGCAGCAAATCCAACAGGAAACCCGAAGGTGTTTTAAGTAAAAACAGAACCATAAAAAAAAAAATACGTCCAGAACCGATCATCATCTCCAAAAGCTGTGATACGACATTTGTCGACGTTCTCTGGAAGATTAGATCCGATCCGGAAGAGATCTTGCAGTAAATATCATTTGAATTCGATTCTCTGAAAAGAAAAATCCTTAGAATAAAAGTTTGAGGTAAGCGCTAAAAACTGGGAGATTACCATAAAATATAAAAATATTGATAAACTCAGGACGAAAAATATTTACAAGGTCTTAGAAAAACAGATTGACACTTTTGAGACTAAGCAATTATGGGAGTCAGAAAACGTATCGCAGTAAATATAATCTGTCAGTTAAGTGGTGTTTCAGATGCCTTGCATTTGAACAGATACTGGCATTACGCACTAGTACCATGCATATGGTTTGGGAGGAGAAAGATCAGGATGACTGTCAGCATGCTTTCTCCCCTCCCCATAGCTGGTTATTTGAATGCTATAGAGTGGGACAGCCGAACTCGTCAGGCCCTAGGCAATATTCTCATAGAATTAGACATGGTGTCAGCAAATATCGCAAATGCATTCACTTTCTTAAAGGCTGCTAGGTGAGGCATTGGAGATGTAGTGAATCGATCGGAAATAGATATAGAAAACCGAAAAGCGACACAAGGAGCGTCACTAAAACAGCAGAAACAATGGTGGGGATATATACTATGTAAGCGTGTATTGAGAAATAGATTCGATGATGAGACTGTGATTTATACCGAAATTTATGATGCTCTGGAGATCAGCATAACCACAAAAGAACGTTATCGGAGAAATGCTTAACTGAGAGAAAACTAGAGTGTAAATAACACCATAATAACAAGCAATCAGGTGGAGTTTAGTAAGGCGGAACGAGCGGGAGAAGAGTAAAAAATATGACTACTTAAAGCGCAATCCTAAGTATAAAGTAGTATCACAGAGGTTTTGCGGGGAGAAAGGAAGGATATAATGGGTGCGTTTACAGTGGGTGTGAATCCTGCAGTTTACCGCAGCTACATTATTTTAAGATTGTAACCTTTAGAGTGGCGGAAAGTGGGTTTGAATTGGGCTTTGTTTTACATAAAACCCACATGAAAATATGGTTGTACATTTAGATTAAGAATCATCAATCGAATAAAACAAGCTGAAATTTTCCTTGGATCCAAATTATAATTCAATATGGCCTCTTTCTGCCGTCGATATTGGGTATTTCAATAAGCATTTTCCAACCTTTCTGTACGAGATAATTTTCCAGAATAATGGCTGCGTTATTTTCTATCTTACATTTAAAATTCTCGTTCTCTTTCATAAACGTATAGAAAGCAAATCTGGTTTTTGAATCGACCCTTCTAATTTGCTAATTTGTAGGACAATATTTCGCGAAACAGTGTAAATGCGGATTCCCCGCCCTAGAAGAATTTCAACATAGTTTTCGGAGTGTGATTTTATATTTTCTACATTTAGTGCCTTGAAGAGGAAGTCTGGGCCCGGGGTGAAAATCCTGCCCAAAAATCAGGAATGGGGTGAAGACTATAAGGATGTGGAATGAAAATTATGTGGTCCGCATATTAACTCTTTTTCCGGGCCCGGAGGGAATTTCCCCCTTTCCAACCCCCTCTCGTCAGGTCTGTCTACATTACTGTGAAACTTATTAGCAGTGTATTGATTATGGCTAACAGATGAGCAGGCGGACAGAAATGAAAAGCCAAGTTTTACCAGACTGTAAAATCTTGAAAAGAAAGTTATATGAGCAAGTTGACTCTGCTGTCTGAGGATAAACTTTTTAATTTAGCGAGACCACCTACTATGCACTAAGAAATAGTTCTACCGAAATGCGAAGGCAAGAACTATGAATAGGTCTTTCAAGTAACGTTGAAAATAAACAAAAGAATTCTTATACGAACGGGTTAGACCCATAAGAAAAAAAATTTATGGAAAAATTGGTTGGCCCTACAAATTTCCATCGTTTGCTTCATCCAAAACTTGAATTCATAATCTCTGTCTTCTTTCGTGGAAATTTGGGTGCCGTTAGCGAGGATGTGAGTGCAAGATTCTATCAAAATATTAAGAAGATATAGTTATAAAGGGATCTCCTTTTCAAAATGTGTATACCTAGATATACTATTATCAGTTGACAATAGTTCTCCAAATGTGTGTATGGCTGAATCGGTTGAATAATTGACTAGAACTGATAATAGGTATAGATAAGTGCCCTTCTGTCGAGTTTAGAAAGGATGATAAGTGAATGAGAAAATGGAATTGGAAAGTCGTACGATTTATTTATTGAATATCTGATTGTCTGATTATTTCCGGTCAAAAGCGCTCCCTGTCCATCTGTGTTGGAGATAAGTTTCGCACCTTATTCGTGAATCGAGTGAACTTAAACCTTGCCTATCATCTGCTTACAACTTTTGATGTTTCTCCCTCCCAAGCTCCCTCGGTGTGCTTGTGAGTATTGTAGAAAGAAATGTTGCAACAGTTGGATGAGAAGGATGGAGACGAGCATCGAATCCTTTCCACTGATATTTTGCGAAAATACAAAAGGATTATAGGATGTTATGTATTGTAGCTATTTGTTTTCCAGATGCCAAGTTACATGTTTTATTTATAAGGGCATCTGTGTCCAGTTTGGCAAGGACTTAACTGAATGTGCCTTTTGAAATTCCTTCTCCAATAATTTATGCTCGAGCAGCCAATTCCTGATTAAATTTCAATCGTGTTATCTTTTCAATGCTTTCTTCAAGCTTTTTTGTTTCGGAAACAATCTTTCGTCAACAATCCCTCTACCTTCATCGCGCCATGATAATGTTATTGCTGAACCTTGCCTGGAATCTGTTGCAGCCAGCCTAGTCATTTAACAAATATTCTTCCCAAGGGGATACCATGCCCGTAGCAATTCGTTCAACCAGGCTTGCAGCCAGCAGACCGAATGACGCGAGCTTTCAGATGAGTCGTCGTCCTTTTCGTTGACTTAGGGTTCCTATCTATCGTTTAGGAGCGTCTGAAAGATACGAGGAGTGTTTCCAGCTAGCTGTACTCGGATACTGTTTGCTGATTGCATGATAGTGTGCGTTGTGTGTTTTGATTCGCGCACTTACACACCTTGATGCTGACTGCATACGTTTCTGTGGAGCCTTTCAGTTTTACTGTGTTTTTGCCCGTGAAAGGATCCTTCGGCGGTGATTTTGTTTTGCGGAAATATATTGTATAAGTGGGCTCAACTCTATCAGTTGAATGGTACTAGCAAGTTATTGCAAATATCATTTTTACATTTTTAGTTGAGCTATGAGTTAAACTTGGATTTTATCTGAAGCCTTTGGAAAAAATGTGATGAAGTTTGCTTTGCGTGTAAACGTTACTGTGAATTGCGAATCCAGGTAACTTCCACTTAGTCATTAGACCAGATGAAAATGTACTTGGATTCGAAAGTATGTGCGGGCAACCTTCGATGGTAAAATTGTGTTGTGGTTTCCAGTGTTTACCGATATTCACATGAGATAAGGATATCAATCATAATTGCAGGTCATCTTGTGCATGTGCAGCTAGCTACCAAGGTAAGAGATATATTATTAGTTCTATTCATAGTTTTCGCAGATTATTAATTTTCTTGCTTACGAGTGTGTAAAACGTGCGGATTTCGAGAAAAACTAAACGAAAAGCCATTGACAAGGTTTCATGTCATACTCATATTAGTGTCAAGTATCCAGAATATATGTATGAACAAAGATACGTGTGCGGCCAAATGTGGGTATATAGTGTGTTATAAGTTTTTGGTAGTTACTTCGTGGAATTCGTGCTAAAAATAAGTATTTGGTAATATTAGAAAGAATACATTACAGTTGTACTTCACTGAATTGAAATATTTTTGGTTTATTAGGTTTCAAAGTGCATTTTAATTGAAGTAAACCTTCTCCTCGGATGATTAAAACAATAACAAGCCCGTTAATGGCAGTGTTGATACAATTGAAAAGTTTGGGGCAGTTAAACAGTGCAACCATTGCACGCAATAGTTTTTGGGTTAGAGAAGGCTATGTCCATGGAAGGCAAATTTATTAAATTTCGCTTGTAACTATATACGTATGTATGTTATTATATGATATTGATAATATCAAGTTTTTTTGTACCAGTTATTTCTAGGGCAATAAATTCATGGCTAAATACTAGTTTGCATTACGTCTTAGAATTACAATTGAGGGCACTTTATTGTTGTTTCAATTACCATATACTAAGCTCGACGTTTCTGCAGGTTATCAATTTCTCTTTATGGAAATGGTTTTCTTGTATGGTTTTTCTGAGCTGGACCTAAATTTTGAATATGGGATTCAATCAATTAGTGCAGAACAACAAGGTTTATCTTGACCACTCAGGATGCATATTTTTCCCTTTTCGCGATAGTGTCTGAAGATATTTCTGTTCTCATTAAAATCCACTGAATATTATAGTTTTGTTTTGTGCTCTGACTGTATTAGCAATGTTGTTTTTGGCAGAATAGGTTATAAACGTCCTTAGAATTTTTCTCAATAATTCCTCTTGCCTTAATAAGGAACTCCAGACACCCTGGTTTTGCCCCGAGGTTCACTAATTCGATATTCCTAAAAGCTGTCTGGCGTCCTGATCTACGCCATCGCTCCATCTCAGGCAGGGTCTACTTCGTCTGCTTTTTCTACCATATATATAGCCCTTATATACATTCCCGGCTGGGGCCGGGCCGGATTTTATCCACAACCAGACGATCGTGGTATCGCGCATAGATTTCGTCGTTATGATTTTTCTTAGTTTGAAGAAAATGGATAAAAAGGAATTTCATGTGTTAATAAATTTTGATTTTTCGCGAAAAAAAGATACTGTTGAAGCTAGCTTTTGGCTTGATAAACATTAGGATTTTGCACAAAGAAAATCAACCGATGAGAAGTGTTTGCTAAGTTTAAACGAGGCAATACGAGCACCGAGGACGATGTACGTAATCGACGCTCATAGAATCTGTTACCGACGAAAACATCAAAAACGTCCAAAAATTAATTTTAGATGACTGCAAAGTGAAGTTAAACGAGATAGCTGAGGCGACTAAAAACAATAGCGGGTTGACTATTCTGGGTAGTGTTTGAAGCTCTTCTTTTATGAAAAAACAGATTTTATGCATCGATATGTGACAGTGGACGAAACATGGCTTTATTATTTCACATCAGAAGGAAAACGACCGTCATCTGAGTGGATTTCACTTGCTGAACCGACTCCGTAGCGTGCAAAGACACGTCAGCATTTTGGGATACGCATGGTATAATATTCATCGACTATTTTGAGAAAAGAAAAACTATCAACAGTAGCTATTGCATATCGTTATTGCAGCCTTTGAAGGATGAAGTCGCGGAAAAACAGTTCCATTTGAAGAAAAGGGAAGTGCTGCTTTATTAAGACAATGCATCGTGTCACAAATGAATGAAAACGATGGTGAAATTGCATGAATTGGCTTTGAATTACTTGCGCATCCACCGCATTCGTTAGATCTGACCCCCAGAGATATTTTCCTGTCCTTAGACCTCAAGAGACTACTTCCTGGAACTAAATTTAGTGCCGATGAAGAGGTAATCGCTGGAACTGAGGCCTAATTAGTATTTAAATGGTGCCTAACTCATGAGTGCTTTGCATCGTGCTGGTACAGCTAATAAATTTTGTGAGCTGTTCTTCCAGCATTTTATTTTATGTATCGGGTTTGAAAGTTCCTGAATGGTCGCAGTTGCATTCTACGTACAAATAATTCGAAATATTTCTTTTAGACTGATGTCAGAACTTTTCAGAGACCAATCCAAAATATGAGTCCTTCAGCTATGTAAGAACGTTGATACCTAAAACTTTGTGATTATTTCTTTGAATCCATTAATTGGTGATAATAATTGGCAATATTATTTATCATTGTCGCTGTGTGAGTCGGGGCCTTATTGTGTTGGAAAGTGAACTTATAATTTTCCACAACACATTAATAATTGAAGGGAACAATTTTTCTTACAAAACCGGAATAGTGATGACACGATCCCCATGTAGAGAAACATGCTAAACCCTATTCAAAAATTTACATTTTTTAGGTTTTGTGTAAAACAAAGCCTTATTAAAATCGATTCAATGTCTGTCTGTCTGTCTATCACACGCACTTTTCTCCAAAACCGCTAAACCGATCCGAACGAAATTTGGTGGACAGATGGGACCTATGAAATCTCACGCATACAGCGAGCGGCATATATTTAGGTGGAGTTTAAAGGGGGGCTCCCCATACATGCAAAGGGGGGATTCAAAAATTTTTTTCACCGGATATAGTTGTGTAGGGTATCAAATAAAAGGTCTCAATTTGTACTTTCCGAAACTGACATTAGTTTTGGCATAAATTGCAAAGTGCGTGAGTAAGGAGTGAAAATGTACGGATTTGAAGTGAGACAGGACTCATTTTCGGAAACTACCCAACCTAAAAATTCGAAAAAAATCAGGGTGGTGCGCCCAGATGAAATCTAGGCCTCAAAATATGACCATTCCGATATCTGCTCAAATAAACTTACTAATAGTATATTACTACTTTTTCGAAATTTACTGAAAAACCCCCCTTAAATTCATCCTAGGACTTCCGAATTTTGTACCATAGGGGACAATCTTTCGTATATATGTGCTACATTTCATGGAAATCAGGCAATTAACGCCAAAGTTATAGCAGTTCAAACTTAGCAATTTCGCGCGAGTTTACTGCTTCCGAAGCCATATTGAATAATTGACATTCGCATGGAATATTAAAGTCGCATTTATGAAGAATCTATTTATCTGCAGCCCTGTAAACACAAAACCTTATTAAAATCGGTTTACTGTCAGTCTGTCCGTCACACGCATTTTTTTCGGAGACTGTTATAGCGATTGGCACCAAATTTGGTAGAAAGGTGGGAACTGTGAACGCTCACACATACAGTGAATTACATCCTTTTACGTTGAATTTAAGGGGGGGGGGTCCCCATACATGCAAAAGGGGGGTGTACAATTTTTTTTCATCAAATATAGTCATGTGGGGTATCAAATTAAAAGTCTCGATTAGTACTTTTCAAAGCCGATCGTAGTTTTGACATTCGTTGGAAGGGTGGGGTTGAAAGTGATCACTTCTTTAAGGGGACCATTCTCAGAAACTACCAAACCGAAAAATCTGAAAAGAAAAACAGGAGGCTGCCACTATATGTGGCCTGGGCTCCGAAATACCTTCCATGCCGATATTTGCTTAAATAAAGTTAATAACAGTATATTACTATAATTTTTTGTAATTGGTTAGAAACCCCCCTTAAGTTCATCCTAGTACCATAAGATTTTGCAGTGATATAGGCTATAATAGAGAGCATGATCTTACCAAGTTTGGTGGAAATTGCACCATTACTATTATAACAAAGTTATAATACCTCAAATTTGTTGCTTCTATGAAAATTGAAGACTATGAATGTCAATATCACCCGAAAGTGGATACTCTCACATAATATATGGATATATTACGTGCTACGTACTAAGAAATACAGAAAACCTTTCGTACCTGAAGCGTCCAGCTTCCGGTTTCCCGACTTGTTTTAACTCTTGTAATCGTCATCGTACAGAATGCACAGAAATTTGTACATTTTCAGAGAAAGTCAAATCCTTTTTGAAATCAGCCGCTGTTCCCGATCTCGACGTGATAACTGACGAAATACTCCATTTTCTCTTGGTGAAGTTATTCTATGCTGTCCCGATCAGTTTTTGAATCTAGGATCTCCCATGCGTCAATAGGTTTACAGCGATCTTACAATTGTCAAGTGAGAACAAAACATCCTATGTGCAGTATCCAAGTAACTCACATTTTCGTTGATCGATGTTCGGGCCTCAGTTGTTTCATTTTGCAAGGTAAAATTGTTTATATCCATTTTCTGGGTTTTGTGAAAAGCAAAACATTATTAAAATCTGTCTACTGTCCGTCCATACGTCCACCTGTCTGCCTGCCGCATCTTATATCTCAGAAACGGTTGTTCCTACTCATATGGAATTTGGTAGAAAGTTGGGACCTGTGAATCTCACTGCATGGGGTGAGTAACATAGTTGCACGTTGAGTTTAAGGGGAGGGGGAGTCCTTATACATGCAAAAAGGGGGTGTACAATTTTTTTTCGCCGAGTATAGTCATATGGGGTATCAAATGAAAGGTCTCAATTCCGAAAACCAAAATTAGTTTTGGCGTTGGCTGCAAAAGGGAGGAGTGTGAGGGTTCGAAAGGGATTAGTTATTTCAAGCCGCCGTTCTCAGGAGCTATCCAACCCAAGAAAATATGGCAGCCCATGCAGATGATATCTAGGCCTCAAAATACTCTTCATAATGATACCTATTTAAATAAAGTTAATAATAGTATTTTACCAAATTTACTATAAGTTCATTTTATATAAATTGACTGGAAACTCCTTTTCACTTTATTCTAGAACCATTAACTTTTGCAGTAATATACTATTGAGCATAATACTGTCAAGTTTGGTGAAAATGCACTATTACTAGCAGTGTTAGCATATAATATGAATAATAAAGTCGTCTTTTTTGAGCATTCTAAGCCTTTGAATGTCAGTTTCATACTAAACTGAATGTTGTACATAAACATTAAGAGCTAGGTAAAAATGTGAGAAATGCCCACTCAAATATGCTTATAAAAGAAATACACAAAACCTTTCATGTCTGAAGCGCTTAGATTCTGGTTTCTCGACTTGTTTTAAACTTACCAAGAGTTCATTTAATAGGTGATTTATGCAGCAAAACAAAAACATTAAGCAAGTAGGCATCATGTAATTGATGTTTACATTTATTTTATTCTGCGACAATTTTCTATTGTGCGTTTTTCTGGGCGCTAGTGTATATGTATGGATGGTTTTTTCTTAGTAAAGTGTTCTAAAAGCTTTTAAAGTTTATTATTTGTTATTTAAATAAAATATTTTAATGCAGTATACTTGAAATTAAATGCAGAAGATTAATTGTGACCGATTTTAGTGAAGAATCCTCCGAAGAATTTTTGGCCCCCTGCATGAGGATGGACGATTCCGTAGCCTACACAATGACGAGCGATACCATGACCGTCAAGTTGTGGATAAAATCCGGCTCAATAGGTTACGGTGGGCGCGTCACTTAATCCGTATGGATGAGGATGATCCCACCCGGAAAACCTATAAGGGCAATATCTATGGTAGAAAAAGAAGACGAGGCAGACCCTGCCTAAGATGGAGCGATGGTGTAGGTCAGGACGCCAGACAGCTTTTAGGGATATGGGAGCGGATTCAATTGGTTCTTAAAGGGAGGTTTGGTCTGATCGTCAGTAAAATATCCTCCCTTCAAGACGGGAAGTATTGCTGAAAAGTATAGGTATTCCTAATGACACATTCAATTACTTTCCCTTTATCAATTTCCGAAATGCAGTTTGAGTGATTTCAACTCAAAGGTGTTAGCCAATAGAAAAATCGAATTTGTTTTCTGGTGTTTAACTACTGGCTAACAAATAACCTGTTTCTTGGGACGAGGGAATATTTAAGGTTATTTCGAAAAATCCTACCAAGAAAAATAGCTGAATATTGCAAAATGATTCTCATTTGACATCAAAGCATATATTTTTGGAGTTTTGATGCATATTTATAGTCCAGTGACAGAATAAATAATCTTTTAACTTTTTGCTACTTCTTCTATGCATTCTTATGGTAACATATTTTATTCCACACTGCTTCTCTCCAAAACTCGTTTCATTTGCTAAATTGACCAAATTGATTCTATTATGATTTATCTGGAGACACGTTGATAATGATCTATATTTTTTTATATAAATAATGATTTATATTTTGGGGAAAGGGGAAAGTATCACCGTTGCATATCATTTGAACGAAAATGAGGAAGGCGAATTCTATCTATGTTTATATTGATCATAAGACGTATTTTTGGTAATTGGTTGGTTGTGTCCTGGCTAACCAAAGCTACGTGTCATTGATATCATCGTGAAATCTTTATTTCATAAACTAAATACTGAACTATTTCACATTCAACAGTACCCAAAAAGGTGTCAGCCATTGGAAGATTTTAGAAAGGAGATTTCATTATGGAACTTAATAAGTCAAACCATTTAGACGAAATTGCAAATGAAGCCTTTAAGTATGTTGTTAACACTAGACCCAAGTAATTTATAAGCAAACTTAAATCTCTATTTTAGAAGGAGTTTTTCCTCTTCAGTGGCAGAGATAAAAGTTTGACCTTCAAATACTGGAGGTAAAAGTTTGACCTTCGAGTGCTGAAGGAGGTAATTGCAAAGCAACTCGAGGACCTGGAACCAGATCGAATTAAAACCATTTACACTATTAAGTCATGGTTATGAACGGTTAAACCAGATCTGATGACTGAAAGACAGAGACGGTCCTTATTATCAGTCGCAGGAAAAATGAGTTTATCACTATGTGGGTGGTCACCAGGTTCACTCAAAATCGTTCATCGGTGGCGAAGATCGATGCTATTCGAATATGCGCTTGACAAGATAGCAAAGGCTACTTTGTCTTTTTCAAGAATGCTGCCTAACTTCACGGGGATAAAGTATTGATGCAGGATGCTTATCGTACAAATGAAATTCGTCCTGCCATACTTCGTGCCTACCTCGACAGGAATAGTGGATAGCACTGTGAACCGGAGGAGCAGCTACTAAGAACCGACTGTTCAAAAGATAGTAGCAATGGTGGGGTGAAGTCGGCCACTGGATCCATACGCTAACCACCTGTGTTGAGAAATGGGCGAATTATATTACCAATTAAATGAGCGCGCGCAGTGGGACCGACATGACACGACAGAATAATGCCTAGTGTATTTGTACGGCAAACATACCGAAAATAGTATTATCAACTTATGGTTGGCGTAGGAAAACGCCTTTAGCTACATCAGACAATGGACAGACAAATGTCGGTGCATATTTTTGAGTGTCTGCATCAGGCAAATGTCTATGTCAGACAAAATCTTTTTCTGCAGCAGGCAAATGTCTGTTTTTGGCGAATATCTGTTTGATGCGTGAAACAGACACAAATATTTGCCTGCTGCAGAAAAAGATTTTCGTTTGAAACTCCATGTAGAAATTGAACTCCATTGACAGTTTATGCATTAATATATATTACTTTAAATCTGCTTCAATTTGGTGAGTTTTAATAAATTTCAACATATTGTGCATCGATTAAATTAAAATGTACAAAAATCAGAATCGAGTTTTGCCTCCTTTAGTTTTAATCACAGTTTCCAACCGCTTTGGGAGCGATTTCGAGAGCTACATGCTGACATGTTGCAATTCGTACGGACTGTTTCCATTTTTTTCTGCAGTTTTGTGGAAATTGTTTACCACGAGAGTTCTCAAGCAGGTTAAGGTCTGAGATGTTTGCAGGCCAAGTTAAGGATTCTAGCCCCAGATCAACGAAGAAGATATTTGAAATAATCGTTAATAATTTGAGATAGCGTGTACATTACGTTGCACTGCGGGGTCGAATCGTCTGGACAAATGATATTATCGACCTTTTTACTCCAGGTGGGAACCAAACCATCTTGCAGGATTTCCTTATATTTGGATGCGTTTGCATGGTCATCCAGCAACGGTATTTTCCTTACCATGAGATACGAAAAGAGTTTTACGGTTGGCGTCGTGAATTCCCCGCTATATTATTCTTTCATCTTCCGTCGAATTACCGCTGCACTGGTCCATTCAAATTAAGTTTGGATTTTTTCGAGAAACATGACTCTTTTCCAGCCGTCCCCGCTCGAGTTTCGTTTCTCCTTCCCCCAACCGAATCTCTTTTTCTTTCTTTTTTGTCAGAAGAGTCTTTTTGGCAGACTTTCGAGCACGACGTATACGTTCATTCGGGCGACGCAGTATAATTCTAATGTATACCTTGCATGTGTTCGATTCCTATAGGTCCTCTTTAAGGTTTTTTGTAAAACAAAAACTGATTAAAATCGGTTTATTGTCTGTCTGTCACACCTATTATCTCAGAAACGACTACTCCCATTGATACGAAATTTGGTCGAGAGGTGGGACCTTTGAATTCCATTGCATGCGATGAGTAACATGATTCCACGTTGAGTTTATGGGGGTCTTCAAACATGCAAAAGGGGGGTATAAAATTCGTGTCACCGAGTATAGTGCGCGAGGTATCAAATGAAAAGTACCGATTACCGAAAGACATATTAGTCTTGACATCCGTTTCAAAAGAGAGGACTGCGGGGATCCGAATGGGGTCAGTTACTTCAATGACCTGTTCTCAGAAACTACCTAACCTAAATATCGGAACAAAAATATTGTGGTCCATGCACATGGTATCTACCCCTCCAAATACTATCTTTAAAGTTAATAACAGGATGCTACCATATTCCCTTTAAGTATATTGTTTAAAAATTGACTCGAAACCCCACTCAAGTTTGTCTAGAATCATCAAGTTCTGCAGAAATAAAGGCTATACTGTAGAGCATGATATTGCCAAGTTTGGTGGAAATCGCACTATTACAGATAGAGACAGAGTTATTTAGTACGTGAAAGTTGTGACTTTTGTGAAAATTTTTTGCATCTAAGATTTTGAATGTCAGTGTGATACTAAAGTGAATAGTGTGACAAACTAACATACATGCATAAATCTTACAAGCTGGGTACAATTGGGGCAAATGCCGATCTCAAATTCATATCTCCGATCTCCCAACTTGTTAATTTCTGAAGCCGTTTTAAATTTACCTGCATTCGTAATTTCTTCTGTTTTTTCTTATGCTTGCTCCTGTCTAAATTTCTTGCCTCTTCAGTAAGATTCCAGCTTGAAAACTAAATTTCTCTTCTCTTCTTTTCTCTTGCACTTAAAAGCAAATATTCACTCGGAAGCAAGGAAATATGAGATGTCCCTTTTTTTCTTAACACATTCAATTTATTTTCTTTGATTTTGTTACAGATAGTTTATGACTAAAACTAATGCTAGACTTATCTCTAACAGCTTAACTTTACCTAGAGACTAACATTTTGCTTAATACTAGACTTAATTTACGGTAGTATTAATTTATCCTATGGCTAATGCTATAGAGGGGAAAGTTAGGAAAAACCCCCCTTATGTTGTTCGTTGGATAATTGTGTTGCATGAATGGATGGAGGAAGGATACATATAGGGTAAGGTGGTGTTATTGGGCGGTGGAGTAGACGAGGCCAGGGCGATGTCGATCGTATGGGCGGTTGAATATGATCATCTTCCCGCCGCGATAACTGCTGATGAGATGTCCCTTGAATAATATGTAGATTGGCTAAGTTTTATAAAATAGATTGGCTGTTTAGTTCATCTGAATTGGAAAAACCGCCGCTTGAAAGAACCCAGAAAAACTGATTTAGAACAGGTGCGTGAAATTTTCGGTTCGTGGGTGTATTACGAAGTTTTCTCTTTCTGTACAGAAATGGATGGCATTGCCACAGGGTGAGTTCTTTATATTATCCCAACCAACTTTTGTTTGAATTTTCAGCTGCTGGGTTTGTGTACCAGAATTACAGAGGGAAACACAATGACCTAAAAGAGGCTATGCGGAGGATTGAAAGGAATTGCTTCAAACATCTTTTTGAGGAAGTCGTCTAAAGCCTTGGGATCCGGCTAATACGAGTAGATGATTAGGAAAAGTGTGTAAGGGTATAGATCAGTAGTATGCTGTCTGCATCTTTTCGATTACGTAATAGCTTTCTCATTATCATCAAAGCAAACACTGATTGAAATCATGGCGTGGGCGGTATTTTCATTCATCGCAGCGAACTCGTAAATTTATGCGATTGGCCATACCAGCACTCCAGATTTAGATAGTATTTTAAAAAAAGTGTTAAAATTGAAAACTAATTTCGAGCAGCTGGCGAGGTTGAATAAAGAAGGAAGATCGATGTGCTGCAGGGGATACCCTATGCCCTTCCAATATAAATAGCGAGATGCTCAAGTCGGAAGCAATTTGAACAGCAATCGGCCAATCTAATAAAATTACTGGAGGCATGCATGTGTATTTATGTATTAATGAAGTTTCCGGGTAGTATTCAATAAGATGGACATGTGTGGAGGTTAGTAGTTTAATTTACCTACATATATGCATGTATATCATGTATGCAAGCTTTTGTGTACAGAGTAAACTGAAAATGCATGAAGATGCTTTAGATCAATTTAGATGCATAATGTACTCATCAGTATTCAGTAGGCAGTATTTGTTTGTTTAGGATGAGCTTAATATTTATGTGTTTAATATATATGTCCATACATATGTATATTTTACAGTTGGGCAATATATGAAGCAATGCTTTGCATTCTTGGAATAGAGAATTGCTCAATATGAAGACATTAAGCCCGTAATCTGTACTCAGTTTGGATATAATGCAGTTGGTCAGTCAGTTTTGACTGTTCACGCGCCAAGTGATCGAGTGAGAAATGATTCGGCCAACCGGCCAGGCATGTTTGTGCTGTGAGTGAGAATTTCACGGACATCTTTATTGATCTTTTTGATAAATGCTGACATATAAAAATATCTTAAATTCTCGTCATAAGCCCTTCAACGTCCAGAGTTGAGCTAATAATGTTGCGAGTTCCAATTCAACTGGCGGGTTCATTCCGGGTTCTTCCGGCGTAACTGACAAGCCGAAATTAATGTGAAGGCGGGCTTGATTTATACACTATATTTTCTGCTAGACTGTAACTGCCTTACAAACTTAAGCAAGTACTATTTCTGTAGACTTCTACATTATGTTATCAGTATATACAGACTTTTCAACTAAAAGGGATCAACGATTAATACAAGGTCTGCATCAGAGATGATTTTAAATTTTGTTATTTTCCCCCCTTCTTTCATATGTGGAATTGGTAAATTAGATTGGTTTTTCAAAATGGGAGGTGATTTTAATAAAATCCCAAACTCTTCTCAAGTTGACTATAAAATTATTTTCACGTTATGACAAAAATTTGGAATGAGAGCTAATGCGTTTAAAATCATTTTGAAATTTCAGTGGTTAGGTTTTAAGAAAATGGTATTTATGGAATTCAAGTTAAATAAGTAATAATAATATGTATGTGTATGTACATACAGAACTTTCTTGACTAAAGTATCCCGCCTTCACCGTCATTTCCATTCAATATGTTTTCGGCTGTAGAATATTTGCCAAATTAGTTGGGTGTAGCGATTTGCCGTTTGTAAGGGTCAGGACTGTATAAATATGTGTTAATAATTCGTTTATAGACCCTTTTTGGGTTCTTCCTAAAGGGGTAGTAATATATTTGATCACATTGTGGTGTTTATTATCTTATCAGATGGATTTTCTACAGACTTTCTTATGTGCGCAACATTCATTCATTGCCGTGGGTCTATGTACAAGTATATCTTCATATTTGTTATTTTCTTGAAAGTATATCAGAAGTCTATCATACACATAAGCAACACAACTCTTTATTAGCAAACTCGCTCCAAAAACATATTATGTACAGATTACTGGTTCTATTCTGAAGAAAGTTATCTGAACTTGATTTGGAGTTCTTAGGTATATTTGTGGGGGAAATTTGAGCACTTGCTTATCTGTAGATGAAGACTAAATTTATAAGCTCTCTTTGCCAGAATGCTCTAGTCCGAAAAGTCTACATAGACGAAATACGGTATATTTATTCTCTTCGATACACTTGTTGTACGTACTATTTCCAAATGTCGACTTCTTTTCTCTGCATTCAGTGTGAAGCCATTTATTAAGTATATGTATGTTTAGCGTTTGGGTGATTCCGTTCAAAGCAGGATTTTATTTGCAGCAAAATGTATAATGAAGTTGTGATTTCTGGAAATAATGTTGATTTGGAATTCATTGGTAATAAGATTTTCTACGAGATGCTTTTAGTTGAGTTCATCCTAAAAATTCGCAATGATTTTTATTGGAAGGGAGGAAGTGCGACTGAAATATAAAAGGCGGACCTATAAAAGCATACCCACTTCGTTCGCTTATTAGAATCATATTATGTGTGTGTGCATAGGTGTACATAACTGTTGAAAAAATTTAAAGTTGTTAAAAGGAAAAATTTGGTGAACCACTATCAAATTCTATCCTTTAGTTCCAAAATAAATAATTAAAATGTTCTACAGTTCTATGTAAGTGCTCATAGCTTGAAAACTATCACGGACCGCAGTTTCAAGAATACGATTTCTATGCATTGACTAGTTTGTAGGTAAAGTTTTATTCCTACCGAAAGCAATACCAAGTTTGGTGTTTCTCAACGCTATGATTTCTGATGATTAAACCTTAGTGCAATTTCCAATTAAAAGTTCATAGAGCTCACCGATCAGAAAGAATTATAAGAGCATGAACGTGATAGTGAATAAATGAACCTTCTTATGTATTACCGGCTCTCAAGTTTTGTCAAGTTGGATTCTGAAATTGTAGAATGTTCCAACAGTGGAATTTAAATTTTGACCTTCGAGAATTTTTGGAGCCAATTTGGTGATAATAACGCTTGTCCGGGATAATTAGCTTGATTTTTCTACTTATCTACAGCTGGGTCGACTGATATTTACATATAATATTCAACTACGATACATATCCTACTTCTATGAGTGACATTTACACAGCAGCTTAGCTTAGTGTTCTAACAAGTAACCAATCCAGACAATACACTTGGTGATGTGGCCAAATTAATATTCGGGGTAAACTCAGTAACTTGTTAACAGTTTAACTAGGTTTTACTAAGACCCACAAATTTTCACATGAATAAATCTAATTTTCTTGTTCCTCTCTCACTTCTTTAATAAAGAACACATCAACAAGTCTATTATTATCCACAAAGCAACATTTTTTTTGATAAGAAAGGACTTCACATTTCAAAACTACCTAACAGGAACCCCAATAGTCAACTCAATCTAAAAATATGTATTTAGAACTTAAACTAATAATATTTAATGTGTGTTAATTGGTGTTGTGCCGCCCTTGGAGGAAAGATGACTAAAAAACTTTTAATCGTTATTATCGATTTAACTTAACAAAGGAATGGAGTTGGGGGTGGGAGGGGGTTAGGATGAAAATTGGGCAAGGGAAGAGTGGTCCGTTTTTTCTTCGGTGGAGGAACGTACTGGGCATGGGAGTAGTGACCTGTTTTGAGAACTGCTTTACTGTCCGTGCCGAACAGTTAGTTATCGTTTCTAAAGGAAGGGAGGGTTATTAGGAATTGGTCTGAGTGGTATCAATTCCTCACTCGGCAACTAAACGTTAGGGTTAGCTGGAGCTGGAACTCTGGGATAGTGTCATTGTTACCGCAGTGCTCTTTTATCATGAATTTAATGTTTTACTCAGTAGAGGTTGATATAATGGAGATACGCCTGTAGCTACTCGGTATGATCGAATTTTAGTGGGCACAATTTGTGCACATTTTCAATTGGTGAGGAAGTGGCCAATAATTGAATAGTGTGAATAGGAAGGGACGAACCAATTCACAGTATTTCTTAACGAATATGCAAAGGATTTTGTCAACCCCAATCGATTTATGTTTGCCTTTTCAAGTGGGGATATGTTTGTTGGAAGGACATCGTTGCGATTGATAGCTGCTCGAAGTCGGGGGCATACTTGTTTAAGCCCCTTGTACGTGTTAACCTCGATATGGGAAAGGTCTTACGTTAGTTATTATAATGGATAAATTGTAGACGTGAATTCAGTTTTCAGGAAAGGATTGTCCTAGACCTTGTCACGTGTTCGGCCGATATATTAAGTATGCTAAATTGGGTTTCTGCGAAAAGTGCTTGGCCTATTTCTATTCTGGATGGGAAGGTGCTGAAGAAAAGGTTTGACTAAGCGTTAACAGTTCGAATAACAGTTGACGGACTGTCTAGCCGGATATGGAAATTGCAGTGGAATTATTATCAATTGTTGCATTGATTACGTTAAGGAGTCCCCCATGCCTCAATAATTGATGTTCGTATTGTGTAGATCTAAAACTAGGAAACTTTTCGACTGTAATCATAAAAGGGTGAAATTCCCCCTGTTAGTGCCTCCACTTTATGCCAACAGTGCCTCAAATTAATTTTTAGAAACGCATTTTCCAAGACGATCCAATATTGATTGGTTTTATATGCCGCTTCACCCTCTTTGATGACCATTGAACAATATTGGAGAGCATGGCTTTGCAATGATTATGGCTTACGTCCTAAATAGAAACTGACACAGTCGATGTACTTAGGTAAAATCAAGCTGCATGTTTGTACGGATAATATTATCATAGGTTTGCTCGGAATAGTCGATGTGTTTAGTCGTGATATTCAAATTGAATTTGGTTTAGATAAGTGTCAAATTTATATCTTCTGAAAACACCAACAGGAGTGGCTTCCTGCATATATCACTGGTGGTTCCCACATTAAAGCTGCTTCCGCTATAGGCTACTATAGTATGAAATAGCTGCATTAAATGTATTCGCTATTCTTTAACTGTCATAAGTATATTTTGCGCTGATGAACATTGACCCGGAAAATGTCTGTCTGAAATTCGAATGAATCCGTACATGTTCTTGACATATTGGATGTAGTTGCGCCGCTGACGTTGCAGAATCATATCAATACGAACGTCACTCGTTACTTTAGGTAGGTCAAGAGACAGCTGGCTAATTCCGCTTATCCTGAAGAATTCCTTTAATTTTTCGGTAAGGTGAATTCATAATAGGAGGGGATTGATGGGTGGAAGTCGTAGATAATGCATAGTGAACATGTGAGAGAGGCCGAAGAATAACTGGTGCCCAATTTTCGGGTCCTAGTGAAAAACATTTGATCATATCATTCAAATAAGTTGGCTAGTCAGAACCTTGAATAAAAGCATGAGTAATTATATACCATAAATATTATATTAGTAAGCACAGACAGTACTTGATAATTCTGTATGTTTTGAGATCGGTAAATTTTAAGTGATCGTCATATACCAAACAATAAACCTGACGTTCTAGTAGTTGCCAAAAGCACATTCCTGATAATAGTAGTCTTAAGCGGATATAGTTGCGAATAATTTGAATTATGAACTGGCAATTCCGCCATTCAAAGAAAGATTTTCTGTTGTGTTGGCTACGAAATCATCCATTCTTCTGAAGAGGGTTAACAATTCCTCAGAGGCTAAAAGCTCACAATTTTGCCTGTTAAGGTCCAAGGCCTCCCCGGAAACATGAGTAGCTGATAAGCCATTGTTTTGTACAGTAGAACCTTTGATCCTATAGTATGGTGAGATATTTTCACGCGAAATAGTTTTTGAAGCTCAAATAGGCTCTGTCATTATTATTATTCTATTTAGGGAAAGTCGCACTGCGTCCTCAAAGAACTATTGTATTCCTTTTGTTGGTTATTGTGTACCTATTGATCATAGTACCTCAAGCAAGTCTATAACCGTTGGGAATTTTAGTATATTTCCTGTTTCCAGATCTTTCAACTTTGCATCTGGTATTAAGTGCTCTCCCAGATGCACTTTGCGTAAGTGCCGGGCACTGTCCCAGAACGTGTATAGAAATTTCATCACACTCTGCGCAGAACCTGGAGGCCTTATAGTTCCCTCAACTGTTCATCTTAATTTTTTAATGTCATAGCCATGAACCCGCTTACGATCCCACAGAAGGGCTCTGGTCCGTGTAAAGGCGCCCTTGCTCCTTTCTTAGCTAGTTCGTCCGATGCCTTATTGCCTTCCAACCCAACATGGCTTGGGACCCAGAGTATCCAGACCTTATTGAACGAACCTATCATATTCAGTCCCTCAAGACATTCCCATAACAGTTTAGATTCCACCTGGCCGGACCTAAGCGCCTTGACCGCTGCTTGGCTGTCGGTGAAAATAGCAATGTTCTCCCTTTGTAGTTACTTTGGGGATTAAAGGAGGCACACCTGTCCTTGGCGTACATTTTGGTTGGAGCAATGACAACGGTACCCGCTCCCTTTGCTGTGAGGAACCTGTCAGTGCACCAAGTAATCAGTTGCTAGTTTAAGCTGTATGTCACAGCTACGCTCTCCCAGTTTGCCTTGTTACTCCAACGTGTTTCAAACTTCTTATCGAAGTGAAACCTCGTTATCATGTTATCCCTTGTTATCAATAATTCGGGATATCGCCTAGAAGGAATATCAATCTTCCTTCCGCCTCACTGATACTCCCGGCCATCCTGAATATTGCCCTCTTTGCAGATGGAGGGGGGTTTATCCCAAAAGGACCTCCAGACCTTATAGCTGTCAAGTGATTAAGTTTACGTTTCCTAGTGATTGCTACTTTGGTGGTTTCAGTTGGATTGATACGCAGTCCCGCCTTCCTACACCAAGCACTAGTAATCCTTAGTCTAGTTTGCATTCTATCACATAAGGTATTTTCATATTTGCCCCTACAGATTAGAACAATGTCGTCTGCGTAACCCTCGATTTGTATTCCTGTATTTGTTATCACTCTGCATAAGCGGCGATAGTACCCCGCCCTGCGGACAACTTTGATTAGTATTCATGTCAATAGAATTTTTACCTGCCGGTACTTCTATTTGAAATCTATTTAGCTTTTTGCCCATTCAGGAAGCCAGGGTGTTTCCCACTCCCCTCGCGGCACAGAGCATCTTATATCTCTGTGTGCGATATTTTGTCGAACGCTCCTTGGATATCCAAAAACGCACACAGTGCTATTTCTTTTGTTTGCTTCTTCCCGTAGTACATCCGTCAGCTGATACAGAGCAGTTTTAGTTGACCGTGATCGGTAGGTGTATTGACACTGATATAAGGGATTACGCTTTAGAACGTTAGTTTTAATATAGTTGCCTATGAAGTTCTCCACTGTCTTGTGTACGAACGATGTTAGGCAAATTGGTCTGAAAGGGATCTTTTTTACCCGCTTTCGGAATAAAGACCACTTTTGTCAGTCTCCATGGCCTTGATGTATACCCTAGGGCTATGTTGTCGGTTACCAGCCTCTGAAGAGACTCTGCGAAGATTTCTAGGCCTCCCTCGGTCAGTGCTGGGAAAATGCCATCTACTGCTTGTGATTTCAGTGGTTTAAAAGTTCCCACTGCTCACCTTACTCTAAATTCTTCCTTCTTCAAACATATAGAGGATATTGGCCCCTCATTGGCTACAGGCTTGTAAAGCCTGATTTCTTTTGTGGTTTGTTCGATCCCTTTACATAATTCCCTGGAGCTGTTCCATTTTCCTCCCCTCATCGTAGTCAGTGCATTTTTGTACCTCGGCCAGTCCCCGGTTTGTTGTGCCCGGTTGAAGAGTTTTCGTACCACTGTTTTTATTCTGGCCAGGTTCCTGTTTGCCATGATACATCCCTTAGTGACTTATCTCCTTTAGCCGGACAGTTGGCCTCATATGTGTCAATGACGACTGGGTAGAGGTTTTCCACTACTGTTTCTAGTTCCAGTTCGCTCCTGATGTCATCTCTCCCTTGAAGGTGAGCCATGTTGTTGCTCAGGTGCGCTGTATAGGATTCCCAATGCGTTCTCCTGGGATTCGTTATTATTTTTTTTATTTCGGATTTACCCTCAATGTCCAATCTGATTATTCTGTGATCACACAAAGACAGCTGATACGACATTCTCCACTTCCGGACCAACCTGATCGTTATAGTATTTCCTAGGTTACAAATTTTGGAGGGTTCCCTATGTTATATATTTCTAACTTATTGCTAAGAATAAATTCAAGAAGGTACTCCCCTCTCACCACCGCTTATTACCCTGATTTGACTCAGATACTCATTTACAGCTGAGGCGACTGGTATCCGATGTCAAATCACGATACAAATCCCAATGTCACCAGTGAGATTTGAACCGCGACCTTCCGAACGACAGCATTTTGCTTTAACCGCGCAGCTATCCGGACATGATTAATGTGCTGCCCAAAGTATCGCGCCGATTACTCGATTTGAATGAGTGCAGCGTGTACACTTTCTGCGTGGGGAGCGACTGGGTGGACTCGAATTGATGGTTCTGTTGATACTCACCTCAGCCGCCTTCTTGTTTAGCCACTTTGGTTGTCATTCCGTTGTTACTCCCGTTCTAAGGCCGATCAATTTCCTGACACTTTCTTCCATGATTAGTAGCGACACGATTTGCCCATCGTCGATATAATGTAGGCGTTGAAAATTAGATATTCCTTTTTGTGTCGACAGGATGAGTATCGTGGTATATTTGGCTTCATCCTGTGGATTTTGTTATTTGGTAGGGCTTCTTCCGGTTTCCTAGGGTTCATTTGTTTTTATTCATATTCATTTCTTTTTATTTAATGCTAATTTGAAGAATATTCTCGAAGATAGAGGGATATTTGTAAAGACATATCAAAGCGTAAAGTAAAATGCTGGAGCGGTAGCTGCTTACTTGAAACTCTGTTGTGAGTCATTATTGTTAATTGACCTTTTTGCATAAAAAGACAGTGTGGTAGTGCTTTCTTTATACCTGCGAAGTAAATTTAATTTAATTAAAGAATAGCAGCCAAGACAAACAATAAACTTGTGAGCTCGTTTATACTTTCTCGTGTGATCTTTTGTGAACATGAAGTGCAGCAGAGAATTGAAAAACTCCTCGATAATTCAAAAATCGAGACCAAAGTAGCGTAGAAACGTTTTTAATCCAAAAACAGTTGAAACGGAAGAAAGTAGTTTTAGTGCCTCTACGGAAAAATGAAAAATGCAAGAGAAAATTTTGGTTTATGAAGAGCGCATGAGAGCACACGAGATGGAAGAATGGTTCGAAGACAACACCAACTCGAATTATGAAAAGCTGCCGAAAGTGCGGACGGTTTACCATATGGCCCTGGAATAGATGACTCGATGTAAGCTGATTTTTTTTTTGTGTGTAAAGTGTTTTTTTAAACGTTAAACGCGTTTGGAGCATTTTACGATTTTTCGAAGACCACAGAGCGGATCGATCTCAAATTTTAACAAAAGCTTCTTAAATATATTTTTTAGTAATTAATCCAAGGTTTTTTGTCCGCGATCATTTTTTTCAAATATCAATTTTGTCAAAAAATTTATATATTGCTTATTCCTTCGATTAATTACAATATTATACAGTACTTTAACTGAACACCTTTGGTTTTTCAATTTTGATGATCCAGTTCAGGGGTATCGTGAACAACGCAAGACATCTTTTTTAGAAGAGCTCTCGGAGATCGGCCTCAGCAGCTTTCAAAATAATTTTTCTTTTACAAATAAAAACTTTTAAAATACTTTTAAGACTATACCAAATATATGCACATATTTTCACATTAATATATTATGAAAAGGTCTTTTCAGAAAAAATTCTTGAAAAATCATTTTTTTTTGGGTTACCTGATTAGAAATAACCCCTCAAGATAAGTTTCTATGCAACATTCCGTTCTTGTTTCTTGCTAACTAAGAATCATAAATAATAACCATTCCTTCCAGATTTATGATGATACTGAAATCAAATACTATATGTTTAAGGATTTTTTAACGGTATTATGTGTTTCTCTGGTCGTTGTGAAGGTTAGTTGTTTATGCTTTATCACGAGGACATCTGATCGTTGCGGTAACTACACAGTCGGTCGCTTATATCTTCAAGGCCAATAACAGGGGGTTTCATTTTTTCACTAGCTAAAAAACCTACTCTCTGCCGATACTCGTATGTAGTTTATTGAATGTCAGTTAAAGTATAAACCAGTTCCCAATGAAAATCGATTTAGTAGTAGCGTTTTCGGGGCTAAATTAATAGGCGCTTCCTGGTTTACGTGCACCGTCGTGCTTGCCAATTCGTGGTTTTGTCTTGTGAACTACCCTTTCCACTACTGAGTTAGATGTCGTTTTCGCATCGCATGAATTATGCATATTATATTTTCTGCTACAGTATAAAAAATATAATGCCTCAACTGTGTTTATAATTAAAATGCGAATATATACTACGGACGGTGCCTAGTCTGTAGTGTCAGTCTTAAGAATGAATTACTTTTCTAAAATATTCTATTCCTAAGTCTGAAAAAGTGTACAATTTTACAAACTTAACATGACTGACTTTTTCTCTTAAGTACTCTTTGGGAATTCCGGGCTAGTCACATGAACAACAGCTCATTGGAACTTTCCAAGTTTTATCGTGGCAGAGATTTTTGCACCATCACTTTAACGCACTGCTTCAAGGTACCTTGTTTCCTTTCTCCTTTTCAAAGATATTCGGTAGTTTATTAAACTTCTGAGCTAAGTTCAAGTTGTGCAGCCGTAGTATAGCAATATCATACATCTAATGATTGTTTTATAAACAGGAAGTTTCGTCCTGCTTTCGGCTTTTCACCTTCTTTCCAGCATTATGAAGTTTAGTTTATTCGTTTAGGAGATGGGACGCGACAAGATGTTGAAGTTAGTATTGAATAACGTCTTGATTGAAATTTCACTTATAACTTATTTGAGAACTGGGTAAAATAGTATGAGGCCGAATAGCTTTTGTTTGAGATTTGTTTGGCAGGTGCTGGGATGAAGTTCGTGAGACTATTTTGCATCTAAGCTGTCTAAAGTAGAAATAGTTTGGGTTAGATATTGAAGTAAATTATCCAGTTTTGAAGCGTTAATACCTATCATTCTCATATACGCGATAACGATATGAGGCAAGTTAATAATTAGAATAAGAGTTGGCTTTTCTTGTGAATGCATTTCTTACCTGAGGTCAAATCAAAGGCTTACTGGTATTTCTCGTTTTGAAATTTTCGAGTTGAAACTTTGATTTTTGGGTTTCATTTAGATGCACTCACTTTTTACGATCACTTTTATATATATTCAGAATGAAAGCAACAATTAAAAAGCTTGAAAAATATACTCAAAATGATTACATTCATTCGAAAAAAAAAATTGAACGATTATTTCATGCACATTTCTTTCAAAAGGGATTCGATTTTTTTGTCATTTTTTTCTTGCTGAAAAACGCAATTGTTGCGCCTCTACTCTGAATCATATCAAAAATTTCCTCTAACGCTGTTAAAGTATTCAGCTAGAACCTGGGTAACATTGTGAATGAGCTTTCCATACTTTTTCTTCAACCATTTCGCGATAGCAATAATCAAACGATATATCCATTTATCCTCTTCCCATCGCTATTACTGGATTATAGATCTTGCCCTGTCGGCGTTCTTCGTCTGAGGTTAAAGAGAGATGGACTTAATTTATTTATTAAATTACCACCGGAAACTGAACACGTAAAGCAAGATGGATAAATCACTGCCCTGGACATAAGCAGCCTGCAAGTATCCCGCGCCCTTCTACATCTACATCTTCCTTGTTCGGCTCATAATCGTAGAGGGTCGCAAACCTTCTGTACGGACTGTTTAAAGCTGAGCCTACATATAATCACTACTTCCAAATATTTAATGCCAGTTCGGATTTCTAATTTTAATGCGAGTATAGTACCGTTATCCGGGTTATATCAGAACTTTCTTTCTGTTAAATAGTGATAAACGATAGTAGAGAGTTAATTACCAAGTACCAAATAAGATCGGGGACTTTGATATTGGACGAATAGAATTCCTCACATCCAGCGCCGACTGCCTCTGCTGGAGTTATTTTTTTGGCCAAACTAGTAACCAATTTATTGGCCTCCTTGGCTGTTAAGGGCTGGGAGCAATCTATTGTATTACACATTTTCTACAACACTTTCCTCATTCAGATATACTTGAATTTGGTTATGAAAACCATTGGTTCTCTTTCAACTGAATTTTCCCATGATTTCACTATTTCTGGGAGCTTTGGAATCTGCTAACATTCACGTTCAGATCTTTTAAGTCGCGATTAGTTTTGATTTTTTCGGTATCTACAGGAAGAACAGATTGATGGCTTTTTCCTTTGCACCCTATTTGGCTTGGTGAAACCTGCTCGGGAAATCTGCTTTCCACTTTCCGAGTTTTTAGTTCCGATTTTGGAAATGGGCAAGGTGTCTTTTTCCACACTCACACACGTGAGCCGCCTGTATCTTTCGGTTTCCTTAGGACCACTTTCCTCTTCCTGCCATTCATTAGTGATGAGTGAACACGTGCCTATGCATAGTCTAAAAATGAAGAATATGTTCACACAGCAATAGGCAGCTGGCCGTCTGTTCATCTATTATTCCTAATTTACTCGATAATGGCGGAACCTATTGTGATCGGAGATAAGTCAGAGGGGAGAGCTATCCCGGAAACCTAAAAATTTGAAACTACGCGTTTACGTCCACATGAAAATACTGAAAATCCAATGCAGTGTTCCATCGACACGCACTTATTTCTCTTTATGCTAGTCAGTCTCGGGAACCTTTGAACACTTCAGCCCGTCATGTGTGTAATAAACTTATGGGAAATAGGAGGATAAATCGATCATCCTAATTGGCCTAGAATGTCCTAGAAGCTTTCCAAGAAACCTAAACAGTTAGCGAAGTTGACCGTGAAGGTCCGCTCGCAAAGACTGAAGCTCCATCAAAGTGGTCAGTCGACATGTTCTTGCACGCCTCTGTGCTAGCCAGGCTCAGGAATATGGAGGGAGGGGGGGTCCTTTGAGCGCTTTGATTCTTACGTGTCATTAGTACAAAATTAATATATCTATACCGATGCGTGGGTCCGATTAATTCGCCTGAAGGCATTAAATAATGTGCAATCTGCGACGAACATTAGGGTAGCGAACCTTACTAAAGGCAAACACACGAGCTAAACCAGGAAATTATGTCAAAATCCCTCAGATGTACAATGAGGCCACCTTCAGGCGTTAAAATTGAAGTATGCCCCTTAATTAATGTGTGCAGATTAGAGAGGAGGTGGTGAAATGGAAGTTTTCAAATCAAAGAAAGTTGGCTCCAATTCATTTCTTTATAATTAATTTTTATTGCATAAGAAGCATATACAATTGAAACAGGAAAAAAGCAAAAGAAAAGATACTGAAATAATAAACTATAAATGAAGGAAAGGAAAAAACGCCAGAACGATTTCAGACGAATGAAAATACAAGAAAAATATAAAAATAATGAAATAAAAATGGTACAAGAAAAATGAGAAAAAATGATAAATAAAGAAAAATATGGTGATTCACAGGAGTGTCAGATATCGAATAATGGTTTTCTTCCCTTGAGAGCTCTTTCTGTTTACAGGGGTCTAGCTTTTTTTTCAGAAAGAAAATGCGAACTACGAATTCTATTAAGTTGTTGCACATGAAATGGCCGATTTGGCAATCCAGCGAAGTTAGTTGCGATTTTACTGTATCAAACCACCACCAGCTGGCGTTGTTGCTGTCGGATAATGAAGTATAAATACTCCTACATTCAATCAAGCAGTCATTTCAGTTTTGCCCATCGTTGTGATAACAATGAATAGAAAGGAAAAAAAGAATGGAAAAGAGCCAAGAACGTATACTTTTTCTGTATGAGTTCAAACTCGGTCATAATGCAGCGGAGGCGACCAAGAACGTTAACAGCGCATTTGGAGGTGGTACGGTAAGCGAACAAACCACACAGCGGTGGTTCGAAAAATTCCCGTCAGGCGACGTAAACCTTCAAAGCGAGCCACGTGGACATTCAGGACCATCGATTGACAACGACGAGCTGTGTTTGATAGTCGAATTCGACACACGTCAGTCTGTGAGGGACATTGCAGAGAAACTAGGCGTACACTATTCGACAGTTTCCTGGCACTTGCAACAAATAGGAATGGTGAAAAACTCGACAAATGGGTTCCGCATGCCCTTACGGAGCAAAACATGGAGCTTCGAATGGAAATTTGCAGTTCTTTACTCATCCGCAACAGAAGCGATCCCTTTTTGCACAGAATGGTGACATGTAATGAAAAGTGGATATTATACGATAATTGTCGCCGATCAACACAATGGCTAGATGCTGATGAGCTACCGAAGCATATGCCGAAACCGAGCCTCAATCCGAAGAAGGTCATGGTGACTATTTGTTGGTCTACAGCTGGAGTTATCCATTATTCTTTCTTGGCACCTGGAGAAACGATAAATGCACAGAAATACTGTGCCCAACTCGAGGAACCAAACCTAGAGTATTCAACAGCCGAGATTGGTCAACAGAGATGGTGTTATACTCCTTCACGACAATGCACGACCTCATGAATCCAGAACAACTGTTTAAAAGTTGAACGAATTGCAGTATGAGATTCTGCGTCATCCACCATATTCACCGAACATTTCGCCAATTGACTACCACTTTTTTAAGCATTTGGATAATTTTTTGGCGGGAAAACAATTTAGGAACGAAGAGGCTGTCGAAATTGCCTTCGACGAATTTATCAATTCCCAACAGTTGGACTCCTACGAAAGTGGCATACATGCTCTTGAATCTCGTTGGGAGAAGTATTTTGAATCGACTGGCACCTATTTTGATTAAATAAATAAATTTCTGTAAGCTTTAAAGTCGTTTCAAATTTTAGTACCAAAACGGCCATTTCATTTGGAACAACCTAATCAAACAGCGCAATCATCTGTGCATAGTGATAATATTATATTATCATCGGATACATTTCCTGATTTCATCGCGGCACATACGGTGCTATTCTGGTTGATAAACCTTATCTTTGCATTGGATGAAACTTTTCCAAACATTTCTCTTTACCGTTCTAAGATTTAGAAGAAATACTCAAGCAATGGCGAAAAATTAGACATACGTTACATGACGTGATCACTTTTCCCATTTCCCGCAGCAGCTAGATTTTTAAATTTACAAAAGTCCAGGTCCCATCACTAACCCCGGTGTGAATCGTAAATCAGATTAGGGAGTTGAAGGACCTGCTCAACTTCACTGCAAGCATTAATGTGTCAAACGAAAAGCTCAGTATGTGCGAAAACTCAATGGAATCATCTGGCACTTTAGCCTATGTTTCTGTTTGTAGACTTTCCCTAGGCGTTTTGATTTGGATTTCCTTCACATTTTTCTGCTTAGGTTCGAAGCGAATCTACTAGAATTTAGCCAGTCGACAAAAGTCTCGGCGTATCTGCATGTATAGCTTCCCGGATAATTGACGATTGACGATTAAATGGGGTAATTTCGCGAACATAATGCCTACTCGATACATCATATCATGATCTTTTGAAACATTTTTCACTTTACCATGCTATGTTATGTTTGTAACAGTTCTTCAGTAACTTCCTCAGTTTTGACGATCACCGCTCCACCTTCCTTTGTCACCTCTGCCCTGGTTCATCGTGCTAGTCGTCTTTTTTTTTGTGAATATTATGTTTTCAATGTGCGCATCTTGGAATTCGGAAATATCCACAAACCCCAACTCATCGTTTTTTTTTTAATTTCAACAAAACTAACAAAATCAATTCGTTGATAGCATTCTTGTCCGTTTTATGAAATGTAGTTTGGGACTAAAGATTATGCTTGTAGCAAATAAAATGACTGTACATTGCCTTCTGAAGGCAATCCTTATTTCTGGGAGGAGGGGTCAAAAATTTCTTTTGACTGAATATCTTTATGTTAAATGTCAAGTGAAAGCTTTTGGTTAGGACATAGGATAGTAGGACAATCGGAATGTGACATCAAAGCGTCCATATTCAGAACGTAGAAGCCCAGTTTGTGAAAATCATGTCGTCGATAGTTTGGTAGAAAGCCTATACCCGAAAATAAAACTCATCTGTTGAAAATCTAATTTTCCAAATGGCTTTGGGTTTTATTGATAACTATTAGAACGTTCTAGTTGAAGATTCATTCGCTTTTCGCTGATATCGGAAAAGTGAAGTGAAGTGAAATACGAACTTCTGAAAGAAAGCGGGTATCTTAGATTATTTATATTCCACGATTATTACCATAGATTAAGCAAGCGTCTTAACCCTTAGAATACCAAAGATATTAACATTTTTACTGCAGAAGGTTTCGACGAAAAAAATATCACAGGGAAAGGCATTGTCAACATGGACAAATACCTGTATACTTTAAGTAGTGCAGAGAAAAATTTATCAAAAGGTGAGTGTAATGTTGTGCAGAATATTTACGATTTGAATAAATAATGTAGCTGGCTGAAGTGGATATGCCAACTACGAAAATTTATTTTATAATAATATTATTTCGGACAATAAAACTTTCTTCAGACTAGCAGGTCGATGGTCAGGAAAATGCATAACTATCAAAATTGATGATTCGCGGTTTTCAGATTTCAAGGAATGTTTCGAAGTTACTACAAAGTTATTTTTAAGTTTTCTGTAATTTTTGAGTGTCGGCAAAAATATTCTATCAGAAATAGAAGAAGTCCATGTGCGGGTATACATAGTTGTTTTCAAGAATTTTAGGTATTCTCAAATTTTCCCAGCGTATGAGAATGGCGACGTTGTCCACAATTTTTCTGGTATTTACTAGGTTTTTTTGACATAATATTGTAAATAAGCCTTAATAGAGTAAGGCGTAAAGAAGGGTTTCTTTAATTATAACTTCATTTGCAGCGATACTCGCTTGTTCGTATTTAGTATACACTATTGCAAGAAAGTGAGTACATAACAGTGGCCAAATTATGCAGAAAATTACTTACAAATAATTCTTTAATAAAGAATAATTGCATCTCTATGTTTGGAGTTATTCCATTCTTCGTAATTTTCATAAATGCGTTTGCAAGAAAGTGAATATACAACAACTTAATTTTACCGTAATTATAGTAGAAGTTTGTTTTATTTTCCAGATTTTTTATAATTTGATTGTTCAAGTGGTCAATAGAATAGCACAATTTGATTTATTCTGCGACAATAAGGCAACGAAGGCAAATCCTACTCCCAATCGCTAGCTATTAAACATTAAACGTAGTACAGTGGCTAGAGTGATTCAAAGATGAAACAAGTCGGGAAACCGGAAGCTGGACGCTTCAGGTATGAAAGGTTTTGTGTATTTCTTAGTACGTAGCACGTAATATATCCATATATTATGTGAGAGTATCCACTTTCGGGTGATATTGACATTCATCGTCTTCAATATTCAAAGAAGCAACAAATTTGAGGTATTATAACTTTGTTAGTAATAGTGCGATTTCCACCAAACTTGATAAGATCATGCTCTATATTATAGCCTATATCATTGCAAAATGTCATGGTGCTAGGATGAACTTAAGGGGGGTTTCTAACCAAATACAAAAAATTGTAGTAATATACTATTATTAACTTTATTTAAACAGATATCGGGATGGAAGGTATTTCGGTGCCCAGGCACCATATAGTGGCAGCCTCCTGATTTTTTTCAGATTTTTCGGTTTGGTAGTTTCTGAGAATGGCCCCCTTAAAGAAGTGATCACTTTCAACCCCCCGCGCTCCCCACCCTTGCAACGAATGTCAAAACTAAGATCGGCTTTGAAAAGTACTAATCGAGACCTTTAATTTGATACCCCACATGACTATATTTGATGAAAAAAAATTTTACACCCCCCTTTTGCATGTATGGGGACCCCCCCTTAGATTCAAGGTAAAAGGATGTAATTCACTGTATGCGTGAGCGTTCACAGTTTCCAGCTTTCCACCAAATTTGGTGTCAATCGCTGTAACCGTCTCCGAGAAAAATGCGTGTGACGGACAGACAGACAGACAAACAGACAGACAGACAGACAGACAGACAGACAGACAGACGGACAGACAGACAGACAGACAGACAGACAGACGGTAAACCGATTTTAATAAGGTTTTGTGTTTACACAAAACCTTAAAAATGAAGTACCTGTGGAAAATTTGCAAGAAGAGAACCATTAAGTAAAAATTGAATAACGAGAACAATAAAAAGGATTGTGGATGCTAAACTGAAAGTGAGTGCACAAAATATAGCTTAAATCCTTCGGGAAAGCTAAGCTTAATCCATCAATTTTAATACAGTGCGGCAAATTATAACCAGTTTTGGGTACATAGCATACATCCGTAGGAAGAAGTCAGATATAACTAAATATACTCCTTATAAGAGATATTGTGTGATCTTGGGTTGCACATCAATGAAAGCAGGACAGAGTATATGGTGGCAACGTTAGCATCGAAAACCAACCAACCAACAACATCAACCGGTCAAACAGGAAGAATAAGGATAGGAGAATACAACTTTGAGTCCGTTGATAATTTATAATATCTCCTATCTAGGGTCGAAAATCACAACCGATAACAGCTACGATGATGAAATCCGCGCACGGTTGTTGTTAGCTAACAGAGCCTATTTCAGCTTACAAAAACTGTTCCACTCGAAACATCTCACCATAGGGTCAAAGCTCTTACTGTACAGGACAATGATCTTGCCAGTCCTCATGTATTCCTCGGAGACTTGGGTTCTTAGCAAGAAGAATTGCGAACTCTTGGCCGCGTTCGAGAGAAGAATGCTCCGAAGAATTTTTGGCCCCCTATATGAGGATGGACAATTCCGTAGTCTATATAACGACGAAATCTATGAGCGATAACATGACCGTCCGGTTGTGGATAAAATCCAGCTCAATAGGTTACGGTGGGCGGGTCACTTAATCCATATGGATGAGGATGATCCCACCCGGAAAGTTTATAAGGGCAATATCTATGGTAGAAAAAGAAAACGAGGGAGACCCTGCCTAAGATGGAGCGATGGTGTAGGTCAGAACGTCAGACACCTTTTAGTCTTATCGAATTGGTGGACCTCGGCGCAAAATCGGGATGTCTGGAGTTCCTTATTAAGGCATGCCTAGACCGGATACCGGTTGTTGTGCCGTTGATGATGATACTCCTTATAAAGGATCAAACGATTTAGCTAAAATTGATGTTATTCTATTCAAATCAAAAATAAAGTGAGAAACTAAAGTGATACCTAAACAAAATTGGATCAATGAAAATAAAGAAATATGGAATAAATGAAATAGTAGAGGTAAACATATTCTAGGAGGAAATAAATTCAACAATTGAATAAAAATGAAAAATAAAAATAAATAGAAAAAAGAAAATAATCAAAATGAAATTAAATCAAATAAGGTGACATTCGGTAATCTCAACCAGAGCTCTGTTTGATGTTCGATAAAATCATTTTACACCTCTGTTTTCTCATCTCATAAATAATAAGATGCGATTTCTTGCGACTCAAATCAAGTAAGAACGTCTAGTTGGAGGAAAAAAAAACGAAAATTCTATATTTACTGTTAATATCAACAGAGTAGTATTTGATTTTTGCTACTATCTAAGTATCATCCTTTGGTGTTTGTTCTTGAAAGCTTCGCCGAATATATTTAAAGGATTCAAAGAAATCACATTTGTTTGCTATCTAGGTGCACTTCCGTATACCACTTTCACAAGTTGTTCCTAAAAAAGAAATCTTTTCGGGATGGCTAACACAATTGGTGGTGAGTTCAAACGCTACACGTAAAGTTATCATGCAAAATTCTTTTTCTAGCCAATATTATTAAAAAAAAAATTTATTTCATTTTAAGGTCACTAAACTTCCATAATCGCAACCCCTCTGACTGGGAAATTTGGCACTCAGCCTGTAATTGACAATTTACAAGAAGTCAACTTCTCGTCCAGTCACGATCGTAGCACTTTGCTTTCTCCGAAATCCGAAATCGATTTCCTTGTGTCCAGCCGATCAGGTGCCCATCCAATCAACCGGTCTCGGTCCGGCTAGTTCCAGATTCCGTCGACTCCGGCTTTGAACCTTCAAATTCAAAGGCGGGCAGCATAATTTTAAAAGTTAAATGTGGGAAAGGAGTAAATTGGGAAAGTAAAGACGCGGAAGTAAGAAATCGAAAGAATATTTTAAAATATATTATTAAATGCATTATCTGGCCAGATTGCTCGTGGACAAGGCAAAGGAAATTTTGCATCTGTCGGAAAGCCGCTTACCATACCACGCATTTGGCGGATGTTTCAATATGTTTTATATTGCTGTGTACTCACTTTATAGTAGAAGTGTACGTCCACTTCTCATAGCATCTCTCAAGATGTGAAAATTAAATCACGCTCATGACAGAAGTGAATTCATCTCGTTCTTAACTCTATAAATTATTAATACTATATGTTTTATAGCAATTTCTGAAGAAGTGCTGATTCCATTCCAAATTTAATAGATGGAAAATACTTCTTGCAAAACGCATAAATTATCCACATTTTATGTTAGAGCAAATACATTTCATTTCGAGAGCTTTCTCCCTGTATTTGAAATGCACTCCCATTAACTCTGTGGATGAAAAGTTCGAAGTGGAAAATCCTTGATTCGAAATCGTTTTCATTTCACGGCGAACGGGTGATGTTTGGGGTGGCAGAATCGCAATTTTCAAACGTGCTTGTTAAACCAAAATGGAAAGCATGGCTTGATTACAATAGATTGCACTCATTGCCTTCACATCGTTTGTTTTGTACTGAATTAAGCTATCTAGGGAAATTTTTTAGATTAACAGTGCAGTCTTAACATTTCCTTGCTCTATTTTTGTGTTATTTAGCTTCCTCGAACATGAATGGTTATGTATTCAAAGTTAATATTAATTAGATAATTTGTTTAACTTAAGCATGACGGCTTGTTTTCCAACTATCTTTATATTTTACATGTTTGTATGCTTGCTATGTATTTGAAGTTCATTTGAATTGGCCATATTGTCTTGAAGTTTTGAGACGAAATTAATTTCTGCCCAATTAATAAACTTGTAACAAGATCCATGTCAGGGCTTGGTCAGTGTGATTATATTGTTTGCTCATATCACCCCAAATTCTACTTCATTAAGAGGCGAGTTGTTTTGGGTTACCTTGGATCCACCCGGCAAACAAAGACGTGCGTAGATATCTCTGAGTAAAGGGACGTCAACAATTTGTCATCTTATTTTATTTACGAAGGTTAGTCAATCATATTTCTAAACAGTTTTCGTAAGGAAGTCGTTTCATCATCCAATTGTTTAGGATATTTGGCCGGAAGAACCTCTAGCTAGCGCTTGAAATTGGAGATGCATATTTACAAATTTGTGGACTGGGTTCCGATGATATAGATATATGGTAATGAATGTACTTAAGTATCATATCTAATATACCTGAAATGTATAGACCGCGCCCAACAATGAAATATTCGCACTTGGATATTTGGCTAGTGTTCTTGTTGATGACGTTTTTGTAGGAGTTGAGGTAAAAAGTAGGAATGGTGAAGGACTTCTCATATTTATATTTAGTTTAGTATCAGTTTATCTAGAAATGTAAAGCCCTCAAATGTTACAAACCATTAATTATGACCAGGATAATTGGCAGTAGAAACAGAAAGTAGGCCCGTACTATTGCGTCACACGGTGAAAGGCCGTAGGAATAATAATAATAATAATAATCGTTGGCGCAACAATCCATGTTGGATCAAGGCCTTGAAGTGTGTTAGAGCACTTCATTCAAGACCGTAACGGTACACTACAGAACACTGTAGGAGGCAATGTGGTCAGCATTGCGCTAGACTGAGGTTATTACCCTGATTTGACTCAGGTACTCATTCATAGCTGAGTCGACTGGTGTCCGACGTCAAATCACGATACAAATCCCACTGCCACCAGCGAGATTTGAACCGCGACCTTCCGTACGACAGCCTTGCGCTCTAACCCGCGTAGGAATTACCTAAATGACGTCGAGCGACATAAAAAATTGAAGTCACTTAAACAGTTACTGTGATGCACGTGGGAAGGCGGCAGGTAGCTCTGACACTCCGATCATATGGTTTCCAGATTCGTCTTTGAGAAGATAATCACCAGACGAGAAGAATGGCTGACAAATGTTCGACTAGTCAGTTATGGTAGACGGGTCGGGCTCATGGGAGTTCTCGAAAAGCGCAAGTGTGGAACAATCTATGTTCTAAGCGGAAATTTATTGGCAGCGCAGAAATGTTTCTGACGAAAATGTCGGGATCGTACTATTCGAATCTGTTCCGAAAGTCAGATAACGCTATCTGCACTAAATAAGGATACCATATCAAGCCAATTGGTGTGGAATTGCCACCAGTTGCTGCTGAAATTTGGGCAATTGGTGTTGGTGCCAGAACATTGAAGTATCGCTGGTAATGGGGATGCTGGCAAAGTGGTTCGCTAGGGGTTTGAATCTGCAATGGCGGGACCAGAGCCAGCGTTTGGCATCCAGTCATCCGTTGTCAATTTTGCTTTGAAGGGTGAAGTTGCAAGAGTTCACACAATCAAATGGAGAAATTTAAGTTCTTCCAAGAATGCTTTTATCATTCGCTAAGTAGTGGGTAGGGAAGGAGCGGGGACTCGTTAAAAGATAACGCTTGTTAATCTACTATATTAATATAATATGTGATGAGGAGCATCAATTCGCCATCATCTATCTGAGGCATGGTCTGTCATGTTTTCTATTTCTGTCATAGATATTACCCTTATAGACTTTTCGGGCTGGATTATAATAGCTTCATCCATACTGACCAGCCCACCGCAATCTGTTGAGTACGAGTTTGTCCACAATCAGGCGGTCGTGGTATCGCTCATTAATTTCGTCTTTATATCCTACTCTTCACACAAGAAACACTAAACTGGTCACAACTAAAAAACTAAACAAGTTTAAATATTATATATATTTGACTCTCATTGCGAAGCCACATATTAGAACAGACTATTATCAATTCAGTTGTTTCCAGGCCATTTTATTTATCTAACTGGCTCTTGAAATAGTGCACACTTGAATGTCTCACTATATACCAGCGCTTAGCGGCTTAGCGAAGATTCACCCGAGCTCTACACCGAAATAATCGCAGTACAACTAATCACGACTGAGCAACTCACCTACTTGTCAGTATCAGGGTGAAGACACGCGGCGATTGTTGGAACCTTTCTCGGGACAGTCTGCAGTCGCTGTTCGCACCTGCCATTATTATTAATATTTTAAAAATATTTAGAAAAGAATTGAATACAATAAAAAATTAAATTAGTTGCCATTTTAATATTCTAAAAGAAAAGTCCAGTCGTTTTTTAGCTTAATGTGAAGTTGGTTTTTTTCTGTTCTTTCTGTTTTAATTATAATTTATTACTCAAAATATAGAACTGTGAGTTGTGGACTTTATTTTAAACATTACTTATAACTATTCATCAGCTCCGAAAGTGCAACATTTCAACAACGAATTAATCGTTGCCATAAATGTCAGAAAGCACAGAACTTTCAAACTCACAAGAAAATGGTATCAAACATGGAATTAAATGAATAAGGGGTGGAAAATTGCGATTTTGTTGGGAAGGTTAAGCCTTTGACACTATTCACGAAAAACGATATAACTCTGCAACTTTTCCATGGACCAATTTTCCTCAAACGAGTAGTACTATCCACCATTAATGTTTCTACCATCATGAAGGGGATACCCTGGGTATGGCAGAAACTGTCTATTTTTCAATTGGTTGGTTACTGGTTGGTACTTGTCTACTGAAGTTATGATTGAGTAAGAGTTATTTCGAACCGAAAATTTGCGTCTTTAATACGCGTTGTGTATGGTTTTGGTACGTTTTAAAACCCAGTTTACTGTTATATATTGGATATAAACGCGTATTTCATAGGGTTAGTCCCTATGAACTAACTAAAATTGGATTATTGATTCGAAAACTGATATATAATGTTCATAGAGAGAATCAGAGCCACAGTTCTGTCATTTGAAGTGGAACTCTACCATTACAGACTTTCAGCTTCTGCTACCAGTTCAGGTGATCTATGATACCTTTTTTAGTGAAAAATGTGGTTTCTATCCATCTCAACCCACCAAAATGTAAAATCTATAGCCATATTGTGCTTGATGTTATCTTCTCTCGTGGCGGGCTCTATATTTCATTCCTATTTTGGGGGGTTTAAGGGACTACTTTAAGCCTTTTTTGAAAAGAGGAAAATAGGCTTGACCCCATCTCCTTTATTGTGAATCGTTTGTTTTCGTTCGGTTCCGTTTGGCTTATTATATGCACATTTCTTTACTGACAGTTACTTGGTGTTTATATTGTTGAATTTACATTAAGATACTAATACAGCTCTTATTTTTTCTTTGCCCTGCACTTTTAACAGTTTATTTCTATATAATCTTGACATTGGACTCTGTCTTAATAAACTTCATCAGCTCTGCTTGAGAAGGTGTCAGAAATAGAGGAGATGGTAAGCATATTATCCAGCATCCAAAAATGAGTGCGGGATTTCTTAGTGAAAGGAATGTAAGATGAACTAATGTATTATATTTAAGCCGACATTCTTTCCACCCTCAAGTATGTATATCCTAGATTAGCAATGGATTTAATGGCCAGTGGTGACTGGATATTGCCGTTTGTATGTATATGTATTAAACAAACACATTGCCATTATCAGTATGGTTTCAATTTAAGGAAAGTATACTATCCTTATACAAACCTTATACAAATTTAAGGAAATACATCAGTTCCGTATAGGGAGAATGTTTTAAAAACTATATCAAGCTTTCGAAGTACTGCCACATAATTTTTAAATAAATGATTTGTACATTTTCCAAATAAAAAAAACAAATATTTAAAGAAGAACTGTTCAAGACCTCACAGTTAGTGTTTTAGTTCTTAATTCAAAATATGGTCGAACTCAATTAGATGTTATATAATCCTTAATTCATTCAAGTGATTGAAGTCAAAGTTTCACGGTCTTTAGAATAAGTCAAAACTGGAAGCTGGGCGCTTCGGGCATAAAGGCTTTGAGTTGGTCTTATGTGAGGAACTCTTTCTACACGGTTTTCCATTTGTACTTACAAAAATATACATTTGTACATACTTATTAGAGACATAAATATTGTGATCACCGTAAATAAAAAAAAGACTTTTTATTATTTATTTTATTAAATTATTCCAACTCATTTCACGCATAATACATATATGTGCGCAGATGAAATACCGCTGGAACTAACGTACATACATGTCTATCCTATTGAACACTACCCGCAAACTTTATTAGCATCTAGAAATAGTTGCACATATCTGTTTGGGGTAATTAAAACCGATATACAAATAACTAAAAAGAGCTAGAAAGGAAAACTAAAATGTCCGCATGGACTCCACCGTTCATATAAGCTCGCTTTATATACCGACGATGTCATACACACCTTATAGTCCAATCCATTCTCAAGAAATACAAAAATTTAATCTTCTATAATTTTGTTGATAATAGTTTAGCGTGTCATCTGTTGTTCCCTTTACATATAGCAAGTGGCGCTGGTTTGCGTTAAGTTTAAGGGGTTAACCCATACATGTGAATGGAGGATGCAACATTTTTTTTCATAAAATGTGGCCATGTGGGGTATCAAATGAAAGGGCTCAATTAACACTTTTCGAAACTGGTTCCATATTTGATATGGGGCGAAACATAAGGGAGTGAAGGCTCAAAATATGACCATCAATAAGTGTAAGTGTAAGTCTCGTTCTCACAACCTATTCAACCGAAAAATCTGCAAAAAATCAATCATGTTGCATCTCTACGAAATCTAAGCTTCGAAATACATCCGGTTCCGATATCTGCACAAACAAAGTTATTAATAGTATATTTCCACATTTTCGAAATTTACCCGGGAAGCCCCTTTTGGCATGGGTGTAAGGGATCACGTAATGCGCAATCCAACTATTATTAACAAAGTTATAGGGGATGAAACTTTGCCATTTTTTATAAATTTCGTGCATTCTACAACGTGTATGACGTCATCATCACATATTAATTCGTCAGTACTACAATGAATGGGGTCGCAAAGAATTATTTTGTTTTAGTTTTTTAGTCATTTGTATATGAATATCAATTTCTCAAAACAGACATGTGTGTATGTAGGTAATGCTAATGAAGTTTGAGGGTAGTGTATAATTCAGATATGTAGATATATTTGTATATTAAACCAGCCGTATTTAATATACGTACTATATATGTACATATGTATGCTTTTGGGCTCGAAGTAAATCGGAAATATGGTTACGATCAATTTATATACGGAAATAGGGTGTCTGTTTTTTAGGGTCAGGATAATATCCATGGCTGTAATATGTACGTATGTCTTGTAGTTTGGAAAAATTTTAAATTTCCGGTATTCCGACGTTTTTTTTTTTGGATTTTTCGGTTGGATAGTTTCTGAGAACGAAACCGGTTTCACTTTTCGGAGCTTGTATTTGGGGCCCTTACTCTTTTATATTTCACACCTTATCAAAAATAAAATCAGCATTAAAAAGTAGCAATTGAGCCCTTTCGTTTGATATTCCACACAATCATATTTTGCCCTCACAAAATGGCGCCTCTTGCAACATTCACCGACCACAAATTCTCATCAAATTTGGCGGCAGTTTTGCCGTTTCCGAATAAATCGGGTGTGACGGACAGACATTGAATTGATTTCAATAAGGTTTTGTTTCATATAAACCCTTAAAAAGTGAGAGCCAAATAAAAGCGTAGATTCTAAATAAATAATATATACAATGTACTCGTATGTCCATTGTGTTATGAAAGCTAAGAAAATATCGAAAGTTTCAACTTCGAACAACAATAACAAGCAGCGAATCCGGCAGTTAATCCCTTCAGTGGACATTTGTCCCATTAGTACTTAGCGTATTATATTGCGCGCATATGCCAGTTTACTCACTTTAGCGTGCTAGTGACGTTTGACGTCTTAGAGTTGGCACTGAAGCCACAAACTTGACCTATTATTACTTTCGTAGAGATTAGCTCTTAAAAGTACTACTCGATACCCTGGCTATATTCAGCGCATGGACAAAAACTCGCCTTAAATTCCACCTGCCTACCAAATTTGGTGCCAAGGGGTCAAAAAGTTTCTGAGAAATATCTTTGTAATGGGCAGATAAACAGACCTTATGAACAGACAGACATGCAGAGGGGCAGTAAACTGAGTTTTACACATAACCTTGTAAACTAAAGTTTTCAATATAGATTGACAAAACGTCACTTTAGTATTTGAGGGACATACGTGTGTAATATTGTTGGAGCCTAACAGCTCCCTACATTGAATGCTTTGTAATCCAGTCCCCATTTTTGATTAGATCTCTTATGTAGCAGGTATGCGAATACAATTTCTAGTCATTATTTTTCAATCGGTGTCATTATATCATATGTCCTTAGTTATTTCTTTTAGATGTGTAAGTGGCGCTGATATACCTTGCGTTTCTGATAATCACAATAATTTTTTATCGGGCTTAGGTTTGGAGAATTGCCAGACCAAGGCAGTATGTCTAGATTAAGTGAATTTGGATAATTGGATAGTTCCGAATGTATGCAAAGGTGCGCTGTCTTGCATGAAGGTATATTCTGGACAGTTGCCGTCATCGCATTGTTTTTGTTAACTTCGGCTTTATAGCTTATAGCTGATCTTCTGAATTTCAATCTGTTTTCATAAAAACGCCTGCTTAGTGTATGATAGGATATCTCAGTGCCAGTGTCACTCACGTCATCGAAAATCGCTGGTGGATTACAGCTCGAGCTTCCAGAGCCTTGCGCAAAATTAGTCGGTCTTTCCTTCGAATTATCTTCCGTTGTAATTTTTTTGACTGGGTTGAAAAACCTTTCCTTTATCACGAACAATTTTGAATTGAATTAAATTTTTTTGGGATTTTAGCCACTGATGATTTAGAAACATCGACCTAATCGTGCCTTTTCTTTCAAACGGGGTACAACTTGCATCTTTTTTCTATTTTAATATCTCCCTTCTTACCCATTTCCCGTTCATTTATCTTTTGTTATAAAATGAAGGTGTTTATGTAAAATAAAATCAATCTTTTTACTTGCGAGTACCCTTCAAGAGACTCCTAACTACTTAATTTCTCGATTTTACCGGAAAAACACAAAAGTGCTGTATAGGATTGAAAAATCGACTAGCCTAAAATTTGACATTCGCGATTATTAGGCAAATACCGGTTTTAATCTCATTCTCACGCCCTAGCCAAGATTTTGGAAAAACAGACGAAGGTAACAACATATTGGGATTTTTCTTTTATAGTCAAAAATCAGAATCAGAAGAGCGATAAGAATATTTCATCCTTTCAACTCCGTGTTGGAGGATGCTGGCCAGTCGAAGCAGAAAAGGTCCTAATGGTTGGTTACTTTTTTTTGACACGAAGATAGTTCACCCTCTCCCTCCCCTTCTGTGAATGCTTCATATTTTACTTCTGATCAAACTGGCGATTTGACCTTTTCAACTTCCTTATTTATATAAACGTGTTATACTTGTATACTGAGCTGCTCTACATAAACTGGTTGACATTTATAATTGGAAGTGCTGTTAAGTACATTATCCCTTAATAGAAAGTGAAAATATTTTCAAAAATTTATTAGGGCTAGCTCTGTGAATATCAATTTTTTACGGAGTGTATATCTCTCATAAAATGTGTATATTATGATACTGAAATTATTTCTGTTGATAAAACCATCCAGTGTCGTTTACATAGGTAGTATCCTATCTATTTTCGCTCCTCTAACCACTCACGAATTCATAGAACAATAGCATGGTGTCGTTAATACTCCCCTAAAAAGAGCAAGAAAAAAATTTAAATTTTCCGCATTGTTTGCTCTACTAAATTGAGAAACCTTCTAAAGCTTCGGGTTCTGCTTTATTCCTTGTCTGTTCAGAGGTCGATTTGGGGATGAGTAATGCCACAGTATTTGCATTTTTAACAAGGCTTTTGTGAATGGACTGTTGTCCATAAAATTTTACCCGTACAACTTCCTGTAAATTGCACCATTAAAAAAACACAAAAAGCGTTGAAAATGTCTGACAAGTCATTATTTGTCAAGTGATTAAGGAATTAGAAGGGACTCATTACTTTCTAGGGTGTTTGCAAATGGTGATTTCTTGTATATGTGTCAATTAGGGTGTAATCATATGAAAATTGTGGGAGGCCCACTAGCATACAGAATACTAATGGATGGATTTTTTCTATGGTCATGGTATGCAGAGCACATGCTCCCTTCTAATGATGCAAAATAATGTATATGTATGGGTATAGTTTGGGAATTATGTTTGAAGTTTAATGTTTCGAAAGTGTAAGATATTAGATGAATTATTAAAATTTATATTTCAAGACGAGAATCCCCAATTTTAAAAGTGATTACCCCCTGGACTTCGTTCAAGGAATTGTAAATTGAAAATACGTACGTATGTACATATGCATATACCTACATAGGAACATTTACTCTACATAAGGATACATGTTTTTGCACATTAGCCTTCGAAACATTGAAACCTACATACCATATGCACTATTTACATATACATATGTAGATTACGTGAAATGCTATGTCTGAATTATTGAGGGTACATAATAACCCTGTACAGTAAGACGTTTTGTTATTTTCTGACTTCATTTAGGAATGTTTCGTATATTATCTCACTTCATGTCCTTGAGCTTCTAAATTGGGAAATTGCTGGAGAATATTCCCAGGAGTGAATTATTACTGGAGTCAAAGGGGCTTTTCTCCTTGGAAATCAGTTAGAGACCGAGAATGAACTTTTGAGATTGTGTTTTAAGGTTTTGAGTGAAACAAAACCTTATTAAAATCGATTCAATCTGCCTCCCCGTCTTCTGTCTGCCTGCCACATCAGATTTATTCGGAAATGGTTGAACCTAGTGTTACGAAATTCGATCAGAAGGTTTATTCTGGAAATTTGTTTATATGTAGTCCTTAGCATTTTTTTTTGTTCAGGGGCTCCTCATATATGCAAAATCATAAAATTTGCTCATGTGGGGTATCAAATGAAAGGGCTCAACTATTACTTTTCGAGGTTTGTTTTATTTCTGATATTGGGTGAAATATAGGAGAGTGGGGGCTGAAAATCTTTGCTACAATGGTTCTCCGAACCTATCGAAACCGAAAATAAAAAAAATCACCATGGTGCATCTGTATGAATTGCAGGCTTCCAAATAAGTGCCGCTCCGATATCTGCTCAAATATTGGCATATTGACGAATTTTAGAAATTTACCCGAAAACCTCGCCTAAGACATAATTTTGGGTAAAATGTAAAGGAAATTCAACCATAATTAACAAAGTTATAGAAGGTGAATATTTTCTATTTAAAGTGAATTCATTGTACTTGAAGGCGTGTATGACGTGTATGTGTCAATGTAATATAACAGCACCAGAATAAATTCAGTTCACATGAACGAAGTTCGCATTCGAAGCTCTCAACTCTCGTTCCTAGCTCATTTTAAAGATTTTGTGTAAAACACTTTATGACAACTTTTCACTTTATGACTTTTTCCAAAAATTTAAATTACATATCTAATTCTATATAGGATATGCTATAAATTCATTCATTAGATTAAAAATACATTCGTTTTTTAACGGAAAACATCTTTAAAAACTTTGAGTACATTTTTTTCGCCACTGTATCTGTCTAGTTGTCTATTGGTCACATGTAAATATTTGAAAATGGTTACCTGCAGTGATACCAAATTTAGTAAGAATGTTGAAAGTGTAAGTCCCCAAACATATACAGGATGGCATAATTTTAAGTTGAGTTAAAGGGATGCATGTAGAGAAATGGTGTAAATTTTGGTTCCAGAATAGGATGTCAAATTAAACTGATCCTTATTTTGAAATTTATTAGAATAGGAAATGAGTTTAAGATTTAAGTATGAAACTCAATCTAATAAGCCGCCTGCCGCAAAATTTAAAGAAAATGAAAATAATTTTGATGCGCTTTCCACGTTCTGATAAATGACAAAATAACCGAAAAGTTGAGCTAGTAAGGTTTCGTTGCCTTTCGTGAAATAGGTCCAAATATTGGTAAAGTCGGTATTGGTAGCGATTTCGTTGAATGCAAACTACCCCATCATAAAAGGTATAAAATAACCCACTATGTTGGACACAAGTAGAAAGACACACTGCGGAAATTGGCAGTTTAAAAGCAAGGTAGCGTCATTAGCAACTCATATAAAAGCACGTTGAAAAGCGCCATGGCATTGGAAAATGTCACCATATGCGCGGGAGTATAGGTTTACTTATAGAAATTACACCAAGTATTGTGGGCAGCGAAGTTTCACAGCTGCCTGGCTAGAAGAAAACTGTTTATCTTCGAAAATAACGGAGAAACAGTCTGCTTTTGTAAAAAAACGTGCTATCAAAATCTTTGACCTTCGGTATTCAGTTTGGTAGTCTGTCAAAAGTAAACTTAGGGCTTTTCAGGTAAGCCAATATGGAGCTTAAAAATTACGAGATACATGCTACCGTCAAGTATGGCGACATCAATCATTTGGGGTTTCAAAGCGACTAGGATGAAAAGTCATATTCATCGACTAGAACATGAAATGAAGTATACTCTAATATGGTTTGTTTTAATTTGTTACACCACGCCACCTATGACAAAGAACAACCATTTGTCTTTTGGTAGGACAACAACCCTCAGTGCCCTTCCTTCTCGGCATGAGAATGGTCATTCTATAATGCCCCACGCTGAATCTATATGTTTCCCCTATTGGTAAACCTTAACTAGGTCCAGGTCCATCCAGCAAAGTTACGAAATTGTAAACGTTTAAATCGTGAAACCATTTAAATCGTTTGTGAACTATCGTTAAATTCTTCTGTTAGTCATAAATGCTTTATATCTAGTCTTCGTATACAGTACGTTCATGTTTGCTACGTTCTGCACCACCACTGTTTTTTATAGTTGTATTATGGTCATTACTGTGGAAGTGCCTTTCCCTCATTTGAATATGTCACAAATCAATTTGCTATTTACTTCGGACAATGAAGCTTTACGGGATGCGGTTCCTCCTATGATGTGATGGAGATAGGGCAGTGAAGAAACTCCCTCACCGTTTTTGACAACTTGTATACAGTTTCTTTCTACGGGCAGACGGATAAAAAATACGAAAGATTTATTTGTCGAATGACTCACACTGCTTAACTCACTGTTGCCTTAAGGGGTCATCCTGTGTGTAGGCCGTTTTTTCGTTTTTCTAGATATTTTTTATGAAGAACTGGATAAAGGTACAAATACGAATTTTTCACCATATATTTATTAATATCTAAGCATGCGTTGTCATTTCCTGTCCGATAGCACGTTATTGAAATACAGAGCAACTTCTAGACCCATCTCCGAAAAAAGGTGTTTTTCTGCTGCCACATTAGAGGGCGTTGTATTCATCTTAAGGAAAAAATGTAAACGGCACTTTAACGTGCAGACTTAACCACAGTCTGCAAACCAGGATTACTAAAAAATATTGAAAGCTAAAATTGTTGGTGCCTTGTCAAACTTGGACACAATTTCACTGATGGTCATAGCTGGAGCGCAGCGACTCCAATTTTTTTTCTGAAACTAAAAAGTTTTTAATTATATATTAATAACTATTTTCTAAGAATATGAACATCAATGTGGGTAAAAACAAAAAATAAACAATTTTCAGTTGTTGAAAAAAATCAATTTTCGCCACTTGCTTTTACAAATAAAGCAAAAAAGCATCGTTAAGGAAATGACATCATCCCAAATATTGGTTCACTTTCTTTGAAATTTTATAAAGAATCAAATCCCCAAATTTCGTAATGATCGGTTTATTGCTTTTTGAGCTAGAATTCCCGCAAATGTGACGGACAGACAGACAGACGTACACATGGACATTGAAGTTTAGTTCATCTCCTACTTTGCATAACGTTGAGCTTATTGCACGCTGGGTGGCAAACAGTTCAAATTCCAGCTGTTTTCGTGCTTAGTTATAAAGTTTTAAGGAATCATTTTATACGTGTACTGCACTGGTGCCACAATGTCGCCAGAAGTTAAATAATACAGCGTTTCTAATGCGGAATAATCACACTAACCTCTCTCCATCTGCTATTTTTAAAGTGCTAGTACGGTACGCTATTGAATTAAGGTTTTTATTTTTGCTTTTTTTGGATTCCATAAACCTTCAGAAATCACGTCCTATATTTTTATAAAGAAATTAAAAAAAAATAAGAATGTTGCAGTACTTCTAGTCTTCGCGTATCAGCGTTTTCGTGCACCGCAACAGTAGAATTGTAACCTAGAGTGGTGTCTGGAGTCTTAGTCTAGAGGAACAGGAGTATGTTAAATCTGTTTTTGAAAATTTTACAGACGACGACTTACTCAAGGTTTTTTTCTGGAAGAACACTCAAAATAGGAATGATTGTTATAATAAAACGCTGCAGGCGTTTGCGAGCAAGGAAGTCGTTGAGTTGGGTGTGCATATTTTACCAGCCACTCTGATAAAAATTCTGCACATAATGGACCGGCCATTTTGCTTTAAATCCTACGAAAACAAAGTAAGAAAAGATGAAGAGAGGCCGAAAATGATACGATGGCTGCGGCTTTGGCGTTCCAAATAAGTAGTCAAGCAAGAAGAGGAGCAGGAATATGTCAACTCAGGAGTACTTTTGTATGGTCTAGGAATAGCAGATTGACCAATTAATAATAATAATCGTTGGTGCAACAATCCAATAGATCAGGGCCTTGAAGTGTGTTACAGTATTTCATTCAATATCATAACGGTACTCTACAGTACACTGTAGGAGGCAATGTAGCCAGCAGTGCGCTCGCCCGAGATTATTAGTCTGATTTGATTCAGGTACTCATTCACAGCGAATCCCTGATAGCAAATCCCTCTGGCACCAGTGGGATTTGAACCGCGGCCTTCCGCTACGGCAGCCCAGCGCTCTAACCACTTGAGTCATCCAGACAGATTGACGAATTGTAAATGTTAAAACTTAATTTATTTTTAAATATTACTGAAACAAATGGTGAAAAAAAGTTTAAACCTGCTTTTCCCAGCTCCAGAATATCGCCAAACAATAAAAAGAAAATTTTTTAACCAAAGATCGTTGATATCAATCGTTCGCCATTTCTTATGTTTCCTTGATTTTTTACATAAGGTGTAAAATTTTCATGAAGGGCTCCTTGTTTTTTGAAATGCACTTTTTAAGGTTTTGTGTGAAACAAATCGATCCAATGTCTACGCGTCAGTCTGTCTGTCTGTCTACCCGTCTGTCACACCCGATTTACTCTGAAATGGCTGAACCGATTGTCACGAGATTTGATGAGGATATGTGGTCTGTGGGTCTATTTACATGCTTCGAGTGGTACCGTTTTGTGTTGATTTTCAAGGGGGCTCCGCATACATGCGAAAGGAGGACAGGATATGGTTATGATGATAAGTATTTTTCGAAACTTATCTTATTTCTGACATTAGGTGAAACATAGGGGAGTCTACCCAATCGAAAAATTTGAAAAAAATCACAATGTGGCATCTTTAAAAAGTTTTGGCCTCAAAATGCATCACGTAAATTTATTGCTTTCTAGGACGTGTATGACGTCTTCATCATATGTATAAAGTGAACTTTTAGGAGTCCCTGGAGACAATTCCGCTTTTCTATAAATTACTGGAGACAAGCATGTGTGTGTATACGTATATGCTAATGAAATATGTAGGTAGTGTTCAATAGGATGGACGTATGTATGTATGGTTTCGAATACAGAGTAAAGTAGAAATGCGTGAATATAGATTAATCAATTTTGTACACAATGTTTGTTTCTGGAATCCCGACTAGATTTTTAATATTTCCAGCGTGCCATTTTCGAGATTAACTGTCCGCAATGGGACGAGGGTTTTTTAGAGCACCTATATTCCTCGGTAATTTTTTGAAAAATTATGAAACAAGAAAACAATCCCGAAAGGTGAAATGCTAAAAATAAGTGCGCAGCTGGGTTGTTTGGGGGTAATATTTTGCTACAATATCCATTGCCGTGAGTCAAGTTCAGTCGCTTTACCACAGATTTCGAATGATGTATTTGGAAGTTGACGTAGTTGAACATTTTTAATGGCGAGCTTTGTTCACTTTAATATTTGGAATGTATGTGCCAGTAAAAATGCTACGAACATGTTGACTGTTCTTATTTTATATTTTTCCGATAAAAGCTACAGATATCGCAGGAATTCGATAAGCAAAGCATTCTTCAAACCATCAACTGGAGGATGGGATCATTCCAAGATCTTCAAGTACCTATTGAAGTCCACACCGTCGTTGCTTGGATGTAGAGTTCACCAATTCTATTTTGGGAGTATTCGTGATGACATTCGCCTTGCTTGGGTTTGAAAAAATGTAATTAATATAATTTAAAATACTCATCATCATATAGCTTGATGTTATCTAAATATCTTTAGCCACTCAAGTTATCTAGCTTCACTTAGAAGTCACGCAGCAGGATGATTCAATGATAATGTCCCCTCGTATATAGAGTAGTGGTACAGTGGCGTGTAAGCGCGCGTCGACTGGACAGTATTCCTAGGACGACATTCGCGGTCAATTTTGCAAACTTTTTAGGTTTTTGGACAGCTGTGCTCTCTTGTTCGACTCGGGCCAACCAGAAGGGTTTGTCTAGAATTTCTATAAAATATTTTAAGCGGTAATGTTTAAGGGCGTAAAGAGTTGAAAAATGCAAAAAATAGAGAGAGGTCGACCAGCGTTCGATGAGTTGCTTCGCTGTTAGTCGCAATTGTCAATCGGCGTCAATCAGGTCTGGTTGCTCTCAGATGAACGCCCTAATTAGATAGAATGATAATCTTGCAGATTATTGCCAGGAACTTTACTTCTGCAATATAGGCGTAAGATATCGATTAGTCAGGAATGTTATATAGCAACTTAACAAATTTCTAGTTGGCTATAGAGAAGATGTTAACGTGTGTTGTTTAAAATGCTTTTCGTAAATTAACTATATAAATCATAATAAGTCAATATGAACTTGCTTTTTTCTTCTTAAATGAAAATCAGTTATTGTTCATACGTTTTCTGTTATCAAGAGAAACAAATAAATTATTTGGAATATGAATTTTAAGTTAGGCCAAGAAACATATTGTGGTTTTCCTTGGTTGTAATATTTGATTTAATTGCTGAATCTACTTTACAAACAACGGAAGACTTTTCTGGAGAGACGTAGGAATTTCATGAGAATCCAGTCGTTCAAATCAGTCTCGAATGTTTATAATGGTTTGAATTGCAAATTTAAACATTCGCCTTAAAATCGCTCTGTGAATGTATATTCATATAAGACAAGAACGGATAAAATAATTTTAAACGGTTTTATGAGAGGAATAATCAAGGAAGCGGTTAGTGGAATAGCGGTTCTTTTCTTCTGTGTAATTCATGAAACCTTTCTTCCGGTGAAAACGCTTTATCTTAGGCAAACATTTTGAACTCAGGGAAGGTAGCATTCGGTAAATCCAATTGGGGAAATTTTAGAGAGGAAAAAATATATCTTTAGATATCTGGCATGGCGCGGCAGGACTAATTCAATAAGTTTAGTACATAATAATGCACATATGCATTCGAATTTAGACATACATATGTACAGAGGCCAGCATCCGTATTCGTACACCGTGAGTATTGAGGGAAAAAATTAAGTAATCATGAAAAAATAAAGAATTTTAAACATTATTTTTACATTGCGTAAATTTTATATAAATACAATATCTAAATCCAATTAAATTTACAAAATAATATTCAAATTCAATTACTCAACAATAAAATAAAATCCAAAAATTAAGTATTCAGTTAAACTGTCGTATAACTAAACGACGCATTCGTATTCGTACGTTATGAATTTCGAGAAAAAACAACGAGAAAATTAAGCATTTAGTATTTAGTCGGGTAGCCTTTGTTTTTAATAACATGTTTTAATCGATTTGGCATCGACCTCACCAATTTTTCTGTAAATAGAGGGGATATTGCACTCCATTCTTTTCCGATTGCATCTTTCAAGTCTGCCGCGTTTTTTATATTATATTCTTTTAACCCTCTTTTAATTTCCGACCACAAATGTTCTATCGGATTAATGTCCGGTGATTGGGGGGGTGTCTGTAATACTTTAGGGCAATTATAAAGTAACCATAAACGCGAATTGAGAGCCGTGTGTTTCGGATCGTTATCTTGATAAAAAATAAAGTTATCTTGTATTCGTAATTTTTCCGCGCTTGGGTTTAAATTACATTTTAAGATATTCACATATTTGGCAGCATCCATTATTCCATCAATGAAATGCAAATTGCCCGTTCCTGCTGCAGAAAAACACCCCCACACCATAACAGATCCTCCGCCATGCTTTACGGTGGGTATTAGGTTCTTCGGATGCAAGCTTGAATTCTTCTCTCGCCAAATTTTTCCAATTCCGTTCGAGGTGATGATATTAAATTTACTTTCGTCTGTAAATATTACCTGTTTCCAGAAGTCGTAATCCTTGTGAATATATCTTTTCGCGAAATCTAACCGTTTAATTCTATTTACTTTATTGATATACGGTTTCTTTCTTGGTACAGAGTTAAAGAGACCATACCTTTTAAGTGCCCTTCGGACGGTATCAACAGAAACTATTTTATTAAAATGTTGATGGAGTCTTGCGGTTATCGTTGTAGCACATTCCTTAGGATTTTTTTTTATTTGCCTTAAAATAAAACGTTCGTCTCGCGGTGTCAACTTTTTTCGTCCTAAATTTCTCGGCTTATTTCCCAGCATATTCTCCGACTTGTACTTTTGAATTATATACTGAATCGTTGATTTAGCTCGATCAACGATATTACTTATCTCGCTTAACGATTTTCCCTGATTATGTAGGGATACAACGATTTCACGGGTCTCTATTGAAGTTTCCTTGCCTTTTCTGCCCATCCTGCACTTTTTATCACTTCGAACACTTGTTTCGAACTACAATGACGTTTTTGAGTGCTAGAAAAATTCTAGAACAGAAATCATTTCTAAGAATATACCCAAAAATTCAACAGCTGAAATATAACGGGACATTTTTTGCTCGTACGAATACGAATGCGTCGTCGAGTATCGATCATGATTTTTGTTAATTGCTGTTCTTTCGTCAAGTACAGTTTGTGGTGAATTTAGGAAAAAAAAATTCACAGCATAAGTGATCTTCTGTATATAACTAAGCCATAAATGAATTTAGGTGTGCATTTTCAGTTATAACTGTCGCGAAGAACAATTTTTATTTTATAGTGTCTCAAAAGAAATAGTTCATACGAATACGATTGCTGTATGTATATTCTGTTTGAAATTAATCATTAGAAGCTATGTGGTTGTATGGATGCGGTGGTAGTAAGAGTAGATTATTTATTGTCTATCTGTTTTTTTTATACGTTGGAAGGTGGAAAGTTTCAAAACCTGCGGCTGACTTTTGTCATACCGTTATGTAAGACTTTTACTCACTAAAACCACCACTTCCTTCTCCTTCGTTTACCCTACGGGATGTTTCAGAGGCTATTATGTGGTCCACGATATTCTCGGATGTCAATTTCCGCCTCCGCTTTGTATGCGGCGAACCGCGGGCAGTTAAAAACAACATGCTCCGCGTCATCCGGAATCATAATGCATGTCGGGCAGTACGAGGAGTTGTCACGCCCGAAGCGATGGTATCCTTCGTGTTCGCTTAGGAATTGAGTTAGGTGGTAACTAACCTCACCGTGCCTTTGTTTGATCCATTTAGAGACATCTGGAATAATCCTGTGTGTCCAGCGTTCTTTAGGTGAATCATTCCATCTTTTTTGCCATTCTATAGATTCAGTTCGTGCCAATTGCCGACGATAGGTATAGGACTTGCCGATTGGATCTGATGGGTCATAGAGGCGTCAACCCTCGTTCGCTAAGATGTCGGAGATGATGGGGATCATGCCTGCTATCACATAAGCCGCTTCGTCTAATGTTGTACGGTAAGTGCACAACCTTCGCTGCGATTTTATCGGTATCAGACTGGAGCTGCATAAAGCAAGATGGAGCTGACAACTTTCGAGATCAGGAGCAGACGGTTTTGCCTTGGAGCACCTATATTTGGTAACATTCTTGCCAATAATGCAGCCACTCCGGAAGTTTTGGTTGTTAAATTTGGACATGAATTTTATTCTTTGGTAAACCATGACTGCTAGGTATTCAAGCGTTGGCTGCGATTGTATGATGTGTTCACCAATCCTGATCTTTATCGATGTTTGCTTTCTTCGCTTGGTAATCAAAACTACCTCGGTTTTATGCTCCGCGAGTGTCAGACCAGCTTCCTCTAGCCAAGACCTGATTTCAAAAATTGCCTCGTTTGTGACTACCTCGATCTCATCAATTTTTTGTGCCATGATGGTCACTCCGATATCGTCTGCGAAGCCAATGATTGTCACTCCTTTGGGTAGTTGCAACTTTTAAATTCCGTCATGCATTATTATCCACAGGAGAGGACCGAGGTTCCTTGTTCCTTGTGGAACCCCGCAGGTTGTTGTATACGCCTTAGGTCCATCGTTCGAATCGTAACACAATATCCTATTCCGGAGAAATTCCATGGCTATGTGCACCAGGTATTTAGGTGCCCCCAGTTTGACTAAAGCCGCAATTATTTCGCTCCATTTTGCCGTATTAAAGGCATTCTTCACGTCGAGAGTAACTATCGCGCAAAATTTATTGGCCTCCATTGCTTTTTCCGGAATTTGTGTCACCGTGCTTATGGCATAGATAATAGTTCTTGAATTTCGGAATTCGAACTGTCTGTCTGAGAAACTACCCTCCTTTTCTATGATTGGTACAAGCTTTGCCGATGCCGCTTAGCAGGCATATAGGTCTATAAGACCAAGGATCACCCAAAGGTTTATTTGGTTTCGGGATAAGCACAAGCTTCTGTCTCCTCCACTCTTCCGGGAAAATCCGGCCAGGGTCAGTGCTTTACTCGGAGTGCCGTCTAAACCGGGAGCTTTATTTTCGGCAATCTTCTTCTTCTTCCAGGACTTCTTCAGGGGTTACCTCGGATGTTTCATCGGAATCTATCTGGAAAGTGGGTAGGTTCGATTGACTTGAAACGTATGGGAAGAGAGTGCTAATGATATCCCGCAGCAAATCACGTTTGGTGATCGGCGGTGAGCGCTTACTCTTGATTGATATCATAATTGCCTTATATGAACCTCCTCATGGGTCGAAGTCCGCCTCCTTGCATAACTTCTTCAAGTGTTCAGTTTTACTACTAAAGATGGCTGCTTGTAATTCTTTCCACGCCTTCTTATATCGGTTGTGTAACTCTTCAGACTCAGGTCGGTCTCAACTACGTTGGCTGTGTCTTTTGGCTTTAAGCAAACTTTACGAAGTTCTTCGATTTCGGCATTCCACCAGAAGTTGGGCATTCGTTTCTTGAGTACCGTGCGGCGAGGCATGGAAACGTTACATGCTTTTTGTATCTTTTCAAGAACCTGCGTCACTTTTTCTCGTACATTTCTCACTGGCATCGCTTCCTGCAGAAGCATTTCTTCGAACATTTCTTTATCTTGGATGTGAAACCTGCAAACCTGTCAACTGCAGTTTCCTTGATTCGCTTTGCTCCTGTCGTACGCTCCATCTAGAAGATGGTAGCCTGATGGTCACTGTGCGTATATTCCTCACTCACCTACCATTGGAGATCCTTAGATAATGTATCGCTAACAAACGTAAGGTCTATCACCGATCCCACATCCCTTCCCGGAAAAGTATTGATGCCTCCAGTATTTGTCAGAATGACATTCGGAGGTGAAAATACTTCGTGGAATATGCGGTCTCTAGCATTTGTTTCGCGACTACCCCAATCTTCGGCCCAAGCGTTAAAATCGCCAGCTATTATTATTGGGTTGTGGCGGCTTGCTTCGGAAGCCAACTTTTCCACCTTCAATACGAATTCATCTAGCGCGAGGCTCGGCGCAGCGTAACAGCTGAATATCTGAATGCCGCCTACCTTATAATAACAATAATAGTTGGTACAACAATCCGTATTGGACCAGGGCCTTGAAGTGTGTTAGAGCACTTCATTCAAGACCGTAACGGTACACTGCAGAACACTGTAGGAGGCAATATGGTCGACATTATGCTCGCCCGAGATTATTACCCTGATTTTGACTCAGGTACTCATTCACAGTTGAGTCGACTGGTATCCGACGTCAAATCACGATACAAATCCCACTGCTGCCAGCGAGATTTGAACTGCGACCTTCCGTACGACAGCCTTGCGCACTAACCACTCAGGTATCCGGACACACCGCCTACCTTAGCTCGTGTGAATCCGTCTTCTGGCCTATTGCTCGCATTTTCGATCGCTCGGTTTTTGAAAGTCAAGACTGCCGCTTTGGCGCTCCTGTCTGATACAAAGACACCACTGTGGAAGTCTTTGTGATATTTCCATGTAATGGCAACGTCAATCTCATTTTTCAGCACGCTCTCAGAGAGCAGTTCCTGAACTGCCCGGAAATGGTTTAAATTCTGCTGTAGGAGTTTCATTTACGAAAAGCTGAAATCGCCTTCTTAAATGCCGGATATCTGTGACTGCTTCTGATTTGGTCGACTTCCTCCTGTGTTTTGCTGCATAGCAGGCATTTAGAATTCGCATTGCACTCTTTGACAATATGTCCTTCTTCTCCGCATCTTTGGCACAACTTAGATATATCGTACTCGCTTGAACAGTTTCTCGAAATGTGTCCAAATTCCAGGCTTTTGAAACACCTCTTATTAATTTGGCATTTTTTGGAAATGTGGGGAGTGAGAGGATCAAAAGTAATCATTTCTTTAACGAAAAATTCTTCAACTGAAACGATTACTGTGTGCTCATTCACGAATTGAGGGGTAGCTGGAGGATCACCTTCAGTTAATGCACTATAAGGTACAAGGAAAAGAGTTTTCGATGAACTCATTGGAGGGTTTGGAGAGGAGGATATGCCGATTTTTCGTTATGATCGTTTCGTTATCTGAATAAATAATGCTCTCACGTTATGTGACACTAAATACTATATGAAACTTATTTTCAAATAAGATCAGTTGTATCTAAAAGCTAGCAATAAGTCTCCTTAGGAAATAATTTCTGAAAAGTTCGAATTGTAGTGAAGAAGAAGGTGCCAACGAAATGTTCACCAAACAACCCTGGTAATAGTACCTGCTCCTACTCTTCAAGTTATAGTGCTGCAATTTGCACATTTATTTATAGTGCTGCAATATTGGGCGGCTAGCTAACATATTTGTATGATTTGCTGCAGATCGTGTCACTGTTGTTGGTCTATTCCCGTACCGGATAGGTAGTTGACAATGTCGAGTTGCATGAAGTTCGAGATGTATCCAATTACATGTTTGATTTGGTGACCCGTCTACTTGGAGGTTTTTCGTTGTTGTAATTTCATACTAGCTGAGGTTGACACCCCAAATCGCGAAGTAGAGATTTTTGAATGGCTATACTCCCCTTTTTGCATGTATGGAAACCCCCCCCCCCCCCCCAATAAATTCGACGTAAAAGGATGGAACTCACTGTAAGCGTGAGCGTTTACAGTTGCCACCTTCCCTCCGAATTCAGTGTCAATCGCTATAACCGTCTCCGAGCAAATTGTGTGTGACAGACAGACAAACAGACAGGCAGGCAGATACCTAGATGAGTTCACCACAAAAGTGGAGATCTGCGAGGCCTTAAAGTCCCAACTCGGGCTAGATTCGGTCCTTGAGTCCAACGTGATAAGGCTCCGTAATGAATATAATGGTACTCAGACGGCCACAATAGCCTTACCATTCGAAGCAGCAAAAAAGAATATTACTTTTGACAAAATATGAGTCGGTTGGGTCAGAGAGAGTAGATATCGACAAAGAGGTGTTTCGAAAGCCTGGAATTTGGACACATTTCGAGAAACTGTTCAAGCGAGTACGATATATCTAAGTTGTGCCAAAGATGCGGAGAAGAAGGGCATATTGTCAAAGAGTGTAATGGGAATCCTAAATGCCTGCTATGCAGCAAAACACAGGAGGAAGCCGACCAAATCACAGGCAGTCACAGATATCCGGCGTTTAAGAAGGCGATTTCAGCTTTTCGTAAATGAAATTCCTACAGCAGAATTTAAACCATTTCCGGGCAGTTCAGGAACTGCTCTCTCAAAGGGTGCTGAAAAACGGTACACTACAGTACACTGTAGGAGGCAAAGTGGTCAGCATTGCGCTCGCCCGAGATTATTACCTTGATTTGACTCAGGTACTCATTCATAGCTGAGTCGACTGCTATCTAACGTCAGATCACGATACAAATCCACTCAGCTATTCGGACATTTACCATAATGAGCGGTACTGGCATGTAAAGTGAGGCGGGTTTCAATAGAAGTAAGGTTACATTTAGAGTTAAAGGCATTAGATTAATTGGTGTGGATAATGTGTATAGGTAGGACTAAAATCGCTACAAACCATGAACGTGGAGAAGGGACAACTACAGTTAAGATTTCCGATATTTCATCCCCTAAAACGGGCTCGGACAATGATGTGTAGTATATATGGTACAGGAAGTAAAAAATAGTAAACAAGTCGGGAAACCGGAAGCTGGGCGCTTCAGGTACGAAAGGTTTTGTGTATTTCTTTGCACGTAGCAGGTAATATATGCATATATTATGTGAGAATATCCACTTTCGGATGACATTGACATTCATAGTCTTGAATTTACAAGGAAGTGACAACTTTGACGTATTATAACTTTGTTAGTAATAGTGGTATTTCGACCAAACTTGGTGAGATCGTGCTTTATGTTATACCCTATATTATTGCGAAATTTCATGTTACTAACATGAACTTAAGGGGGGTTTTGCAGCCAATTACTAAAAATTATGGTAATATACTATTATTAACTTTATTTGTACAGATATCAGTATGGAAGGTATTTCGGAGCCTAGGCACCATATAGTGGCAGCCCCCTGATTTTTTTCAGATTTTTCGGTTTGTTAGTTTCTGAGAATGGCCTCCTTAAAGGAATGGTCACTTTCAACTCCCCGCACTCCCCACCTTTCTAACAAATGTCAAAACTTAGAGCGGCTTCGAAAAGTACTGATCGAGACCTTTAATTTGATACCCCACATGAATATATTTGATGAAAAAACAATTTACACCCCCCTTTTGCATGTATGGGGACCCCCCCTTAAATTCAACGTAAAAGGATGTAACTCACTGTATGCGTGAGCGTTCACAGTTCCCACCTTTCTACCGAATTTGGTGTCAATCGCTGTAACCGTTTCCGAGAAAAATGCGTGTGACGGACAGACAGACAGACAGACAGACAGACAGACAGACAGACGGACAGACAGACAGACAGACAGACAGACAGACGGTAAACCGATTTTAATAAGGTTTTGTGTTTACACAAAACTTTAAAAATGATGCCTGGTGAAAAGTTCTCAACTTAGAAAATTATCATGATGGTTTATGTTGTTCGGTGAGGCATGCAGGCAACACTGAATAATTAAATTAAACCTATCTTGAGTAAAGTAATACCAAAAATGATTATAAAGTGCATAACAATTTAGAGAAGAAAGAGGCTGAAAGGTGGAAGGAGAGGCCGAATGAAAAATTATAATCCTTTCAATACAAAAGTGTTGCAAGGGGAATGGAAACAGTGAGAAGGCGAAAACTACTATACTTTTTGATCACGCTAAGGCACTTAGCAAGGTATGCATCCAGTGATACTAAAGGAGGGTATGGAGTACCTAGCGCGGTTTCTTAGAAAAATGTTTCTAGAATGTTTTCCTCTGAACAGTTTTAATGCCGAAGCCTGGAAAAGACGACTATATATACCAAAGGAATTCAGACAAATTAACTTTACATAATTCTCGCTGAAATGTCTATATAGAACGCTTAAGTGTCTCATTCGCGAGAAGGCTCGAAGGTTGCACCCACTAAATGAAAGCCAACATGCTTACCAACATGGAAAGTCCAGCTCTGCTGTTACCATTTCTTAGTTGTAAAAATAGAGGATGCAATTCTGAAAGGCGAGTACGCAATAAAACAATGTCGGGGCTTTTGACTGTGGATTTTTTTTAGAAATTTTGTGATTTTCCAGAGAGCATGGTGTCGATTATGCTTTAATTAAGCAGATCTAAGTCAATGCATCGGTAGCTGTTTGCTGAACTAGGTGTTGATCGCTACCTGAAAATAGAAGCAGCGAAATGCTGCTCCCAGGCCGGAGTATTAACTTCACTGTGTTGATTGACTTTTTGCGAGTTACAAAATTTCCCAGTATGCGCCCAATTTTATGCGTATAACACGGCTGTCACAGCTGTTCGAGACTTCTAAGCGGTGTGTAGAAATATACAATGCGCCGTTGATTTGAATGACAGTTGGTGCATCAGCCATGCTTGAGTCCACAATCTTCACAAATCATAATGGTATTCTTTCTGAAAAGGATGAAACTGACTGATCTTTGACCACCGAAAAACAGTCTTTCAGATTGAAGTATATGTGATCCTAAAAGCAACAACATAAGTGAGTGATGAACGGTTGAAGGACAGACGCACGGCAACCTGCAGCGGTAGTCAAGCTTTATTGAGCGCATTGAGTAATCCTGTGATCACCTCAAAAATCATTCAGGCATGTAGGAATCGATTGAACTTTATTTCTTAATTAAATAAGGTGGAACCACTCTGGACACCTGGCCTATGTGGCGCAGAGTGAAATGTAATCTCGAATGCCTTAGTAAAAGAAGTTTCAATTTTCATCTAGAGTTGATTAACGTTGGTGTCAATAATTAGAAACAAGCATTAAATTTGCTCCTCTCAAAACCAGGCAAATATATCGCAAAGTTTACCGTGTTGAGAAGCAGGAAGGCTTGCAATAGGATTGATGTTATTTAAAAAAATAGGAATTGTATAAAACACTTGTCGTGGCTGTGATGCGGATGTATTTTACATGTGATGCCGCATAAGTGTGACATAAGATTTTTGGTGATGATGTGATCCGGTTGCAGGAAAAAGCATCATATCCATTAAAGAACCGATAGATGGTGGGTTGGATTATAATGGGCTACTACGGACTGAGTACTCAGAGTCTAAGCTGACTAGGAACAAGTCCTACTATATGAAACGTCTGCTACCTCAGTCTGGCATTTGCTATCATTAATATAAATAACTATAACCAGCATCACCATAAATCCCAACTTAAATATATTTCCATTCTAGTAACCGATGTTATAACTCTTGAATTAACCCATTTGACAACCGCTTCTAACTGCCTCTGAATTCAGAAATGGAAGCTCATCAACCAATTCCCTAAATCCATGCTCTCCCAAATATAACTTCTTTAAAATCGCTGTGAATCGAATGATACAATAGGCAACTTATTTCGTCATTATACTGGAGCAATTTAAGGTAACATAGATATTGTCCGTAACATACACACCTCACCACAAATCCTCCGAGGAATTTTTGGCCCCTAACATGGAATGGACGATTCCGTAGCTTACATAACGACGGTTGCGGTGGGCGGGTCACTTAATCCGTATGGATGAGGATGATCCAGCCTGGAAAGTTTATAAGGGCAATATCTATAGTAGGCAAAAAAGACGAGGCAGACCCTGCCTGAGATGCAGCGATGGCGCAGGTCAGGACGTCAGACGCCAGAGATATGGAGTTGGTGGACTTCGGTGCAAAACCGAGATGTCTGGAGTTCCTTACTACTACTAGCCTAGACCGGATACCGGTTTAGGCGTCGTTGATGATTTCATTGTTAACATCTCCACGAAGGATAGTGCGCGAAAAATGATTGATAACCCCGAAATAGCCTTTTGATATCAAGGAAGTTATTTATGCAATTAGGCCGCGTAAAGTTGGCTTAGGGCATTACAACTTATTATCTGCTTTAGCAAAGCCATCCCGAAAGGTCTATATTTTCTGTTACAAGAGGTTAGCCAGTCCTTTGATCATATTCATTTTCCCGTCCCCCACTTTATTGACAGATTTGGAAATGATGATGTATGAAGTGCATCTCGTGTAAGGTCCTTCATTGTTCCGCTCGCCCGTTGACATTTCATGGCTATATACGATGATGATAATTCGAAAAATCTGTCTACCACACTCCTCTTAATTGTTGAGTGCATTAGAATTGAAATTGGCAACTTCGTTCGCAAAACCAATTTCCGCAACTCTTCCTTCCCGTTTGATAATTGTTTGTTTCGCAGGGAAGTTAGAGCAGTTCTCTGCAACGGTCGTCCTCTCCCATGACCAATATGTTCCTAATTCTGAACAAAACGATCCAGTTCTTTCCTAATCCACCACCGTTCCCATCATAAACGCTGTGCCTTAACTGTTGTGATGTCGACTATTTATAAATTAAACGTTACTAAACAAACTTTCGTTCAAATCTTTTGAGTAAAGTTGTTAATAGATACTATGATATGTCGCCTTTGCATATCCAAAAACCGACAAGTAGTTGCCGAAATTAATAAAGAATTTTAGTAAATCCTAACACTGCTTCCTTTTTCTTCTTTTATAAAGTAAACTTTGTTTTGGGAATGACAGCACGGACAACAAATATGATTGATTCAATCAGAAATTCGGGTTAAAGGTAAAGTTCGTCACCAGTTTTATTAAATTTTCAATCCGTGTAGCAGTTGGAATTATTACGAAAGTGATATGTAAATATAACAAAAACCCTTCTTGTTTAATGAAGGCTTAACGTTTTCCAGAATATACGATATTCAATTAACAAATTTTACTGTCTGGGTCATGACTATCTAAATTTAATCAAATCGGAATTTTTGTTATCTAAGCATAAAAGATACTTAAAAGAAGTCAGAACCTTGAAAAGTCATTAAAAATTTGAATGTGTTATTTCACCTCACTCCTTTCCTTGACATGTAGCATAGCATAACATAATTTAGAAAGTTTTAAGTTCCTAACAGAAATTTTATGATCCTGAATGAAAAGCAATTGCCGTGAACTTATCTATAGCATGTGGTGAATGTGGGCTGAACACCTTTATATATGTTCATGTCCCCTGAATATATAAATGTTTGCATATATGTATATATATATAGTTGTCGTCTAAAGGGCTGAAGAAAGTTTATTAAACCAACATTCTCTGGAATACTTTGCTTGTGTTTGAACACGCATCACTCGTAGATATAAACTTATATCTTCTGGCGGTCTCTGACGATGTTAGCAGCACGTTTTACCCATGAGGAATAACAGCGAAAAGTTGTGTGTATTTCGTTGCAAAACACCCCAAAGCAGTTACACTTATCTAACGAAGACTAACTAGCGTTTACCGTGCACGTGGTCCTGAATATACTTATATGTACTTGTATGTATGTAAAGAACGGGAGCCTAAATCGGTTACCAAGATTCATGTTAGTTCGATTTGATTGGAGCCAATTCGTGACAAATAGCGTTTTCACAATTCGGTTTTAGGTTAGCCATCTGTGTATCACAAGACAAAATTGAAAGCCAAATGTTTCAATACACAAATGACAGGAATAACTTCTTCGGATGATTGTGAAGTTGACAGAATGATTAGAAATACAAAGATTGAGTTTTATATTTGGGTTTTCGGAAAGGCTTTAGCCAAGCTTCCACCCCATGCGAGGGGTTCAATTAATTTTCATGATTTCGGGGAGCTTAGTGTAGTATGCACCCGTAATCTCGCAGGTTTTAGTTGTATTTGTAGTTACCTGGTCTATATAGCTGCTAGTATCAATAGAGCAAGCCTTTTGCAGTAGGAAATATTAATTTATTCACAAAGCATTAAATTAAGATTGTGATATTTAATAGTTGCGCTATATGACGTTCTTTCTGTGGCTAGTGAACTGTAATAAATAGATATGTATACAAATGTTTTATTCGAAATGATCAAGACGAATAAAACTTATATCGGCTTTTTTCGGCGTATGGGGAAGTAGAATGAATTCCGAACAAGATTGTGTTGCTCTGAATCAGTATATAAATATCATATTAATATTTCAAATTTTGACGCGGTACCATGTGGTATCCACAGCTTCGTAGCAGATCTTTTTTTTCAATACTGTCCAACACCGAACTGACGAAAGATTCATTTGCTTGTATGAAGCGTTTTTCTTTGTCCTACTACATAACATCGATCAAAAATCACACATTACACAACAACATAAAGTGTTATAAAGATTCAGTTTTAAATTGCCATTTTTAATTCTCATTAATAGTTCTATAATAAAACTACACTTACGCGTAATCACTCGCAATTACCAGAAATGCGTTCTAGTTCTCCCAGGACTTCTCGAAACGCTTTGACTTCTCGTCTACTGTTCTGTGCCAAGTGCTCTTAGGGCGACTTACTCGTCGGTCATCTTGGGAGAGTGGATTCCTCTGTATGGCTTAGCTAGTACCGCAATTGTGGCCTATTTTTGATGTGTCAATTATTCACTGCCGCTTCCGCCTTCTGATCACATCCTCAGCAAAAGCGGATCTGGCGCTAGTAATGCGTCCAGTGACATCCAGTTCGATTCCACCATCGGCATTACGTTTCGTAAAAATATGCGTTAATCGGCGTCGATGCTTTGCCTATTAATTCAGATAGGAAGAGAGCGGTGAGCCGTCGGACTGAGAATTTTGGTTTTGTTGGTGTTTATCTTGCGACTCTACTTACCTTTCCTTCCAAATCCATAGCCATTTCACCATGGTCCACGACCCGATGAGAGAATAAACAGATGTACTGAGCATAGTTGAGGTATTTTAGGAGGATATCATCGTCCATAAAACTTTTCAACGTTCTCCGGACAAAGAAGCATGAGCAACGTAGCCGATAGCAAGAAGGAATAATATCGCTGACAGGATACATCCCTGGCAAGCTCCGCTGTGGACATCAAACTCCTCTGAGGTTTTACTCCGATGAAGTAAGTGACATTTTGCGCCATCAGATACCGTTCTGATAATAAGATACACTTTCAATTCACGCTATCGAAATCGATAAAGGGCAGATGAAGCGCACTGTTCAAAATGACCCGTAGGATGTTGATGTGGCCATGTAGGAGGATGGAGAGCGGAAACCAGCCTACCATCTATCGATCAGGCTTTGGAGATATTCTTTGATGGGTTTCGGGAATTATTTGAGCTATTATCTTTGCGGCTGCAGAAAGTACGCAGTCACCACTTCAATTATCACACTCAAAATGGAAATGGAAACGACCATCCCCTTCTTCCAAACTCTGGGAAAAGTCCCGCCTTTAGGATTTCTGTACGAGAGGAAGTAGCAGATCTGCAGAAACTGCAGGTGCAGCGATAGATAACTTTGCGTGGAGGTCGTCATGTCCAGCGGCTTTACTCGGTTTAAATGCCTTGATGACGTTTCCTCGCGATCCTGCTATCAGCCAGATCTTATGACTCTTCTTTGGGATGCGGTGGACGACCTGTGTAGCACCCGAGGAAAGAGCATTTTCGATGACAGCCCAGTGCTCATCGATATTCTGAGGTGGGATGCTCAATCCATCTCCAGTCCGATCAGTAACAATGCTCTTCTACGGTCGAGCGACAGCTGGATCATGTTGAGGTCTTGGTTCATCATGTTGGAAATGGCGAAACCAACACGGAAGTGAATGTACGCAACCGTCAGATGGTGATCCTTTCGAAGTGGGCAACTTGATTGCTCATGCGGTGTCAGTGAGTTGAAACCTTATGGCAGACTCTGTGCTCGAACAATTTGCTATCAGTTATGGGGCGGTTGAAGCTGCATTTCTCCGAGGCTTTTTATCTCTCATCGCCATCATTTTTTTAACCACATTAAATTCGTTTTTTTGTGGTAGAATTTAGTATAGTGCAGTCATTCCAACTACATTTTATTTATTCCTTTTTCTGATCTGAGTATTCCATATTTGTTTTACTGGAATCGTACGAAGAATGCTGCTGCAAACTCTCTCTACTTTATCTGGGCTTGGATCAGCATTCTACATAACTAACGTGGCGGATTTTTTGTCGTGTCTGCCACTAGGTTGTTGGAGCCTACTGTCTACTGTTTGAGTGGGAAACTAAGCTTCCTTTATATTTCGTCGCTTTGGTTGTCGAAGACTCGGAGGGTGTTTGCATTTTTTGCATATCAAGATCCACCGGCGATAATCCGTAGAATCCTCGATTGGGCCGTCCGTGTTAACTCGATATTAAATGTGCACGCTGAACCCTACACCGGAATTCCGAAAATTTACATTGGCATTATGACGATTTTGTCTTGCAGGTGTTGGTATTCGGCGTTTTATTTTGGACCCCATTTGCATTTTCTAGGTATGTTTCCGCTACATTAGTCACTTAATAGTTTCATACCAAAACACGTTATCTTACTCTGTTGGGGAATCGTCACCCGATTGATTGTTGAGCGGTCATTATTACTTCCGGCAGAAAGTGACATTACAACACTTGGTTTCGCTGACGAGAATATTCTTTTTTGTAACCCAACTTTCAATTCGGTGATAGAATTTTAGCTTTTTTATGCAACCGGAGGACCGGAGTGTGTATTTCAAGTGGGAATATCATCCGCAAACGTTGAGGCTGGGAGATTAAGGTCGATTGGTATATCTAAAGTGTAGGTGAGGTACAGTATCGGTCCTAAGACGTTACTTTGTGGAACTTAAATTTGGATGTTTTAATTAGGAGACATGAAGTTTCGCTATTCCATTCTGAATTTTCACTCCAAAGGAAAAGATTTCGAAACTCCATATTTCACTGGAAGTAGCTTCTTTATTTTAAAAATCAGACTTTTTAGAAGGCCTTGCATCGCATTCTAGAAGATCGCCGGAACATACGTTCTATTTTCCAGTACACTTCTTATTCTAGAGGCATGAAAGAAGGAGTGCACAATGGTTCCCTCGAAAGTTGAGCATAGATTTGCGTTGAATATGTGGGTTACGTAGAAGATTGCTAACCCCCAAAAGTTCCCTCATTATTTCCCCACGTACTTATTGCAGAAGTTGTGGTATTTATGCTGTTGCGATATTTGCTTCTCTTACATCGGAATTCTGTGCATTTACTAGAAAAACGACAAAGGGTGGCTTTGAATTTTAGGGTGACATGAAATGTTCGTTATGGGAGATAATATGATATGATGATATGATATGATGATATGATTTGATGATATGATATGATGTATATATAATTACAGGTGCCCATTATAGTCTGCTCTTAAAAGAATGGTATATTTACCGACTCTTTCAACGATTCTTCCAGCAGTTTTTCAAAAACTTCATGGAAGACTACATCCCATTGATCCACCGTGGAGGCAGTAAATCTTTTAGTTTCAAGGAGGCGGTTCTGCAGTTGCTGTTGACCCAGTGAATGCTTCATTCTCGAATTACCTGAAACAACTATGAAATCCACTCACAACCTACTCCACTATACCAATATTAACCTCTTTAACCACTGCATTTGAGGGCAGCTACTCTATGTTCTTTGCCTGTTGCTGTTGTCGCTAATATATCATCAGGGAACCAGAAACCACTCTACTCCTATCAACACTTTGATTTATCACTCTTTGTTAAAATCTTCCAATTGCTATATTGCTTGATTATGTTTGCAGAAAAAAGGTTCAATCTATTATATTTTCGCATAAACTGAACATAAAATCTTATCATTCCTACCATGCGTGGATTTTGACAGACCATATTCCCCTACTCAGTCTTTCGGGTTAATTGTGTTTTTGATTGACGGGAAGATAGACAGGCAGTCAACCGATATTAAAAAAAATGCTTTTTTCACTAAACTCAATTGACTCAAGTAATGTGAAATTTTTTTTTTGTGACTGATATCCTGTAACTTGTGTGAAGCCAAGTTGGCAAAATCAAATGTTTCCTCTGTCAGAATGACGTTGAATGTTACGAACTTATATACGCTATTAATGAAAGTGAATTTTTCCTTGTGAAAATAAATTAGTAAGAATCTACGGAAGTTCATATATCATAGGTTTAATAATTCAACTACAAAATCGGTATTTTTAAGATAATTTCTTTGCAAAGTGTGTGCCTTCGACTATAGTGAGCTTGGCAGCTGAATAAAAAGTAGTTGTTTCATAGATCTTTATATTTTAATAATGATTGTTATTCTGCAATAAACTGAGGTTTATTCCAATTACATATTTTGAATAAATAAATACATACATGATGAAGATATAATCGAAGCTTACTGTCAATGTTGTGGCGCAGCGGGGTTAACAGTAGTAGTAGGCCTGGATTTGGTCGTAAAAATAATGGAAGTTAGGAAATTAGATTTGACATAAGATTTTTCAATGAAAATGTTCTAATTTTGATGCATTTTGATTAAAAATGAAATTTTGATTAAAAATGAAAGTGTGTTTCTAGTGCGATGCATTTTTTCTTTCTTCTAACATTCTCGCGGTACTTCAGTATTCGAAAGTACATTCATTAATTACCGCGTAAAGTGAATCTATTAGAACAATTTGGTCGTATCAGACCAAAGTGTCTCTTCCTTTACTAGCGACAATTTAGTTAATAAGCGCATATCGAATAGAAAGTTTTTAACAGAAGCATTTTTGCTTATTTGTTCCGATGATACCACCGAGATAGCGTGATTCGGATTGGTTGATCGCTGTGTTGTTCGATAGGCGAAACAACAATAGAAAGTAAAAAAAAATTTATAGGACAAACGGTTTCGTCCAGGGCAGAGGCAACTCTTCAGACGCTGCCTCACCTCTGCCCTGGGAGCAGCGTGACCGTGAGTGGCATCGGATGGAAAACGCTCCTTTATATATTCAGGAAAACTCGCCAAGGGTGCGAATTATATCCAATCGAAACCAATAGTTTGAGCCTGAGCTGACTAGAGCTAAATATCCTAAACAATTTAAATAGAAAGTAATTTCAGATAGTCTGCGTATAGAAGATAAGACAAGTAAATAAAGATGAAGGATAATTTTTGAATAATGAAAACAAATTTGAATTAAATATGGAGCCCTGAGAGGCCCTCCTTCTTCCCTACTTAGGTATGAAGTCAACTAGTGGAGAAGCCAGCATCGATTATTTAGCAAAAATATTTATGTCTTTAATATGTACATACTTATGTAAATATATCTTGGAATTTGGAAATATAATAAGGAGTAGTTGCATAGAAATTTTCTTACACAAGATGAACACAAAACCTTTATACCCGCAGTGACCAGTTTCCAGTATTGCGACTTGTTTTTGTATTTAAATATTTCTTGACGAATTTGGTGAATTCTAACCATTTGGTGACAGTCAGGGTCTGTGTTGAAACTAGTGCTGCTTCTTGACGACGATTATGTAATAAGTAAGATGAATTGCTATTCATCATCATCATCATCAACGGCGCAACAACCGGTATCCGGTCTAGGCCTGCCTTAATAAGGAACTCCAGACATCCCGGTTTTGCGCCGAGGTCCACCAATTCGATATCCCTAAAAGCTGTCTGGCGTCCTGGCCCACGCCATCGCTCCATCTTAGGCAGGGTCTGCCTCGTCTTCTTTTCCTACCATAGATATTGCTCTTATAGACTTTCCGGGTGGGATCATCTTCATCCATACGGATTAAGTGACCCGCCCACCGTAACCTATTGAGCCGGATTTTATCCACAACCGGACGGTCATGGTATCGCTCATAGATTTCGTCATTGTGTAGGCTACGGAATCGTCCATCCTCATGTAGGGGGCCAAAAATTCTTCGGAGGATTCTTCTCTCGAACGCGGCCAAGAGTTCGCAATTTTTCTTGCTAAGAACCCAAGTTTCCGAGGAATACATGAGGACTGGCAAGATCATAGTCTTGTACAGTAAGAGCTTTGACCCTATGGTGAGACGTTTCGAGCGGAACAGTCTTTGTAGGCTGAAGTAGGCTCTGTTGGCTGACAACAACCGTGCGCGGATTTCATCATCGTAGTTGTTATCGGTTGTGATTTTCGACCCTAGATAGGAGAAATTGTCAACGGTCTCAAAGTTGTATTCCCCTATCCTTATTCTTGTTCGTGTTTGTGTTTGACCAGTGCGGTTTGATGTTGTTGGTTGATTCGTCTTCGGTTCTGACGTTGCCACCATGTATTTAGTCTTGCCTTCATTGATGTGCAGCCCAAGATCTCGCGCCGCCTGCTCGATCTGGATGAAGGCAGTTTGAACGTCTCGGGTGGTTCTTCCCATGATGTCGATATCGTCAGCATAGGCCAGTAGTTGGGTGGACTTGAAGAGGATCGTACCTCTTGCATTCACCTCAGCATCACGGATCACCTTCTCGAGGGCCAGGTTAAAGAGGACGCATGATAGCGCATCCCCTTGTCGTAGACCGTTGTTGATGTCGAATGGCCTTGAGAGTGATCCTGCTGCTTTTATCTGGCCTCGCACATTGGTCAGGGTCAGCCTAGTCAGTCTTATTAATTTCGTCGGGATACCGAATTCCCCCATGGCCGTGTACAGTTTTACCCTGGCTATGCTATCATAGGCGGCTTTAAAGTCGATGAACAGATGGTGCAACTGTTGTCCATATTCCAACAGTTTTTCCATCGCCTGCCGCAGAGAGAAAATCTGATCTGTTGCTGATTTGCCTGGAGTGAAGCCTCTTTGGTATGGGCCAATGATGTTCTGGGCGTATGGGGCTATCCGGCCTAGCAAGATAGTGGAGAATATCTTATAGATGGTACTCAGCAACGTGATACCTCTATAATTGCTGCACTGTGTGATATCTCCCTTTTTATGTATGAGACAGATTATGCCTCGCTGCCAATCGTCAGGCATTGATTCGCTGTCCCATACCTTGAGCACAAGTTGATGAACCACTTGGTGTAACTGGTCGCCTCTATATTTAACCAATTCGGCTGTAATTCCATCGGCTCCTGGCGACTTATGATTTTTTAGCCGATGAATTGCACGGACTGTTTCTCCTAAACTTGGTGGTGGCAGTATTTGTCCGTCGTCTTCAGTTGGCGGGACCTCCAACTCGCCGATGTTCTGGTTGTTCAGTAGTTCATCAAAGTACTCAACCCATCGCTCTAATATGCCCATTCTGTCGGAAATCAGATTTCCCTCTTTGTCTCGGCAGGATGAGCATCGAGGTGTATAAGGCTTCATCCTGCTGACTTGTTGGTAAAACTTCCGCGCCTGGTGCGGTTGCTCCCTGTACTTTTCTAGTTCACAGACTTGTTGGTTCTCCCAGGCTTCCTTTTTCCGTCTGTGAAGTCGCTTCTCCGCTCGACGGAGTTCGTGATAAGTCTCTGCGCGTGCCCGCGTTCTTTGAGAATGCAACATTACTCGGTATGCGGCATTCTTCCGTTCCGTTGCTAGTTTACATTCATCGTCAAACCAGCCGTTCCGACTCCTTTTGCGGCTGGGGCCAAGTATATTTGTGGCCGTATCCATGATAACGTTCTTCAGGTGGTTGTGAAGATCATTAGTTGATGCTTCATCTCCAGGTCCTCTATTGACTGCGGTTATTGCGGCATCCATTTCCCTCTTATAGGTGTCGCGGAGGGTTGTGTTGTGGATGGCTTCAGTGTTCACTCTCACCTGATTGTCAGAGGGGATTCTAGGTGGTATTGTTATTCGAGCTCGGAGCACCATGCCAACGAGATAGTGATCCGAGTCTATATTGGCCCCCCTATATGTTCTGACATTCATCAAGGCTGAGAGGTGGCGGCGTTCGATCAACACGTGGTCAATTTGGTTGAAAGTGGTCCCGTCTGGAGATGCCCACGTATGTTTGTGGACCGCTTTCCGCGCAAACCAGGTACTTCCAACAACCATTTCGTGTGACACTGCTAATTGAATAGTCCGCAGTCCGTTATCATTTGTTTTTTCGTGTAAGCTATGGGAGCCAACGTATCGCCTGAATACGGGCTCCTTCCCTACTTGGCTGTTAAAATCCCCAAGTATGATTTTGATATCATATCTGGGACAGGCTTCGAGGGTTCTTTCTACTGCCTCGTAGAAGGTATCCTTCTCCGACTCTGCAGTCTCCTCTGTAGGGGCGTGAACGTTTATGAGGCTTATATTTCTAAACTTGCCTCGCAAGCGCAGAGTGCATAGCCGTTCGCTTATACTTTCAAAGCCGATAACAGCAGGTTTCATTTTTTGGCTGACCAAGAAACCTACTCCGAGCAGATGAATTGCTATTGGCAGTTTTTAATCATTTAAACGCTTTTCTCCCACCAATAATGCCCTACATAAATTTTTATGTACCTACAAATAACTTTCAGGTTGCTCTATATACTCATTCTCACTCTCAAAAATAAGGAAAGATGTAGTAACAAAAGGAGAGACATTTTTTAAAATGTTTGCTTCCTATCCACGAGCTACTCGTTTCTACTTTACTATTGCTACTCCAGCCATACTGTCAGTTGCGTAAACCGAATCATAAGATTTTTTTCGTAGTCTGATCCGACTCTAGATCAGTTACTAAGTAGATATCATTCCTTAGTACCTTAGGTATTTAGTACGATCTTCGATACTTAGGTTAAATTCTTTTAGATACGCCATCTGAAATTGCCTCATGTTGGATGAATTGTCGATCTGGTGCTGTATTGCCTTCGAAGGGTTTTGAAAAACCTTTCAGTCTGCTTTTCTCGTGCTTGATTACTAGTCTGCAGCGATTGTTACCTAGCCTTCGCAAGTGCGTGTGCATTTGTCCCATTAGCATGTAGCCCGTAAAATATGGATATATTATGTGAAAATATTCACTTTCAAGTGATATTGACATTCATAGTCTTAAATTTGCAGAGGAGCGGTTTTCACCAAATTTGGCAAGATCATGCTCTATGCTGTAACCTACATTGCTGCAAAATGTTGTGATTCTAGGGTGAACTTAAGGGGGGTTTTCCTTTTAATTACTAAAAATTATAGTAATGTACTATTATTAACTTTATTTGAACAGGTATCGATATGTAGGGTTTTTCGGAGCCTAGACACCATATAGTGGCAGTCCCCTGATTTTTTTCAGATTTTTGGTTAGGTAATTTCTGAGAATGGGTTCATTAAAAAAAATAATCACTTTCAGCCCCCCGCACTCCCCATCTTTCGAACAAATGTCAAAACCAAGACCAGCTCCGAAAACCGACCGAGACCTTTAATTTGATACCCTACATGACTATACTTGATGAAAAAAAAATTTACACCCCCCCTTTTGCATGTATTGGGACCCCCCTTCAATTGGATGTAACTCACTATATGCATGAACGTTCACAATTCCCACCTTTCTACCAAATTTGGTGCGGATCGCTACAACCGTCTCCGAGAAAAATGCGTGTGACGGACAGACAGACAGACGGACAGACAGACAGACAGTAAACCGATTTTAATAAGGTTTTGTGTTTACACAAAACCTTAAGAAGCACAATTTCCCACTCCCTCCATCATTTAATTTCATAAGTGGATATTTTTTCAAATTGCAAAGGTCATCTTGACTTTAAAGATATAACTGCTGCTTAACATCTGCGAGCCGCTTCGGTCACTCTGCCCCCAGGGCAAAGGTGAGGCAGCGTCTGACGAATTGCCTCTGCCCTGGTAAGAAACCGTAAAGTCGTCATCGCCTGACATTTTTCAAAATCATCTAAATTTCAAAATGCAATATCATAGCGGTGCTTTAAACTTACAAACTTGCAAAGTTGACAAAAGATTCCTCATTATATTGACTTTCAATGGACATGTAAAGATGAATGGCTTGATTATGGAAACTTTACGAATATTATGCATTAAATGGGAGAAAACGTGGTCTTGATATTGAGCGAATCCACTTAAATATGGTAGTTCTTCAATGCTAACACATCTTAGCAGTATAGTGAATTAAATATCTGGATATCTGGGGTGTTGCTACGATGTCTATGGGGAGCATCCCAACTAATACATATGCCACTTCTTCCGATCTTCTATGGTAAGCACTGTATGTCCGGAGTATCGGCCACTTTTTACGGAAACGTTTCGAATTGTAGACCGGAAATTTTGCTGGGAAGATTTGGACTTTAAACTCACGCCTGAAGTGAATGGTATTCTACATTTAGTTTACAGGAAGAGAAAAGATTGCAGGCAAATAAGCACCATATAGTGGCAACCTCTTGATTTTTTCCGATTTTTCGGTTGGGTGGTTTCTGAGAATGGGTCCGTTAAAGAAATGATAATGATAATGATAAATGTGACGGACAGACAGACAGACATACTGACAGGAAACCGATTTTAATAACGTTTTGTGTTTACACAAAACTTTAAAAAAATAGTTCAATGTGCTTTATGTTAACGCGTAAAGGACCGCAAATCGAAAGAAGCATGTCCACCGTCCACGTCGACCAATGCTTAATTAAAACGAAAATTTGTATGTTCCTTAGCTGAAATCAGCCAAGGCTGTAAATCTGCCGGTTGAATATGAATATGTGATGCCGCCAATGCTTCCGCCGCCTGCTCAGCGCTCTCGGTACGGCGATGTCTAGCGTTGATGTTGGATTTTTTGTTTTCGTAAAATTTAATTTTTGATTATCAGTGGGTAAATATCCGGGGTGTCCGGGTAGCTGAGTGGTTAGAGCACTAGGCTACCGTACGGAAGGTCACGGTTCAAATCTCACTGGTGACAGTGGAATTTGAATCGTGATTTGACGTCGGATATCAGTCGACTCAGCTGTGAATGAGTACCTGAGTCAAATCAGGGTAATAATCTCGGGCGAGCGCAATGCTGACCACATTGCCTCCTACAGTCTACTGTAGTGTACCGTTACGGTCTTGAATGAAGTGCTCTAACACACTTCAAGGCCTAGATCCAATATGGATTGTTGCGCCAACGATTATTATTATTATTATTAAATATCATGAAGCAGAAACCTTGACTAGTTTGTTTTCTCCTATAAACTTGAATGAAAAATATAATTCATACCCTTATTGGCTTTTAAATTTAATATAAAACGCCGTAGCCGCTTCCATTCACGATGCTCTGCAGGGTAAAAAATTATTCACAGCCTTCGACGGAGTCCATTTAGCGCTCGCTATATTCGCGCTCAGGACCACAGTAATTTCCGTTTCATTGGCCCTGAGCTGTTTGAATTTTATTTCAATTGGCATGCCTTTAATGGTGTTGCAGGCATTTAACTGTCATGCTCAATTTTCATTCAATCCTTTTCCCCACTGACAGTTGATAGCAACGGACAATACGACCCACCACCAAACAAGTGGGGTCGAAAACAATAACGTCGCGATGGCACCTGTGGCTATCCGTGGTCCCCGAATGAAACAAAACTGGAGGCGTAATGAATGTCTCCAGCACTCTGAACACTCAGGTATTTCTTAGGCCCATTGTGCTATCCCCGTAAATCGCCTATTCAATAGCTTCCCGCCTATGGCTTTCGCAGGCTTTAGTGAATCTGAGAACATTCTCCAGAGGCCGAGAGTATGCAGATTTTTTATTGAAGAAAACCTTGTCAAAGTTGTCTTCGTCTGAGCTCTGAGGAGGCCGGGTAACTGTAAAGCCCTACTAGGGTTTTCATGTCCCACTTTTTCAGCGAAAATAAAAATGCCGCTCTAGCGGTCCCATGTTCTTTTGGCAAGAATTTTTGACAATGGATGGCCGGATGCCAAAAGCTGGTTCTGGCCCCGTCATTGTGGCTAGCCAATTTGTCAGCCTCGTCATTACCAGCGACGTTTGAATGCCCTGCCACCAACATCAGGACTATTTCATTCAGTCAGCCAAGTTTCAGCAGCATCTGATGACAACTCCATATCAACTGGTTTGATATGTCGTTGCTGTTCCGTGATGATAATGCTGCCCGACTGTCGGAACAATTTCGAATAGTGCGACCTTTCCATTTTTGTCGTAGACATTTTTCTGCTGTCAATGAACTGGCATACATCCCCGCCTGGAATATGGCCGTCATTGTTCAGAGGGGTCTGGGCCAGTTCCACTCCCGGATTACCTGAAAACACGCCTGCGCCTGATCCTTTTTCAGTTACTCACCCATCGGTGAAGATTATTAAGTCTGTAATCTGAAAAAAACTCATGCCCATTTGTCGATCATTCCTCTTTTCAGGTGACTTCGATAGTGTACGTTTTTTCAAAGACGAATTTGGAAGCGATATGATAGGCCGCTATCAGAGCTACCGGATGTTTGTCTAGGAATTTCTAGATAGATTTATGATTGTATGATTGGCCGCCTTTCCACGTTCCAATGGTATCGAGTCTACATGCGTCGTTGGCTGCTTTCCGTTTCACCTCCAAGTGAATGGGGAGTATATTTAGGATAGATTCGATTGCCGTAGTTGGCGTAGTACTCATTGCCTCTGAATCTGCGTTAGAAGTTTCCTGCTGGCTGGTGGCTGAGACTGAACTTCGCTAGTCTTGGCAACCAGATGATGCATGCATTCATCAAAATGGATTTTATTATGGATGTATTCATCAAATGAATCTGTTTCGGTAAAAGTCTTCCCTATCGCAGTCCTACGGCATCAAAGCAATCTGCAAGATTTCTGATATTTTTTTCTGGATATGGTGTTTCTACATTAGCTTGGAGTTGAAATATACTCTTAAATACTTGACAATTTGTACATGCTGTATTTGCACCTAAGGTGGGTAGCGTATAGCTTTGACGTTCCTAGTGAACATAATTAGTCCAGTCTTCCTAGCAGTCACCGTGGGTCCATCGCGCAGGCACCAACAGTGGATTTCTTGTATCCAAGCGGTCATATACTATGTTCGAAAACTTGCCGGTAATTATTACGGCCAGATCGCCTGAAAATGCTTGCGCGGAGACTTTTTTGACCTCCAAGAGCTTCAGTAGGGTATCTATTACCAGGAGCCATAACAGAGAAGAAAGAACCCGTCCCTGTGGACAGCGCCTAAGACATCGTTCCTCAGTAGACTCCTGTCTGACCAATATCTGGATTTTTCTTCACTCCAGCAAGTGAAGAATCCACCTGATTACCGGCCGTTCGATTTCATGCTATCTTGCCGCATCACAAACTGCCGCGGATGAGGCATAATTGAAGGTACCTTCGGTGTCAATGAAAGCGCCTAAGCCGTATTTTTTCAGTGAAGCTTCTAGCCAGTGGCTAAATCAGACTTCCTCTGTTTTGCCAAATCCCTTCTGTGGCGTCTGGACAGCTTCCTTTGAAAGCTTCTCTCATGCTGGTTGTGATCATCTGGACCATTTTCTTAATTCCAGCAACAGATTTAATGCACCTCCCAGGGATCGTGACTCGGGCGTTCAGTTCTATTTTATACGTCGGCATATCTCTCTTTCGCGGATTCTGAAATGGAGTACAATGCACCCTCAAAGGGAAGCTTAACGCCTTGCGAGAATGCACTACTTGCAGCTAAGAGGAGTTTCCTCCTAAGCCTCAGCAGGTGGCGCCGGCCAGCAGTGCTGACAGAAGCGGCCTGCTTCGGCTCGTCCATTAAGGACTGCCTCTCAATCAGATTGGTTACCACCTGAGAAAGTGCCGAATCTGAGTTTAAACTCAGGCTCTTCATGATGACCCCAGGGTTGCCCCTTGGATCACAGTCACAATTGAGATTTAATTTTGAACTTTTAAAAGGTTTTTTTGTTTTTTAGTTTCGGGGTTGGAATTTAATATAGACGTAAAAAAGAAGATCCGTATTCACTTTCGGTAACCTCCTTCACGGGCAGAAGCTCGAAACAACATCTGATAAGGTCGCCTTTGCCCTACCGTCGAAACTGGCCTGTCAAAAACATTTTTATGCCATTTAGCAGCTACATCGGTCAGTATCTATCGACCAAAAATTAATTTATTAATTTCTTAGTGCAGACTCCATTCGTTAGGAACGTTTAATCAGTTTTCAGTTGGTTCAGTGAGGTTTTTTAGAAGCGTGCGTTCAAAAACAAATTCTTAACAAGGGTAACAGTTATTTCACCGCGCTCAGGTCTTGTATTAAAAGTTCAATTTAATGTCTGTTTTTGGTAAGCTTTGATAGATTGATAGACTACCAACACTAAGGGAGTCCATTTTTAAGGTTTTGTTTGTTAAATTAAAATAAATTAAATTAATAAAATCGGTTCAATGCCATCTGTGTGTCTATCCGTCTGTCTGCCACACGCAATTTTCTCAGAAACGGCTATATCGATTGACATGAAATTTGGTGAGAAGTTGGAAACTGAGAACACCCATACACGCAAAGTTCCATCTTTCTACATTTACTTCAAGGGGGGGGGGGATACATGCTTGTGGAGGGGTATCAAATGAAAGGTCTCTATCAGTCACCCAAATTAAGTTAATAATAGTATATTATTATTTTTTGGGGAAATTGACTAAAAACCCACGTTAGGTTTATCCAAGAATTATAAAAATTTGTTGCAATATAGACTATAGTATGAAGCATGATATTTACATTACTCATAAAATTACAATAGCTCAAAGTTGTATTTTCCGTGTAAAATTACAGCATCCCAAAATACTAAATATCAATGTTAAACTAATCTGAGTAGTTTGACATGCTGAATTGAATATACATATATACATGCCTAATATAGATATATATTGTGTTTCTACATAGCAAGTTTTAAAGTGAGGCCTCTGGATTATGTTGTCAGTAGCACTCCAAAGTGAATTGTCTGGCAGCTACGTAAAGATGGGGTGAACCACACTCAAATCAAGTTTCTGGTTTCCAAAGTGTTTTTCAAATATGTATTACAAATACATCTATACATCTACTCTGCTAAGGGTAGTACGTCAACTCAAGTCCTAAGAATTATAAATATATTAACTTAAGTACTTACCAACACCTGGCGTCAGCATGGACCTCCTCAGAAATTAATATCTATCTATTAATATTAATATTGACCGAATTGAACACACTCCTGTACATTTTTAATTAAACACTTTATTTATGGATTAATCGCAATTGCATAATTGATATGATAATACATGCATAAATATGTACTATAGACTGTAACACTAATAATAAAACTAACGTTTTGTAGAAACTTAAAAAATGGCATATTTTTTATTTAACAACCACACTCGTAAATGCTTGGTTTTTACTAGCTACCTTTCAACTAAGTGGGGTTTATTTTCATATGAGCAGGCTGTAATCATGATAATTGTGTGGGATTATTGTAGAACGTTTTTTATTAGAGTACATGTTAATAATAGCAGTAAAAGCAGTAGCATATACAACCATTGCATAAACTCATCAGTAACTAGTTGTGGAAGTTTTAATTGAGAATATCATGCAAAAGGCTAATCGTCCTACGTCCTGGTGCTAATTGGGTTATGAGAGTAGTTGCCGGTCGGTGTTCGATTATTGTCTGGGGGTGGCGAATTCGTTGGATAACAGTATTTCCAGCGTTTCGAATCGGTGTCCCTGCTCCATTCTGAGCAAATGTCGTAGTGTCCGTGTTTGGGTTGAATAAAGTGGGTGAATGATTTATGATTGAGGTTGGAACACGTTGGCCCAAAACTTTTAGTGGAAAACGTCTCGCAATATTTAGGGCCTGGGGTCTTGTGAGACGTTGCTCACTTTGTGATGCGCTGGGTGATGATTTCAGAGCTTTTGGGTATTGCGTCCTTAATTCCGCACTCCCGGCAACATTTTCTATTGATGACGGTATTCCTGCCGATTGCTGATGGTCATCGGGTTTTGGATCCCGTGACAGGATTGACGAGAATTCATTTGAATCATCCGTAAACTCCAGAATTTGCCCGCTTTCATTCGATTCCAACAGAGGGTTCTGCGAATTTACATACACATTTGCATGATTAGACAGTGTAACAACGGTCAGAGTAGAACAGCCATGAAAGTATACGTAAGATAAATTTTGGATTCGATTCTGATAGGGCGGAAATCGCAAAAACAACTCTTTACCATTTTATGTATTTATTTTAATGAATTCAAGGTACTGTAATTTTCGCATGTACATTCATTGAACTGTAAAGCGGGTGGAAGTATAATTATTACGCTTTAGTGCAAAAGGAAATTCGAGCCCATATAAGCATTACTCAGATTTAGTTGGAGAATTAATCAATTCGGAAAACTTTGTTTTCTTGAAAGTAATTACTCGTTACAAAATATTATTGGGAAATATTTGATGCAAAGTACATATTCAGTAGAAAATGATTGTTGATGATTTCTATAATGTATGTTCATTGGACCCTGTTATTACCTAATCATGTAGAAGTTGTTGAAATCCTCTACTGGAAATTTGCAGACCAAGCTGAAGTTCTTGTTCGAATTGAGTTTCCCAATTTTTGCGCACACATTTGAAATAGTCACCTCTTGTAATATCGCAGAAAAAGCACTACCATTTTAATTTAGCTCGATTCTACTTTGGCGTTGACTTTGTTTATATAAAACTTGTTGGGACTATAAAATACGATGCATCTACGCACTGTATATTTATCCATTTAAGCCCACTATGTACATTTTATGCGAGTCGCAAATAGAGGGAAAAGGAAATTGTTATGTCATGGGTATTTTTTCCGTCGAAAATAAAAAAGCTCAGTTGAAGGTTGATTACATTACCTGTCCTTGCGAGGAATCACCATCACGTTTTTCATCTTGTTGTTTTTCATCTCCGGTACTTAGATCTTCTGCTGTGAAAGTGGAGGAGTACCGTGGAAAGGAATCGTAATTTTCAGATACTTCTTCGCTGGATGATTCCGCGTCAGAAGCAAATAAAGATGCCGACAACGATGACGATGATGAAAAAGAGGATGGTGAGTCTGCAGGTATTAGGCGTCTTGCTGATGATAGTGTTTGTGGTAGTATCTGCACGTTCAAGGCATTCGCGTAGAGTATTGATATCATTGTATTTATAATGATGGCTCTTGTGCACCAGACCTGAGAAATAATAAAATATATCAATTTTTTGAGTGAACAGAAGCGTTTATAGAATTCATCAAGGGATATAGATCACTTAAAGTGGAATTATGCTTTATTCAACAATTGAATGGCATATCGACTAAACAAAAAGTGCTTTAGGTTCTTAAAAATAATCGTGTTTGTTTCTCCGTGGGTACCGCTTCATACGCTAGTGTATGTTTTTGGAATGCCATTCGTTCTAGATAGCTCAGTCTGCAAAATGTTTTCAGGTATTCATAAAAAGGGTGAGACAATTTGAGGGGGTCTGCTTGAAAGGGATTCAAGTATATTCGATTCCTACAATAAATTGCTCTGTATTTTGACTTTTGACACAACTTGAATAATACTTGCTAAAGGTTGTAGGTGCTGCAATATGTGGGCATGTTTGTCCAAAGGAAAAGTACCTTTTTTGATTATCTTTTAAGTTTATTTTTTGCATTGACAAAAGGCGACTAAACGGACTAGAACTTTGTGGGCTGGTAACCTGCGAATTTCGAGCTACTGGAACGTCAACATCACCTCAAATAGGGGCTGACCTCACGATTACGATCTTTGGCTATAGAAAACGGCTTAATTAAATTGAATTGTGTCAAGAATATCTGAAATTATTGATTGGCAACGAGCAGGATTGTTAGCGCCCTGGGTTCGCCGTATCAACACCCTACGAAGAGTTTTGGAATGGTGTGTGGAACTCCCTTGCTCCTCATCGATTTTGGGGATGGCGTGAGCAGGGAGTGTGTTTTGAGCGTAGAGTGAGGGGCATTTTGGAGAAACTAATAACTATTACAAGAATGATATATGATGGCCTAAAATGTTACGTGCTGCATCGGGGTAAATTTTCAGAGGAATGAGAGATTCAACTGCAATCCACTAGGGTTGCATTTTGTCATCGATATTATTTCCTGTCCATATCGGTGACTTTTTCATGCTGCCTTGTCCGCAGGACTTCAATGAACCATGCCGTCTTCACCCAAGCACATCCGCCACGTTTCCGTTCTTACATCGACTCACGGGCGTCGGGCTCCGGATTTCGAGTAGAAGTAGAGTCGAACCGGAGATAAACAGCAATAAAATGAGTGTCGGAGATGTTGATCAACCACCACATCTAGGTGGCTCTGAACTGGGTGTTGCTTGACGAGTAGTATAGAATCTGAAAACGCATTTATCTTAACACCAAAATCAAGTCGGGAATGTTCTATGTTGCTGGTATTATTCAGAAACACCTCTCTGAGGTGTCATTGGGTATGAGACTAACACAGTTTCGAGCAAAGAATTTGGTCGGCTGTCTGTACGCCTGTGGACGAGTTGATTGGGAAGCCGAAAGTGGAAGTGTAGAGGACGCACATTAAGGGGGGTGACAATTCCATTGATTGCTTGTCATGCAATAGAACTTACTCCCTTAAAATGGTTGACGAGTGAGTCGCCATAAGACCACTTAACACAAAAGAGCAGAGGAGCAGTTGGTGCATCTCGGAGGGAAAGGTGGACGTAATCTATTCCTTTCGCTCCAGGACAAACATGCCAATCTATTCTTTATTCCTCCTTCCTATTCCAGGACTGACAAGTTCTGTACTGAAAGCTTCGGGACGCATGTTACATTTTCATATTAGACAGATGCAAGACGGATTGCCATTGGACAGGTCTTAATATGAGGTGGTTGAGGCAATTGAACGGACAATTCACTACAAACAGCAACTTGAATAGCAAAGCCATGTAAAAGACTCTACAAAATTTTATATTGGAGAGCTCTCCTAACCGATTGATAATTGAAGCAAGTTTGGGGGAGAGTGTGTAGCATTCTAAGCAGCCATTTTTTTCTATAGTCTTATAATTGACAATGAATGAAACCCTGGAATTATCAGAGAAAATGGGAACGATGCTGTGGTCCTTCTGTGTTCTTCTCTTTCTTTAGCCTTTGTCCCATTCACAAGCGAGGTCGGCTAATTGTGATCTATTGTGCTATTTCATTTTATCAATGGTCTGATCTGGCGGTAGTCGCAAGGCCTTCAATCACCTTATAAGCCACCGTTGTTTCAACCGCCTTTTTGGCCGCTTACCATCGGCTTGCTTAGACTAAGTATTCGTAATCTCTTGTAATCTTTCTTAATTTGCCCTCATATCGATCACGGATATCCTCGTTTCGGGTGTCATCGAGGGGTGTCGCGCCACTAGTGCAAAGCTACATCTTTGTCTTCATTAACGGTCAACACAGTCATCATACATTATGATAGTTACAAAATTACTTATATCAGAAAATGGAGGCTGTAACCAGAGTAGCCTTTTTTGACACCACACGGGTTTCACGGTCGTCCGAAATGCTCGTGGTATTTTGATACTGGAGAGCCAAGCCACAGCATCATAGTCGAGTTATTGTTCAGAAAACAGAGACTACTTCACCTGATAACACCGCAAGAAGGCTGCTTCATCAAAGAAATTCCAACTGGAAGAATACGGGAAAACGGTGAACTCTGAGTAGGTTTTAACACTGTGATTCTTGCGATGGTCCTTAAACTGATGTCAGACTCTAAGTTGGGGTCTACTCAAAGTCGCACGACTTTCACGAGTCGTTTAGCCCGCTGACTTATTCAGCCGTTTGGGTTATCTGGGTTTTCAGTCACTAGGACATAGTCGGGAGTAAGTGATCGGAACAGCTGTGACGGTCGCAGAGGTGAAAACCCCACTAATTTAATGAAGGATTCAATTTTGTCTTACTTTCTTCCTGCGGCAAATGACAAACCCTAGGTGGCAATGGTTTCCCACATGTGCGAACTTGAGAAAGATGTGGCCATGGTACAACTTGTTAAAAAAACAAGGGCTTACTACACTTATTACACAAACATTTATGAGGTTATATCTACAAGACTAAGCAGCAGGCATTGAACAGGTGTCAGAAATAAGATGACAGAATTATTACCTTCCTTGAACAATATCAATTCGTTCTGAAATTAAACGTTAAGACAGTACCTTTTAAAGGTTTCGAGTGGACACCTAGCATTGTACGCTTACGAAAAACTTGTCTGTTGGCACAGTTGCCCTTATTAAGCAGAGAGATTTTATAGAGCAGTCACGTAAATCAAGCAAACAACCCATCAGAACTTGTTTTTGCCTCTAAATTGAAGATTAGAGTAATATCATAGATAATATAATGGCAGTGCTTGAGAAAAGATGTCATCTTCCATTAAATTCCTGTGGGTCCCTTCGGCCAGGACACCATAAGAACCTCACCTCGCCCATGCAAATATCGCATCGGTGGCAAATTCAACCTAGTTGAACATAATATAATCAACCTTATCTATAAACAATAAACTTATTATGAAAATATGAATTGTACAAGTAAAGTTTACTATAGTAATGAACTATGACCTGTGCATTTGCCAATTGTGACACTGACCCAATAGTTTGTAAATTAGGAAAAGGAATTTAGCCAAATAAAAAGATAGCCACGTGAGCATTAAACTGTATCTAAGGTCGAGAATGTGTAAATAAAAATCAACACTGCTGAGCTACAGCAGTTTCATTGCTGGTCATAAGGAGGATAGCTTTTCAACTTCTCTAGGATAGAATCAAAGAGGATAGCTTCCCCATATAAGACTGGGACTGCTCTAGCGTCCACACTGCACTCGAAGCCGAGTCAAAGCCATTGAGCTGCTCGCCCGTGATCTAATCTATACTACTGCACGTGCTCTGACCACGCTCCACGCTACTATAAACCATAAATCGTGCTTATTCAGGTGCAACTAAAACAAATCTCATTTCACTGATAATAGTTATTAGCTTCCCAAGTATACCCTGTCTCCGTAGAACAATTCAGATACATTCCGTGTGGTGTGTGTGTTGTAAGGTTTCACGAAATATACAACGTGGTATCACAAAGATCGAAAGTATTCTATTGTGGTCAGTACAGGAGTATTAAGAGTGGAAACTGGCCTGTTCTTTGTTGATCCAGCCCTAGAGGGTTTCCTTCATTGGTACACAGGAAATTTGGGTGGGTGGTTTGTAAAAGAAAACCTTATTAAAATCGATTCAATGTCTGTCCGTCTGTCTATCATACGCACTTTTCTCAGAAAAGGCTAAACAGATTGACACGAAATTTGGTGAGAAGTGGGCACTGTGAACGCTGCCACATGCAGTAAATTACATCATTCTACGCTTGGTTTAAGGAGTCCTCATACATGCAAAAGGGGGGTGTAAACAACAACAACAACAACATGTTAGGTACCAAATGAAAGGTTACTATCAGTAAGTACTATCGAAGCCAGCGTTACTTTTGAAATTCATTGGGAAGGCGGGAAGTGCGGGGGCTGAAAGTGATGATTTCATTAACGGACCCATTGTCAGAAAAACTGAAAAATCTGAAGAAATCATGAAGCTGCGTCTCTACGGTGTCCAGGCTTCAAAATACTCTCGATATCATATTATTGTTTTTTTGGGAAACTGACTGAAAAACCACATCAGGTTTATCTTAGAATTAGAAAAATTTCCAGCAATATAGATTATGGTAGGAAGCATGATATTCCCAAACTAATTTGGTCGAAAATGTACCATTGGTAGCAAAGTTATGGTAGCTCAAAGTCGCGATTTCCGGGAAAAATTGCTGCAACCCAAAATACTAAATATTTTCAGCGGCTTACTATTTCTTTCACAAGCTGAAGCTCAAACTGTTCAGTTTTGGTATTGTAAGGAAATTAGCATCGGTGATGATCAAAACAAGGATCAATTATCAAAGTTTGAAGGATTATCTCAAACATCTTCATAGGGCAGATGAAAATACAAGAATCTTCTTATTGATTCATTATAATAACAGGTCTTGGAGGTTTCCCAGTAAAATGTGAATCTTAAGTTGGTAGCCACTAGATTGATGGATTGATGGTGTACACCGTGCGACTATACAATATACGGTGCCATAAAAATAGAACCTCTCCTTGATAATGAGAAAATTATTTCCCATTTGATCGGACTTGAAAATTTGATTTGAAAATTTTTAAGAAGTAATTATATCTTAGAGTTATTGCTACCATCTCTTTATAATAAATAATATTGCTCTAATTTTAAAGTATTCATCTAATACTTCCAGTTTTCATTATAAGACGGGCAGTTTTAATGTATTTGGCATGTTAATTGCGTGCTGCCACTTTTTCGGGGTTTCGTAGACACTTATCTCCGACGAATGCCTGGTTAATATATTGGACAATGTTAGTAAATGGTGGTAGCCTCAATCTATCTTTCTATGCAAAACTGAAGATGGTACACAAGTTTTAATTAAGATATGTTTGAATAAACGATATTAATGAAACTATTTCGCCATTGATTTCTCTTGACTAGAGAACTCAGGGCTCATTCGAGATAGAGGTAACCACTAAAGGAAGTTCAAAAAATATTTTAAATTTAAAGTTCAAATAAGCTGTGAACGCCATCTGCACGGGGGGTGATATGAAGGAATGACTAATTACTGAAGGCGGTTCAAAAATACCTGGAAATTAAAATAAAAAGCCTTTATGGTTTGCTATGGGAGAGTTAGAGCCCAAGACGAAATATCAATCAAGGAAACTGGATCATCATTCAAGTCATATTTAAAGATTTCTTCAAAGATTTCTAATGAAAAGAAATTAACCAGAATCTCTTAAAGATGTTTACACTCAATGATGTGAAATATACTCACTTCTTTCTTTAAAGTTTCCTGCAAAGAAATCGTTGCGATCATCAGTTTGATGCTTGTTTGCATAGATCCTATTTTTCGCAAATGGTTGTATAAATTGACACAAAGTTTAATAAGCATGTTCTCTGTACAAAAACCGATTTAAACATTTTCTCCTTAAATATCACCACGCGTTGCAAACAGGGAAGCAAGTGGTTTAAAAGTCCAGACTGAAGTTGGTCATGTCCAAGTTTCAACTGTTTCCAGTCCAACCGAAAAGCTTGCTACATCTGGTCAAATAGAGTTACTCAATTTTATAAACTCGTAACTAGCTTCTAGTTTCTAACACGTTCAACCTGCATTTGAAATATCGACGCCTCGGGAAATACGGGAGTGGGTTGAAATATTGTGAAAGCTAAATATTATTTTTAGAGTGTCAATTTCGAGACAATGAAACAAGGAAAAAGAGCAGTAAATCAACGAATGTAAATAGTATCCGAGTTTCTCGAGAATAAAGTTTAGAAGCTTACATAGAAGAAAAAGATTTAACATTTGTAAAAAAGCCGCGCTTTTACACGAAAGCTAAGATTTTTCTTTTTAAGCTTAATATTCAAATGTATGAATAATGACCGCCATTTACAAGCAAAAAGTAGTGTCCTGGTTTTGACCTTCAAAGGGGTGTTGCGTTTTTCACTGGCCAGCAAAGTTAAGTTGGATGGTGCTCTATTCAGATTATGTTAACATAGGGCAAAAGAGGAAGCTCCCCAAGTAAAGCAAAATTATATTTGTTAGTAGGACTTCGTAAAGGTTCAGCATCAGCAAAAGCTAAATAGGTTATTGCAACGTTTGACATGAAATCCTCGGAAGAATCAGTGTCCTTTTATTAGAATCAGGGTCTCGAGAGGTATGTGGGTATTAAATATGCACTTTGACTTTTTAAGCAATGGAATAAGGTTTTAGAAAAAAAATACTCTTCTTTTGATTGTTATGAGGGCTTTAAGTACTATCTTTTGTTGTACAGGAGAAGAGATTTAACATTAAAGGTACTTGATACGAAAACAACAATGCAAACATATTCCGCTGGGAAGGTTTGAGGTTCGACATTTAAGGCTATGTTTGAGTTAATCTTCTAGTGCTTTCTGATATAGTGACTACATAGTTAGTGCCGCTCTCTGTTGGTAAGTGAAAAAAAATATTGATTGTTTTACTTAATTGCTCGTAATTATCACGTTACACATTACATTATCGATAATTGGGCCGATATCGGCTTTAATGTGGTTTTTGTATTTGAGATTTCTAATCGAATTACATTGTGTTATCTTATAGGCCTCATTACATACCATATACTGGAGACAAATTTATATAAATACAATTCACATATTTTAAAAAATTATATTGCGATCCAATTTGTCTTCAACATTTTATTAGAGGTCCCACCATGAGCACCCGTGATAACTTTGACACTAGGCGCCTTCCTGCCTAATTGACGTCTATCTTAGTTATAACATCCATTTTTAGTAACTACACTTATCCCTTTTCTGTTTGAAACATAATCGTTAATTTTGATTACAGATTAAAAATATGATTCTCTAGAAATATAAAAGAATGTAGGCAGAATTGTTCAGATCATTATAATGATATAAATAAATCCACTTCGTATTAATTCAAAAACAATTACCTATTAGAATACTCAAAGTCCGCATGTTTCGAGGCGCTAACTGTAACTGGTAGCCCCACTTAGTGAAAACAACATATCAGTGTTGCATACCTACAGTGCGTGAAGGAAGCTAGCACCCTTGGGAATTCAGCCCCGATAGAATGCAGAATAAATCCTTAACATACCTTAACATACCCATTGATGCCGATTGGGCAAAATTGAATACAAAATCAAAAATATAGATGAACACGAAATACGATTTGATGCCCTACGAAAGCGAAACGATGTTGTCGACAACGAATGCGAAGCAGTATTTCAAGGGAGAAATCAATTCTATCGACAATGCGCACAAGGACTTACTAGAGCTAAAACTAGTAAATACGAGGACCTACTGCAAGAAACCAAGAACATAAAACATGGAGCATTGACATTAAGTTCGTCAGTGTAAAATAGCGAAGGCCGTTAAATATGGTTTTTGAGCAAAATTAGTTTCTGTAGGCTGAAGAATGGAAGTACGATCAGTGGGAGTGGCAAAAGGTGGGCGACCCACTTCAAGGTACTGAACCTTGTAAGTGGGTAAGAGTCCTTCGGGTAGATTGGAAATTCCATCCACAGATTCACAAAGCACTGATGCAATAAGAATTGAATGACAAGAAATTCCCCGTAACTACTGTAAATGCATCATTTATCCTATCTATAAAAAGGTGACTAATTCGTACACCTAAGTAATAATAATACTTATTATTATTAAATATTAATTAGCCTTACAGCAATGCAACATAATACTACAATTCAGCATCCCAGGGAAATTTGTTCGACACGATTTAGAAAGAACGAATTTAGAACAAGCTGAATCACCCATTTACTACTTGAATAACTTTTAAGGGAGTCTTTATAATTTGAGTATCTAAACAGAAATCTCCAAATCGACACCAGAGGGTTGCTACTATTTAAGTTCCATTAGCTTGAAACAAATATTACGTTATTCTTGATGCAGACAAAATTCAGGACGTATTACTAGGAACACCAAAGAAAGCGGAGATTATGATGCAAATCAGAAACTTTGTTTTCTAGATTCAAAAATTAATACCTATGACGTATTCCTGGTATAAAGCTAAATGTACTTTCGAGATTAACGAAGAATAGCATTAGACTAACAGAAGCCAAAGTGCAAGCTATAGCAGCATTGAAAAGCAGAAAATGGTTAATGAACTTTGCTGATTTCTCCTTATGTTAAATTCTTGAGTGTTATATTAGAAGATGATAAGAAAAATGTGTCCGGATAGCTGAGTGGTTAGAGCGCAAGTCTGTGGTACGGAAGCTCGCGGTTCAAATTTCATTGGTCGCAGTGGGATTTGTATCGTAATTTGACGTCGGATATACCAGTCGTCTCAGCTGTGAATGAGTACCTGAGTCAAATCATAGTAATGATCTCTGGCGAGCGCATGGTGCTCCGAGCTCGAATAACAATACCACCTAGAATCCCCTCTGACAATCAGGTGAGAGTGAACACTGAAGCCATCTACAACACAACCTTCTGCGACACCTATAAGAGGGAAATGGATGCGCAATAACTGCAGTCAACAGAGGACCTGAAGATGAAGCATCAACAAATGATCTTCACAATCACCTGAAGAACGTTATCATGGATACGGCCACAAACATACTTGGTCCCAGCCGCAAAAGGAGTCGGAACGGCTGGTTTGACGATGAATGTAAGCTAGCAACGGAACGGAAGAATGCTGCATATCGAGTAATGTTGCATTCTCAAAGAACGCGGGCACGCGCAGAGACTTATCACGAACTCCGTCGAGCGGAGGAGCGACTTGACAGACGGAAAAAGGAAGCCTGGGAGAACCAACAAGTCTGTGAACTAGAAAAGTACAGGGAGCAACCGCACCAGGCGCGGAAGTTTTACCAACAAGTCAGCAGGATGAAACCTTATACACCTCGATGCTCACCCTGCCGAGGCAAAGAGGGAAATCTGATTTCCGACAGAATGGGCATATTAGAGCGATGGGTTGAGTACTTTGATGAGCTACTGAACAACCAGAACATCGGCGAGTTGGAGGTCCCGCCAACTGAAGACGACGGACAAATACTGCTACCACCAAGTTTAGGAGAAACAATCCGTGCAATTCATCGGTTAAAAAATCATAAGTCGCCAGGAGCCGATGGAATTACAGCCGAATTGGTTAAATATGGAGGCGACCAATTACACCAAGTGGTTCATCAACTTGTGCTGAAGGTATGGGACAGCGAATCAATGCCTGATGATTGGCAACGAGGCATTATCTGTCTCATACATAAAAAGGGAGATATCACACAGTGCAGCAATTATAGAGGTATCACGTTGCTGAGTACCATCTATAAGATATTCTCCACTATCTTGCTAGGCCGGATAGCCCCATACGCCCAGAACATCATTGGCCCATACCAAACAGGCTTCACTGCAGGCAAATCAGCAACAGGTCCGATTTTCTTTGTGCGGCAAGCAATGGAAAAACTGTTGGAATATGGACAACAGTTGCACCATCTGTTCATCGACTTTAAAACAACTACGATGATGAAATCCGCGCACGGTTGTTGTCAGCCAACAGAGCCTATTTCAGCTTACAAAGACTGTTCCGCTCGAAACGTCTCACCATAGGGTCAAAGCTCTTACTGTACAAGACTATGATCGTGCCAGTAATCATGTATTCCTCGGAAACTTGGGTTCTTAGCAAGAAAAATTGCGAACTCTTGGCCGCGTTCGAGAGAAGAATCCTCCGAAGAATTTTTGGGCCCTTACATGAGAATGGACGATTCCGTAGCCTACACAATGACGAAATCTATGAACGATCCCATGACCGTCCGGTTGTGGATAAAATCCGGCTCAATAGGTTACGGTGGGCGGGTCACTTAATCCGTATGGATGAGGATGATCCCACCCGGAAAGTCTATAAGAGCAATATCTATGGTAGAAAAAGAAGACGAGGCAAACCCTGCCTAAGATGGAGTGATGGCGTAGGTCAGGACGCCAGACAGCTTTTAGGGATATCGAATTGGTGGACCTCGCTGCAAAACCGGGATGTCTGGAGTTCCTTATTAAGGCAGGCCTAGACCGGATACCGGTTGTTGCGCCGTTGACGATGATGATGAGCGCAATGTTGACCACATTGCCTCCTACAGTGCAACATAGTGCTGTAGTGTACCGTTACGGTCTTGAATGAAGTGCTCTAATACACTTCAAGGCCCTGATCCAATATGGATTGTTGCGCCAACGATTATTATTAAGAAAAATGCGAAAGTAATCTCGCATAATCAGGAACTCTAGCTTACTATCAACGAGATGCAGTCACGTTTCTCTAGCAATTGCTGGAGAACGCTATGGTACCATTAACTTTCTGCCGATAAATGCCTTGTGATTGCGAAACTCTGGTGATCTTTAGTGCAGTCATCTTCATCGAATAGCATTTCACAATTAGGACAAAAACTAAACCGTTGATTAGTGCATTCACCTAAAAAGCCGACACCTCGAAATAGCCCACTTGACTTCATTCCACAATTTAATATAATTAACACCAATATTATTGGTGAGTGTGATGGAGTGGCAGACGCAATATCACGCATAGCGTCAATCAATATGCTAAAAAAAATCTCCTAAGAATTAGTTCGTAGCAAAGCAAGACAAGCAATTTGAATTAACGACAGAATAAATAATAATAATAATCGTTGGCGCCAAAATCCATTTGGATCAGGGCCTTGAAGTATTTGAGAGCACACCATTCAAGACTGTAACGTTACACTGCAGGATTACAGTACTCTATAGGAGGCAATGTGGTCAGCATTGCGCTCGCCCGAGAATATTACCTTGACTTGACCAATGTGCTCATTCACAGCTGAGTCGACTGGTATCCGACGTCCTATCACGATACAAATTCCGCTGCCACTAGTGATATTTGAACTGCGACCTTCCGTACGACAGCCTTGTGCTCTAACCACTTAGCTATCCGGACACAGACAGGAAGGCAGAATAAAACAAGTCCAAAACCAAAAATTCGGAGCTTCAGTAATGAACGTATGTTTGCTGATTTGCAACTAGCCCGTAATGTGCATGTATTTAGTATGTCAGACTATTCACTTTACTATAATATGACATTCAGCGGTAGATTGAAGTAATTTATTAAAAAAACAACAACTTTGACTTATTATAACTTTGTTAATAATGTTGCGATCCCCACCAGTATCATGCTGTATAGTATAACCTATATTACTGCAAAACTTTGTGATTCCAAGCTAAACCACAGACAGAAATATTTAATTAATTATAATTAACTTTATTTAAACAGATATCGGAATGGGTATCTTGAGGCCTAGGCATCACATAGAGGCAGCTTGATTTCTTTTCACATTTTTTAGTTCAGTAGTTTCCAAGAACGCGTCCGTCTATCCCCTACTTCCATCAAATATCAAAAATGAGACCAGCTTTGGTATCTAATCAAGACCTTTTATATGATACCCCACAGGAATATGTGCGGTGAAGAAAAATTTTACACCCCGTCTTTTGCATATATGGGGTTATTCTTCGCACCTTAAAATTAATTGCAAACTATGTCACCCATCCCACGCAAGGAGTTCACTATTGGCATGTTTTGCCGAATTTCGTCTCAATAGGAGTAATCGCTTCTGAGAAGATGTGTGTGACAGACAAAAAAACACACAAACAGTAAACCGTTTTTAATAATAATAATAAAAGCGATTCGAAGTTTAGCTTACCATCCAGGCCATGTCGAACGATGGCACCGCATTTTTAAATCAGCTGTAATGAGTGGTGAGAGGAAAAGACACTGAGCCAAACTATTGCCAACATTCAGACTCAGCAAAACATCCCCTGAGTACATTCTTACCCTGCAGAAAAAAGGTCAATTTTGTTCAACATTAAAATAAAACAAGTTTGTCACTTGGGGTGTAACGTAGCAGCCGTAAGCCAACGAAAAAACGCGAACAATGTCAATTTTTTGACATCCAAAATGAGGGGATGGGCTCCAGAGTTCAACTGAAATGAAGTTTCCAATTCAAGAGCAGAGTGGTTGAGTTTGCTTAATTTTTGAAATTTTGGGAATAAAAATTCTACTAAATTTCAAATTTATTCCCTTCCAAGCGTCTTGAAAAATGCCTCAGAAACCACACGTCCACTTGCATAATAAAAAACTTGGGTAACTTCGACACTATTCACCGATCGGATCAGAATTAAATTTTGTCGAGTAGTGAGAAAATGTTTTTGCCATTTGTTGTTAATTAACTTGGACATTCTGCAACCCTGGATCTAAGCGATGAAGATTTAAACGTAGTCTTCTAATTGGCGAATAACATTTTCTTGTTACCTTTAAGTATATTATCTGCATTGTACGGGACAAATTGTACCAAGTGGTTCTCCAGGTTGGGGGTTGGGTAGGGCTGACAACCCTGCACGGAAACAAAGCCACAACAGGAGCCTCGGAATTTATGGATGTTAGAACGACGAACCCGGCAACGAAAAAGGAATAATGATTTGCACATTTTCTCATAGAACGTGCGCTCCCTGTACAGAGATGGAGCTGTCAAGCAGCTAGCCGATACTCTGTCCCAATATAGGGCTGATGTAACAGCGTTACAAGAGATGCGTTGGACAGGGACCGGTTTCCTGGAGAAGAATCACTACACCATATGTAATAGTGCCATCCAGTAAACCATGTGCTCGGAGTAGGTTTCTTAGTCAGCCAAAAAATGAAACCTGCTTCGAAAACAAAGGGAACGGCTATGTAGTCTGCGCTTCCGAGGCGGATTTAGAAATATAAGCCTCATTAACGTTTACGCCCCTACAGAGGAGACTGTAGTTGGATAAGGATACTTTCTACGAGGCAGTAGAACGAACCCTCGAAGCCTGTCCCAGATATGACATCAAAATCATTCTTGGGGATTTTAACAGCCACGTAAGGACGGAGTCCGTATTCAGGCAATACGTTGACTTTCATAACTTACATCAAAATACAAATGATAACGGACTGCGGATTATTCAATTAGCAGTGTCATACGAAATGGTTGTTGGAAGTACCTGGTTTGCGAGGAAAGCGGTCAACAAACACACCTGGGCCTCTCTAGACGGGACCACTTTCAACCAAATTGACCATGTGTTGATCGAACGCCGCCACGTTTCAGCCTTGATGAAAGTCAGAACATTTGGGGGAGGGGGGGGGCAATATAGACTCCGATCACTATCTCGTTGCCATGGTGCTTCGAGCGCGAATAACAACATTACCCAGAATCCCCTCTGACAATCAGGTGAGAGTTAACACTAAAGCCATCCGCAACACCAATAAGAGGAAAATGGATGCCGTAATAACCACAGTCAGCAGAGATCCTGGAGATCAAGCATCAACAAATGATCTTCAAAATCATCTCAAGAACGTTATCATAAATACGGTCACAAAGATACTTGGCCTCAGCCGCAAAAAAAGTCGGAACGACTGGTTTGACGATGAATGTAAACTAGCAACGGAACGGAAGAATGCCGCATACCGAGTAAAGTTGCATTCTCAAAGAACGCGGGGACACACAGAGACTTATCACGAACTCGGGCGAGTGGAGAAGCGACATCACAGATGGGAAAAGGAAGCGTGGGAGAACCACCAAGTCTGTGAATTCGAAAAATACAGGGAGCAACCGCACCAGGCGCGGAAGTTTTACCAACAAGTCAGCAGGGTGAAGCCTTACACATCTCGATGTTCATTCTGCCGTAACAAAGAGGGAAATCTGATTTCCGACGGAATGAGCATATTGGAGCGATGGGTTGAGTACTTTGATGAACTACTGAACAACCAGAACATCGGCGAGTTGGAGGTCCCGCCAACTGAAGACGACGGACAAATACTGCCACCACCAAGTTTAGGAGAAACAACCCGTGCAATTCATCGGCTAAAAAATCATAAGTCGCCAGGAGCCGATGGAATTACAGCCGAATTGGTTAAATATGGAGGCGACCAGTTACACCAAGTGGTTCATCAACTTGTGCTGAAGGTATGGGACAGCGAATCAATGCCTGATGATTGGCAACGAGGCATTATCTGTCTCATACATAAAAGGGAGATATCACACAGTGCAGCAATTATAGAGGTATCACGTTGCTGAGTACCATCTATAAGATATTCTCCACTATCTTGCTAGGCCGGATAGCCCCATACGCCCAGAACATCATTGGCCTATACCAAAGAGGCTTCATTGCAGGCAAATCAGCTACAGATCAGATTTTCTCTGTGCGGCAAGCGATGGAAAAACTGTTGGAATATGGACAACAGTTGCACCATCTATTCATCGACTTTAAAGCCGTCTATGATAGCATAGCCAGGGTAAAACTGTACACGGTCATGAGAGAATTCGGTATCCCGACGAAATAAGACTGACTAGGTTGATCCTGACCAATGTGCGAGGCCAGATAAAAGCAGCATGACCACTCTGAAGACCATTTGACATTAACAATGGTCTACGATAAGGGGATGCCCTATCATGCGTCCTCTTTAACCTGGCCCTGGAGAAAGTGATCCGTGATGCTGAGGTAAATGCGAGGGGTACGATCCTCTTCAAGTCCACCCAACCCGAGACGTACAAACTGCCTTCATCCAGATCGAGCAGGCGGCAATCAGCGCGAGATCTTGGGCTGCACATCAATGAAGGCAAGGCAAAATATGTCAACGTCAGCACCGAAAACCAACCAGCTAACAACATCAAACTGCACTGGTTAAACGGGAAGAATAAGAAGGAGACTACAACTTTGAGACCGTTGATAATTTCTCCTATTTAGCGTCGAAACTGACAACCGATAACAGCTACGATGATAAATCCGCGGACGGTTGTTGTCAGCCAACAGAGCCTATTTCAGCTTACAAAGACTGTTTCGCTCGAAACGTGTCACTCTATGGTCAAAGCTCTTATTATACAAGACAATGATCTTGCCAGTAATCATGTATTGCACCCAGATTTGGGTTCTTAGCAAGAAGAATTGCGAACTCTTAGTCGCATTCGAGAGAAGAATCCTCCGAAGAATTTTTGGTACCCTACATGAGAATGGACGATTCCGTAGCCTACATAACGACGGAGTCTATGAGCGATACCATGACCGTCTGGTTTGGAATAAAATCTGGCTCAATAGGTTACGGTGGGCGGGTCACTTAATCTGTATGGATGAGGATGATCTAACCCGAAAAGTCTATAAGGGCAATATCTATGGTAGAAAAAGAAGACGAGGCAGACCCTTCCTGAGATGGAGCAATGGCGTAGGCCAGGACGCCAGACAGCTTTTAGGGATATCGAATTGGTTGTCCCCGGCGCAAAACCGGGATGTCTGGAATCCCTTATTAAGGCAGGCCTAGACTGGATACCGGTTGTTGCACCGTTGATGATGATGATGATGATATGCATTGAATTGAAGCCAATTCAATACCAGGGCACCGGATAAAGATAGACAATTATTGATTAGGCAAATCTGGAAGAATTTGTATATTCAACTTGCCAAAAGCCGATACGAACGCATACAGCATATCCAAGACTTCTGTTGCATTAATGACAAGAACTGTACTTTGCTTACCAGCCATCGAGCCGCGACGGATAGATGGCGAGAATATTTCGAAGAAATGTCAGTTGAAAAGTTCATCCTCCTCCACTTCCATAATCATTCCCGACATTTGGCGAAGTTGCACCTGTCAGCGCAACTAAAGTCGTGGAGGCAATAAAACGAATGAATTCGGGGAAAACAACAGGACCCAACGACATCCCATCTGAAGTCTTGAAAGTGAAGAGTGTCTCATAGTAAATATAATCTTGAGTACCTTGTCCAAAATGAATGAGAAAATGAATGTGAATAAAGCTGAGTTTTTGACGATCGATCCCCATGAAACAGGCACAATCACTGGCAGCGGCAGTGATCTGCCTAGAACTGAACGATTTAAATACCTCGGGTCAACGCTATCAGGTTATGGAGAACTGCGTTATGAAATTCTTTCATGCATTAACGCAACCTGGCTGGCGTTCCACAACTGGTGTTCTTTGTAATCGACGTATCAGCGAATGTCTCAAATCAAAAATTTACGGCGATGTCGTCCGTCCTTACGCTCTCTATGATTCTGAGTTTTGGCCGACTATAAAAGACGATTAACTGCGTCTTGTGGTGATGGAAACGAAGATATTGCGTTGGACTAGTGGCGTGACACGTTTTGACCGCATCCGAAATGAGGATATCCGCGATCGGTGGGATTGCACAGATCGTGGAAAAACTGCGAGAAAGGTCACATAATTTGCGCCAACTAGGATTCACTTGCCAAGATTGGTCTGAACATCGAAGTCGATGGTAAGCGACCAAAAGGCCGACTGAAACAACGGTGGCTTGATATCCTCGACGGGGATTTAGAAACCCCGCAATTGCATCTACATCAGGAATTTGATAGAACCAAATGGGAAACCGATCACGAAGAGCAGACCCCGCTTCTGCATGGGACAAAGGTTGAAAAATAGAAGATGATCAAAATTGGGGAGAACTGAGTTTTCTTCTCCCATTAATACCGAAAATTGTTAAAAAAAAGAAAAACAAAACAATGACGCAAAAAATTGCAAAAACTATAGGTTTTGGCAAAGTAGCCGAAGAGAATACATTTGAAGTATTCGAACCCGGGGGATATTATACAAAGTTAGGAAATATTCTGACAGAAATATCGAAAAAACATTTAGACTAGAAAGGAAAAGAGTTTTCTTCCCAAAAAAATGCGATATATTTGAGACGCATGACAAAGATTTTGGCCTGATTTAGAGACTGAAATGTGAATTGTACAAATAAAGGAAGCTGAGATTAGATCATTCAATCAATTAATCTAATTTTTAAAACTCTTTACATCTGTCGTAATCTTTGAATGAGGAAAATTGAATTACATATATTCCTATTTATCATTTTATTATGATTTTTATACTAAAAATTCCCTGCATTTTTATGTAAATTATCAGGAGCGTTTCTCTGATTATTGTCGGTATTACTATTATTTTCCGGTGCGGTCACTTATGGTAGCCGCGATCATGCCCTTGCTGAGGCTGCTGTATGATGACGAAATTAGTGCACGTGATCTCACTTATGATTTTCGAGGTACCCTATCATGGTGTGATGGTCGAGATGGACTTTGTTTTTTGAAACCTATCTCTGCATGGATATCTGATTTAATCACACTCCTACAAAAGGTTCCGCTAGGCAGGTAAATAGTCTCCCCATTATGGTCTTGAAAAGGAGAAAACTCCTGTGGAGTCAACTTCGGAAGAGATCTAGGAATACAGACCTTGGGCGCTAGAAGCAATGTGGTTATTATGCAAACCCTTCTTTACGCATATTTGAGTTTTGTCACACTCCTTGGTAACGTGCCTTTGATCTCAAGTCAGCACCCTCTTGTATCCATGCACGTATGAAAATGCCCCTTCTATATCACCAAAACACCTAGTCCGGAATAGGGACTTTATTATACTGGGTTCCCAAGGAAGCTCCGTGCCCGGAGGGAATTACGCCTTTCCCACCCCCTGTCGTCAGGCATACGTGAATGTTACATTAATAGTATTTACTAGGACATTTACGATACTGCTAAACTACGATGAGGCATTACCAGAAACTAGTCATAGCAGAAAATAAGTGAAATTATCAGAATGGTTACATCAAGTAACCTAGGTTTAGTGAAATTTGTCGGAGATTAGAAAAAAATATTGTTATGCCGGCGTTATTTTCAATGAAACTATGATTTGTAACAGAAAAGGTAGCGAACGCTAACAAAGAAAATAAAACTAAAATTTGGAAGAATGCTTATCTTTCGATTAGATGAACACGATCAACATGTGGCTCAAGTAGGATGCGCCCGTTTATCATACAGGAGGAGACATCAAGTAATGCTTAGAATATGCGGGCGGTATTATGAATAAATAAAGAATTATTTCCTATTTTGTTGGTGGGAGTTGAAGCCCGTTGCCACGAAACGACAGCGAAAGCGCGTAGGTGTGGTTGACGCGTTATGGCTCACATTGGGGTCTATGGCAACCACATTACTGACTGAAATAAACGTTTGTGTGATTTTGTTATATTCCGGAACTCAATTATGTATTCCAATCAGCTTCTCTTTAACTGGAATCAATTTGCAAAATATATGATTCGCGCGGTAGTTGATCCTTTACTGCCCTTTGAGCGCTGGCTTCAATTTGAATAGCTGGAGTGTATGAGGTTGATATAAAAACTTCCAAGTGTTTCAGGTTACTATTATATTGTGTGGCAAGGATGTGGCAGGAAACGATAGTGACTCGAGCTGCGGTAATACACTGCACGACGTTGAAATTGGATGATAAGGAGTTTATAAATGCTGGCTATGCACTACTATTAGAATATTAAGGTGGTAAATTCTGCAGCAGTCATTTCTGCAGCGGAATGAATGGACTGAGAGTCTATATATGTCGAAGTCATTGCCCCCAATAAGATTCTAATAATCTAGGTTGGTTTACTTTTTATGGGCAGCAGAAGCAGATTAACGAAAACCAGCAGTTTCAGATAAAGTAAGTTCGGATAGCTTAGTGGTTGAAATGCTAATCAGTCTCATGAGTAGAAGAAGAATTTGTGTCGTATGGTGGACGTGAGGTATCAGTCAATTCAGGTGTCAATGGGTGGCTCAAATTGAGGATTATGTTCGCAATTGTGCTCAATGCTGACTACATCGCTATGACGGTGACTAATTTTGCAATAACCAGGTTACAAGCATGCATTACCTTTAAGATTATTCTTAAGCAAATGCTACTCCTATTCCTTTAGCTTGGTGATTTATGAAAGCCTACTCCCAAACTCTAACCATACAAACTGCTGTTCGTTTAATTCAATGTAATTGTTTCAATTGATTATGCGAGTACGTCAGTATGTTTTCCAGTACTAGAAAACTCCCATTGATTTTCTTTAAGGTTCAACAATAACTGCATTTTATGCATTTTGTACCAATAAATAGGCGACATATTCAAGCTCAGAGTACGTTCTAATATGTCCATTTTGACATTATACCACTTGAATTCATTTTATTTTGGTAAAGTTTAGTGCTTTGATGTGACGATTTTAAGTACCTTCCAATTGATTGATCGCAGTGAAATTCATCAAAACATTAGCACACCGCTATAATACTCATGAGCAGGAAGCCAATGTAATTATAGGGTTTTCCTGTGCCGTTTCGTTAATTCAGAGACTCAATTTGTAGTTTCCATAGAAATATGTTATGAGCAATACTGCGAAATCATGCTCAAATCATAAAGAATTTAATAAAGAATCATTGAACCAGCTTATTCCTTTCCAATAGTATGCAAGCCTGTAGCAGGGACAACACACATTGACTAACACGACCTTACATAAACGAAGCTTGAATGCCAGCTCGGAACACGAGACCGAAAAGTTATACCCTGTTTACCGGGCAACTTATCTATTGAGCTGATTGACTAAAGAACTTCTTGGTTATATTAAAGATGTTACCAAGAAGGATTAAACCCTTTTGAAAATTTCCTTTCGACCACAGGCTTGTTGTCATAAGAATCGAAACGTGAAATATACACAAGTCAGTGACTACAAGTCGAGTATTTCTCTCAAAACTAAAAGTGCAATGGAGGAGGCTTTCCTAAAATTGACCGAAATCGAAATCAACTATTCAAAATTGATAAGCCAACAAAGGTAAATCGTTTCGTCAAATCGTTTAAGGGGTAGAAAAATTGTGGAGAAAAACAAGCATATTTTCGAATTATTTTAAGCAGAACAATGAAAAAAAAAACAAAATTCTGAAAAAGATCCTTAATGGTACATGTAATACACTGAAAACATATAAATTATTTTTGTAAAATAATGCGAAAGAAAATGGCAATTATAAAGTTTTTCTTTAATGAAGCCTTTCTTTTTGAAGGGCACGAAGTCAAACCAATTGCACCTAGAATTTTTCTTTACTTACGTTTAATATTTGGATTATACATATATATAGCATTAGAAGTACCTACATTTGTTTTGATATGTCAATTTTCGAAAAAACGGCGAATTTAAAAAAAATTTCCGACAAAAATAGCCAAAAAATAATTTATAAACAAGTCGGGAAACCGGAAGCTAGACGCTTCAGGTATGAAAGGTTTTGTGTATTTCTTTTATAAAGAGATTTGGGTGTGCATTTGTCCCATTAGCATGTAGCACGTAAAATATGCATATATTATGTGAAAATAGCCACTTTCTAGTGATATTGACATTCATAGTCTTGAATTTGCAGAGGAGCACAGATTTGACCTAGTATAACTTTGTTAGTAATAGTGTGATTTTCACCAAATTTTGTAGGATCATGATCTATACTGTAGCGTACATTGCCGCAAAATTTTGTGATTCTAGGGTGAACTTAAGGGGGGTTTTCCTGTCAATTACTAAAAATTATAGTAATATACTATTATTAACTTTATTTGAACAGGTATCGATATGTAGGGTATTTCGGAGCCTAGGCATCATATAGTGGCAGCCCTCTGATTTTTTCCAGATTTTTCGGTTGGGTAGTTCCTGAGAATGGGTTCGTTAAATAAATGACCACTTTCAACCCCCCGCACTCCCCACCTTTTCAAATTAAAGTCAAAACTAATACCGGCTTCGAAAAGTACTAATCGAGACCTTTCATTTGATACCCCACATGACTATATTTGATGAAAAAAAATTTAGACCCCCCTTTTGCATGTATGGGGACCCCCCCTTAAATTCGTCGTAAGAGGATGTAACTCACTATATGCGTGAGCGTTCACAGTTCCCACCTTTCTACCAAATTTTGTGTCAATCGCTATAACTGTCTCCGAGAAAAATGCGTGTGACGGACAGACAGACAGACAGACAGACAGACAGCGGTATGGAAGCGGCAGAAGTTGGTGCTTCTGCCTAAGCCTGGTAAACCACCAGGTGAACCATCCTCATACCGACCCATATGTCTTTTGGACACGGTGGGGAAAATGCTAGAGCGGGTAATCTATAATAGATTACTTCCAGTAGTTGAGAGCCAAGGCGGCCTTTCAGATCGGCAGTATGGGTTCCGTAAAGCCAGATCAACCATTGATGCCATCAAATTGGTTACTGGCTTGGCCGAAGATGCAATCCACGGAAAGGGTAGTACCAGCAAATATTGCGTGGTAGTAACCCTGGACGTGAAAAATGCATTCAATTCGGCTAAGTGGAATCTAATCCGGAAATCCCTAGCGAAGGTTGGTATTCCCGCCTACCTCGCCGCAATTGTCGATAGTTATTTAACTGAAAGGAGGCTCTGGTACGACACTGATGACGGACCGCAGGAGTACGTCATTACCGCGGGTGTCCCGCTGGGCTCCGTATTGGGCCCACTACTGTGGAACATCATGTATTATACAACGATGTACTTAATCTTCCCCTTCCGGAGGAAGCCACAGTGGTGGGTTACGCTGACGACATTGCACTGGTTGTTGTCGCAAAGCATCTCGAAGATGCTGAGTTATACTCAAGCGAGGCAATCAGTGCTGTCAAATGCTGGTTGGAGAGCTCTGGTCTGACGCTTGCGGAGGAAAAAACGGAAGTGGTCTTCATCACGAAGCGCCGGAAGAGAAATTACGCCTGTGTTAGAGTCGGGAATCATATCATCACTTCCAAGCCGGCCATCAAATACTTGGGGGTGGTGATAGACAGGAAGCTCAGCTATAAGCAACACGTACAGTATGTTTGTGATAAATCATCCACTTCCAGTATGGCCCTGGCCAGGATGATGCCGAACGTGGGAGGGCCACGGCATACCTCTAGGTTGTTTATAGCCAGGGTGGTGACCTCAATCATGCTCTATGCGACCCCAGTTTGGAGCGAGGCGTTGCGGATGTCAGTTAACACTAGCAAACTGAATGCAGTCTACAGGAGGACAGCTCTGAGGGTATGCTCTGCCTTCAGGACTGTCTCAGATGATGCAGCATTCGTCATCTCTGGAATGATGCCGATTGACATCTTGGTAGATGAGATGGCGGATATATACCATACGAAGCCAATCTCTCCCTTATTGCCGATGAAGAAGGCTGAGAGGGAGAGATCCATAAATAGATGGCAAGAGCGGTGGGAACGCTCGAGAAAGGGTCGGTGGACTCACAGGCTCATTCCTGCCATCAAGGAGTGGTTGGAGAGACGACACGGTGAGATTAATTATAATCTCATCCAGTTTCTCACGGGACATGGAGGATATCTCCAATACCTTTACAGGTTTAAATTGGAGACTTCACCCGACTGTCCAAATTGTGATGGAGTCCCAGAGGACCCAGAGCATGTATTCTTCCACTGTCCGAGATTTGTGGAAGAAAGGAGGAATCTAGAGGAGACTCTAGGAGAGGTGCTGGTACCAGAAAATGTGGTGCCGAAAATGCTAGCACATCAAGAGAATTGGGATGCGGTCAACTCCATGATTGCATCAATTCAAGATAAATTGCGAAAGGCAGAGGAAAGGAGAAAAACGCGGTCACGTGCGTCGCGTATAGAAGAAATGGGATTAAGCTAGAGTGAGCTGACTCCGCCCCGTGATGTAATACCTTATGGTGGTTCCGCGGGGCATGGAGGGAGTCGGGGGTGGTTTTAGTGGGTAAAAATCCCACACGCTGGTGTGTCCAGACCAGTGTCTTTTGAAGATTTCCACCTCCTCAAAAAAAAAAAAAAAAAAGACAGACAGACAGACGGACAGACAGACAGACAGTAAACCGATTTTAATAAGGTTTTGTTTTACAAACAAAACCTTAAAAAATACTATGTAATGTATAATAAGTATACAGGTAAAATTTCAAGACAATCGGTCAAGGTTTGTTCGAGTTGTGAGATCGGTAAACTTGAAAAACGTAGCTTCGGGAAAAACGCCTTTCAAATTTTCGGTTTGTTCATGTCCGACTCAGAGGGATTTCACCTAAATTCAAAATAGAAGGATATAGACATCTTCTCCACCTCAATCCGTTCAGCATATCATTCATAAAGTAATAGCGTATTCTTTTGGTAAAAAACCAAAAATTCGATTTTTTTAAATTTCTGCAGTGACCTAATCCCTCAAGTAGCGTCAATGTTTGCTATAATACCTGGTGCCTCCTGAATGGACCTCCTTCTCCTATTTGGAAATCACCAAGAGCATGAAGTTTGAAACATATTCAAATAATTGAGAATTAGTTTACGATAGTTTAGTCACAATATTGTTCAAAAGTAGAAATTGACAGTAGTTTATGTTTTGTATAATTGCCTTATATACGAAGACGCAAGGATGAAACTCTAAACTCAGTCAAAAGGAGAAATCTTGTACAAGTTTGGAAGTTCGTAGATTTTGCATCCTGGTTTGCTTTCCTCAGTCTTTTACCTAAAGCAGCCGTATTTCAGTCGCAGTTTCAGAGCCATACTGCTCTGAATTTTTATTCAGCATTTTATTTCACTGACAAAAAAGCTGTCACTTGACATCAACGACCAATAGGGACATAGCAATTTCGTAACTTCTTATCAACGCACCCTCGAACATTGCGTCATTACGCAAAGTCAACATTTTCATCATGGTAAAGTTCATGAACGAGAAACGTTTGGAAAGTATTAACATTTATGGTGGTCGCAACTTTAGGAGGTATACTCTAATTTTCAACCTTAACAATCGTCCCACCCGGCAAGCTGTGTGCGCTATAGTGGATAAATTTGAGTCCGCATTTTCACTATTCGATATTCCGGTGGCAATGAGATGTCGCACCGTTCAAAGCGATGAAAATATTTTAGCCGTAAGTGTATCGATTGAAAATGAGCCAAATCAGTCGATGTTAGGTCGCTCTCAGGAATAAGGCATTTTCCGAACCACACTGTGGCGTATTTTGCGAAAACTTCTCTAACTGAGCCCTTTTAAGGCTTGAAGAAAAAGAAGTATTCCATCGAAAAATCATCTTCAGCGATGAACGTCATTTCTGGCTGAATCACGTTGTCAAGGATTAAAATCTCCATTATTTGTTAGCAACAAACTGTCATATGCTTCAAGAGACACCATTGTATCCTCAAAACAGATATGAAAGGTTTCTGGATATCTGGGTACATGGTGGTTCCAGTTATGCACAACTCGTAGTGTAATATACCCGATATTAAATTCGATGTGGTACTGACGTTTTATCTCTTGGGGAGAAGTAACTTGATGTGAAATATGGTGATGCTTCCAGTTAAGGATTAACTTAAAGGAGGTTCACAGTAAATTTTAAAAATATTATAACGTACAATTATTAACTTTATTTGAGCAGCTTTCGTAACAGCGAATATTTTGAGGCCTAGATACTAAGTGCTTGGACTACCTTGACCTTTTTCAGATTTTCCGGTTGTGCAGTTCCTGAGAGTGGGTCTTTCAAGTAACTGACTTCGGGTGCCCTCATTGCTCGCTTTTGAAACCAATGTTAAAACTAATATTTGCTTTGGGAAGTACTAATCGAGACTTTTCATTTGATACACTACATATTAGCCATATTTGGTAAAAAATATTTTGTCATGAGTACATTAACTTCAACATCCAGCATCATGTGTGGGGGTTTTTAGCTCCCGCCTTCTCACTAAATTTCATGTCAATTGGTACAGTCGTTTCTGAGAAAACTACATATGACCGACAGATAGAGAGACAATGAATCGATTTTAATAACTTTAAAAATAATATTTGATGTCGTTGTTGGCAGCAAAATTTATTTTCGTTGAGTCAGATATTCCGGAATGTCATTTTGAACTATACTAAATTTCATGTTGAGTACTCCTAAGTCGCGATAATGCTTTATATGTGGAAGGCTTGGTCACACAATCAATTTTCCCGAGTGTAGCAAATTCCAATGCGCAAAAGAAGGCAATGAAACCGCAATCATGTACCTAACAGTACCAAGTGTGTCTTATGCGAAAGTTTGAATCATCGCGATACGGACAGATCACGTCTAAAATGAGTTCAATATCTTGAATTAAACAATTTAGCAGTCATTAAAGACATTTAAACGATGAGGTCTAGAAATCATCTTCGAATTATTACATCATTTTGTAATTTTGATGGAGTTGATGCTTTTCCTCGTATTCTTGGACGAAACCCTTAGAGCCTTTAGAGCCGTAGGGCGTGCAGACTACGCGTACGCGGAGCCAGAGTGTTTAAAAAGAAAGGATAAATTCTTGATAGCCAAACCTTTTGATTTCAATAGCAACGTTCCGGTATATGAACATCCTAGCAACAAGCTCTATATTCAGATATGCACAAGGTCTGTTGCAAAGTAAATGAGACTTTTTCAAAATCTCTATTTACAGTAACGCTATCTTTTCACATGAGTAGGAGAGGAGAGATACATCCTCCTCTGACGTTATATCAAAATTTCGTGACCAATGGACAATTAGAAGCTGCTTTATAAATTATAGTGTGTTTATAACATCTCTCGAAAAATAAACTTCGAACAAAGAGCGAATATTAAGTTTTGTTTGTAACTTGATGAAACTTTTAATGATACACAAGATCGTCAAGAAATCAAGTACAACGAACATCCAGGTCAGAAAAGTTTCGAGATTACGTTAAGTAACATTGAAATTGTGGGCGAATTTATAAAAAATGAGCCAAAATCTTCTTTGCATGGATATGAGAATCGAATTGAACATGTCATCGCATTTTATCCGAAAAATTAGAACTGGGAAAGGTTTGTGTTCGCTTTGTTTCATACAAATTGATTAATGACCAAAAATTGCTTTGAATTCAACATTGTAACGACTTAATCGGCCTAAATGTGACGAAACGTGGTGTTTTCAATATGATCACGAAAAAAAGTACTCAATGGAGCCAGATCCGAAAAAAACGACGCCGCGTCAAAAGTGGGGACACATTTGAATTGTTCCTATGATTCAAAGGAAATGAACCACAAGGTCAACTGTGTGAGGCCGCAAGGCTATCAAAGTGGAAGCTGGTCTTTTGCACGATAATGTGCCGGCTCATTGTTCTACGTTTTTCACTGTTTTTCTGAACAACTCACATTTTAATCGTCAACCACTCACCCCATTCTCCGGATTTGGCACCTCGTAACTTCTACTTCTCCGGGCAACTATATACATTTGGCACTGAAAGGATATTGAGACCGGGATTTTGAAGGAGAGATCAGAACGACTTGAATATCCATTCGATATGCTAATTTATCGTGCAAAACATTCTACCGATGCCCAACACATGTTCAATGAATAAAAAAGTTTCTGAAAAAGCTAAAAGATTGTGTTGCTTTTGGAAAAGTTTCGTTTGCTGTTCGACAGGCTTTGTATTTCTGAGATTCCATTAAAAAAACGTCACAAACTCTTCCGAAAACATGCATGCAACTTATAACCTATGAGGCGTGGGCTTAAATTGGACTGCAGGCTTCAGCAAAGTTTTTATTAATAGGTATCCAATCATTTCGAATTTCGGTAGGTAGCGCTAGCGGGAAGTTAGTTTTAAGAAAAAGAGTTGGATTTCAAACTACAGGAGCAAATTCCATCTAACAGTAAAAATAAATAAGAATTCTTCTAAACTTGAAAAATACATGCGTTTCATCCACACTACTTCCCAAAATTTACAGCTATCAATTGATCATATGGTAAAAGTCTGAAGGTGTAAAATTTCTTCGTCAACCCCTTTCTACTTTTGCTTGTTTTTCCTAATCTTAATGGGAAATCTTTGTGAACGATTTCTACCACTTCATCTTTTCAATTCTGGGTGCTTCTCGATTCCAATCTGCAAACTTTAATTCAACTACACAAAGTTTTAAACTCCAATACTTCTTGACTGTTAGTTATTGACTTGAAGTACTAAGAAGTCCCTTATAAACTTGCACATAACAACAAAGAGTCAAAGTTATGATTTGAAGAATTTTCTTTGTTTTGTCTACAAGAGTTGTTAGAAAGACTTACTCTGACCATGCTTGTAGGAGTGGATGAAACTATCTAGTTGGTGAAACGGTAGATGAATGCGAAGTTCAACGTCGCTATTCTTGGCCTCTGCCGATAAAATGATTTGTACGAGAGATTGAAATGTTTTGCACTACTAGGGTTTAAAATCTGAGGAAACTATTTATATTTTCTTTCATTTTCATTTCGTTACCATCTACTACTTAACACTAATACCATCTCTACCTTTATTTACCGTTTGCAACAATAGCAACGAACTGGGAACATATCAATTTCCACTAAGCCCAGCACGAGATGGTAAGATGAAAAGTCTTCACGCAGACGACTTATCAGATTTCCTTTAAGTATTTTGTTATTTAATGAAATGTATTATGCAATTATGGGGGAAGTTTAAGCAAAATATACACTTCGCAGAAAATGAAGATTATTTTCATTTAATCTACGTAAATCAAACCATATCTAAATCATTCTCCACATAATGTTTTCTTAAAAAAAATACAATAATTGTGTACGTACATGCACCTGTACCGGCATTGTTTACTTTTAAGGTGAAATTTTTTCGATAAAGTTTAAAATCCTGATGTGCATGCCGTTCCACATAATTATATGTTCACAGTATTCGACATTTTTTAACTAATTTTGTTTTATGAGAAATTTTTCTCCACAAACTTAGAAGTCCACTAGTATTAAAACATTAAGTTTAAAATATGTTTAATTGAATTCTATTGTCCTTTAAAGTTTTGTTATTATTGTTGTTTTATGAGGGAGAAAAAATTGATTAGATAGTGTAGGATTTTTACTCAATAAAAAACTCAACCTCTTAAAACTACGGCAAATCGTAAGCAGACCGACTAGTGACTCTTTTATCTTTTATCAACAATAAGCTGAAAAAATCATCGCACCCGATCATTTCTTATAATTTATACGGAGTTTTACACCATCTGATCATAAGAAGGCTTCAACTTTTTCAGGTGACGAGGGGTTGTGTGATCTCCATCCCCGAGTTTTTATGGTGACGAAACTAATTGTTCCTTATGCCTAATTGTATGTTTTTAAGTTTTTGTGTCAAATAAAACCTGATTAAAATCGGTTTACTGCCTCTCTGTTTTCTGTTTTCAGCCGAGGGAAATCCATGATCGGTAATCGGAAGTGCGCATATCGAATTCCTACCGACTAAATACTCCCATACATTCTTCACACTCTCTCCGTGGGACGATCGCTCTATTATTGCTTCGCGACGCTCTTGAGATATTAGCTGTTCATTCCAGACGAGTTAGCTGCTACTGCTTTGCATGCTGTTAATTGGAGTAGTTTCCCTTTTATGCTTCCGTTCCACTCCTGCTACTTTTAGCCGTTGGTGAATGTGTTTTACAGTTGCAGCTACCGTGTTCCACGGTGTAACCAATTCCATCATGTAGTTTATAGGATTTTTCACCGCTCAACCGGTCGAAGTTTCTCCTGGAGTTTCAAATCTGAGGTAACTGAAGAAAATATATTCTGCATTTTCAGCTGTACCTTCGCATTTAGGACAATCTGCTGAATCATACAAGCCGAACTTATAAAGGTACTTCCTGCACCCACTGTATCTGATTACGAACTGAGTCAAATTATAATTCGTCTCATCAAATTTCACATAATCCAAATACTTACCAACCCTTCTTCGTTTGATCTTATCCCGTTTGTCTCGAAACCAATGACCGCATTCGCCTAAATTGTTAACTAAGTTCTGCACCCTGCTCCTCAATAAGGGGCATGAATGCATGCGATTATATATTTTGTTTCGAAGATCTCGGTAATCTTTCTCTGTCTGCCGACGTTCTGGCTTCCTCTGCCCAAAGACATGTTGATCTCAACAGCGAGGTTTTTTGGTTACACAAGAAGTTATTATCCTTCCCTTTATCTCTGTTACCCGATGACATAGCTAACTCACCGTGTTCAGGGTCGTACCCTTCGGGTCATGACCCCTTCTTAGGGCCACCAGGAATGTCTGCTTGCGAAAGTCCCAGGTATCCGGCTTTTCCCACTAGTATCGCTTTCGATTGCTATCACCTCCGTTTTCTCCACTTTCTGCTTCGGAAGGTGAACACGGAAGGTTCTAAGCAGGATTTGGCCCCTGGTGTTTACCACTCGGTTTCGCAGTCCAGTTGAAATTTCCGGAATAATTTTGGGCTTGTGGTCTCAAGGGTCTAATGTATAGTTGTCTAGCATCCCCTTATATTGCGCTAGTGTTGCACTTGTAAATATGGGCGCCATGGGTTGCAAAGCAGTTCCCTATGAGACCATTGCATCTCAACATCGACCATTGATTGCCGTCCTGCGAATTAAGCCACCGATAAAGCAGAGTGAGGAACTCACTGGCCCACGGCGCATTAAATAGTGGCGATTTGGTGAGAAGAAAGAAGAAACGATCTCACTCATATGATTACCGGCCATTACGAATGTGGAAGAAACGTGAAACCAAATGAAAGACACGATCCACAAAGTGGTCTCTGCAACTTTTGGGGTCACCAACCCGGGTAAGCGGTACATCAACCGAGATACTTGGCTTTGGAGTGAAAATGTTGAAATGAAGGTCCGTGAAAAGAAACGCGTATACCACAAATTTCTCGACGATAAAACGCTTGCTAATTCGCAAATTTATAAGAATGCCAAGCGGTAAGCAAAGAAAGCAGTCGCTGTCACCCGAGCGAATCATTACAAAAATCTTTACAATAAGCTGGACACTCGGGATGGCGAGAGAGATCTGTATCGACTTGCTGAAAGCCGTAGCGAACGTACACAGGATATCGAACACTTCTGTTGCGTTAATGACAAGAACGGTATTTTCCTTGCCAACCGTCGAGCCGCAAGGGGTAGACGGCGAGAGTACTTCCAGCAGATTTCAACTGAAGAATTTGTTCATCTTCCACTTTCATAATGATTGCCGATATTTCAGCGCAACTGGTGCTCAGAGGTGGCAGTGAGGAAGACGGAGCGGCAACCCTGTCGACTAAAGCAAAACCAAGTGGCCGAGGAGAACCTCCATAGTGGTGGTACCGGGAGACGCTGTACTGACTTTGGTTCGCCAGCCGTGATGTAGTAGGCGAATGCTCCAAACGCCTAGCTAGGGCGATAAGACCCGAGTCTGCATGGGGACTCATATGAAGTGGTAATTGGCCGCGAAACCTTACCAGGGGTATACTGGTACCATGGGAACCGGGATAGCTCCTGGACTCTCATACATCCTAGTGGGAGTTTTATGGGGGCTGTGGTTATGCTCAAGCGAGAAGAGATCTTCGGGCCTCGGCGTGGTGTTGTGTTTCAACACGATTTAGGTATGTCTTGCATCCACCAATATAAATGCTAAGCCATGCACTTGGTATAGACTGGTACCGTTGTGGCTTGTCACAGCGGGGCTCTGATTGTGGTCACAAAATCAATCCGTGTCTTAAGACACAGGAAGCGAAGAGCTGGGACCCAACCCTGTGGCTCAGTGAATTCTTTAATCGGGTTGTTCAGGAAGGAAGAACATCATCTGACTGGCAAGAAAGTATCACTATTCCAATATGGAAAAAAAGATAGTCCAGCAGAATGTTCAAATTAACGTCCGATCCGATGCAGTCTTGACAACCGTATTCGCGAAATCGTTGAAATAACCGTGAATCAAATTGGATTTGTCAAAAACTGCGGAACTACTGACGCAATACACGCTGCGCGGTTTCTCATGGAGAAACACCGTGAGAAGCATCGCCCTCTTTCAATTGCATTTCTGGATCTAGAGAAAACGTTTGACCTTGTGCCACACGAACTCATCTGGTATAATTTACGACAACACTTAGTGCCAGAAGAATTCAATCAATCAATTGCTCTACCACGATCCGAAAAGTAAAGTTCGAAGTATGGCGGGTGTATCAAAACCGCTTCGTGTTTCTGTTGGTGTTCAGCAAGGAAGCGCCCTTTCACCACTCCTCTTTGTTCTTGTTATGGACACCCTCACACGGGATATCCAACGTCCAGCGCCCTACAGACTGCTTTATGCAGATGATGTTTTCCTAGCATCTGATAGCAAAAATGGTCTCGAGCAACTTGTCCAAAAATGGAATGATGCCTCATGCAACACGGAAAGAAGAAAGCGGAAATGCCGGTGTTTTTTGTACGGCTTGCCGCTTTTCTAGACCAGTCTTTCATTCAGATGACATTACCGTAATTTCGGTAATCCGCAAGTATTACCAACTAGTCTACATAGACGATTAAATGGTTTGCGAGAGTAGGACCTGATCTGCCTCGATTTCTTTCAACTTCATTTAGCCTTACGATTCAGCTCACTCCTGTATGCCAGTACCTGCAACGTGCTGGTCGTCAACTCTTTCTTTCACCACATTCATAGTAGACCACCAGTGTAAACTTTGATATGATGTAACCTGCTCCTCCTTGCACTCGATCACATTTTCTTGCTTTCGTGCATTAGGTTACTCACCTAGCACCTTTTCCATATTGTAGCGAAAACGTTCTGTCTGCTTCTCGTTGGATTCTTTTAACTCCAAAATCAGACCTCTTTTCTGAATTTCCCTAATATGGCTCACACTGTCGACCAAGTCTATCAACTCCAAATTCGCTTTCATTTTCCGACGGACATCGATCTAAGACATATCTCATTTCCTGTAGATAATGGTTAACTCTCAACAGATTTTCTTTTTCTCTTTTTGTCGTTCCTCGGGATTCATGTTTGAAGTATGCTCAGGTTTAGAAACGCTTATTCTTTTCCTGTTAATGTGGAGGCGGTAATTGAACAACTACCAACTTCCCTGGAATTTCTGCCGGCTCAGCTTTCTTCGGTGAAAAGGTGTTTTTTTTTTCTTGGTCGCTTGCTTTTCACCGGTAAAAAACGCTGTTCCAGTTTGCGCCTTCTACGTTTGCGTTTTACAGCAGCAGCGTTAATGTTGATCCGCGGCTACCAGTATTCCTTTCCGAGTCCTGCGACAAATCTCAACTGCCGAGGAGCAACGTTGCCCCTCAAGCTTGTAGCTCTTATGAAAAGGATCCAGTGTGGATTCGTTTTGAGTCAACTATAATCTCTTCTAGCATTTGATGTTAAATTAGCGAAGTTTCCCGCTACTGGGGCATTGCGGTCGTTGGATATCAGCGCCCAAGAGCCCACTCCCACAAAAAAAATCGATACTAGGCTTCCGGCAGATTACATCCAGAGCTGTTACTTCTTCTGTTCCGCTACTTTTGCGTTCCTCCTTAAATTGCTGTTTCAATGTTTAGCAAAAATTTAAATGTACTTCAACATATTAGAGTCCAATCGGAAGTTACGAAGACGAGGAAGAAAAGTTAAAAATAAATAAAAAGCTCAATGCTTAGTCAAATACTAAAAATTAACGAATAATCGGAAGACCGGACTAGTAAACAAACGGAAATCAAATTTAAAACAAAATAAAATACTACATTTTTCAAAATAATACACATATTATATAATGTATATATTATACCCATTAACTAGAGTCATTTTTTGTTAGAATTCTCTCGAAAACCTGGTTTTCTGCGAAACACGTTGCAGCTTTGGTTCTATGGTGGGCGGGTTTAAGAGGTTCTATTGAACTTGTTGCGAGTTTTGTGGTAAAGTTAGTGAAATATCAATTGTTAATGAGAGTGGTCGTCTCTCTAGAAAGTTGTGCAATTTAAAGGATAAAATAAATCCCGGATTAAGTTAATTCAAAATATTTTATTTAAAATTTGTTTTTACGGTTTGTGCAATAAATTGATTATTAATTGGAAAGTTAAGTCTCATCAGTGTCCATTACTTAACATTTCGACTTTATTTGGTGATTTGGATTTGAAGTAGAATTCGGAATTCTGTGACTTTGTGTGCCGTAAATAATACATAAGAAAAATCTGAGTGCATTAGTGTGATTTACAAGAAAAAGAGGAATCGAAAAGGATAATAACGGATTCTTCAATTTTCAAGAGAAAAGAAAAACCTCGATTTTGAAGGTGCTTGAATTCGCAGGGTGTCTCAAAACACAACATATAAACTCGGTAAGATATGTTCTTTTTATTTCTTACCGTTTCGGATTTAGTCGAGTTTTAGCGTGCAATTGAAGCTTTATGACCTGAACTCCAAATCAGGAAGGATGGCTGTGTAATAAGTGCATCTGTATTTTCATCCTGAGGAACTTAATAATAATAATAATAATCGTTGGCGCAACAATCCATATTGGATCAGGGCCTTGAAGTGTGTTAGAGCACTTCATTCAAGACCGTAACGGTACACCACAGTACACTGTGGGAAGCAATGTGGTCAGCATTGCGCTCGCCCGAGATTATTACCCTGATTTGACTCAGGTACTCATTCACAGCTGAGTCGACTGGTGTCCGACATCCAATCACGATAACAAATTCCTCTGCCCCCAGCGAGATTTGAACCGCGACCTTCCGCTACAACAGCCCAGCGCTCTAACCACTTGAGCCATCCGGCCATCCATTCCTGAGGAACTTACTCTTCCAATTTTGCGGTGTTATCACAAATTGGGTTATTGTGTCTATAAAATATTCATTTAGTGATAAGCAATTCGTTTTGAATGTCCTTTCATTGTAAACTACTGATATTCCTTTGTGATTCTTCTATCGGATTAAGAGAAGTTTATTTATTGTTGCCTGTTTCATCTCGTTCTGTTTTCGTCTTCCGAAGTGAAAGTGAAAACTTAAGATATTATGAGAGGAATCTCAGAATTTTGTTTTCGCTTGGTTTCCTGCATCCGTAAGTGTGACCCCAACTAAAGGCCACCATCCTCATGGTTATTTTTTGATGGAGCAAATAATGGAGATTGTGAATGGGATGCGTTCAATACAATAAAGAGAAAGCAAGACTGTTTTTCGATTTACAATACAATTGTAGATGGACTTGAGGGCAAAGTCATCGCCGCACAGTGCTTCTTTTATTTCATTCCGCCCTTCAATATCAATTACTGAAATCACTTTACGAAAATGACCTTTTCTGTATATAAATTTGAGTCTTTGTTTCATGAACCTTACTTTCGGTATTTTATATTATTATTCTGCCAAGGAAAGTTGGTGCCCCTACTCCCTTCGTGGCCAGTTCATCCACTGCCTCATTTCCTTCTAAAACAACATTGTCTTGAAACCAAAGCGGCCAGACCTTATTGTGCGACACTGATACTCCTGGCCATTCTTGCCTGCATTTGTATGTCTAGATGGAGAGGAGGTAGTCTCCATCTCCAGGGATGCTGTTGGGCAAGTTCTCATTGCCCGACTGGCACACTTGCAAGCCAATCTTTGAATTTCGTGTAACCCCCTGGCTTGTGTGCTTGATTCAGTTTTGTTTGCCCAGATTACCGCCTCATAGGGCTTCACTATTGCAGTGTACGCCCAAAGTAGTATCTTCAAGGTGCAACCCTATTTTTTCCCTGCTATGGGCCTGCAACTCATCAAAGCCCTCGTAGCTTCCCGACAAATATTTCCAACATGCGTCTTCTAGAGAAATTTTTAGTGTAATTTTCAAATATTTGTCTCCGTGTCTGGTTTCACTCCATGCCATGCAACTTAATCGCTTTCAGGTGATCAAGCCAATGCTTGCCAGTGAATGGTACTATGGACGTTTTGGTTGGTTGCTTTGCCACATTATTTCGGGGTAGTCTTCCAACTTCCCGGCTTAGGGTGTTCCCAATTGAGGGAATTTCTGTCGCCAACCAGACAGAAAAGGAAGGAAGTTATTAGTTCAGGGAACTTTTTGCGATCCGTGCCCTCACAACAAGAAGAACCTGAACATAACGCGCATCACAACCCCATCTGCCAGCGCTCTTCGCTCTTCTCTCTGACAATGTTGTCTGAAGCACCTCCATAGCGCTGCTGACGAAAGCCGTCCCACATTTCACAAGAGGGAAGGGTGGTTTCGGCGTCGTTCATCACTCTATTGTAGAACACAAAATCAGGGCGATCGTGCCTTCCTTATCTTGTGCAGGTAAGACTGAGAACGCCCACGTCTACTTAGAAGTTGGGTAGGGAAATAATCAACTTCCCCATGCGTTCGCTTCAGCTGCGGTTCTAAATTGTCGGTAAGCCGCGCAGTTAATTTGGCTCTTCGCACTCGGTAAGTGTGCGTTGACGCTCATCACGGGCAACCACCTCTTTTAAATTCTCGTCCTTGTGGCTGTAGATATGATGGTAATCGCGGGAGTGATCCCCGTTGCCCTCCTTGCCAAGGAACGCAAAGTTATCTACCGCTGTAAGAGCGAGAACTTAAGAGAGGGGGTTGCCCGTGAAGAACGTCAACGGACCCTTACCGAGTGGCAACTTTCTTGGCGAAATGAGCCCTCTCCCCCTCCCCTCCCGTTGGTGAAAGGAATTCCCTGGCTTGAAGGCTCCCGAAGCCGGGAGAGCCGGAGAGCTAGCCCGAAGTAATGCTTCAAAGGGGCCCTAGGATGGGTTCCAGTGCTACTTCCAACGAGACCTCCGTCCTCCTCTGGCCATTTAATGTCTAATAGAGTATGTTGGAATGTTGGTGCAGGTCGCCCAAGGTTACCATTATAATCCAGAAGAAGCAATACTGGAAAAAAGTTGTACTTTTATTGTTGCTAGAATTACGAATTGTTAACTGGTAAGAGTTAATGTACCAGGAGAACTACGAGTAGTCCTGTGATTTAATAATCAAATGTGCGATGTTGCTGACAGTTTGAAGGCTAGCACGGTTAAGGATGGAACATCTAAATTTCAACCCCTATATCAATGAAACGTGGAGGTGAAGGGCATTAGCCATTTTACCAGGATCTGCCCAGCATTAGCATGAATCAGTGAAATACAATTTTCTCAAATACTTCCTTAACCTGGGCTAGATATTAACGAACAATGTTATAGCTTATAGCTAACCCTAATATATTTTATATTTTCTGTCATAGAAACATTTTTAAATTAATTCCCTGCTTTTAACGTGATTCTCCTCTATTGAAATAATCTGTCACGGGCACATCGACAACGACAATATTTTTCTTCGTTAAAAATAATGCACTTGAAACTTAGACAATAGATGACGATTTATCACTCCCTTCCGGAGACTATACTGCATACTATATTCTGTCAATTTATTGTATACAAAAGATATATTTTCCCCTATCTGAAACTAAGCTCAAGTGACACGAAATATATTACTTTACACTGCAGCCTTGTTGGATTTTGCTAACGACGTCTAGCTACATATACTCATATGGTATATCTCGGTACAGAGCGCAAATATGTAACGAAAATTATTACAATCTATTTTTCACAGTATGGTACTTGCACATTGCATTGCATGAATGAACAGCAGTTCTTGCCCCTCCTGTAAAAACCCTACTCTAAAATTGAGTAGGAAAAATTGGATGTAAGCGACAGTAAAAGTTTTCATTACCAATTACAATTTTGTATGCCATCAGTCAAATAGCACTAGATTCAAGAGTATTCCAGTATTTCTGGGCATAAGACTACGTGATCGTTAGATACATTACATAACTTATCGTTATTATTGTAATTGATACATCCTGCAAAGGAAACATTACAGATCTTGGCAATCTATCGATCCTAGAAATTATACAATATTTAAATCATTTTCCTCTAGTCCAGGATAGACTGAAAAATGCTGTTTGTTATTCAAAATCGTGAAGACTTCGGAAAGTCACGGCATTGAACTCTAGCACCATAGGAAAAGAAAATGGAGTGAAGCTCCGAATTTTGCTTGCTTAAAGCCCAGATTCCAAAAGTAGATGAGAACATTGCCCCTAGGCATTTCGCCTTGCTTTCATTAATGTGTAGTGCAAGATCTCGCGGCGGTTGCTCGACCTGGATACAGGCAAATTATATATTTCGGGTTTTTATTCACATTATGTCAATATCGTCAGGACGGGCCCGAATCAACGGAAATTATAGGTAGACTGGAATTTGAAGATCCATTAAGAATAGGCACAATCCTGTCATGAAACCAAAGATACGAAATTTACGTTACTTGATGAACGATTACTGGCATGGAAGCCCTGTTTCCACGCATCTCGGTGAAGGGGACGTTATTTGACCTAGAGGAATAATTATTACAGAAACGGATATGCCTATGAAACTTTCGGGGATATGCATGGCAGAGATTTATTTGACATTCCGAGGAAATTTAAAAAGGGACCAGATGTGTAGCGATGGGAAATTGTCTGTAACCCTATTTGTGTGATTTTTTATGACTAAGGTCAAGAGTGATCTACAGTCCAAAGGTCATACTTTCCTTTTTTTCCACTGAAGGAGCTGCTGGAGGTTTTGAACAAAATGCCTCGGATTTTACGATTGACGATGGAAATCAAAGACGATTTTCGAATGTCATTAGAAAAGAAAAAGGAAATCAAAACACATACAGAAAGCGATTCCGATAAATTTGAACCATTCCTGCGCAGAAAAAATGGCATCCATTCGTGTAATGATAATTGATTGTTTTCAATGCCCCCCAGAGTCGACATTGGGGCTAAGAGCAGCTTCTAGTCGCTTATTATTGAAAGTTTTGTAAAGAAAAAGTGAGACACCGAGAAGAATGGACTCCGACATCTTTTGTTAGCCACATCGAAATGAAGGGAAGAATATGAATCACACACTTGGCGGGTCTATTAAAATTCTCGAAAGTAATGAAAAGTTTGAAAATCTCCAGACTAGGATCTCCCAAAGACACAAAGCTAAGAGTCCAGCGCCTTGCACAAAATAATATTTCGAGATTGTGAGAAGAGCTACACATGAGAAACCAAAAGACCGTTTTGAGTACTTTTGGGGAGAGCACACAAGAGAAGCTGAAACGGCCAGGAAAATAAAAGGAAGGGTACATCTCTGAAATCATTGGATGGGACAAAACGTACGTTAGGCAATGAACCAATAGCAGTAAACTAGATGTACAAGAGAGGCTGGAAATCCTACGTGAATCGGAGGGAGAAAGGTTAAATATGACACGGGTAATATTCAATCAATTAAGAGACGCTGGAATGATGGAACATAGAAAGCGGAAGATAGGTAATTACGATACAGTGGCTGCTCAAAGGTGCTCAGTTAGCGCTATGGTGCGCTGTTTTGATGCCACAAGATCCTAACACTATGACTGCTGTTGTTAGAGCAAGGAGTCAGAGTTCAGACGGCTAGATCTTCAGTCTCTCCGTTGCATTCACGATGAAAAGCAGCTCTCCCATTCTATAGTTAGAGAACTCTCTCAGTTCTTTCAAGAATGATTTACCTAGTGTCCTTAGTCTGACTAGATAGAGTTGGGCAATCGCAAAGGAAGTGCCTGAAGTTCCCTCCCCTCCCCTCTTTTCCACAGTTTCGGCAATGCGAATTGTCGGATATGCCGAGTCTGGTGGTGCGATTCCATATAGGCCAGTGCAGACCGCTGTAATCAGCTCTCCCGATCGGTTTTTGTTATAAGCGGGTTAAATCCTTCTTGACTTGGCATAGGTGGTAAGCCTTCGCTATCAGAAGTCCGCGGCTGCTAAGTAGTGCGCTGCCCCATCAGCCTGGAGGATGTCGGTATTCTTACTTCCACAAATGAATAGAAACGAATTCGTATTTACCAGTGTGAGTACGTATATTGTTGAATTAATATTTCCAAATGCGAATATTGATTTTTTTTGTATTGAAATGTTAGCATTCGCCTGAATAGCGAATATTAGCCCCTTAATTATCTCATCAAGTTGTCCGTACATAAGTATGGACTTAATATCGAATAAGAAAATTAGAAGGCGTTGCAAGTGTAGACAAAAAGTATGTGGTGGTGCTTTCTATGTTATGACAATAGTCCAACCAGGACCGCTTCTTGTAAAAGATGTTGAAGATCTCCCTGGACAGCTAACTGAGGCTTTGCAAATTGCCATTCCATCAAGGTGGCAGCGCCTCCTTGCTGTATTTAGTAGGGCATTACACCTTAAAGGCGGTATCGAATACCTTTTCCAAAGCCCGGACCTTTGACTCAAGTTTAGCTTTGATCACAATCTTACTAAATTGTGCACCGGGAAGTTTGCTGTTGGTAACATGATCCTCCCAGGGTCTCTGAAAGGTTTGGAGACCTCTGCGGTGAGATCTAGGCTGAAAAGTATTCGACTATCTGATCTGAGAAAAATCCTTGGTCAGACACTCTCCACCCTAAGAATCCCATCATAGTCGATGAAAAGATGTGGCAACTGCTGTCAATATTCTGGCATTTTTCCCACCGTCTCGAAAATCTGATTGGGTCCAGATTTCCTTTATGCCAGACCTCTTTAGCGGATGATATTTTGGGCAGAAAAAACTCATGAAGCTGTTTCTATGTAGTGTCCAGGCCTCAAAATACTCTCCATATCGATATCTGCTCAAATTAAGTTAATAATAGTACATTACCATATTTTTGGTGAAATTAAAAACCCCCCTTAAGTTCATGCTACAGTTATAAATACTAATAATAATCGTTGACGCAACAATCTATATTGGAACAGGGCCTTGTAGTGTGTTAGAGCTCTTCATTCAAGACCGAAACCGTACAATACAGTATACTGTAGGAGGCAATATGGTCAGCATTGCGCTCGCCCGAGATTATTATTCTGATTTGACTCAGGTCCTCATTTACAGCTGAGTCGATTAGTATCCGACGTCAAATCACGATACAAATCCCACTGCCACCATACTATTACTAACAAAGTTACAGTAGTTCAAAATTGACTTGATCATGTAAATTTAATGCAAATAAAGTGAGTAGTCTGACATACCAAATGCATATACATAACGAGCTATGTACAAAGTGGATAGTTCCGCACTCAAATATACTCACAGAAGAAGCCAACAAAAGCTTTCATACTTGAAGCGCTGAGCTTCCGGTTTCCCGACTTGTTTTTATATTGTACGCAGCAAAACAAAGTACGCGTATAATTACTATACTGAGTGATATCTCCTTTGGAACAAACAACAAAATAACAGTTCAATCGCCCAAGTGGAGTCGGATAACTCAAACCCAGTATGCGGTGATTAAGAAGGAAAGATCCTGTTACCCATTGACACCTGAAGCATTACTTGACGATGTGATCAGTCGCGGTTCTTCCATTCTCGATCTCGACACACGAGCCAAGCCGTTATTTTTCTTTTTTGTTCTAATGTTTAGGGCCTGAAATATCCTCTCCCATGCATTCCCGCACCGACTAGCACAGAGCCTGGCAAACATATATTGTTGGAGCATTCTAATGGAGCTAAATTTGAGTGCTGGCTTACATATACTTTCTTCACTGGGCTCCGAAATGTGAAATTTTGGATATTGCCAACATGCAGCTTGTGCATATTAAGCAGTCCGCAACCGTAGGGCAAGACTCGGCGTTCATTAAAACAACTTCGAAACAATCTCCATCCTGTCGACAGTCCGATCGAAGTTAGTGAATTCAACTTCTTGGCTTATATTACATAGCCATCCTCTCTGCGTACGATTGGTCAGATTGTCTGTAGGGTTGACTTGGTCAGTGTTTGAACACGAAAGAGGAACTGGTTAATCTACAGCCACTTCGTTGAGCCATTAAAAGCTAAATCACAGGACGTAATGAGACTGCATTCTAAGGCGAATAGGCTTTATGATCCTGTTTGTCGTATCCGTGACAGTTGTTTGATTCATATCTGTTTTCATGTCCGTAATCAGGGCTTTGCTATTATCATGAATTCTATGTGCCACACGGGTTAATGTTGTATGTTTTGATATACTGGATGTGTATTAGAGTTCGGGAATGGGAAAGCAGCAATCTTCATCTCGTGAAACAATTCAGGCATCCATCGCCCTTGTATCCAGCATGGAAGGTTCATCCTATTGTATCTTGTCTCGTGGCCTTTTACTACCGCCAAACATCGCCATCAGCTGCAGAATTGAACTCAGCAGCAGAGAAGGAAGAACTGGCAGCCAAGTAGTGGGAAGGCAACGTTGGTCGTGTGAGAAGTGACTCCGGTTGACTTAAAATCAAAAGCAATCAAAAGTAATTTGAAACAAGGTAAATGCTTTAAATATGGCGTGAAAATTAGCTAAACTAAAAACAAAAGGAGGAACCTAAATGAGAAATTAAGTTGAGAAAATAATGCCCACCGCATAAGAATCAAATCTCCTAACGTGTCAACTCCTTTTGCACACTGAATCACGAGTGGTTAAGTACCCCTCGAACCACAAGAATATGTTGACAATCCGTGTATGAACAATTCTCACAAAGCGTATTTACAAAAAAAAGAAACATAGGACGCGTATAAATAAAATAATACAAAAGAGGACCGCGAAGGTCCAATCTTCTTCGTTTGAATCATTTAGGATCGAAAAGTCACAGGATAGATCGATTGCCTTCGTCTTTCCATCAATAGCATAAACTTGATAAATGATTGAATGAAAAGATTGCCGTACCACATGAGAGTATGGTAAGATACTCCTCTAAGGCTTAGCCTATAGTTTCGAAGACCCGGATTTCTAAAGACTTTCGAAAGATAAAAAGTTATGAGGTTGGAATTCTCAAGACGACGACAAAACTTTTGCAGTACTCTACCTAAGGAGAGAAAGGAAAACTGCATTTCAAGTGGTATGATAGGAGTGAGGGAAAGAAACCCTTGGTTCATAGGAAAGTGAGCTTGGTGCCTAGTTGGGTACAACATTGGGATATTGACCTCATCTCTTTCCGCAAACCCTATTTTCGTATGACTGACCGTAGTCTATTCGGTTGTCTACTTTCAGCATATGTTACATTACATCTATGTTCTTAAAAAAGAGCGCCCAATGTGGGAGCATTTCTATATTCTGTGGTTAGATCCGGCAGCCCGCGCCATAATGACATATGAATCCAATGATTCATCGTACGAGGAAGTAATCCGTAGTGAATCTTCTTCTTGCATTGTGGCACATGGACCACTAATTATTAGGCCCCACTGCTCTTGACAGACTTTCAGTGTAGCTCTTCCCTATGAAAAGTGACATTCATTTGGTTTGCGGACTTGTTCCAATTTCATCACCTTATCAGTTGCGGTACACTGTTCCAGCACAGGACCTGCCAGAAGATCAGTTGGGCTTCGACCAGCCGGCAGCACACATTTAGTCAAAATGAATGTTCTTAAAACGAGACGTGCTGCCTTCGGCCTAGAAAGGGACTATTAGGCGGATTGCTCCGTTGCAAGCGGAGATAAGCGCGGCTCGGTAGAGCTGCATTATCGTGGGCAAGTACGTGAAGTTCAACACAGTTTGTGCCGTGTAAAAGGAAATTCCACCATTACGTTGGTTAATGAATTAGAAGCTGCCCCAAATAGAAACGATTTCGCCATCGAATACCGCATCACGATAGAGGTTACGTGCCCTTATGGGGGACATTTATGGAAGGTTCCTCATCTATGGTTTGGAGCAGTTAAAGCGGTGGAAGGAGCACATCACCGCGATTCTGAACCATATAATATTTGGTGAAGTTCCACCTCTCATGGATGAAATGGCACGCCACCATAACATGCGGATACGAACTGGTCCTTCAAACACAATTGAAATTATCACAGCCATTATTGCATCCAAACCGTAAAGCCGCCGCGCTTGGTGTTCACAATTAGAAATTTTTCGGTGCATTTTCTGCACTCTCTGCAGAGTTGTTATTTCAACTCATTTATATATTATATGAAAATGTTAGGAATTTGAAATGTCTCCTGGTGAGTGGAAGAAGGTAATGATCAGCACGACAACTGAAGGGATATTAGTGTGCTTCCTACTTTCGGGAGGATATTAGCTAAAAATATCCTGCAACGCATCATCACCTTGAAGTTCTGATGGACAGAAAGCAGGGTGGTTTCCGCTATGGATGCTCCTATACCGATCACGTTAACACCCTGACGATCATTGTGTGCGGAGTTTAGCTCTTCGCTTCATCTACTGTTCAACGATTTCATGATAGATTTCTGGACAGGGAATGCATTCTTTAGAAAATGAAATGATCTAACCAATTTAGTACGATTAATGGACAGACATAAATGTTTTCCTCCTTACGGAAATTTCTTCTCCCGACATTGTGATGAGGAATTGAAATTTTACTTTTGTAAAGCAGATGATTTGGTGTACTCTGGTCATGTCCCGAATTAAGTCTCTTGTGAATTTTGGTTGTTTAATTGCTCCTCAGAAACTAGTTTGAAAAATTAAGTTCCTCTACTGTTAGCAAATCTGAAAGTACTTTTGTAAGAATATATGATTTGATGTCTTGGGATAAAAGTGATTGAACTTTTGGATGAGGATGATGCAGCCGAAATTTCACGAAAAGATTGCCATTTCACAGAAAGTTGGGTAAAGTCCGTTTTTGTAAGCTCGAATGGTATTACCTTATCATATATCAGTGGAACTGAATTTAGGTGGTAGCCGACTTGGACAAACACTTCCCCCCTTTTTGCGGATAGCTCCTCCCTCGCGGTTAAATATTATTAACCAGGATGGTGGCCATTTTAAACATCTACATTCATCATATAATACACTAGGGATTTCGACATGCAATAAAAATGGGTACAACATTTATTAAAACTTGACAATAGGGAAAAATCCAAGCATGGATGGATCATGGATCTTCTCGAGATACTTTTCAAATTTCACGCTAGAAAATGCTTGCAATATATTCATCTTCTTTGATTTCGATAAAATTAGACGTTAGATGAGAAAAGGGAAAGTTTTTACCAATTACGCGATACAAATTTACTTTCATGATATTATCGTGTGTACAATATTCATTTCATTCTTTATGTTTAATACAAATATAGTTCACCAGGAAGCAACCAAACGTCTGTTAAGTAACATCCTGGAAACGGACATCCGCTTTAATTCAATGAATCAAGCCCTTGTTGAAGCATTTTGCTGCACACCATTTTAAAGTTGCACTTTCAACAAAACTGAAATCATCCCTCATCAACGCTATCTAGTCGTGTGATGTTCCTGCACTTGGCGGCCTCATCGTAGAACTGTTTCTGGCAGCTTTTGTAGTCTCTGCATAAACGCTGCACTCACTTAATTTGAATTTCAGGCAAATTGAGATATTACTCTCGAGGTGCACGAAGCACATGATTGCACCCTCGTTCACCCACAGGCCTCTAATAATATCTAAGACATATGTTCCCCACACGACTTTATGGATGAGTTCTATGGGATTTGGTTCAACATTTCCAATATTATTTTATAATGTTCAAAAATTATTTTTACTTTCGTCATTGGGACAGTAACCAACTTGAACTTGCTTTGCTTTGCTTTTACAAACTCTGCCTAGATAACAAACATTCAGTTAAGGAGTACTAATTCGGCCACCAAGCTGTAATGTTTAATTTATATATATGTATTTCAAGATAACAGAAAATGCACATATATACGTAATTTTAAAGCCATAAGTAACTTAACAACTTAATGGGTAATCGTTTCGAAGCCTTTCTACGCTTTGTCTGTTTCTCATAGGTTGTATGTAATAAAACCATTTGCAAACTTCACTTCCCTTTCCTTGCCTTCTTGGAATGCCGCTTATGATTTCAAAGTAATTACGATAAAGTGGTTTCATATAATATTTGGCCGTCGTCTATGAGCTTTCCTCCAAATGCACAGTTCTGGTGTAGAAAAAGAGGTGGGGCGAGTTGGACCTTCAACGACATCAGGGATCATAGGGTAACCGGTGGTTGCACGCTCTCTGGCTCTGTTGATGGTCATAATATTGCTGGTGTTAAGCAAATTGTATCATACATATATCTAGAAAGCCGTTTTGACAATGCTTTAGAGATCCATTTCGCTCGCCTTGCTAAAACCAGGGACCTCAATATGTATGTCAAGCTCAGGTGGAATTCCGCGCTAAAGTTTTCCCTGTCTATGTCCTAAATGGAGGTGCATATGGAAAGTGGTTCACCACACCGACATACATATAAGTTAGATACCTGTGGGCTGTTGATGAAGAGAAAAGTTTCTGTGGAACGGTTGCACATTAAGAGGGTTAGTGATTCTATTTCTGGCTACGCTTCGTAGTGGAATCCACTGTTCGAGCGAAGTCGAAGAGTGAAAAGAAGAGTTGAGGCCAGTTGGCAGAATCTGGCAGCAATTAAAATAAAGTGTGGTTGACGTGCTATGCTCCCAGCAACCACTTAATGTAACCTATCAAGTCTTCATGTTACCTTTAATTTCTTTTTCGAACTAAATATTCTACCCTAAACTCTAATTTGTATCCCAAGGGTAACTAAGTCGGGGTACAAACTACGTTTTGTTCCTTTCCTTCTTAATTAATTTTCTTGTTGGGCATAATGAACAACAACCTTAAATTTCTTATAAAAAAAATTTGCAAAACAAAGCAAGTGATTTGGAAAATTATTGCAAGGAAATTCTCGTCAAACTTCTGAAGATTGAATATGATGAGTACTTGTAGGTAAAAAACATTACTTCGTTAAAGCAATTCCATTACTGTCAATGCTATTTAAGATTGCGTAACATTTGTACGTACATGGGAGGTCTAAGATGTAGGTGAATGTTACAACGAAATCTGATATATGTGAGCGATATAATGTTATGTAGGCGCTGCTGGGGATTGAAATCTTACTGCATTTATGCTTTTTATGTGCGCTTGATCAATGCATGGAATAAGTTATACCTGCACATTGTTAAAAGGAGGGAAATTATCGGTTTTCATTGGTTTTGTATAACATTCAGCTACATTACATTATGAATTGATTAGATAACGAAAATGCTGGCTTTCTCTGTTTATTTCCTCTTCGGCATTTCACTGTTCCTGTTATTGTGCAAGTAGTATCTCAAGTCATTCCGTATTTGTTTAAAATAGATTTAAATTCAGTAAGCGAAATCGTCCTTTTATTTTTCATTGTATTTAATTTGGATCATTCCAGTGTGAGGTATTTCAGATAGTGAAACAATAAGTATTAAAAATTCATCAATCAATCCTTATTTTTTGGGCAGTATCATGATAACAAGTTTTTCATATGCAAAATTGGATTTTCCGAACTAGTACCTTTTGAATGGAAAATGCTTATAACATTGCGATAAGGCTATCAATTTTTCCGTGCCATTAGCTCGCACGTTCGTTCATGCTAAAATAATGATCCAGCATTTGGTATGGTCAAATTTATGTCCCGGCAAGGGACGGTTGTTATTCTACTAGAAATGTTGGAGTTTTTCAGATAAATGTTCGCTTTAGGTTATTATGTATTAACCGTGTATATAATAAATTCTTGTTTCAATGTTATCATTTGCATAAAATCTTTTTCCAATTGTGACAATTGCGTAAAATATGAGTGTTAGTATTAAATTGTCGCCGGCTTTAGGTTGTTTATCTGGTAATCGATTTACTGTGATACAATTATAAACTCACTTTTAAACAAAATTGGCTCAATTTCCGCTTGAATTTGCTCCAATAAATTTCGAAGGTAGCCTTTGCGATAAAAACCTTAAAAACCTTAAAAGAACAAAATTACTTCAAGGGCCGGGATGGACATTCTCCAGACATCTCGATCTTGTGATCGTTTAATCTAGGTAGAAAATTTGAGCAGTTTCTGCTGGCCTAGGATAATCTGACAGTTTTCTTATTAGCGCTGGAAAAGGCGCCTCTAGATGATTTGGCTATTGTAGCGGTTGAGGACCAAAATCTTTGATTAAAGTTGAATGTTTTTTGGCAGAAACCCCACAGAAAGTCATCGCGTTTTAGCTGAGGTTTGTAGTGACTTAAGGCTGCCACGAGGCAAGCCAGTTCCATGGAGACCGTAAAAGCAGCGGGATCAGCCACGGTCAGGAAGGTCGAGAACATCAGCTGATGAGTGAAGCGTGAAGCTAGTGTGAAAAAATGTGCCATGCTACCTGGGTATCGACTTCACCTGTTTTCCGCATTTTAAAAAATATATATGGTTGCCATTATTCGCTAAATAAGCCTAGGCTTCCGGTTCTTTTAAATGTGTCTTAACTTCTAACGCCTATTGATCTATGTCGTATGGCCGTATAGTGCCGTTGGCGACCCAAAATCATATTAAGTACATTTTTCAATGCTTGCATGTTTTACTCATTCCTTCATTTCTGCAAATAGGAAGAATAACTGCCATGACGCGTCAGATTGGGGACCTTGGTTTGGTTGGTTCTTCGTGTTTATCTTGAATCCAATTCCCCTTGCTTTGAGATCTAGAGCTATTTGGACAAGATCAATGACTAAGTGTGAGAGCAAGCAGAGATTAGCGTAGTCCCTCCACATCCTTCAACATGCAACCGATAATAAGAAGGAATAATACCGTTGGCAGAATGTGGAGCCTTGTTGCACTTTGCTTTGAACTCCAAATTCGGGTTCGCTAAATTACAGTAACAATGTGTCGCAAGAGTGCCTCTCAGAAGGCTCTCCCTTGCCTCATATAACTCTAGAATGATCAGCCACTATCGTTGAAATTCTCGCTGAAGTACTGAACAACGAAAATTCTAGGAACCCTTGATACCGTCGACGAAAACGTTTACCATACATTGTTTAGAATAGCTTAGGCATACATAGCTCTCCCAAATTCTAAAAGAAAACTGCAGAATTAGCCCTAAAAGTCCTTCATAATCATAAATCGTTGACGAAAGCAGTCGTAGTTGGAAAATCTTCGTAATTGGAAACTCATGAAAGCCGGGGAACATTAAAATGCTTTACTTTACAGTGCAGTTTTTCCCTAAAACTTGAGGATGATTTCGTGTTATTTGGTGATCTCATACTGTTGGGAGGGATAGATAATGCAGCTCTTGGACGCTCTTAGCGAACACTTAATCACTGACTGTCGGATTTGCGTCCTTGGGAATCCACTATCTTTCATCATTCGTATTTAGTGGAGTCTAAGATTAAAGCGAGGTTTTAATGTGTCACTACTCATCCGAAAATCTATTGAGCGTTATTTTTGGAACAATCAATCCTGGAGAATTCAGCAAGGGAAGCTCTTGCACATCTAAGGAAGGGCGCATTTGCTGGTTGGAACTTGAGTAATAACAGCCTTCAGCTACAGTGTGGCGAATGTCTTGATCCTAAAGGCGTAAGAAGTTGAAAGCCGAGGTTAGTGTTAGTCATGGTTAAAAAGTTGAATACCTCGAATATAGCGTTTCGAATATCAGATCCAGATATTTATATAGAATTAGGACTAGTGCGTGAAAAATCACATAAAAAACATTGTGGGACCTACAGGGCGCACTAGAATCTTTTCGGGTTAAGCAATCGGTTTGCTAAATGCATTTTACTTTCCCATCTGGAATTTCTTCTTTCATAAGCGTAGAATGTGTACTGATCTGATGAATTGGATGGTGGGTAAGGGGAAAGGGCGTAATAATAATAATAATAATAATTGCTAGTGCAACAATCCATATTGGATCAGGGCCTTGAAGTATGTTAGATCACTTCATTCAAGACCGCAACGATACACTACAGTACACTGTAGGAGGTAATGTGGTCAGCATTGCGCTCGCCCGATATTATTACCCTGATTTGCCTCAGGTATTCATTCGCAGCTGAGTCAACTGGTATCCCACATCCAGTCACGATAACAAATGTCTCTGAAAAAAACTGCACAATTTGCCGTAGAAGTCCCGGCGCAACTAATACAGCTTCATTTAAGTGGCCTGCTGACGTGCGCTTACACGCCTTTTTGCTAACCATGCAGTGAGGCTTTCTTTTGAGACCTCAATCCTTTACATGTCATTCACAAAGTTTCCTCGTGTCCTTGAACCTGCACGTGGTCTCGCAACAGGACCCAAAATACAAAAAATTAAAAAAATTGAAAGGCACACAAGCGAAGTTAAAATGGAAAAATAAAGACGAGAATACCGTAAAAATCCAGATGCGAGTGCCAATATCGCGAAGGAGCATCTGCGGCAAATCAGCTCCTGAACTGATGTCTCTTCTGCCCTGGAGTGTGTGAATGCAAGGTCGTTTCTTGAGGATATAATAAAGGAGAATGCATATTAGTATAATAAATTAATAATACTAATTGCAAATTATATAATAAATTAATAATACTAATTGCAAATTATATAATAAGAAAAATAAAACTAAGCCAGAAGAGAATCATAACATAAAATATGGATATAAATAATAAGATATAATAAGGAAAGACCAATTACTTTAGTAGTAGTACCATCCCTCCACAAAGTGCTAATTACTTTTAAACACTTGGAGTTTAGAGAAAGAAAGCCGGGAACCACCTTTAATAATTTATCTAACATTCCTTTCTATTAATCTGATCTTCCTCAAATTATCTAATTGCTAGTGTCCTATAAGTTCAGGCTTAAAAACACACTCAAAGTTTTCCTTGCTTGTTGTAGGAGGCCACTTAAAGAGATGGAGATTAGTGGGCTAGCGATCTGAAAATTTTAGGACTTTATTGCGATTGAAGCCTCAATAACACCCCGGATAGGGACTGACCTCACGACTTTGGCTATCGAAAACGGACTACGATCGCTTTTTAGAATATGCGAATGCTCCTCGACAACGATAGCAAAGGTCTCCAGAATGCCTGCTTTCTGCAACTCAAATAGGAATTCCAACAATATAAGCTGGACATTCTGGGCCTAAGCGAAGTAATATGGTGGAGAGTACTCCGCCTCCCTCTTGCCACACTAATGACAATCTGGTTGTATATTGGAAAGTCAAGTGGTAGCAGATACGAATCTGGTCTCAGGTTATTTCTGATGTTTGCCGTAAGAAGTGCTCTCTTGGCCTGAGGGCGGTTTTGGCAGACTTCTAATTGGAAGGTTCCGGTCCACAATTTTAATTTGTTAATATGTTATGCATCAATAGAGACGCGATGTAGTGGAGAAGGATGCTTTTTATGGGTAGTTACACGCAGTTCAGGGTAGATTTCCTAAAAGTGACATTGTGATCGTGGTGAATGATCTGAACGCCAACGTGGGATCTGGCAATACCTTGATCGGACATGTTGTAATGATATGAGTGGATATAGAAGGATCAGGTTGATCATCCTGAGTGGCCGACAACGACCTAGAGGGCAGAGCTATCCCAGAAACCTAAAAAAATTGGCTAAGTTGACCGTGAAGGTCCGCCCGCAAAGATTGAAGCTCCATCAAAGTGTTCGGTCGACACGTTCTTGCACGCCTCTGTGCTAGCCAGGCTCGGGAATGTGGGGGGGTCCTTTGAGCGCTTTGATCCCTCACGCTTCACTACTACAAAACAACGTGTCTATTCCGATGCGTGGGTCCGCACCGGATTCTAAAATAGACATTAATAAGGATTTCGCGACGGCCTATCGAATGATAAACAGAACGCGAACTAAAATTGGAAAATAGAAGTCTCCGGACCCGAGTGCCACGATCGAGGAGGGGAAGATCCACGACGGATCACCGTCTCAATTATTGCCTCTTCCGCCTCAGATCTTGTATGAAGCGCGGCCCCTGAGGTTCCCACCCTTCCTCGACATCCTCAGGCCAGTTTATCATTTTGAGGATGTCCCTTGTAGAAGTTCCGCGGGAGAAAGGAGGATAAGAAAGTGAGGAAGTCCTCAAATTACAATTGAATTATTCAAACATAATTATTTATCATCCAAACAAACTTATAAACATGAATAATAATAAAAAATAAAAATAAAAATAAACAATATGTTAAATTTAATGTAAAACTAAAGGAGAAAACAAAAGAAATATGTGAAAGCAAAAAAAATAAAAAAAAAATAGAAAAAACCAAGACTTACCCAGGTCGTCACACCGAGCTCGGGATGATGCTGGTTTACAAATTTTGACGATTCCTTCTCGGGCAAAATATGAAACACTTGCCATCCAGCAGGCGTATTGTTTAAATTCTTACAGAAACGATTAATATATTATGCTAGAATCCGCACGTTTCTTAGCTGTTCAAAATCTGTCTTTTTCTACTAACGAAAAGTTTTCCGGAATTTCTTCCCAACGTTTGAAACTCACAACCAATCCAGTCACCCAAAACAAAGCACTGTACTTTCTTCTGCCTGAACTTATTCAGAATATTTCCTTTAAAATACACTTGAATTATGGTTTAGCGCGATGCGGTGTTAGTTTTATGGGTCCGATTCTTTTATTTTCCTCGCGAAAAACTTCACTTTTTTTTTCAAACGACAAAACCGATCTTCCTTTTCCCAACCAACTGCCACTTCCACTATCCAACGTTCACCCAGCAAAAAAACAAACTCCTTCTTCTCTTCTTCCACCGTTCACCCGCTAAAAGAAAACTCCACTCCTTTTGTCTCCTGCTTCGCTTCCTCCTTCTTCTTTTTCTCGCGCACCGCTTCTCTTCCCGCTACATAGCGTTCCTCTTTTCTTCAACTCTCGCTAGGCAATGTTGCGGCAACATGCGCATGCGGCAAATTATTCGCCTCTTGTCAAGATCAATTCGCCCGAATGCATTCAATAATGTGCAATCTGCGGCGAACATTAAGGCAATTGCACACTATTAAATGCATTGTTTAAGCAAATTAATTAAGAAAGAGCCGAATGAGATTCCGCTCCCGGCGCGCAGCCGCAGTCACTACAATGTGATGAGGAAGCACGGTGTAGGCGACCGTAATGATAATGGTTTGTAGATTTCTGCAATTTCCACCCCTCGTCATAAAGCCTGATCTTATGGCCAGTTGGGCTTCAACTGACCGATGCCATACGAGCAATCAGACCGACCACTTCGCGATCAGCAGAAGATTTAGAGTTATCTCCTGTGCGTTGGATGATAGGTATGGATATCGGCCTTAAAGGGCATCACCATCTGATAAGCGCTTACGTTCGCTTGTGTTTTACTTCCGCTACTTCTCACAGGGTTGGATAGTTGCGCCTGTGTGTGTTTCCTATTCACTCTTTGGTGGAGTATAGAGCATCCGCCCAGCCAGAATGTGCTTCAGTTTTACTATCATCACACTTAACGCTGTGCAAGTGGTAAGCTCACGATAGCGAGACAAAAAGAAAATGAATATAGACAAATTGGACGACTAGAATTTGAATCCAGAGAAGTGAGATTGGGAAACTGACGCTCTACCTCCTCAACCGGCCCCTTACGTGATAAAAGCTATTTGATTTCAAAAGTCTATACTATATATAGATCATGAAAGAGCTTATATTGCATCGCAAATCTTTCAATTTAAGTGTGAAGGATGTTGACGTCGACTCCTCATTAACGATGATGAGCAACTGTAGAGGTGGAAAGAACACTTCCCCATGGTCTTTAAGCCGCATGACATCCGGTGAAATTCCTCCTCTTGTGGATGATTTGCTTAGTCACCAACATGCAATTACGGATTGTTTCTCCAAGCAGAAGAGGAATCATTTCTGCCAACAATGCATACACACGGAGTAAAGCCGCTGGTCTTGATGGTCTCCCCACGGAGTTATTTATCGCTCCACATGCAGTTGCTGTAGACCTGCTACTTCCACTCGTATGAAAATCTTGGGAATATCAAACCTTTTTCAGAAGGTGGAAGAAGATTCCAAAGTCGGGCACCTTGATTGTGACAATTGGAGGTATATTTGCGTGCTCCCTCCCGTCAAAAAGATAACAGTTAAAATAATCCTAGAACGCATCAATGAACATCTCGAAAGCTTGGTCGATAGAGCGCAGGCTGGTTTCCGCTATAGATCCTCCTACATTGACCACATCAACCCCCTACGGATCATTTGGGAACACTGCGCGGAGTTTAAATCGTCGCTTTACCTGCTCTTCACGGATTTCGAAAAGGTTTTATTCAGCAGGGGTATTCCGCAAAGCTAATAGCTACTATCAGAGTGGTATATGATGGCGCAAAATGCCATCTGCCGCACCAAGATAAAATCACTGGGGATTTAGAGTTCCAAAACAGACCGCCACGGTTACATCTTGCCACCGATATTATTTCTTCTTATCGAAGGCTTGTTCAAATGGCTAGATTTGGAAAGAGAGGCAAATATAGTTAGACTGAAGATAAACACTAACGAAACTGAAGTTCTCAGTCTGACGAATCACCTCACTCTTCCTACCCACATCAATTGGCAAGACATTGAATGCGTTGATCAATTTGTGTATGTAGCAAGCGTGTTTTCTATCAACGGTAACACCGAACTGGATGTTGCCGACGCATTAACAGCGCTTGATCCGCTTTCGTCACCTTATCTAAATTCTGGAAATATAGTTATTTCAATACCAAGATCAAGTTGAGACCGTTCTGTACTAGTATGAGAGTACCACATGCAGTAGAATTCCACTGTTACCCAAAAGCTCCCTATTTTCGTCAGCACCCACCTTCCTCGTATCATCGGAGTCTGCTGGCCTGATACAATGACGAACGAGGAAGGTCAGCGGACAGACCTGGTTCCAGTACACATTTTGATTGGAAAACGGAAGGGGCAGTGGATATGTCACACATTAAGGAGGGAGATAATTGCCTTTGCGGGCTATACCATACAATGGAATCCACTCTCCCAAGAAGGTCGACGAGTGGGTCGCCCCAGGGACGTAGCGCAGAAGAGTAGAGAAGGAATCTACTCTGAATTCTCGCACTGTAAACATCACAGTGGAAGGCAATGTTGTACAGGGTGCGGCAGCACAACTTCCTTTTTTCAAAACTCAATAAAAACTATTGTATGCATCGGAAAATATTTATTAATTTTTTATAATGTAGGTACATGTCTAAAGTTTTTATTTACATTGTTTTGAAGATCAAATCTGTTAGGTGACGTCCCCCATTCTCCATACATTGCGTAAACCGATTTCTGGCATTTGTCATGACTCTTGTTAGCATAGCAGGTGTTATGTTGGCAATTTCGTCTTGGATGTTGGTCTTCAAATCTTGTAGGGTTCTTGGACGGCTCACATAAACACGCACATCGCTAAAAAAAACAATAGCACCCTCAGGAACGACATCAAGAAGAAGCTCACACGCGTTCATCCGAGAATTGAAGTCACGTTCTGAAAGTTCCTGCACTATCGCCATCTTATAGGGATGAAAATGAAGATCATCACGAAGAATTCTTCTCACAGAACGATCGGATAGTCCAAGGGCAGATGCGTGTTTGCACGCAGAACGCCGTGGTGATCGCAACATTGACGCTCTCACTGCTTCTTCAGTTCTTCCAGTTCTTCCTTTTGTCGCACTTGCAGTTTGTCTGAATGTAGTGACCCATGCAACAATTGATTTGCGGTCTGGGACGGGAGCCAACGGGGCTAAATTAAAGCGATTCCGAAGTGAACGCTGTGTTGCAATAACCGAATATCCGCTTGAAAAGTAAACCTCAACCGCAAAGGCACGCTCCTCACTATTCCAACGCATGATGGCGACTGAACCGTGTCGGGACAAAACTTTACAGTATCCCCTCTTAGACGAGACCACTAGCGCTCCGTTATGACATCAACTAACTGAGAGGCGCGCATTTTAATAAAGGAAGTTATGCTGCCGCACCCTGTATATTACATAATAAACACATTAAATGGCTTTCATTAAATTTCCACTGATAGCTTTTTCCCTTCCACTCCCAAAAACGGAAGCTGTGAATTTTACTCGCAACATCTGCACGCCTCTTTGGAGAAGAATTTTGCTGTAGATTATCAAAATCAGAAATCTTACAACAATGGGCTAGAATGCAACATAACTCCGGATGATTTCAGAATCACAACTGCTCAAAAAATGCAAAATAGCGAAGAAAGGTTGAATTTCTAACATGGCTATCGCTCATTGCATGAACTTATAAAACTCAAGCACGTCTCTAAAAATTTTTTCTCTCTTAAGTTGCATTTTTCCAACACTATTTTTTCAATTCAATCTACAGCTGAAACACCTCGATTACCAGAAAGGTTCCAATTTTAGAGGATCAGGAGTTTACTCTCCAAAGATTTTTGAGAAACTATCTACTTCCGGGCAATAAAGAGTATAAATAGATTTATAACCAGAGAGTCCCTGTTAAGAATTATCACAGGGAGTTTCCCCAAAGTATTATTACTTGCAAGTTACAGTATTCCCATCTCACCCGGAAGAAATACTTCGAGTAATAAAGCCTCAAACGCCGCTTGGACTTCCCCAAGGTTCAATCAACACCAAGCCCAGTAACATGCAAACACCCTTAGGAGAAGTGAATGGTTTCATTAAGAATGCTCTTAATAACCGTTCTAACCAGTGATCAGTGCTACTCGGGTTTCATACTGAAACCCTCAAACTGCATATTGCCATTCTGAAAATTGGATGTTTCCAAACTGCTGGAAAAAATGCAATTATGACAATGATTTCGCCTCGAAAAGATACCACTCCAACAAAATCGCATAGATCTACCAGGCTTCTTACTTACACTACAGAAACTATTGGCCGTATTTGAACCCAGAAACGTCATACCAGATCATCATTCCAGATTTAGAAAGTAGCACAACAGAATAGAGCAAATTCATTGTAATCAACGGAAGTATTCCTAGATATGGTGCAAGTATTCGATAAGGTGGGTATGCGGTCTTATCAATCAAAACAAACGCCTCCTCCTTGGTTGTGTTCATAAAATATGAACGTTGTATTTGATGAAATATAGATTTAAGATGCAAGGATCTTTTCGGAGAGAGTAGGTGTTCGCCACTAGTATATTTTATTCTATATTTTATCTTGCCTATGCGGCAAATTTTCCTATTAGCCGACTATCCATCACAAATACGTTTGTTGATGGTATCTCAATCTTAAGTTCGCATGTACACCCAGCAATAATTCCGCTCATAAACTTTTACTAACATATAATTGTGATTGCTTTGCAATTAAATAATTTCAATAAAAATTACCATGGCCACTATTTCAATAAAAGCTTTTCTGTTCCACTTTATCGATTATTTATCGTGGCTCTACTATCTATGCAGTGGTGCAATTTACAAATTACTTGATTGCAGTGTGGGCATGAGTGCACTACTTTGAAAAGTGGATAAATACTTCACTTCTACTCGAAGTCCAGAATAATACAGGACTGAAACCGTCTGCACAGCAATAGCAATGACATTAATAAATTTCCTGGATAAAAAACGGGAGAGCTAATGATAAATAGGAAAAAATTAAAACTTGCTAGTCCGTATACCTGCATTTCCCAACAGGAACGTATTCATTTAAATTCATGCTGTCATGTCCTTTGAAACATTATACAGAATGTACTATTTCCGTAATGCGAGCAAATATAAACTCCAACTTGCATTGAAACAAAATATATGCCTATACCGTAATTTTTCTCTACAAATTTCCCAAGTGTCCTGGAAAGTAATTCTGCAATAATAAGAAATAATTTGATAAAAAAGGAAAACACACAGCAGGAATAACATCCTCATTCTTATTCCCTGATTAAATTGAGGTGGCAAAGATCCTGATAACGAGAGCAAAGGCCGGAGACATGTAAGCTATGGTTGGTCAAGCTGAAAGGAAATGAATGAGCTGAGTTTCCATCTTGAGGATTCTGCAGAAGTGCCTTGAATATTTCATTGAATAAATCATATCACGAATATTGTAGTTGTCGCACGTTACATTGCTTCGCCTTTTTGATGGTATTTTCGTGTGTTAGCAAATGGAATACTATGATAGAAGTAAATTCTCATAGAGGTAGCTTAGAGGTAAGATCTATTACTGGCGGAAATAACACGTTAACGGGTAGCAAAAAATGACTATACTCTTATACGCACTTTTCTTATATAGATCCTACCATTAAATATGATGCGTAGTAATATATTGTAGTTCCTGCTTCAATTCATTGAAAAATTGTTCACACTATTATGTGTATTTTCTCTTTAGTCTTGTAGGTATATCTAGGTATCCTTTCTGCGAGCTCTTGTATAATTTAGAGAAACATTAGATTATCTTATGGCTTTGCTCCTAAAACTGCTTTGATAACATCATTGTCACGTATGGTCTCCTAATATTGACGTGTTCATATAAAAGTCTGTATAATGTTGATATCATCAGACCAAGTAAACCCCTCCGCCCCCGATAGATGAAACTCTTGTGAAGATTGAGTATTACCCTGCTAGGTACGGCTGATAACATTGCCCAAACTAATTGATTTTACGGGGAATAACAGGAAAACAATTTGATGGATAGACCTAGTTGAAATCAGATGGGGAAAGTTTGTTTGTCGCAACGGGGGGTTTTTCTTTGGATGTTGGATATTTATACGGGGTAAGGAAAAAATCTAAATGGTGAGATTAATGTTCGAAACCCACATATTTTCACATCTTTCAAAGGAATACAAACTGTCATAAAGAATAATGGGACAACGAGTGCAACTAGCGACTGAGAAACCAAACACAAAAGGATTCCAGAACAAACTCGGTCAGCTCCTGTGGAGGACAATTACCGTTATTCTAAACTAAGTAAAGCCGCATTGGAACTGAAAAAAACCTATTCCATGTAATAAAGAAAATGAGTACCTATCGAATAAAATGGAGTGAAGGGGAAAAAAAAATTAAATCTCATACACAAAAAGGGAGATATCACGCAGTGCAGCAATTATAGCGGCATCACTTTGCTGAGTACCGTCCAGCCAGATAGCCCCATACGCCTAAAACATCATTGGTCCATACCAAAGAGGCTCCACTCCAGGTAAATCAGAAACAAATCAGATTTTCTCTCTGCGACAAGCGATGGAAAACTGTTGGAATATGGAAATCAGCAGCACCATCTCTTCATCGACTTTAAAGCCGCCTATGACAGAATAGTCGGGGTAAAACTGTACACGGCCATGAGAGAATTCGGTGTCCCGACGAAATTGATAAGAAATTGATAAAACTGACCCTGACCGCGTTCGAGAGAGGAATCTTCCGAAGAATGTTTGGCCCCCTACGTGAGGATGGATGATTCCGTAGCCTACTTAATGACAAAATCTATGAGCGATACCATGACCATCTGGTTGTGGATGAAATCCGGCTCAACACGTTGCGGTGGGTGGGTCACTTAATCCGTATGGAGGAGGATGATCTCGCCCAGGGGGGGAATGTCTGGAGTTCCTTAGTAAGGCAGGTCTAGACCGGACACCGGTTGTTGCACCGTTGATGCTGATGATACCTTCATCAGCACGGAAGTATCCGAGGCGCGCAATTCTGTTATAGATATGATACAACATTTTCGCTATTAGTAAGTTGTTTTCTGAGATCTTTCTGGTGTTGAGTTTATCTCGCATGAATCGCACCAAATTAATAAGGTTGAAAATGCAAATGTAGTCCGCTTCTCTTTACCATTGCATGTTCAGGTGCCGTCGTTTGCTGAATTTTTCGATATTTTATCGAAGTACCGTTTAAGATTTTGAAGTTTTTCGTGTTGAGGCGCCCTTTTAAGTTCGAAGGTGAGGTCAGAGTGAGGGATCAAACTCTAGGTGGTGAGACGGCTGAAACAACCGTTGCTCTCCCTGGATCTTCTTAGTGACTGCAAAGTCTACATGGGCCGGTACATTGGGCTGCCACTGGAAACTATGCCAAAATCTTGATTTATCGAAACAGCTGTCCATTGGTTTTTCTTTCTTCGAGTTATTAATCAAAAGCCCCAATATTTATGTTTCGCACTGCAGTTCCCCGCTGCAATAAATTTGTTACCGAGAGTTTTAAAGAAGTCCGTAAATTATTCGGTGGTAATAGTGTTTCTTGGTAGACAATAGACCGCTGTCACCCCATTTTTCTACGCGGATTAAAGCTACTTGAACGTGTTTTTTTTGGATGATCTTCATGATGTTTTAGTCGATCTTTTATAAGAATACTAGTACCTCCGTGCGCTTTCCAATTGGATGTTTAGTCTCATAAAATTTGTAACTACTTGTTCGAAATCAGTTTTTTTTTCTGTTAGCATAATGTCAATTTCATGGCCCATTTCCAACTTGTGGGGACTAACGCATTCCAGCAGCAGATTTTGGTCGTTTTCATCATATTTTGTATACTAGAAGTGCATAAACTGATTCACCATTTGAACGAGTTGCAACATAATATTTTCTAGATTTCCAGCCGCAGCTGGGTTTGATGAAGCAGTGACTTCAATAAGAATGCTAGCAACCGTCTGTTCGGCAGCATTCGGAATGTTGAATGAAAATTGTAATAGGCTACGATTAGTTGTGACCTAAGTGGCTGAAAGAGGGTTGGTCGGATATTTTTTGTGTAGTTGTTCCCACAGTTACCGCCTTTCTTTACATTGTCGTCTTTTTTATTCGCTCGACATTCTTTGGGCTTGTGCAAATTGTCGCAAATGACAAAGGCACTGGGGAGTGAGCACTATGTTTCAGTGAAACCAAACTCTTGCCAGTTGTAACATTTTACCGGAGCTTTTCGTTTATGCGGTTCTTCAATGGTAATTCTTCGACGTCGTAGAAGTTGTAGCTCGTATATCAAGTGGTTTTCTTTGTTCCCTAGTTTTTAAGTTTTTGTGTGAAACAAAACCTTATTAGAATCGAGATGGTGTCTGTCTGCCCGTCTGTCCGTCTGTCTGTCTGTCTGTCTGTCTGTCTGTCTGCCTGTCACACCCGATTTATTCGGAAACGGCTGGACCGCTTGTCACGAAAGTTGGTGAGGGTATGTAATCTAGTGTTCCCTTTACATGCAGTAAGTGGCGCCATCTTGTGTTAAGTTTAAGGGGGGCTCCCCATATATGTGAATGGAGGGTGCAAATTTCTTTTTCACAGAATGTAGCCATGTGGGGTATCAAATGAAAGGTCTCAATCAGTACTTTTCGAAACTGGTGCAATATTTAATATTGGGTGAAACATGGAGGAGTGAGCGCTCAAAATATGACCCTCAAAAAGTGTAACAGGTCTCGTTCTCAGAACCTATCCAACCGAAAAATCTGAAAAAAATCACAGTGGCGCATCTCTACGAAATTTAGGCCTCAAAATATATCCGGTTCCGATATCTGCATAAATAAAGTTAATAATAGTATATTTTCACATTTTAGAAATTTACCCGGCACCGTCCTTATGTTCATAGCATAAGTGTAATGAAGAATATGGTGCACAATTTGGTCAAGTTTGAAGAAAATCCAACTATTATTAACAAAGTTATAGGGGGTGAAACTTCAAAATTTGCTGTGAATTTCGTGCACTCTACAACCTGCATGACGTCATCATCACATATCAATTCATCAATATCACAACGAAATGAGTTCTTATGAATTGGGTCGCAGAGAATTATTTTGTTTTAGTTTTTTTAGTTATTTGCCAGCCAGACATGTGTGCATGTAGGTATATAATATATGCGTGCTAATGAACTTTGCGGGTAGTGCCTATTTCAAATAGATATAAGAAGTAAATCGGAAATATGGGTACGATCAAATTATATACGTGCATATATGTGTACAGTATTCGGAAATAGGCAGTTTGTTTGTTTAGAGTGAGCGTAATATGTGCGCATGTCTCGTAGTTTGGAAAAATATGAAGGATTATGTTGTATTTGTAGCTATATACGGATAGAAAAATGTGCGTTGAAATTTCTTACATAAGATGAACACAAAACCTTTATATCCGAAGCGCGAGCTTCCGGTATTCCGACTTGTTTGGATGATGGTTTCAACATGATACGAAACATAGGTTGTGGTATTTTTCTTCGGTTAAGAATATTAAGCACCGATTTGACATTAAATCCTAATTCCGAGAAGTATTAACCTATATCTCCGGGTAAACGTCAGTTTCAATACCTTCGATTACAGCAATTAATCCTTTGCTGCTTTTCAGCTAGTAGGTGTGGTAGTTCACTTTCCTACACTCAGTTCACAATTTTCCTACACTCAGACTCACTTCAAAATGCTCCCAAAACGTAAATAATTGAAATTTTGGAAAACCGTTCCAGCCTTACTTGAGGAAAGTGACCATCTAAAGAAAGAACTTTGACTTTTTGATTTCAGATGATCTAAAATCGATTTATGAGGGGCACCGCAATTCTACTTTTTTCGGGCATGCTTCCGAATAATTATTGCCATTGCCTTATTTTTTAATATGTCTTCAAAAAAGTTTTATACAATATTTGTCGAATACCATACCTTAATGTGTCATTGGTCTTAGTAAATACTTTGTAACTGTTTCGTCAAAAGGAAATCACAAAATTATGCCTTGTTTTCTACGAATTAATGTTAGTTCAGTTTGAGTCAGTTTCTCATCATCTATGAGAGATTTTAGATCTCGATGTAAGCTACTCGTACTATTCTTGATGGACCAAGCTTGATATGTTATTATTCGAAAGATCTTCGATTGGGTTTGTTGGAGTAGTTTGATGGTGGAAACTTGCTGTCTAATGACAAAGTAGAATTTCGGTTGAGTAATTAGTAGATACGTTTTAAGGTTTTGTTTGTAAAACCAAACCTCATTAAAATCGCTTGAATGTCTGTCTATCTGTCAATCTGTCGGTCTATTACATGCACTTTTCAAAGAAACGGCTATGCCGATTGACACGAAATTTGGTGAGAAGATGGGAACTGTGAACGCCCAGACATGCAGTGTGTAATATTTTTACACATTGAGATAAATCTCAGGGAGGGGAGGGAAGTTCATACCTGCAAAAGAAGGGTGTAAATTTTTGTTTCATCGTTTTCATGTTGGGTATCAAATGAAAGGTCTTAATTACTTTCTGATGCCGGTCTTAGTTGTGACATTTGTTGGAAGGACGGTGGGTGGGAGGGATAGAAAGTGATGATTTCTTTAACAGATCCATTGTCAGAAACTACTCAAACTTAAAATCTGAAAAAATCATGGAGCAGCCTTTATAAGGTGTCCAGGGTTCAAAATGCCCTCCATATCGATATCAAACCAAATTAAATTAATAATAATTTATTAATATATTTTTGGGGAAATTGGGTAGAAACACCCCTTAAGTTTATCCGATAGTTATAAAAATATAATAATATTGATGTTTTCCCCAAGTTTTACAAAAATGGTACTGTTACTAATAAAGTTACAGTAGCCCAAAGTTGACAAAGTTGACCCGTTTAAATTTACTGCAACTAAATATCAACATCATACTAAAGTGAGTACTCTGATATGCTTAATGAGTATACATAACGGGCTAAGTGCACATGGGGTAGTTTTACACGCAAATATACTCACATAAGAAACAAACAAAACCTTTCATACCTGAAGCGCCCAGCTTCCAGTTTCCCGACTTGTTTATATTTTTTTAAGGAAAGTGTCAGAAATCAAGTTTTACATTGCCAGATAGTTATTATAGTGACAAACCTTCGCGAGAGACCCCCAAAGTCCAATAAAATGTAGATTTATCTACATTATGGTATTAAGGTTGACTTTTATATATTTTACTCGTGCAACTATAAGAATATGTTTACTCTGCAGCCAGACAAATTGAACTATGTCAACAAACTTTTCTCGAAAGCCAAATTGATTGTCGGCGATTATTTTGCGACTTATCAGGAACGACAGAGTCTTTGATGCCAGCAGTTTTCCATAATCAGTACGTGTTATCGCATTGAAGATCTTAATTAATTGATTGATAACACAGAAAGAGAGTTCTCTCTGATACGAACGATATTTTAACTCTAAAATGGAGTTTTATTTTGAGGATACCATTTGGGAAGAGAGAACAATCTTTGTCCACATTGAATGATTGATTGAAGTGATTAAAGTAGTTTTGCATACTCCGCTGAGATTTTTGTCATTCAGAGCTTTTCGCAGTCTTTCTGTCGCTGATAGTTTAGTTTTTTAACCTTGGGGAATGATGTGCTTGCCACCCACGTTCATCATTTCTAGGATAGGCACCCAGGGTTTATATCGATCGACTACCCTTTGACTTTCATGGATAGTCGCAAAAACAAGTAGAGGGTATTGTTGAAGTTTTCCAAGTTCGATGTTTCGCTTGTCTTCAGAGGTGTTTCGTTGCTCCTTATAGTTCCTTTCGAGGTTGAAGGAAGCACATCCGCCAATGGTGTATATTTCCGCCTAAAATATGCTGGTGTGCTTATCTACTGGTTCAAAGTACGTTTTCCTTGGACAAATTACCCCAGCGTCTGTTCTCTCTACCGTGAGAGATCCGTCAATGTACCGGGTATTCAGTTGATAGTTTAAGCCGTATGTCAAATATTCCCAAATATTTGACCTTTGTTACTCGTTTTACCTCCATACCATGTAATCTAATGGGTCTCACGTGACCAAGTTTGTGCATCTTAGTGAATGGTACTATGTTGGCTTTGGCTGGATTTATGGATGTTTCATGGTATGCATGTTTCTCTGGTATGCTTTCACTGGGTACAACTCTGTTCATGATGGAAGGATTGTGGTTTGAGAAACTTACACGAGATAAACTGCTCTTCCGTTTCACGATTGTTTATTCTTGATAGTTAACGCTTGGCAACTTGAATAGGCTTTTATCTGCCCGAATTCCTAGCGATTTTGATACGTCGACTATTACTCTTCGATTGAGTAAATAAAAGAGATTGTAAATCGGGTGTGTATCATGGGCCTTCAAGTGACCAATCCCAGCATAGAAATTCTTTTATCTCATCTAACTCCACACCAGGCTCGACATTACGACAGCTAATTTTTTGTGCTTTGTATGAAACGAAACCTTATTAAATTCGATTCTATATTTGGCTCTCTGTCTGTCTGTCAGTAAAATTTACGCCGAAATGGTTGGGGCAATCATCATTGTTTTTTGTTGGGTTTAAGGGGGTGGGGGGAGATCCCTATATATTCGAAAGCGCAAAGTTTTGTATTGTATCTACTAATGGTAGGCGGCATGAAATTGATAAGCCTCAACTGTGCCAAATTTTCACCAAGCTGAATTATGAATTCTATGATGTGATTATTTTTTGAATAGCTAATTAGAACATCGTCCAATATTCCATTCCAATTCTGTCTTCATTTTGGTTGTTATAAAACAGATTTACAGTTTTCCGTAAGAATTTACTTCCCATATCATGATCGATGCACGGTACAGTCTTGAGGAGTCATTTGCACGCAGATCCTGCCAGTAACAACTAGATCCGTCTGGTCCGTCTAGATCAATTCCTTTCTCATTTGAAATAATGACATTATCTCACTTTTGGGTCCAAGCCATATGATTTTTTACATAATCAAATCTGACAGCTTTGTGAGAAGATGTAGTCTGGGGCTATTTACCGCTTTTTTTCCATTTGATGTTTCTATCCTCGCTTGAAATCTATTGCACTCGATGCTTTCTAGTTGATAGTTGCAATTTTGATAAAATTTGTGCCGCGTTTAACTTATTTTTAGCGGCCTTTTTCTTGAAAATATTGATTTGCCGTCGGTGTATTTTCACGCTTCCTGCAAACTTGAACTGGAAATGCCGTATTTATCTCCCACTTTAAAGAAATTTCGTATCACTTCCTCTGATCTATTAATTTGGCGACAAATTTTACAATTTGAAAATCCAGTTTCTTTTAAAACCTTTTACCGCTGCTTTTTTAAAAATTTCTGTGTGCGGCTAAGCAAATTTGGTGCACTGTATATCGTAGCCAAACAAAATCAATATAAACGACGTAAATTTGCTCATTTCGTATTAATTCGAAGTCAGAAAACAAACTTCAAAGTGATAAATCGTAAATCAACAATTTCAAGGTCTTCCTAGGAGGACGAATTTCCGAACATAATTATGACAATCTTTTAATCCTAGAGCTTTCAAGAAGATCAGCAAACAATAAAAGAATTGATAAACAACCATCGCATTTGAGATAATATTCTAAACTCATTGTACCCACGATAAACATTCACATCCCCTTTGGAATGATATTCTTACTATACCGAATCTTCTTTAAAAAACTAAACCCGATAAGGAATTTCGCGACTCTTAAATATTTTCCTCAAACGAAAATTATAAATTTGCAAACGAAAGACGCTCTAATGTTAGAGTTCGAGAAAAAAGTTTATCGGGATTTAGATTTCTATTAAGAATAAAGATAAAATCCTAGCACAAGATGTGTGTAAAAACTATACTTATAAATTTAGAAATGAATTATCAGAATAAATAAAATAAATATAAAATAAATAAAATGATCGCATACATCACCCAACAGTTGACGTTATTATCTCCCATAATAGCAAATTCAACGGTAATACATGGAGAAGTAGGTGAACTATGAGCTGCGAATAAAAAAACAAAACCTTATCAAAATCGGTTTACTGTCTGTCGCTCAGCCAGTCTTGTCGGCCAAATTTCGAGGACCTCTGTCACTTATTTTTGTTTTTAGATATACCCATACATTTTCAATGGGGGATAAATGAAGCCTTTGAGAGGGCCACTATAAAATGTTAATATTCTCCTCATATATGTATTGAAAAAATTCTAGCCTTATGAATTGGTACGCTGTGCTATTGCAGAGTAAAATCTTCATCAATTAGAAGCTTACCTTCCGGCACTATGACACCTTTCACCAAATTAAGATAAACTTGAGAGTTTACTTTGTCTTCCAGTACGACTATCTTGCCCGCTCCATTGGCAGAAACCATCAAGCCCTAGTCGCCGGGCTTAAGAGTTGGTTTTGTACATTTAAAGGACAACTCTCCATCATATTTGCACCAAGCGTACATTTCGCCACCACTATACTTCAAGCGAATCATCGGTGCATCCGCCCAAAGTATTTTAAGACAAAAGCTTTTCGGTTTTATTACATTATCTGCGTAGAACTTCATCCTCATTCGCAGATTTACTTTATTTCTATGAAGAGTTTTTCGAATCACTCGACCATGATCTCTGTCTTTATAAAGCTTTCTGCGAATATTGGATAAAAATAGATAAAACAAGTTTATTTATAATTTTTGGTGCTGAAAGCATTGGATCTGTTGATGAGATACGGTTAATTCGTGCATCCATCCTTTGGGTCCTAACTTTTTTTCGTCCACTAGAATATTTGCATTTGATGCGTCCATCGTCCTTATAAATTTTAACCACTTTGGCTACAGTTACTGGTGTTTTATTGAATATTTTGGCAATGCTTCAAAAGGTTTCACCTTTATTACGGAGATTAATAATAGCTTCTCGCTCTCCTGTACTTCAGTGCACCCCAGTCGGTATGTTTTTAATCAAAATTTTTTAATTAACCTAAAAGACTCTACTCTTATAGAAAGGCCATTGTGTTTTAGTCCAATCACACTTTTTTATTTTCACTTATTTGCTTCACTTTTTATTTATATTAACTAACGGTTCTTAATGGAAAAATATACTTTATTTAAGTTTTATAGACAAAAAAAAAAAGAAAAATTTCGTTAGCTGCTTCACAATAAACAAGCAGTGGCAAATATTAATATAATTTTCACATGATATGAGCGATAGCAGTACAATTATGCCGAAGAGGTAAAAATTACCATTTTGTGAAGCAGAAACAATGTTTGTTTACTTATTTATGACAACTACTGTAAGAATATTTGGTTGCACAGTGTATATACGTTGAATATACCTCATGTCGCAAGAGGACCTTTGACCTACTATAATTTTGCTAGAATTCCCACCAAACTTTTCAAAATGCTGCTTTATATCCAATTCCATATTACAGCGCAATTTTACAAATTTAGAATGTACTAAATTTTTCAAAATTTAATAATATACTATTTTTAACTTTATGTGAGTAGTTTCTAAGAACGGGCCTTTGAAGCAATTTACCGTTCTTAGACTCCTGCGCTCCCCCCTTTGCAACCAAATAATACCTGCGTCAAAAAGTACTCCTTGGGACATTCCATTCAATACGTCACATGGCTACATTCGGTCAAAAAATGTGTATTGCGCGTGACAGATAGTGAAAGGATTTTAATAAGATTTTGTTTTACACAAAACTAATCTAAATGAGGGGTATACTGCGGAGCTACGGATGTAAAATGCATACCTCCTCATACAACCTTAAGAGGAAAGCAGTATTGCCTGCTGCACTTTTTATGGTTTCTTTAGTAATGTTGGCTTTATATAGTCCATTGAAAGCTTGGCCTAAGTACTACAAGCAGGAATTCTTTCCGATTGAAGGTGAATCCAGACTGTAGTTTTTTACAGCTGAACTCACGGTTTGCCTCCACATTCAGTACTGCTAACTGAAAGTTTGTACGCAGGGTCAGGTTTTGCTACCTCGAATCCCTTCTAACAATCAGATGGGAGTGAACACTGCCGCGGTCCATAACAGAGTCCTTCGTAGCATCTATAAGGGATATATAGATGCGGTAATAATCACAGTCATCAAAGGTTCTGAAGATGAAACATCAACAAATGATTTTCACAACCACCTGAAGAACTTTATCATTGGTACGGCCACAAACATACTTGGCCCCAGTTGCCCAACAATGACTGATTCAATGATAAATGAAAGCTAGCAACGCAATGGAAGAATGCCGCATACCGGACAATTCCACACTCTCAAAGCACGCGGGCAAGCGGAGAAACCTATCATGAACTTCGTCGAGTGGAGAAGCCACTTTACGAAAAGAAAAAGGACCCCTGAGAGCACCAACAGGTTTGTGAACTCGAATAGTACAGGAGTAACCGCATTAGATGCGGAAGTTTAACTAATAAGTCGGGATGAAGCCTTACACGCCTCGATGCTCATGCTGCCGAGACAAAGAGGGAAGTCTGATCCGACAGAATGGGCATATTGGAGCGATGGATACTTTGGTGAACTACTCAACAACCAAAATATCGGCAAGTATGAGGTCTCTTCAATTGAAGACGACCGACAAATGCTGCCACCACCAAGCCATGAAGAAAAAATCCGTGTAATCCACCGGCTTAAAAACCATAAGTCGCCAGTAGCCGATTGAATTACAGTCGAATTGGTTAAATATGGACATGACCAACTTCTTCAAGCAGTTTATCAGCTAATATTCAAGGTGCCAACGAGTCATTATCTGGCCCATTCATAAAAAGGGAGATATCACGCCGTGGGCTGATTATGGAGGCCCATACCAGAGAGGCTTCACTCCATGCATCTCAACAACAGATCAGATTTTATCTTTGCGACAAACAATTGAAAAACTGTTGGAATACGGATGTAAGTCTTTTCATCGACAATGATAGCATAGCCAAGGTAAAAGTAAACACAGCCATGAGAGAATTCCGTACCCAAACGAAACTGACAAAACTGACTACACTAACTTGGACCAATGTGCGAGGCCAGATAAAAGCACCAGGATCACCCTCAAGGCCATTCAACTTCAACAACGGTCTAAGACAAAGGGATAACCTACCATGCGTCCTCTTTAACTTGACCCTGAAATAAATGATCCGCCATGTAGTTGTTAGTACAAGAGGTACCATAGGTACCATCCCCTTCAAGTCTACCCAACTCCCAACTCGCATGGATCAAATAACATCAATGAAGATAGGAGACTGCAACTTTGAAATGGTTGATAATCTCTCCTATCTAGGATCGAAAATCACAACCGACAACAGCTACGAAGATGAAATCCGCGTACGATTGTTGGCAGTCAACAGAGCCTACTACAGTTTCCATAAACTGTTTCGCTTGAAACGTCTAACCATAGGGTCAAAGCTCTTAGTGTACAAGACAATAACCTGCCAGTGCTTATGTTTTCTTCCGAGAATGGGGTTCTAAGCAAGAAAAATTGAGAATTTATGACCCCTTACATGTGGGTGGATGATTTAGTAGCCCACATAACGACAAAATTTATGAGTAATACCACGACCGCCTGATTGCGAATAAAATCTAGCTCGTGAGGTGGGCGAGGATGATACAACGGGTGAGAATGATCCAGTCTGGAAAATCTATAAGGGCAATATCTATGGTAGAAAAAAAAGACTTGACAGACTCTGTCAAAGATGGAGCGATGACGAAGGCAGGACGCCAGAGGGCGATTAGGGATATCGAATTGGTGGACCTCGGCGCAAAACCGGGATGTGTGGAGTTCTTTACTAAGGTTGGCCTAGACCGGATATCGGTTATTGCGCGATCGATTATGATGAGTCACGTTTTCACACCTGCGAGCACTCAGCGTTTGAAACGGTAATCTAACTTTGGTTTGCAATTTGCTATCCCTTAACTTGAAATACCCTACCTCCTCCCCCGCCATAACGGTTCCAGGGGAGGTATCCTACCATTTTGAAAAACCAGTTTTAGTATGCCAGTGAAATAAAGAGTACTTACAGATTTCGCAGATTTTTACTAGAATAACTGCTATGCTTATGTCGCTTATATTAATTTACAGAGTAGCTAATGCTAATGCGGCTCTTCTTTTTTTTCCAGGATAATAATTCGAAGGGAACTAATCATTTTCAAATTATCAATTATACTTCTGAAGTTATAAAGTTTTAAATTTGCATAAGCAGCTATTTTGATTTTTTTGGGTATGACCCTTTTGCTTCCATTATGGTTTTTATCATTATTTTGAATTTATGAAAAAGTTGCTTGACAAAGATTATTAAACCGCCCCATGGGAACCGTAGTATGTCACCCCTTGGGTCCCAGCGAATTTACTTCGTCATGTCGACGTTGTGTGAATTCTTGTCTGCCGAGCATCATCGTAAGGTCACAAGGTAAGTAATGATAATTGATAGATGGAAAGATTTCGCTTAAAGCTATTAAACGCTGGCTGCATATTATCCAAAGTAACTCGTTTAGCTTGAATCTGCATATGTTATAAGTAACACACATGATTGCAGTCATTTAAGAAACATTTAATAATTTCATGCTTTTACATAAACGCTTCACTTAAAGGAAAACAAATAATTCAGTGCTTCTTCAAATTGCTTGTCACTTTACCCTTGATTATTGTAGTAGGAGCGAGTAAAAGCGGATAGGATCACTTGTCTGTCTGTAACAAATTGCGGAGAGGTTTTCTCTCAAAGTTAAACATATTTGCAAGCGATAATACATAGGTGCAGCTGGCGCAGTAGTGAGATTTTAAATGCCGCTTGAACATGTTTTTCGTTTTAGATGGATACGAGCTTGCTTCTTCGAGGCTGTCAGCTAGTGATAGCGCCTACGTTTTGAGTGTAAGTCTCAAAGGTTTTTCTTTATATGTATGTATGATGATTTCGAATTAATATAATCTCACATTATACTTTGTATCTAAATGTATTCCCTTGAAACCTTTATACATATTTTTCCCATTTTAATTTTAATAAAATTTTCTTAAAATTTATAGTTACCGGATGCGAAAGTTGCTGTGACGGAGAATTATTTGGATACGCAAATACTTAAAGGTAACTTCCGGTTTGTCTAAACTCATAGTATCTAGGTTAATACAAGATTGAAATAATTAGAAACGATAAATTATTAAGGTCGAGGTCAGAGTACTGATCGCCAATTATCATTGTGGTGGCCTCTGTGTAATAACTTGATTAAAATTCGAAATAATATCTATATCTATATATAATTTGTGCCTAAAGAATAAACTCACTTGTTAATGCTACTGAAGAAATTGAACATTAAAGCACTCACACAACGACACACACCAATTCCAGTCCACACAATAGTCCTGATTCAAGAAATAAACGGAGGCTTATTTGGTATATAAAATAAACCCATTGAATAACCCTCATTTGTTGATATTGCAGAAATTTAAACAATCGATTTGGTTCGCATGTGACTTTTGACCGGAATCAGTTTCATATTATTCGTATCTTTCCGAAGTAGGTTCACTCTTTTAAGACTTAGCCATGTGCGAAAGAAAATCTCAACAATACCATTATTGTTTTTGCCTTTATTTAGGGTCGCCATTTCAAAGAAGAAATTGTTCAACCCTTGCGATCCCTTTTTTATTGTCATGATGAATATTGAAGAGGAAGTATAAATTCTGGAAAAATCTAAGACTGAAATAAAAAATACAATGAACAGTTCAATGAGTACATTATCATATCAAAGTTTGTTGGAAAATTTGATTTCGGGGATAGTTTTATATCCGAATTGTGATTCTAGTTAACTGCAAATTTACGAAAAGGGTGGGCTACAGTAGGCAAAAAAGTGTTGCCTTGGGTTTGTTTTGAGGTTTTGTGTGAATTTTATTAAAATCGATTCAATGTCTGTCTATCTGTCTGTCAGTCTGTCGGTTTTTTTTATAAAACCAGAAAGCATTGAAAGCTCCAACTGTGAGAATTGTTCGTTTCCTGCTGCTTTTTCGTGAGCGCTCTACTGTTCAAAGCTCCTCCTGAATACAGCTTATGGCATCACTAACTGCATTGCACACTTCTTGGGATTTGAGCATTTGCGGAATGATCATTTCCACTTGTAGGCGTCTTGTCAACAAAAGTTGAAGCTGTCGCCTCTCGTATATACGAAAAGTATGTGCTCCGGGTCGTTTATACACTCAGGACAGAAGGGAGCATTGTCATGTCTAAAGCGATGTAAACACCTGCGGTATCTACCATGTCAAGTCAATGTCTCATATGCACAGATAACATCGTCCAGATGTTTGTCCACTACAACCATTGCGACGTCGTCTGCATAGGCGATAAGGGTAGCTTGTCGCGCAAGTTTGATGCGCAGCACATGGTTGTACATCATGTTCCAGAGTAGTGGGCCCAGAACTGATCCTTGAAGCACTCCGCCGGTTATCAAATATTCAACTGCGCTTACGTCGGTACCGTAGAGGAACTTTCTATCCATGAAATAATTCCCAATGATTAGCTGAATATACGAGGGAACATTCAGGTGGTTTAAGGATCTTATTATATGCTGCTATTGCGCTTAGATGAAAGCATTCCTCACGTCGAGGGTGATAATGGCACAGTATTTTTTGGTACCACCCTGCCACCTGATACCTGCAATTGCTTGCTCTGCCAGGTTGACTACTGAGTTGATACTATCCATCGTTGATCGACCCTGCGAAAACCATATGGTTGTGTGGACATGCCTCCTGCTTTTTCTACAATTGGGAGCAGCCTGTTGCATATAATGTGCTCCAGCAACTTTCCTATACTGCCCAGCAAACAAATGGGACTCCATTTTTCTGCTCTCCACTACACTAAACAGTATATTTGGATGGCCGCTCTGCGTGTAGTGTTCACTAACTCGTCAGGTAATGTCCCTCGTTAATGCGTTGCTTACGAAGGTAACATTTACCATTGAACCTACCCTCCCTTTCCGAAAGGTATATGTGCTTCCGATATTAGCAAGAACAATGTCCAGTGAAGAAAAAGCTTGCAGAAATATGAGCCGGCTGTCGTTAGAAACTTTGCTTCCCCATTCGTAGACCACGCAATGAAGTCTCCCGTGATGATAATTGGTTTTCGTACACTTGCGTCTAACGCCAGTTTATGTAACATTCGCTTGTTGCACTTGGCGAAACGTAGTAACTATGGACATGAACATCGTTAATTTTAGCTCTTACGAGCCTATTTCCAGGCGTTGTGATTATTTCTTCAAACGGGTATCGTAACGTCAATTGCGTCAAAATTGCGCACTTTCCACTTTTGTCGGTGACCCATACCGCGCTATCTTTTCCTCTCTATGGTTCGGTAATAATCGCGAAGTCCACATTGAGCTCTTGGGCAGACTCAAAAAATCATGTGCGGCTTCACAATGGTTGAGATTTATCTGAATAAATCCAAGCCACCAAAAGCGAAGAATAAAGCTTTTGGTTCCCTCCTAGACAACGGGCATTTTCCGCTTCCTACGGGTGCCCCTTATCTCCAAAGCCTGTCCGTCGGAGAGGACCCGATTTGCTTGGAAACGACTGAACCCACTATCACGAGATTTTGTGAAAACATGTGGTCTGTGTTACATGCAACGTGTCGCGCCATTTTATTTTCAGTTTGAAGGGGGCTTCCCACGCATGCGAAAGGGGCCCATACATATAGCCACTTAGGGTATCAAATCAAAGAGCTCGATTGGTACTTTTTAAAACTCGTTTTATTTCTAATAGCACAAATAAATTTAATAATAGTATATTACTTTATTTTAGAAATTTAACGGAAAACCTCCCATAAGTTCATCATAGAGGTACGAAATTTTCATCAGAATAGGGAATAATATAGGACACAATTCTGAAAAGTTAATAAGTAATAATCGCAATACTTCTGCTTTTCGACGGCATAAACTTCACGATTCCACGATATGTTGGTTTGGTTCTTACCGTAAAGGTTGGTGTGACTAGCAGCATTTTATCTTTATCATTTGTCAATTTTTGACAGTACCATTTTTCTTACATACGAGAAACGTTTTACTAAGGCATCCAAAATTTCCTTTCATTCACCCTCCCGTGAGAGTGTAATTCCACCGTTTGGAATTATTCAATTTAAATATAAGTTCTTGAGTTGTTCGGGGGACTTTTTTCGAGTCTGCTTGGCGATCACTACAGAATGCAATGCAACTATCCTTCAATTGCTGGTTAATTACCCAACCAGAAAACAGTTGATAATTTCTCCTATCTAGGGTCGAAAATCACAACCGATAAAAGCTATGCCGATGAAATCCGCGCACGGTTGTTGGTTGCCAACAGAGCTTATTTCAGCTTACAAAAATTGTTCCGCTCGAAATGTGTCACCATAGGGTCAAAGCTCTTACTGTACAAGACAATGATCTTGCCAGTCTTCATGTATTCCTCGGAGACTTGGGTTCTTAGGAAGAAAAATTGCGAACTCTTGGCCGCGATCGAGAGAAGAATCCTCCGAAGAATTTTTGGCCCCTTACATGAGGATGGACGATTCCGTAGCCTACAAAACGACGAAATCTATGAGCGATCCCATGATCGTCAGGTTGTGGATCAAATCCGATTCAATAGGTTACGGTGGGCGGGTTACTTAATCCGTATGGATGAATAAGGATGAAAGAAGAAGAAGATTTGTAAGGATGAAAGAAGACGAGGCAGACTCTGCCTGAGATGGAGCGATGGCATAGGTGGTGGACCTCGGCGCCAAACTGGGATATCTGGAGTTCCTTATTAAGGCAGGCTTAGACCGGATGCCGGTTGTTGCTCCGTTGATGATGATGATGAAAACAGTTTTGACCTTTCTTAAAGAAAATACCACTTTTCACGCTTGAGGCTAACTTTATATCTTCTGCCAAAGAGGTGCATGGGGAATCCAAAAATCAGAAGGTATTGCAATTGCAATACCTCTTCTTCCTACGTCTGTTATTTTCCTCACACTACGGATGCATCAGCGAACTCTAGTTATAGCAGCATATATTATAACTACTACATGAGGTCTAAGTCTTCATGTCCAGCCAAAGTTCCGCCTGCACAATCCACAAGCTATGAAAACTTTCTTCACTTTTACCCATATATGTTGTTTCAAAGGAGTCTCGTTTTGAGCACTTACGTGTTACATAAGTTCAACCACTTTCCATTCTTATTGTTTGAGAAACACGACTTGAAAGTCATTTAAGTGATTTGCTAAATTTTTGCAGTTGCCGGTTTCACCAGGGGCGCACCCTAAGTTCAAAGTCATGAGACCAACTAAAGTAAGGACATCAAAGAGCTTTTCTTGTCTAGAATTGCATTTGCTAATAGCCAACAAATATGTAGCGCGTTCACATGAGTACCTGCTGAGAGGTCAACACCACTTTATTTTGCGGAAAGTCTTGAACCGCGACTTTCCGCTAAGAGCCTCTCAGTGGTGGCAGAGGGATACCAGTCGATTCAACTGTTGATGAGTACCTGATGCAAATCAGGGTAACAATCACAGGCGAGCATTGCCATCAAGAGGGTACTGTACTGTGCCCTTATTGTCCCGAATGAAGTGCTCTAACACGCATCAAGACTTAGATCCAATTGCATTATCGCGCCACCGATTACTATTATTACAGCATTATATGCGATAGAATTAAAAGAGTATGATGTGGAAGATTGGCTTACATTCAACCGCCAAAGACTCGACCATTTTTGGTTCGATTTTATTGAAAATCTCTGCATTTAATTGTGCAGTAGTGCTTGTGTCCCATTCACATAGTGTCTCGTCTTTTCGTGCAAAGCATTCTTCTTTTTTCAATTGAGTGAATTTTATGTTTAGCTCAGATTTCATGCCACAAACTGATACGTCTTTAGCTCCCCATACCTTCGCTTCTTCAGTTGAAAATTTAGTAGTACATTCTAACGGGGAGGGTTCAGCCTATAGTTTTTTATCAATGCGGGCTCCCAAAGAATAAGGAATAAGGCAAGGTGTGCTCTACCCTTCGCAGGACGATTGTAGATAAACGTACTTAACCTAGTACAGGTTCTTTGAAACAAGAATGATGATCGTTTTTCAAATCTTATCAAAACCGGTTAACCGTCTGTCTGTCTACCACATGCACCTGGAAACGTTAATAAAGATTAACATGAAATTTTGTCAAAATGTTTAAACTGCGAACACTTACGCACCTAATGAACAACATAATTTTATATATGTTGAGGTGAAGAGGGAGTAATTTTTTTCAGCCAAAAATAACCATGTGGAGTACCAAATGAAAGAACAGATTTTAGTTTAGATATTTAGACATCGGCTTGAATGGGAGTTAGAAGGTGCACACTTAAATCCTGAAATATATATTACCATACCAGAGGAACTCACTCATTGTGGTTAAATTTCTGTATCACGACCCAAAGAATACACAGGTACATCGAAGACCGTTCCGCTTTTCTGTTGATGTTCATCAAGGGGGCGCCCTTCAGCTGCTCGCCCTTCTTCTTCAAGGACACTTCCACATCAAACGTCCAATTATTTATAAAGTTCTCTATGCGGATGATATTTCCCTAGCAACACCCGACAAAACTCAGTTTGAGCTATTTGTTCAAAACTGGAATGATCGCGTCATGCAGTTAAGTCTTCGACTTAATCTGAATAAATGAATCAATCAAATCAATAATCGATATTACCAATTTCGCTCTGAAATTTCTTGAACTTGGAGGAAGTGAACTGAGTTCCACAACTGGTGTCCTTTCTGATTGACATATGAACGAATGTACCAAATACAAAATTTCGTTCGCCATATTACCTTCTTCAGTTCTCATTATTCGCCGATTACGACGATTTTTTCAGATTTTTGGGTTGGGTAATTTCTGAGAATGGGTCCGTGAAAGTACTAATCGAGACCTTTCAGTTAATACCCTACTTGACTATATTTGGTGAAAAATGTTTGCACAAGTAATGCGAGAAGGAAAGAGAAGGTAAGCACCCACCTTTCTTTTCGAAATCAAGCGCGAGTTGATAACAAGTGCTTGTTGAAGTTATCTAACTGTAACTTGGTGGTGTATCCGGAGGACCAAAATTAGTCTTTTACAAAGTTTGTGTGGAACACGGGAATTGGTGAGAATGGGTGGTCTGTTGTTCCCTTTACATATAGCAAGTGGCGCCATTTTGTGTTGATTTTAAAAGGCGCTTCCCTTACATTTGAATGAAAAGTGTAAAATTTGTTTTTCGCAATATGTAGTCATGAAAGGGCTCAATTAGGACTTTTTGAAACTGGTTCCATATTTGATATCGGGTGAAACGTGGGGGAGTGAGGGCTCAAAATATGAGCATCAAAAAGGTCTCGTTCTCAGAATCTATCCAACCGAGAAATCTGAAAACAACAGTGCTGCATGTCTAGCAAAATCTAGGCCAAAAAATACTCATATCTGGTTCCGATATCTGCACAAATAAAGTTAATAATAATATATTTCCACATTTTAGAAATTTACTCGGATACCCCCCTAATGTCCACCCCAGAAGTACAAAATAACATTATTAACAAAGTTATAGGGGGTGAAACTTTGCCATTTTTTGTGAATTTCGTGCATTCTACAGCGTGTATGACGTCATCATCATATATCATTTCGTCAATACCACAACGAAGTGAGTTCATATGAATGTGGTCGCAAAGAATTATTTTGTTTTAGTTTTTTAGTCATTTGTATATGAATATCAATTACTCCAAACAAACATGTCTGTATGTACGTATATAGTATATACGTACTAATGAAGTTTGCGGGTAATGTTTAATTCAGCTAGATATATTTATACGTTAAATCAACCGTATTTAATATACGTACTATATATGTACCTATAGCTGCAAAAAAATAATAGCAGTCAATATTAGACGGCAATTCAAATGAGCCTGGGTTGGCATTCAACTTTTATTACTTTTTTGTTTTGAAATAACAAAAAAACTATCCGGTAATGGTATACAAAAGAAAAATAAACACAATTTCTTTTTTCGTTTAAAAAAATCGAACAAAGTATCAGCAGCATGAAAAACGAGGGCTCATGAAAAATGGGAGTCGACTTCTATTTTTAAAAAAACATTAATACATTTAAGTAAAAAACAACATAAATTATGCTTAATACTTCATTGCACGACCTTAATTTTTAATAAGGGCCTTACACCGATCGGTCATTGCGTCAATAAGTCGTTGACAACGGTCCATTGGGACCACTTCTTAGCTTTTCTGCTCGTATGTTTTGGGTCGTTGTCTTCTTCAAAGACTCATTTTATCAGCATTTCGTCAGTGAAGTATGGCAGCATGATGTTTTTCAGCATATAGACATGAACATTTTGGTCCATCGTCGATTTTAACCAATATATTGGGCGTACACAATAGAATAAAAAGCAAGCCCACACCATAATGCTTGAACCACGTGCTTAACTGTTTTACAATATGTTTGGTGTCAATGAGGACCCTTTGCCACCATATAATCTTTGTCGAATACCTCATTGGCAAACTTGATGCCAATGTCGGACCTGGCTACGATGGTCTTCCAAACCTCTTTTTTCTCAAAACTGGTAAATCCATCTGCCTTCTCCTATCTCTTGTTTTCAACAACAGCTTAGAAGAGAATCATTTTCCCGGCTTGTGGAAAGAGGCTCTCATCATCCCCATTCACAAAAGTGGCGACCGTTCGCTTGCCGAGAATTACCGTCCCATCTACCTCCTCTCTTCCTGTTCCAAAATCTCGGAAAGATATGTCAGCGACTGGTTGTCCGCCCACTTTGGCCAACACATTGTGAAAGAGCAACACGGCTTCGTTAGACGTAGGCCCACTGCCTCCAACCTTCTTGACTTTACCAACTTTGCTGCCAAACGTTTTCAAATTCACGGCAAGAAGTGCATACAATTTACACTGACTTCGCTAAAGCCTTCGACACTGTAAATCACAAGATACTTCTATCCAAACTCTCGTCCCTAAACGTTCCCATACCACTTGTTTTATGGCCTGCCTCTTACCTTTCCAACCGATCCTGCCACGTCTCTTTTGACGGCTGTACTTCCCGCTCCTTCTCCCCCTCTTCTCGCGTCCAACAGAGATCTATTCTGGGTCCTTTGTTATTTTTATTTTTTATGAACGACCTTCCTCCCCTCCCTAATTGTCCCTGTTTGCTCTATGCAGACGACCTTAAGCTGTTTTCCGCTATATAGTCGCCTGTGGAGTGTGTTTCCCTTCAATCTAACCTGGACACTCTGGTTCGTTGGTGCTCGACTAATGGTTTAACGCTAAACGTCAGGAAGTGTCACACTATGTGCTACTCCCTAAAATCCTCACCCACTTCTTTCTCCTCCTCTCTTAACGGACATTCCTTATCACGCTTAAATTCCACTCAAGACCTCGGAGTCACTTTCGACAATAAGCTCCGCTTTGACACTCATTACCTCGATGTCATCAATCGAGCAGCAAAATTGTCAGGCTTTATACTTCGCTCCTCCTTTGATTTTGACTCCATTCAACCCTTCTTTGCTCTCTTCAATTCCCTTGTGAGGAATACTTTCGAGTATTGCTCCGTGATCTGGTCACCCTCCCGTAACTGTGATTGTATTGCCCTTGAAAATGTGCAACGTAAATTTACCCGTTCCCTCTTCTTTAAGAAACGCTTTCCTCGTGTGGACTACCCCTCCCGCCTCCGCCTCCTGAACCTCCCCTTCCTACAACAGCGTAGATCCTATCTGGATCTATGCACATTCTTTAAACTTTCCGCGGACGAGATCACCTGCTGTCCTGCGTCTTATAAGACACGTAGCGCAGACATTCAACGTGCCCTTCGCAGAGGTCGAAGTCTACTTTCATTCCCCGATTCCTAGGCTTTGCCGAAATTGTAATGCAGAACAGCTTGGTCCTTTTAGCTTCCCTATTTTAAGTAGTTTTAAACGTAGGATAAGTTTTTTGTTTTCTCCTCCTCCTGAGGACAATAATTAATTGGAATTTACTCTGTTTGTTGTCCTTTAAATTAAATAAATAAATAAAACAGACACTCAATATACATACATCCTGTACAATTCGAAACCAAAATAAATACTTAGTAGTAAAAAAATTACAATTAAAATTATCGTCAAGTCTACACTGCTATGTTTTTCACAACTGTATATATGCCTTTATGCACAAAGTAAATCGGAAATATGGCTACGATCAATTTATATACGTGCATGTTATGTACAGTATTCGGAAATAGGCAGTTTGTTTGTTTAGGGTGAGGATAATATCTATGAATGTAATATGTACCTATGTCTTGTAGTTGGGAAAAATATGAAAGAATATGTTGGATTTGTAGCTATATACGGATAGAAAAATGTGTGTGGTCCACTTTTCTACTTATGATATCAACAGTAAACTTGACTGCTCCGCGTGAGTATCCCAAACCATTACACTTCCAATTACAAATTCATAGAAACATTCATGGTAAACATCGTGAACATTTACTAACTACATACATACAACGTCTTGAAGCTTTTGTATCATAAAATATAACGTTTTTAAAATGCCATTACATCCATGACGTCGCCACTCTTTTCGTTCGAAGAAAACCATAAGCCTGTTCCACGTGGGAATACGCGATCCTTGCCCTAAAAACCCTGTGCCTGTTTTCCTAACAACAACAGACCGCAAAGTGCGTCCATGGAGAGCAAATGCTAGAGTAAGTTGTACCTCATGCCACTCAAATACCATTTAAATGACACATTTGTGGACACTTTGTAACTTTGTCTCATTATAACTTGCTTCATTTGCATGCTTGTGAGAAGAATTTCTAAATATGCGCTAAATAGTCGCTCCTACCAGACGACATCTTGCCAAACAGTGCTTCCGATAAGCTAATGAGATGATAAAACCTCTTCCGCTTTTAAGTAAACGTTTTCATAATGGGGGTGCAAGTACGACACACCATGTCTGCACATTATGTGTATATAGGTATGTATGACACTGAATGGGCACATCCGCCAATACCGCGATGAGGAAAAGAGAACGTTTTCCGTTTTGCAAATTGCTTCCACTATTCTTGTCTTATCGATTTCTGAGCAAGTACTACTCGTATTATCGCTAGTGAAGTCCACCCTTAGAAGTGCCTCTATGTTGCGTTGGGAATGGAACTTGAAACGCTTTCACGGGGTTATTTTCGTAAACAGCTAACCTTGAGTGGATGTTTTGAAAGCACATCATAATTAGTTATTAGAAGTCCGACGAAGGCTTCTTTCCTACTTTGAAGAAATTAGGAACGCCCTATTTGAGGAAAGACGTTGGCAACTTGATTGTATCCTCTGAGTTTGTGGAGAGCGATTCTGAAAGGAAAAACTAGCAAATCGGGAGGAACATTACGTAACGTTAAATATAAATACCTTTTAAAGTTGGTTGTGAAATCGATTATACATATAACTCATAATCACTTCCTTTAAGAGCACATAAGTTCGATGGGGAGGGCGATATTCATATACAAAGTACTCGTATATATAGACAGTAAGAGATTTTTACTTTGGAAGCAGGAAACTCTGCAGCGTTTGTTCCTGTAAACTATCATGTAATAAACGACTTTCAGATGGAATATTTCTTCACCCTTCTCCTGATTGTCCTTTTTTGTTTTGCTTTATTTTCAACAAAACATTATTAAAATCGGTTTACTGTCTGTCTGCCCGTGTGTCTAGGTGTCCGTCTGTCACACGCATTTTTCTCCGTTGTACTCCTATTAACACCAAATTTGTGAGAACATGGGAACAGTAAATGTCCAAGCATGCATTGTTCTATGTAGAATTTTAGGAACGGGATTCCATGTATGCAAAAGAGGGGTATATAATGTTATATTCATCAAATATAGTCATGTGGGGGGTCAAATGCTAGTTCTCGATTAGTACTTCTCATGGTAGGTCTTAGTTTTGAAGCTGATTACGAATTTTGAGAGTGGGGGGTCATTCTCAAAAAAATCTGAGTAAAATCATGGTGATGCCTCTATATGGCATCTAGATTCCGAAATACTGTACATAACGATGCTTGCTAAAGTAAAGTTAATAATGGTATATTGATATATTTTTAAAATTTACTCTGAACTCTCCTTAAGTTCATCCTAGGCCCAGTATGAATATTGGCTTTAACATCAAGCATCCTTCTGGAAAGTTTGGTGAAAATCCTACTCTTATTAACAAAGTTACAGTATGTCAAGATTGCCTCTCTTGCGTCAAACTGGTACTCGGCAAAAAATAAAACGTCAGTACTGTATCGAGTTGAATATCGGATATGTTCTACGTATATACACTGCGAGCTATGTATAAATGAAACCATGTAAATGAATATTATTACATGAAATAATATTATCAGATGAAAGATGAAGTGTTGATTCGCTCTGTGGAATAACATGAGAGGAAGTTGATGAATTTGAGGCGTCTTCATGATTGCGAACGTCAAGCTTCACGTATATGCTCCGCCTTAGTTAAATTAACCTGTGATCTCAGTGACTGATCGTCCCCATTGTTGTTGAATTTATTCCTAGAACTGCCCTATGGCGTGCCTATCACAGGAATTCCAATTAAAAATGCTGACACGAAATCATCGGACAGAAAGCCGGTTGATGATCGAATCGTCCGAAACGGGGCTGATTGAGTGGATAATATGTTCTTAATGCGGTTTGTCTATAAATATATTGCATTCATCTTTGGACATTTGATGCAGTATGTAGAATAGTTCTCCGAACTAGCATTACGTGGAGCAGTACTGAAGGACCTATCCAACTACAAGGGGCATATGAGTACATCATGGAAATTGCTAGGATCGTGTTCCAAGTTTAGCCTAACATTATTATGTCTCGAAAGGTTTTGAAGTGATAGTTCTCTGCTCTAACCCGAGTAGATGAGTCCTTATGGGGTAGAATGTAACTAAAACCCCTTAACATCCTTGAAATCCTTGCTTCTGCAAATACTGTTATATCGTAAGCTGCTAGGTTAAGGGCATGGTCATGTATGTTATTTCAGAATAATTGGTGCAACACAAACCCCACGCAATAAATTTGTAGTTTCCTTTCTTTTTGATAGCCGAGGGTTTGATAATCCACAAGTCCACACGTTTGGGCTTTAACTAGGGAATGTGTATTGCTTTGTAATTATTAGGTCGCGATATACACCGTTTTATTGAATGCTTCCTTCAACGGTTTACTTGGAATGGTGCCCTGTTCTAGAGGTATTAGCTTTTTATTAACGTTCTGAGACGTATCGTCAGCTAACAAAGGTGAGGCCTTTAACCGAACCGGATCTCTCTCTTCCGCTGGTATCCAATTCATCTTTCCGCCATGTAACATATGATCATTATGTTTATGTATCGCTAGATTTTCAAAAGTGGATATAATGTTGCCCGCTGGTGGGTCAAAGGGGGGGGGGCAGGGTCACTGATATAGGAAAAGTTTTACGGACTCTGCTTTCCCATTGCCGGATGGGCATATATCATCTTGTGGAATCTCTATTCTGAACATATACAAGTCCTTCTGTCTTTCAATAGTAGCAGTAAGCTTGTTTCGCCCGCATTAGCTTGGGTATGTATTGGCAGATTTTGCAAGTCAATGGATATAATAATAACAAGTCAATGAATATGCTCCACAGAAGTGGCGATAGCAAACGCCCCTTCAGGGCAGATTCTTTTCGCTAATACATCATCGGCACCATGTTCTCTGGTCTGGGTTCAATGTCTACGAACCCTCTATCGCGTACACGCTTTTCAAGGTTGTATACTTAATCGCGTTTTTCCGAAGGTGACACCCAATCGGTCCCTCCATACATTTCAGTGATTATGATGTTAAGTTGATCTGTCTGAATTTCTTTCTCAGGTTTCATTGTGAAGACTAGCTTTACCTTCTTCTAAGAGGTGGGTAGATAGCTTAAAGTAAGGCATGTTAGAGAAATATTTTCTGTAAGCCACTGTACATGCTCTATACCTTCCTCTCCTTTTAAGTGTTCAGAAGATAGTACAGCAGCTATTGATTTTTGACTGGCAACCACCGTTCTACACCGTGTGTCCGGATGGCTCAGTGGTTAGAGCACTGGGTTGCCATACGGAAGGCTGCGGTTCAAATTTCGCTGGTGGCAGTGGGATTTGTATTGTGATTTGACGTCGGGTACCAGTCCACTCAGCTGTGAATGAGTACCTGAGTCAAATCAAGGTAATAATCTTGGGCGAGCGCAATGCCGACCATATTGCCTCCTACAGTGTTCTGTAGTGTACCGTTACGGACTTGAATGAAGTGCTCTAACACACTTCAAGGCCCTGGTCCAATATGGATTGTTGTGCCAACGATTATTATTACTAACCACCGTTCTCGCCGCATTGCAATTATTTTGCGACATTTCCGTTTGCAGTTTGCAGAAATTGCTAATTGTTGCCTTTCCAGTTTTGTTACTTGTCTCGAAAGGTGTAACTCCAGGAGAGTCAATACTAACTCTGCTCTAGAGTTAGTGAAAGTACCATCCGGTTTTCTAAGAGAATGTGGATTCATTTTATTTTCATTTCAATGATATGTTCTAAAGGACCCTTGCTTCAAACTTTTTACGAGCCCCTTATATTCACGCTAGGAGTTCTTAAAGTTCCAGATTCCATTAACTTGTATCAAGCCAATTCCGTTCACGTCTCTAGCTTCTCTACTCTAGTACTAATAGGAAAGATCTGCCCTATAGTCCCTGCGTCAGTGTGAGCCCCGGCATGGGAGTTCTGCCATCCTCTGCACGTTGATCTATTTTGGAGAAGGACACTGAAGATACTGCAATTTGATCTATTTTTTTTTGTTTTTGAGTCGAATCATTGTTCTTCACTCCCCAAATAAAAATAATGCTCTGCTGAGAACCTTCTGATACCAAGCGAAAATCGTCCAAGTTCAGCGATTTATACTTCACGCTATTTACGGATTTTATCGTCCAATGTCTGAGACTAATGCCCGGGTCCTGTTTAGCTAGCATGCGAATGATGTGCCTTGCCTTCTTTTGAGGGTCGGGCGACCAGCATCTGAAATGCTCTGCTCTGTTCAGCTCAATATTCAAAACCGCTAGAACTAAAACTTAGGATTATGCGATACAGCCAGGTAGCCTCATCAACGCATTTCAGTTTGCTAAAACTTTAATTATTAACTATTGGTGTCGAACCAAAATCTAACATTTTTTCCACAGGTATTCTTGTAAGATGATAAATTGTGGGTCTGTCTATCCTCAGAGGAAACCAATAAGAAATGAGTCTGCTGCTCTTCTACTTCTCTGTTTTCATGTTAGTATTCCTAAAGCAGAAATCAGCTTCGTTGAGATTTCTTTCACTAATTTGGTGATCTTTCGGTGCATTGATCATAACCCCCTTGCTGTCTGATCGATTTAGGCAGCTTTTTCCACCATGGCGGTTGCGGTACTTTCCTTTCTGACTGACTTTCGTATAGGTACCAAGTGTGGGCTTTCTATTGAAGTAAATAGAATGTCTTCCACATACCAACTTTTCTGTGGGGAAACATGAATCTGGATAGACCTCCGAAATGCGTGCCGCGAAAACTACTTGATTGTTTATAGCAGCGGGTGCATGAAGTCTATGACTTCTTCCTACTTTGAGGGTTAATATCTTCAAATTTCACCTCTTACCACTCTTACCATAGTAGTGAACTAGCACAGCCCCACCATAGTGATTTTCGAGGAGAGTATTTGGTGAAAATTAAGAACAGTTTTGGGAAAAAGAAAGAGGTCAAAAGGCGGTATATATTTTGAACGGTAATTTAGGGGGCTTTGGATTTTATGGAGTATTAAAATACAGTGCCGTATTGTTCAAAAGTATTTGCGTTGGGAGACAGAAAGAAGCCAATTCTAGAAAAAACTGAAATAAAACTTGCCTGAATGTTTATATAGGATACTATGCAATAGCTATTTGAATTTAAAGGACAATTTTTAAGCTTTGGTCTAAAAACAAAACCTTATAAAAGCAGTTTACTGTCCGTCTGTTTTTATTTTTCTTTACCAGGTTTTGTGTGAAACAAAACGTTATTAAAATCGATTCAATGTCACAGTGTCACGGTGAGAATATATGGTCTGTGTGCCTCCCTGCGACGAGTCACGCATTTTGTCTTGAGTTTGAAAGGGGCTTCCAATACATGCGAAAGGGGGATGTACAATTCTTTTTTCACAGAATATGGTCATTTGGAATATCAAATGAAAGGGCTCGATTTTCGTTTTTCGAAACTGGTCTTATTTCTAATATTGGTTGAAACATGCTACGGTGGGGTGTGTCCCAAAAATTGAAACAGGTCTCGTTCTCGGAACCTGTCCAACCGAAAAATCTGAAAAAAAAAACGCGGTGATATATCTATATGAAATTTGGGCTACATACTACGCACGGTTGTTGGCAACCAACAGTTCAGCTTTTAAAAACTGTTCCGCTCGAAACGTCTCACCATAGGGTCAAAGCTCTTACTGTACAAGACAATGATCTTGCCAGTCCTTATGTATTCCTCGGAGACTTGGATTCTTAGCAAGAAGAATTGCGAACTCTTGGCCGCGTTCGAGAAAAGAAATATCCGAAGAATTTTGGCTCCCTACATGAGGATGAACGATTCCGTAGCCTACATAACGACGAAATCTATGAGCGATACCATAACCGTCTGGTCGCGGATAAAATCCGGCTCAATAGGTTACGGTGGGTGGGTCACTTAATCCGTATGGATGAGGATGAGCCCAACCGGAAAGTCTATAAGAGCAATATCTATGGTAGAAAAAGAAGATGAGGCAGACCCTGCCTAAGATGGAGCGATGGCGTATGTAGGTCAGGACGCCAGACAGCTTTTAGGGATATCGAATTGATGGACCTCGGCGCAAAACCGGGCTGTCTGGAGTTCCTTATTAAGGCAGGCCTAGACCGGATATTGGTTGTTGCGCCGTTGATAATGATGGTAACTACTACGTTTTATAAAAACAGGGGAATAGAAGCACAACATTTTAGACGTGAATGACGCCATCATCACATAAAATGAACATATATTAACGGTGGGATCCATAGGAACATTTTAGTTTTCCTTTTTGCAAGGGAGATGGCAGCGTTTGTTTATTTAGAATGTGCACAACATTTAGTTTTTAATATGTAAGTACATATGTATATCTAGAGTTTAGCAATTATTGAATGAATATTTTGCATTTCTAGCTATGGTCGAATGGAAAACCGTGCTAAGAGAGTTTCTCATATAAGAACAAAACACAAAATCTTTATACCCTAAGCGCCTAGCTCCTAGATGTGCAAAGTTTTGAAAGCTATAATATTTCCTGCTTTTACCAGACGTTTATATGGGACTATTTTGTATAGATAGAGCTTAGTGGGGCTGGATCAGAATTTATCAATAGACACTTCCTAGTTCCTTTCTAGTTAGGGGAATTGAAATCTTTATTCACATCGAGTATTATCATTATATTATACAAAATTCTTTCATATTTGAAGCTACCAGTTTTCGATTAAGTTTGGTTAACCTCAAGGCCGTGGAAAGAAAATCTGTGTGACCATCAAATTTGGTAAGTTTCTCAGTTTTATCTTTGTCTTTCTGTATTAAGTGGAGTAGAGCATAATATTTCTCCATTATTTTCTCTCTTTTTTGGAACAAATAAAGAATAACATTTAATTATTATTTTTTTTGTAATATCTATATTTTATCTGACCAAATTTGTTCTCTAATCCCCCTGGATCAAACCATTGCTTGAATAATTTTTCCTCACTTTGAGGACTTCTCTTCTCCTAACTATTAAAGGGATACCTTTACATTTAATTGTTGGGAGATGTCGACGTCTGAAGCAGAAAAGCACTTGAGTATCGAGACTTGCAGCTCAATGGGCGTTCATTTTCGGAAATCTTTTGCGATCCCAGGGTATTGTACCCTGCATAAGACACATACCGTAAAAACGGGTCTACACACAAAAGGCCAACATTAACCAAGTTTTGTGGAAAACAAAACAAAAAAGTCATGTGCCTGGCTGACCCTACACGTCGTACTTAGACTTCAAAATATACCCCATAACGACAATTTGTCCCCAGGCTCTGTGGTACCGTAGACTATAATATGGAGAATCAGATTGCTGAGTTTGGTGGAAATCCTGGCGTGAGCATCAAAGTTCCAGCTGTTGTGTTTCTTTCCTACATTTATGTCGCTAAAAGATGGCAGATAGAGAGGCAGTATCACCTACACTAGTAACTTATTACAAATGTAACAATGGAGCACCCAAATGTTCTTATATAGAAAATACACAAAACGTACCTGAAGCGCCGAGCTTCCGGCTCATGACTTGTTTTACTTTAAGGATGGCACTTTCCTCGTAATTGACGATAGTCAATCCGTAGGGTGGACTCGCGATAGACGATAGTTAATCCGGAGGATTGTTCTGATCATCTTCAACATCTTAGACATTTTAGATTTTCTAATATCTACGAGTCTACCTCTGCTGGTATTCGTCGCCGTCGGTGTGCCCTATAAGGTTTCCAGAGATTGAAAGTAGGCATCTTCTGTAGGTGACACAATTTGGGCTACTTTATATATACATCCTATATATGGGGATACGAACTAGCCCAACCCGCCCGAGGAGGGGCCAACTTAAGGGATGGGGTGAAGTTAACATTCAGAGGCCGGGATCACAGAGATGATTCGTTTCAACGCAAAAGTGTGTGCTATCATGGCAAAATGTATTGGTGCATCCCCGATTGGTGCAATCATTTGTAGCAATGACGTGGTGATCTTTTTTAACTGCGGAGATGTATAGATATTAAATAGAACACAGTGCGTAACTAGAGTAGAACTCACTAGGCCAGACTGTTACTGGACAGGACTCTTCGGACTATAGCGCAGGGTCCAAGGATGACAACTTTTTGTATCCCTACTATAATGCGTGCCTTAGATAGTTTCAGCGCTTTGCGGGACTAATCCCCTTGCTGAAATTACGATTGAGGCTACTTCAATCTTTAACAGTCTCCATGTCTGGAACTGTATTTCTGGATTTTTTTTGCTGTTTTTCAACAGTTTTTTTCGCTCCAACGGAACGGTTGCATCGATTATGAAGTACACTCATACTTTCTTAAAAACCAGAACTAGATCAAGTATACTGTGATCAACATAGTGGTCCGTTGCAATAGCGCTATTCCACAGCAGTTTGGCCTGATTATTTTTTAAGAATTTCTCTATGTTAGGTTTTAACACAAAGTTTCAATGGTGAATCTTGCAGATGAAGCTCTGACAGCTGGTGTATTCGGTACTGCTCAACATCTTCCACACAAATGTTATGTGTTGGATGATCTTCTCTTCACAATTGCATAACCTACAACTATAACATGTATAAATTTCAAATGTTATTAACTCTGCTACGCCACAATCTGCTATTGCGATCATTGATATAATTCACTTTAAAGGAAAAGTCATGAAAAGAATGCATTTGATTGTAGTTTTTAAATCAGCTATCCCCAGTTTTTTCCTAGTCGGATAAGGTAGTGATCCTCGATTTTTCCGCATCTCTATGTATATATATGTGGTTACCACTCAAGTCCTAAATGGGGCACAGACCGTCAACTACACCCATATACCATGACTCACGGTTTGCTGAAGTGCGCAGCTTCCGAAACGCTTGGAATCTTCTATTGTTTTGCGCTATATGCGATTCAAAGGCAATCCACTCATTAGTCGTCTTTGGATGATATATTCCACTGCTGACGGAGTGGACAATGGAGTTGCCATTCGCCTCTAACTTGTGACCTACTCATTGAAAGTACCGCCTTCTGACGTCTACTCCGTAAAAGTCCCTTAGTCGAAGCTATATTAGGCCAGTGTACTCCAATTACACGGCCTAGGCGAGTGTGCACGAACCTCTGGGACTTTCGAGTAACAGACGCAGTCATTTTGCATGTACTGCTCGCATATAACAACACAGAAAGAATCTTAGTGCAGAGCAGTTTCAACTTGATGTTCATTCGAGGTGCAACTCTGATTGACTGCGCTTTGTACATCGAATCTTGCGCCTTCAAATATCGTTGTGATAATAGTTGTTAGTTTTTTTTGGAATACCGCTCCCGCTTAGAACCCTTCAAACATACTCCCTAGTTATGCTGCCTTGTTGAAATCGATGACGATCAGATGAAGCAGAAATTCGATTTGTGTTGATGTGGTCAATCCAGAAGGATGCAGAGCAATAACCAGTCTGCTATTTACCGATTGAACTTTTGAGAGAACATTATCTTTGGGACAGTAGGGAAAATACAAATACTCCTTCCCCTCCCTCAATTAATAAAAATAATCGTTGGCGCAACAGTCCATATTGGATGAGAGTCTTGAAGTGCGTCAGAGTACTTCATTCAAGACCGTGACGGGACACTACAGTACACTGTAGGAGGCAATGTGGTCAGCATTGCGCTCGTCCGAGATTGTTACCCTGATTTGACTTAGGTGCTCATTCATAGCTGCTATCCAACGTCAAATTACGACACAAATCACACTGCCACCAGTGAAATTCGAACCGCGACCTCTCGTATGACAGCCTTGTGCTCTAACCACTCAGCTATCCGGACACTGGGTTGTTGCAATCAAATCTGTTGCCCTTTTACGAATCTTTATAGCCTTCTCCCTTCTCTCGGTCTTGGATTCCGAGGGTTTCCGTATGAGTTAAACTAGCAACTTTGTAAAAACTGCAGGAGCAGCGGGGAAAGACCATCAGGCCCAGCAGATTGACTCCGTTTGAGACATTGATGGCCAAATTGATTTATCTTTTCTTTGGAGGAGCAGTCCTTGTGTTATAGAGCTAGCCATTTCATCCTTGGGAGACGGAACTTCCCCGGATGTGGTGCAATTAAGAATCGTGTTAAACAATTCCCTCCAGCTGCTCATCATAGTAAATGAGAAGTTAACTTGTTAACGGCTCTCACAGGACAATTGAAAGTTTGCGACCACATGCATGCAAGTTCTTCCTTGATGTGATGTACAGTTGTGAAATCGTTCATATCAGCGGCAACATCTCTTCCCTGACCATTGCCATAACAAATCCGCCTTTATTACAGTGGTAGACTTCGAATTCCGCACACTCGAGCGTGTCTTAAAAAAATAATGATGCAAAAATTGATCTGTCGCAGTGCTGTGTAGTGGCCTGCTACAACGTATTTGCCATGGGAAAATACATGTGTATACCAATTTTGATGGCGTTTCATTGGACTGTTTTCGATGCTATCGATCCCAAACGGATATATGTATGCATATAAAAGCAGCGTCCGTTTTTATATAATAGTAGCTGAACCCGGAAGACCCTGCTCTGTCTGTGTATATTTGCCAAAACTGAACATTTCTTTCAGGCACTGGAAGAAGTAAACCAAACTAATGATACACTTGTTTGTTCACTTGGAATATGGGTCTGAAATTATCATATTTTATAATATTTGTCGTTCCAAACAAGGCCATTTGAAACCATGCATTGCATACATATATATGCCAACATATATATGTCATTTTTCATAGAGAACGGGTGAACGGTGGAGAAATTAATCCTCCGTACCGCCATCTAGCAGTGAATTACGGCAACTTGTCAAGTGTAAAATCCTTGTTCGTTAAAAAATACATATATTTACCAATTTTCATGTCAATCGATTGAACGGTTTGGAGTCATCCATCACAAACGAATATGCAAACCAGGCGGCTTCCATTTTTAAGGTTTTGTTTGTAAAACAAGGAGGGATGCAAAGTGATGATTTCTTCAACGGACCCATTCTCAGAAACTACAAAACCGAAAAATCTGAAAAAAATCATGAAGCTGCCTCTATACGGTGCCCAGGCCTCAAAATACTCTCCATATCGATATCTGTTCAAATTAAGTTAATAGTAGTATATTATCATATTTTTGGAAAAATTGAGTAAAACCCCCCTTAAGTTTATCTCAGAGTTATAAAAGTTGGTAATAGTATAAAAGTTTGATCAAAATCATACTGTTAGTAACAAAGTTACAGTAGCTCAAAGTTATCTTTACCGTGTAAATTTACAACCAGCATATTCTTAACGGGCTACGTACAAATGGGATAGTTCCACACTCAAATATACTCACAGAAGAAGCAAACAAAACCGTTCATACCTGGAGCGCCCAGCTTCCGGTTTCCTGACTTGTTATATATATATCTTTTTTTTAAATAGAGAAGATAATAGATAGTGTTTAAAGGTGCATTAAACATATGCATATGAAACATACAACTTTGACCTGACTGATGACTGATCTAATAATTAATAATAATAATAATCGTTGGCGCTGTAATGGTACACTACAGGATTACAGTACCCTATAGGAAGTAATGTAGTCAGCATTGCGCTCGTCTGAGATTATTACCTAGATTTACCTTAGATACCCAGCTGAGTCGATAATAACAGTGTAATTTTCACCGGAATTGACAATATTATGACCCATATTTAGATGATTTTTCATTCTTCTCAGATTAAATCTAGGGACGCTTTCTAGAAGTTTCGGAAAATACAACAACCCTTTAAGCTCATAGCGGAATGATATGATTTTCCGATCTGCTTGGAAAAGTTATAACCGGGATCTTTCGTTTTATTCCGTACATGGCTATATTCGGAGAAAACAAATTTCATCCCCTTTGGCATATGTGGGGACTAACCGTGCTACGTTTTTATCGAATTTTAAGCCAATAAATAACCGTTTCCGAAAAAGTGTGTGTAATCGACGGACAGAAAGCCAGTGAACTCATTTTATTAAGGTTTTGTGTAACCAAAAATTTTGAAAATAATTGGTTCAACGAAAATGGGTGTTATTTGTTGACTTTTCTCGCCATGATGCAAGTTTGCAAAGTACTACTCCGAATTGAAGTATTTGAATACAGACGAAACCGTAAAATGATGCGCATTTTTATCATCCTAGATCTATAGATTCTACTTATTTATGGGGTGATTTAGTTAGAGTGGTGTTCCGCGCTAGAGGTACATTTTTTATCAAAATTGAGAGTTTCTTTCAACTGTGCTGCTGTCATGCCGAAGAGCTTTTGATAAATGTTGCACATTTGACTTATCGTTGAAAAGCAAACTTTTTGATACTTAAGTTCGCCTCTTGCTGCAGAATAGCAACGTCGCAAGCATACCTTCAATCGCAAACAGATATCTCACTTCAGGTGTACAAGTTGAAGGAAACTATCTTGATTTGTCTGAATCTCCAATAGATTCAATCTAGATTTTAATAATTTGTTTCACGAAAAGTCTCAGTCAATATACTAAAGCCCAACTGAAAATTTGTATGAGTAATTGAAAGGTAATGAATTCTCTCCTTTTGCTTAGATTAGAACCTTTTGTGCATGTTCTAAAATCAATATTTCTATTTATAGAGCCCGACAATGTCTAACGCAAACAAATTGCAGTTACTGGAGATGAAACGATCGAAATTAATAGCCTTTTAATGGTTGGAAACCTGAAGTGCTTATCGTGATGAATTAGTGCTACCTTAAAAAGGTACACAGTTTCGTCTTCTATCGATTAGGGAAGTAAGAACAAGTCAGAGTGTTGAGGTGGGGTGGCGGCGGGAACTGAAAATGAAAATGGTTTTGCCAGAAACAATATCCAGCCGGCAAATAGCTGACAATTTAGCCGCGTTCGTATTGAAATTGATAGAGGAAGCGACGCTATCACATTTTGGGGGTGTTTAAGAAAACAATGGAAGTTAAGATAAATAGACGACTAATCGACATTAATGGACCAAAGACTTTTCTGGCGTTTTCGATGGTTATATCTAAGACGAGCTTTATTACGAAAATTTGCATTATTAACATTTCAAATTTCTTTTACTTAATGTCTCGGAGAATGAAAACTTGAAGCGACATTAGCGTCATTGAATTTGAGTAAGTTGGGAGCGAGAAAGACATTGGGTTCATTTGGGAACCCCTCTAGAAGGTAGTGAAACATTTGCAAATAATCACGCCAACGCTGTGGAAGGGGAGTGAGAGTTAACACTAAAATGGATTCACTTTGATTATTGGCAGGGAAGCTTTCCCTAGATTCAGGGATGATTTCACGTTTGTTGTCTTTGTAAGTATAATAGTTGAAGCAGTAATACCTGTATATAGCGAAGATTTATTAATATTGGAATAGTAGGCCATAAACATTTTCGCGGAACATTAACTGATAGATAATATATTGTTAGGTTGTTTTTTTGCTTTTATATTTTATGTATAAATTCAAAAGGTTGCAATTTGCTATCTCTACTTCCGCTTTCAATTCATTTCAGTACTAGCATCTTTTGTCGATGAAAGTCAAATATCTTCTTCATCAGTCAGATAAATCACTTCAATTTTGTTGATAATCATATTCAGTTCGCTCTTGCCCTTGTTGTGAAAAATGTTGTCTTTCTCCAGCACCAGCGCCATTATCCGTCTTACTTTTCATCTGTAAGTTACAGAGAGATTTTTCTTTCACCTTCTAGTTCGTTCTTCACCATGGATGTGTAGTTTGCTGCTGATATCTTTCATTGGACCATAAACAAAATTGCCTTATTGTTTCCTTTCGCCGTATTTTCAGTTACTTTGACGGCATAATATTATATTCCAAAGCGTATAATATCCGCTGATCTTACGGAACGCAAATCATCTCCGTCTTTGTGTGGCCTTGCGCCGGTCTAGTAAAATTCATTTAACAGTTTACAGCTTTTTCTTTTCCATACCGCACAGGATTTTCCTATTTTTTCTTTATAGCAATTGTTATTTCCTATATCTCTTTCCGATTCCATAATGTTAAAATTAATGTCATCGAAGTTTTTTTTTTAAAAAAGATATCAAGTTTATTTCTAATTTTTTCCTCACAAATACTTAATGCTTCAACCCTAACTATAATTATTAAACAAATTGTTCCAATTAAAAAATTAATCATTGACTTTTTGCTATTTTGTAATTATGATGTACGTGTAGCGTGAGCAATTGAATACATTACGTCTAATCTACGGTGACTCAAGCCAGTATGTAGGTGTACTCGTATGTTATACTTCCGGTCTGGCCAACATAGTACATGGTGCACTGGTTGCAATTCGGTCGGCTCGACTGCTTAAATCATAGATATGCTAAATAAAGAATTGGACTGCTCCTTCTTTGGCTGGACATTTTTGATGGCAGGAGATTTTAATCTTTGTGAAGTGAACGAAGGCCTGGAGATTAAGATTATTTGAATAGTTTGATCGGTGCAGTGGTCGTGATGGTTGAATATCAACCTCTCTATCTTGATTCTGCAGGTTTGAGTAATGGATGTTTAAGTTCGTATACGTGTTGTCAAGTGTGCAAGTGGGTACTCTCTGGAATGAAGAGCAGGAATACATACATTGGTACTAATCAGCATTTTAATCATAACCTACCCGTCAGGCCTGGAACTAAAGGATTTGGGGGATAGTGTGAGCCGTATCAGGCGAACACAGAGAGGGGATCTGATACTGGAGCTAAGTAAATCCGCCGACAAGTCGGCCGATAACTTCCGCCGGAAGGTGGAAAGTGTACTAGGAGAGGAAGCTGAGGTAAGAGCTCGGAAACAGGAGATAGTGGTTGAATGCAAGGACCTAGATGAGGTCACCTCACGGGAGGACATCTGTGCTGCGCTAAAGCAACAGTTCAACCTTAGCGATATAGACCAGAGTGTCATAAAAAGGATGAAGAAGGCATCTGGCGGCACACAGACCGCTATTATTAGTTTGCCGGTGGAATCAGCTATTAAGTTAATTACCGCGGGCAAGGTAAAAGTAGGTTGGGTCGTGTGTAGGCTCTATCTGTAAAGAGATGCTTCAGATGCCTCGATTTCGGTCATTTTGCGGCGGAATGCACTAGCCAGCAGGATAGGTCGAGGAGTTGCAGGAAGTGTGGAGAAGAGGGCCACCTCATCAAAGATTGCACCGGAGATCCACGGTGTATGCTATGTAGTGAGAAAGAGGGCGTGGACGACCGGCATGTTGCGGGAACCCGTTCATCGAGCTTGCGGGTGGTCTTTCAGAGCGCAATATGGGTTTCGGCGAGCCCGTTCTACGGTCGATGCAGTAGCAAAGGTCGTGGAATTGGCTTGAAATGCAATGGCCATGGGCAAATGCTGTGCTCTAGTGACGCTGGACGTCAACAATGCTTTTAACTCAGCCAACTGGGGCTGGATTAAGGGCGCTTTGGCCAAGCTGGGTGTTCCTAGCTACTTGGCTCGGCTCATCGAGAGTTACTTTTCGGACAGACTTCTGTGGTACGAGACGGACGACGGGCCGAAAGAGTACATTGTGACAGCAGGTGTGCCGCAAGGTTCTGTATTGGGACCGCTGCTGTGGAACATAATGTACGACGGAGTGCTTGGCCTTCGCGTGTCGGAGGAGACAACGCTGATTGGTTTTACGGACGACCTGGCGGTAGTTGCAATTGCAAAGCATCCCGAGGACGTGGAGCTTTATGCAAATGAAGCCATTCATACCATCAAGTCATGGTTACGAATGGCCAAGCTGGACCTGGCGGACGAAAAGACGGAGGCGGTCCTCATTACTAACCGTAGGAAAAACAACACGGTTACCATCCAGGTTGGTAATCGTGAGGTCGTCTCAAAATCGGTTGTCAAATACCTGGGGGTGATGATCGATGCCAAGCTGAGTTTCAAGGGACACTTGTATTATGCGCGAGAGAAGGCAGCAAATGCCAGCTCATCCCTTGCAAGGATGATGCCTAACGTGGGAGGGCCGAAGTATAGTCGCAGGCTACTCATCGCGGGAGTGGTGAGGTCGATCCTGCTATACGCGGCCCCTGTCTGGGCGGGTGCGTTGAACCACGCTGTCAACCGGAGGAAGATAAGTTCGGCATACCGCCCAATTGCGCTAAAGGTGTACAGCGCATTTAGGACGGCGTCGACGGAGGCAGTGTGTGCCATCGCAGGAATGATCCCTATAGATCTTCTAGCGAGCGAGGCACACTGGCTCTACGAAAAACGGAAGGCAAATCCAGCCGAGGTGAATGCGGCTTTCCGAAAAGCCATCAGGATAGAGTTGGGTGGCAAGTGGCAACAACGATGGGATAACTCCGACAAGGGTAGGTGGACCCATACATTGATCCCGTGTATCGAGAAATGGGTCAACCAAAAGCACGGAGATTTGAATTACCACCTGACACAGTTCCTTACGGGACACGGTGGCTATAGGAAGTACTTGCATCGCTTCGAGTTGGACGAGTCTCCCAACTGTCCTGAATGCGGTCCTACACCCGAGGACCCGGAGCACGTTATGTTCCATTGTCCCAGATTTCTGCAGCAGAAAAAGAGATTAAACAGCATCTTAGGGGCGGACAGCGAGCCCTTAAACCTGGTGGAAGAGATGCTGAAGTCGGAGGAAAACTGGATGGCGGTAAATGAGGCAGTAGCCGTGGTGCAGACAAAACTCCTGGAGTTGGATCGAGCTCGGAAGGCGACGCGACGGAGATGTGACATGGACGAGCTGGTATAGCGAACCAGGGCCTTTCCCGCGAAGTAATACTTCACGGTGGTCCCGCGGGGAGGGGCGGAAGAGTGGGGGTGGTTTTAGTGGGTGCGAATCCCACACACTGCTGCAACCTGGCGCAGCAGCGTCTTTCTAAGATTTCCACCTCCATCCATAAAAAAAAAGGCATGACCTACCTCACACCTATGATGAGAGGCATGGAGTCAAGTGCTCAGTCGCCTCGATTGAAACTTTAGTATTATAGAAGCATTTTGTTTTCATCGTTGTAAACTGACCCATTTGAATTAATTTGAAAAGTCGACTCTCTGTTAAGTCCGTATAAACGCTACAAAGTTTTGTTGACTGTTGATGTTATATTCCCTCATTTTTCCATGACTAATCTAACACAGATTGCTCTTATCGGAAGTCAGCTTGATATTTTCTGACGATGCTTCAACAGTAAAGTTTTACTTTCTAAGCAAGGACTTAATTCTTACACATATCACATAATTGCGAGCGCGTTTGAGAGCGTTATTGTGTCCGTGGTTCAAGTAATACTTATGTAATTGAGCCTCTCAATTTTCGTTAACAGTTTTCCGCTGTTTACAAGGTTCAGTCTCGGCCACCAGAAGATGGATGCATACTTGATGTATGGGCTTTATTATCAATGTATGCATCCAATGAATTCCTTGCGGTGAAATTTACCAGGTCTTACCTATCGTAGTCCTACAGACCCAATACAACTTGCAGGATTTCTAATATCGTTTCTGATATTAATTCAGGGGTTATAGCACGGAGTCCATTACCAGCAGCCATAGCAGGGGGCATAGAACCAATCTATGTGGCCAGGCCCTAAGACATCCTGTCTGAATAGACATCTGGCCGACCAGTATGTTGTTTTTTTTTCCATCCCAGCATGTGAAGGATCCAACTGATTAACAGCAAATTGATTCCATGCTGTTTTGCCGTGTCGCAAATTGCCGCGAACGATTGGCTGGAGTGGATCCATGCAAATTACATAATCAATGTACTTGTGATCTGTGAGTGTGATATCGTTTGTTACTTTCCACTCCTCGACAAGAGTCGTAATGTTAGGGGATGTCAATGACCGCTCGCCTGACCAAGCTGAAGAAAGTGAATTCATTACCGAAATGGAGGATCTGCTGATCGGTTCCGACCAGATTCTCCAATAGTCTCCATTCTCTTGCGTTGATGTTCGAACTACCATTGCATATGTGATATGCGTTGACATCACATTAGAATCTTTGTTTACCAGTTGACTTTTTATGGCTAGTTTGCTGGTTGTGGTGTCGACATCACATACCTCAGTACCATTACGGTTCTCTTCTGGAAGGAAGCAGTTTTTGAACGATGACAACTCAGAGACCCTTTTAAGAGTTAATCGCGCACCCTTCTACACATTGTTGAGGGAGGAGAAGTACTCCCTGGGCCACTCGTGTTTCCGACATTACGGGAAGTGTATTTGCACTAGTGTAATGGTTTAGTCTTGTGTGATTTCATTAATATCAAATCCTTCTTTAACTTTGTCAACCAGAAACTACATCGTGTGAATTTGAGAATTGTAGCGGTTTCTCATGTGGTCACTAAAACTGTTGGAGCGTAGATACTAGCACAATGAAGTACTTTTGTTAATAGTGTTAAAAGCGCTGGTTCTCTAACTCAATCTATTTAAACCGCTATATGCGCTTCCTGGGGAAACATAAAAAAATCCAAACAGACCGGGAGAGAGCAAGAGAGCGTTTCCCCGGAAGTGCGCACAAAATATTACTATAGCTCCATTTATTGCGAAACATTAAATGCTCACGTCACTTCTAAAAAAACGTTATAATTTTTAAACGGAACTATTGAATCAACAGGCATGCAATTTAGTGGCAACATGGGTAAAAGTATGCAAGACAGAGTATCAAATAGACTCTTAAATTAAAAATATTTTTAGATTTACTTTTACAATTTCCACGCATTCCCACTTTCAGATGAGGAAAGCAGCAGACATTTATTATACTTCATTGTGAAAATTTTGTACATAAAATTGCTTCCCTTCGTAATTTTCACGTCATTATTGCTATTCAACTAAATGTTTCTGTCGGCGAAATTAGAGAACAATTTTCAGGATGTTCTCATTTCTGCCTAATAACGTTTGTGTATTATATACATAAAGGAGCCCATGGTGATCTACCCTCATTCATGATTACGGCTTTTTCGTTGCCATTTACAGATCTACGGGACGTATAAAAGTAATAAAATCAATTTTAATTACCCTAAGACACGGAAGCTTCAGTTCGTTCCTCATATTTGCGAAAAATAATTGTCATTAGTGACCAATAAAATTTCCATGTTGAATAACTTCAATTATATTGGTTGCCTTTTTTATTGTCAATCAATTTGCATTGGTAAATGTCATAAACTGACCGTGGAAAACCATTTAAAAATTTGTGATAAATGGAAGGAGGGGAAAACTGACCTCCTTACCTTTCGCGCGTGATAGCAGAGAAACGCCATCGACATGCAATATACACATAGATGAATCCATTTGGGGTTTATTGTGATGTCTCACGTTCATTAAGAAAATATTAACGACCGTAAATGACATTTGCAAAAACCTTGGGACAATCCCGTCGTAAACCGTGAAAGGAGATACTTTCCACTCAGGAAAATTCCTATTGTTTAGTTAAAAGTTTTTAGGAGATCCCCAGAAAAATTAATGAACAGAGTGACCTGATATAAACGTTTATATTCTAAAACTGTGTTAGGATTTACAAGAAAATTAATTTCAGAATTTTTCTTCTCCCTAAATTAATCGTTTAGATGAAAATGAAAAATGGAGCTTCTGTTGTTATTTTAGCGAGAAATACCGCTTAAATGGTTGTATTGTGTATTCTATGGATGAGTGGTTTAAATTTCCTGAGTTGTGGAAACTATGAACTGAATTTTTTGCTAGAATAATTACATTAAGCTCTTATTACGGTAGATTTAACTATAGGAGTAATGTTAGGAAATAGCTGGCAATCTACTGGTCAGAAATGAGGAAAAAACTTGTTAATCTGAACGCAATCATCTCGCTTTACAAGGGGCAACTTCACCGAATGGTTTTCTTGACATTAATTATTGTTAATTATTGTAATTATTGTTCCTTTTTCAAGCTTTTGTGTAAAACAAAATTTAATTAAAATCGGTTCATTGTCCGTCTGTCCATCAGTGCGTTTATTTTGATGATTACATGAGAATTTTACTCACTAAACCATATTTTCTCCTTCGGTTATCCTGCGGGTCTGCCATTTCGATATTATATCGCGGGGCAGGATCAGTTTAGAAGTCGTTTTTTTATTTGCCACTTTCCTTCGAAGCTTTTTCTTCCTCAACATATTGTGAATCCCCTTTCTTAATTCTTCCACTGTTGTCCAAGTTGTTTTGGAGGCTAACTTATGGTCCACGATATTCTCGATTGACAAGCGCGTCATACCGAAAATTTCCACCTGCGACCTAAGCCTGGCGAGTCTCCGGCAGTTAATGATCCGGAAAATACAGAGAGTCGTCACTCCCGAAGCGATGAAGATATGAATGATATCTACAGTTTCTGTTTAGAAATTGGGTTAGGTCTTAGATAACTTTACCGTCCTTTCAAGGTATCTGGGATCATTTTTACTCCAATATTTAGGCGAATCGTTCCATATGTTTTGCCACTCTAAAATAGCTTCATTTTGTGCCAATTGCAGATGATAGGTACAAGGCTCGCTGATTGCATATGTTGAATTATAGAGATGTTGATTCTCGTTCGCCAAGATGTCATTGGGGACCATGCTTGCTATTACACTTTTACTTTATCCTGTACAACAGGTGAGTGCACGACGAGCACGGTGTGTTCAATCTGTGCGAGACTGCGATTTTTCTCTTATTTGCTAGAGAACCAATACCGATGCTCAGATAGATGGAGTTGACAATTTTTTGATAAGAAGCCGATGGTTTGCTTTTGCTCATTTACTTTGGGGAATATTTTCTCAAGACATGATTTGAAGTTTACTTTTTAGTCGATCACGACTCTAGGTATTTAAGCGCTGGTCGCGAATATACAGTGTATTCCCCAATTCTACTCTGCTAAGATTTGATTTAAAAAATTATCTTGCTTGTGAGAATCTAGATTTCCATAATATCATGTGTCTGGATAACCACTGGAGAGGGTTGCAGAACTCCACAGGTTATCCGGTTCGTTAGGTCCGCCATCCGAATCGTAGTACAATGAGAAGATCTCCACTTTAAAACAGGCCGTAATGTTTGAGTGAACCAAATTCGAGCTCGTTTGACGGCCATTGCCAGAATTTTATTGAGATTGCCACTTAAGTCTGGGGCCTTATTTTAAAAGAATTTTCGTCCCAGCCTCCACGATTTCTTCTGAGTGGAATTTTATTAGTATCTGTTTGAATAGTGGGAAGGTTGAATTTACTTGAAACTTGGGGAAAAGTGAACAATGTCTGCTGGTCGATGTCATGACTGCCTTGTACGCACCTCTCCATGGAGTCCGCTCCCTTGTATAAGCCTTTGAAGTGTTCAGTTTTACTTCTCGAAATAGTTGGTTCCTACTATGTATTGAGGTCCTTGGCTCTAAGGGGTCACGCCGCCGCAGCGGCCTAATAAATAAGCGCACTTTGGGATTTTTTTATCGAGAAAATTAAGTATATTAAAATTATGATAAAGGGCTTTAATCGTACAATTTTTAATTTACGGTGAGCAGAATTTTTTTCCGATTATGGATATACATATCTGCAAAACTAAATAGGATTTTTCCGATATATCAAATTGCAATTTACAAAAACTACGTGTGAAATAATAAAAACTTGTTGTTTCTTTTTCGTTGGTGTGAATATTTATTCTTGCAAATACCGATATTTCGGGAACCACTTGTTCCCTTCATCCGTGCTAACAAATTTGGCAAACAAGTGGTTCCAGAAATATCGGTATTTGCAAGAATAAATATTCACACCAACGAAAAAGAAATAACAAGTTTTTATTATTGCAGATAATTAATCGTTGGAAACACCGCATAATATCACTCAGAAAAACTACGTGCTTTAAAAAAAAATACACAATTTTTGACGAAAACCGTCCGAGAATTAATTATTTAAAAAAATCTGCCCAATGTATCGGAAAAGTCCTATGCGTTTCCACGCAAAATGTAATTGCAAATATAGAGTTAAAATTTGAAGTCAATCGGTCAAAATTTATTCGAGTTATGAGTTTGGCCATCTTGAAAATGTAGTTTTGAGAAAAACGCGTCTAAAGTTTTCGACATGTTCGTATCCGACAAAGAGGGCTTCCGCCAAAATTCAAAATAAAAGTATTTACATATTTTCCCTATTTTAATCGTTTCAGTGTGTAATTTTTATGATGTTAAGACAGACTTTGCGACATTGATCATTTTCTGAATTCCCCCAGAAGTTGGACATTAATTCTTTGATGCACACATACAAGTTTGACAAACTTACGTGACCTTGGCATGTGTTTGGCATAGATGGCATCTTCAACGTAAGTACCTATTTCTTTGAACATTTTTTTACCGTATTTCTTGGGCATCCAGCCCACTACTGAAGTTTTCTTGGTTTGACTTGCTCCGGTTCTAAGTCTCACTTGGAAGATGACAGCCTGATGGTCACTATGCTTGAATTCCTCGCTTACATTTCATTGGAGATCCTTTGATAGAGTGCCGCCAGCAAACGCGAGGTCTATTACCGAGCCCATATCTCGTCTCCGAAAGGTATAGAATCCTCTGAAATTTTCCAGGGTTATATTCTGGCGGGAAAAAGCCGGCCTCTTGCATTTGTTTCACCACTTACCCATCGTTGAAATCGGCAGTTATTATTAATGCGTTGTGGCGACTTGCATCGATAAAGAGTCTTTCGACCTTTCGTGTGAAGCTGTATATGTCTGTGTCGCCTACCTTAGCTCGTGTGAATGCATCAAATAAGTTATTGATTATGCTTTCGATGACTCTGTTTTGACAGGCCAATATCGTGATTTGCCGTATTTATCTGATACCCAAACACCACTGGGGAGGCCTCTGTATTACTCGCATATGATGGCTATGTCTATTTTATTTTCAGGCGCACTATGAAAAACCAGGTCCTGAACTGCTTGGCAATGATTCAAGAGGTGAGAAATTCATTTGGGGAAAGCTGAAATCACCTTTCTGAACGCCGGACATCTGCTGCCTGTGATAAGGTCGCCGTCATTGTTCCATGTTTCTCTCGATAGTTTTTATTTAGGATTGCCATTGTAGTCATTGGCAATATTACCTTTCCCTCCGCATCTTCGGCTCAACTTAGATCAATCATACTTGTTCCATTTGTTCAAATTGCAGATATTTGAAGTTCCTCTTAGGTGATATCCGCTCTTGCAGTCGACAACTGTCTGTCCACCTGTATGTCCGTCTGTCTGTATGCCAAATACACTTTACTCAGAGACGGCTATACAAATTTTCATTAAATTTGGTAGGAAGGTGGGGTCTGAAAGGTGAGGTTCACTTCTTTTTAATACGCGCATTAGTTTTGGTATCGGTTTTAAAGCGGAGAGTGTGGGGTTGGAAAGTGATCACTTATTTCAAACAGCTATTCCCAGAGAGTAGTCAACCGGGAAGTCTAAAATAAATCATGCCCATATCTGCAAAAGTAAAGTTGATAACCGTATATTACTATATTTTTGGAAATTAAGAGGAAACTCGTCCTAAGTGCGTGCTAGAATTATAGTAGCAATATAAGCTATGAAATGAGGCTTGATACTATCAAGTTTGATACAAATCTCAGAATTACTGATGTTATAGTAACTCAAAGCGGCGAGCTTCCGGCGACCTGTTAATAATTTTGGCAACTTGTCTAAATTTAGAACTCTTACTGCGAACAACTTGCTTTCCTTTCTTTCAACCAGCGCTGTTCTAATCAGTGTTTTCAGTAACTCTCCCTCAATGACAAGGAACCCTTTCCAGAATCTTCCTTCAATTTTTCCTACAATAAGACTTCCGCGCTGGCTGGAACGATTTTTCAATGCATACCAAATGTTTCGAGCATCAATTCTGATAACTGAATATTTGCACGACTTTGTGTCTTGCTAATCGTCATGGTTGCGAATTTTAATTGACGTGACGCATGTCCACTTTTCGAATGTGATTTGTATGATAGTTCTTTTGGTTCCATCTTTACCTACAAAGTAATATGTTATCATTTATTTTGCACTTTTCACAATTTCCATATGGTACTTGAGTTACAGTTTTTACACTGCCAAACGTAATCCGTAAAGGGAAACGAGCTACATAATTTTCTCTGTACTCCTATTTTCGGCACTTATATTTACACCCAGCGCCAAAAAATTCCGCTCACTTGCTTAATTGGACAGGTTGGATATGGATATTTAACAGAAACCATAAAGAACTATGGATACATATTGCTCGAAAATATTACGAAATACCATGGTGAATAAAATACTACTTCTTGTAAAAATTCTCGCTCTTAATTAGAAACAAGTAGGGAAACCGGAAGCTGGGCGCTCCAGGTATGAAAGGTTTTGTGTATTTCTTTTATAAAATCATTTGCTAGAAAACTCGTCGCATTAGTACCAGGCACATGAAATATACATATATTATGTGAGAATATCCACTTTCGCAAGATACTGACATTCAAACCCTTAATGATGCGCAGAAGTGACAACTTTGGCTTATTATAACTTGGTTAGTAATAGTGCGATTTCCATCAATGTTATTGCCCATGTCGTTGCAATTTTATGAATGCAATGCAATTTTTTAAGAGAAATTTTGCAGTTAATTACTAAACATTATAGTAATATACTTTTATTAACTTCCTTTTACTAGTTTTATTTAGTTTAATTGAACAGATATCGTTATGGAAGGTATTTCGAAGCCTAGGCATCATGTAGATTTTTAGTTGGATAGTCTCTGAGAATGGGTGTCCTTCTTTTGCATGTAGCCCCCCCCCTTAAATTCGACGTGGAATGATGTAACTCACTATATATGTGAGCGTTCACATTGACTACCTTTCCTCGTAAGTTGGTGTTAATTGCTATAACCGTTTCCGAGAAAAACCATTTTGTAGAATTTCCTTATAGTTATACATCCCCAGACCATAACATATGGAGCATGTTTTACGGTTGATAACATGCATTCATCGTTATACCGCTCTCCCATTCTTCGGTGAACTAGGGCTGTACAGTTTGGTATAATCAAACTGTATTTGGACTCATCAGAAAAAGTGACTCTTTTCCAGTCGACCATACTCCAGTTTTGCTTCTGTTTCGCCCGGTCATTCATAATTTTTGTCAGAATATGCCTTTTGGCAGGCTTTCGGGGGGCAGGTCCGAGCTCATTCAGGCGACGTTGTATCATTCGAAGGCTCGTCTTAATTTGGGTTGCCGTTTTAAATCGATTTCGGAGGATGATCCGGCGAATTCCTCTAAATTTGCGATCAGTTCCAATTTTTTTGCCGGTTTTCCTGTCTGTACATAAAGTTTATAAAAAGATCGCAGAGTCGCACAGTAATTTGCGTCTTTACTAAGGTTCATCTCTACCTTATCGAAATTTTCCACGTTACAATTTCTCAGAGTCCGGGTTTGCTTGAATTGTCTTTAAGCTTGGGTTTATAAATATATAGTCGTCATATGCTCCTACGTGGGGCATAGTGCGTCAGTCATCGTTACTCGCCATCGCTATCGGTTTCTGCCAATGTGCTTCAGCTACCTCTGCAATTTTTCGAGATACAGTATTCCTCCTACACCGCTCTTCGCTAGGCAAATCATCCTAGAATATAACCCGCAATGGAGTTGTTGTCTTTCCTTAATCTGAGACCTATTCATTGCCACCTCCGCTTTCTAATAAATGTGTCCACGGCTCGAAGGTCGATCAAACTCTTGCAGGAGTTGCTGGGAAGAGTTAGACGATGAGACCGTCAATGTAATAGCTATACTCCGGACAGCTGAGTGGTTAGAGCACAAGGTTGTCGTACGGAAGATCGCGGTTCAAATCACACTGGTGGCAGTGGAATTTGTATCGTGATTTGACGTCGGATACCAGTCAACCCAGCGGTGAATGAGTACCTGAATCAAATCAGGGTAATAATCTCGGGCGAGCCTAATGCTGACCACATTGCCTCCTGTAATCCTGTAGTGTAACGTAGCATTTGGAATGAAGTGCTCTAACACACTTCAAAGCCCTCATCTAATTGAATTGTTGCGCCGAAGATTATTATTATTATTAAAGAGAATTTCGCTGATGTAAGGAGGAACAGTCGACCAGCCCATGTTATGATAGTTTGCTATATAATCTATACGAGGTGGAACATTACTAGATGTTGTACAAGCAAGTATCACGTTGGAGTGTTTTCTTCACTTCTTTAGCTGCTTACGATCGAAGTTGAGAAGACTATTGTGGACTTCCCTTACAAGGCCATCGAAAGGCCTAGGACCACCTACGAGCTGTTTGGTGATGCGGTATACGATGGGGAAATCAGTGCTATTTACGGCAGCTTTTGCTTCACTCACAAACACAATGGTGACATTTTTGTTGTCACGGAGCCCATTACGTTGCAGTTCTCATATATTTTTCCAGTGATAGAGCTAGATCTTGCCGTATTCACTACCGTTCGCAGCAATCAACAGAACCTCCAGTTTCTTATTTTCATCGATTCGTCTTCACATTTGCGTACTAAGCCAGGTCCTGCAATTTCCTTTTGGGATATGGACAATTTCGTCCGCATCAGAGACAAAGTCAGTTTTGATAGTCAGGGCTCATCAATATTCTTGGGCAGGTTGTTTAATGATTGTGTCGCTTGCGCAGCCGACGCTCCCTGCGAGTAAACATAGTCCTGATACTTAAGGAAAATTAACGACCCTAGCTTTTGATACCCGCATTCAAAAGGCAAGTCCTACATTTATTGCTGATCGTGATGTGGTTGATTTGCTTAGATTTCGTTATCACTCAGTCGAAACGCAACTGAACTGGTGGTCATATTGCAAGCTTAGGTGCTGCACAAATATTTCACGGTTATTGTTTCGGTCATCGGTACGTGGTCTTCTTTCCTCACGTAGTCAAGCAAACTGCTTTTGGACCACACTTTTGCATTCAAATCGCCCAACACGATGACAAAGCCACCTTTAGAAAGCATCTATTAAACTGCATGTAATTGCTCACAGAAATAATCTTTCTCCATATATAGGAGATATCTCCGTTCGTATGTTACACTGCACAATTTTGAGGCCTCTTAACCTGGATCGGAATCTTGAAAGCTTTTGTCAGAAATCGACTCCAAGATTAAGAGACTGCGTATTGCTGCGCTGAGGTCCCGAATGTCAGGTTTGGTGGAATTCTTGTTTTCATCATCATCAATGGCGCAACAACCGGTATCCGGTCTAGGGCTGCTTTAATAAGGAACTCCAGATATCCCGATTTTGAAAAGAGGTCCACCAATTCGATATCCCTAAAAGCTGTCTGGCGTCCTGACCTACGCCATCGCTCCATTTCAGACAGGGTCTCTGTTGGCTGCCAATAACCGTGCGCGGATTTCATCGTCGTAGCTGTTATCGGATGTGATTTTTGACCCTAGATAGGATAAATTATCAACGGTCTCATAGTTGTAGTCTCCTATCTTCATTCTTCCCGTTTGGCCAGTACGGTTTGATGTTGTTGGTTGGTTGGTTTTTGGTGCTGACGTTGCCATCATAAACTTTGTCTGGCACTCATTGATGTGCAGCCCAAGATCTCGCGCTAGTTGGCGCCTCATCCAAATCAAGATCTGGATAACAGTTTGTACGTCTTTAGTTCCTTTTATATCAAATAGAGAATATCTTTTGGTTGTCTTTTTTGCAAGTACTGTGGGTGTCTTCGTAAATCGTAATTCAAAGGATAAATAGTGTGGGTTCGTGTTTGGATTTTTACTTGTATTTTGTTGCTTCAAAAGTAACTTTCTTTTATACAAATCTGGGTTTAAAAAGCAGTGGCTCCTAACTTTCTCATTAATCCATCAGCGTACATCAGGGAAGGTGGAGTAGCATAGGGGCCAAAACATATTCTTTTTTCACCCTTCACTTTCCGTCAATTCATTCAATAAACAGACTGGAGACTTCTTTTTGGTTACCATAAAATATAAGCACCCTCTGGTATTCAACAATAAATATAAATAAATTTGCGTACTGTCTCCGTGGATGTTCTATTATTTTCTTTTTTGCCTTTAAGAGTTCACACAGTTTTCTTGTTAAGGATAAGGAATACCTGAAGGCTTGGAAGAGTATTGTCTTGTACAGTACAGTTTCGAGCGAAACCATCGTCGTAGCTGTTATCGGTTGTGTTTTTCAGTCCCAACAGTCAACAGTCCCAAATTTATGGTCTCTTACAATTATTGTTGACGTTTGACCAGTGTAATTTGATGCTGTTGGTTCTTTGATCCTGCTACTTTTATCTGACCTCGTCCATCGGTCAATCGGGACACCGAATACTGTCATGGCCGTGAACAGTTTTACCTATGGTGTCATAGGTGGCCTTGAAATCGATGAAAAGAGTATGCAACTGATGACCACACTCAAACAGTTTCCATGGCTTGCCGCACAGAGAGAAAATTTAATTTGTTACTGATTTGCCTGAAGTGAAGCCCCTATTCTATAGGCGGGTAATGCTCTGGGCGTATGGGGATCTACTGCCTGTCAAGTAGAGGAAAATATCTTGCTACACGGGGTGATATTTGGGGGGCGTGATTCGTTTGAACACCTGAAGGTTTAGTGGAAATCCTACTATTGGCAACAATGTTATATTAATTCAATTTTTTTCCCATCACCCTAAGGCATCATTTAATGTAAGTATCATATTGAAGTAGTCTGGCATACTAAATTGATGCACAATAAAGACTATGAGCTGACACATGAAAGCGCTGTGCACTCAAACCATTTATCCCTGAACTGACGAACTTTCAACTTCCGATTTGTTACATTTCATCACAGTCCAAATACATTTTGGGGTGCAGTTCCTCTTCATATTTTTGTCTGATGAGATAGTGGGAAGAATTGTAATTTGGTAGACAATAAAATTCATTTGCAATTTCTTCTTCCTCATGTTCTGCAATCGTGATGCAATTTATAGGTCAAACATTAAAGAGTTTGGTTTTCATTCTATGTAAGTGCGCAAAGTCACTCGTTAATTGGCGTAAATTTGCTTATTCGCTGCGAAAATATGTTATTTACTATTCTATTCGAATATCGGGAATAACAAAATATTGAGTCGTCATACTTTTTCAAACTGCAAGAAAATAGTCTAGTTCTTGCTCCCTTGATTCTATTCAATCCGAGACTTCTCTCCTCGAGTTATGTTCACGAGTTTTTGTCTGTGATCTCTTTAAAACAAGTCGGGAAACCGGAAGCTAGACGCTTCAGGTAGAAAGGTTTTGTGTATTTCTTTTATAAAGCTTGTGCATTTGTCCCATTTGTAGCACGTAATATATGCACATATTATGTGAAAATATCCACTTTCAAGTGATATTGACAGTGATAGCCTTGAATTTGCAGAGGAGCGACTGTTTTGACCTAGTATAACTTTGTTAGTAATATTGCGATTTTCACCAAATTTAGGGATCATGCTGCTCTATACTGTAGCCTACATTGCTGGAAAATTTCATGATTCTAGAGTGAACTTAAGGGATGTTCCTGTCAATTACTAAAAATTATAGTAATGTACTATTATTAACTTTATTTGAACAGGTATCGGTATGGAGGGTATTTACGAGTTTAGGCATTATATAGTGGCAGTCCCCTGATTTTTTCCAGATTTTTCGGTTGGGTAATTTCTGAGAATGGATTCGTTAAAAAAATTAGCACTTTCAAACCCCCGCACGTCGCACCTTTCTAACAAATGTTGAAACTAAGACCAGCTTCGAAAAGTACAAACCGAGACCTTTAATTTTATACTCCACACGACTATATTTGATGAAAAAACAATTTACATCCCCTCTTTGCATGTATGGGGACCCCCCTTAAATTCGAGGTAAAAGGGTGTAACTCACTCCATGTGTGAGGGTTCACAGTTCCCACCTTTCTACCATATTTGGTGTCAACCGCTACAACCGTCTCCGAGAAAAATGCGTGTGACGGACAGACAGACAGATAGATAGTAAACCGATTTTAATAAGGTTTTGTGTTTGCACAAAACCTTGAAAGGGAATAATTTTTCGAATACATAAATCAGTTCCCTTTTATTTTCTGAATGCTTCTTTGCAACTATACATTCGTTTAGCGAAGCAAGCACCAAGGTCAACATGTGAAATTATTAGTGGTTTCAGAAAAATGATAAAACTATAATTAAACTTACTTAATGCCAGTTATTATTGGCCTAGTATTTATTTGGTTCTACTAGTGTCGGTATCGTCCTTTGCTGAATCCAGCTGTTAGCTTCCATATTTGTGTCATACAGTGAGTACTTTTTATGTTCCGAAATTAATTCAAGTAATTCCGTTCTGCTAGTACTTAAGAAGGTACTTATTTACATGCATATAAATTTGTATGTACATTGCCCAAAGCAGGCAGCAGGATGTAAATATTTGAACATATCGCGTATGTATGTAGATGCATTCATAAGTACATGAAATATAACCAGACATTATTTTCCCCAAGGATGAAAGCTCTCAGAATCGATGATAAAGCAGATGCAGATAACTCTCAATGAATAGAACGTAAACAAAAAATGCATGCAAGCAAATTAATATTGCAACTAGCCATGTGCATGCCGTCTATTCTGAGAATAATTAGGATTAGGATGTTCCAGAACTCTTGTTTTCACACATGGGCATTAGCGTATCCCATGTGACAGTCATTATTATAGAACATGCCGATAATCTCTTTCATTGCAAATAAATGCAGTTGGATAAAACTCGTTGCTCGATTGCTTTACGAATACAGCAGGGAGACGACCGCAAACTGTAAAATAAATAAAGTGGCCAAGCTCTGTAGTAAAATAAATAGTTTCGGTTGCATATTGCGTGCATGCATATTGTTCGGACGACCACACTATGTTGATTTTAATTTTAATTTCAAATTGGAAGGCAATTTGTTTATTATGAATCGGGTGGGATCCTGAAAACAGCGATGTTTACCCAGCATGTGAATGTATATTTAAACGTTGCGGTCTAGATTCGGTCATTGTGGGCTTTATTAATGTTGACGTTTCGTATTACACCGCTTAGTCCATTATTGGGCTTTCCTGTCTATATATGGTTGAATCAAATCAAACGTATGTATATATATGTAGGCATTACATTCAGATATTCTTTTCTAAGGAACATACATATATAGAATTTCCTTTAAACCTTCACTTCTTGCATCCTCATGAACTCATAATAATTTTTCAAATATTAAAAGCTGATCGCGAACAGCGTTAGTTAGTAATACAGAAAAACCCAAAAGTTCATCAGACTTGATAACTGGAACTATTACTTTGTTTTTTTTTTGTTTAAGAATCGAAGGATTCCTAAGTACGCCATCCACTTAATGGCGGACTGTACCAGTTGGAAAGCAACATGCTTTCTCGGTTGTGGTTCACGGAACCCTTATTTTTGGGCAAGCACCCACGTTGTAAAATATGACTTGCGGTTTCGTATAGGGCAGAGGAAACTCATCACAAGCTGCCTCACCTTTGCCCTGGAAGCATGTGCTTTCCAACTGGTCCGGTCAGTCATTAAATAGATGGCGGACTTAGGAATCCCTGGATTCTTAAATAAAATTTTAGTTTAGCCTCGGCCAGATTTGGCCTAAAATATTACAAGGCGGTTTTGTGTTCAATATAAATCATACACATGTCGTATTTTTTAATTAATATAAGAGAGCAAATATCACCTTGTAACCACTTAGGTCACGCTGCTCCCAGGGCAGAGGTGAGGCAGAGTCTGATGAGTTGCCTCTGCCCTGGACGAAACCTCAAGTCATGTTTTACTTATAGGTCTCCAAGTTTCGAAAGCCCAGGTGACCTTTAAAAAGTATGACTCGAATTGTGTATATGTAGTTTGGCCTTTCTTGAAGGAGCCTTGAGTTTTGGTTGTAATTTCTTTGCTTCGATACGTCTGTTCTTTATCATCTTGAGTCGATTGGCATTCCCAATTATTTAACTGCTTGGACTTGAACGGTGACAACTCATGTGATAGGCAGGTTTCTTCCTTTCAGTGTAAAAATAATTTGGCAGGTTTTTGATCCATTCATTCATTCTAGTTTTTCAAAGGCTTAAGCTCTTAGGTAATTTGTCCTTTATGATATGTAGTAAATTATTTGGTTAACCCTCCTTTGGACTTCGTTATTCTAGTGTGAGTCTAATCGCTCATTGTGCTCTTTAATCATTTCACTAACCACCTGTATTCGCGGGCTCCTATTCAAATCCTCATTCGTCTGTGCTACTTAGCACTTTATTTTGGAAAGTTCGCACGATTTGTCAATTAGTAACTTGTTGTCGATAGTGAGCTGGCCATCCCTCCCCAACAATCATCTGTCTGTATTTGGCATTTAATTTTGGTTTCTAAGGTTTTGCGTGAAGCAAAATTCAATGTCTGTCTGTCTGTTTGTTTTTCTTTGTAGATGGAAATCACTAGTACATATGTATGTTCCCGTGTATTGGATTTCTCCCAACTAAAACCACCCTCTAACTCATGTCATGTTCCCTGTAGAACCATCGGAAAGTATTAAATTGGGGGTGAACTTAACTCTAGGTTATCCCTTCACCTATGCATTCTATTCGCAACCGCGCCTTTCTCGCCTCCTCAGCCTCTCTCAACAGGCACTATATCCGCCTCACCATATGGTTAACTGCATTCCAGTTCTCCTATACAGGTATTTGCGGTATCACCATGTCCCATAAGAAACTGTGTCAGATCATAGTTTACGTCAGTATGCGTCCATGCGTTGCAACAGGGAGTCAATTCGATGGTCTATCGCCCCTTTTTTGCCCGTTTCCATTGTTGTTGTCACCTGCTCAACAGTTCCTTCTTTTCGGCAAATTTCACGTGTCGATGCATCATTCCGCCTACCGCGTAGGACGCTTAGTACGAGATGATTCTAAAACCACAGCATACTTTTAATTCAGTCTTTCTATAAACTGGACTGTGGTATTTAGTGCAGTTGTCCAAGCTGGTGGTGTATATAGCAGTATAAAGTTCACTACCTTAGCTATAGGGAGCATACGGGTACATCGCGGGCCACGAAAATTTGGCATCATCCTTGCTAGGACCATGCTAACATAATTCTAGCATGTTATAAATGCTGCTTGAAATTGTGCCTCTATCTTTCTATCTATCTATCTATCTATCTTTCTATCATCACTACAAGGTATTTGATAGGTGATTTTGAAGTGATGATATGGTTGGCTATTTCCCTGCGAGTATGCGAGCAGTCGTTTCTTCTTTATAGCAGTGATGGTTTCAGATGAATGCAACTCAATATCCGCGAAATATTTCCAAAGAAGAATGAACACACCCCACTATGGCGGTCTGGCTAGCAACTGGAATGTTGAAGACATCATTATACATGTTGTTCTACACTAGCGATCCCAACACTGATCCCTGTGGAACACCCGCGGAGAAAATATATTGCCGGAATCCAACATCTGTGTCGTACCAGAGCTTTATACTTGTCAAATAGCTGTCGATAAGTACAGTCAAGTAACTGGGTACACCAATTGCCACGAGAGACCCGCTTATAAGGTTGGTTCTAATTGACCGAATACACTGTGGAATACTTGCTAGTACCAGCCTTTTAGTGCATCGCATTCTCAACTAAGATAGCCACCAGTTTAATGGTGTCAACAGTTGATCTGGCCGCACGGAAGCCGGATTGTCGGTCTCCTAAACTCTCTAATAATCTTTTATACATATGTACATTATTCGCAGCAGCATCTTCCCTAAAGCTCAGTCATGGCCAGATGGCTCAGTGCTTAAAGCGTTGGACTGTCGATGAGAAAGGTCGGGGTTCAAATTCCACTGGTGGCAGAGGGATTCGTATCCTGATTGGATATTGGATACCAGTCGACTCCGCTGTGAATGAGTGTCTGAATCAAATCAAGATAATAATATCGGATTTGCGCAATGCTGACCATATTCCCTCCTGAAGTATACCGTGACAGTTTTGAATGAAGTGTTCTATCCCGTTTCTTGGCCCAGATCCAATTGAATTGTCGCGCCAACGATTATTGTTATTTTCCCCATAGTGTCCAGTAGACATACAGTGACTTGCAAAATTTATCACGCTCGAATTAGTAACGTTTTTTAAATTAATCTGAAAGCTGGAATGTGCAGAAATCTACAAATTGTATAATGTGGTTGCTTAGCGAACTTCGGTTATCAACATATTGATTGACTTTGGACTTTGGATTGAATGGTAAATGGCTGCGTGATCAATTTTGTGAGCTTCCCACATGGAGTAAAGAAGCGGGAGCTCTAAGGGGTACAGAAGGAGTAATACGTCAAAGCCTTCAACATACCCAGAAATTGGAAATATTCTCAGAAATGGTTCAATGAATAGTGTGAAATGCTGGACTTAGAGGACGCGTAAAACTTGTACAAGTGGCGTTCGCTAAAAAGTATAAGTCGGCAAACCGAATGAAAAGTTTTGTTTATTTCCTTTGTAAAAACGTTTAAGTCGACATTTGTCTCATTAGAACCTAGTGTTTAATATATATGCATATATGAGTGAAAATACCCACTTTTGCGTGACACTGACATGGTCTGTGATAACTAGTAGTAATGCTATTTCCAATAAACTTAACCTAATCATGCTTTGTGTTATAGCCTACATTGCTGCAATTTTTTTAGGATGAACTGAAGGGGGGTTTTGCAGTCAATTATTAATTTTGTTAACTTTATCGGGGCAGATATACCAGCCTAGATACCATGCAATGATTTCTTTCAGATTTTTCGGTTTTGTAGTTTCTGAGAATGGGTCCGTAAAACGAATGATCTCCTCTTTTAAATGTATGAGGACCCCCGCTTCAATTCATTGTAGAATGACGGGACTTATTGTATGCTAAGTGTTCATAGTCCCCACCTTTTCACCAAATTTGGTGTTAATTGCTATAATGATTTACGAGAAAAATGTGTGTGACAGGCAGACAAACAGTAAACCGATTTTAATAAGGATTTGTTTTACACAAAAACTTAAAAACTCCAGTTGACTGGAAGAAGGTTTTATGATCAGATGGGACCAAAATAAACCATTTTGGATCGAACGCAATGCAAAGCCCACACTGAAGTATGATGGTGACTCAATTATTGTAAGGAACGGAACAGGGGAATTGAAGAAGATTAAAGGAAGAGTGACAACCGATTTTCATATTAAGCTTCTATGATGTCATTTGTGAATGCTTTAGACATTGCCTTCCAACAGGGCAATGAGCACACAGCAAAGTCGACCACCAAACGGCTCCAGGAATGGAGAATAAAAATTTAAGACTGGTTTCCTCAATCACACTTTGGGACTGCCTTAAAACAGCCGATCATACGCAAGTCGGGACACTATCCAACCAAAACTGCTGGATGCATGAAATGCAATATGGCAGGAAAATTGTGAAAACCTAGTTTCTAGTATGCCTAGGAGAATCTGGGCCGTATTAGATGCAAAAGGAGGCTACACATAATATTAGCTTGCTTCTTTCTATACATAGTCGTGCTTTTCCTCCGGATTCGGGGTGTGGTTGGCTCATTACATTTATTACAAGGTTTAAAGAAAAACCCAAGCCGTTGGCGTTTCCTTATCTCAGGAGTGATCCCATCCATCAAGCCTGCTTCAAATAACTTGGCTTTGGTTGGTATACCGTCGAGTTCTGATGCTTTGCTGTCTCCTAGCCTACTGCAAATCTCCTGTACTTCTTTCGCCGTTACTGGAGGCATTATAGCTACATCTAAGGGTCCCCGGAGCCGGTTGCCGCTCATGCCTCTCTGAGGAAACAAGTCCTGAACAGTTTTTGGTGGGAAATCGGAAATCAGAGCTGAATTTATTTTCACCATTTGATGAGAACGTGTGGTCCGCAAGTCTTTTTACATACAGTGAGTGAGATAACTTTACGTTGACTTTACAGGGTGCTCATGTGAAAGAAGGGCCTACATTTTTTATCAGAATATAGTCATGTGGGGTATCAAATGAAGCGTATCAGTGAACCGTGAACGATATTGCATAGACCGGCTATACCCCACGACGGAGGGATGAATGAATGGCAACTATATAAATGGGATTCGTCAATTATCGAGCAGGTCGTTTTCCTTAGGCAACCAATTCAAGGCGATCATATCTACTTTTACTATTCGATTGATGAAGTTAATTATGACCTGAATGCAAAAGAAAAGAGGCGGATATGTTACTCATGGGTACTTTCAGAAAATTTTCTGGTGTCTACTGAAAAACAGCGCATGTTGGGTTTGGATTATTAGAATTTTCTATTGGGCGCAGAATTGGGCAAGTCGTGTGAACGAGGTAGAGAAGGACAATGATTCTAGAAGTCCTTTCCTAGTGGATATAAATACATTCCAGTCTCACTTCACAGACAAAAAAAAACAAAATATAAGTTAGGGTACGACAGACAAAAGATCAAGGAAATAAAATAGAATACAAACGTTTCGGCAGTGTCAATTTGGCTCCAAGCGGAAATAATTGACAAATGCCAGCCGTTGGAATTTAGAATTCACGTCGTAAAATCCAAAGAAAAAAAGAAATTTGTTTGCTCTGTTACGAAATTGGTGCTTGAGGACATCTCAACGCTATCCTAAGTTATCTATTTTCGAGGTCAAAGCTATATTTCATCTTGCGGAAATTGATCTCTATGTTCGGATATGTCTCCATCTAAGTGCAGGATATATTTGTAGACCAACGTGCTTACAAGATTGTTAACATGAGGAGGGTCCATCATAATTTGTCCCTAATACGTCATTTTAGTAAAAGTTATGAGTCTTACGCCTGTCGCATATAATATGCTTGCAAATTGATATATAATATAGACTATAATATAGGGTATGATACTAACAAGTTTGGTGGGCCCCATTACTGGCAAAGTAGCCTGTAGGTCAAACTTGTCTCTTTTGTGTCAATTTACTGCAATATAAGACTGAATGTTAGTATCACACTGAATCTTTCCTTTTGTCCTGCTATCACCATCTTTTGCTGGCAACCAAGCTGAATGTGAGTCCTGTGCTCATCAATATGGTGCCCTTCGAAAGTTATGTGTCAATGCCTCCTTCATGGCGCACATCAAGAAAACAACTCATGCTACATAGCACTGTATTTTTGAAGTACTCTTCAAGCTGGATATGGTTCTCGAAATTTGTTCAGGTCTTTCATCATTTGCGTAATTGTTTATTTTATATCGCTATTAACTTACTCATTATTAAGGGGGCGACAAAAAACATATGATTCTGATATTCATAACCTTGCACGACATGCGCAGTGAAGGTCGTTCTAGCAAAGACTATTCTAACTATTGATACCATCACGAAACAGATAGTCAATTAAAGTGACTCGACCTCTAACCTGGACCCCACGGCCTTCTTTAGAAAAGTTCAAATGGGAAGGGCTAAATTCATGACAAATATTTATTCAGTGTTTGGCGGGATCTACTATTTTTAAGAAACTTGCAGGATAAGAACTCTTCCCATTGTAAATTTTTATTCGGTTGCAGTTAGCCAAAGCTCTTCTCTGTAAAATCTAAAAATGATTCATTCAATATTAATCAAAAAGCCATTTCAGAAGTAAATTCAGATTGCGTCACGGTTTTCTACGGCGCGAAATAAATTCAGAAATTTCATCCGAATTCCGAGCATGCAAATACTCAAAAATAAGCTTTTAATTGGATCACGCCAACACCAGATATAGGAGCACGTACAACATTTACTAAAGGATATCTGCAGATCAATTATTGCTTTGTGATACCATCAACAGCATTCTCGAATTTATCCAAGGGAACGCGGTGAACTTCAGTATGATATAAAACTCCATTCGAAAGAACCTGCCAATGCGATTCGTTGTCATTTAAATATTTGCGTGGGGGCAAATATGTGGGAAAATGCGAACTGGATATATTGGATAGACGTTCTGGCCTTAAACACATAAATTTGGTCTACTGTCAAAGATCAAATTGGTTCGTGAAGTTTTGTGAGTTCCAACTATTTTACTGATGTATAGCACCTGGCAATGCACATTAAAATGTTTACTTTTTATAAACAAACTAAAACGTTTTGGTCGAATTGGAAGTTATGACAGCAATTGGCGAATCGAATATTTTTACATCTTTTCCGTGAGAGGTGGTCCCATGCAGTAAAGCTCTGTCAACTTTTCACTTCATTTTCATTCCATGCTTGAACAAAAATTTGTTAGTACTACTGATTCAATTGTTAGAAAATGTGGTCATGCTTAATGCCTCCAACAAAGCTGTCCGTAAATAGGACATCTTCAGTGCACTAAATCAAACTTTCCTAATTTATTTATAACTAATTTTTAATGGGATGTGATGTTGAACGGTGGATTCTTTTTTAAGGGTATTAAAGCTAAATTGAGAAATAATCTTATAAGTAGCAAATCAAAATTAATTTCATTTTCAAATCGAAAAGCAGTTGATTATGGTATACTGGCTACTAATGCTGAAAAGAAGTTCTAAAAACTGAAGGGAAAGGAGAATTTAAAAAATGGAGATTTGTGCGCCTTATTACATACATTTTAATTTGGGATCTCAAAAGTAGGATTGCAATTTTTATGAAAGAAAGTTATGTTCGGTGGGCGAATCCATCGTAATAATTGCTAGCTGAGATGAAAACAGCAATGCGGGTTAAGGTTTGATTGATGTCTTCAATACTCACTCACCGCCTCAGTGAGGCCAATTTATAATCACATTAAGAAGCAGATTATACATTTTAACCTTTAGCTAATAACGGGGTTTTTCTTTTACGTAAGTGTTTTGTATTTTTTGCGAATTGCAGAGAAACGTGTTTTTTAAAACTCTTCTTCCTTAACTTTTGGATAGTCAAGCATATCACTTACAAGCACTCACATCAAACTCGCGGAGGATTTTTCCGTTCATTACTCTCATTTTCACATGAAGCAAAGCCAAAATGCCCTTTAAGCAGTTTTTTTAAGGTGAATGTTATTTCCGTTCAAAGTTGCTATTATGGGAGATAGCGAAGTGGCTAACCCTGTCAAGTAGCAGCATGTCAGGTTTCTTGTGTTGTTTGTAGCGATCAGTTAAAACTTGCCGGTCCCAATACATGCTGTAAGTGGAACAATCGAATACTACCTGCGGTGCATATTGGTAAACCGGACATATTCCCCTTATCGTGATGGGGGAGCTTTTGGTAGTTTACTACTACACTAAGGGTGTCCAAAAACACATAAAGATGGAAACAAATGATTATAATCTTCCAAGTGGTAAAAAGTCACAGACTTCGAATCCACCCGCGACTTTGAGAAATCTGATCTTGGCCGAGGCAAGGATTTTGGACGCCTCACCAAATTCATGTTCTCCACGGAGAAATCTTTGGAAGACAGGCACTTATGGCTACAAAGATAAGAGTTAGTCAAATTAGCCTGCAACATGCCAAAGCTTCTTGCTATACGCTGGCGGCAAGGCTGGCAAAGTTGCATGATTGTCCTTATATATTTCTAGTTCAAGAGCCTTGGGTTCATTTTAAAAGAACCTGTGCTATTGAATCAGTCAATGGGACTAGGATTTTCTTCGGTGAAACATCTTCGAGACCGAGGGCCAGCGTTTTGATGTCAAAATTGTTAGAGGCAACCATTCTGAGACGATTCTGTTCCTGGGACCATGTTGCGGTCAACTTAAAATACCAGGTTAATGGTAAGAGGAGAAACGTCATAGTTGCTTCTGCTTGCTTGCCCTATGATTCTTCCGCCGTAGCAAGAACTAAGGAATCTGGCAGTGTACGCAGAATCAATTGGCCAGGTTGTGATGCGAACGCTCAGCATATTTGCAGGCCTAGAGGACAGAAGTTGTTTGATTTTATCACTTCAGCTGGTTTGATGACCGCGAACGAGAAGAAGTGAAGTAATTGACCTAACAATCTGCACTTCAAAGTTGATTAGAAATTGGCGAGTGCTAGATGAGTTCTCACTCTCAGACCACGCTTACTTAGAATTTAATCTGACTATTGCAGGCGACCAGCTTGTCGAAAAAGCTGAGCTCCCTAGGCTACTAAGGACTTGATTGGAGATAGAAGATCAATTGGAAACATCGAATCGCACACTTTTAGAGTGCTTTGAAGAGGTACGTCCTATTCCCGAGGCTAACGTGGTAAAACCGAGAGCTGCAAAGACTCCGGAAATCAGCCAGACGACTTCTAAATCGTGCTTGCAAAAGCAATAAAAATGAAAACTGGTTAAATTTCCAGAACTTATAGCGCGAAAATAAGAGCCTCGTAAACCGTTCGAAACCGGACTCTTTTAGAGCATACTGTGAGGAACGGGAAGGTTAAAGGGAGGCTTCCAGGCTGTGCAGAGTCGTTAATAACTCCTAGCAAACTGGATGGTACTTTCACGAACTCCAAAGTTGAATTTATACAGACTTTCTTCGAAGTACACCACCCGCGATCTTAGATGTGGGGAGAAGAAAATGGGCGGTTTCTACAAACCCTTCAACACGAAGGTGTTTCAAGGGGAATTGAAACAGTGTGAGAGCGGTTGTCACCAATGAAAACACGAGAGCTGCTATACTATCTTTTGAACACTTCAAGACACCTGGCATGGATGGCATCGACCCAATGGTGCTAAAGGAATATTTCTAAGAAATATTTTTTGACGATGTCTTGCTTTGGGCTCCGTGCCTTCCAGCTGGCAGAGGTTGAAGGTAGTCTTTATATTTAAGCCTGGGAAAGATGACTATTCAAATCCAAAGAACTTCAGGCAAATCAGCATCATTTTCACTGAAATGTCTGAAGAGACTAGTTGAGCGTCACATTCGCGAGAAGGCGTTAAGATCGCATTCACAAAATGAAAATGAACAAATGTGGAAAGGCCTGTGAGTCTGCTCTTCATTCTTCAGTCTCAAAGACAGAGGACGCAATTCTGAAAGGGGAGTACGTGATGGGGTGTTCGTGGATATTGAAGAGGCTTTTCACTGGACTAATTTTCGCAAACTACCCAACCTTAATATCCAAAAAAAACCATAAAGGTGCGCTTAGATGCAATCTAGGCATCAAAATATGTCCCATTCCGATATCTTCTCAAATAAATTTACTAATAGTATATTACCAACTTTCACAAATTGACTGAAAATCGGCCTTACTTTCATCCTAGGGTTTCCAAATTTTGCACTAGCATAGAGGGCAACATTTCGTACACACGTGCAAAAGTTAATGGAAATCGCCAAAGTTATAGCAGTTCTAACGTAGCAATTTCGCACGAATTTATTGCTTCTAAAGCCATACAAATCAGATGTTAGCGTCATAATTAACGAAAATAATTGGCATTCGAGTGAAATATTAAAATTCCATTCCCGAAGAATCTACTTCTCCGCAACAATATTTTGTATCTGTTGCAGTTAAGTTTATTAAACTCCGAGTGTGAAGCGTATGTGGTTGACTATTATCAATACAGTGCTTTGATGATGATTTGTAGAAATATGATGATTTATATAAAACGCTTTCTAAAAAATAGAAGACAATGGAATTTTTAACTATGTACACCCGGCGCTGTCATGCACTCATCGCTCCTCATATAGGGAAACACAAAATCTTTTATACCTGAAGCGTCAAGCTTCCGGTTTCCCGACTTGTTCTATAATATAATTGTAAAATATAATATTTCCACTGAACCAGTTAAGGCTATATTTATAATACTGCGCAATTGTAATTGAAACTTCTATTCGTTTCACTAAGCTTCTGTAATTGGTTTAGTTAAGAAAGAACAGAGACAAAAGAGGGCCGGGGAAGCGGAAGCTGAACGCTTCAGATATTAACGGTTTTGTGTGTTGTTTATATAAGCATATTTCAATGGTTATTTGCCCCATTTATGCATAGCTTGAAATGTTTATGCATTTACTTCATTAGACCATTCACTTTGGTGTGACACTGACATTCAGCCTTAGAATGCAAGTAATTTTCACAAAAGTAACAATTTTAGCCTATTGTAACTCCTCTCCTTTTTAATCAATATCAAAATGAATACCGGCTCCGAAGAAATCGAGATCTTTAATTTAATACCCCACACGGCTATATGCGTTGAAAAAAACTTTACATCCTCCTTTTGCATATATGGGAGACTCAACGTGGAATTATGTTACTCACTGCATGCAATGGGATTCACATTTACCAGCTATCGATTGGAGGAACCGGTTCTGAGATATAGGATGCGACAGACCGAAATTAAACCGATTTTAATAAGGTTTTACTTTACACAACTAGCAAAAGAAAGAGCTAACAAGGTTGGCACTTTGAAAAAAAGATACACGCGATTACCGAATTTAAATTTTTTTACTTTTTTAATTTTTTTATTTAAAAAGTGTGTATATTTATTTCCAATAAATGTTTATTTCTATTATATTCGTCATCATCATCAACGGCGCAACAACCGGTATCCGGTCTAGGTCTGCCTTAATAATGAAATCCAGACATCCCGGTTTTGCAGCGAGGTCCACCAATTCGATATCCCTAAAACCCGTCTGCCTCGTCTTCTTTTTCTACCATACATATTGTCCTTATAGACTTGATGACCCAGTCATCCTCATCCATACGGATTAAGTGACCCGCCCACCGTAATCCATTGAGCCGGATTTTATCCACAACATGACGGTCATGGTATCCCTCAAAGATTTCGTCATTGTCATGGCTTCGGAATCGTCCATCCTCATGTAGGGAGCCAAAAATTCTTCGGAGGATTCTTCTCTCGAACACGGCCAAGAGTTTTTGACCCTATGGTGAGACGTTTCGAACGGAACAGTTTGAAATAGGCTGAAATAGGCTCTGTTGGCTATCAACAGCCGTGTGCGGATATCATCATCGCAGCTGTTATCGGTTGTAATTCTCGACCCTAGATAGGAGAAATTATCAACGGTCTCAACGTTGTATTCTCCTATCCTTATTCTTCCTGTTTGACCAGTGCAGTTTGATCCTGTTGGTTGGTTGGTTTTTGGTGCTGACGTGGCCACCATATATTTTGTCTTGCCTTCATTGATGTGCAGCCCAAGATCTCGCGTCGATTGCCGCCTGCTCGATCTGGATGAAGGCAGTTTGTACGTCTCGGGTGGTTCTTCCCATGATTTCGATATCGTCAGCATAGGCCAGTAGTTGGGTGGACTTGAAGAGGATCGTACCTCTTGCATTTACCTCAACATCACGGATCACTTTCTCGAGGGCCAGGTTAAAGAGGACGCATGATAGCGCATCCCCTTTTCGTAGACCGTTGTTGATGTCAAATGGTCTTGAGAGTGATTCTGCTGGTCAGCCTGGTCAGTATTATCAGTTTCATCGGGATACCGAATTCTCTCATGGCCGTGTACAGTTTTACCCTGGCTATGCTATCATAAGCGGCTTTAAAGTCGATGAAACTGATGTCCATATTCCAACTGCATTTGTCCATATGCAACTGATGTTCATATTCCAACAGTTTTTCCATCGTTTGCCGCAGAGAGAAAATCTGATCTGTTGCTGATTTGCCTGGAGTGAAGCCTGTTTGGTATGGGCCAATGATGTTCTGCGCGTATCGGGCTATCCGGCCTAGCAAGATAGCGAAGAATGTCTTATAGATGGTACTCAGCAACGTGATACCTCTATAATTGCTGAACTGTGTGATATCTCCCTTTTTATGTATGAGACAGATAATTCCTCGTTGAAAATCGTCAGGCATTGATTCACTGTCCCATATCTTGAGCATCGCTCCTGGCGACTTATGATTTTTTAGCCGATGAATTGCACGAACTGTTTCTCCTGTACTGCGGTGTGGTGGTGGCAGTATTTGTCCGCGGTCTTCAGTTGGCGGGACCTCCAACTCGCCGATGTTCTGGTTGTTCAGTAGCTCATCAAATTACTCAACCCATCGCTCCAATATGCCCATTCTATCTATCTATCCCTCTTTGTCTCGTAAAGGTGAGCATCGAGATGTATAAGGCTTCATCCTGCTGACTTGTAGCTAAACCTTGCGCGCCTGTACTTTTCGAGTTCACAGACTTGTTGGTTCTCCCAGGCTTCCTTTTTGCGTCTGTGAAGTCGCTCCTCCGCTCGACGGAGTTCGTGATAAGTCTTTGCGCGTACCCGCGTTCTTTGAGAATGCAACATTTCTATTATATTGTACGTCTAAAATATATTTAGATATATGTTTTACCAATGTCCCACGATAGAAGAACAAAACCAAGTATTGCGTATTTTTTTATCCGTTTATTGGGAGGTTTTTGAAAATGGTTGCAAATTCAATATATTTAATATAAAACTACACTCTAGTCTTTTCAATCTTAAATAGTAAACTTATACCTAATTTAAACTGAACAGTAATAAAATATAAAAGTATATCAAGCCAAAATACAAGCCAAAACGAACGTATTCCATTCTGTCAAACAAGCGCTGTACACATCTCTCATATGATCCTGCCATTCATATTTACCTTATTATCCCTTCTCTTGCAAGTGAAGCATCGGCGAATACAATTTTCTCGCACGTAGAGTGGTGGAGAAGGTAGGGTCTCTTTTATATCAAGTAAGTGCAGCGCTCGACGTCGAACTTCTTTTGACACCTCAGTAATGGGTAATTGATTTTCAATTTAGGGTTTTATTAGTTCCCAAGCAACCATTTCAATAAAATCAGAACTTAAAGCTTTTTTTTTTGAATTCTCACCTTTTTAAACGCAGGCAACGTTAACTGCAGATATATTTAACAAGTTGCAGAATACTACTATTGGCCCATGATTTGTTGTTCTCGCTATATTGTACTTTCCACACATCTGATCTACCAAATTCACGCCTATTTTCGATTTGTTCTCGTCACCACCTTCTCGGTCAATCGAAATGTCATCGTGCATTGAGGAAATCAGGATGACGGTTTTGTGTTTTTTGTGACAATATGAAACCATTGTGTACTGTGAAGTTTTTTCTTGCCTGCCTCTTTTAGCAAAAGCTCATGGAGAATTTTTCAAAAACTTCTCTGTTCTAATACCATCAAACCTTGGGCTTCTTAGCAAAAAACTGCAGTGCTTCTCAAAAAAAAAGAAGTTCCCCAAAATTATAATATTGTCCCCATTATGTTTAACTGTTTTCGTTCTGCGATCCACAAATGACGTTCCATGGGACCTATATTAGTCTTGCTTTCATGGGTAAAAATGATCCTTTTCCAAAAAAGGGGACTATTTTTTCTCATAGAATGTTTTTTTTTACTGACCCGTCCAAAATGCTGAGAATAATCTATACCTTTCATCATAAATCTACTGGATACCTTGATTGATATTTGCTCGTTTATTTCCCCCGCTATTTGGAATGATGAGTTTAAAGGTTCACTTTTACTGTTTCTGACCCTGGCTTCCTTTGGCGGATAGTGAACTTTTGGGGTAAAGGCTTTTTTTGCGCGAAAGTTTGAGATTGAATTTAAGATCTCATAATTTTAAGTTTCAGTTTCGGCTATTTTTACTTAGGTAAAGATACACCTTTTATAGATAAGTATCATATATGTAATGTTTTTTTTTTGGCTTTTAAACAATATTTAAATAAAAGGATTACCAACAAAGTATTTTTAACGAGTAATTCCACATACCAAAGCACTGTGATGGACTGCGAATAAAAAGGGATATTTCTCTGTCCAGGGCATAATCAAGGTATAAGTTAGTGAAGATGCATATGAGTAACAGAAGTAAATAGGAATATTTACGTCATAAATATTTCCTCAACAATTAAAACTATCATTTTAACTAGCAAGTGCAGTGTATAATAGTTTTGGCTTCATATAAGCACATCAATTTTAATCCGTACTAAGCTGGTTTCATTGGCATATAAACGACTAGATATGTCAGACCTGGAAATGGGACCAACATTTCGTCCACTGTATCTTTTTCGCTAACGTTATAAACCCATTGACAAATTTCGTAATAGATACGAAATTGCTGCTATCTTACACAATTGTTTTCTTCATCTTGTCCAGTAGCAGGTTCGGGTCATTTAGGTTGGTTGCGCCATTTTGCTGGGTCATGCGCTTGGTCTGGATGGAGGTGAGAGACTGATGAATTGATATTGATATTGACATTCATAGTCTTCAATTTTCAAAGAAGCAACAAATTTGAGGTATTATAACTTTGTTAGTAATAGTGTTACCAAACTTGGTAAGATCATGCTCTATATTATAGCCTATATCACTGCAAAATTTCATGGTACTAGGATGAACTTAAGGGGGGTTTCTAACCAATTATAAAAAATTTTAGTAATCTACTATTATTAACTTTATTTAAACAGATATCGGCATGGAAGGTATTTCGGAGCCCAGGCACCATATAGTGGCAGCCTCCTGATTTTTTCAGATTTTTCGGTTTGGTAGTTTCTGAGAATGGCCCCCTTAAAGAACTGATCACTTTCAACCCCCCGCGCTCCCCACCCTTCCAACGAATGTCAAAACTAAGACTAAGTACTAATCGAGACCTTTAATTTGATACCCCACATGACTATGTTTGATGAAAAAAAATGTTACACCCCCTTTTGCATGTATGGGGACCCCCCTTAAATTCGACGTAAAAGGATGTAATTCACTGTATGCGTGAGCGTTCACAGTTCCCAGCTTTCTACCAAATTTGGTGTCAATCGCTATAACTGTCTACGAGAAAAATGCGTGTGACGGACAAACAGACAGACAGACAGATAGACAGACAGTGCGATTTTAATATTCTTAAAAAATGGAGATTTGTGCGCCCTATTACATACTTTTTAATTAATTAGTTATGTACGGTGGGGTATAAACACAAAACCTTAAAAAGTGTCTTTTTAGGGATACATATCCCCGCATTTCAAGCCAAAATTTGATTTTTTTGTATAATTTGGAATGTATACTTTTCTGTGTATGGAAGATATAATGTATGATATAAATAAATCCCTAAATGAAAAAAACTCTTAAAAATTTGATAAAAGATGCCATATATCCTTAAAAAAAAGTGACTCCAAAAATCAAAATTTTATCTGGACTATGGCGATCCACGCATTGAATTGAGGATTAATTCAGCTGGGATCCAATGGACCAACCGAGGCAGGCAACAAAATGCCCCCGGGAAAACTGCATTCGGGCTAATCGGCTCCGGACAAATCAACTCCTGACTAACTGTCACCGGGCGAACTGCCTCCGGGGAAACTGCTTTCGGGCAAACTACAACCTGGACATCTGCAGTTAGGAGCAAATCGAAGGGGCAGTATTCCTGCGCCGATCCTCCGTCCTCTTCCACCCAAAGGCCATAAAAAGGGCTTGGCCCGTAACCGCATATGCATTTGTACGTGTTACCCACGCATCTGTCTCTGAAGAGTAGTTGCAGTATTTTCATATTTCATATTTCAAATAGTTTTGCTTGTCCAAATAAAGGGGGCAATTGGCTCGTTGCATGGACTGCGGGCCTGGATGATTTAATTTTCGCTCTAGCAATGCAATAAAAACGGATGGAATGGATGCCCTGGGTTCACATATTTGGAATATATATCGGTCATGATTAGCACACGCTTATATTCGAATTATCTGGTGTGATGTAAAGGTGATATTTATTCTCAAACCATGCAAACATTGACCCAAATCGATTCCAACTGAGCAGCCAAAATTTCTTTCTACTAAAAGGATTGGAAGGACTTACAGATCGGTTCATAAGGGATACATATATACTAGGAGGCGGCTTCAATTTAGGCAAATCCACAGAGATAGTATTCTATGAGCTTACGACAAAAATTGATAAGACGATATACGAAAAGGAGTATGCTTTATTTGCATTCGAGGACATTGACAGTTCCTGTAATTATGCCTCATTCGCGATTTATGACGCAGCAAGAAAGCATGAAATCGATCCGATGTTAACCAGTTGGGTTCTTCAAATGCTCCGAATGGAGAAACGTTCACATATTTTTGAGGATGCTGGGAGTCCTGAGTCCGCACCCAGTTGGTATCGGTTCGGACCACTTGGGAAGCAACTTACTTCCTCTTTTGTAGTCCACGGACTCCTCTTTTAGTTTTAGAAAAGAACGAAAAAATAGACTAGTCCAGGGTAGAGGGAACTCATCAGACGCTGCCTCACCTCTGCCTTGGGGTGTTTAACCCAACAAAGAGGAGTCCGTGGACTACAAAAAAGGAAGTAGCTGCTTCTCAAGTGGTCCGGTCCGTCACCAAGTGGCCTCGTTGAGGTCTGAACTTATGACGGATTTCACTTGAATATAATTCGTACCCATTGCGTGTTTGCGATTATATTTAAATGGAACGATTACCATCTGTCGTTACTTTCGGTCACGCTGCTCCCAGGGCAAAGGTGAGGTAGCGTCTGATGAGTTGCCTCTGCCCTGGACGAAAGCATCACTCAACCTTTTCGTTCTTTTTTGTCCATATATTGGTCGGCGAAAGTCTATTCAGGCAAGACGTCTTTGCTGTGGCTCCTGGAAATGGATACCTTGCTATGGCTCCTGGAGAACGGACTGCTTGAATGCGGCTCTGCAGATAATCCATAGTTGGTGCCGGCTTAACGTACTCTCCGTGAATTCTAGATAGACTGGTTTAGTTACGTTAACTAGGAGCGATAGGTAGGGTGGCGAGCGCTACTCAGGGGCTGAAATCTGGCTGGAACCAATAGTCAAGTATTTGCGAGCATATCTCGATCCGAAGCTAACGTGTAAGTATCCGGGAAAAAATATCAGAAACCTAACTTTGCTCTGCTGCCGTTATAAAAGTCCATTTTTATGTATATATTGGCTGGTGAATTAACTTGGTTAGTTGAATATGGTGTAGCTGGTACAGTACAGTTGCCTAAGGACTACTGGAGTAATGACTTCTACGACGGCTACGGCATTGGAAGCGATCCAAAATGTATCTCTTATTATTTGCAGCTGAAGTGGAAAGTCGCTAACAAAGCAAATAGGCATTATACCATCGGTGCGTTGAAAGGCAACCAGTTACACAGTTATGCGTCTATCCGAAAATCTCTTGGCAAACATTAGGTGGCTTTGACGCCTATCGGTTTATGGTTGAGAAGGCATTGTATGTTTTAATCAACAGGAAAGAAGAATGGTTGACAAATAGCCACGGACCTTTTAGGATTACTGACTTAATAATTTTCACCGAGGGCGATCGTGGAAGGCAGATTTGCATCGGGAGTGCCCTAAGAAAACGTGATTATTGAATTGATCCGATTTCACGGAAAAGTACAATCATAGTCCTTCATTGACAGCAGAAGAATGATAGCGACAAAATTCGCCGAGGAGCCGTTCAAATCTGTTCTGGCAGTCGGACAACATTACCAGCTCTGAAGCCATTTGGCGTGGAGTGCCCACCTGAAGCTATTTTTTCTTGTGTGAGTGCTACGACGCTCGAGTGCGACAGATAATGAGGAAGCTGAAAGACTGGCTTGTCAATGACCTGATTCACTAATGTGGGCCAGAGCCAGCATTTGGCATTCGGCGATCCGCGGCATTTTTACTGGCCATGAAGAATTGGGAGAAACAGGCTTTGGAAGGGGTTTTCTTAAACCACCTCATAGAAAAAATTGGGGCTGTGATCTCAGTTCTATATAGCCAAATAAGGTAGTAACGGCCCTGCACTGGATATGCATCCGTCCGGGCTCCTCAGACTTAAGGCGGAGATATTTCGTTATGATTTTCTCCAGCGAAGAATCTGTACACTCTCTCTATTTTCAGATTCGTAGAAGCCTGCGAAACCCGCAGCGGGAGCCATTTAATTGGCAACTTTATGGGATAGGACAATAGGACTAACAAAACCCTTGAATACATTGGGCTTGCTCACTAAACTAAACCATTATGACTAACTAACTTTATTAATACATATACTGCATATTTTTATGCCACTACTACTTGAATTCAAATCATCTAATCAAGAACGTATTCATGAATATATTGGAATTCGACATTAATACCATTACAACGAAAATTATATCAAGTACCCAGTAGGCATTTCAATTTTTATAAACCATTTAATGTTCAATGCCTATCATCAACGTGAACGAAATCGATTTTTTTGTATGGGGCATGTATCCCCGATGTAATTTCTCTTAATGTATGCTAAATTTGCTCGAAGTCTCTCGGGCTTGCATTGCTGCAGTTGAACCCTATTTTCCAATTTTATGTAGTCCAACCGTTTTAAATATTATAATAAAACATCATTACCCTTTGGTTTTAATATGAAGGAAGTGCTTTGTGGTTATGGAAATGTATGCATGAATTTCGATTACCCCCCACGGGTTAGCAAATGTAATGTAGATTGAAAAAGGCAATAACTTCATATTGTACTCGAACTATTTATGCATTGGGTTGATAATATGCAGGTAAAATATGAAGTGAATATGTACATACAAAATAACCATGCGTGTGCACGGATAAATGGAGTAGTCCCGAGGAACAGAGTAATTACCTTTTAAACTAGGCCATCTATTGAAAACTTTGCCAATTAGAATAAAACCTAACTTGTCACTTTAAATGGTCCTAATTATTCAAATTATTGCAACTAAATGCGCATTGTTGGATGTTTGTTCTTACGAACTTCACTAAATTGCAGCCCAACTGCTACAAAATGCAAGCTCCCTATGCAATTTCACCTGACTATATGCGGGGAATAATCAGTTCAGTAGGTCTTCGAATATTTTTTGCAATAGCACATTATATTATTCTGCCTTATCTCCATTTTCATTTCATGGTAGTCAGGAACTTATTCCATTAAGTATGGCTGATTGAAGCCTTTGAATGTATGTAGGCTATGAATCTCTTCCAGTTCATAGATTTCCATTTGCAGCTTATCTTTTTCTGGCTGTTGGTAATATACATTTGTATGAAAAGCATGTTCAGCAACAAAAATAATAACCAGATGAGCGAAGCGTTCCATTTCTGATTAAATAATATCTTTGAATGAGTCCAAGGAATGGGAAATAAAATGCGTCGAATGGTTTAGATGACTTGTTTGTTGAGTAAAGTCAATTATGTCAAATATATTTTGCAATTTGAGAAGTTGGATCATTGCTTCATCTTTTGGTAGTTTACCCGTCTGACAACTATTTGCTCAAATATTACCGACCCATTATTTACTTACAAGTGAAAGCCCTTAAAAGCATCGGTGATTCCTTGGCCTTCGAGGGTGAATAACACCTGATGACAACCGGAAGAAGGGCGTCTAAAATCGAAACGTACTTTATTTTGTTTATCTTAGAATAACGCGGTGACTGGGAGGGTGGAGTACAATGGGCCAATACGGCCTAAGTGCTCAGAAGCTGTAGCTTCTCCCCCACCACACACACGCGAGAGCGTGGACTCCACCTCTAACTTTCTTCACCCTGGGTTCGAAACCCAGCCGTCATAGAAACAAGTCCAACAAGGAATACCGGAAGCTCGATGCTTTAGGTAAAAGGTTCTGTGTTCATCTTATGTGACCAACTCTCTATGTACGCTTTTCCATTCGTACATAGCTAAGAATATAAAATATTTCTTCATATTTTGCCACACTACAAGATACACACGTATGCACACTACGAATCAAATGTATATTGTGTTCATCCTGAATAACAAGGCATTCCGTCTAACGCATCTTGGCGCATTTCCACTTTATCCTATGCACGAAAGCATATGTTACATACGCACAAACTTGTTCTACTTACTGAATACTATCCGCAAACTACGTTTGCACTCACATTTGCATACATATGCCATTCACCATTTATTTTGTATAGGCGCATCATTGTGACTTTTTTCTGATCTTTCGCTTGCATAGATTCTGAGAATGAGACCTGCTTAACTTTCCACCATACGTTCTCACTAAATTTCGTGACAATCGGTTCAGTCGTTTTCGAGTAATTCGGGTGTAACAGATAGATAGACAGATATCTATATCTTAAGAATACACACCTCCATATTCAACAGGAAACACACATCATGTGGGAAGTTTGGTGCTATGAAAATGTTGACTGCTAGGCCAAAGATGGGAAACTATTTTCTCTTTATTCGATACACCGAAATCAATGGGTGGGACGTTAAAACGCTGTCCTCCATAGATTCATCTCAACGAAGTCTTTCGAACGTTTGACCCCACGTTGGGCGCCATTAGTAATATGTAGTAGTAATGGGCTCCACAATCGAGAGCAAACATCTACGGCAGATCACATCCTTCTCATTATCGCCTTTCCAAAGGAAATCTTTTACTTTTGTGGCCAGAGGACGCTAAGAAAGTGTGGACACCCCAAAGGCCTTACTTTATAAATATGTAAGTTAGATATCGATTGATGATGTTATCCCGTGTCACCACCACGTTTTCGGACTCTATTATCTTCCTTTTTAGTTTGGTCGTTTTCCATCGACTTCGATGTTCAGACCAACCTTGTCAAATGGATTCTCGGTAGCGCGAATGAGAGAATGGCAGAGCGACAACACTGCGGATTTGAATCGGTTCTTGATACCGGAACAATTTAATAACGCTGTTTACCATTGGATGACAGCATTGATCCTAGGTATTTAAATCACTCAGTTGTGGGTAGGTCACTGATAATGGCAGTGATAGTGCCTATTTCTTTGGGATCGGTTGTCAAAAATTCTGTTTTATTCAGATTCAGTCTGAGACCAAGTGAGATGAAGCGATAATTTCATTTTTGAACAAGTCGCTCGAAATCTGGTTTGTTATGAAACGCTAGGAAAACATCATCTGCATAAAACAATGTGTAGGGTTCTGGGCATTGGATATCCCATATATTAGCCTCACACGAAGCGTTTTTGATACACCCGCCACATTTCGAACTTCACTTTTCGCATTATGATAGAGCAATTTAGACAAGCGTACGAGTTCTTCTGGCATTAGGTGTTGTCGTAAGGGATAGCAATAGAGTTCGTGCGGCAATGGGTTCGTTAAATGCTTTCTCTAAATCCAGAAATGCAATGTAAAGAGGGTGATGCATATCACGATTTTTTCTCCATGAGTAATCGCGTAACGTGTATTGCGTTCATGATACTACAGTCCTTGACAAACCCGCTTGTATAGGTTTTGGGATATCTTAGCCCACGTGATTGCCCATAGTTAAGCTGGATTTCCATTCTGGCCATGGTAATATCAGCGTTTCTTACAAAACCACAAAAAGCCCTTGCACTGTTGCAGAGTCCGGTCTGGCTGTTACAAGACATTATTTTTGAATCTGACGAAGTATGAAATATTAAACCATATTTCAATATCTGTCTATTCATCGAATTGAATATTGAATACGCATGTAGAATTGAGAAGCGCGCGCCGACAGACTATCTCTCCATATCTCCTCCATTTTCTCCACACTCACCCCGCGAGACCACTGTTCTATAATAGTATGTTTCGTGCGGCTGTTCAGTTATTGACTGTTCACTCCGCTTTGCGTAGTGTTAATTGCAGCAGCTTCCCTTCTGTGTTTCTGCTCGGATTGTGCTTCCTTTAGTCACGGGTCCACACTCTATTAGATTGCACCATGTGCTTTACCAGATTTTCCACCGGTGAACGACTATTTCACTTAGCTTCAAGATTTCCTGTTGATATTACAAAGCTTAGGAACGTGACGAGAACGTGTTTTGCATCGAAACCGTACCTATTGAGGTACCTCCTGTTCTCACCGTGCACGGTTAAGAATTGAGTCAAATCGTAATGCGTTTCACAGTAACCTCGCGTTGTCCATATACTTATGTTTGGAATATTCCGGCCATTCTTCGCCTGGCCTTTTGCTGTTTCTCATGCAGTCATTGACCTTACTCGCTCACTTGGCTTCTTTAGGCTCGCTTTCTGTTTCTCATAGAAGTCGCTTGTATCGTTTGCTTAAATATCGAAGTGCGCTTCCATGCCTGTGTGCTAGCCAGGCTCGCAAAATTAGTGGGGTTAGGGGGTTACTTACGCCCCTCATTTTATTAACAGAGCTTCCAAATGTCCTTAATCCTTAAACTTGGAAAAATAAAAAATGCCATCTGAGTCACTTTTGAAGAGCTGAAGCTTGCCGCGATCGAAAGAGAAATTCCACGAAAGAACTCATGAGATCCTCTCGCTACTCTTAGTATCTTCAGGTCATTGTAATTGAAAATGCCCCTTTTCATCCATAGAGTTTGGGATCTAAGTTGACGCTGCGGTGAGTTAATTTTAGATGAAGTTGAGATTTTTGTTCGACTTCTATAGTCAATATGATGATAGGCATCGCTGATGGATCGAATTCAAACGATGTCAGACCTGTCATTTCCAATGGCAATATTTATACGGAAATAATTAGTTGGTACTGTCACATGTGGATGCGGGTAAAGGCTGAATTTGCCAGTAGTACGGGCTGCAGAGAGAGGGCTCAGTGCCATTAATTTTGATGAGTGCTTGTCGGGCATTGATTATCGTGTTTATTTATTTATTTGTTAACGGATAATAAAAAGAGTAAACTCCAAGTTTTTACTGCCTTCAGAGGGACGCACGAGGAACAACCTTATCTATGCGCAGAACTACTGAAAGAAGTAAAATAAACCAAAGCAAGTCGGGAAACCGGAAGCTGGACACTCTAGGTATGAAAGGTTTTGTGTAATTCTTTTATAAGGATATTTGAATGCGCATTTGTCCCATTATTACGTTGCACGTAGTATATTCATATACAGAGAGAATATCCACATTCAGTCTCGAATTTGCAAAGAGGCGACAATTGTGACCTATTCTAACTTTGTTAATAATAATGCGATTTCCATCAAAGATGGTAGGATCTATGCTATATGCGATTCCATCAAAGTTGGTAGGATCTATGCTCTATGTTATACCCTACATTGTTTCGAAATTTTGTAATGCTAGAATGAACTTAAGGGGGCTTCGAAGTCAATTGCTAAAAATTATAGTAATATACTATTATTAACTTTAGCAAATGTAAAAATTAAGACAGGCTTCGGAAAGTACTAACCGATGCCTTTCATTTGATACCCCACATAACTATATTTGATGAAAAAAAATGAAAGGAAATTTTTGACCCGGTAGCTGGGAAGAAAATAGTCATGATGAACATAAAGGCCCGATTTACGAGTGCATTGTTGAATCTAATGGCGTCCGTAGTGGCGAGCGCCAATGACTTCATTTGGTGTAATCGATCTTCTGGGTTTCGCTACCAGCGCGGGGACACTGCCACTTCCACGACAGTAATGGCTTTGAAGGTCCCGCAGTATTCTTTCTACCGCGGGACATTTTTATTTTAAACCAAATCGAAATCCCCGTATCTTTCACGTGGACAACCCAAACCGGGAAGAGAAGCGGTCTTAAAAAAATTGTATGATGTCGGCTACGAAGAAAACTAATGCCGGCTCCTGAGGCGCATTTGTTTTATTTAAGTCGTACATTTATAAATAAACTTGATTTGTCCAAAAAACTTACAATCGATCAGATCGACGACAAAGGCCAACCTGACACGCTGGCGAGGTTTGGCAAGCATGTGCAGCTGGCATTAATTATATGTAAATATGTATAGAAAATAAGGCAGGTCATTCGCTGGAAAACAAGAAAAGTTTGGAGTCCTGGGAGATCGCGTTTGCAGGAGAAATCACGAGATTTATTCAAAAACAGGTCGGGAAACTAGAAGCTGGACACTTCAAGTATCAAAGGTTTTATCTTCTTCGTTGCGTAAGCTATTTTCAATGTACGTTTACTCATTCATACATACTTAATAATTCAAAATATTCCTTCACGTATTTCCATGATATACAACTGCCTCTGCCCTGGACAAAACCGTTAGTCCTTCTTTACGTAGAGGAAAAGTTGAAATGAACTCTCGCAGCTTACGTGCTGTGCGGACGGAGCTTGTCTCGACCTGAGAGAATACATATGTGGTAATGTCGATACATGTTGCTATTATAAAGCTGATGTTCGCTTATGTATTCCTAGTCCAGTGGGTTAAGGTGAGACAAAGAAGTTTTCGCTGCAAACAACTGTGTGTCTGGGTATTACCGGTGCCATGAGCACGACATCCGGCGCAGCTCTAAATGCGTTAATCAATTTGCAACCTCTGGATATATTTATTCTAAGCGTCGCAATGAAGGCAGCTCCTAGACTAATTCGCTTAATCTATGGGGAAACAATGGACATTTTGGCATAGACCATTGGAAGAGTTACTGGCAGAACTGAATGCAGCTCTTACAATGCTCTTTGATTCTCGGGTCCCCAAACATCTGTTTGGTAGAAGATATGGAGTTACCTGAAAGGTATAGAGAATTAGGAGTTCCAGAGGAACACGTGGGGGAATACATGGATGTCTTCTACACTGGGGACTCAACACAGGATTCTGGAGCTAAAGTTTACCTTTCGAATAAAAACGAGAAGTGGACTTTGGCACAATATATGGGGCATATGCGATCAAGGTGAACTACGTAATTGACGGGCGGTTCCATGGCAGGCGCATCGCAATCTGCAGCGATGGCCAGGCTGCACTCAAGACGGTGGGTGGCACCTCGAAAACCGTTCAGGAATGCATAAGCCGTTAGAACTCTATTTCTAGATTCAATACGGAGAAACTACTCTGGGTACCTGGTTACTGTGGTGAAGAGGGTAATGAAATCTTGGATGCCTTAGCAAAAGAAGTTTTAATCTTTCCCATGCCGGGACCCCAGCAATTGGAATATCAGTAGCATTGGCTAAGGCTGTCTTCATAGACTGGGAACAAGCTTTCCATATTGACAGGTGGTAGAGCCTAGATGCTGCCAGGCACACCAAACTTTTCCTGTCAGAACATAACATATATATATACCAGAAGTTTATTCTGTCGAAAACCAGGAAGACTTGAAGAAGTATCGTAGGCTTTCTGATAGGCCATGACAGGACATATGTTCAGAATAGGAATTGTACAGTATGATACGTGTCCCTCCTATAATGAGCAAGCGGAATCGATGGAACATTTGGATGTGAATACCTCATGGCTCCTCCCCCCACCACAAATACAAATACGCATAACTTTACTTTACACCCAATATTGAAAGTTAGTTTAATCTTAAAGTACGGATTAAGTATTTTTATATGATTCTCCCCATAACAATAGTTTGGTAAAAAAGATTTACATCCTCCTTGCAAATGTATAGAGGCATCTTCAATTTAAATCATCATCATCATCATCATCATCAACGGCGCAACAACCGGTATCCGGTCTAGGCCTGCCTTAATACGGAACTCCAGACATCCCGGTTTTGCGCCGAGGTCCACCAATTCGATATCCCTAAAAGCTGTCTGGCGTCCTGACCTACGCCATCGCTCCATCTTAGGCAGGGTCTGCCTCGTCTTCTTTTTCAATTTAAATCCAACGCAAAATTATGACGATCATTTTACAACCATAAGTTCGTGACGATAGGTTCAGTGGCTTTCGAGTTAGTAAAAGCCCTTCTCGCAAATAGTTGTAGACCTGCTATTTTTAAATGTTTGTTTTTCTAAAAACTCTTTACTTCACTTCAAAATATGTATCAATCCATGCTGCTTACACCTTATAAGTACTCCTTTCTTTCTTGCCACATCTACGACGACGTGTTTTTGTACACTAGAAAGTCGATTGGCAGCAAATGCAAATCTGACGTCGGCTTGTTGCTGACGGTTACCACAAGGCACGAGTTGTGGATCTGGGAATCGGTTTCTTACAGATGTCTGACTACAAGATTCCCGTCCAGGTTAGGGAGCCTTACAATTGTGCAGTGCTGTGTTCCTAAAGGTGACATTGTAATCGTGTTGCGTGATCTGAATGCCAAAGTACGCTCTGGTAACAACTTGCTCAGACATGAGATGGGGAAGCACGATCTTGGTGATAGAAACAATAATGGTGAGGGGTTTGTGGATTTGATGGTACCTTGTTCGAGTACATAGTTTGTCATAAGGTCAGTTGGGTTTCGACTGACCGATACCGTACGCCCAATCAGATCGACCATATCGCGATAAGTAGTAGATGTAGCAGTTTTCTTCTGGATGTGCGTAACAAGAGAGGCGCGGACATCGATCTAGAAAGGGATCACCATCTGATGGGCACCTACGTTCGCTCGCATATTTTATCTGCTGCTTCTAGCAGGGTTGGAGAGCTGCGACCACCCGTCCTCCCCACCAAGTTCAACATTGACCGCTTGTATATTCCAGGTGTTGTTCGACAGTGGGAGAGCCTGGGAATATCGATGAACATTGGGCCGTCATCAAAAACACTCTTTTTCGGGTGCTACGCAGTTCATCGTCACATCTCAAGGGACGTCTTAAGATCTGGCTGGCTCTGATACTGGTCGAAATCCGATCCTCCAACCAGAAAAGCAGAAGTAGAATTATTTATCGCCGCAACTGCAATTACTGCATATCTGCTATTTCCACTCGTACTGAAATCTCGGGAATGCGAGATCTTTCCCAGAGAGCGGAAGAAGGGAATGATCGTAAGATTCCAAAGCAGAGCACCAGTTTTGAATGCGACAATTAGAGCGGTATCTGCGTCCTCCGTGCAGTCGCAAAGATAATAGGTAAAGCAAGCCTAGAACGCATCAAAGAGCACTTTGAAAGCTTGATCCACAGATAGCAGGCTCCTATATTGAGATCAACACCCTACGGATCATTTTGGAACAGTGCGCGCTTCACTTGCTCTTCATCGATTCTGAGAAAGTTTTCGATAGTGTGAACAGGGAGTGGTGTATCTGGCATGTTGTAAACACGGTGGGCATTCCGGGAAAGATAAAATAATTATCAGAGTGACGTAAGATCTCAGAGGATTTTGAGGTCCAAAGCGGAGTCCGTCAGAGTTTCATTTTGTCACCGATATTATTTCTTCTTCTCATAGGTGATGTACTTTATACTGCCTTGCCCGCAGAACGTGGAGGAGTCCAATGAATGATAGTACCTTTCGTCAAACAACTCGACTAGGCTCACCACATCTATTTGCTTTCGCCGGGTCATGGACCTTGGCAAATAGCTCTGGGTTTGGAAGGATTGTCGAATAGAATTGTACTGAAGGTAAACACCTACGAAACCAAGGTTCTTAATCGGACGGGTCATCGCACTCTCCTTATCTGCAGTAATGAGCAGAGCATCGAAAGCGTTGATCAATTTACATATCTAGGAAGCGTGATTTCTGCTGACGGTGGCACTGGACTAGATGTTGCGCGATGCATTAAAAGCGCTATATCCACTTTCGCTGCCTCGTCTAAAATCTGAAAATCTAGTCATCTCAACACTAAGATTATGTTGAGGCTGTTCTGTGGCAGTGTTTTTTTCTGTGCGTTCTGTGTTATATGGAAATAGTACACATAACATAACTATGACAAACGTAGAATTTTTCTTGGCACCCGTATGCGATGTGATCGTGGGGCACAAGTGGCAGTGGATAGGTTTCATATTAAGGCGACAATTGCATTGCTGGCTACAACCAAATCAAGGTGAATGACACAATTCGGTGCAAACCACTAATTCAACAATTAAAATACCAACTATTATAAGAGTAATTGTTAGCGCGGCCGTGATGATTACTCTGATTTGACTCTAGTACTCATTCACTGCTGAGTCGAGTGGTGGACGTCTTACTGCCATTAGTGAGAGTTAAACTGCGACCTTCCGTACAGTTGGCGTTCCAACTACTGGGCTATCTGGTCACAATCTTCAACTGGTTAAATCAAATTATTAGTAGTATCATTATTATTGACGAAATTCTAGTAGGTCCAAGCTACCAATTTTGTATCAATTCACTCAAATCCAAAACGTTACATATCCTATAATTATAATGGATATGTAACATTAATATTAAAGTGAATAGTCTGACATACTAAATGTAATATATACACATCCCGACCCACATGCAAATGAGGCAGTTGCTCTACTAAATATTCTTATGTATCTATATATCTGAAGACAACATGTTCTGGGCATTATCCTCCGCAAACTAGGAACCGCTTGTTCGACAACTAAATAGCCCGGAGGAGGATGTGCAGGAAGTTTACAAAGGGCATCGATTCATCATCATCATCATCATCAACGGCGCAACAACCGGTATCCGGTCTGGGTCTCTCATAATAAGGAACTCCAGACATCTCGACTTTGTGCCGAGGTCCACCAATTCCATCTCCCTAAAAGCTGTCTGGCGTCCTGACCTACGCCATCACTCCATCTTAGGCAAGGTCTGCTTTGCCTTCTTTTTCTCCCATAGATATTGTCCTTATAGACTTTCGGGTGGGATCATCCTCATCCATACGGGTTAAGTGACCCGCCCACAGTAACCCATTGAGCCGGATTTTATCCACAACCGGACGGTCATGGTATCGCTCATAGATTTCGTCATTGTGTAGGCTACGAAATCGTCCCTCCTCATGTAGGGTGCCAAAAATTCTTCGGAGGATTGTTGGCTCGAACGCGGCCAAGTGTTCGCAATTTTTCTTGCTAAGAACCCAAGTCTCCGAGGAATACATGAGGACCGGCAAGATCATTGTCTTGTACAGTAAGAGCTTTGACCCTATGGTGAGATCTTTCGAGCGGAACAGTTTTTGTAAGCTGAAATAGGCTCTGTTGACTGGCAACAACCGTGCGCGGATTTAATCATCGTAGTTGTTATTGGTTGTGATTTTCGACCCTAGATAGGTGAAATTATCAACGGTTTCAAAGTTGTATTCTCCTATCTTTATTCTTCCCGTTTGACCAGTGCGGATTGATATTGCTCGTTGGTTGGTTTTCGGTGCTGACGTTGCCACCATACATTTTGTCTTGCCTTCGCGAATTGCCGCCTGCTCGATCTGGATGAAGGCAGTTTGTACGTCTCGGGTGGTTCTTCCCATGGTGTCGACATTGTTAGCATAGGCCAGTAGTTGGGTGAACTTAAAGAGGATCGTACCTTTTGCATTTACATCAGCATCACGGATCACTTTCTCCAGGGCCAGGCTAAAGAGGACGCATGATAGGGTATCCCTTTGTCGTTGATCGTTGTTGATGTCGAATGGTCTTGAAAGTGATCCTGCTGCTTTTATCTGGCCTCGCACATTGGTCAGAGTCAGCTTAGTCAGTCTTATTAATTTCGTCGGGAAACCGAATTCTCTCATGGCCGTGTACAGTTTTACCCTGGCTATGCTATTCTAGGCGGCTTTAAAGTCGATGAATAGATGGTGCAACTGTTGTCCATATTCCAACAGTTTTTCCATCACTTGGAGCAGAGAGAAAATCTGATCTGTTGCTGATTTGCCTGGAGTGAAGCCTCTTTGGTAGGGGCCAATTATGTTCGGGGCTATCCGGCCAACAAGGTGATACCTCAATAATTATTGCACTGTGTGATATCTCCCTTTTTATGTATGAGACAGATAATGCCTCGTTGCCAATCGTCAGGCATTGATTCGCTGTCCCATACCTTGAGCACAAGTTGATGAACCACTTGGTGATCGGTCGCCTCCATATTTAACCAATTCGGCTGTAATTCCATCGGCTCGTGGCTACTTATGATTTTTAAGCCGATGAATTGCACGGACTCTTTCTTCTATACTTGGTGGTGGTAGTATTTTTCCGTCGTCTCCAGCTGGCGGGCCCTCCAACTCGCCAATGATCTGGTTGTTCAGTAGCTCATCAAAGTACTCAACCCATCGCTCCAATATGCACATTCTGTCGGAAATCAGATTTCCTTCTTTGTCTTGGCAGGATAAGCATCGATGTGTATAAGGCTTCATCCTGCTGACTTGTTGGTAAAACTTCCGCGTTTTATGCCTACTGCGGTTGCTCCCTGTACTTTTCTAATTCAAAAACTTGTTGATTCTCCCGGGCTTCCTTTTTCCGTCTGTGAAGTCGCTTCTCCGCTCGACGGAGTTCGTGATAGGTCTCTGCGCGTGCTCGCGTTCTTTGAGTATGCAACAATATTCGGTATGCGGCATTTTTCCGTTCCATTGCTAGCTTACATTCATCGTCAAACCAGCCGTTCCGACTGCTTTTGTGGCTGGGGCCAAGTATATTTGTGGCCGTATCAATGATAACGTTCTTCAGATGGTGGTGAAGATCATTAGTTGATGATTCATCTCCAGGTCCTTTGTTGACTGCGGTTATTGCGGCATCCATTTCCCTCTTATAGGTGTCGCGAAGGGCTGTGTTGTGGATGGCTTCAGTGTTAAGTGTAATATATACACTTCACAACCCACATGCTAAGGACGCAGTTGCGCTACTAAATATTCTTATGTATACATATATCTGAAGGCAAAATGTTCTGGGCATTATCCTCCGCAAAATTAGGAACCGCTTGTTCGACAACTAAATAGCCCGAAGGGTGTGCAGGAAGATTTCAAAGGGCATCGATTGCAATGCAATAAGCTTCTAAGCTAAGTTTCGAAGTAAATTGAGCCAAGGGTTAACGTGGTGTTTTCATCATAATTTGCTAGAAAAGATTCGACTATATGTTTGCGGTTATATTTATCACTTTATTTATTGTTAACTCCTTCCACGTATCTCAAGGTTGGAAAATTTTCATGTCTGGAAAATTTCCTTCGGTTTCGGTAAATCCTATAGCCACGGTACTTCAACCCTGTTGGCAAGGATTCTACTGTCGATTGCAGTTTTGGAATCAAATGTGATCTCATTACCTGTCGATTGAATAAACGGGACAATAAAGTTGAATTTACACCACTTGTCACCAAAATCCTATGCGCTTCCAATGCATTCCTAACTCACTTTTGGGGCGACGATTAGTCTAGCAGTGGGCATAATTCTTCGAACCCTGCGTTCATTTCTTTGTGGATATGGGGTCCGTTCGACCGTCATTTTATATTAGTTTTACAGTTTAAAACTATGGCATTCATCAAGGATTTATGCCTACGTGATTCCAAAAACTTGTAAAGTACTCCTTACGACCCCCCAATCCCTAATTGATTTACCTTTGCCTCATAATAGTTCGCCCTTCTGCTAACATTGCAATATAAGAACCGAAAAGCCTTCGTCATCCTGGTCATTTAACAGAAAAACTATTAAAAAAATGTTAGTTGGAAATTGTCCATTTTCAGAAGTTTGTGAGCACACATTCACATTCTGGATATATAGGCACTACATATGTATGCATTGCACAACAATCCGAGTACTTGTGATTTCAACTAGAATTTTTATAGTATGACATTGTGTGATTGATTACGAGCCCAATTCATCTTCGCAGTCCTCATTCCTGTTTGTCTGTCTCATTTCGGCCATAGGAGGTCCCCATTCCTCAACTTCCCTGACAGGCATATGAAACGCTCAATATTTGATTGCTCGTACCACATTTGGTATTCATATTTGATGTTTGCGCTGACAATAGCACATTTTCGAGTTTCCCATCTAAATCCAATTCGCTGGCAAAGTTGAGTAGAAAATAAATTCAACATCAAGACATATACAAGAAGCTCGTGAAAATTTCTATCAACAAAAGAAGGACACCTGTTAGAGTTTCACTCGAAAACGCCGAACCGCTGGTGGAGAAAAGGATATGATGGAAGCTTAAAGTTTAGGGACACGCTTTAATGTGAACTCGAAGATGGTGGATAGGTAAAAGTAGATACTTAATTTATGGTCTTATACAATCAATTTAATTTTATCATTTTTGAAAATCACGCTTTTGATTGATGTAGGATGATACCTTTACATGTGCACTGGAGACTGACACGTGGAACGAAAGGGGATGGCAATTTGAGGGGCTGATTTGTGCGCAGGGCCTGCAATACTTGTAAAGTGTTCACGCGCGTTCTGTAAACTTTTATTTTCCCTGAAAAGCTGTACGGATCCTGGCAGGTGTTACGTTTCACTGTTTCCGAATTTTAGACAAACGATTACAATAGGTGAAGCTTGTACTATAAATTCCTAAATTAGGCACATTTTCTATTTGATGCCAAATTTCGAAATGCCCAGCGTCCTTGCGGTAAAATGTACTGATTTAGTAATAGATATAGTTTCCGTAGTTGCACTAGTGTCAGGATGTGGAATAGGTACATATTTACAACTGAATAGAAATAGGGTCGTAGATTTCTCTCATGTCATGGGCACCCTTAATTGAGTTTGACGATGTAATGCTGGACAGAAATATCTTTGCCCAACGGAATGTTGGCAGCGGTAAGTGTGGGGTAAAAGCTCGTTTCACCGTAGCTCAGACACCTCACGGTGAAAGCATCATTTCGAATTTGTATGATACTCAAAAACCGACCTCTTGCTTTAGCTTTTAAGATGCCTCACATTGAGAGTTATAAGGCGTACACTCGTGACATGATTTCCTTCCTGACGCTACCATAGTATCGCAAGACTGAAAGGCACAAATGTCAGTTGAACTTGTGCTGCCTTGTAAAACAGTACATCGCCTGTTCAATCTTTTCGATATTGTACTATAGTCTTGTGTAATTCTGTTCTAATTTCATCTCCATCTCTCTGTGAATTTTCCGATACTTCCAGGCTTGAGAGGTATGCAGGTGTTATTGGATTTGATCCTGAAAATAATGTATATCGTTGCGGGTTTGCCTGTAACAGCAACAAATGTTACAGTGTGAGGAGGCGTATTTTATTTTTATGTGTTTCTAGGTTTACGTCGAGGGTGAATAATTGATTTCAATAGTATTGCTTCTATTACTGTGTGCGCCTTAATTGCCCGTGTTCCAACATTTTCGTCATCGACTTCGGCTTATCGTCGAACCTTATTTATCGTTCTATTTAAGGCATTATATCGACCTAAATCCCTATTTCCATTTTGGTCATTAGAGCAAGTTTTTGAAAGTGTATTCAAGTGTGAAAAATCCTTCAATCAGTCGAATTGAAAATCCTATGACCCGCCACCGTTTTAATCAATACCAAGATAAATACCGTTTTGTGTTTAAGCAGAGAGGATTCTATTTTTTGTGTTTGATGAGGGATATGAAGTAATCCCGTGAAATTAAAATTCCTAAAGAATCTGAAATTGATCGTTGCGTTGGCAGTGTCAATATGTATTACGAAAAGTCAGTGGAGTGATAAAGTAAAAGTAGTAAAGTGAAGTGTATCTCTTATTTCTTTTCTCCAACCAAACTCATCTACTAAAGCGGCTTCCTTTGAACAGGGCTTTTTGATTTGGCGAAGCGGAAATTTATGTAAGTATCCCCACTCATTTCTGATAATTACAATCCTACTTACTGTAAAATAACTGAGTTACCTAGTTAACAGACGTTTAGATTTCTACAAGAATGACTATGTTATCTATATATGCCTCCTATTCACTCCTTTATCTATTCAGTCTTTCGTGTTGTTATTTTAAATGAGGTTGGTCTTCAGTTCCATTACCATTGCTCTTGCCCTTCTTCCATGCAAGTGGTATCCCTACTGCAACGCGGCAGTACAAATATCCACTACCAAGCAGGATTTGAACCCGGGACATCGAGATGGAGAGGCTGACACTCAACTACCTTGGCCGACGCATTGTCAATGTTGAATGACTCTTAGATATAAATAACTTCCATTACAGCACATTCTGGTAGAACATTCTCAACTAAAAGCGATGTTCTCCGAAATATTATTTCATATAAGATTTCAAATTTGTTATGTGCGTATTGGGAGTAGAGGAGAGAGCCAACGAACTTACTTTGGTTTCAAATGTCTCACCTTGATATCGTCATGGCTGTATTGTTTACAAATTTAGAAGAATCGTCTAAACGATGTGACATGCAATGTTACTCGGGGGCTTTTTATAACGAGCTCTACATCAATCTCGCTCCTATTCCGTAGGTTGCTAGGATTTCGTCTCTGTGGTTTTACGTTTCGTATAATCTCCAACTTTCATTTTTCTACCATATTCTTCTGTTACAAAGCCTTGAGAAACGCTTATATGTATGTGTATGTTTATCGATTTCAGTCCCCTTGATGTAATATAATTTCCAATAAATAAAACAGCTATCAAATCCCAGATTGAACAAAAGATGGATTTATTTATCTTGTGTTTGTTCACTGCAATCCGCTGATCCAGATAATGCATTAAAGCTTAATCCACCATGATTTACTGGGAAATTTAAAGCCATTCAAATTTTGCAGGTATTCTGACTATTGATGTTTTATTCTACCATGTTCGGGCAGTGAAGGGATTTAGTTGTCATTTGTATGAAAAGGCAGGATGCAGAGAAGATAGATTATATTTAATATTCAAAAAGGTTTTGGATTGGGTTTTAGTAAACACAAATGTTGCAAGCATTTGATTAAGGAAAAAGCTAGTCCAAAAATGACACGTATGGAAATCAATTTAGCCAGTGGAAGATACATTGACATTTCATTCATGCTTAACAATACCATAAAGTAGTCCTTTCAATTCTTTCTAGAGCCTCAGCTAAGTTGACCTAGGCAGTATTTTTGCTCCTACATATTCTTTGGTTTAATAATAATAATAATAATCCGGTGGCGCCGCAACAATCCATATTGGATCAGGGCCTTGAAGTGTGTCAGAACACTTCATTCAAGATCGTTAACGGTACACTACAGTAGTACACTGTAGGAGGCAATGCGATCAGCATTCAGCTCGTCCGAGATTATTACCCTGATTTCGCTCAGATACTCATTCACATCTGAGTCGACTGGTAGCCGACGTCAAATCACGATACAAATCTCACTGCCACCAATCAGATTTGAACCGCGACCTTCAATACGACAGCTTTGTGCTCCAAGCACTCAGTTATCCTTTAGTTTAAGCAAGATTAATGTACTGCGCAACAGATATTTAAAATATGAGGCCGCATTTACTATACACATAGTGAAATATCACTTAGCGCAAAAGAATTAGCGTAAGATGGTGTCACGTAATATTTACGATCGAATTGTGGGCTAGCCTGAGGTAGGGGCTGACCTTGTGGCTACAGTCTTTGGTTTGTGGAATATGCGCACAGTCTAAATAACAGCATTCTTTAACTCTAACAGGAATCCCAGCAATATAGGTTGGATGTTCTAGGCCTATGTGAAATGAGATGAGCCTCTAGAAAGTACTCCTGCCCCACTTGGCGGTGTGCTTGGAAACAAAACCGATGTTCGAATATTACTGACAACTACAGCAAGAGGCGCTCTTTTGAACCGGTACAGTGCCCTTAATTTCCGACAATTGGGATATTGGACAATGAGGCTCTACAACAATTACAGCATCTTGCACATGGTCAAAAGAGTTCTCTAATTGACTATATCACACGTATCCTTCAAGAAAAACTGCACTATTAGGTTTCTTAAAAAATTGGGCAATGCGCTGTAATTGGAGTTCTTGAAAACATGCAACATATTTGAATTGTACAGCCTTCCAAGAAACGTGATATAGATATGAATTATGTTGAGCGAGAACCGTCGGTTCGAAGCCTTGAGAATATGCAGCGTCAGTTTGCCTCTATGCTAACAAGCAAAATTGTCAGTAAATAACTTTTTTAGAACTTCCTGTACTACAAGGAAGGGACAAATTGCTCGTAGTTAGCAACACAAGTATATGGGCGACTCAGGACCACTCTATCCTCAAACGAAGAAGGCTATATTCAGGAAGTTCGTTTCCTGGTGCATCGCTTGTGGAGTTAGTGTTGCACTCAGGCCTTTGACAGGCCCATTATACTATCTCCGTAAGTGACCTATTTAATGACATCTCGCTTGCGGGGTTCGTAGAATTTTGCGAATGTAAGAACACTCTCCAGAGGCCGAGAGTGCGCAGATTCTTCGTGGAAGAAAACCTTACCGAGGTGTATTCATCTGAGATCTGAGGGGCCCGGCTGCTACATATGAAGTGCAGGACCTTCTCTTCCTCCACTTCACATTGACTGCATATAGCCAAAACCACCACTCCCCGGTTCTTTCACAAGGATTTTCGCCTGCCGGCAAAAGTTAAAGTTTCTCCACTTGGCTGCAAGAATCCTTGCACTTTCATTCCTAAGAGTCGACTTCCATGACCGGATGCCAAAAGCTGGTTCTTGCCCCATCATTATAGACCCAGATTCTTTCCTTATTATTACCAGTGATGTTTGAGTGCCCTGGCACCCATAACAGAAATGTTTCGTGCAGTTGGCCAAGCTTCAGCAGGAACTGGTGGTAACTCTACACCACATGGTTGGATGTGTTGTTGCTGTTTAATGTTAATAATGCTGTCCAACTGTCGGAACAGATTCGAATGGTGCGATCCCGCCATTTCTGTCGGAAGCATTCCGCAGCTGCCAATGTAATGGCGTATATCCTTGCCTGGAATATGGTTGTAGGGGTTGGGCCATTACAATAATTAGAATACCCGAGAATACCCCTGCGGGCGATCCATCAATCCACGACTGGCCCGTCGGTGAGGATTATTAAGTCTGTAATCCGAAAAGACACATGGCCATTAACGTCCATTCTTGTATTGTGGTTATTAAGACAGAGTATGGCTTTTCAGAGACAATTCTGGAAATCATATGTTCGGTTGGCATCAGAGCCACTAGATGGTTATCAAGACATTTCCAGATGCACGCAAGACCGTATGATTCGCCGTCTTTCTACGGGGCAATGGTATCATGTCTTCATGTGTCGTTAGCTACTTTCCTTTTCACACACACACAAATTAATGGGGGGTAGATTTAGGATAGCTTCAAGTGGCACTGTCGGCGTAGTACTCATTGCGCCAGTAATACCAAGGCAACTAGGTATTTGCATCTGCGAAAGCTGCTTCCTGCTATTCGTATTGATCAGTCTCCACCACCAAACGTTGCATGCGTACGTCAAAATGACCTTTATTATGGATGTATATGTAATGAACCCGGTGCGGTGAAAGTCTTCATGGGTTACCTATCGCACCCCTAAAGCACCAGAGTAATCTGTAGGGTTTCTTATATTTCTTCCGGAAATGGTGCTTTCACGTTAATTGAGTCGAGTTGTACTTCCAAATACTTGTCTTCTACAATGTCGTTTTTTTATACGCAGGGTGGAGCCCTCTAGTTATCTGCGTCTACAGTGTGTATTTTCCAAACATTGTTGTTTGGATCAATTAAAGAGCACTCCTTTATCATGGCTGTCAACAGTAGGCTTTTAACTTTCAAGTGCTTATTGATTTCGCTAATATTAATCGGCGATGTTTATTATATTTCTCGCAGGACTCTGCGTAATGATGTCCAATAACGAGTCTGCCTTTCGAGTCGAAGATCTTTTCATGTTTGCAAAAACCAGTCACTTTATCTAGCCATTTTTTTTTCATCTGTGTGGTAATTTTTAGTTCATTTACACTAGGGCTTCGCGACTTCGTTCGGAGTGAACTAGTCTGAGTTGTCCTATTAAGGACTTCATTTTCCTGTTATAGTTCTTTAATTTGCGAGCTAATCTCTAATGTAAGTTTCTACCCTGGAGCTACTACTAAAAGGGTCGATCAAATGCAATACAAGGTGCGCCCCAGAATCCATAGAACCAACCTCCAGACAGGGTGGATTTCCAAATACAACTGGTCTCCCACCAGGCGTATACAATCAATTATTTTGTTCAATTGCAATTGGGTGGGTGCAATTTATATCTCTTGCCAGGTTTAGCGGTTTCTGCATCAGAGTGTGCACCGGGGCGCCGCTCACGTTTGTTCACTACACGACTGTTGTCTAATGGTTAACCAGGGCTACCAATGGGATGTGCGAGTCTACTTGGTCTAGACATAAGCAAAGATCGTTACTGTCCTTTACCGAGTTAAAGGCGATCAGGAACTTAGCCTTTATACGGGAACTTATTTAACTCCTAACTTATTGGTTACACATATCAGAAAATGTTTTTTGATGCTATCCAGAATTGTAGATCTGGTTGTATTATTGCAGATGACACGATTCTACTACCGCTTGGGCGAAGGCGAATTTTTTAGACGGATTGTTTGACAATTATACACATTCACCATACCAGACTCAAATCCGTTATTAGTTTGACTGGAAGTTTGTGAAAACACTTGCAACTTTGAATTACGCGGCAGAGACAGTTTCAAGAATTGCATGCATCCAGAATTCGATTATTATTTTCTTCTGATCATCGGTGTAAGCTTTAACGAAACGACCTAGTTAGTAAGTCAGATGATTCTTACGGGGTGGCTGTACGGGACCGAAACGTTTTTTTTTCCAATAATATAGATGGGGGTATCACCAAAGGTTATTGCATGTTCTCGAAAGATGTGAAAGCATTCTTTGATTCTAGCTTTCTAATGATGGATTACTCTTGAAACATTTAAATTGGAATTAATTTAGTCCAATCCAGTGACCTAGAGTAACGAAATGAACCAAAGGTCTATAAACGCGTGCATAGCCCTGGAATGTAATAAGGGAGCCAGTTACTATTACTATTCGGGAAAATATACATATCTACTTGTCAAGAACAAGTTTCGTGCTTGAAATAATTTTCCCTCTAAAGAATGATTGGATCACCATTCGATTATTCTGCATTTGGGTTTATGGCGTACCTAGTTACTACTGACAAAAGGGATACCCTACTGGCAGAGATTTGGAGACGCGCCGCCAGTAATTTACAAAAAATCAACTTTATTCACATTGCATTTTATTTATAGTTCTGTAAAAGTGTGGCAATTCCTTTCATTGTTATACATTGTACGAAGTATGTATTGTTTATTGGATTGATTTGTAAATATGAAGAGACAAATCGTTCGTTGGCAATCCAGCTCGCATTGGGCTGTGAGAGTGACATGCGGATAATTCCAAACAAAGAAGTATTGTCCCATTGTCAAGATTGTATCCATGCAAAGTATCATCATTTCAAACACGATGTGGGTGACAATAGGCGAAATATAATCGCAACTCAGTTTTGGGCTGTTTCTGCTTCGGGAGCTCTCATAGTATGAAAGAAAAAATCAGAATCTGTGAAATATTAATAATTAAGCAATAGATAGATACGTACTTAGCGTTTTAAATGGAACAATCGCTCTAATGTATTCTCTCGCCAAGTACTTATTAGAGACCCTTTTCGAGTTTTAGGCATCAACAATCTCTCCTAGTATTAAAGATCGTTAATAAAATATTATTGAGAACTATGGGAACCAAGATGTAATGCAGTGGAACTTACAACATAAAAGGTTCTGTATTTCCTTATGTGAGAAACTTTTAGTGCGTTACAGTTGCACTTGCATAATAGTTTAAAATGCAACTACGTCAGCAGCTATTTACACAAATAATTTGTTCTTCAAAGTACTCTGTCGATTACACCTAATTCCATACGTTTCACACTAAGAGCTCAACATTATCAACAAACATGAAGAAGTTCTTATTTATAAATACTTACATATTACAGCCCTAGATAATGTTCACGGTAAACAAACATTGCCTATTACCTATTTCCGATTTACTTCGTGCATAAAAGTATACATATAGGGGGGCCAATATAGACTCGGACCACTATCTCTTTGGCATGGTGTTCCGAGCTCGAATTACGACACCACCTACAAATCCCCTCTGACAATCAGGTGAGAGTGAATACTGAAGCCACCCAGGACACAGTTCTCCGCAACACCTGTAAGAGGGAAATGGATCCCGCCATAACCGCAGTCAACAGAGATCTTGGAGAAGAAGCATCAACTAATAGTCTTCACAACCATCTGAAGAACGTTATCATTGATACGGCCACGTAGATACTTGGCCCCAGCCGCCAAAAAAGTCGGAACGGCTGGTTTGACGAAGAATGTAAGCTAGCAACGGAACGGAAGAATGACGCATACCGACTATCGTTGCATTCTCAAAGAACACGGGCACGCGCAGAGACTTATCACGAACTCCGTCGAGCGGAGAAGCGACTTCACAGCCGGAAAAAGGAAGCCCGGGAGAACCAACAAGTCTGTGAACTAGGAAAATACAGGTAGTAACCGCACCAGGCGCGGAAGTTTTACAAACAAGCCAGCAGGATGGAGCCTTATACACCTCGACGCTCATCCTGCCGAGAGAAAGGGGAAATCTGATTTCCGACAGAATGGGCATGGAGCGATGGGTTGAGTACTTTGATGAGCTACTGAACAACCAGAACATCGGCGAGTTGGAGGTCCTGTCAACTGAAGACGACGGAAAAATACTGCCACCACCAAGTATAGGAGAAATAGTCCGTGGAATTCATCGGCTTAAAAATCATAAGTGGCTAAGAACCGATGGAATTACAGCCGAATTGGTTAAATATGGAGGCGACCAATTACACCAAGTGGTTCATCAACTTGTGCTCAAAGTGTGGGACAGCGAATCAATGTCTGATGATTGGCAGCGAGGCATTATCTATCTCATACATAAAAAGGGAGATATCACACGGTGCAGTAATTATAGAGGTATCATGTTGCTGAGTACCCTCTATAAGATCTTGCTAGGCTGGATAGCCCCATACGCTCAGAACATCATTGGCCTATACCAAAGAGGCTTCACTCCAGGCAAATCAGCAACAGATCAGATTTTCTCTCTGCGGCAACCGATGGAAAAACTGTTGGAATATGGACATCAGTTGCACCATCTATTTCTCGACTTTAATGCGGCCTACGATAGCATAGTCAGGGTAAAACTGTACACGATGATGAGAGAATTCTGTATCCCGACGAAATTGATAAGAACGACTAGGCTGTGACTCTGACCAATGTGCGAGGCTAGATAAAAGCAGCAGGATCACTCTCAAAACCACTCGACATCAACAACGGTCTACGGTAAGGGGATACCCTATCATGTGTCCTCTTTAACCTGGCCCTAGAGAAAGTAATCCGTGATACTGAGGTAAATGCAAGAGGTACAATCCTCTTTAACTCCACCAAACTACTGGCCTATGCTCACGATATCGACATCATGGGAAGAACGACCAGAGACGTAGAAACTGCTTTCATCTAGATCGAGCAGGCAGCGCGCGATCTTGGGCTGCACATCAATGAAGGCAAGACAAGATATATGGTGGCAACGTCACCAACCGATAACATCGCACTGGTCAAACAAGAAGAATAAAGATAGGAGACTACAACTTTGAGACCGTTGATAATTTCTCCTATCTGGGGTCGAAAATCACAACCGATAACAGTTACGACAATGAAATCCGTGCACGGTTGTTGTCAGTCAACAGAGCCTATTTCAGCTTACAAAAACTGTTCCGCTCGCAACGTTTCACCATAGGATCAAGGCTCTTACTGTAAAAGACAATGATCTTGCCAGTCCTCATGTATTCTTCGGAGACTTGGGTTCTTAGCAAGAAGAATTGCGAACTCTTGGCCGCGTTCGAGAGAAGAATACTCTGAAGAATGTTTGGCCCCTACATGGGGATGGACGATTCCGTAGCCTACGTAACGACGAAATCTATGAGCGATACCATGACCGTATGGTTGTGGATAAAATCCGGCCTTAATCCGTATGGATGAGGATGATCCTGTCAGGAAAGTCTATAAGGGCAATATCTATGGTAGGAAAAGAAGACGAGGCAGACCCTGCCTAAGATGGAGCGATGGCGTAGGTCAGGACGCCAGACAGCTTTTAGGGAGATGGAATTGGTGGACCTCGGCACAAAGCCGAGATATCTGGAGTTTCTTATTATGACAGGCCCAGATTGAATGCCGGTTGTTGCGCCTTTGATGATAATAATAAAAGTATACGTATGTACGTATATTGAATACCGCTTGCTCCATGTACAAATATATCTATTAGGCACTATTTGAAAGCTTCATTCACCTACACATATAAATACATGCATACCTATGTCTCGAGTAATTGATATTGATATATAAATGATTAAAAACTAAAAAATTGTAACTAACTTGAAGTGTACGGATAGCTGGGTGGTTAGAGCAAAGGGCTGTCGTACTGAATGTCTCAAAGCTATGCCTTATGTTATCCCTTATTCTAGCATGAATTTAAGGGGGGTTTGCGGATAAATTTCTAAAATATACTAATATATTATTATTAGCTTTATTTGTGCAGATATCGGAACGGGATACATTTTGAGGCCTAGAGGCCTAGATTCCCCTACTTTTCACTTAATATCAAATATGGGACCAGTTTACAAAAGTACTAATGGAGCCCTTTCATTTAATATCGCCACATTCTGCGAAAAAAAATTTGCGCCCTCCATTCATACAAAACTTGACACAACACGGCGCTACTTACTGCTTGTGAACGAAACAACAGACCACACGCTCTTACCAATTTTTGTGATAATCGGTCTAGCCGTTTCCGATCGGGTGTGGCAGATAGATAAACAGACGGACAGACAGATATCGACTCGATTCTAATAGGGTTTTGTTTCATACAAAACCTGAAAAATATATCACATTGGATCTGTATTATATTAGCGCAGGTCAAATTCCCGTTGTATTTTCTGAACAGTAGAGAACGTTGAATAATTTCAGCTTCTCCAGAACACTTACTTACATACATATATTTTTTCTTGGATTGGCAGTTCCAATAATTTGATGAGCTATTGGAACTGCCAATCCACTCCATTGTCGGCGTTGTCCCTCTAATCCAATATACTTTTGGGTATTTAACTGCGGAAATGATTAACCTATTAAGAATTCCACTGTGGGACCATTAAATAAAAGAGCCAACACAAACGGTACTTGTATAAAATCTGCATAATAACATGTAGTTAACGAGCGGTCCACCATATATTACCTTTGCAGAGGCTAGGTGAATTGTAGATAATGCATGCTTTAAATCCCACTATCGCCGTGCTTCCCACTTGTGGGCTTATTAGCCTTTATTTTCCATTTCAATGCATAGTATGCATGATAGTATCTTGAGAGCATTATTCAGATAAATCTCCATATGCAGTTTCATCCTTTGGTGACATTAAAATTTCATATTGTATGCACTCGTATATGTTTGGTACTGGCACTCAAGGAGTCTTTTAGGCTACAGGGCTAACATCAGCTTTTACATTCGTCTATGATTCTGTGCAGTGTTGCTGAATCCAATTTCGCAATAATGCAACGAACAAACAACGACTGAACTTTGTCGTTTTTGTCCTTTGCACAATTGCGTTACACAATACAATAAAGGCGGAAGTGTAAGTCCTGTGTAGGCTGAGGATAATATGCGGAGCGCTTGGGTCATTTGTTATTAGAACTTTTGTATTGTTCACGACTCAGTGGTGTAAAATTCAATTCTCATCTGAGTGGACGGAAATTGTGCATTGAGGAGGAAAGATTGAGGGCTTATGCACTCATTACGAACTCCCCCATATCTTATTCTAAGGGAATAGTTATGAAAATTGTTGGGTATTAGCCAGTTGGTCGATTATAATGTGAGGGTGGAACGGCATTGGTGAAAGGTCGTTTAGGAATGAAATCCTTTTTCATAAATATCAACCCTTCTGGAATATTATTAAAATTTTAAAAAACAAGAACAAAAATATCCCATATGCCCAGCGCTTCAAAGAGCGAAATATTTGCTACAAAAAGTGAAAAACCGAACCACTTGGCAAAGATATTTGTTTTGTGAAAATTTTCACCTTTATTATGTGGAACCAGAATTCTATGTTGAAAGCGAAATCTTAGGATCTGAAAGAGTTCCCAAGCGTATTAACATTCGAATCGTCTCCATAAAAACAAAGAATTTAAGGGACGTAATTGAACCAACCAAACCAAAACCGTCCGCGGGCTTTGTTAACATCACCAACATATGCCTTAGAAAAATGCCGAAAAAAGCGTGCATATCTTCTCTTCTCGCAAGTTTGCGAAAGTCATCTCGATTTTAAAACCGCAAAACGTCCACATATGGCAAGTGAATATAGATATAGAAGTCTCCTCAGCACTTTATTGATATCATTCGAAAAGACCAATAAATAGCGTCTATCGGACTACGTCGAGAGTAAAAAATTGATACTAAATGAGCAACTTGGATTTCGGCAAAAATGTTCAACAATTCACCGGTTGGTGAGGGTTAGAAAATGTGTAAAATCGTCATTCGATGGCATTAATATTTCTAGACATAGAAAAGGCCTTCGGCAGGGTCTGGCACAAGGGTTTGATCTATAAACTGAAAAAGATTAATTGTCCTTTGTATATTATGGTAAGTCCGAAAAGCTGAGTGGTTAGAGCACAAGGCTGTCGTACGGAATGAGTGAGTACCTGAGTCGAATCAGGGTAATAATCTCGGGCGAGCGCAATGCTGACGACATTGCCTTCTACAGTGTACTGTAGCGTACCGTTACGGTCTTAAATGAAGTGCTCTAACACACTTCAAGGCCCTGATCCAATATGGATTGTTGCGCCAACGATTATTATTATTATTTCCAAGTTATCACAACCTCGGCAGATGCCGGGTTTTACCTAATACTAGCACTAAGCGCCAAGCATTTAGGCCAAGGGGCGCTGGTGGTGGTGGCCGGTGGTAGGTTAATGGGAGAATCCGTCGAGAACTCTCCGCAACATCGAGCACGTATGGAAAATGGTGTACTTCTACATGGTTTGAACCAGACTGTGCGAAAGTCCCAGGACATCAAGGGAAAGCATTATTAATAATAATCTTTCCGGGAGTCAGATTATTAAGGCAGTCCCACCAGGATCACTTTACTTCATATATACGCAGGACTTCCCCCGGCAGAAAAATGTAAATTTTGCAATACTTGTCGATGATATTGCGATTTATGCAACTAATTCCACCTATCCAGAAGTTAAGATATCAATACAAAATTCAATGATGATCATATCAGAATTTTATAAGAAGTGGAAAATAAAAATTAACAAAGAAAAGACACAGGCCGTTTATTTGACAGAACGCAAATCCGCTCCTTATGTGCCTATTGCAGATTTATACATATGCGGTCACTATATTAAATGGAGCGACCAGCAACGTGACGGGACGAAATTTTGTAAATTTTTATTTTTTTGTTATTGATTTTGATTGAAAATACATCCGAAAATATGTGATAAGAATATGAAAGTCATATTCGATTTTAAAAATGGGTAGCCAGCGTATAAAGTATGGCGGCTCAAAGCCGCATTTTGAGCCTCGTACTTCTTGTATCGAGCCTTTCTTTTCAAAACGTCTGCTTTATATATGATTGGTACACATCCTCGTTTTTAGAAGGGAACACTTTGGAATCTGGTTTTCCCGATTATGATTCGGCTTTTGTACTGAAAAGTCACTTCTGTCAATACTGTAATAAATTTTTCGGGTTGGCGTGGAGGAAAAACACTTGACCATTCGCTTTGAAATTTTAATAAGTCATTTGATTAACATTAAGTTTTTTGGCGCTAAAAAGTGAAAAATTGTGGCCATTTTGTAATTTTTTGGTTAAATTTTTTGATTGTGGTGCATTGTATAGAGAATCTCCTACCAATTAACACCTGGTTTGTTGTTTTGTTTTTTTCAGTCATTTCCATGAGCCAAAATCACCAACGCCGCCAATCTTTCACGTTTCATTAAAAAATCTGTAGCAAACGATAAGCAGCAAGGAAAATGACATAAATCTTTTCTTTAAAACTCATCAAAATATCTCTTTTTTTTCAAAAAATAAACCACTTGAAAAAGTAAAAAAATCAAAATTTGAACCGGATCCTTTAAGTATCAAGGATTTACATTTGGGAATTCTTTAACTAACAAACAAACAAAACAAACAAAATTGATAATTTAATTGAAATTCTATACCCACTTATTGATAGAAGTTCTCATTTCAGCAAAGAAAATAAGCTATTATTATTTAAAATGATCTTCCCGTCAGTATTATTGTATGGAGCTAAACTAACAAGTGCTCAAAATAAAATCCTAAAAATGATGTTAAATCATTCTAAAGTCTATAGCATAAAAGCGCTGTGCTTCCCAGTTAAGGTTGATTTATTACATATAAAATTGGATAAATAAACGAAAAAAATGTATGGCGGTTTTTCTCCAGTAAACAACCCTCTAATAATATTTTCTTTATGGGTGGAGGTGGAAATCTTAAAAAGACGCTGCTGCGTAAGGGGGTGGGGTTCTTATCCACTAGAACCACCCGCACTTCTCCGCCTATATCCTCGCGGGACCACTGTGAAGTATTACTTCGCGAGGAGGGCCCCGGTTCACATCAGCACAAGTAAGTCACGCGTCCGTTCCGCTTTTCGGGCTCGATCCAGTTCCTGCAGCTATTCTTGTATCGCAGTTACTGTTGCGTTTATCGCACTCTAATTTCCTTCCGGTTCACTATCTCCCCCATAAAATTGTGGGGTCTGATAACTACACGTTAAACATTCCTCTTTCATTCGTGAATCTAGGACAATGAAACATAACATGCCCCTTGTCCCATAAGGAACTGTGTTGGATGGTAATTCAACTCTCCCTGGTTCCGCTCGACCCATTTCTAAATATACGAGATCAGTGCATATGTCCTTTCTCGGAATTATCCCACCGTTGCTGCCATTTCCTGTACAGCTCCTTCCTAGTGGCTTTTCGGAAGCTCGCAGTCACTTCGACCGGATTCATCTCCGCGATGACACACACTGCCTTACCGGATACTGTCCTATATGCGAGGTTGGCCGGTATGCCGAACTTACCCTTATCTGATTCATTGTGTTATCCAGTGCGTACGGCTAGAAAGGAGCGGCGTATAGCAGAATGGATTTCACCACCCCTGCGATAAGCAACCGGCGACTAGATTTTTGCCTTCCAATATTTGGCATCATTCTTGCTAGAAATGAGCTGATCTTGCCGTGTATTCGCGCATAATCTAGGTACCACTTGAGGCTTAATTTGGAATAGATCATTATCCCCAGGTATCTAATTATCAATTTTGAATCGAGTTCGTGATTACCAACCTTGATTTTAACAGTACTAGAACCGCCTCCCTCTTATCTTTCGCCAGGTCCAGTTTTATCATTTGGAGCCATGCTTTGATGGCATGAATGGTTTTACTTCCATACAATTCCACGTCCTAGGGGTATTTCGCAACTAGTACCACCGCAGATCGTCTGCAAAACAAATCAATGTTGGGTTCCTGGGCACGCGAAGGCCGAGCACTCCGTCATACATTATGTGCCACGGTAGAAGCCCCAGTACGGATCCTTGGGAAATACTTGCTATCAAAAAAAATATTCCTTCGACCCGTTGTCCGTCTCGTACCAAAGAAGTCTCTCCGAGAGGTAATTCTCGTAGCTAACTCTTGACATCCAGTTTCGCCAGAGTGCCCTTAATCCAACCCCGCTGAGTTACAGGCAATTCCAACATCCAGCGTCACCATCGCGCAGCAAAACATTCCTTCTGCCATGCACGAAATGCACAAATCTGCTTATGAACCAAGCGGGCTTGATTGTAGCAGCCAATTTCAGGACTTTGTTCGGAATCCCATCCAATCTTCGAGCCTTGTTAATTCGTCCACAAACTCCTCGTCGTTCCTCCTCGGCTATCCCGGGAATTGTGAACACGTGCTGTTGCACCGTTGATTGAGGTCCACTTCCTTCATGGTGGGGGAAAAAGATTCCGATTATTTTGAACAAGAGTTGCGCACATGTCACTTGGGGTGACTTTTGCCCACAAATCTTGCTCATTACAACCTTGTACGTAGCACTCCACGGGTATGTCAGATCGATGATCGAGTCTAGCCCTCTGGCTCGAAAGCGGAGCACTCATCCACGTTGTCTACTTTGCGAAGGTTTTAAGCAGGATTTGGCCTGTAGATATGGACGCAGCTGACTTTTGCCCTTACAAAATTGGCTCCCGGGAATGCCATCGTTTCTTGAATGGCTTGCCGTCCGCATGCTCATATCGCTTCCGATGAGTCACATATTACTTCCACGTCCACATTCGACTCTCGAATGATTTGCGACAGCTGCCTCACAGTGGTTGAGGTTAATTTGTATCAACATCATTTAGTCCAACGATTCAGCTTGAGCTTAGTCCTACGATTTAGGTTGAATTGTTCCGCGTAAACTATATTTGCCGTGGTTGCTTGCCTTTAAGCGAGAACGAAGCTTCCTTTTCCTTATTGTCGAAGGGTTTCTATCAAAATTATATATTTTCATATAGCTTACTATAGGAGATAAACTGTAATATTTGAAACCTGAACAGCGCCCTGATAAACTTTGCTTTTCTTTTCCTCTTTCTTATATTTATTTCGTTAATGAATACATGAGAAATCAAATGAATGAGCTTAGCCAGTTTTGAAATATATTTTTGGTAGCATCATCCTCCGCTTTTTCCTAAAATCTAGGAAACGACTTATAGGTGAAACTAAACCTAGTTTTACTTTCATATTCGAAAAGCAAATATCTGCAATTCACCGTTTATCTATCTTTAGCTTAAATTATTGAATATTGGTTATTGCTGAGAATAAAATGTTGTCATGGCTTTTCTTTTAGAAAAATATCTTTAGTTAAAATATTTTTTATTATTAAAATTATTAACAGCTATATTTTCTTATAATATTTATTTTAATGAAGTACATTTCACTGTTAGGTTTCCTTTCTTTTTAGGAAACTTAATTTAAAACTCCTACGAGAATGACAACTTGAATCTGCAATTCAATTATTTTTTTAAAATTTTTTGAAATGTCAAAATGAGCAGACATGGCACAGAGTAACCATGTGAGGTAGTCCTGCTCTTTTTAACTGGCCTTGTGGCCGGTCGCGCTGTCTCTGAGTGCCCGGTACCGCTCCGCTACAGAACACCGCGCCCAACTGAAACCTAGGGGTTTCGACGAGCCGTGGCGAGGCTACCGTCGGATGTTAAAACGAACACACCCTCTCGCTTTCTTTCACTGCCATCTGCTTCTTAGAAGAAAGGCTTCAGTCTGTCTAAGGAAATCCCCTTGGACCTGTCACCGACGTGCAGGCTGAACAAGTGCTTCCCAAGCTGAGGACTCTATAGGGGTCTTCGTATGGTGGCTGCAAGACTGCAGCGGAAGGCATCAGTCCTCATCAGAACGTGAGTACAAACCTCCCCGGGGCTGTGGACGGGCTGCGTGTGATGAGATGGCGGAGATGCCTTTAATCTGTGAACCGCCTCTCTTTTTTGTCGAAGACCAGGTTGCCAGGGAGTCGAAGGTTCTCCAGGTCAGCTGGACTGGCAGCAAACTATTCTTGGACGGCTGTACCGAGCCTAAGTAAAAAGAAACGCAAGATTTGCGGCCAGGATGGCCCGTCGTGCGCCGTATTGGCTGCGTTCAGCGTTTGATGGCAACGTTCTAGCATCCAATTGGATTGCGTATGCAGTTGCCGTTGACGTTTAAATCTCAGAAGCTATTCCCTACCTTCTTCCCAGCCTGTCTACTGACTTTATGCTTTTGGCACGCGATGCACTCTCTGGCCCAAGAATTCACGTCCTTGCTCATGGACGGCCAAAAATACTTGCTAGAGGCTAGTTCATTCGTTGCCCGATTGCCAGGGTGTGCAAGATGGTGCACCGAACAAAACACTTCCTTACGGAAAGCGGCTGTAATATATGGCCTAGGTCCATTTGCAGAGATCTCGCAGTAGACAGAGGAATGTAAGTGGAAGATAGGGAACTCGTTGAACTTGTATTTGGAGTCCGATTATAGACTCTGGAGAATTATGTCATCGACCGCGGGTGGGATGTTGATTTTGAAGATCTGGGATATAGCGGCTAAGTTGTCTTTATCGGACACATGTTAAACTGGCTGATGTAGGTTAAGTGCCGAAGTTGGCGAGGACCCTTTATGATCTGTGAAGTGCTTAATACTCAGATGAGTAGTTAGTAATTTATGATGATAAGCGCTGTAATTCCACTGAGCGGGATTCAATTGTTTCGAGAAGAAATCCAATGCGAGTTTTGATTCACCCTTTGGTGCAGAGCAACGCTTACTGCAGTGTCTGAGGCATCAGCGAACACGGCGAGAGGTACATTTTGTTGAGGAAGCGACAAAAGAGTAGCGGCTACCAGTTGTTGCTTGGTGGTTTTATATGCTCGGATGGCTTCTGTAGACCACACAAACCATTCGTGAATCCTTCCTTTTAGGACTAGACAGGAAGGCGTTAAGTAATGCTTAGTGATGAGCAACTTTCGCTATGAAAGGACGGTAGAAGTTTACCATGCCTAAGGACCGTTTAAGGTGTTTAATCGTTTTTGGCAGCGAAAAGGTTGCGGTTGCTTGCACCTTTTCTGGGTTGTGCTGAATGCCGTAAGGGGTGATAGAATTTTCGTTTGTCAACGTTGAGAATTATGCCACTTTCAAAAAGCGTTGAAAAATGCATTTTAGATGGGTCAAATGCTTGGACTCGGTGGAAGTTGCGCCCAGAACGTTATCGAAGTAGACAAAACAGAAGTCTAAGTTTCGTACTACTGAGGGAATGAGTCTCTAGAAGGCTTGCGCCGTATTGCACAGTCCAAACGTCATTCGTGTGAGCTCGAACAGTTCAAAAGGTATGCGAACTGCCCCTTTCGGAATAACTTCGGGTACTACATGGATTTGATGGTACGGCTTGGCGAGATTGGAGGTTGAAAATGACAGTTTGCGAAATAATGCGCAAATCTTGAGTAGAATGGAATATTGGTTAGGAGTAGTCTGAATATTCAGGCGTCTACATTCTCCACAAGGTCGCCATTCGCTATTGGGCTTGGGGAGCAAATGGAGTGGAGATGACCAACAGTTTTCGAAAGAGTTACATACATCCTTCTTAAGTAGCTATTCTAACACTTTCCACGCAACAGAAAGCTTCTGGGTTAATAGAGGACGCTCCTTCGAGAAGACAAGGGAAACAATAGCGTCAATGTGGTGCTGGACATCATGTTTGACTGACTAAGAGAGACTACATTCGATAGTAATGTTGCGATTTTTTTTTGGAGAAGTACGCGAATGCGTGGATCAACAACGTCCTCAAAAATGATGCAGAGCATGTTACTGTCAGAACAGGTTGACATTTTTCCTGAGGACCGAAGAAAGGTGTTATGTCTATCAGGAAGCTACGCTGCATAATTACCAGTATTCCATAGTGATATAGGAATCCTGCGCCTAATATGGGGACACTGATGTCAGGCAAAATACAGTACCACGAGAAGGTCTTACGCAAGCCAATACTCACACCAACTTGCCTGTAGCCGTAAATTACGATGGGCGTGGACGTCGCTGCCATTAATTTTAACTGCTGGAAAAATAGTTTGATGGGTCTGGAAACGGGGAGGGTCGAGAATTCCGTGCTTGTGTCTACAAGATAACTGCACTGTAAGGCGACGTGCTGCTATACGCGCGCACACCCTAGCGAACTCAGGTTTTTTCTTTGAATCGCGATAAAAATGCATGAGGTGGTACATTTCGTGGCTTGAACCGCAAACCTACGGTGGTATCAGCACACGCCTGAGCTCGATGCGGATCGCGGCGCGTTGCTACTCGAATGCCTTTTTCTCGAGGCAGCAGTTGAACGAGTTCGAGGTCACTCTTTCGAACGCAATGCATCTACCGCCACCGTCAGTGTGGCCACGCTGTTCGTAAGAGTAACGCCAATTACCTCCGAAATTCCATCACGTCGGCGGAAGAGACCGCGAGGCGTGCGTGCACCTCGTTTATCTTATCGGCTGTCGCGCCGAACACCTCAAGGGAACCGCCATCGGCACACGCTAGGACTGTCTGCGTGCCTTCCGGCAATCGTTGAAGCCACAAGGACTTTAGGAGCTCCGAGCCGACCTTTTCCGCTCCCCTGGTTTGGGAAATCAACCAGCTGCCACGGTGTGCGGTTGCCAGGCGTTTCTTCTTCTTTTTCTTCAGCCTTTGTCCCGTTCACAAGCGGGGTCGGCTCGTCGTTATCGGCTTCGCCATTTGGCTCTATCGAATGCCTGATCTGGGTGCAATCTCGAGGCTTTAAAATCCCCATCCAGCCTATCAAGCCACCGTTGCTTAGGTCTGCCTTTTGGTCGTTTACCATCGACTTCGAAGTTCAGACCAATCTTTGCAAGTGAATTCTCGTTTGCACGAATTGCGTGACCATATGTATGTAACAAGTGATTGAACTTGACTATCTCACTTACTGACAAGCTCCTGATAAGCTGGTAAACGAGCGTAAGAGCACCAGCTTAGTACGTCGACCACGAGCGCGACGGATTCCTCATCCAGGTCAACTAGGGTGTGATTTGTGACGCCCGCTAGCGCGAATTGTGTCTCCAGTTGGAGACACCACGCCTCTAAGGTTTCGCCGCCAAAACGGTGACACCCTAACCAACTGTGTTAATTAGTTTACAAAGAATTGAAATTGAATTTAATCCGTTATCCACCCGTTTCCACAAGTCCGCAGTTGTCACCAAGATGCGGGCATTGCCCGCAATGTACCTTTTGCACGCTTAGCGTAGTTAATTTTCAAATCAAAATAAACTTTTCGCCTTTGCAGAAGGTGAAGTAAAAGAAGACGTAGAGGTTGACAATGAAGACGGCGGAGAAGTTGGCGACGATGCTGAAGCGAAAGAGGGGGCAGAGACGACAATTTCGCTGGATGCGGGTACGTTCCTGACATAAATTGCATTCAGCAATCCTTAGCGGTTGCAGTCAACGAAGCGCAATTGATTCTCGTAGTTAAAGCGCGCAGTATGGCTGACTTAGCGCATTTTGCTCAACTTGCCCTTTGTCCGCTGGAAGTTGCGTCCAACCGATTCACTGATACAGGGACAAATGCTCCTGGTCTGCTTTCACGTTACACTTTATTAACGGCTTTTCGGTGAAACTCCGCGTGAATTACAAATGTTGGGTCGATACACGACACGCTTTTCTATTTATTTAGACTCAATTCTACGGCATGGAACACAGCGTCTCTTGGTCCGCAGATATTACACCAACTCTTAATTTCAATCGCCCTTTCAGATTCCTATCAAGTCCCTCTCATTCTAGCTGGTATTGTGGCCGACTACTCTCTCCGGGTACCCGATATCTTTCGACCATATACCTATTCATTTCTGTGGAAAACCGGGTTTTCTTTAATTAAATAAGAGTACATGAAGTATGCAAAGTATGAAGGTACCAACAATTGTTGGATAGTAATGCGTATCCATATATTAGCGTCTGATAGAAGCAGATAATATTTACGGGAAGGAACCCTACACAAAGGTAAAGGAATTTAGGATGAATGACAGGATTTTAACTGTTCGTGATTGCACTTTCTACTATTCTGATGGTCTAAGCTTCCTTAGCATGGTACGTTCCCTGTTTGCTCCCAAATACCCACGGAAAAGTAAGAAATCCCTTAACCCTGGGTTTACATCGTACAGATGTACGAGTATGTTTCCTCAATTAACATTTTCGATTGAAGTGTGGTATTTTTATTAGTTCTGAAATTCCGAGAGTGAAACCTTGTCTGGGTTCTGGTGCTCTCTGTAATATAAAGTGTTCCTTATATCTGTTGTTTGACAATGAATAGACTTCATGCATATTTTAGTTGTCGATATGTGCTGACATTGATAGACATTTTCTGGCTTTGTCGGTAAATGCGACTTACATTCGGCATCCATTACTTATCATTCGATGCTTGTTTGCAAGCCTATTTCAAAGGAAAGTGAACATGAAACGAAAATCACGTGATGCATTAAGAAATTTCGAGTTACTTATTTTCAATATCTGTCAACAAATTACACAGATGATATTCTGCTGTCAACCCTCGTTCCTTGATGAAAAAGGGACTAACGTGGGAAAACGACCCCAAGTTTCAAATCATTCGCTGCAAAATTCTATTATAAAATGCTGTAACGATTTTATGCTATGCGAATTCGTTTTCGGGAATCGATTTCATATCACGAACTGGTTGTTCCTGCATGTGACACATTTTTGGCTGTTTGGTATTGTAATGGTATTTTCATTTCATAAAGTCTGCAGAAGATACTTGATGTTGAATTGAATATGCCAAAAATATTCAGATTTAGAGGGATGATCGATAAGCATGAAGCCTAATATCTTTGAATATGCATAAGATTTGTTGAAAAATTCAGGACACTCACTTGTATATTTTGTCTCAAGTGGCATGAACTGCATATTACACATCCATGTTCATATTGGACTTGGGTTACATACGTCAGAAGATTGATTTGATTCGAAAAAATGAAAGTATTCTACTGGAGGTGGATGCTTGGTGTCTTTGGGCTATAATAGAGTATGAATTAGGCAGTGGGGAAAATAAATTCTTGATATAACCTTAGACTACTTTCATAAAGAGGCAATAATCTTTTGAACTGAAATTCATGATATGGAACAAGAGATTCCAATTTTTAAAGCAACTATCTAGTTTCTTTTTCATAATAAATATTTGTTATTTCTTCCGTTGTGTGTTGCATTTTACGGTTTATTTTTTAATGAAAAAAAAGGCAAATTTTATTTTTTAAATTCCGAATAGTGAGTTTTTTATTCCTCATATACCGCTATTTCAAGCACTCACTGAGGAAGAGGACAACTGGTCCTCGAAATACCGGTATATGAGGAATAAAAAATTCGAATAAAATTTGTTTTTTTTTTCAAATATTTGCTGTTAAGATGGAACACCGCACGAACCTTGCGCTCTGATAACTCTGTCTCATTACACCACGAGCGATGCAGTATCTATCAGAGTATCCAATACAGACTGCAGACTCAGAAACCTAAACGCGTTCTAAGTAAACACTCGTACAAGGCAAACGATACGTGTCCTTTGCAAAATAGATAGCATTTGTAGTATTATCAATTGTGTGAGCTTATTTCCTCCTGAGTTTACATATAAAAAAAAAAGTCCGAAACAGGAAATTCGGCGTTTTTGGAATGCAAGATTTTGAGAATTTCTTATATAACAATATTTCGGATGCATAGTCGATGCATGATGGTATTCCATGAATATATCCGTTCATTTCAATGTGATACTGACAAGCACTTACCGCCTAACTGTCCACGGCGGATCGCAGCCTCCAGCCATCTCCTGCCTCAGATGCACTATGAGTCGCACCTTTTAAGGTTCCATCGCTACCCTGGCATCCTCAGACCTCTTTATGATGCATCCTTCAATATAATGGCTTCTGATTTTCGACTTGTTTATTGTGCACAATTTTCGCCTTGTTTATTGTGCACATCATCGACTTGCATTCGAATTGTATGATAATAAAATTTTGTAAACGTTTTAGAAGGTCTATTACAATCTATTAAATTCCCTAGAAGGATCTAATACTCTGGGAGACGCATATCCTGTGCTTACTCCCAAGGCATCAATTTCATTTTGGGTAAGGTCGATCTTTTTGAAGAAAATTATTCTATAGAAAGTTCTGAGAAGCCTAAATTTTCTTAATTTAATATTCATGGCGACTGAAAGTTTAATATATTCATATCTCTTACCTTGTGCAAATTATTATATTTCGTTCAGACCATCAGAAAAACAGAACTTACTCGACTGCGCAGGAATTCGGTATTTTGACAAATTAAGGAAGTATATACCTGTAAGCTGCCAAAATCTAGACAAATTTTATGATTTTTTCTTATTAAAATGTTGTATTTTAAATATTTTAAATAATGTAAGACCTCACCAGCACATATGAGGCATACCTAAATTAAATATTTGTTTCACTCTCTCACCTGTTTTAAGGACGTCGCAATCGGAAAGCCCAATTTGTGCGCAATTCAGCATTCTAAATTTTATCTGAAAACATCAAACATTTCACAATTTATTATAAACATGTAAAGTTTCTACATGAACCTATAAAATGGTAAAACACTTTCAAATTTTCTTAAAATTTTAAGCTTTAACAGAAAAACTGCGAAATTTAAAAAAAAAATTGAAACTTTTATGCTTTAAAAAATATTTTCTTTTATTAAAATTCCGCGTTTATCCGGTTCGGCTAGAAGGTAATACTGTATAAAAGTGTGTGCAATATTTTCAAAAAGGCACTTTTTAGTTATCTTGCACACTAATTCGCCGGGTAACGAAAAATTGAAAATTGTAAGGACTTACAGCCATTCAGCGATTGCATTCCATTCTTCTTCAGTTTCTTCGTAAAGGTCGGTATATACCTGGATATGTATATTAATCGCAAGCGGTATATATAACACTTAACCATTAAAAAAATCAGAATGTGAGATATTATGAGAAGGTCGGCTCTTCCTCTTCAGGAGAGGCACGCACACTTCGAAGTGTTTAGGGTTCAGGGTTTATTATATGGAAGATTATAAATATGTTTAGATGAAGTGAAAATTCTGAGTTTTCTCAACCGGTTGCAGGTATCTCCTACCTTAAATTTTGTCCCCGTGCTCATCGTGATCAATTGCGTCATTCTGTTTTATCAAAAGCTTGATCTGGATGCAATGGCGAGGCTTTCCAATCCCCATCCATCCTATCTAGTCATCATTGTTTCGGTCGGCCTTTTGGTCACATACCATCGACTTCGATGTTCAGACCAATTTTGGGAAGTGAATTCTCGCTAGCAAGAATTACATGACCATACAATCGAAGGCACCCCTTTACGATCGATGCAACCCCATACTGATCGCGGATATCCCCATCTCGGATGTGATCAAGGTGTATTGCGCGTTATCGCAAGACGTCTTACATTGTATTTTATAGACGACCAACATTCAGAGCCATAGAGAGCCATATCGCGGGCGACACTGCGGTAAATTTTAGATTTGAGGCGTTTGTTGATACGTCGATCACATGGAGCACAATGGAGATATTTTTTGCTATTTGACGATAGGTGAATATTATCTGAATAAACCAGTGTATAGGGCGCTGGACGTTAGACTTCTCGTATGATAGTGTCCATAACAAGAATAAGGAGAAGTGGTGAGAGGGTTTTGATAAACCCACCACACTTCGAACTTTAGTTTTCGGATCGTGGTAGAGCTATTGAGCCCAGCGCACGAGTTCTTTAGCCGCGCTTTTCTTGATCCAGAAATGCAATGTATGCTTCTCACGATGTTTCTCCATGAGTAACCGCGCAGCAAAAATTGCGTCAGTAGTTCCGCAGTTTTTGAGAAATCCTCCTTCATTTGCGGTTATATAACCGATTTCGTTTGTTTGACTGGATATTGGATACTAGTCGACTCAGATGTGATTGAGCACCTGAATCAAATCAGGGTAATCCTAGAGGATACTATCATCCTGTAGTGTATCGTTAAGGCCTTGAATGAAGTGCTCTAACACACTTCAAGGCGCTAATCCAATATGGACTGTTGCGTCAACGATTATTATTATTATTATCAACGATTTCGCGAATACGGTTGTCAATGATGTTGTCAATTTGAACATTCTGCTGGACTATCTCTTTTTTCCATATTGGAAGTGTGGTACTTTCTTGCCAGTCAGATGGTATTGTACCTTCTTGAATAACCCGATTAAAGAATTCACTGAGCTATATCCCAGCTCTTCGCTTTCCAGAGCTCAGATGCGATATCATCAAGTCCTGTTGTTTTCCCCGATATCATTCGTTTTTTTTCTTCCTCGACTTCAGTTGCGCTGACAAATGGAACTGTTCCAAACGTTAGCAATGCTTGTGGAAGTGGAGGATGAAAAAATTCTTCAGCTGAAATCTGCTCGAAATATTCTCGCCTTCTATCCGTGGCGGTTAGTGTTCGTGTCGGCTTTTAGCAAACCGATATAGATTTTTTATCGTTTAGTTTATCGTAAAGATCTTTGTAATGAACCACCTGGGTAGCTGCGATCACTTTTTTTGCTTACCGGTTGATATTCTTATAAATTTGCTAATTGGGCAGCGTTTTATGGTCAATAAATTTGTGGTAGAGGCTGCTTGTGGATCGTGTCTTTAATTTGGTTCCTCGATTATTTCACATTCATAATGTTTGGTAATCGTGTGAGTGAGATCATTTCTTCTTTCTTCTCATGGTATCGCCACTATTTAATGCGCGGCGGGCCAGTGCGTTTCTCACGCTGTTTTATCGGTGAGTTAACAGATTCTGACCAAGATGAAAGTGGACGGATCGCTTTCGACACGTTTCACCATCACGAAAAATCTACGAATCGGGGCGACCTATTTTTGAACTCAACCCTAGAGAAAGCGGTCTTTCTTAAGGCTACCCAATTGACTGCCTACGTTAGTGATGTCATCATGACAGGAAGAACAGCATGAAATGCAAAAACGTCCTTCTTTCAGATTATTTTTATTATTAATGCAAACTACATGCAGCGTTGGCATCAAAAGCAAAACAACGATAACATCAAATAACACAGATCGATTGAAAATCACAACTTTGAAATCTATCTATAATAAAAAATCTTTTCATTTCCTTTGACAGCCACTATAGTCTTTCGCTCGAAACACACTAAAATAGGTTCAAAGATTCTATTGTATATTGGCCTGACGAGAAAGAGATGCAAATGGGAATTTCCTCCACGTAATTTTCACCTGAGATGCGTAATTTTCACCCTGGGCCCAGTTCTACGGCATCATTTTTAACTAAAGCCTGTTTACAACCCTGACCTTGTAAGATAATAATCTTACCAGCTCTCATACATTCTTCAAAATTTTGAGTTCTTAGAGGATAAAATTGCGAACTTTTGATTGTGTTTAAGAGGGTACGGTAACCTACATAATGAAGAAATCCATAGGCAATATCGCCGCTGCTTAGTTGTGGATAAAATCAAGTTCAGCAAGCTCGTCTAATTTATATCGGAATGTTTGTTGGATCAATGATAATGGCAGAAAAAGGAAAGAAAGGATGGAACGAGCGTTCAGGTCAAGACAACTCATAGCTGTTAAGGTTATTGAATTGGTGGATTTCGCAAATAGCTGAGATTTGAGCGATTCCCTATTTAGACAGGTCTGGAGGTGATACCCGTTGTTGCCTTTGATTTTGTTGCTAATTGGGTCTAAATACTTCTGATCATCAGTTCTGATGAATGAAGATTTTCACTCATATATTACGCACTCAATAGTCTCGTTTGTGGTCATACCTTTCCACCTGAACTAAAATCTGTTACTCTGGATCACTCTAATATGCAGATTACAAAGTCGAATAAAATTTAAAAGAGCAATATTGGGTAGTATATGGCTTATTTAAAAGACAAGACACGAAACTGTAAAGTTCTGAAAGAACCGAAGATTGCCAGAAGAGCATATCTGTTGTCCATTATGAAGTGGAATATAAAAAGTCTAGTAAGGCTTTAATACTGCTTCCTAAACTATCACCTAAGGTTGTAAGGGTGTAGGTTAGGCAACTGCATCTCGATGGAGACATTTAAATTGATTTCGGCCGTTGTCTTTGGCAGACGTCCTCGGAGCTGCATTCATCACAATCGGGAAATCTTTTGAGTATGTGTTTGGGGGGCAGTATAATTCAATTAGTTTTACAAGAGCCATTTACATTAATAATTTGCTGTGGAAAGTACTGCATCGATAATAGTCAACCCCATACTTTCCACACTAGGAATTCGACATTATTAGAAATTGCACAGAATTTCACCTGACAGATACAATAAATCAAAAAAATAGCTTCTTCATATATAGGACTTTAGTAATTTAATTGTATGCCAATTATTTTCTACGGGTTAAGATCCAGTCAATTTGTACGAAATGTATAAGTTTGAGCTACTACAACTTTGATACCAATAGCACGATTTCTATGAAACTTTCTAGTATTACGTGCGTACTATTATTTACGTTTCGGCAATTTGGTACTGCTAAGATTATGAGGAGTTTTCGGGTCAAAAATATATAAATTTACTGTTATTTATCTTATTTGAGGAGATATCCCAATGGGATGTATTTTAACACCCCGATTTCATATAAGCGCTTCATCCTCAAATTTTTCAAATTTTGGAGTTTCCGAATATGAGGCCTCTCTTACTTCAGGTTTGCTTATTTTGAGGTAGTAAGGATACTCCCTATTTTGAAATTTATATCAAAACTACTGCTCAGGAAAGTGCTAGTTCAGACATTTCATTTGGCACCCAATGCAGCTATATTAGGAGAAAAAAATGTTTACATCACTGTTTTGCAAGTATACACGCAACTTGAATGCGTGGGATTTCATAGTCCCCATAAACCCCCCCAATTTTTCGTTTCAATTGGTGTTGCCGTTTTGAAGAAAGTTGGTGTGACTGGCAGTGAATAGATTTTGACAAGATTTTGTTTTACGAAAAACCCTTAAAGATAACAGGCAGAGACTTCTCTAAAGAAAACAACTGTGTTCAAAGGCTTTTCGAATAAACAAGTCTATGCAGGAGAAAAGGGTGATGCTCCCTTCAATTCTGACGAAAGCTCGTGGCGCTCATCCCCCTTAAAAACCATGGCTCTTGAAAGTGGATTTTTCATGTGTCGTCATGGGAATGTTTTAATTTTCAACCATACCACGTTAAGGAGAAATGATGGAGATGATATGCAAGAAGAATAGGAAGGCCCCTTCTCTAAACCTGTCAAAAATATGCGAGGGATATCCCCCCCCCCTCCTGACGCCCCAAATTAGGGCAACTCTGTCTGTAATCCTCTCCAGGAAAGAATGGGTAGAAATTCTGAAAATTGTTGAAAATGCCACACAAAAAATCGCAAGAGCGACCAGACAGCGGCAACTATCAGCCAGTAGAGCTGCTGAAATATCTGAAGAGCTGGAAACATAACGAAGCAGAGCCTTTATTTCAAGAGCTGGTGGAACATCAGAAAAGTGAAATTCATGATTTAACAACCTGCGAATTTGTGCTGTTACTTCAAGTACCGAATCATCTTAACAACATAGTGTACCAATTACAAATCTTCGAGCAAAATCGTCTACTTTCAGAGTTGCTGCAGTTCCCGAAGACACATAACGTGGTGAAGCTGAACGATCACGGCAGGTTCAAAATTGACTCCATGAAACAGCATTCATGTACAATGAACACTACGACTGCAAAATGCGCCGAAATGAGCTCATTGATAAAATGGCTATACTATCCTTATATTAACGCACTTTGAAGTTTTAATAAGAAAATTTTGGTATGTGTATTCCACTGGGAAGATCAATGGCCTCCATTGACTGAGCTGCCATAGCCTAACTCATATTGCTGGAGCTACTGAAGAATCCAAACACTGTTTACTTCATATTCAGAATTACAATGCACACTTTCAAATCGCATCTTTTGGAGCGACGAATATTGTAAAATATATATATAAACCATACACAAACATTCAAGGTGCAAAGGCAGTTACGTCCTTGCTGCTTTTATGTGAGTTGAAACTCAACTCTACGTTTGAGGCCCGAAGGTCTCTTCGTCCGCTTGGACGTAACCACAACCCCCATTAAACTGCCACCAGGGAGCCTGAAACATGTAGAGGACTATCCCAGTTCCCATGCTACCCTCTCCTCGACCACTTGGTTTTGGTTTGGCCGGCAACCATTTTCCTCGCTGCCACCTCAGAGCACCAATCCAAAGCCAAATGTATCATAAATTGGGTGCAATTCTTCCAGTACCTAAGTACCTTAGGTTTTGCAAATATACCGAGGCAGAACAGTGTCTGACGGGCTCAGCTAGTATATAATGATTATAATGCAGGAGGGCGGTGCATTTTTTAGCATTAATTAGACGTCTTTATACTACCATTCAAATAAAAGAGTCCTGAAAGGACAACCATGGCGCTATATAAATTCTGAATTAAAGTAAATGCAACAAATAACCGAGCAGATTAATTAGACAATTAAGTAGATGATTTAATGTCATCCAAAGTTTTCGAAAGGAACAAGATTCAGTTGTTAAAATAATCTACTTTTTCTACCCCGGTAATGAATCTCTCAAAAATTCATGATTCTTTCTCTATTTTAAATCATCTAATAGATATTTGTGTATAAATATGCAGTGGAATTTAAATACAGAGAATCGACCGCTCGCAGATATCAGCACAAAAAGATAATAAAGATAATTCCGTATGTCAAAAGAAGATTTTTATTCGTTCATACTATGTACATATTATATCAATCTGTTATCAATACATGTCTAGATATAATTGAACTTGAAATCTTAACTCATTTTGGATTCTTTACGAATCACTACCAATGCGACCGATCTAATCTTGACATCTAATCTTGACATAAAGACAGCCATATTATAGACCGTATAATCACATTCACTCGGAGCAGGAACAAGAAATTTCCCCCTTTTAATATATTGAAATTCTAAGAGACTTGTAGGTTTACCAAGAAAGACGATTTCTGATATCCTTTTGGGTCATGTTCTATATGACAATTACACAAGCTCCCACGTGCCGCATGTGTTTGAAATCTAAATTACTTAAAGATCGATATTTATTAAAGCTGCCAAAGAATAATAGGATTTAATGTCATCATAAATTCTTTAGTATTCCCAGATATTTCCACATTAACAAATAATCAAGAATAAAGCCGTGGTTTTTTACTGTTTTCTTCTTTCATCATAATGTAATATAATTGCCTTAGGCCTAACCAAGTAGTTAACAAATTTATATCCTTTATGGGGCGTCCTGAATCCTATTGGTATTCGTATTAACAAGCGTGACCTTCGGAATTTCCTTTATCTAGTTTGCCTAATGTACCTTTTGTATTCTTTATTGATTCCAACATTTATTGTTGTGGCGGCTTTTTTACCCAAATTTATCGAACTTCAATTAGTGGTGACTATTATTTATTGACATTACTTACAATTAGGAATAAATCATACAAAATTAGTTTACTCAATAAATTCGATTCGAAATAATGAAAGTAATGAAATCATTTCAATAAGACTTGTTTGATTTCATATACCACATACTGCCAATAGTATGCAGTAAATATTTATCTAAATCATGATATTGTGGTGAAGCAAGGTTTGATTCTAAAATAGTCAACTTTTTTTTTCCCCTTACATATGTTGGATGCATGGGTTCCTAGGTTTATTCTCTTATATTTTGCGAATTCATAAATTTACCAACAATGTTGATGGTGAATTGGCGTTTAATCATGGATTAATTGGAAAATTAAAACAATCCTATTTGCTTTATTCCAATATTTAATTGCAAGTTTACTTTGCATTGTAACAAAGCACTGATATTTATACAATGCGAGGTTTGGGGGCCATGGAGGTTTCAGTATAACGTAACATTATATGCTGTTGATATTTCAACAATGCAAAACGGTAAAGCTTCCCTCGGGCGTATACATATATCCTAAGAAACTGTGGATATTTTGTTTAATTCCTACAAAGGGATTTTATTTTCAACATTAAAGCACATTAAAATAATTTTGAAAGGGAATGTTCTGCATAGGTTGGACGAAAGTAATGGACCCTCGACGAAATTCCTAAAGTAACGCTGGGGCAGGTATCCTCGACATTGCAAACTAATTTGATTTCCACCAGAAATATTGAGAGGGAATGCTGAACTCGGCTATGTACATGGATTTTTAACTTGCAATTTTATATATTGTGACGTTTGTGACAAAACAACTTAGTCGTAGGTATTTTGAAACTATGAATGTCCCAGTCAAAATTCTAAATGTTGTTTAATAATAGGATGCATGAATTATATATATGATATCAGAAAATATATGTATTTGACTGTGATATCTGATCGTGGATGGCCCGACGTCAGTGAAGATTTCCAAAATGAAAGCACTTACTGTTAGAGAGTTTACAATCATTTCGGGGACATTCTAAGGCCATAAAAGACCCGGGTTCTGCAGCCCTAGCTGTAATGGGAAGGCGAAGATTGATCGCTTTCCATTTACGTATAATTGCTGATATCTCAACACATTTGTCTTTGTTCATTTCCAATCAATGTAGTGTTTTTCTATCAAATATGACTGTTATTTAAAGGGGGGTGCTACATAAGAAAGCATAGTTTCATGTACTTTTTTTGGTTGAGAAGAAGTAATTGGAATTCAACCAAATTTGGATATTATGTTAGTCATATTTCGAACAACTTCTGATCAACACTATCGCCCCATCTGTGGGGGCCGCGTCTTCGTTTTTTAGCGTAGATATTGCCCTTATGGATTTCCCAACCTGGATTATCCTTACTCATACGGATTACGTGGCCGCAACCGGAGCAATCTTCTTTCGAACGTTGCCAAGAGTTTGCAATCTTTCTTGTTAAGAACCCGCCTCCGGGGAGTACATGAGGACTGGCAAGATCATTATCTTGTACAGCAAGAGTTGACAGAGAGCGGAACAGTTTTTGTAAGCTGAAATAGACTCTATTGGTTCCCAAGAATTGTACACGGGTTTCATCGTCATAGCTGTTACCGGTTGTGATTTTCGGCCCTAGACAGGAGAAATTATCAACGGTCTCAAAGTTGTAGTCTCATATCTTTATTGTTCTTATGTCGCCAGTACGATTTGATGTTGTCGCTTCTCTGTTCTTCGGTGCTGGCGTTGCCACCATGTACTTCGGCTTGCCTTCATTAATGTGCAGCGTCGCCTGCTCGATCAGGATGAAGGTCGGTTGTCCTTCCCATAATGTCAATGTAGTCATCATAAGCCAATAGTTGGGTGGACTTGAAGAGGATGCTGCATCTTGCATTAACATCTGCATCGCAGGGCCAGCTTAAAGAGGACGTGTGGCGCTGTTGATGTCGAATGGTCTCGAGTGTAATCCTCCTGCTTTTATCTTTTTCTCAGCCTATAAATTGCAAGGAGATTGACAGTGACAGCAATTGTCTGTCGTCCCCAGTTGGCGGGACCGATATTTTATTTGTTGAACAGTGCATCAAAGTACTCAACTCATTACTCCAATCTGCCCATTCTGTCGGAAATCAGATTTCCCTCTTTATCTCGGCAGGATGTATATCGATATGTAGAAGGCTTCATTCTGTTGAGTTGAAGCTAAAACTTTCGCGCCATGCACTGTGCGATTTCATTGACTTGTTGATTCTCCCGAAGTTCTTTCTCCTCTCGACGAAGTTTGTGTTTATTTCGGCGTCCATTTCTCCCTTGCAGGTGTTATGGAGGACTCTGTTGTTACTCGAGGTGGGTGCATCATACCAACGAGATAGTGGTCCGAGTCTATATTGGCCGTCCTATATGTTCTGACATTTATCAAGGCTGAGAGGTGGCGACTTTTAGCATGTGATCAATTTGGTTAAAAGTGGTCTCGTCTGAAAAAGCCCGTGTATGTTTGTGGACCGCTTTCCGCACAAACCTACTACTTCCAACAGGAATTTCATGCGACACTGCTAGTCCGTAGACCGTTGTCATTGGTATAAGCTTTTGTAACTAACGTATCGTTTGTATACGGGCTCCGTCCCTACTTCGCTGCTAAAATCTGTGAATATGATTTGAATGTCATACCTGGGACAGCCTTTGAGGTTTCGTTCTACTGCCTCGTAGAACGTATTCTTCTCTCACTTTTCAGCCTCTTTTATAGGGGCCTGAACGTTAATGAGGCTATTTGAATACTTTAAGCAGAAACTAACAAAATTACAGGACATTGCTTCCGCTGAAGCTCTTCACTAGAGTTCTCTATTTGGGAGACGTGTAGCCACTCCCACTTTTTCCTGACTTATTTTCTAAGAACATAAACCTCAATGCATGTAAAAATATTTAAATTTTCGCAGATTATGCAAAAAGAGGCTGGCTTAAAATCTTGATATCATTCCGAATGTTCATTTATATTCTTTGTAATTTTGTAAAGAATCAATCAATTTTATAATGATCTGTTTATTGCTTTTTGAGTTAGAAATGTGAAAAAGGTTATTTTGAGAAAAACACATTTCAAAAATAATTATTTAAAACTGCTTGCATTAAAGAGTGGAAAATGTCTTTATTCCACTCTTTAATGCAAGCAAAATACAGTTACAACAAATATCATACAAATGGGAGGGAAAGGATTGACGCCAAGTAATTATAAAAGCGCTGTTTATATAGTACTACAAGATTGCCTAACCACATAAAGCAACTACTTTTTGGGCGTTCGATCGGATCGAAAGAACACGAATTCCGCACTGAAATTTCTACAGCGTATTCTGAGATATCTGAGTTAACGATCTATCTAATAAAACCCGCTTAAGGTAAAAGTTTGTATTTTATGTGAATCATTTTGGTGTTAAATTAGATAAAATGAAAAATTGAGGAAGCCAAAATAACAAGCAATCAGCCCTCCTAAATTGGGATCATCTTAAGGTCTTTTTGTGTGAAAAGGGAATTTTAAATTTACAACCCAGTTTTCTGCGAGAGCCGATTTGACAGTTTTTGGGCTTTTTCAAGTAAAGCTGACTTGTCAATTCATTGTCGAGGCAATTTTTGCAAACTGTTCAAATTTATTTTGAAAAATATGGCTCAATTTGAAGGATTTATTGGGCATTAAATGCATTTTATAGTACTCAGAATCGTCCATTAAGCCGATTGATAGTTTTCGTAATACGTCACACCATCATCATTTTCGCAGTGCATTTTGTGAATAGGCTGAAGAGAATGTAGGTATCGATCCACAATTTCATTCGTTTAGTAACGAAACAAATATTAGGTTAAATAAGTATGATCAATAAACAAAATTATTGCATTTGAAACGATAATTATCCACAAGCCGCAGCCACAAACCAGAAAATTTTCTGGTTCTTGGGTTAAAAACATCTTGCGTATGTATCTTCATATGAAGTCTGAGCCTGGTAGCTGCAGATAATATGCAGGGCCTTCTCCACCTATTTCTCACATTGTCTGCATGTAGTCGGAATCATCAAGCCGACTTTTTCGATGTGGAGAATTGCACCTTGTCAAATGCTTCACCAGAGTTTTAGTGTTCACTTTCATTTTGTTTATGTGGAGGTCAAGGTGTTAACGCACAGAGTGTTGGACTCACGCAAAGATGCACCGCCGGACTCGCAACTAAAGACTTTTCCCCGGGCTAGCTCAACCGCTCCCCGGCTTAAGCCGTCTTAGGATTAGGAAATTCCTTACACCAACGCGAGCGCAGAGGGGGTTGTTCATCATCAGTTCAGGTCAAACTTCTTCGCAACAAAAAAGGGAACGTAATGCGCAACACGACTCCATCTGCCAGCACTTCAGAGCATCTCTCTGAAGACATTGTCTGGAGAATGCTTTCCTTTGTGTATATAAAGTTGCTGGTCCAACTTCCACATGAGAAAAAGGTCTGATAGTCGTCGTCCACCACTCCATTGCAAGATACGTAGTCAAGAGATCGTGCCTTGTCAATGTTGTTCAGGTAAGCCTGAAAACCTCAAACCTTAGTCAAAGATGAGCCAGGCAGTCCATCAGCCTCCTAACTTATTTTGCCAAAAGAATTGCCACTCGTCACTATCGACAACCATTTTTAACTTTTCTTCCTTGTGCCCATTGATAGGTTTACTTTCCTTACCAAGGAGGACAAGAGGAATCACTCCCACGATTACCCGATAGCCGGCTCTTAGACAGTGCGATAGGCAGACTCGACTCCCAAAGCTATGCACTTAGGCAAGGCGCCTGTAATACACCTCCTTGCCAAGGACATCAGCCCTTACCTCTGCATCAAAGAGTAGAACGGACTGCGTTGCATTCATAAGAAAATGCTTCCTCGTAGACATTCGCCAGGTAAGGCCAGAAATCCAGTCACTCTCTTGTCCGCTACTGGTTTGATTTGCTCGAAGAAGTTAATTTTTGAGACGAGCTTTGAAAGACGATAATTATTGGCTAGCATTATTTGTACAGATGGTAGTACCGAACTTGGCGAACAGATAAGCATTATACATAATACGAGGGTGGTTCCGGAAGTAATGCACATAATCGAAACCAAAAGTCATGATCTTATACTAAAATGTTCCCCTGAGTTTCCTGAAGACGCTTGTGAATGAAACATTCGGCAACCGGTTACGGTCTATGTGAAGTACGTTCATTAGCGTGAATGAAAAAAATGTCGTCGGCTCGGGTAACGAAGAACGTAGAAGAGATCGCACAGGAAATTAACATATCAAAAACGCCTATGCAACCTATTATGCAAGAAATGTTATAGAAAAAAAGGTATTCGCGCGTTAGGTTGCTCCTTGCTTGACTGACGAACAGCATGCACGAACAGTCGAAGTGGCTACCCAGCTGCTTAACAGGCATAAAAGTGAAGGTGACGCATTCCTGAAACATTAACATTAACATGAATTAAAGTTACAGTTAATCGAGTGGAAAGGGAAAGGGTCGCCGGGCGCTTCGAAATTTCGTCGCCACGACAAAAGTGAAGTAGATGGTAATCATGGTATACGGTTGGGAAGAAGTTTTGGTCTGTGATTGTGTTGATACAGGTACTACTGAAGACGGTAAAAGATATGCGTATCTTTTACACAAAAAGTCACGTCCACAAATTCGTAAATGGTGGCGAACGTTGTTGGAAGCGTGTGTTATCATTTTGCACGATAATGCTCGACCGCAACTTCATGCCCCTGTTGTGTCTGTATCCGACGAATGTGGTTGAGAAACACTGCCACATGGTGCTAACTCTCTCGATATAAGTCCTCTGAACTAGGACTTGTTGCAGAAGTTCAAGGGACCGATGAGGGGAGTCCGTTTGATTGATTTGACCGCGGATAAAGACACCATGAGCACTTAAATCATATTGTGCATTATTTGTGGAACCACTCTCATCCGCTGAGGAAAACCACTGTCATACGCTGACGAAGGGCGACAATTTTGTTTCAGTCCTTCCCAGGCAGGAGAATCGTATTTACTACAACCGGCGACAAGTCGCTTAGCGGCTTAACTTAACTATTCCACGTTCTGGTTTTGAGAAGAATTCAATTTCGAAAACGTGATGAATTTGAGACTTCTTGAGGCTACAAAATCTTTAATTACGATTTGCTCAAACGCCCGGATTCTTGTGGCGTTGAGTTGAAAATTGGAAGTTACAGACAATATCACCGTTCTTAGTTAAAACCAAGTTGTAAAGCCTTCTCGTACGCGAAAACCTATTAACATGTTGACATATGTGAAAAACTATGTCGATAAATTTCAGTGGTCATTCATTATGGTGGAATTTCATCACCATCTCTGGGATTAGAAAGTAATGCTTCGTATTAGGTATTGAGTATGGGTCTGTGAAAATTCCGTTTTGGTGGTTTTAACTTTTGAGTGAATGTAGATCCTCTTCTTTTGCTTCTTTCGACTTTGCCTCGTTCAGAAGCGGGGTCGGCTCGTCTTGATTGTTTGCGCCATTTTGCTCGGTCAAAAGTCTGATTTGCATGCATTTGTGAAGCTTTCAAATTACCATCCAGGGCATCAAGCCACCGATGAATGTGGAAGAGACAAGTTGCGAGTGAATTCACGAATGGTAACCAATTTGTTGCTTTTGCAAGTTCATATTTATTGCCTCCAAAGTTGCCAAGTCTCCGAGGAAAACATGAGGATTGGTGAGATCATTGTCCTGCACAGTAAGAGTTTTGACCCTCATTTTCTCTAATGATTTTATAAAAAGTATGAAGGATACGGCATGACTTTGCCTTAGGCCGTTATTTGTGAAAAACGGTTTCGGGGTGATCCTGCTTGTTTTATCTGGGCCTGTACATTATTCAGGGTCAGTCTGGTCAGTTTTATTCACTTGGTCGGGATTGGAGTTCTGTCATGGCCGTTTACAATTTTACCATGGTTATGCCATCATAGCATTACACACATCTATGATTGTTTTCCTAATTTATGTCAGGTGCTGATTCACCTTTGGGTGGTATCCCATATCCACTGAAGTTTGGGCTTCCGTCTACTGATTTAACCTTTAAGTAATCTGGAAATCAAAGGTTAGATGGTGGGTAAGAATCGCTTAGCAAAGTACAACGAGTATTAATGTCTAAAATAATGCTATAAATCATGAAATGAACAGCCTGGTATGGTCAAAGAAAATTCACTAAACATCAATAATAAAGAGGACAACTTGAAATATCGATATTTGAAGAAAAAAAATATTTTTTGTTCGGCATTTTATGAAAAATTAGTCCTCTTTTCTAACTATGCGCCAATTATTTATTAAAAATAGTTTTATATCGTTACTCCTTATTAGAATTAGATCCATTTATGAGAAAGTATCCTAATTAAATCGTCCCTCTAATTTTATATAATTAGCCGATCCTCCCTATTCGTTATAACTTCGAATTTCGAATGGCATCACATATTTTTTTAATGTACTTTCCGTCTTAATAGATATGAAAACAAATTGATTGTTTCTCGATTCTCAATTCCAATAATACCGCCATTCCGGAAAACTTTAAAAACACGGACATGCTAAAAATTTTAATATCCTTTTATAAAAATATATGTTAATAGAGCGTTCATATTTAAGATCTATTCTCTAAGATACATCAAATTTACGGGTTCTTTCAAAATTATCTCAATGTTATTGGATATTAATATCCATCATGAAACTTAGTATGAATCAAATATAAAATTAGAAAGTACAAGGTCGGAAACGCTCGCCATCGTGATCATCTACGACAAAATAATTGTTAATTTATGACGGTACTAAGTGCCGAAAATTGAATTTAACCCTTAATTAAATTTTTAAAACCAATTAACATGAAATTTCATTCTTTATCCTTCCACAAAACGTAGGAGAAAAATTCTTTTCCATGCGAATGAAAGCAGTTGATCCATAATCGCCCTTCATACCCGACTAGGACGTTGGCTAAGGCTGGCTGGGTAGGAAGGATACTCAGCAAATTTTAATGAGCACCGTAAAATCTTGAATTAAGTATGCCAAGTTGTGCTGGCTGTAAAGATTCTTCACGAATAATCAGCATTCTTTTGTGGGGCTTACCTTCTTCACCATCGTTATAACATCCTTATTCGAATTTTCGTTTATACCCTCTTCGTCTTAAGTCCTACCCGCCGTCTCCGTGTCCATACTTTTAACCTTTATCAAGACAAATCTTTCAATGACATTTTTCTCTTTTTCGTTTATTGCTCTTTAAGATGAAAAGAAATCTTTCGTAGATATATTTTACAAATCTTGACCTTTCTGTAACTATAAATGTAACAATCGTTAGGTTATTCTTCAGACTACAAATGCGATGAGGTTAGAGAAGCGGAGGGCAATGCTAACCTGTAAAAAAATCGCAAAATTTGATTCAAATGCTTAAATTGTTGTGTGCTGGCGGACCTTACTTTTTCTACATTTCTTGGGCTTCGTTTCGAGAGTGTATCTATCAAATCCTTCTTGCGGAAATTGCAATAATGAGCATTTCCAATATATAATATGAATCTGTTTATCTGCAGGCACGGATTTATGTTAACTGTAATTAGGATTTTCGGTAGGCTTTATAGGACCGCCTCTTATGAACACTTTCGCTGCCTACTTAAGAATGGATATTTTTTGGAAGTATTTTCTTCTCTTGCAGTTCTGTTGTTTGAGATTTCCTGGAAAACATTTATTTTTAGTAGCAGTGTGGGCTGAGAAGACATGTAGAATGGTGAACGGCATCTGAGGTGAATGATCTAATGATTTCGCTAGAAAATCCTTTCGTGTATGGGGGAGTATCAGGAAAGTTTTAATAATATTCATTTTATCTGGAAATAATATTTCCTGATAACGAGTGTGGGGGAAGTATGAGTGAATATGTACACTAAGAATACTTAAAATGGATCTATCCGACGTATTTTAATTTTTAAACTTATGTGGTCGTAAACATACATACAATGGTGTTCTCCAGTGCTATAGAATAGCTTCCAAGCAACAAAATTATCCTCAGCGTGCATATAACTTGAGCAATATTCGCAACAGCTTACCACGTTTTGATGCAATAGGTCTAGTGTGTTTGTGTGTGTATTCAATCATTCATGTGAATGATTCATCCAGCACATTCAAGCTTTATCGAAATCCTGGGACTAGAAAAGATTTTTTCTGTTAGAAATTCCAAGCTCAAGATGAATGAACTTAATACTGCCATAAAAGGTTTTTATTGGACGGCGTGTGAAGACGATAGCAAGTAGCGGGCTAGCATCCATTTAACTTTATTGAAGTTTATTATCAAGTGGTTTACTTGCTATCATGAGGGTGGCAGGAAGTGCCTTTGTAATAAAAGATACTAACGTCGGTTATTGTGGAACTTCCGTTTCAATTTCTATCTTTTCACGTATTGTAGTAGATCGTTTCATATTCAATAATTACGTGACTTCAGGGCATAATTGGGTAAGTGAATCAATATACTTGGGTTTATATTTTGAGGCGCTTTCCGCCATTGGAAAGTAATGTATTAATTTAACAGTAACGAATAAAAGAAGACTCTCCAAAATGCCACCAAATCTATTAACTTTAAAATATTGAATATCCCATAATGTTCTTAATATACTATATTGGAACTATTCATAGTTATCTATATTACCTAGTTCCATCCGCTTTATGTTCGCGATGAGTACCGGGAAAAGGCTATAAAGAGCATTTAAATAATGCATGAAAGTGCATTGAGTCATGGAAAGCAATACCGTAAAGAGAATTTTTTACGATTTTTGCACATGCTCCTCTGATGAGTAGATGGAGATTCACAGTATATCCGCAACAAGGGGGAAATATATGAGAAGACACCCACATAAAGAGCTGTATACCATATATGTGTGTACATATTTCCAATCTTAACAACTACACAAGTCCGGAAACCGAATGCTGTACACTTTTGTTTTAAAAGGTTTGGTATTTTCCTATGTGAGGGACTTTGAGTGGCAGTTGCACTTCCATAATAATTTAAAATTCAATTAGGTTATATTTTTCGGCAGCCAATAACGCAAATAATTTGCTCTACGAAGTACGCTATCGATTATAAATAACTAATAATGATTTCACACTAGGAGTTTGACATTATTAGCAAATGTGAAGAAGTTCACCTAAAACAGATATAAATAAGTTGGAATACCAGAAGCTGGACCTTCGTGTATAAATGTTTCGTGTTCATCTAGTGTGAGAAATTTCCTGTGCCCATTTTTCCATTCGTCTCTAGCTAAAAATTCAAAATATTCCTTGAGATATACAACTCCACCGTTCATATGAGTTCACTTTATATTGTGATACATGTCTTAAATTGCGATAAACCCACGTTCTGAGAAAATGAGACCTGTTACACTTCCCGGGCATACATTTTTAGCCCTCACTCCCCGATATTTTCGAAAATTTCTAAGCGAGCCCTTTCATTTGACACCCCGCATGAACATATTCTGCGTAAAAAATTGACACCCTCCTTTCGCATGTATGGGAAGCCTCCCTTGAACTCAACATAAAATGGCGCCACTTGCTATATATCAACGGAGTCCCCGACCAGATGTTCTCTCCGTATTTCGATACAATAGTCTCAGCCGTTTCCGAATAAATGGGGTGTGGGCGACTGAGAGACAGATCCGATTCTAATAAGGTTTTGTTTCACATGGAATCTTAAAAAGGGCTCACCTAATTGAGGCAAAGGCAAAAAGGGCTAGGGAAAAATAGCTGAGCCATACATGGAACTTCAACATTTCATTCGAATGTCAATTATTTTCGTTAATTATAAAGTCGGCATTTGATTTGCATGGCATAATAGGCAGTAAATTTCCGAAAATGAATCCTTTCTCGCTTTATGTTTTCACTACTCCTCACTCACTCATTTTACAATTAACGCCAAAACTAAATAATGGCTGTGAAAGTGCTGACGGAGACCTTTCATTTAATACCCCACACGGGTGCATTAGGTGAAAAAAATTGCATACCCCTTTGCCATCATCCATTGCGTGGGATTTCATAATTCCCATATGTCCACGAAATTTAGTTTAGGTGTCACCATTTCGGGGAAAAGAGCGTGTAACAGACAGGCAGTGAATCGATTTTAAGTAAAAGCGAATATTTGCCAAAAGAAAAGAATGTTCTTGTGTGTTGACCGGAAAAGATCATGAGGATTAATTTCCAATGATTACCAGAAAGATGTCAACGGTTTTGTTAATGCTAATATATTTTGGGCTGGATGTAGCCATAGTTATTCTTGATTCAACGTACCGCGAAAAAGTAGCAAAATAAAATTATATAATATCTATGTATGTATAATAAATTCACCCCCGTCTAAAGAGAGTAATGATTTTGCCAGCAGATAGGGCTGTCTTTGTTTGGTTCGGAGCGGATTATAACTTTTCTACGCATTCTTTTGACTGTTTCATTTCATGTAAATTGAAGTTCTTGCTCTATGTGTGATTATGAATCGATACAAATAGTCACAACGCTATGCATGTTATATAGCACTGTACCCAACGTGTCTGCTAGCACGCATCCTTCATGTCGACGGTCATTGAACACCATTTTGTGGGTTTTGGCCACCATTTCTGATTTGCGAATATCATTTAATTGGCTGAAGCCCTTCAACGTCCGTGGTAGCGGATCCCTGATTCAAAAAAAAAAAAAAAATAAGACAATCAGTGAACCGATCTTAATCAGATTTAGTTTTTCACAAAACCTTAAAGAAGCAAGTCCACGATTAATAACATTTTTTCCATCCATTTTTTTTCATCCATCAAAGATACAATAAATCCACTTCCCTAGAAGCTGTTTGGTACCATGAACTACACCATCTCAGACGGGGTCTGCCACGTCTTCTTTTTCTACTGTACTCGTCCACCTGTCGTCTATTTAACCGGGATTTTTTCACAATCAGATGGTCGCAGTATTGCTCATAAATCTATTGGTTATTTAGGCTACAGAGTCATATACATATTTTCCTTTTGGGGCGCCACAAATTCTTCGGAAAATTCTTCTCTCTAGCGCTAGTTTTTGGAAACTGAAATAGACTCTGTTGGCTGACAGTAACAGTGCGGGGAATTTTAAAGTAAAATCCATTATCAATTGCCATTTTCGACCCTAGTTAGGAAAAATTATTTATGATTTCAAAGTTGTACTCTCCTAGCTTCATCGTGTTCGGTTGACCAGTCTTACTTGATGTTGTTGAAGTTCCCACCATGTATTTCAGCTTGCTTTATTAATGTGCATCCCAAAGTATTGAGCTGCTCGATCTGGATGAAGACTACTTGTTTATTTCAGGTCGTTCTTCCCATAATGTAGATATCATCACCCTAGGCCTACGGTGAACTTGAAGAGGGAGGTGCCTCTTAATCTACATCAGCGTGGCAGATCACTTTTTCCAGGGCTAGGTTAGGGCTAGGCTAGGGCTAGGCTAGGGCTGTCTTAGACTATTGTTTATGATGAATGCCTCGAAAAGTAATCCTGCTGCCTTTATGTGGCTTCGCACATTGGTCAGGGTTAGGATACCCAATCTTAGAATTTAGTCGAGAAACTTCATCAAAGTGTTCCGTTAACACACGCTTCCTTACCTCTATGCTAGCTAGTCTCGGGAGTGCCCACAGATCCTTTAAGCACTTTAGTTCCTTACGTGTTTTTTAATCAATGCGTGGATTCGCACCGGATCCTAGAAAATAACAAACCAACACGGGACCTCTTGCGTACCTAGCGGAGATCAACATGCAAGCTAAATCTGGCAATGAAAAAAATAAAGGCACAACCGATCGCTTTCTAAAGTCGTTTTCCAGAAGCTAACGACGCTAGCCGTTCCGCTCACGTTTCCTTCTCGAGCGTCTAGGATTTCACTCTAACGTAAACACCAAATTATTACCAAATTGTCAAGTTTTCAATCACAGTTCCTCTCCCAAAGGCAGAGACGACTTTCTTCTGCCGGGTCCAGCTGATCATCGAGCAACATCATCAGCCGGTCCAGATACGATCAGTTCTTGCTTTTGCTGACCCCGACCTTGAATTTCAAATTCCAAGTCAGCGGTGGCGAAAGCAGAAGTCTCGTAAAATTATCTCGTCACTCAATGCATTTACATTCACCCCAGTTAAAGGCATAATGTTAGGCTTGCAATGGCAACAACATTCCTTTTTTTGCGATCAGCTTTCGGCTTGCAATATGTATTAGGGAATTGTCATTATGTAAAAATTGAAATTTTTTAAATGGAAATGGATTTTAGTGTTTAGGGAAAAGATGCCAAACATTATGTTTTCTTTTAGATAAAATAAAATTAATCATTTTAAATATCAATTTTTTTGATATAAGTGAATGTCTAGATAGGAATGAGGAAGTTGAAAGGGATAAATTGGGAAAGCTAAGGGGTACAAAAATGTGGAAAAACGAAGCCATGTTGCATATTATTAAATGCATTCTCGCGTCAGATTGTCCCTGGACAAGGCGAATGAAGTGTGGCATATGTAGCAAAGCCGCGGACCCGCGGCTCCATCAGTCGTACCACGTATTAATTTACTTATATTCATCCGGCGATGCGGACTATCACGGCCAAACTCTATAATGTTTTCTAAGGAGCACTCAGCAAGCTCCTATGTTATTTCAAATCGTTTCAATTTAGAATGCTGGTATGCTATAATCGCCTGTCATCTGAATTTATCTTATGCACCTTAAAAGAAGAACACTTTTTTTACCTCAGTATGTAATTGGTGCTTTCCGTTGCTTGTTAAATGAATAATTAGATCGATTTTTATACCTTTTCTCTATTTGTAGCTAAGAATTTATCTAATCTTGATGATCGGATGTATTTTGCCTCTCAAAACATTGGATTCTTCACGTTTTATCTTAACTTTAAATATAAGCTAGAAAATTTTAGATTCGTTGATTTCATCAAGCACTGTTTTACTGTAATTTTTTGTATGTCGTTAGTAATATGTTTATTTTCACATCGAAATCGGTACAATTGATTTTGATAGCAGTAGTGAGTCTCCCATTTGGTCAGCCAAGAATAGGTTGTAATACTTGCCTCGAAGGACTTTTTTAATTTTCGTTTTTTAATGTTGCCTTATTTAGATTATCAGGATAAAGAAGCAACAAAAGAAAACATAAATTTGGGTCCACGTACTTGCCCGTATTTAGTTTGTAGATGCCTGAAAAAGTCGATTACAGAACAGGCTTACATGGAGAATCCAAATGGCTCCCGTATCCAAATCTCAATCCGAATCCGAAAATGTCTCCCGGTTATTGCAAATAACTCAACACTATCCGCTTTAAGATACTCCTTTCCTTATCGACGTTGACTTGAATGAACTCGAAATGTTCTAAACTTATCTATATTTAAACAATCCTTCCATAAAATCGTATCGAGTAACGCCACAACATTTCGTTCCGACGATAATATGGCTGAAGGGAATAAGTGTGTAGAGTAGATAAAAAGAGCATCTTATTGCCCGGTGAAGTGTAATCTCCTAGAAAAGTTCACGTATGGAAGGAACTACGAGGATTCCGGCAGAATAAAACGAAATGAGACTTCCGGTTGTTACACAAGAAATGTTCTAGTGGAATATATACTGGAGGATGACTTTCTGACTTGATAGTAGATACTCAAAGTTTTGCAATTTATCATTTAACACATTTTTCTGCAAGAAATGACGTAAAATGAGTTTCCATTTTGTTGAATGTGGAATACTTTTTCCCCAAACTGGCAGTTAGGGATAGTATGGAAACAATACTTATTCTACTCCATGGAAATGTTAATTTTTCTCGGGCTCGTAGCGAAATTCGTTGATGTCGCACATCGGCTATCTTGAAACTTTAGAGGAAACACTTTTCAGATTTTATTTAATTCTTTCACGAAGGATTCAACATGAAATGTATATTTTCCTCCAAAATGTACTGTTCCATTTGGTAGGAAACGTGCCTTATCTGGACCAGGTTTACCGTTTTTCCCGTTTGTGAGCTTGATACAGGTGGACTTAAGGGGGTCATCCCGTGTGTCGGATCCGCGGAATCGAATTTTTTTTGGCATCAGTTATATTTAGATATAGTGTAGAATATATGGGCAAAGTCATTTTTCGCATTCGCAGTCGTTCGGAAATTATAGCGTGGTTAGTCACATGCCAGATTTATGTCGATCGCCGTAATAAAGCGCGTATTTAACAGTCCGGATGCCGCAATAACTGCAGTCAACAGAGGACCGAGGACCTGGAGATGAAGCACCAACAAATGATCTTCACAATCACCTGAAGAACGTTATCATGGATACGGTCACAAACATACTTGGCCCCAGCCGCAAAAGGAGTCAGAACGGCTGGTTTGGCGATGAATGTAAGCTAGCAACGGAACGGAAGAATGCCGCATACGGAGTAATGTTGCATTCTCAAAGAACGCGGGCACGCACAGAGACTTATCACGAACTCCGGCGAGCGGAGAAGCGACTTCACAGCCGGAAAAAGGAAGCCTGGGAGAACCAACAAATCTGTGAACTAGAAAAGTACAGGGAGCAACCACACCAGGCGCGGAAGTTTTACCAACAAGTCAGAAGGATGAAGCCTTATACACCTCGATGCACATCTTGCCGAGACAAAGAGGGAAATCTGATTTTCGACAGAATGGGCATATTGGAGCGATGGGTTGAGTACTTTGATGAGCTACTGAACAACCAGAACATCGGCGAGTTGGAGGTCCGCCAATTGAAGACGACGGAAAAATACTGCCACCACCAAGTTTAGGAGAAACAGTCCGTGCAATTCATCGGCTAAAAAATCATAAGTCGCCAGAGGCCGATGGAATTACAGCCGAATTGGTTAAATATGGAGGCGACCAATTACACCAAGTGGTTCATCAACTTGTGCTCAAGGTATGGGACAGCGAATCAATGCCTGACGACTGGCAACGAGGCATTATCTGTCTCATACATAAAAAGGGAAATATCATACAGTGCAGCAATTATAGAGGTATCACGTTGCTGGGTACCATCTATAAGATATTCTCCACTATCTTGCTAGCCTGTGCGGAGTTGCCAAATCTCCCATCAGGCGCGTCCCTTCGTGCGGATAAGGGAATGCTCGGCGAATGTGTCATGGGCATGGGCATACACATGCAGGCATCCGAAGATGTGCGTGTAGGGGCATGCTTATGCGCAGGCGGGGTAGGTGGGAAGTAAACCCGTGGATCAAAATTGGCTATGGGAAGGACACCCAGAAATTAAACCAAATATGGAAGAGGAGTAAAGTAGTTTTTTTACGGTGCAGGGCTTCGGAAACCCAGTGCCGGCGGTTTTTGGGAGTGAGCAAGCGTGCTCCCGGCCGTCGATATCCAACAACCGCAGTGCCTCAGAAGTGGGAAACTTGGCTACTGTGGCATCTAATGCTAGAAGAGATAATGGTGGAAATTAGGTCCACACCGGATCTTTTAGGAGGAGTTCGCAGCTTGGGAGATCACCACCGAGAACAATGGTTCTTTTTGGTAGTCGAGATTCGTCCCGGGACTCTGAAAGAAACACGAATAGTCCCTTAATCGCGAACATACCGGAATGGCGTTCGTTACACTCGGGGAACGAATAAATGAACTGTGCGAGTTCATTAAGGAGAGGCGGAATATCCACCAAAATATTCGAGCGATGATAAGAGGCATTAAATTGTTTTATATCAAGGCACTCGAAGAAAAGATTTCTCAAGCGTCAGTTGGCAAGGTCACAAGGGAAACGCAGGTGACGCCTCCCCATGATAAGGCAGGCGGGAAGACAGGAAAACGGGCTAGAGACGGTACCAGCGATCCTCTTGGACCACAGCAAGTCCCGAAGAAGAAAAAAGCCTCTTCACCAAAGAAGGCGGAACCGACCACAGTACCCGCGAAAGTCGGTAATCTCACGAGTGCAGCCACAACACCTACAAAAGTGGAAGAAACCAACGCCCGGAGGCCCGAACAATGGACTAAGGTGAGCAACAAGAAGAAAAAGGACAAAAAGAAGCTCCACCCGGAAATAATAATTATTTCCAAGAAGGGAAATATGTCCTATGCCGACATCCTCCGAAAGGTGATGTCAGACCCGGAATTGAAGGATTTGGGGGATAGTGTGAGCCGTATCAGGCGAACACAGAGGGGGGATCTGATGCTGGAGTTAAGTAGATCCGCCGATAAGTCGGCCGATAACTTCCGCGGGAAAGTGGAAAGTGTACTAGGAGAGGAAGCTGAGGTAAGAGCTCGGAAACAGGAGATAGTGGTTGAATTCAAGGACCTCGATGAGGTCACCTCACGGGAGGACATCTGTGCTGCGCTAAAGCAATAGTTCAACCTTAGCGATATAGACCAGAGTGCTGTAAAAAGGATGAAGAAGGCATATGGCGGCACACAGACCGCTATTATTAGTTTGCCGACGGAATCAGCTATTAAGTTAATTACCGCGGGCAAGGTAAGAGTAGGTTGGGTCGTGTGCAGGCTCAGGGAGCAAATATCTCTAAAGAGATGCTTCAGATGCCTCGATTTCGGTCATTTTGCGGCGGCATACACTAGCCAGTATGATAGGCCGAGGAGTTCCAGGAAGTGTGGGGAAGAGGGCCACCTCATCAAAGATTGCACCAGAGATTCACGGTGTATGCTATGTAGTGGGAAAGAGGGCGTGGAAGACCGGCATGTTGCGGGAAGCAGCAGATGTCCGGTATATAGGAGGGAGCTGAACCACACAGGCAAATGAGATTGATACAAATCAATCTCAATCACTGTGAGGCAGCTTAGGACCTGCTCTCGCAAACCATTCGAGATTCGAATGTGGATGTCGCGGTTATTTGCGAGCCGTACGGAAACCACGGCGGTGCGACTTGGGCGGTGGATGCATCTGGGAACGCCGCAATCTGGGCGTGCGGAAGACAGGCCATTCAGGAAGTCATGGCCCCCCCGGCAGCCGGTTTTATAAGGGCGAAGGTCGACGGTGTCCATATTTACAGCTGTTACGCCCCTCCTAGTGCAACCTTAGCACAATATGAGGAGATGTTAGACAATCTAGTGTTGGACGCTAGAGACCGCAGCCCTAAAATCATTGCGGGCGATTGCAACGCGTGGGCCCTGGCGCGGGGAAGCCGATCGACGAACACCAGAGGTCAAATCCTGTTGGAGTCATTTACGGAGCTGGACATCGTGCTGGCCAACGTTGGATGCGCGCCCACCTTTCGAAGAAGAGGGTCGGGTTCGATCGTTGACCTGACATTTGTTAGCACTTCACTGGTGAGGGAGATAGCTTGGCAAGTGAGTGAGCAATACACCCACAGTGATCACCAGGCCATCTTCCTCCGCATTGGGAACCGGGGAAGCAGTCAACGACGCTCTGGAGCTGGAAAGGTTAAGGGGGTTGGCTGGTCTATCGGAGCTTTCGACGAGGAGACATTCCTGGCGGCATTGGAGGGAGCCCATCATCCGGATGGAACAGTGGTGGAAAGGGTCACACAGCTGTCTCAGCGTGTAATCGAAGCATGCGACGCTACGATGCTACGACGACGTTTGCACCATGGCAAGAGGCCAAACTACTGGTGGAATACGGAGATCGGTGCCTTGAGATCCTCTTGTCTCCGAGCGAGGAGACTTTCCCACAGGACTAGGGGAAGGCCGGAGCATCAGGAGCGTGAGGAGGAATACAGGGATCTGCGGAGCAACCTTAAAAATGCCATTCCGAGAAGCAAGCAGGAATACTACCAGAAACTCTTCATGGAGGCTAATAAGAATCCGTGGGGTGCAGCCTACCAAGTTGTAATTAAGAAGATCCGCGGGCGAAAATCACCTCAAGTGACATGCCCACGGCTCTTGTTGCAAATAATTACAACTCTTTTCCCGCAGCAGGAGCAGGAAGAAAGAGAATCCCAACTGGCAGCTCAGCAGGACGTCTTCTCGATCCCTGATGTTACCGAAGAGGAACTTTGGGAAATCTGCAGACGTATTGGAGACAGCAAGGCGCCGGGATTGGACGAAATTCCGAACAGGGCTCTGAAGGTGGCGGTCAAGGCCAGACCAAGGTGGTTTGCAAGCACATTCGAATCGTGTATGGCGGAAGGAGTGTTTCCCGCCCAGTGGAAGAGGCAGAAGCTGGTGTTGCTACCGAAGCCTCGAAAACCACCCGGCGTGCCCTCTTCATATCGCCCTATTTGCCTCCTGGACGCTATGGGGAAGATGTTGGAGAGGGTGATATACAACAGGCTGCTCCCGTTCATGGAGCTTGCGGGTGGTCTTTCAGAGCGGCAATATGGGTTTCGGTGAGCCCGTTCGACGATCGATGCAATAGCAAAGGTCGTGGAATTGGCTCGAAATGCAATGGCCATGGGCAAATGCTGTGCTCTGGTGACGCTGGACATCAAAAATGCTTTTAACTCAGCCAACTGGGGCTGGATTAAGGGCGCTTCGGCTCATCGAGAATTACTTTTCGGGCAGACTTCTCTGGTACGAGACGGACGACGGGCGAAGGAGTACATTGTGACAGCAGGTGTGCCTCAGGGTTCTGTATTGGGACCACTGCCGTGGAACATAATGTACGACGGAGTGCTTGGCCTTCGTGTGCTGGAGGAGACAACGCTGATTGGTTTTGCGGACGACCTGGCGGTAGTTGCAATTGCAAAGCATCCCGAGGACGTGGAGCTTTATGCAAATGAAGCCATTCATACCGTCAAGTCATGGTTACGAATGGCCAAGCTGGACCTGGCGGACGAAAAGATGGAGGCGGTCTCCATTACCAACCGTAGGAAGAACAACACGGTTACCATCCAGGTTGGTAATCGTGAGGTCGTCTCAAAATCGGTTGTCAAATACCTGGGGGTGATGATCGATGCCAAGCTGAGTTTCAAGGGACACTTGGATAATGCGCGAGAGAAGGCAGCAAATGCCAGCTCATCCCTTGCAAGGATGATGTCTAACGTCGGAGGGCCGAAGTATAGTCGCAGGCTACTCATCGCGGGAGTGGTGAGGTCGATCCTGCTATACGCGGCCCCTGTCTGGGCAGGAGCGTTGAACCACGCTGTCAATCGGAGGAAGATAGGTTCGGCATACCGGCCAATTGCGCTAAGGGTGTGCAGCGCATTTACGATGACGTCAATGGAGGCAATGTGTGCATCGGAGGAAAACTGGATGGCGGTAAATGAAGCAGTAGCCGTGGTGCAGACAAAACTCCTGGAGTTGGAACGAGCTCGAAAGGCGGCGCGATGGAGACGTGACATGGACGAGCTGGTATAGCAAACCAGAGCCTCCCCTGCGAAGTAATACTTCACGGTGGTCCCGCGGGGAGGGGCGGAAGAGTGGGGGTGGTTTTAGTGGGTGCGAATCCCACACATTGCTGCAACCTGGCGCAGCAGCGTCTTTCTAAAACTTCCACCTCCATCCATAAAACAAAACTATCTTGCTAGGCCGGATAGCCCCATACGCCCTGAACATCATTGGCCCATACCAAAGAGGCTTCATTCCAGGCAAATCAGCAACAGATCAGATTTTCTCTGTGCGGCAAGCGATGGAAAAACTGTTGGAATATGGACAACAGTTGCACCATCTATTCATCGACTTTGAAGCCGCCTATGATAGCATAGCCAGGGTAAAACTGTACACGGCCATGAGAGAATTCGGTATCCCAGCGAAATTAATTAGACTGACTAGGCTGACCCTGATCAATGTGCGAGGCCGGATAAAATCAGCAGGATCACTCTCAAAACCATTCGACATCAACAACGGTTTACGACAAGGGGATGCCCTATCATGCATTCTCTTTAACCTGGCCCTCGAGAAAGTGATTCGTGCTGCTGATGTAAATGCAATAGGTACGATCCTCTTTAAGTCCACCCAACTACTGGCCTATGCTGACGATATCGACATTATGGGAAGAACCACCCGAGACGTACAAACTGCCTTCATCCAGATCGAGCAGGCGGCAATTCGCGCGAGATCTTACGCTGCACATCAATGAAGGCAAGACAAAATATATGGTGGCAACGTCAGCACTGAAGACGAATCAACCAACAACATCAAACCGCACTGGTCAAACACGAAGAAGAGTAAGGATAGGAGAATGCAACTTTGAGACCGTTGACAATTTCTCCTATCTAGGGTCGAATATCACAACCGATAACAGCTACAATGATGAAATCCGCGCACGGTTGTTGTCAGCCAACAGAGCGTATTTCAGCTTACAAAGACTGTTCCGCTCGAAACGTCTCAGCTCTTACTGTACGGGACTATGATTCTGCCAGTCCTCATGTATTCCTCGGAAACTTATGCCAAAAATTGCGAACTCTTGGCCCTCCTCTGAAGAATTTTTGGCCCCCTACATTAGGATGGACGATGGATGTAGCCTACACAATGACGAAATCTATGAGCGATACCATGACCGTCCGGTTGTGGATAAAGTCCGGCTCAATAGGTTACGGTGGGCGGGTCATTTAATCCGTATGGATGAGGATGATCCCAACCGGAAAGTCTATAAGGGCAATATCTATGGTAGAAAAAGAAGACGAGGCAGACCCTGCCTAAGATGGAGCGATGGCGTAGGTCAGGACGCCAGACAGCTTTTAGGGATATCGAATTGGTGGACCTCTTTGCAAAACCGGGATGTCTGGAGTTCCTTATTAAGGCAGGCCTAGACCGGATACCGGTTGTTGCGCCGTTGATGATGATGATGATGATTTAACAGTCCGAATGACGTTGGAATGACTTTGCTAAAAGGGCAAGAATTGAAGCCAAGGCTGTACATGTGTTTCTTGAAGAAACCGAAGGTTTATGGACTAGGTATAGCAGATTAATGGTCAGCTACGGTTTTATGGCTAAAAATCGCATTCTGCTTTTTAAATGCGTTTTTCTCGAAACTGCATGCATATGCCACCATAGCCCAAAATCTATCCAACCAAATTCTTTGACATTTCCATGACTTATTCAGAACATATTTTTACGGTCCGCAAACTAGGATAATTGCGATTCATTCAGTAGTTTTTTTTTATTCATTGAAGAAGCCGTGAAAAAACACCAAAATTCATAAAAAAAAGTTTAACGCGACGCCAAAAATTTAGTTTCTGATTTTTTTTAATAATACTAGTTTTCGGACTGTAGTTGCGTCTGTACGTTCAAATAACGTTTCCTTTTTTCTTGAAGATGGCGCCCTCTAGCATGGCAGCAGAAAAACATCTGTTTTTTGGAGATGGATGGATAAATTGCTCTGTATTTAAATAACGAACTAAGCGATCGGGTTGGAAAGATTACTATGCTCGCTCAAGATATTAGTAAATCTATGGTGCAAAATTGGTATTTGTATCTTTATCCAGTTCTTCGCAACAAATTTCTAAAAAAGCCAAAAAGGACGGTCTTCACCCAGGATGACCCTGTTAAGAGGTTTTTGACTCATTGCCCAGCGTAGCGTTCTTAACAACTCCGAACAGGCTCTCTTAATTTCAACAATGGTGTACTCAAAGTTCAAGGTGTGAGATGCTGTTTCTGCCAATCATATATATAGCGCAACTGAGGAAGTTATTGAACCAGGATGTTGGATTCTAACTTTTCGCCAACCAGTGCTGCAGCGCCAATCTTCGTTGGACTCTACTTGTGGTCCCCAATGTTCACCACTCCCAATGCTGCTATTTGAAAGCATGTATTTTATTTCCAAATATTCTGTAAAAAGTGTTTGGACTCCTGAGTAACTCCAGCAATCTGGGTTAGAAGTGGATCCGTCAGGTTATTCAATGGTGACACATTGACTTTGCCGATGTCAAAGTTCTCCCTTCAGTGCAAATTATATGATTTTGAATGTCAGAAGAACGGGAAAGTGAATATTCTGACAAAATACATCCATATACTTTACGTGCTAGGTATTTTTGACACAAGTGTGCACTTATGTCCTCAAATGTCATTTTATATAAGAAGGACACAAAACCTTTCAGGCCCGAATCGTCCAACTTCTGGTTTCCTGACTTGTTTCCATTGCCCATACCTCTTAGTCGCTCCAAAAATGTTCCCCATTTTTAAGGATTTTGTGAAAAACAAACCTTATCAAAATCAATTTAGCATTCTCTGTCTCTTCTGACACCTGACTTGCTCCGAAATGCTGAAATGTTCATAAGGAACCCCTGTGGGTTATAAAGCTCTGAACATGCAGCCAGTCCTCGCCCCCGAGGAGGAGGTATTTTGACTTTAACTCGAGATTGCCCAAGACTTGCAAGTCATGGCTCAGTTGCTCAGTTTTAGAATTAAATTTGATGTAAACGGAGACTACCAAGATCTGTCCACCATCGGTAGTTTCAACTATTGCCACCGCAGCGGAAGAAGTTTGCAGGTTTTCGATGGCGGCCTCCTCAAAAGCATAGTCTTTTCGGACTAGGAAAGCACTACCTGAATTGTTATCGTTCCGAATAATCCGGTGAAGTTTACGTTATGCCTGCTTTTAAGGTGAGTCCCCGAAATGTAGTAGAAGTCTGCTTTCAGAGGGTCAATTAACAATTGGGCGGCGGCAGGTTGGGTGCGTCAGGCACCCACGAGAGATTGTAGGGTGCCCAGTTTGGCTGTAGTTGCATCAGTGGAGAACTTATGTCGTGGGTCTTGAGCATTGCTTTTAACGCATCTGTGCACTATCGATCAATTTTGGGCGATATGGCCGAAGGTAGCTGTAACAATGCATTTCCTCCACTGGTTTGACCTTTTCGCAGGTAATCTTTTGATGAAAACTGTACTTCACCTTGAAAACTTCACTTAGCTTTTGGGAGGGCTTAACGTTGGCTAAAAAAAGACCAGTTTGTGGTTTGATAAGGAGCGAAGAATTCTTCCTGCGGAGGGTCTTATCTTGTTTGGTCACAAAATTTGCAACCGAGCGAACTTCCAGAAGTGGGTACTCTGAAATGACTTCGGCTATAATTCCTTCAGGGAGCCCGCGGATAATTATGGACAGAGCTCTAAGGAATGGAGGGGTTCTTGTGATGGTACTAAGCATTTGCTCTTTAATGCAAAAAAGAAGGTTCTATCACCCCTCGTGTTTTTTAGGGTCACCTTTCGACCTTTGTTCTTTAGTGATTTCAGTAGTTACGGGACATTAATATTATATGACGTAATTGGAGGAATTTTCTCCTTTTTGAGCTTTAAGGCACTAGCAGAAGAGACACTGACACTTGATATTTGGGGCGCTCTTACACTTTTAGCACTTATCTTTTGCTTTTTGGTTTTTTTTCCGCCGACCGGCGAATGGGTCTTCTTGTTGCTCGTCGTCGATCCCAAGGCACACCTTTTCCGTTTCGAGTCTCTACTTTGATTTCCTTGTGGGCTCCTCCACCACCAGCGGACGAACTCGCTGCTTGACGTGGCTCGCGCACTGGAGGATAGTCAGCTGGTGCTTCTGCTGGCTTGTTCAGGTCAGCAGGGTGGTTTCCCACGCTCATAGCGGGAAAAACTGTCACCAACATAGATTGCAGGGATTTCACGGTGTCCCCTAAGTTCGCTGATCGTTTTCATCGGGATCTCGATTTGAGTACGCTGATTCTCATTTTTCTGTACATCATCATACTTAGCTCGCATTTCGCATTCAGTGGCATCCCTAGGCATTTGTTGTTGTTTTTCGCAGCCATTATCATCGGATGACATGAGTAACTCCGGTCCCAGGTCATCCTGGAAAACATGGTTAATACGCTGAGCATCGTTGCTGGTTTTGCGGCTCTTAGGACCGCATTTATCCGTACTCATTACCTGCAATTGCTAAAGGCTATTTTTAAAAACCGGTTTCTTTTTTAGTTTTTAAAGAAAATGAAACTTGATCTTGAAAGTTGTCGACACTGAGTGCCTAAAAGTTTGTTGGGGAGTCACAACGTCTGGCGACAGTCTGGTGGTTATACAAATTTCTGCTCCTAACAGCTGGCAATTGCTAGTGGAGGTGAAAATTTTCCCTGGGTAGGGACGGGTGCAGGTTGGTGGCAGTCCACTTTCTTTGAGCCTAAAAAAAGCATCTGCAGAGTGAGGGTGAGGATAATATCAACATCCGACTGAGAAAATATGAAGGAATATGTTGGATTTGAAACTACGTAGGTACGAATGGAAAAATGTGCGTAGAAGTTTCTCATAGAAGATGAAAGCATAACCTTTATACCTGAGGCGCGAGCTTCCGGTATTCCGACTTGTTCACATTTTATAATTTTCCAGTTAGCAAATTTACAGCACGTCCAAATCATACTTTTCGTGAGAATTCATTGCACCCTTAGACATCATAGATTATGAGTATCATTCCAAAGTAGAACAGTCGTGGACTAAAAAAATCAAACGTGAGAAAACCGCAAAATCTTTGTTTTTTTTTAAATTTTATTTTGATGTTCTTTGCGGAAGGTTCCATGGAGATTAAACACTTTCAATGCTTTTCCTAACCATTTGAGGATAATATAATAATAATGGTTGGCGTAACAATCCAATTGGATCAGGGCTTTGAAGTGTCTTAGAGCACTTCATTCAAGACCGTGAAGGAACACTACAATACACTGTAGGAGGCAGCTGAGTCGACTGGTATCCGACCTCAAATCACGATTCAAATTCCACTGCCACTAGTGAGATTTGATCATTTGAGAATAGGAATAGGAAAAATAGTAAATGTTATTTATTCACATTCCCATTATGAAATATTATTTGTAATTTTTCCATTCAATTGATTTTTCCAACACAATGTAAAATTTATTCAAGTAAGTTTCCACACATTATGTACGACATTCTCCAAGGAGCTAACTTATCGACATGAGGAAACATTCAGATTTTGTTTTAGATAACATAAAAGATCGATGAGCCTTTGTATGAATTTTCTTATGAGAACTTGGAATATAACTCTGGAAACTGAAAACTGACGTTATCAGGTGTCTACCGGAAATAAGATAAATTTTGTGGACAACTTGTAGTGTAAACAGGTTGGGTGCATATACATATATATATTTCTAACCAGTGGCAGCAGATACGAAGGACGTACAAATATACAGATATCTTACATAGTCAACTTCTTCATTTCGATTAAAAATACATAGCACACAGAATAACTAAAGACAGTTTGGAAAAAGAAGGCTAGCCATACGTATTATATACGCTTGTATGTTTATTTTATGTAAGAAACTTTAGGTGCACGATTGTTTCATTTGTGAGTGGCTATGAATTCAACTGCGGGTGCAGTAGAGTCACACGGAAAATACATACGTCTGTCACCATCATCATCATCAACGGCGCAACAACCGGTATCCGGTCTAGGCCTGCCTTAATAAGGAACTCCAGACATCCCGGTTTTGCGCCGAGGTCCACCAATTCGATATCCCTAAAAGCTGTCTGGCGTCCTGGCCCACGCCATCGCTCCATCTTAGGCAGGGTCTGCCTCGTCTTCTTTTCCTACCATAGATATTGCCCTTATAGATTAAGTGACCCGCCCACCGTAACCTATTGAGCCGGATTTTATCCACAACCGGACGGTCATGGTATCGCTCATGGATTTCGTCATTGTGTAGGCTACGGAATCGTCCATCCTCATGTAGGGGGCCAAAAATTCTTCGGAGGATTCTTCTCTCGAACGCGGCCAAGAGTTCGCAATTTTTCTTGCTAAGAACCCAAGTTTCCGAGGAATACATGAGGACTGGCAAGATCATAGTCTTGTACAGTAAGAGCTTTGACCCTATGGTGAGACGTTTCGAGCGGAACAGTCTTTGTAAGCTGAAGTAGGCTCTGTTGGCTGACAACAACCGTGCGCGGATTTCATCATCGTAGTTGTTATCGGTTGTGATTTTCGACCCTAGATAGGAGAAATTGTCAACGGTCTCAAAGTTGTATTCCCCTATCCTTATTCTTGTTCGTGCTTGTGTTTGACCAGTGCGGTTTGATGTTGTTGGTTGATTCGTCTTCGGTGCTGACGTTGCCACCATGTATTTTGTCTTGCCTTCATTGATGTGCAGCCCAAGATCTCGCGCCGCCTGCTCGATCTGGATGAAGGCAGTTTGAACGTCTCGGGTGGTTCTTCCCATGATGTCGATATCGTCAGCATAGGCCAGTAGTTGGGTGGACTTGAAGAGGATCGTTCCTCTTGCATTCACCTCAGCATCACGGATCACCTTCTCGAGGGCCAGGTTAAAGAGGACGCATGATAGCGCATCCCCTTGTCGTAGACCGTTGTTGATGTCGAATGGTCTTGAGAGTGATCCTGCTGCTTTTATCTGGCCTCGCACATTGGTCAGGGTCAGCCTAGTCAGTCTTATTAATTTCGTCGGGATACCGAATTCTCTCATGGCCGTGTACAGTTTTACCCTGGCTATGCTATCATAGGCGGCTTTAAAGTCAATGAACAGATGGTGCAACTGTTGTCCATATTCCAACAGTTTTTCCATCGCCTGCCGCAGAGAGAAAATCTGATCTGTTGCTGATTTGCCTGGAGTGAAGCCTCTTTGGTATGGGCCAATGATGTTCTGGGCGTATGGGGCTATCCGGCCTAGCAAGATAGTGGAGAATATCTTATAGATGGTACTCAGCAACGTGATACCTCTATAATTGCTGCACTGTGTGATATCTCCCTTTTTATGTATGAGACAGATTATGCCTCGTTGCCAATCGTCAGGCATTGATTCGCTGTCCCATACCTTGAGCACAAGTTGATGAACCACTTGGTATAACTGGTCGCCTCCATATTTAACCAATTCGGCTGTAATTCCATCGGCTCCTGGCGACTTATGATTTTTTAGCCGATGAATTGCACGGACTGTTTCTCCTAAACTTGGTGGTGGCAGTATTTGTCCGTCGTCTTCAGTTGGCGGGACCTCCAACTCGCCGATGTTCTGGTTGTTCAGTAGCTCATCAAAGTACTTAACCTATCGCTCTAATATGCCCATTCTGTCGGAAATCAGATTTCCCTCTTTGTCTCGGCAGGATGAGCATCGAGGTGTATAAGGCTTCATCCTTCTGACTTGTTGGTAAAACTTCCGCGCCTGGTGCGGTTGCTCTCTGTACTTTTCTAGTTCACAGACTTGTTGGTTCTCCCAGCCTTCCTTTTTCCGTCTGTGAAGTCGCTTCTCCGCTCGACGGAGTTCGTGATAAGTCTCTGCGCGTGCCCGCGTTCTTTGAGAATGCAACATTACTCGGTATGCGGCATTCTTCCGTTCCGTTGCTAGCTTACATTCATCGTCAAACCAGCCGTTCCGACTCCTTTTGCGGCTGGGGCCAAGTATATTTGTGGCCGTATCCATGATAACGTTCTTCAGGTGGTTGTGAAGATCATTAGTTGATGCTTCATCTCCAGGTCTTCTGTTGACTGCGGTTATTGCGGCATCCATTTCCCTCTTATAGGTGTCGCGGAGGGTTGTGTTGTGGATGGCTTCAGGGTTCACTCTCACCTGATTGTCAGAGGGGATTCTAGATGGTATTTTTATTCGAGCTCGGAGCACCATGCCAACGAGATAGTGATCCAAGTCTATATTGGCCCCCCTATATGTTCTGGCATTCATCAAGGCTGAGAGGTGGCGGCGTTCGATCAACACGTGGTCAATTTGGTTGAAAGTGGTCCCATCTGGAGAGGCCCACGTATGTTTGTGGACCGCTTTCCGCGCAAACCAGGTACTTCCAACAACCATTTCGTGTGACCCTGCTAATTGAATAGTCCGCAGTCCGTTATCATTTGTTTTTTCGTGTAAGCTATGGGAGCCAACGTATCGCCTGAATACGGGCTCCTTCCCTACTTGGCTGTTAAAATCCCCAAGTATGATTTTGATATCATATCTGGGACAGGCTTCGAGGGTTCTTTCTACTGCCTCGTAGAAGGTATCCTTCTCCGACTCTGCAGTCTCCTCTGTAGGGGCGTGAACGTTTATGAGGCTTATATTTCTAAACTTGCCTCGCAAGCGCAGAGTGCATAGCCGTTCGCTTATACTTTCAAAGCCGATAACAGCAGGTTTCATTTTTTGGCTGACTAAGAAACCTACTCCGAGCACATGGTTTACTGGATGGCCGCTATAATATATGGTGTAGTGGCTCTTCTCCAGGAAACCGGTCCCTGTCCATCGCATCTCTTGCAACGCTGTTACATCAGCCCTATATTGGGACAGGGTATCGGCTAGCTGCTTATCAGCTTCATCTCTGTACAGGGAGCGCACGTTCCATGAGAAAATGCGCAAAACGTTGTTCCTTTGTCGTTGCCGGGTCCGTCGTTTTAACATCCGTCCTATCCGAGGCTCCTGTTGTGGCTTCGTAACAGGTTGTTTTCCCTACCCAACCTCCAACCTGGAGGACCAGTTGGTACAATTTGTCCCGTTTTTAGGCGCGGGAGACTCGCCTTCATCCTTCTCCGTCTGCAGCTTTTCGTCAAGAAAGAGCTCCCAGCGGTCACCACGTGGAGGTGGAGATAGGGTTTGGTAGTAGAGCTGTTGGTGTTGGTTCAGCAGGCATTTCCCAGGTTTTATGCTCCATCGTGGGTACCAATCCACGTTTCGCCCCGGGACCTATACTACCCTTTGACCACCTGTGTCTGTGATCGTCTGTGATCATCCGTAATTCGATCGATATTAGCCAACTCTAAACTAAACGCTTTCTAGAGTTCTGGGCATGCTATCGCCTGGGAAGCATCCTTTATTGATATGGGTTTAGTGTCTGTCTATCTGTTACATGTGATTCATTCGGAAGCGTCCCATCCTTATTGGCACCATATTTGGCGGGGATATTGAAACTATTAACTCCCACCCATATTGCAAATTTCAGTATTTTGTATTGAATTTAAAAGAGGGCCTGTATTATTTAAAAAAATGAGAGGGGTGGGAGGGAGAGCAATAGTGATGTGAAGAACTGCAGATGTTAATCAAGGATATTTTTCCAGAGAGTACTGAAACGATATTGATTGCAAACTTCGCTTATTGCCATTTTAGAAGTATAACTTGTAATTTCATTAACATAGGCTGCGAGATAGCGCAGGATTCTGCTTGGAAAAGGTTAACCATAGTACAAGCAATCTGCAGCGAGAAAGCATCAAAGAAACAAACCCATTTTGACTAATTTCATTAAAACAGCTCGCTTCTCATTTTTAAAGGCTGACTGAAATATATAATTGCTAGGGGGTTAGTCACCCTTGAAAAAATTGCCACAATTCCTAGTTGAACGATGTTAATGTTCAATTAAACAGCAAAATTCTAATTGTGCCCCCTTATCAACTAAACCCCATTTATCAGTGATTTTTCTCACCATAGGAATAAAATTGTTAGATTTTGCTCAGGACTATAGACTGGTCTTTGCGTAGTACAACTTGCACTTGTTCATAGTGGTATATGGCATATCGTGTGGATTGACTATGGCTAAGCACGTGGGCAGAACTATCCCAAAAATCTGAAACCTGCTGGTTTCCCAGCACCTACAGGTTATGTATGTTAAGCAATGCGAATGCCTCCGGCTTGAATTTGTATAGTGGAAGAGAATTATGACCCATGTACGCCTTTCGGTGTATTCCGGCTGGACTTTGTGGAGCTATTTTGTACTTGCATCAATGACGAACGAAAAATGAATGCATGTAAAATTAGTATCGACAAATGCAACTACCATTCTTTCTGCATTACATAATAATTGTTCATTAATTTATCCAAGCCGATGATAAATTTTTAGCTGAAAAAGGAGCGAATTTGGCACAACATTACTATCTTCGCGAAATTACAGATCAAATAAAAGTTGGCATTGCACTCTATAGATGGAGCCACTTGATATTTGCGAAAAGTATGCCTGAAGTCTCGAGAGATACATTTTGATTAAGATTGGCCTCCAAATTCATAAAAAGCTCATCAGCGTGTCCATGTTCCAGCCGAATAGCTTTTCAATTTCCAGCACGGGGAAAAATATTCTTTGTAAGAATTCTGTCGTGTGCTGCGCTGTGTCTGTGCAGATCCGGAATGCCTGTTGCTGAGTCATATGGGTACTCCAATAGTAAGTTTTACGTTAGGTAGTGGACACGCTGGCTGCTGGATGGTATAAATAGAGTTTGGAATGTGATTACGCGTCGAATTGACGTGCAAAAACAAGTGTATGCAAGGCCAGAATGCCGTAGTATTGAGCAGTGTTACTCAATTAAGTTTTGTGCTCGCCTTGGAAAATCTTTTGCACTAACGGTGGAAGTGGTTCGGCAAGTATGCGGCAGTGAAAGTTTATCACGAGCTCAAGTTTTTAAGGGACACAATATGTTTAAAGAATGCCAAGAGAGCACGGAGGAAGAATATCGGGCAGTTTACAAAAAAAAATCATCGGTGAGGATCTCAGGAGGAAGATTTGCGCCAATCTTTCCCTGATAGTGTTGACGGACGAACAGAAAGAAACCTGTGAGACCATTTCAAAAGATCTTCTACGATGCATTGAAGAGAAGTCACTATCGGGGATGCACCGGTGGGTGCCCCTACCCCCAATCAAAAGCAGGCTTGCATGTCAAAGGGGAGAATCAAAACAATGGCAATTCCTTTCTTTGACAGCAAGGGTTTTGTCTATTTAGAATTTTTGGTTGAAGGACAGAATGTTGCATTCTATGAAGTAGTATAAAAATTGAAACGACGGGTCAACCGAGTGTGACCAGAAATTGCGGCCAATTTGGAGTTCCATCAAGACAATTTGGACGTTTTTCACTTGCTTCATGGTTGTTGATCACCTAACAAGAAACGAGGGTGTTGATGCTCAGAGAGACTGTGGAATACTTCCAAAGTTTTGTGTCGATATCTCCAAAAAATGTAGTTTTGTGTAAAAATACACTATAAGTGCAGCTCTACTAAAGTGCCCTGTGACATTCGCTTGCATGCCTCTGCGCTAGCCATATTCGTAGAGGGATCTCTTGTCCACTTAAGTCGCCTTCACATTATGAACAAAACTTGACATGCGACATATTAGAAATCTGCACGATGGAGTATGAAAAATTCACGACTGATCACATGCTCATCCGACTCCCCTAATACTTCTGTCTTGACGGCCAGTCTATTGTGGTCAATTATATATGGAGAAAAGAGATGAGTCTTAGGGAAAGCTAGGACGAAAGCAAACCAAATCTTCAAGGAGTTAGACGACCGACAATCTGATTTTCAAGAAGTAATCGGTATATATGTACAAACAATAATATAAAATCCAAATTATGAATGCCAAAAACTTGAAAACTGCCGACTGCTCCGCGGCGTTGATTCTGCTATCTGAAACTATTGTTACTTCCAGTGCTTCTCTTTCTTTCAGGGTACGGAATTTTAGTCGGGCAATCCATATAAACAATAGCAAAAGCAGGTTCATTTGGATGGATTCGAAAGGCTTTCAAATTACCATTTAGAGTAGCAAGCCACCGCTGTTTCGGCTGGCTGTTTTGTTTTCCATGCCAGGTGAGTTCTTATCAATGCAAATTACGTGATCATACCATGGAACACGCCCCTCCCCTTCAGTGATTACGGATATCCTCATTTCGGACATGATCATGGCGAAACGCAACATCTTCGTTTTCATTATCGCGACGCGCCGTTCATTTCCCTGTATATTTGTCAATACTCGGAACCATACAGCGTGAGAAGGCGAACGACATCGCGATAATCTTTGGAATTAAGACGAGGAATATCGTTTCAAATACATCATTTTCAAGAGCAAATGAGGATACAATCAGCAAATGAAATGTTAAGAGTAAAGTTAAAGTGTTATTTATTGCGTTTCTCAAGAAATCAACCCTTATTATTAGATACAATATGGTCGATTTGATCCAACAGTTAATGTTAGAATGTCGATACTCAATGGTATAACTTGTACCATCAAAAAAGGCCGTCATAAGAAGGTGATGAAAGTTAAAAAGAAAGTTTTCATTGTTGTTGCTACAATGTTACTGTTTAGTGCATTGTAATGAATTATCGATCCATAACTTCACGTTTTAGCTGAATTTACTGCGATGATAACAATATCCCTCAACTACCTACCCTCTAAGATGTTTAGCTGTTTGTTCACCATTGAAACACTAAGCTGCAATAAGCTGGATTGGATATTCCATTTTCAACCTGCTAGAAAAGTAGACTAGTCAAATTTACTGTGCGATAGCCGAGCTGTTTGAGCGTCAGCTTTTCGACCTAGAACTCCGGTTGCATCATGAATGTAAACATAGTCTCACTGAAAAAAAAACGCCAATGAAGTAAAAATAAAAATGAAAAGCATGTGCGGATTTCCTATGTTTTACACATAAGCTAACAGTGTGTGCAAGCAAAGGTCACCAACGCCTTTCAGGTTATACTTAAGGGAAGAAAAATAACACTATACACAGGAGGAGCAACTCCAAAAGAAAAGGGGGACGGAATCTCATTGTGCACCTTTCGGGTAGGGACGAGGTAAGTAAGTGGTATTGGTTTGTCGATGTCGCTTAGATGATTTTCTTTTGTGTGCTTCTTCATATTATTCCAGCAGGAAATGGATGCATCCGAAAGATTGATCTTTGATGCATTTGCTCATTTGCTGCTTACTTCCTAAGCGAGCCAACATGGATCTATTTCCGAGAAAGTTCCGTGGCGTTGCTTCCACCAAGTTTCCCATAGATGAATTTTGCAGCATCAGTCTCCCAATGATAAAGATCCATTACCATTAATGCGAAATGAATCTTTAAGGAAGTTCTGCGTTTGAAAAACAAGGATAAGCGGTTTTGTCCAGGGTTAGAGTCAACTGTGCCTCACCTCTGCCCTGGAAGCAGCGTGACCGAAACTGGCAACAGGTGGAAAACGCTCCTTTATATAAACCCAAAAACATGACAAGGTTGCGAATTATATCCAAGACTCAAACTATTGGCGGTTTAGTTTAAAGTTGCGGTGCATTTGGTCCGGTCTAGCATCATGCGGATGTGGATTTAGGTTCCCCATCTCTCGAACAATAATTCTGCCTTTGGTCCCCTCTGAGATGTGGGAAGCCACAAACAGCTGTGCATGATCTACTTCTATGACAGATGCCGCCACGTGCTCGCAGCAATTTGCAGCCATTTGCTCGCAACCACTTGTGCGCAAACCTGTGGACTGCATCACATACGCGGCACGCAAAGCACCAGCTACTGATCAGATCCTTTCTCTATTCGACTAATAAAAGGTAGAGTATGTGTAGCAGGACTCAGCGGCTAAAAACGTTAGCTGCATTTTTAAGGTGCTTTTGTCATGATCCAAGTTCCGTTTGTCCTGTTCACATGCGGGGTCTGCTCGTCGTGACCGGTTTCGGTATTTTGTTTTATCAAAAACCTGATTTGGATGATAATTTCCAACATATAATGTACTGAAGTATACATAATTCGACAACACAACCTCTTCGAAGAGATCCGACAGAAATCTCATAACTACCACTGACTTACGAATATCATCAAGTGGTTATGATAGTATATATACTCTATTACAAAAGCCTGAACAAAACAATGGGACAGTGGGGTGAAGTCCTAGCTCTCTTCTTACTAGCTCCGGATTTAATCTTAAGGAGCACCTGCATACATACATACCTACAATACCCCCATTTCTTAACGACAGGTCTGCTCAACAGAGCGATATAAATGTGGGGAAAGTTTCTAAAAGTTATCATGTCTTCTACATTAGGTGATGGGAAAATTGAGGACTCAATGGTATCAACGACAAAGTAAATAGCGTAGAATAATGGGAAATCAAGGCGAAAGTACTCCATTTGACTTTCAACGAAAAGTTTTACATGCTATTGTCGAACAAATTTTCAAAAGCGCAAGCATTGTGTTTCTGTCGAGAGAGATGGTGTAGTGAGTTTGTGGTATAGTTTTCCCATTGTTTGTATGATTAAAAATTCCTTTTGTTGGCAATTATGGATGGAGGAATATGTGCATATGTTTATATAGGTAATAACAAAGGGCAAGGCATGTGAATGAGCTTGTCATTTTAAGTTTAATTAATAATCCTTTACTGTTGAGATTCCTAAACCGTTTCAGTTTCATATACAAATCGACGTTCCGTGGAGCGTTATGAGAAAAAAATATGTTGAGGCTTACTTTTTATGTCTGGTTTTTTATTTCAAATAACTTAGCTTGAAAGATTTATCTACACGCTAAATCCTTTTAATACAAGAGAGTTTAAATGTTGAAATACGTAGAAAAGAAATTATTTTGGCCTCGAGATGGCTGCCTTAAAAAAATCATTTTTTAAGTGGCTAGCATAATATCTCAGCTCCAGGATTTCTGAAAAAAAAAAAACTCAAAATGGATGTTGAAATTAAAGGAAGCTCTTTTATTTCAATCTATATACCTACGTGCCCCGGGCATTCTTTCATATGCATTTTTTAAACTTGGCTTCTTCTTTTTTTTCTTCAGCCTTTGTCCCGTTCACAAGCGGGGTCGGCTCGTCGTGATCGGTTTTGCCATTTGGTTTTATCGAATGCCTGATCTGGGTGTTTGAAAAAATATTTTGAAATTCAGATACCTTCGCGGCTTAAGGATGTCCTAATCTCAGTAAAATAGTTCCGCGGACCGAAGCCATCTTTTCCTTTTGCTTTACTATTTATAATCCTGCTACCTTATGTTATTTCTGTTTTTAGCAGATATACTAACTGAAGTTTCCCTCTGTCCTCCTTCATAATTTTTCTGAGTTTAATCTCACTATACTCACGTGGCTCAATGTTCCCAGCTCTACACTTCTTCAACCGTCCTCTTCTTCTCTCTATGTGCTTTCATGAATACCTCTGCGTTCATATGTTTCGTCCAAAATCGCATAAATCACTCTCTCGACTTTGTCCCTTCTAACTTTGATTTGCAAGTCTCCAGACGCTCCATCTTACGTCGCTCCAGATGTTCATTACCCTGCATCTGAGTTCTATGTGTATATCGCTCTAATCAACTCCCATGCTGTGCACAAGCCTGCTAATGCGAATTTCGCAGGACTGAATTCAGTCCTGGTGACTATCAACTGCGAACTAATCCTCCTTCCCTTATCATGGGACTAAGCGACCTTTTATATCGTTCGATTTACTTGCTTTCTTTTTACGTTCTTTTACCCCCAAGCCCCAGTGTGCTTTGCCAATCTGGTTCTCCACTCAAATCAATGGAAAGCATCATTTGAAACTCTCCTCAGGGAGAAAGTTAGTCTTCCTGAAATTCTGCGAATTTCGCTCTATTTAAAGCGAGACGAGCCCTTATTCAACTATAAAATTGAAAGGCATCCCTAAGTAAGATTTCCACTTTTAGAACCATCTCGAATGAATAATAATATGAATAATATTGATAACATAAAATCCATCTCTCCTTCCATCCGAAGGGAAAGATCTATATGTTGCTGGTAAGAACAATGAGATCGATGGGAGAAACGGTCAGAGGACCAACATACTGATTCCTTACAGTAAGGTTGAGGGAAAGCACAAGAAGGTTAATTGTCATCTTGGCGAGTTCCTTGTTTGGCATGAAGGACATTGCCACTAATCTTCAGGTTCAAATTTCAAAACTGAAATGAAATCCCCAAGAGTGTAAGATCTTTACTTGAAACGAAAAAATTAAGGTTTAGGTGAATTAATTTTACTGGGAAATCTGGTGCGAACAATGCTCTCATGTTAGGGGAATTGCAATGCGACCAGCAGCATAATCGACTACCTTCAATTGGTGTGGAGATAAATATGGAAGTCAGGAAGGTGCATCTGCAAGTGCCTCGAATAGAAGAAAGAAGGCTTGATTAGAGTCAGCTAACTCCACAGTCTCCCAACTGAAAAAAGCTATCATATCTTGAACCTAAAGAGCGAACAAAATCGTTGTATGAAAATAGAATACTTGAATTCAATCAGGTTATAATTTACTGAATTATATATATACATACGTGTTATATATACTATACTTGTCCATAAATAAGTCCGGAACAGTTAAATACATTAGATTTTATTGCCACACACAGGAAAAGAAGCAGAAGCGATTTTGCCGGATCACCAGGTTATTAATTATATATCATAACATTCAAAAGATCGACGAAGCCCAGTTAGTTTCGTCAAGGATTTAATAGGCTCACACTTGAAAGCACCCTTCTAATGGAACGAATTCTAGCAAAATATACGAATGAGACCATTGAAAGCATTGTTGGCAGAAAAAAGACCTCACGAAGTTAAAGACGCAAAGCAGAGCCTTTAGTGGCAGGGGTATAAGACTACTAGCAAAACAACAATATTTCCCCCGATAAAGGAAGAAAACGTTACCTTTCTTCTTATTCTTCAGTCTTTGTCTCGTTCAGAAACCGCGCCGGCTCGGCTTGATCACTTGCGCAAAAATATAATACGGAGCGATTGGACTGAAGGATCTTCTACATAACACTGTCAAACTTGCTTGCTGTATACCCAAATATTTGCTTATTAACCCGATTATTGGAGAAGAGGGAAAATAAAGCAACAGCCGAGGGGCCTCTTTTTCTTCATTGAGACCGAGTTTCATGTCCATAATTGCTATACTTAACGTTTTGCAAATAAATAGCTCACAGCAGTAGAAGAGAGATAAAGCTGAACAGAAATATCCTTTATAAACCGATCAAACGAGATTAAAAGCTTAACACGAGATCAAAAGCTTAGGCATCGTTGTTTAAGTTAAAAGTTGATTAAGCTATCCACAACATCATTGGGACAGACCACCGTTCGGCGATTGGCCCGGGTATAACTAGATTTTAGTGTTAAATGAAATGTTTAAATTCCTACTAGGTTGGTACGTCCACAGTTTCAAGATTATATAAGCATTATTGCAATCCACATTAGGTACGCTTGTTGCCAGTTCAGATCAATTATTCATATTCTCTGAGGGTTTGAAAGTGTGCTTATACAGTAGTAAATAACCGTGGCGAATTCATGTAATTGAATAACGTGATTATAAAAACTAGACTTGCTGCTAGCGAAGTTGGGCTAGGCGATACATTCTATTCATATATTTTGGTGACTTTCTCGATTATACCATGGTCACCATCCAAGCTTACCGAAGTTAGCTAAAGGGTAAAGCCATCCCGAGCCTAAAGAAAGAGTGACCTTGATCGTGAATGTCGGCCTATAAATTTAGTTGCAATGTCCTTTCGTAGGTATAGATGTTTGCTAGGCTCAGGGTCCAACATTCGTTTAGCTCCAAAGGCGTAAATCTGTGCAAAGTAGTTTATTACAGGTCCCAAAATCATTTTCGTATGTCGAATAGAGATTATTTTCTGAACTTTGTCCCTAACTAGGGTCCACCAGTACTAGATTTCGTCTTTTAAATGTGTAACCGCCTCTTTTCAAGACGCTTTATTCTCACCTATCCTTTCTTAAGAAGCATCACTTCAAAGCTTCTCATGTGTTGTGATCAAGAAGAATTACGAACTCTCGGCCGCGTTCGAGAGAAGAATCCTCCGAAGAATTTTTGGCCTCCTACATGAGGATGGACGATTCTGTAGCCTACATAACGACGAAATATATGAGCGATACCATGACCGTCCGCTTGTGGATAAAATTCGGCTCAATGGGTTACGGTGGGCGGGACACTTAATCCGTATGAATGAGGATGATCCAGCTTGGAAAGTCTACAAGGGCAGGCCACGATCGGATATCTGTTGTTGCGCCGTTGATGATGATGATGAGATCAATGTGAAACAGTTGTAACACTTCCACGGTCGGTATTGAGGAACTGCTCTTGAAACAGGTGTCATCCACTTTGGAACACTCCTATATTCCTTTATTATTATTATGAAAACATAATATTCATGAATAGAATGATACTAATTGGCGCGAAGATTTTTGTCTGGATTGTCTTTTATTTGTCTTGGCTACTCTTGTATTTATTTATTTATTAAATATCAATATAAATACATATATAAAGAAATTAAGATTAAAATTTAGAGATCCATAATTTTTGTTTTGCTAAATATCTTTCTTAGAACTTTACAATACCTTATTCGAAAGATATTGATTTAAATTTCTTTGCAGGTAAGGACTAGTTGGACGTAATAAAAAATGAGGTGAGAATAAGTTTATATTCGCATAAAATGTATACATAAAAGTTATCATCTGGGCCAATTTTAACATCAGACCAAATCATGATATGATAAATTCGATGGCGATAATGACATATTAGACAATTCGCCATTGACAGCCATAAGTCGTGCCAAACTTTTACTATTGCTACGACTCTTTCTATAATAACCATTATCGACCTCCGCATCGTTACCTTATTCTATGTAGTATATATACTACATACGTATATTTATGGCGATGTGCGCATACACATTTCGAAAGAATAATTCAGGAAACTAAGGAAATTGTTCAGAAAATGAAGACGGCAATCGGGAACCACACATAGTATCCGAACGGGTAATTGTAGATTTGGAAGGACGATAAAATTCACCCCGAGAGTTGCTGTACGACAGCTGAGTATCTGAGTATACAAAATAGTACAAATTTGTGGTTTAATAAAAATTATATTATGGCTGAGACATGTCTGTTGCTTTTGATGGTTCCCTGTAGTTACGGGAATTCTGAAAGTATGCAACAATGTCGGTTTCTTATTATCCCATTACCGTGCTAGACTCCCTTGCACATGAAAGTGAGATATTTCTACGTGTGCTAGATACTAAGTGTTTATATTTCTTTGGCATTTTCAACAAAATATTGTTCATGGCGGGGGTCTCCTAGAAAGGTTTTTGATTTAAGTTAGTGTGATATGAATTGCTTGTAGCTTTGAAAGTTGATGCTAGAAACACATATTTCTCCTTAAGGTTGCTCAACCGAATTCTGCTACATCTAAGCAAATCTCATACCCGAGTGACTTCCATCCCGCTTCGTTCGTGCGAAAATGTCAATAAGGAGCTTGGCTAAGAAAGGTCCGACTTCCAGTGTGTTTCCTTTGCTGTTTTCATCGTCTCTGGAAGTTACTTGTGCACATACGTCGGTATGTTATTATATTATTATTATGATATAGAGTGCACAAAAATTCCGTTCAGAACTGTTTCCAAGTATCTCCTTACATACGTATACATAATGCGCCCGTGCACATAAGTCTTTTTATCCCTCGTGATGCAGGAAAAATTGTAGCAATATTCTGAATTCTGCATTTTGGTGCAGTAAGCCTTATGCAGATATACTTTCGTTTGACTGCGTCATAAAAACTGTCATTACCGTCCTTTTACTGACTTTTCACTTGGTTTTAGAATGGGCCGAGACAAAAATATTTGATACACTGTCTCTGGTTACAAATTATTCATGATGCTAACTATCTGATACACGAAAATGTACGTTTCGGGGTTTTTGTTATTGCTCGGTAAAAAGTATACCATGTGTTACTTAAGCACGTTTATGAGGAACTTTATTTAAGGATATCATAGAACCAGTAAAAGCATTTATTCTCTGCCCGTATTCTCGTACGTGATGTCCGAAGCGAGTTACTTTCCTATTTGAAAAATTTATGAACCGTTTAGCAGCGGCACGATTGCGTCAGAGCTTCGTGTCCCTGTTTTTCAAACGATAAGGACATATTGAAAAAACTAGGAGTTTTTAAAATTAGTGCAATGAAATGAGAACGACGTGTTTTAGCATCGTATAAAAGTGCAGCCTTTCTGCGTTATTAAGGATTTTTGTCGGAAAAGTCTTTAAACGATAGTGGAACTCTGAGTTTATTACTTTTTCTGTTATGAAATTTAAAATAGATCATTCTGAAAAATAGCGAACTTTTTTTCTTATACTAGTTACTACCTCAGGTTTTTACTTAAGCTTGTTTTGTCCTGTGATTTGGGGTTTAAGAATACATTCGAAATATTCCCTGCTTGTTTTAAAAGGCATTGAAATTTGGGGGTTAGTAACTTGCCAATTTCAAATTATATTAGTATTGTCATCGTTAACGTCAACAACCCCTCGGCTTAGTTGGATTTCACCTGAACAGTGGCGCTGACATTAGCCTCGAAAAAAAAGACAGAACCTAATGTTCGCTCGCCTTTACTTGCATGCTAAATCTGGCGCTTCCGTATGGTAGGGTTGGGAAGTTACGAGCTTTCAAGTTAAAGATTGCCCGCTTTTATGATCCAGCTGCCGACAGCTTCGACAGTGGGAGAGCTATCTTGCTGCAGCGAGTATTCCGCCTGATAATATCGGTGAACATTGTTCCGCCATCACGCAGGTCATCGGCTACCTCCCAAAGAGGCGTGAGAGGATCTGGCTGACTGGATCGATGTACGTAAGATATTTGACAGTGAACTAATGCAGGATCTTTGGATCTTTTAGTAATATTTGTCAAAGTCCCTAAAAACGTCATTAACTTTCTTTTCGGAATATAACACCAAAGATTATATACTCCCGACCTTTTCTATATGAATAGTAAATATAAGAGCTTTGGACCAAGAGTTGTTTGTTTATATAATATATACAACAGGCAACGACGCATGTGCTTAATCCAAACTGAATAGAGTCTTTAGTTTTCTTGAGGAAGTGAAGTAAAAGTTTTTTATTTGACTTTGTTCTTGTTCGTGCATGGACACCTACAATTTCTGTGCTTCAGTATCTCATGAACTAAAGAAAGAAAAGCATTCCTAACAGGAAATTATCAAAAAATCAAGCAATCAGTAAAAAATAACTATCTCTTGCTGTGAAAATCTGAACGCCGTTTCTTTTCGCCGGCCAGAGTTTTGTCACGAGGTTCTCCAAATGAGTCAGCGTCGCCAGCAGGTGAAGAAGAATGAGTGCATCAAAAGATGGTGCTCCACGCGAGCGGTCGATTCGTTATTTTTTTATTTCCACTTTCCAATTTCGCTCGTCCCGTGTTGGTTGAATATTCAGGATCCGGTGCGGACCAACGAATCGGTGAAAAGAATCAAAGTTTTCAAAGCATCCCTCACATTCCCGAGATTGGCTAGCACAAAGGCATGCAAGCACGTGTCGATGGAATACTTTGATGAAGCTTCAATATTTGCAAGGGTTAATTTCGCCATTTTCTTAGGTTTTTGGGACAGCTCTCCCTTCTTGGTCGTCTCCAAGCACTGAGGATGATCATTAGACCATCTTATCGCACACTGTCATTACAGATGGTTGGGCTGAGTTGGTTGCGAGGGTTCAAAGTTGCAGATGATGTGCTTAAAAAATCTTCAAATTGATTAGTTTTTAGGTCCCTTGATTTCTGGTAAAAAGTCTAAAGCTAACAAAAGGGTATTTTTGGCTAGATAGTAATAGTAATAATCATTAGAAAAACCATCCCATTCTATTCAAGCTGTAATTTAATGGCATGTGCAATACATGAATATAAATTGCGCTGCAAACGACGAGATTCTATCTTGCATATACATATTAGGTTGTTGCAAATGAAATGGCCGATTTGGCAATCTAGTGAAGTTAGTTACGATTTTGCTGTATCAAACCACCACCAGTTGGCCCTGCTGGTATCGGATAGTGAAGTATAAATACTCCTACATTTAATCAAGGAGTCATTTCAGTTTAGACCACCGTTGTGATAACAGTGAATGAAAAGGAAAAAAGGATGGAAGAGAGTCAAGAACGTATACTTTTTCTGTATGAGTTCAAACTTGTCCATAGATCAGCGGAGGCGACCAGGAACATTAACAGCGCATTTATAGCAAATAAGGTAAGCGAACGAACCAAACGGCGGTGGTTCGAAAAATACCAGTCAGGCGATATAAACCTTCAAAGTGAGCCACATGCACATCCAGAACCATTGATTGACGAGCTGCGTTTGCTAGTCGAATCAGACACACGTCACTCTGTGAGAGACATTCTCGAGAAACTGGGCGTACACTATTCGACAGTTTCCCGGCACTTCCAACAACTTGGAAAGGTGGAAAACCTCCACAAATGGGTTCCGCATGCCCTTACGGAGCAAAGCATGGCGCTTCGAATGGAAATTTGCAGTTCTTTACTAACCCGCAGCAGAAGCGATCTCTTTCGGCACAGAATAGTGACATGTGATGAAAAGTGGATATTATACGAGAATCGTCGCCGATCAACACAATGGCTAGATGGTGATGAGCCACCGAAGCATATGCTGACACTGAGCCTCCATCCGAAGAAGATAATGGTGACTGTATGGTGGTCTACAACTGGAGTTATCCACTATTCTTTTTTGGTACCTGGAGAAACGATAAACGCACAGAAATACTATGCCCAACTCGAGGAAATGCAACAACAAATTGAGTATTCAACGGACGAGATTAATCAACAGAGATGGTGTGATAATCCTTCACGACAATACACGACCTCATGTATCCAGAACAACGGATCAAAAGTTGAACGAATTGCAGTATGAGATTCTGCACCCACGATATTCACCGGACCTTTCGCCAACCGAATACCAATTTTTTTAAGCATTTGGACCATTTTTTGGTGGAATTTAGGAATGAAGAGGTCATCGAAAAATTGCCTTCGTCAAGTTTATCAACACCCGAAAATTTAAAATGATTATTGGGCTTAAGAGATGTGGACTAATTATCGTGCACAATACGGGAATTTTAACCTATTCCTGTTTTACAAGGCTATCTGCGTTGCGCATACTATAGATTGTAACATCTTTCACATTAGAAACATTGAGTAAAATACCAAACAAGTCGGGAAAAGTCGGGAAGCTTGACGCTTCCGGTATAAAAGGTTTTGTGTTTCCCTATGTGAGGAGCATAACGGAGGAGCATTGGCTGATAGCATTGACCCGAGATATTTAAATCGCTCGTTTCTGAGCAGGTTACGGCCATTGCCAGAACTGAGCGATTTAAATATCTCAAGGGGCAGGTTACTGCCATTGCCAGAACTCAGCGATTTAAATATCTCGAGTCAATGTTATCAGCCAATGGAGAACTGCGCAATGATATTGCTTCTCGCGTTAACGCAACCTGGATGAAGTGGCATTCCACAACTCTATAGTCTTGGTAATGAGGACGAAGATGTTGCATTGCACCGGTGGCGTGACACGTTTTGATCACGTCGGAAATGAGAATATCTGCGATCGATATGGGTGGAAAAACTGCGAGAGAGGCGTTTTCGATGGTGTGGTCACGTAATTCACTCTAACGAGAATGCACTTACCAATATTGGTTTGAACATCGAAGTCAATGGTAAGCAACCAAAAAATCGGCTGAAACAACGGTGGTTTGATACGCTGGATGCGGATTTAAAGGCCTCGCGATTATATCCTAATCAGGCATTTGATAAAATAAAAAGCCGACCCCGCTTGTGAAGGGGACAAAGGCTGAAGAAAAAGAAAACGATGTGAGGAGCGACGAGTGCACTACAGCTCCGGGTCACATAGCTAAAAATTCCATTGCCCTCTACTTTTTAGAAAGCGATTTAAATAAACCATTTGATAATAGTCAACCTGAGTTTAATATTATTAGCAAGTGCATGTAACCTACATCAAATATAAAAAAGGCTGGGGAGAATTAGATTCTTCTTGAATGGAATTTTAATATTTCCCTCGAGTATCAATTATTCTCGTTAATTATGACGTCAGCTTCTTATTTGCATGGCTTAGGATCCTGTTAATCAGCACGAAATTGCTAAGTTTGAACTTCTATAACTTTCCCATTAATAGTTGGATTTTCCTGAAACTTGGCATATGAATACACGAGGCTGTCGTCTATGTCGGCGCACATCTAGGATGCACTTAAAGGGAGTTTTTTAATCAATTTCTAAAAGTTGATAATGTACTATTAGTAAATTTATTTGAGCAGATACCGGAATGGGGTATGCCTCGAAGATTAGATTTCACATAAGTGTTTTACACAAAACCTTAAAAAGGGCTGCAGATAAGTAGATTCTTCATAAATGCGACTTTAATATTTCAGGCGAATGTCAATTATTCCCGTTAATTATGATGTCAGCATCTTATTTGCATGGCTTCCATCATCATCATCAACGGCGCAACAACCGGTATCCGGTCTAGGCCTGCCTTAATAAGGAACTCCAAACATCCCGGTTTTGCGCCGAGGTCCACCAATTCAATATCCCTAAAAGCTGTCTGGCCATCGCTCCATCTTAGGTAGGGTCTCCCTCGTCTTCTTTTTCTACCATACGGATTAAGTGACCCGCCCACCGCAACCTGTTGAGCCGGATTTTATCCACAACCGGACGGTCATGGTATCGCTCATAGATTTCGTCATTGTGTAGGCTACGGAATCGTCCATCCTCATGTAGGGGGCCAAAAATTATTCAGAGGATTCTTTTCTCGAACGCCGCCAAGAGTTCGCAATTTTTCTTGCTAAGAACCCAAGTTTCCGAGGAACACATGAGAACTGGCAAGATCATAGTCTTGTACAGTATGTCCCATACCTTGAGCACAAGTTGATGAACCACTTGGTGTAACTGGTCGCCTCCAAATTTAACCAATTCGGCTGTAATTCCATCGACTCCTGCCGACTTATGATTTTTTAGCCGATGAATGGCACGGACTGTTTCTCCTAAACTTGGTAGCGGTATTTGTCCGTCGTTTTCAGTTGGCGGGACCTCCAACTCCCCGATGTTCTGGTTGTTCAGTAGTTTATCAAAGTACTCAACCCATCGCTCCAATATGCCATCGAGGTGTATAAGGCTTCATCCTGCTGACTTGTTGATAAAACTTCCGCGCCTGGTGCGGTTGCTCTCTGTACTTTTCTAGTTCACAGACTTGTTGGTTCTCCCAGGCTTCCTTTTTCCGTCTGTGAAGTCGCTTCTCCGCTCGACGGAGTTCGTGATAAGTCTCTGCGCGTACCCGCGTTCTTTGAGAATGCAACATTACTCCATTGCTAGCTTATATTCATCGTCAAACCAGCCGTTCCGACTCCTTTTGCGGCTGGGGCCAAGTATGCTTGTGACCGTATCCATGATAACGTTCTTGAGGTGATTGTGAAGATCATTTGTTGATGCTTCATCTCCAGGTCTTCTGTTGACTGCGGTTATTGCGGCATCCATTTCCCTCTTATAGGTGTCGCGGAGGGTTGTGTTGTGGATGGCTTCAGGTTTCACCCTGATTGTCAGAGGGGATTCTAGGTGGTATTGTTATTCGAGCTCGGAGCACCATGCCAACGAGATAGTGATCCGAGTCTATATTGGCCCCCCTATATGTTCTAACATTCATCAAGGCTGAGAGGTGGCGGCGTTCGATCAACACGTGGTCAATTTGGTTGAAAGTGGCCCCGTCTGGAGAGGCCCACGTATGTTTGTGGACCGCTTTCCGCGCAAACCAGGTACTCCAACAGCCATTTCGTGTGTCCCTGCTAATTGAATAATCCGCGGTCCGTTATCATTTGTTTTTTCGTGTAAGCTATGGGAGCCAACGTATCGCCTGAATACGGGCTCCATCCCTACTTGGCTGTTAAAATCCCCAAGTACGATTTTGATATCATATCTGGGACAGACTCCGAGGGTTCGTTCTACTGCCTAGTAGAAGGTACTCTTCTCCGACTCTGCAGTCTAGTCTGTAGGGGCGTGAACGTTAATGAGGCTTATATTTCTAAACTTGCCTCGCAAGCGCAGAGTGCATAGCCGTTCGCTTATGTTTTCGAAGCAGATAACAGCAGGTTTACTGGATGACCGCTATAATATATGGTGTAGTGGCTCTTCTCCAGGAAACCGGTCCCTGTCCATCGCATCTCTTGTAACGCTGTTATATCAGCCCTATATTGGGATAGGGTATCGGCTAGCTACTCATCAGCTTCATCTCTGTACAGGGAGCGCACGTTCCATGAGAAAATGCGCAAATCGTTGATCCGTTGTCGTTGCCTGGTCCGTCGTTTTAAAGTCCGTCCTGTCCGAGGCTCCTGTTGTGGCTTCGCAGCAAGTTGTTTTCCGTGTAGGGTTGTCAGCCCTACTCAACACCCAATCTGGAGGACCAGTTGTTACAATTTGTCCCGTTTTAGGGGCGGGAGACTCGTCTTCATCCTTCTCCGTCTGCAGGTTTTCGTTAAGAAAGAGCTCCCAGCGGTCACCACGTGGAGGTGGAGATAGGGTTTGGTAGTAGAGCTGTTGGTGTTGGTTCAGCAGGCATTTCCCAGATTTTATGCTTCATCTTGGGTACCAATCAACGTTTTGCCCTTGGATCTATACTACCCTTTGACCACTGGAAGCAGTTAATTCGCGCGAAATTGCTAAGTTTGAACTGCTATAACTTTGGTTAATGGCCAGATTTCCATGAAATTTAGCACATATATACGAAATATTGTCCTCTATGCGGGTACAAAATTCGGAAGTTCCAGGATGAATTTTAGAGGGTTTTTCACTAAATTTCTAAAAGTTGGTAATATACTGTTAGTAAGTTTATTTGAGCAGATATCGGAATGGGACGTATTTTGAGGCCTAGATTTCATCCATGATTTTTTTTCGGATTTTCAGGTTGGGCAGATTCGGAAAATGGGTCCTGTCTCACTTTAAGTGCATACATTTTGACTCCTTACTCACGTACTTTGCAATTCAAGCCAAAACTAATGTCAGCTTCGGAAAGTACAAATCGAGACCTTTCATTTGATATCCTACACGACTATATCCGGTGAAAAAATTTTTTGAATCGCCCCTTTGCATGTATGGGGAGGCCCCCTTTACAATCCATCTAGATTTATGCCACTCGCTGTATGCGTGGGATTTCATAGTTCCCATCGGTCCACCGAATTTTGTTCGGATCGGTTTAGCCGTTTTGGAGAAAAATGCGTGTGACAGACAGACAGACATTGAATCGATTTTAATAAGGTTTTGTTTTACACAAAATGCACCCTCTTTGTACGTTCTTGAGACTGCTTCCCAACGACCTTTTACTACCTACATCATCAAAGATATTTAGTATCATAGTAATCGTTGGCGCAACAATACATATTGGATCAGAGCCTTGAAATGTGTTAGAGCACTTCATTCAAGACCTTAACGTTACATTACAGTACACTGTAGGAGGCAATGTGGTCAGCCATTACGCTCGCCCGAAATTTATTACCCTGATTTGACTCAGATACTCATTCACAGCTGAGCCGCCTGGTATCCGACATCAAATCATGATACAAATTCCTCTGCCACTAGTGAGATTTGAACCGTGGCCTTCCGTACAATAACCTTGTGCACTAACCACTCAACTATCTGGACACGAACACCGACAACCTAATTAGTTCGCCATAATAATTCAAAGCCCCGATAATAGTGGTGATAAAATAAACGAACAAATAAAGAGTATTTTTAATCTAATTAATTTATTTAATTTAGATGGAATTCTTTTTGGAATGTGTGTTAAATAAGCCTAAGATCAGGAAGTTTTTTAACAGCGCCCTACAGAGGAATTTAAAGACAACTATAAAACCTTAAAAATGACTTAAAATGGGACTCTAACCGTTAATTAGTGAAAAGCCTTTTCCCCCACTCCAACGGCAAAGAAGAGCTTTTGTGGATTTTTTACCCTCTTCTCTTGTTAGTTTTCATGTGTGTAGCATGGTAGTAAATTTAGCACATAAACTGAGACCGATGCTGAGAAATTCACGTGGATCCTTTTCCAAATTAACTGAACAAATAGCTCACTGTTATTCGCTTTGTGTGGTGAAATACCGTAAATACAAATTTATTTTTCATGGCATTTTCTTTAATGTTAATTTCTCACTTGAAATAATGCTATTATACAATAAAATATTCGCCCTACTCTCCAATTTAAATTTGAACTGAGTGTGTAGAGTCAATTAAATACGCATTTGCTTTGATTACATCAATTTATATTTAAATGAATATGTTTGCGTCACAATATAAGAAATTCCATCGTTATCTGTTCGGTAAATGGTACTGAGTGTCTGCAAACTCTTCACCTGGTCTTTCTTCTTAATCCGATTATAGTCGAAATGTTTGCTAATTGGATTATAACGGAGGATTGTTTTCATTCTACTATCTTCAATCCCAACGACGCTTCGATGTGAACCTTTGTAAGTTTTCCGTTTACACGTTCGAAGTTGTTTTTCTTCACCCCAACGGTGATGCCTTCACGGAAGGTTTGAACAGCAACAACAATCGCTTTAACACAAACATTCATGAAGAATTCCCAAAGAAAGTTTCATTTCAAATTGGCAATTGAAAGTTTTCCAAAATTGGATTTCCTTTCTTCAGAAATATAGAAACTAAATAAATTTGAGGAAGATTTGAGGAATTGAGGTCAGAATATTATTTAAAAATGAAGTGGATGAAAACGCTAGTAACAAACACTATATTTGCCCAATTATAAGGGAGCTTCCGTCCACTTTTATGTTGTGGTCTTAGTTAATTAATCGAATCTTTCGAAACAGATTCAAATATTCCACTTTTCCAGAAAGTCGTATTTTGGGTTTTACCGAACATGCAAGTGTAAGTGAAAAATGAATCGGATTAGAATTGAAATTCTTGCGAAAGCATTGGTTTTATATATACATATGTTATAAGTCTATGAGCCACTATCTGGGGTGCAAGTATTATACAAAGGCAAGGTATTGAAAATAAATTACAAAACCTGGTGTGGGCGGGAACTCATATTAAATGAATTCGAGTACAAATTTAGATGGACATAATCTTAGAAACTTTGCAAATGTTATTACAGTGTTTCTATCATATATAAAATGTTGGTTTCAAAATCTGTTAAAATAAATATTTATTTTGAGTTCAAGTGACGTTCGCAACATATTTGAAAAGGGGGGGGGGGGGGGGGGGGGGGGGGGGGGGGGGGGGGGGGGGGGGGGGGGGGGGGGGGGGGGGGGGGGGGGGGGGGGGGGGGGGGGGGGGGGGGGGGGTTAGAATTTATATTTACGGGGAGGGGGGCGTATTGAATGCCAAACCAAAGCGCTTAATTTGTGCTTTTGGAACAGGTCTTTCCTTTGCCGTGCGGCTACGAAATAACGAAGCGAAGGGTTAAGTTGTGCGAGCTTAACGTAAGACAGGACCAAGAAGATTATACAGCATATTCTTCGAAATTTAATGGAGACAGAAAAGTCTTGCACATCTTCGACCGGGATGGGAGTTGTGCGAATAAAATTCCGCGCATTAGAGCTAGTGTTAGCAACATATATGTGAAGCAGTGCATTGGCTGCTAGTTGCTGCGAACACGTGGCGGTATTTGCCATAACAATAGACATTAAACAGCTTTTTATGGATTCTCACATCGCAGCGAGAACTAAAGGCAGGTATTTCTTAAAGATTCAATACGGACTAATGATAATGGATCTTTATGGAATTACTGAGCGAATAATGCTTGAAAATTTCTCTTGGTGAAAGCAAACACGTGGAGCATTCTCGGCAATAGATCCATGTTTGCTCTCCTAGGAAGTGAGGATGAAATATGTAGATGCATCCAAGATCAATCTTTGGAATGCATTTGTTTCCTGCTAGGATAAGATGAAGAAGAATACACAATGAAACCATGAACATCGTCCCTACCCGAAAGGTTCACAATGAAACTTCGTGCTCCTTTGCCGCTGGAGTATAGTCTTCTTGGATAGAACTTATTCTCAGAAATTTTTGAATCTTGAGTTGTGTCCATGTGACAGGATACATACCACTCTAACATCTACTCAAATAAAGTCAATAAAAGTATACAGTGAGGATCACTTAGCATACCCCGTTTTAATACTTTGCCGTACTTGCTTCCACATTTTTTTTTGTACTCTTTAGCGGCCTCTTCGGGGGAAAATAATGCTGTCCAAACCCGTCGTTACCTCTTCCTCTCTTCTATTCATGATTCTAAGATGAATTCAAGGGAAGGCTATATAGTCAATTACTAAAAATTATAGTAGAATACTATCATATTATGAACTTTATTTGAAGAGATATCGGTATGGTATTTGGAAGCTTAGGCACCGTATATGGCCGCTTCGTGGTTTTTGAGATTTTTTGGTTTGGTGGCTTCGGGGAATGGATCTGATGTACCACAGTGCGGCAGCAATCGTTCTCAATATTTTAAAATGCATTTTTTGAAGGATTTCGATGTTGGATAAGCTCATACCCAAAATTGGCATCACTTTGAATTCCAAGGCAGCTTGGAAAATTTGTTAAGTAGTCAGTGTATCATCATCATCATCATCAACGGCGCAACAACCGGTATCCGGTCTAGGCCTGCCTTAATAAGGAACTCCAGACATCCCGGTTTTGCGCCGAGGTCCACCAATTCGATATCCCTAAAAGCTGTCTGGCGTCCTGGCCCACGCCATCGCTCCATCTTAGGCAGGGTCTACCTCGTCTTCTTTTCCTACCATAGATATTGCCCTTATAGACTTTCCGGGTGGGATCATCTTCATCCATACGGATTAAGTGACCCGCCCACCGTAACCTATTGAGCCGGATTTTATCCACAACCGTACGGTCATGGTATCGCTCATAGATTTCGTCATTGTGTAGGCTACGGAATCGTCCATCCTCATGTAGGGGGCCAAAAATTCTTCGGAGCATTCTTCTCTCGAACGCGGCCAAGAGTTCGCAATTTTTCTTGCTAGTTTCCGAGGAATACATGAGGACTGGCAAGATCATAGTCTTGTACAGTAAGAGCTTTGACCCTATGGTGAGACGTTTCGAGCGGAACAGTCTTTGTAAGCTGAAGTAGGCTCTGTTGGCTGACAACAACCGTGCGCGGATTTCCTCATCGTAGTTGTTATCGGTTGTGATTTTCGACCCTAGATAGGAGAAATTGTCAACGGTCTCAAAGTTGTATTCCCCTATCCTTATTCTTGTTCGTGCTTGTGTTTGACCAGTGCGGTTTGATGTTGTTGGTTGATTCGTCTTCGGTGCTGACGTTGCCACCATGTATTTTGTCTTGCCTTCATTGATGTGCAGCCCAAGATCTCGCGCCGCCTGCTCGATCTGGATGAAGGCAGTTTGAACGTCTCGGGTGGTTCTTCCCATGATGTCGATATCGTCAGCATAGGCCAGTAGTTGGGTGGACTTGAAGAGGATCGTACCTCTTGCATTCACCTCAGCATCACGGATCACCTTCTCGAGGGCCAGGTTAAAGAGGACGCATGATAGCGCATCCCCTTGTCGTAGACCGTTGTTGATGTCGAATGGTCTTGAGAGTGATCCTGCTGCTTTTATCTGGCCTCGCACATTGGTCAGGGTCAGCCTAGTCAGTCTTATTAATTTCGTCGGGATACCGAATTCTCTCATGGCCGTGTACAGTTTTACCCTGGCTATGCTATCATAGGCGGCTTTAAAGTCGATGAACAGATGGTGCAACTGTTGTCCATATTCCAACAGTTTTTCCATCGCCTGCCGCAGAGAGAAAATCTGATCTGTTGCTGATTTGCCTGGAGTGAAGCCTCTTTGGTATGGGCCAATGATGTTCTGGGCGTATGGGGCTATCCGGCCTAGCAAGATAGTGGAGAATATCTTATAGATGGTACTCAGCAACGTGATACCTCTATAATTGCTGCACTGTGTGATATCTCCCTTTTTATGTATGAGACAGATTATGCCTCGCTGCCAATCGTCAGGCATTGATTCGCTGTCCCATACCTTGAGCACAAGTTGATGAACCACTTGGTGTAACTGGTCGCCTCCATATTTAACCAATTCGGCTGTAATTCCATCGGCTCCTGGCGACTTATGATTTTTTAGCCGATGAATTGCACGGACTGTTTCTCCTAAACTTGGTGGTGGCAGTATTTGTCCGTCGTCTTCAGTTGGCGGGACCTCCAACTCCCCGATGTTCTGGTTGTTCAGTAGCTCATCAAAGTACTCAACCCATCGCTCTAATATGCCCATTCTGTCGGAAATCAGATTTCCCTCTTTGTCTCGGCAGGATGAGCATCGCGGTGTATAAGGCTTCATCCTGCTGACTTGTTGGTAAAACTTCCGCGCCTGGTGCGGTTGCTCCCTGTACTTTTCTAGTTCACAGACTTGTTGGTTCTCCCAGGCTTCCTTTTTCCGTCTGTGAAGTCGCTTCTCCGCTCGGCGGAGTTCGTGATAAGTCTCTGCGCGTGCCCGCGTTCTTTGAGAATGCAACATTACTCGGTATGCGGCATTCTTCCGTTCCGTTGCTAGCTTACATTCATCGTCAAACCAGCCGTTCCGACTCCTTTTGCGGCTGGGGCCAAGTATATTTGTGGCCGTATCCATGATAACGTTCTTCAGGTGGTTGTGAAGATCATTAGTTGATGCTTCATCTCCAGGTCCTCTATTGACTGCGGTTATTGCGGCATCCATTTCCCTCTTATAGGTGTCGCGGAGGGTTGTGTTGTGGATGGCTTCAGTGTTCACTCTCACCTGATTGTCAGAGGGGATTCTAGGTGGTATTGTTATTCGAGCTCGGAGCACCATGCCAACGAGATAGTGATCCGAGTCTATATTGGCCCCCCTATATGTTCTGACATTCATCAAGGCTGAGAGGTGGCGGCGTTCGATCAACACGTGGTCAATTTGGTTGAAAGTCGTCCCGTCTGGAGAGGCCCACGTATGTTTGTGGACCGGTTTCCCGCGCAAACCAGGTACTTCCAACAACCATTTCGTGTGACCCTGCTAATTGAATAGTCCGCAGTCCGTTATCATTTGTTTTTTCGTGTAAGCTATGGGAGCCAACGTATCGCCTGAATACGGGCTCCTTCCCTACTTGGCTGTTGAAATCCCCAAGTATGATTTTGATATCATATCTGGGACAGGCTTCGAGGGCTCTTTCTACTGCCTCGTAGAAGGTATCCTTCTCCGACTCTGCAGTCTCCTCTGTAGGGGCGTGAACGTTTATGAGGCTTATATTTCTAAACTTGCCTCGCAAGCGCAGAGTGCATAGCCGTTCGCTTATACTTTCAAAGCCGATAACAGCAGGTTTCATTTTTTGGCTGACTAAGAAACCTACTCCGAGCACATGGTTTACTGGATGGCCGCTATAATATATGGTGTAGTGGCTCTTCTCCAGGAAACCGGTCCCTGTCCATCGCATCTCTTGCAACGCTGTTACATCAGCCCTATATTGGGACAGGGTATCGGCTAGCTGCTTATCAGCTTCATCTCTGTACAGGGAGCGCACGTTCCATGAGAAAATGCGCAAATCGTTGTTCCTTTGTCGTTGCCGGGTCCGTCGTTTTAATATCCGTCCTATCCGAGGCTCCTGTTGTGGCTTCGTAACGGTTGTTTTCCGTGTAGGGTTGTCAGCCCTACCCAACCCCCAACCTGGAGGACCAGTTGGTACAATTTGTCCCGTTTTTAGGCGCGGGAGACTCGCCTTCATCCTTCTCCGTCTGCAGCTTTTCGTTAAGAAAGAGCTCCCAGCGGTCACCACGTGGAGGTGGAGATAGGGTTTGGTAGTAGAGCTGTTGGTGTTGGTTCAGCAGGCATTTCCCAGGTTTTATGCTCCATCGTGGGTACCAATCCACGTTTCGCCCCGGGACCTATACTACCCTTTGACCACCAGTGTCAGTGTATGGTTTTGGATTATAGGTTGACCTGAGTTTTTTTGACCTTCAAAGGTTTTCCCAAGTAAGTCTAGGTGTACTCCTAAGCCCTTGACCTCCTCAGATTCAGGAATGAATACACCGTTAAACTTAACTGGGAGACATCCTCGTTTGTGAAAATAGCATGACCACATTTCATTACATTAAATTTCATTCATTTACTTTTGATTCTGTTACAGGCCAACCATTGCTCAATCTCTTTCATATGATCCTCGAGGTCTTGAAATACAATACTAGGATTGGAATGTGTGCAGGATGTCCTTTTGTGGGCAAATCTGCAGTATATATCAAATAAAGTAGAGAGCCGTTTTTTATAGATAGACACTCTCCGGAAATCCGCTTAAGTATGGATCTAGTAAAACCAATATTCCAGGCTCTTTAAGTTAATTTCCAGATAAACTTGTTAGGGTATTATAATTATATTAGTTTTGGGATTAAAAATTAAGGTATAAATGTAACAACATCTTCGCCTTTACCTCCAAAGCCCACTGCAGCTACCGTAATCGGCATCTGGAAGAAATTTATACTCCTAGAATAAAATCTGTGACTGGAAGGAAGAACTGTATTTTTTTTAAGTAATTAAATAAACATAGTCAAAGCATACAAACCGTCTCTATTGAATACGTTGGAACTTGTTGTCTGGGGTTCCTGGGTTCTCTGTTGCGGCATGTATATTTTCATTCATATCTGTCCTTATTCCCCAGATGTGCGTTTATTAGATGCTTAGCATGAACATGATAAACATGAAACTCTACTACTATATTTTGTAAACTAGATAGGGAAAATAACAATAGCCAAGGAGCGACTGTGGACAGGGGCTATATACGACATCATATAGGCTCTCAATATCATATGCATTATAGGGAACAGGTAAGCCCCCGAGTTTCAACAATGAAAGCTATGAAACTTAAAGGTTAAAACCAGGCCTTAATATCAGAAGAAATTGTCTATTGGATTTGCATCTCAACGACTGGTGTTTGGTGATGCGTTTCCAATCAGAAGACGCGGTGAATTGAAATGACAGAAATACGAGTCTATTTGATTCCCTTTTACCCTTTTATAATAGTGGTTGGTACCCCAAATATAAAAAGCGTCCTTTAAGCAGTAACTAATTTAATGAACGTGATGGATCCAACTTTTGAAAAAAATCAATTTTTTATAATTGATTTTGGTAGTAATATTAATACCATAAGTATAAAGTTATAAAAAGTCGAATTCGATTTAAAAATGAGTAGCCTTTGTTCGATTTTGAGCATTTTTCTCTGACTTCTTGTATTTCCTTTTAAAACATCTGCTTCTTCCTCTTACGTTTTATGTACATACATACAAAAATTTCGAACTCTTGGCCGCGTTCGAGAGAAGAATCCTAATTTTTGGCCCCCTACATGAGGATGGACGTTTCCGTAGCCTACATAACGACGAAATCTATGAGCGATACCATGACCGTCCGGTTTTGGATAAACTCCGGCTCAATAGGTTACGGTGGGCGGGTCACTTAATTCGTATGGATGAGGATGATCCAGCTCGGAAAGTCTATAAGGGCAATATCTATGGTAGAAAAAGAAGACGAGGAAGACCCTGCCAAACATGGAGCGATGGTATAGGACAGAACGTCAGACAGCTTTTAGGAATACCGATTTGGCGGAGCGGGATTTCTGGAGTTCCTTATTAAGGCAGGCCTAGACCGGATACCGGTTCTTGCGCTGTTGATGATTATGATAATCAGACCAGGCCACGCGGATACTTACTTTTACTAGAAAGTTACCTACTTTTATGTTGGAACTTTTGACTGAAACTTAGGATTCCTGCTGTCAAGTATTCTAGCTAAATTTGTGAGTTAATAATCGTTATTAATGTAAAAATTTTCCAACGTGTTTTTCGTCACAATATAACATAGTTTATGCTTCGCCTCTCCCCCACCTCATACACATGCCATACATATATTTTGGTGACCGAAGAACTTTTGCCCCCCCCTTTTGTCTCACCCATTCCATATTACATATTTTTATTTCATATAGAGTAAACAGTTTTTTGTTGAACCTTCTTTCGAAAAGTTTGACGGTTCTCAGTCTACTTCTTGTATTAATACTGATTGTCTCATACGCACTAGACCAGTTTGTTTGTTCTGGAGTAATATTTAGCAGACGGATTGGAAGATAGTTTTTCCTCTCTATTGTGAAACCATATTTAAGATCATCATGAATGTTGGCATTCGTAACGAACATCTCAACAAAACTTCTAATAAATAATTTATTGAAATTTCATTACTTATCTGGGAATCACCTTGAATCCTATTTTACCAATTTGGAATATTTTGCTTTTCAGCAATTTTATGAAATTGTGTTTTGCTCGTCGATAAGATCAAAGATTGGAAAACTACGAAAAGTAATTTGTCTTTTCTGCCTGGTAAATCAAAATTAATTTCACTCCGAGGTCCAAAGTAAATCGTTTTTCAGAACGTACAACGAGCGCCGTTTAGCAGCAGAGTGATCGGTTCGACACTTTTATAGCATTAATATCAATAATAATCAAAATATGAATATACTTTTATTACGGATTATGATTTTTCTTTGCGTTCGTCTTCCTATTATATACCATTTAAAAGCAACTTACTTTAATGGGACTAAATACTAAGGGGCCCGGCGTAATTTTTTGATGACTCTTATTCGTTTAGTTCAGAACTTTTCACTAAAACAAATTACTTTATTGTTGCATCGACTTTTACAAAATATATGTGCATATATATATCTTAAAACTAAACTCTCTTACAGTCATGACTTTTCCTGTCCTCTCTATCGAGGGTTGAGAGCCTTTCTAGCATTCAGTAGCTACTGCTTACTGTTGTTTCAGCGATTGCTCACTGCTGTTTTAGCATTTGGACCAGCGCTTTTGCCATTTTCTCCCCGTTTGGTACTTAACAGTTTCGTCCAGGGCAGAGGCAATTCCTCAGACGCTGCCTCACCTTTGCCCTGCTTTAAATAATTGGGTGCCATACCCCAAACGAGGGATCCGTGGACCAAAAAAAACTGAGAGTAAGTTCCTTTCCATTTGGTCCAGTCCAACATCAAGTGTATGTGGACTAAGGATCCCTCACTTATCCTAAGCAACAACTCTTAGATCTTGTTAGGTAGTTATGGTAGTGGATTTTTGTTCCTGTTCGCCGCGAAATGACCGCCTTCTAAGTCCCCAGAACTTTACCCTCAGTCTCAGTTTTGATCTCTACTCTGTTGTCAATAAATAGCTAAACTTCAGCCAATTGGTTAATTTGGGTGTTATCCTATCAAAGCCTTCACCTGACGTAAGGCATTCAGACAATTTGATAATGACTGGAGAATCTTCTAAAGAATGATCGTGACACAGCTCATCAGTTGGAAATTTCCAGTTCAGGTTAATATTTGGTGTCAGCAAATCGATCAAGTTTACTGTTGTTTACTGATCAGCTGGTCAACATTTCGGTTTTCCGGTAGAAATAAAGTACAGAGTCATGTTTCGATTCAATGGAATCTGCTACTGCATCTCTTTCACTGAGGCTGGATGTGTTCCCGAGAGAGCGTGTTTGCTTTGCTCTCCTCAGCAGGAAGAAACCTGCGAGCTAATGCACCGAGAAACTGTTCGAACTGTTCCGTAGTATTTTAAATTCCGTATGTCCATTAAGTCAGTCTGGAGGATATAGCTTGAAGGTGAACGTTGAAATGCCCAATGGTAATGTCTAATGCTTGACATATTTTCCCATCCCTTCATGAGCTTTGCCGTGAGAATATTTCTGTCGTGGAGGCAACAATTAATATAGCTTTCGGCACTAGAATGGAATATTTATCATATATGGTTAACTTTCTGAACATTTAAACATTGTTCGGGTTTTCTTTGTTTACGTCGTTCTTTGACAAGGCTTAGCGATGATAAGGAAGGATGCTACGCATTACACCTTTTCTTCTGGTCAGGTTTTCGATGTAGAAACTGCGAGACTTTTTTGCTGTTGATTATGTGATGGATCGCTTTTGCATTAATTGCCATCAAAGCTTTTCTATCCAAGCCGATTCGCATCTGGATGGATTTTATGGTGTTGCAGTTAATATTTGCCTTTGGTTTGATCGCTCCTCCTTCTCGTTTGGCAATCGCATTTTTTTCGAAATAGAAGAAGTTTGGCGACTGTATAATCGTGACTTGTTCTGTGCTAAATATGGCTTTCTTGCATTTGTCGATAAATGTCCATAAATTTCAATTTTAAGTATAATTTTCAAGTTTCGATTTTAATGTCCAAATGAAGAGCCAATGGGGTAACCAGTTCCAACCAAGATGTTACTGTGTGTGGTATGTTGCGTTAGCTTTCTAATGATTGTTGCTAATAAATAGTTACAACTGCACTCCTGAAATTGCAAAGAGCCAATTGCAGTTGGTAATGTTGTTGTTCTATTTTTAGTTATTTTATTTATATGTGCTTAAAATGAAACGTGGCCCTTAATGTTAATTAAATATTCAAGGCTCCATCGTCTATTCGTTTTCTGCGTTTGAGTTCAATTGCTGATGGGGTTTGTGAAGAAAAAGTTTTTCCTTGGATTGGCCGCGATATTTCCACTTGAACTTGACTTGAACATTACAATCAACTGCCAGTTTTTATGTTTCTGAAGAAATCGCTTGGATATACTTAGATGGTTGAATACTTCCTTTGCATAATATAACTTTTTTGTTCCTCTCCCCTATTCCAATGGCTATACTAGTAATATCACGAAACGTGTGGCCGGTCTGAATATTAAAACTGAAATTGATTCAGTGCAACAATAGAAGAAAATGAAGTAGAAGACTAGACAGAATTGCCAAACACTGTGCATTGTGGAGGCTTTAACGTATTCTTTCATCCGTTGTTCATTTTGATGAAAATAATTTTAAAAGCTATACTACCCCAGCAATAGTTCTCCTTGCCTTTTTGAACTGACAATAGAATGCTTTCCCGACATCAGGATGGGCAGGATGTCGCCCAAGGAATTGAACCAAATTTAATGTTGATAAATAAATATTTATCAGTTTTGCTGACAGCACACACACATTGCTTCCGGTTCCGCTTCTATTGGTCCTTTTCACATTTTCAATATTATCGTCATCATATAGACATAAAACCTTCCGTTTCAGTTTACTGGTTAGAATTCCATGTTCCAGTTTGTTTTATTCCTTATATTATCAGCAATCAGATGCCTCGTCTGGCTTCAAACGATATGTTAAGCAAAGTGTATGAAATTTATAACGCTAATTGTGTAATGACCCGTGACGCAAGGCTTTTCCCACTTTTGTATGTGCATGGTCGCCTAGATACTTAGCCAAAATTCATCCAAGTGTAAATGGGTCCATTATACTTTGTAAAACATAAACCGGATTTCCATCTGGATTACATTTTAAGTGGAGCGGGAAGTAAAAGGAATTTAAAAGCTGGAGTTTTGGAAAGCGACCCTCTAGACGACTCACCATCTTAAAAGAATTGACTTTGCTCGTCATTCCCAGAGTAAGTGTTGTTCACATCACAATTCAAAGAAACAGTTTATTTACCAACGACATTGTATCTACACTTGGTGAAATTCAAGCTGTCCAGCAGCCCTCTTCTCTATATTGTACGCAAACACAAACAACGGAACGAGTATCCTTTTATCTTGGCCCAAATGCTTCTGCCATTCAGCTTCTGGCAACATTATACCATCTCAATTTTTTCCACCCATTTCGTATACAACACTCTAAAAGACGAAAGCATTCTCCACATGTCCCATATAAACAAGTGCTCGTCGGAAGTGGAACGGAATGATGATCCCTGTGCATAGTAGCATGTCAGTATGGGCGATTTAAGGGTTCGTGAAAAAACATTCCATCCAAATTTGGGTAACCCAACATTCAAGTCATTATTCGTTTCGAATTCGATTTTTCCTCCAATGTTAGGAGTCCAGAGCCCATTTAGAATGCTAAGTTTATCTTCACTTCTACCGAAACTTTTGAATCAAATTAGCAGAGACAGCACCAATAATATTGCCCAATCCAAACTCTTTTATCAGAAATTCGTTTCGGATTAACTTTGTCGCAACCTTTTCAAAACTGCCCGTTTCTCAGAATTCGTCCTTTGTACCTGCATATTCCATTAATCTAAAGTTTATTTGAAAACGAAAATTATACAGTTCAAATTTTACCAATTCACCAGAACCCCAATATTTTAAATATTTCATCCACAAACAACCTTACTTAAGGATAATGGAGGGTAAGTATTTGTAAATTGACAATCAATTATCCTCTGAAAGTTTAACAAATATTTTCCGATCCATTTGGCTCACATGTCACGCCATACCCTGTTTTCGCCACATTTCCTAGAACTAAATCGAGACCAGGCAATATATTATTATTTTATCAACTTTTTTGGCTCAATTCCCGGATTAGATTTGTGTTGCTACATCCTTGAAAATTACAGTTTCAAGGATCCAACCTTGATAATGTTGAGATTTTTATGAGATTGCTGCAGAGAATGCGACGCAAAGCCTTGAACAAAACTTCGATTCTCATCCGACGATTGTCTTCCAGCTGATTTGGTGAAGTAGTGGGGAGTCATGCGGTGTATTGAAGACAAGAACGTGAATTGCCTTAAATTCAGCAGAAATGCAATACATTTTTGCGTGCGATGAGTGTCTCATCTCCTTGGATGCGGTTATATTTAAGCTGTGCAGTCGATTTGGATGAATATCTTATGTCACTGCAGTATTTTAGAGATAGCTTTCTTGCTCGTGAAAATAGGGAAACTGGGTTAATGTCTAACAGCTTATTTTGTCAAGGGTAATTTCGTTCCGAAATATTATCTGGATACGATTCGTCATTCTTATTTTGCAATAAAATCAGTTGGTGATTGCAATTCTGTTTTTGGTTTTCGTCTCCAATTTCCGCATCTATTCATCCTTTTTCTGAACCGGCCCAAATTTGTCATCGACAGTATGGATATTAGTGGCTATTGTGATCCTAATGGTTTTCATGATCTCGTTTTAAAAGCTTACTATAGTAAATTTCCATGCCCTTTTCGTTAGCTTTTAGGCAGAAAATTCGCAAGAAGCACGTCAGAGACTGCCTTTCAGCTTGTTTCGGACCTCTCATTGAGAAGAGCTGCACGCTCCAAGAAGTACCATAATAAGATGAACAGATTATTTCTGTATCTTATATATATAATATGCTGGTCATTTTGCTATCATCAACAATGATATTAGTCTCCGATATGTAAAACAAATCTACGTATATTCTCGAAGCTGTAATTGCAAATTGTTTTTTGGTTGGTCTCGTGCCGATATCTGTCTTTAGTCCATAACAATTGAACCTGCTCATTATTCTGCCAAATCACGGAATATTTGCGGTGACCTGCTACTTAGACCTACAAGAGTTAATAAAGATAAATGTGGTGACCTAACCTAAAGCTGTCCGAATGGCTCAAGTGGTTAGAGCGCTGGGCTATCGTAGCGGAAGGTCGCGGTTCAAATTTCGCTGGGGGCAGAGGAATTTGCTATCGTGATTGGATGTCGGACACCAGTCGACTCACCTGTGAATGAGTACCTGAGTCAAATCAGGGTAATAATCTCGGGCGAGCGCAATGCTGACCACATTGCCTCCAACAGTGTACTGTGGTGTACCGTTACGGTCTTGAACGAAGTGCTCTAACACACTTCAAGGCCTTGATCCAATATGGATTGTTGCGCCAACGATTATTATTATATTAACCTAAAGCTAGAAATTCACATAGGTGTGAAAAGTGAAAATTATTTGAAGGCAACCTCGAACTAGGACAAGAATGAAAGCATAATTAATGGGATCGACATATCTCGAAGAAATCTTGAATCCTCCCAACTAATCAGCAGCTTGAGTATGAACACTTTGTTGACCGTCCATAAAATAGATAGATATTACTAAAACTTACTAAACCTCGCATCACAAAAAGGTTTGAAAATGGAAATCATGTCTGCGATGATATGGGGTGGTGTATCCATATGGGGGTGTTACAACACTACACACTAAATTATCAAAAACGGCAAAACAACCGGCATCCAGTCTAGGCCTGCGTTAGTAAGGAACTCCTGACATCTCGGCTTTGCCCCAAGGTCCACCAATTCGATATCTCTGAAGGCTGTATTGCGTTCTAGCCTACGACATCGCTTCATCTGATGCAGGGTCTGCCACGTCTTCGTTTTATTCCATATATATTGCTCTTATAGACATTCCGAAATTGATTATCCTTACCCATACGGACTAAGTGGCCCGCCCAATATAACCTATTAAGCTGGATTTTATCTACAATCGGTCATAGTATCGGTCATAAATTTTGCCGTTATATAGGCTACGGAATCGTTCATCCTCACGTAGGGCCGAGAATTCTCAATTTTTCCTGCTTAGAACCCAGGTCACCGAGGAATACATGAGGACTAGCAAGATCATTGACTTGTACAGTAAGATCTTTGAGCCCAGGGTGAAACGTTTGGAGCAAAACAGTTTTTGTAAACTGAAATAGGTTCCTTTGGCTGCCAAGAACCTTGCGGGGACTTGTTGTAGCCTTTATCACTTGTGGTTTTCAACCCTAGACAGGGGAAATTATCAACGGTCTCAAAGTTAGAGTTTTCTTCCTGTATTGTTCTCATTTTACCAGTTCGATTTGATGTTGTTGCTTTCATGTTTTTGGTGCTGATAGTGTCACTATGTACTACGCCTTGCTTTCATTAATGTGCAGCTCAAAACCTCAGGTCAAAGCAGCCGGATGAAGGTAGACTCTATATATTGTGTTGTTGTTCCAATAATGTCAACATCGCCATTATTGGCCAGCACTTGGGTGGACTTGAAGAGGATGATGTCTCTCGCATTTATATCAGTATGACGGATATCTCTTTCAGGGCCAGGTTGAAAAGGTTGTATGATAATGCATCACCTTGTCATATACCTTTGTTGATGTTGGATGGTCTCGAGACTGATCCTGTTGCTTTCATTTAGCCTCACACATTGGTCAGGGTCAGTCAGCGCTAGTCAGTCTTATCAATTCTCTTATGGCAGAGTACAGTTTTACCTGGCTATGCAATCACAGCCGGCTAACAGTCTTTTCATCACTTCCCGTAGCGAAGAAATCTCATCTGCTACTGATATGCCTGCAGTGAAGCCTCTTTGGTATAGACCGATGATGTTCTTGGAGCATGGGGCCATCCGACCTACCAAGATAGCGGAAATTATCTTATATATGATACCCAGCAACGTAATTGTAATTGCTGCACTGTGTGACATTCCCCTTTTTATGTATGCGACAGATAATGCTTCGTTGCTTGATATAGTTGGTCGCTGTTGGTAGTAGCAGTTCGACTCTATCGGTTCCTGGTGACTTACGATTTTTAAGTCAATGGATTTGACAGCCTGTTTCTTCTATACTTCGCAGTGGCGATATTTGTCTGTCGTCTTCAGTTGACGGGACCTCCAACTCGTCGACATCTCTCTTTGCCTCGACAGGATGAACATCGAGGTGTATAGGACTTGATCCTGCTGATTTGACGGTAAAATGTACGCATATGGTGCGGTTGCTTCCTGTACTTTTCGAGTTCAGAGGCTTGATAGTTCTCCCAAGTTCCTATCTGTGAAGTCGTTTCGCCACGTACGAAGTTCGTAATAGGTCTCTGCATGTGCTTGCGTTCATCACTCTGTACGCAGCATTCTTCCATTCTGTTGGTAGCTTCGACTGGTCCGAATACGTTTGTGGCATTACCAACGACAGCGTTCTTGAGGTGATTGTGAAGATCGTTCATTGATGTCTCCAGTATCTCTGTTGATTGCGGTTATAGCGGCATCCATTTCCCCCTTAAGGGTGTTACGAAGGGCCTTGCTTTGGCTAGCTTTACTATTCTCTCCCACTTGATTTTCGTAGGGAATGTCAACAGATATGTTCTGATATTCATCATGGTCGCTTTGGTTGAAAGTGGTTCTGTATGGAGAGGTGGTAGTTTTGTGTAAGCTATGGCAACCTATGTATCCCCTGAATAAGGGCTCCGTCCCTACTTGGCTATGAAAACCTGCAAGAACGATTTTAGTTTTATATGTGGGATTGGCATCGAGCGTTTGTTCTACTGGCTCTTAGAAGGTATCCTTATCCGACTCTGCAGTCTCTTCTGTAGGGACGCGAAAGTTAATGGGTCGTATATTTCGAAATTTGTCTCGCAGACATAGAGTACGTAGCCGTTCCTTTATTTTTTCAAAGCGGATAATAACAGGTTTTAGCTTACCAGAAACCTGGCTCTTTTCCAGGAAGCCAACCTCAGACCCGCGCATCTTTCGTAACGCTGCTACATTTGCTTCATATTGGGACAAGGTATTGGCTAGCTACTGGACAGTATTCGATTTGTACAGGGAACGCACATTTCATGAGAAAATGCACAAATCGTTCGTGCGTTTTCATCAGCGGGTTAGTCGTTGTAAAATCCATCCTTTCTGAGGCTGTTTTTCTGGGTCCATAACTTTAGTTTTCCGCATTTGTTTGCCAGTTGCCCAACCCCCAACCTGCACAACCATTTGAGACAGCTTTTCTGGTTTTTAGAGGCGGGAGACTCGCCTTTATTCTTCTCCGTCTGCAGATTTGCTTTAAGAGAGTCGTAGAGTTGTTGGTTTTGTTCCAGCAGACGTTCTATGCTCTATCCTGGGTTCCAATCCACGTTCCCTTGAAACCTATACTACCCTTGGCCGCCATAGTATTCACTTAAATTATGGTGATTTGACTCCGTTTTCCGTAGAAGATATGGTTGGTGTATATAAAGGCGGTTTTAGGGATGGACGATCTGCAGAGGACCAATTATTTACAGTTAAGGAGATCTTAAAGAAATACTGACAGCATGACGTCTATTAAATACTCAATATGTGAAGGTTAAGAACAACTGTTGGCGCGGCATTAAGCAAAATATTGCAGCCACTAAGGATCTCAGTGAAATTAATTTGCCCCATAAAATCATGGATGACTTGCATGATAGTTCAGTTGGGAGTTCAGAATATGCTGACTGTCTCATTTCTTATTTAAACAGGGTTAAAAGAGATCAACACGCTGGTTATTATGCTTGAATATGTTATCTGCAAACAGCCCGTAAACAACCCGTGGATAACACAGAGAAGCTAGTCCCATCAAATAGTGGCGTATGCTAATGACGTTTACTAATTGTTTGTTCCCTTTCACCACCTTTCCCAATGCAGGATACGCCCGATATGATCGTGAGAGAAGTTAGATTTAAGATAAATGAAAACAAAACATAGACTATGATGTAGATGAAAAAAAGAATGTCAACTGGACGAAATATTAAAGTTGATGAATGTTCTTTAGAATCAAGCTATTAAATGATATTGATGAATTAAAAATAAGAATTCATAAAGCGAAGAAAACATACTACTCGTTTCCCAACAAAGTCAAAATGCACAAACGTTGAGAGGACTCTATGTACGAATAAAATTATCATCAAAACTGTGTAGCAGCGAAATGTGGATCATAACTCAGGGACTGCCAGCCCAAAATGCAGCAAAAGGTAGAACTAAACAGTTGGAAGCAAACATCGAACACTGCTAAGATCGAGATCAATCATTGGGTACTTTACATGACTATATTCTGTGAAAATAAATATATCCCCACCTTTCTGCATGTATGGGGCCCTCTTTTAAGCGTAATGCAGAACTATGTCATTGGCTGCATGTGTGAAGGTTAACACCCTTCAACCTGCTAAATTGCGTATCTAACTGACAGACAAACAGACTCAGAACAAATTTGAGAAAAGTCTCCATACACCTTAAAAAGTACTAAAGTAGTATTCTGATAAAGGCGGCATAAATCCCCGTTTCCCATTTATGGGGAGTAGTTCCTTTAACTCAATACAAAATCATGTCACTCATTGTAAGTAAAAGAATCCACAAACCGAATGTCGCCCTCATATTTGGTGAAAATAATTTCAGCCGTTTTCGGGTAAATTGGGTATAATAGACAAACAAACAAACATGGAATCGATTTAAGTTTTCGTTTTCTTCTTTTTTCAACACAAAACCTTAAACAAATCGAAAACTGGAAATTCAGGGTTTCAGGTAACATAGGTTTTCTGTATCTCATTTAGGAGAATATTGCGTCACATGAAGATTCCTTTTGAATGCAGCTAATAGGTGACAGTGTATATGTGTGTCGGCCAAGCTTATAATCGACAGAAATTTTAAGATATTGTCCACTTTCAGGTGCCTCAGTCTGACATCTTTTACTAATTATTTTAGCAGGAGCCTTAACCTACGTTGCACAAGTGCCGGACATTGTCTCAGAACATGTATGGCGGTTTCGTCACCCTCCTCGCCGAATCTGCAGAAAATGTCCGCAGATATAAAATTTACATCACATTTCAAAGTTTCTGGAAAAGTATTTCACTACCCACAGACTTAAATTTTACAAGGAGGTTTTGTTTTGATTCTAATTCATACACATGTCGATTCTTAATCAAAATTTCACTATCTATATGTTACTCCCATACGGAAACATAGAATGAACGCCAGCATAGAACAGTCTCAACCTCGATGTAGAAATAACTGCGAGAGGGCTGCGAAAGCGGATCTAGTGCTGTCAACGCGTTGGACAACATCTACTTCGATGCAACCGTCTGCAGAAACCGCGCTTCCTTCCCTCATATTCAAATTGATCGACGCCTTCTATGCTCTATGCTCTATGCCCATTAATGCAGATAGGGAGAGTGCGATAACCCATCAGACTATGAACCCTGGTTTGGTTGGTATTTATCTCCAGTCCAACTCTCCTTTCTTCTCTTTCCAAATCCAAAGTCATTTGACCAAGGCGAGTAAGAGAGCAAGCAGATATCATCAGCATGGTCGAGGTATTTGAGAAAAGATGTTACCGTCCATTGAATTCCTCCATGTTCTCCGCACAGAGCAGCTTAAACAATGCCACCGATAACAACAACAGCAATTAGTTTTTCTAGAATGCCCAGATGTTCACACACACATGGCATTTTTGAAATCGATGAAGAGCAGGTGGAGCGAAGATCTAAAATCCGCGATCCAAAATGATCTGTAGGGCCTGCGACGAGTAGAAGTAGCAGAACTGCACTAACTGTAGGTGCAACGATAGATAACTCTGCGGGGAGAAACTCACACCCAGTGGCTTTACTCCGTTTGAGTGCATAATTAAAATGGGTAACTTTTATTAACTAACTGACTAACTTTCTTATTTTCTTTCTGGTTGTCCTTTTAGTAGCTGAATGCAACCATCCACTTCGAACTATAATTTTAACACTTATGAAACGCACATTTTCAATATACTATTTCTTTTAAGTTTATCCGCATAGAAAACGTTAACATCTAAAATATACTGCAATTGCCCCAAAACCTACAGAAATTATAGAAGCCTGCGAAAAGCGAATTGTGGCATCGCCAGGATGTGTATAATTTTTTTCAATCTTATTAAAGTAAGATTCTCTTGGATTAATATGGTAGATCAAGCTTTCTTCGTGTGGGGAGGACCCGCATATTTGAGTTGGAATATTTTTGTACTTTACATCTTTCCAGTATTTTCATGTGTGTACCTACTATATTGGAAAATATTTATAGCTGAGCTATAGCACGGGTTCCACAAGGAATTGCAAACCTATTTCTGAATAACATCAATTCCCATTTCGTATTCAAGCCGGAAAATGAACTCAACCCCCATATATTTCCAAAATATTTTAAAAATTCGTCTGTTTTTGACAGAGGAATTCATAGATACAAGTCTACCAGGATATGCCAACGGGTCTACAGTTAAAAATTTAATTTCCACCAGAAAGACGACGCATCACATCAGACAATAAGGATAGACAGAAAAAAATTCACAACGAAATCATTGTTCTGAAATTGGATTGGGGTTTCCTTGTAAACCCAGACGTGGTGTGTAGAGCGTATCCGATGTCCTTTAAAAGAGAATTTTTTATTATTAGATTCCTAGACATATTTTCGGTTGGATATGGTCGAAGGAATGAACTAAAATAGGGAAGTCAAAGGAAGGAAAAAATAATTCCCTAGAATAGGAAATTCAAATTTCGATTCGTCTCATGTGTATTTCATTTCTTTCAATTTCCACTGCGTTTTTATTTTTTATATTTCCTTAGAGAAATTGACGCACTAATTCGTTATTGATTTATGATAAGAATAGAAGTCGGTAATTGAAATCAAATAAAATAGATTGAAATACCATTTGCGGGTTTGTGTGCGTAACTACACACGAGCCTTAAGTTTTGTGGGTTGAGTACTTCCTTCCTTCATAACTCTCAGGTCTGCACGATATATTTATAATCCTTTACACTTTCACCAAGTAAGCTACAAAACCAACCCCCAAAGAGCTACGATTTGGTAGCTGGAAATCGAATACATTTTCATAGCGCGTTTCATACACGACCTTTTAAAGTCACATCATTAATCGACTTCTCCCTTAAGTCTAATTTTTTGTGATTTCACTACTGCCTGCTATTTACGTGTTATATACATATATAGAATAAGAAATGAAGAGTTGATTTTCAGAAGTCCTGTACATTGCTAGTGAAGATAGGGTTGTAGGGCTCGCTAAAGTTTTTTCGTGTTAATTTATTTTATTGGTTTGTCAGCTTTGCCATGTAACAATAATTGTTGGTTGCGCAACAATCCAATTGGAATTACACCTTCATTCAACACTGTAATGGAGCCAATGTAGTCAACATGACGCTGGCCTAAAATTATTACAATTTGAACAGGTACTCATTTACAACTGGGTCGATGGTTTCCAATCAATTTCAAAACAAAATAAAGTAATAGTACATGACGTTCATTACATTAGTAACTTTATTTAAACAGACATCGGTGTAGAGGGTAATTCGGAGCGTAGACACTATACAATGACATCTTCGGGATTTCTTTTCAGATTTTTAGATGTACCCTACCCACCAAATTTCTATCAATAGGAGTAACCATCTCTGAGAAAATTGCGTGTGACTAACAGATAGACAGACAGGTATATAGGCAGAATAGGTTTTATACAAAACATTAAAAATATGATGTGATTGAACTTTTCCAATCATCTAGCTGGCAAGCTAACATAGATTAATAGGAAAGTAGGTTTTGCACCGAAAAAGTTGTTTCATTGAAAAAAGTCGTAAGCCAGTATTACCCAAACAAGTCTGCTTGCATAGAATGCATTGGGCGTCTATTGTTGTAATTCCTTACCAAGTGCCTTATTCTCCATGTCATCGGAATTGCTCCAATCATTCATTTTGCTTTTGCGAGATCTAGCCATACCATACCATATGTATTCCAGGTATTTAGCAACCAACAGGGGCCACTTCCTCCCAAACTCTGCAGCCGATGAGTGGGCTTTGCTAGTTGCCAGTAAACTGTTCAGCCACACGAATAGTAGGTTAATAGTTTTTTTTTACTGTCCTGTTTGTTACCAAACAACCCTCTAATGCCGCCAATTTCCCGAAAACTTCACTCTAATCTTCCTCGCTGGTAATTATTTCATCGAAACCAGTGCTCTTTACAAGAAATTAGTAGCTTCGTTAACACTTTTAACTAGCCTTTCTACAAAGATGACGTTTCGCAATAATATGATTAATACATCATTCATGAAAAGGAAGGAGACTAAAAGTGACACTTTGTATGTATACAAACGATTAGCAAAGTGATGCATGCCAATGTGCAAAACCATTTGTGTACGGGGTACTCCGGTGTACAAAAGAATACACAACCATTTGTCTTCGGCGCTCAAGATTCAGAGTAAGCATGTCACATTAAAAAATCCAAAAGTGTTTACGGCGCTGAAGACAAATTGCTTCGGAAGGAATACGTCTAGCACCACATGTACAGGAAGTTTGAGCTTAACTGACACGGATAATACAAAGTTACGAGACAATGAATGCGTGTATCCTTTTTCAACTCAGCATTATTCATGCCCGACCTTACAAGTGGGTGATGAGGGCGTTGCGAGGATTTCAGTCAATCCTTCTGCAGGGTCTGGACTCATATACAAGGGAAGTACGCATCCTTTAAAATTTCATGAAATCCTTTCCGTGAATGAATATGAAAAATTATGAGAACATGTTTTCTAGCTAAATGCTATGGATGGCGCTTTACAAACGTGCGGAGGAAGGAAGCCTGTGCGAGGTAACGTGACGAAAGTATTTGTAGGTGCTTGCGTTTGTTATTGTTTCTTTGCTTGCTTGTTTCCAGTTATGTTTTCATCGAGGTGTACCTTAAACATGGAAGGCAGATGAATATTTATGTTTCGAATAGGTCAAATTAGGCCATGTGTTCATATTTAAGCAGAGTATTTTAGGAATAGTCTGTATACATATGGAAGGTAGCATGTGTATTTATGGAATATTTACGAATTAAATGCTGGGTTAAAAAGGGAAAGGTATTGAAGAGGGTTCTAAATTTGTCAGTGAATTTTCTATAAAAATTGACAAATGCCACAAAATGGAACCTTTATAATGACCCGATGGGGTTCGTATTTGAAAATGATTGCAGCAATTATATGCTTGAAGTATTGCGAGAATTGCCTATATCAAGACCTATTGATGCATTTATAAAAATATCAATTTCTTGATCAGTTTTTAACAAATGACGGTTAACAAATAGTTAGCTTAACAAAACATACAGCCACGCTCACTATAGATTTTCTTGAATAGTTATGCTAGCTAAGAACACTTTAGAGTCGAATCACGATGAAGAAAAAAGCCATTCCTTAAAAAACTAAGGACTCGCGTTCTTCAGCCAGGACATTGCAAATTTTCAAAGATCACTGATAATATTCGTGTGATTATATTAAAATAAGAAAGCCGAGGAAGGAATTTTATCCCAAAGTAGCCCAGGACTTAGAGCGAAACTGAACAGAAAATCCTTGGATGCATATAAATTTCAGTTGAAATTAGCACGACAACACATCAAAGCATTCGATTTGTATGTGTATGTGTGTACGGTGGGGGCTATAGCTTCTAGCTTCTGAGCACCCAGGCCATGTCGGCCCATTGTACTCGCCACCCCCATCTAACCGAATACTCCGGATTCGTTAAAGTGTCGCAGGATTTCCGTTAGTGGATGTGATGCTACCCGCCGCAACTGGAGAACATCGGCATCAAAGATTTGATGTCTGATGTGTTTATAAGCGGGGCATTCACATAGGAAATGCTCCGTGGGTTCCGTTTTCTCATTACAAGAGGGACACGTATCATCTTGAATAATTCCTATTCTGAACACATTCCCAGCTAGTGAATTATGGCCTGTCAGAAAGCCCACAATACTCCTGCAAGTCCTCCTACTTTTCAACAGGATTAACTTTGCAGTACGCATGTTCGGTTCTGGCAGGAAAAGTTTGGTGTGTCGAGCAGGATTTAGGCTCTGCCACCTGTCATTGTGGGAAGCTTATTCCCAGTTTTTGAGGACAGCCTTAGCTAATGCTACTAGTGCTCCAATGCTGGTTCCGGTCCCGGCATGGGGGAAATTGACCCTTTTTTGTTAAAGCATCCGAGATTTCATTTCCCTCTGCGCCACAATGACCAGGTATCCAGAATAGTTCCCCCGTATTGAATCTAGAGATAGAGTTCAAACGGTTTCTGCATTCCTGGACGATTTTCGAGGTGATCAAAGGACTACTCAACGCCCTCAATGCAGCTTGGCTATCACTGCAGATTGCGATGCGCCTGTCCTTGAACTGCTCGTCAATCACCCTGTTTGTCGCCCTTAGGATCGCATAAACTTCGGCCAAAGGAAAAGCCCACTTCTCGTTTTTATTTGAGAGGTAGGCTTTGGCTTCACAACCCTGCTGTTTTGAGCCATCAATGTAAACAACCACCGTATATCTCCCCACGCATTCCTCTCGGACTTCTCAGTTCTCTTTACGCTTCGGGGTAACTTCATATCTTCTACCAAACAGATGTATGGGGACACGAGAATCAGAAGGCAACTGGATTCAGCACTCCCAGTAACTCTTCCAATGCTATGTGTCCCCTACATCCGTTGTTTCCTTGTTGAGGCTGCCAATTGAGTATTGCATTTAGAGCTGCGCCGGATGTCATTGTCGTGGCATCGGTGATACCCAGTCCTACAGTTCTTTAAGGTGTGGCTAGTTTACGGTGTGTGGAAGTGAGAACCTACTACTACTACGGATGCACAAGCAAATAATGGCCTAATGATAGCATTGTATATTCATATTATGACATGAGGCCTAAGTCCCCATGTCGAGAAAAAGGTCCGTCTCCACATCTCCTTTAATATTTACCTCTACATATTTGTTCCAAAGAAGTTTTTTATCTACAGTGACTCCCAGATATTTCACTTCAACAACGAGTTGAAGGGTTGGACCCCTCATCTCAAAGAGGCAATGTCAATCCAGTTTCCCCTTTTTTGGAAATAATACCACAACCATAGGGTTCCTTCTTTGTACTGCAGACTGTTGGCTTCTTTTCGGTCACACAGATGTAGGGGCGCACCCTACGTTTGCAATCGTGAGGCCAGCTGAAGTGATGAAATCAAATAGCTTCTCTCCTCTTGGATTGCATTTTCCACTGTCCCAACAAATATGGTGAGCATACGCATCGCAACCTATTAAGCGTTCGAGACCACTTGATTCTGCATACGCTACAAGATCCCTAAGTTCTTGCGTCAGTGGAGGAAGCAATCATAGGGTAAATAAGCAGAGACAACTATAATGTTGTTCTTCTGGCAATTAATCTGATATTGTACGATAACCGTAACTAGGTCCTGGGAACAGAACTATCTCGGACGTGTTTAACCGTCTTGGCATCGGGACACAAGCTCCCGCATTCCACTTAATTCTCAAACCAGTGAGAGGCGATAACGTGCCAGGAAAGGTTCAACTCATCACACGTAACCTCGTGTCGTCGCCTGATAACGCTGATTTCTATAGTTCGCAAACAAAACACTCCATTGTTCAGACCAAAGTTAAGTCGGAACTAGGTGCTTTTAAGAATTGGGGGTCTCCAGCCCATACCCACTTAAGGTTAGACCAGATCAAATGGAAAGTAGCTTGGTCCAATTTGTTTGGTCCCCCCGCGTTCAGGGCAGAGGTGAGGCCGCTTATGCCATGAACAAAACCTTAAGCCATTTTCATCTCCTGCTTTCGAATACATGGGTGTTAAGCCTACAAAGAGGGTGCCTTGGACCAATTCAGACAAACATTCACATTTGGTCCGGTTTGATGTCAAGTGGATGCGGACTTAGGATCTCTCAATCCCCTGACATGAAAAAATGGGAAAGATGCAAAACCCAAAGAAGAGAAAACAACGCGAAGGCAGGAGAAACACATTATACTATCTGGCCGAAAGTATGGACATTTATAAAACCCATAAATACTGCTGGCTATTTCAATTTTTCAGGAATTTGCTTTGAAAACCAATTACAACCTCCGCTTCACTGACCAGACCAAAAATCAGGAGGAAGGTGTTAATCAGTATTCCGTTTTGGGTCAAGTATATACCCGTATAGTTTGTGAACCGTATAAACTCAGTAAAATTAAATAAGTAAGTCAGGGTGAAAGTTCGGCCATTTTGGGAATATTGTGTATAAAAACATTTTGAGTATAAGCAGAGGAACTACGAGTACTATAATGAAAATTTTCGGATATTCACGAGTTCGTCTGATTGTCTAGCCCATTGCAAAAAGGTGTCTATTGAGGTGACGTGCAGAAGTGTTTATTATAAAACGTACAAATACATCAAGCCAACTTTATTACGTAACCCGATAGCTCGACTCTTCATACCTGAAGCTGTTCCATTTGCGCGTAGCTGTTAATTTATACGCCATTCAGTATGTTAGAATGTTCATTTTAGTGGAATATTGTATCCAATGGTTTTGGCTGCAATAAATTTGCGTAAAAAAAATCATTTTGACCTACTGTAACTTCGTCAGTAATAGTAGCATTTTAGCCAAACTTGGGCACATCACGCTCTATATTATAGCCTGCAATAGTGACACATCCCCTTGTCTTGTTTAGACGACTTTGTGTGCTAGGGATTGTGGACAGATTTCCTTACATACGATTTACCATTTCTTCGTTCATTAATCTTTCTACGATCGCAAAGCAGCAGAGTTTTACACCTTACACAGCTTCCTTACGGTCAAATACAGGATTTTAATTTTATCCTCGCAGCATCTTTTCGAACATAAGCTTCAATTATACCCTCTAACTTCGATGCGATTTTGTCACTGTATGTATGTTCATTCACTGGTGGGTTATACTGCACTGGATTCTAAAGCCTTCCAATCATTGACTGGATGCTGTGAGTGTTGCTTCACTTAACTTCTGGGCAATTTCCAGATTTTAGATAAGATGATTTGTATAGAAATGGAGATTTTTCGCTGAAACTATTCAAGCGCTACTTTGCCAATTAGTTTACTTCCAGTCGCGTGCGAAAGCACGCAGATTGCATTTTCTCCAATGTTATTCCTCTGGTAAGCCTATAATAATTTTGCCTCCTTTTCAAAAACATTTGCGGCTTGAGTTTTTGCGCAAACTTGTTTTTAAGGTTTTGTGTAAAACAAAATCTAATTCAAATCGGCTTACTTCTGTCTGTTACACGCATATTTCTTCGAAACGGTTATACCGATTAATCCAAATTTAATGAGAAGATGGAAACTATAAACACCCACTCATACAGTGAGCTACATCATTCTAAGGGGTGTACATTTTCTTTCAGCGAACATAGTCATGTATCAAATGAAAAGTCTCGATAAGTACTTTTAAAAGATCGTGCCATTTAATGCACAAGGGGGAGGGCAGCAGTTGAAAAACTGTCATTTCTTTCACGGACCTATTCTCAGAACAAAACCAAGCTGTCACTATACCGTGTCTAGGCTCCAAAATACCTCTCATATGTATATCTGTTCAAATAAAGTCAATAATTTCTAGTAACTGACTCCAAAACCGTCCTTAAGTTCACCCCAGAATCCTGGAAATTGTAGGAATATAGGCTATACTATAAAGCGTATTCCATTTCGTACCCGGCTGGGAAGTTGGATTTGAGATACCTCCGTTGCCTAAGTTAGGTGCAGTTAAAGGCTGTGATTGCATGACTCTATTGGGGAACTGATGGTAACAACGGAGCTTATGTTGATGTTGCTGCTAATCAAGAAGGGGTCAAGGTAAGAGTGGCATTTCCTAACATTGTAAGTAGCGAAAGTCGGGATGAAGTGGGAGACGTTTCGAGCAGCAGGACTTGATTTCAGCCAGCGGTGTGAGTGACGATTGATTATAGAAAAAAAATGTGTTGCGTGTGTTGTGAAGCGTCGCTTCCCAAGGATAGGGTCCAGGATTTGCCCGGTGGGCGTAATTGATCTGCACAGAAGGATATGATGGTGGAAAGGTCTTTCGGGTCAACGAGCTGATTGTGACAGTAACCGAAAACAATGCAGACGGAGTTAAACGTGGTTTCTATTGAGGCAATAGTTATCTCGAGAGATTTGAGAAAATTGTCATGTTTGAAGAGTTGCGTAATTGGGAACTTGTCGGAGACTAGTATTGCGGTGCCTCCGGCAAGGTACGGGGCTGACTGATTGGGTTGCCATCTATCGGTAATGTAACCTGGTATTACACAGGAGCATTATGTGGGGATTGTGCTTACCGCTGAACCGTGTGGGCTTCTGTCTACAAGTCTGCCTGGCTATAGAGTTTATGTACAACTCAATGATCTTAACATCCATGATCTTGGCATCCAAAATTGAACATTGTGTTGAATATCATCACGCATAGTTGGGATTGCTCAGCGAACCTACGGAGATCCCGGATAACTTGAAAACAACAGGCGACTAAGGTGTCGCCTTACTCATCAGACGCTGCCTCACCTCTGCTCTGAGAGCAGCGTGACCAAACTCGTTTGGAAGTATTGTTTTCAAACCCAAAATACGAATCATATTCATCCTAAAATCCTATGCCGGCGGAAGTTGAACTAGTTTTTTGTTTTTGGAATTGAAGGAGTGCTGATGGACTGGGCCAAGAGGGAAACCTTTTCACTAGCTTTCAAGTTCAATAAAACTCGCACCCATGGCATGTTTGCGAATAAGTATGAGCCAACAAACAACACATTGCACCACTTCGGTCACATTGCTCTTATAGCAAACGTGAAACAGCATTAATGAGTTGCATTTGCCTTAGACGAAATCCGGATGGACTGCTTTTTTTTGTTCTTTGAACTTTAGCTGTTAACCACAAAAAAAGGGCCCTTCAACCGAAAAAAAGAAAAAGTTTCTCTCTAATTGGTCCGGTCCGCCATCAAGTGGGTAGTAGTTTCAGGAGCCCTTCAATTCTGAAAATAAATGAGGGGATAGCTTAGTTTTCCGACGCTTGTGGGATCGACGATATTGAGTTACTGTTGCGAACCGCATCAGCACAAGACACTGATACTGAGTGAAGTACGACTTTGAAATCATGCGCGTTTGCTCGATTGGAGCCTATTCAGATAAGAGGGGGTATTTTCACATCAAGCATACCTTCGATGATGGTTCTCAAGCTCAACGCTTGCTAGTTTAGGTATATTTCAAATCAGTGGATTACAAATAAAGTGCCTAAAATTGTGAGAATGAATGGTTTTTCCAAGGCAGCTCACTTATTGGTGTGTGATCCAATTCTAGATCAAATTCACTTAATAACCTAATTTAATTGAAGCTTCAGCGAATTCATTTTTCCAGTAAATATATTGTCAGTGTGTTTTTCCCTTTGTGTGATATTCATCGAAGCCTTGTTGCATATCATATTGAATACGATAGAGATGTCTAGCACAGTTGCCCGATGCCTTTGGAACCCAACTTAATCTTGACAATGCTCATCAGGTGGCTTAATGTAACTATCTTCGTATGAAATATGAGACAAAGAATTCAAGGCAAAACAAAATCATCTTAGCCTTGGTATATTTCCCGTCTGATTGGTATACATCCTGATGTTTATGAAGATGTCGTTATCTTCCTAGAAAAGGTATCATATTCGGATTATTTTTTTTACAACCATAACAACTAAATTAAAAATAATAAGACTGCCTAGACTGTACCTGCATTTTTCGATATATCTGGAGTAGCCATTTGGGGAAGGGTGACACATGAACCTAAAAGATATTGCTTCTAACTTTTAGTGGCTGGGCTAGATTTAAATACTTCCCCAGAAGTCTTCATGCTCTGGATTGAACTGTCTGCCCAATAGGAGTTGGTAAGCGTTGTCTTTAAGGTTTTTTTTTGGAAACAAATCTTTATTCAAATCAGTTTACTGTCATTTCATTCGTCCGTCACATCCGTTTCCTCGAAATCGGAAATTCATATTGATGCAAAATTTTGTCGAAAGGTGGAAACTTTGAATCCTCTTGAATATAGTGAAGAACATGGCTATGCGTTGAGTTTAGGAGGGGAGGGGGGATTCCCATACACGCAAAAGGGGGTTGAACACTTTTTTTTTACGAAATATAGTCATGACTTTGATGATTAAAGAGCATGGTGTTCTCTGCCCTCCAGGAAGAGCATCCTGAGGATTTAAGTGTTCGCCACTGCAGTTTGGAGATGATAGTTTCCAATGATATCTGCAATATATCAATGCACCCTTTGTGATTAATTTCAATTATTTTGTTGAATCGATATGTCCAGACAGGTGAAGCCTCCCGCGCATGCTCGTATGGAGGCAGATGTGAAAACCGCAGCCTAAATCAAACTATATCGCATTTCATACCGCTTTGGTCACACAATGAGGAGGACTTTAGGAAATCATAGTATCCTTCCTGACACTTCCGCTATTCTGATGACTCGGAAGGGAGTTGGCACCCCTTTCCGAGTCATGAGCTGGATCAAATGGCTCTGGATTTAGAAAACGAAGGCAAAGACCGTCAGCCCAGACATAAATGCCAGCTATCAGTTTATCAGTTTAACGAGTCATCGCACTCTTCCGTATATCTTAATCAGCAAAACATCGAAAGGTGGCAACATGTACCCCACGCAATTTTAGCGCTAAAAACTCCTTCACTGTCTTGTATAATATATGCGCCGACGTGTAAATTATGCAGAGGTAATAAGCTTGGTATTATATACTTTCTCGACAATTCTATTGGTTGATGGTCAACGAATAGTTCGCCCTTAAACTGGTTAGTATAGAATATATTGGTATAGAAATGATGAAAAATCGGTAACTCACAGGGAGATCTAAAGCAAGCTGCCAGAAAATGTATACGCTACGTGCAAGTTTCTGGTTACTATATATAAACGGAATTTTCTGTAATAGGGAGTTCTAGCAAACGCGTAACTAGAATCCGAAAGTCCCTGAGGCCTTAATAATCGCTCTGTTGAAACTTTTACGAATTTTGAAATGGATCGTTTATAATTTAAGACGCCCTCGTGATGCCTGGTAACAAAGTATTTATTACTTTTAGTCGATCATTCGATAACTTACTTACATGGAGTAGCTAAAAGAGCACAGAGGTACAGATACCTAAGTTCTAAGGCAGGATTTGAAATAAATTCTCATTCTAATTCATGCCCGCAAAGAGGTCGAATTTTCGCCTGTTCTTTAACAATCTCTACCAAGCTATTAACCTATCAAGATTCAACCTAACATGAAATTCAAACTCCAAGCAACTCTTCCACGGGGCTGAATGTAAGGAATCAATATGGTGACTCCCGAATCCATTACCTAGTCTACAAGGCTTTTCTCATTCAACTTGAATATCTGATTGCTCTCAGTGCTGAAGTTCTTCACTTTGACTGTCCTAATTCTTCATAGCAGCTTATTCGTCGCTCTATCATTCCGCCTCGAAAAGCTGCTATTGCCCTCCCCACATTTTCTCCTCAATATGCCAAACGAAAGATTACGATAAATCATGCTTAAATGTTTTTTGTCTACACAGGAAGATCTGGTAAGGTGCCAATCTTTGGGTCAATCAATAATCTTCCTGGCAAATCTACTGGAGAAGTATGTGATGCCAGACGTATATTACTGTCCGAACTTTAGTCTATGTATTGTTCGAGGGCGCTTACGTAAAACATTGGCAGTTAAGCCGTAAGATGCGGAAGGAATGTACACATATACTTAATCAGTAGACAGTTTTCGCATGTACCGGAGAAATTTGCTGCGTGATTGAAATTATGGATAACCTTGTGTTATTCTCACATTCAATAAATTCATTATATCGTGTAAAGATTACGGGGTAGCTCTCCCAGGAGCAGAAGTGTGCCTTTAACAGAGCGTGGAAATAAATCTTTCTAACACGAAAAATGCCAGATAAGAGGGCTGGGAGAAGGATATTTTCGCATAGATACGTTCACATGTATGGATATATCGACAAAGTTCTCACAGCGGGTGAATTGAATATCGATCGATGTATAATGGAAAAAAGGGAAAGTGTTCGATAGTTTGAGTAGCAGAAAACAAATTTTGACAATCGCTTGATTAAGCATTTCTTTTCGGACGTTCCATGTCATCTTAAGCTTGAAGAATACTTGTATCTATTAGTCAAACCCAAGAAGGTGTTCCGCAAACTTTGAATTGAAGCGAAAATGACAGTTTTGCGAACATGTTTTTTTTTTTTCAATGAAGTAGTGTAGTAAGTATAATTGGACCTTATGAGCAATGAAGAGAAAATTATGTAGTTACAAAAGGTTGGGGCTCAGATGCAAGTACTACTTTACTACTACACGCATGATATGCGCACCACGTTGGTCACTCGGTACTCATCATTGCAACCTGATTTTATCAAATCAAAATGTATTTCAGGTGAAATAAAACTTTTCAAAGTTAAAATACTTATCGAGCCTTTTCCCAAAACATAACAACAACAACTGCTGCTGTTCTACAATTTTAGCCCTAAAAGTAAAGTGATTGATTTCAAGAAAGTCCCAACCAAGCTATCTTAGCCTCACAAACATATCGTAAGAGGTATCATTGGTTTGATTAGTAGACGCTGATCTTTAAGGAAAAGAAAACGGGAACTATATTAGGCGCGCAGCTTAAAAACCATGTACATATGTACGAGTATATATATCTAATTTTTATATGCTACTAATTCTCTCAGTGCGTCATCAGCAACTAAAGTGAACATTTACAAGTGTTTTATTTAATCGAAAATGTCATAACATGGTCCATCCAAACAACTTTTTCGAGAATTCAAGGGGTCTAATCTACGCGTGTCAGGCGTACACTAAATCGAATATTCAGTTCCTCTTTCTAATGGGTGAAGTAAGCGCATTGTGTAGTTCATTCAACTCAGTGCCCAACGGTGCCGCGTCGCTGAAATAAGCCCCGCCATTTTTGATTTGTGGTAATCTAGCACACCTGCGGGACGTATAATTAGGCTTTGTGTAACTTTTAAAAATTTCACACAATAACAATATATTGGCAATATTAATGGAAGGAGAAGATCGGTTTAAGGGTTTTGTATAAAACAAAACTTTATTAAATTCGGTTCAATGTCCGCGTAAATTGTGGCATATCAAATACAAGATCTTGATTAGTACTTTCCAAAGATGGTTTTCGCCTTGACATTTGTTGGAAAGGCGGGGAAAGCGGAGGCTGTAAATTGGCCATTTTTTCACGGAATCATTTTCATTCAACTGAAAAATTCGAAAAAAAAGGCTGGTCTGTCGTACGGATGGTCGCGGTTGAAATCTCGCTGGTGGCAGTGGAATTCGTATCGCGACTTGACGTCAGTTACCAGTCAAGGTAATGATCACGGGCGAACACAATGCTGATCACATTAATCACACAGGGTACTTAATCCTGTAGTGTACCGTTACGGTCTTGAACCAAGTGCTCTAACTCATTTCAAGACCCTGATCGAAATAGGTTGTTGCCCCAACGATTATTATTTCCGAGTTCACAATCTCGGCAGATGCCGGATTTTACCTTATACTAGCACTAAGTGCCAAGCATTTAGGCTCGGACGATCCTACCTACTTAAAAATTAAAAGGGCGCTGGTGGTGGTGGCCGGTGGTAGGTCAGTGGGAGAATCCGTCGAGTACTCCCCGCAACATCGACCACGTATGCAGAATGGTGCACTTCTGCATGGTTTGAACCAGACTGTGCGAAAGTCCCAGGACATCAAGGGAAGCCGTCAGGGATTTAGGTACAATACCTGTAGTTGACAATATTATGGGAACTACAACCACCCGCTCGAGACGCCAAATTTCTTTGATTTCACGAGCCAATGGCTCATAGTTCACCTTCTTCTCCACGTATTTCCGTTCAATGTTGCTATTATGGGGGATAGCAACATCAATAATATACGCGGAGCGACCCGTCTTGTCAACTAACAGTACGCCAAGCTTGTTGTGTGCGGTATGGCGATCAGTCAGAACTTGCCGGTCCCAATACATGCTGTAAGCAGAACTATCAAGTGCTGCTTGCGGCTCATATCGGTAAACCGGACATGTTCCCGTGATAAGCCCATGCTTATATGCAAGGTTTTGATGAATAACCTTACATACAGCATTATGCCTGGTGATGTATTGCACCGGTGCCATTACAGTACAGCCAGAAATGAGATGGTCCAACGTCTCTAACGTCGAACCACACATTCTGCACTGGTCGTTCTCCACCCGTTCTTTCATGCTGAGCTTTTTATAAGCTCGGGTGGTGACGACGCCATCCTGAATGGCACACATGAACCCCTCTGTCTCAGCAAAGAGCTCCCCAGCACACAGCCATCTGTTCGACAGATGCAAATCGACAAGTGGCTGCCAAAGACAATTCACGTGTTTACCGTGCATTGCCTTCGCCTTCCATTCATCGATCCGCTCTTGGTCCGACTTCACCCCACTCAGAGGATTGAAAGATTACAGACAGCCGCATCCAAGGGATTCGCCTGCTCTTTGCTGTAAAAATAAGCGCGCAGCGAGTCGACTTGGCGATGATGTTGTGTCGCCATGTCAACCACGCCCCTACCTCCGATGTCACGAGGCAGGTTCATCCGCTCCACGGCTGACTTTAGGTGATGTATTCGGAATTTGGACATAGTTGTCCGTATCCGCCGCTGGACGTTTTCCAGGTCGGTCTTCGTCCACGGCAATATTCCGAATGCATAAGCCAGTGAAGGATAGCGAATACATTCAACGCGCTCATTTTATTCTTCCCCGAGAGATGCGATTTCAGCACCAGCTTTACACCTCGCAGGAATTCGAACAGCAGAGCTTCTTTCAGATCACCAACTCGAGCATGGGTTCCTTGCAGAATTCCTAGCTACTTGTAGAAGTCTATCTCGGTTATAGCTTCGATGTGGCGGTCACCAATGCTATGTCCGGCATGCGGCTTGTGATGACCTTTACGAATGGCTTGGATTCGACATTTGTCTAATCCAAACTCCATCCGAATATCACGGCTGAACATGTCTATTATTCGCAACAGACTTCTAAGATGGTTGTCAGTACCAGCATACAGCTTGATGTCATCTAGGTACATCAAGTGTGTCAGTTCGCACTTAGCACGTAGGCCATACTTTATTGCAAAACCATGCCCTCTAGCATCGTTCAGTAGCCATGAAAGGGGGTTCAGTGCCATACAAAACCAAAGAGCACTCAACGAATCCACCTGGAAGATGCCCCTCCGTATACGGATGGGCTCTGAGGTATTAGCACCGTCATATTTACGCACTGATAAGGTGGTATGCCACCCTTCCATGACTGTCGCCAAAAACTTTATTAGTTTCGGATCAATGCGATACAGATGTAGGATGTCGATTAGCCAGGTGTGCGGAACGCTGTCGAAAGCCTTGGCATAATCGATATAGCAACTGAAGAGGTTTCTCTAGCCTCTAGTTGCTTGTCCTACAACTACCGAGTCGATAATGAGTTGCTCTTTGCAACCCCTTGACCCAACTCGGCAGCCCTTCTGCTCCTCGGACAGAATGTTGTTAGTCTCGAGGTGCGCATTAATCCTTCCACTAATAATGGACGTGATGAATTTGTAGAGGGTTGGTAAGCAAGTGATCGGTCTTGTGTTTGCGGAGTCCTGCACCGTGTCCTTCTTAGGGATAAGGCAGGTAATCCCCGCAGTGAGGAAAGGTGGAAATTCCTCCGGCCGACTCATGACCTCATTTATACTGCGTGCAAACTGACTGTGTACGCTGGTAAATTTCTTATACCAGAAATTCTGCACCTGATCCAGACCTGGGCCCCTCCAGTTCTTCGCGATGTTTATGGCTCGTCGAACTTCCTCTTCGGTAACATCCGCAAAATTCATGCCAGGTGTATTGGTATGGCGGGTGCCTTCGGCGGTGATCCACTCAGCATGCGCAACATGCTGGGCAGGTAACCCCCAAAGTCCACCCCAATACTCTTTCGCTTCCGTCACCGAGAACTGTATTGTCTGGGCGCTCTGTTGGGATTCATTGAGAGATCTGAAAAAGCTCCGCTGGTTCCTCGCGTATGTTGCATTCTGGACACGTCTGGAATAACTTTCGCCATACCGTCGTAACCGACTGCATATGACAGAAAGTTTCTGTTTTAGTGTGTCCAGAATTTCAACAACGGGTGTCTCACAGGGGATGGGATAGTTCCGGTAAACCCTCTGCACTTTATTTCTCACCCGTCGGCTGGCATTGCCAGTGCTGATCTGAATCAGTCTAGCAATGTCCTGCCTTAGTGAGTCCCGCCGACGTTCCAGACGAATTTTCCATGGTGGATCTCTTTTGTCACCCAAATCAATAACACGAACGCGAATCTTCTGACCGTGCAATCTGATAGCCGCAACTGCACCACAATACACAAGCGAGTGTAGTTGCAGCAGCGACATATCAGCACACAGTCGAGATGCAATCTCATCATTGATTTGAGATAGAATTCCCGGAGTTGCTGGAGATGCATAGAGCCTGGGAATACCTGGTCTATGCAAAGGATCCATATCCGAGAATTTTATACACGCTCTTTGGAATTCGTCCCAAACCTTAGCGGAAACCTCAGCTGGACGGTGGAGAAGAGTGCTTCGGCGAGTACTGAAACTGTTACCTGCAGTGCGGCGTCTCTGCCCCCATCGACTCTCGGTCACCAGTTTCCCCGATGACTTCAAGTCGAACACGCTCCCTGTTGGTGGCCGGGATTGTTTCGCTGCGAGTAATAAAGCGGTACTGGTCTGCGACTCGCTGCACAGTCACGTGCGTGAATTGCGGGAAACGCTCGACGAATCTGTGGTGCAACAAGGGGCGGTAAGATGTTGTACCTGCCCCCGCCGTTATTTCGTAGTAGGAGCGGATGATGAAGAGGTTCATTTCTTCAGTCCATTTCATCCGCTTCCTACGCGAAACTGCTGAAGTGGTCGCCACAGATTGTGGCGAAACAGCTGCAGCAGGTGGAGCTGTGCTCCTGGTCGTCGTGGCGCCTAGACGTCGAACCGCCCCACGACTAGCGGTTTCGACGCCGTGCTGTCTATTACGAGAGCCCGACCCAGTCACCAAGTCAGACAACTCCCGCCGATTATCCGTACCGGACCTTAAATTTCTCCTTCTTCTCATTTTTGGTATTGCATTTTATCCCTAGCTGCCAGGTGTTGAGATAGCTTCCTCAGTGAGTAATCTGCAAAACTGCAACGTTCCTGCACTTTCCTCACCTACCCCCTGAGACGTTGCGGTGGCGTACAGCCAGTCAGACTGAAGCTATCCATCCCTCCTCCTTTCACAACCGGGCTTGGAACCGGCTTCGGCGGAGAGTTAAGTCCATCAAATTTGGTGGTGTCAATCGCTGCAACCGTGTTCAAGGAAAATGCGTGTGATAGATAGACAGATGGACAGACAGACAGTAAACCAATTTTAGTAAGGTTTTGTTTTACACACATATTTTCAGATTGATCTACTTAGAAAATGCAATTAAAAAATGGATTTTTATCAAAGTTCACAAGGGGGGCTTAATCCCTTAAGTGACCTAACCAGGGAAAGCATTTCGTAAAAGTAAACTGCAAGGGAACATCAACTGTCCTTTATATTAAAAATTTGTCTGATTTAAGGTCCAAAATTGAGGGTGATGGATGACACCAAATCAGGCCCGACGAAAAGGGAATGGAAAGAGGGGTTTCCTCTGAGCCCGAAAATTTCTCGATGGCCTAGAAAAGGAATTTGAATCAAAAATGACCCGGGGTCCGCTTCATGGTCAAGATGCTGGTAGACATTACAACTCAACGAGATTATTCCACGTCCGAGAGGGAGAACCTTCCCGGGATGTAGGTTTTGAACAATTTTCGAAATAACATTCAGGTTTCCGGTTTACCGCCAAAAAATTATCAAAGAATCCACTGCATTTCAACACTCCCAAGAGTCGGATGGAATGATGGGCACTGAAAATTCAAAGCTTCTAGATTAATATTATATATCTTTCAGGTAGGAGGAATGTGGTGGCTCACATGCTTTCCAAGGAAGGTCCCACTCACAAGCGAATTGGAATAATGAAGGAATATTATAATGATCCTACCGTTGCCCATAATGAAGGGGAGTTCACTTGTCACTGCATAGCTAAGAGATAATATTTTATTGAGCTGGAAATTTTCCAGAATAAATACCTCGAAAAAATAACATGACTAAGATGTGAGGCAAGCGACTGAAAGCCTTCCAGGATTAGGTCGCTGCCTAGGTACCAAAGAAAGGTGGGAATTGCCATTGTTAAAAATACCCGCGGAGGTTGTCTAACTGTTTGTTCTCAATTGGACTATGGCAGAAGTGCGTTGTGATGTCGACCGGACGGACTTCTCGATGTCAGTTGCCCAGAAATATAATAACAACGTTTAATTTGTTTCTATCATGTTTCCTTCGTACTTGCCGTTAGCGCTGAACATTCATTTTTATTTGAGAAGCTACCATTGATACTGGCGAACAGCCGCTTTTTTAAGCTATGCTAAATAGCTTCGCACTTAAAATGATGTCTATTGTTGGTAATGAGAATCTAATTTCTGAAATAACAAAGTATCTGCAACTTTCTCTTTCTTTAGCCTTTATCTCTTTCATAAGAGATGTCCGCTCGTCGTGATCGGTTGCGCCATTTTGTTATGTCCAAGGGTTGATCTGGATACAGCGCGAGGGTTTCGAATCTCATCCAGACTCTGCTAGTACGTGAAATAATTTTATAGCGCAGTTCTCCATTAGCTGATAGCATTGATTCGAGATATTTCAATCGTTCAGTTTTTTAAAGTTCACTACCGCTGACAGTGATAATGCTTATTTCAGAGAGATCAGTTGAGGGAGTTTCTACTTTATTGAGATTCTGAGACCCTGTTGCATGCGATCATTCCATTTTTGGACAAGTTGTTCGAGACCATTTATTAGATGCTGTGTCATTTGCATAGAGCAATGTATAGGGCACTGGACGTTGGATGTTCCGTGTGAGAGTGTCCATTACAAGAACAAAATGAGTTCACGTGACGCACGATCAGTGGCCTTGTCTAGATCCATAATGCAATGTGGAGACGGCGATGCTTCTCATGGTGTTTCCTGATTAATAACCGCGCAGCGTGTATTTCGTCCGTAGTGAATGTGGAGAATGATTAAATCCTTCCGTTGAAATCTACTTGAAATATTCTCGCCATCCATGGTGAATAAAGCACCGTTCTTGTCATTAATGCAACAGAGGTGTTCGTTATCGCCGTTTTGCAAGTCGATACAGATCTCTCTCGCCATCTCAAATGTCCAGTTTATCGTAACGATCTTTGTCATGGATCGCTCGGGTGACAACGATCGCTTTTTTTGCTTTTTATCGTCCATCAATTTGTGGTACAGTATTATGGTTGATGAACCCCTTACCTATCTAGGTGAACCTGAGGATTGCATAGGCCGCTTTGTGGACCGTGTCTTTATCACACAATCAGCTGATATAATGGTGAGTTTCATCAGCCGATAATTCAACCGTTCGAGTTCTATAATGGTATCACGGAAACCAGAGATGGCAATGCCAACACCATATTGGGTGTGTGGGTTACCAAAGTAAAGAAGTTTATAGCCATTTTTATCGTGCTCACGTTCTATATCTCAGCTTTTAGCACCATACTATCGGATTTCTTATAGAGCGCAGATATTATGCCCCTTTTCTGAAGGGCGCGAGTTCCTCTGTCTTTCCAGTAAGGATACCAATATTTAGCGTGAAAAACACTTGCCTGCTTCTCGGCACGACCGTGACCCGTCCTGTCGTCTTACCTGAGGTGAACCCCTAGTATTTTTAGATACTTAGGACTCAACGGGATCATTTTGTTTTAAAGATCTTGGATGCATTTTCTTGGTCAACTTGTCGTGGAACCTTTCACCAAGAGAAATCAGGTAAGATTTAACATAGAGGAATAACTCCGACTATACTTTATTTACCTCTTTCCCTGATCTCAGTATTTTATTTTTGTCTCATAAAGGATAGTACAAAATACGTTGCCTCAAACCATCCTCCCCTTATTCGGGATTGGGACCAGTATGCTACATAAATGACAAAGTATCTTAATTGTGCATCCGTATAACCGTCATAATGTGTGTACGGATGCCTGAAAGAAATTCTTAGCGCCGGCTGGTGGAGTTCGAAAAAGAGGTCCAAACCATACATTGGAACCTTGTACACAACCCATAACCATCACCTGCAGGAGGGGCTGGGGGCGATGGGACGTGAGAGTAAGCCAGCCTAAATTTTGCCTGCCAAGGCTATGGCGAATCCTTCATATTTTTCCATGAATTGTTTGGTCCTACAATTTATGTGTGTTACCTTTTCAACCCGACCACTTTTTTAAACAAAGGATTTTTCGAGTAGTTGCCGCGGAATGTTAGACTTCAATGTTATATGCTTTTAACTCCCCCCCCCCCCTTAATGTAGATCTCCGGTTCAGTTTTTTGTGAGTATAAAGCATTCAGGCATTCTCATTTTCGTGTTATGTTTTCCGATTAATACGATTTTCGATTTTCAGTGAGAGTCTGCTGCGATTTGATTATCAACAGACATAATTCTGAGCAAAGCGTACAGCAGCAAATAATGCAAGAGGCGTGATCGAGCAAGATTTTTATATCGAAAGCAAATGAAAGGCCAAGACATGAAGATATGAAAAACCAATAATATTATGAATAGCCTGAATAAAATATTGAGATTGAAGAGGAAATTGTGAGGAAGCATTGCAGCCCATCTATCCGGCTGCAATGTGTTCACGGATTCCTCCAAAAATGGAAGTGATGAAAATATTCTTGAAAACTCAACAAAATGGAATTTTACCACGACCTCTCCTTGAATAACCGCAATAACCCCCAACCCCATTTTGAGGATATGGACGAGCTGTGAATTAGTGAATCCTAAGAGAGACACAAAATACAAAACTTTTAAGGTAAGCTACAAGAAAATCTACTTTGCCACAAGAGTGGGCGTGCTTTGTATCATTTAAGATACATAATGCTTTTGCTTACGCACTTAGAAGTGGTGGTACTTTATAGGTGAAAATAAGTAATCACTGAATTAACCTGCAAGCAGCTTTAAACATGAATTGTATTCATTGTATAATAGAACGGTGCTAAGTTGCATAAGCCCCACATTGGGCGCCGTTTATAGAGAGGCATGGTCCAAACTAAGGCCTGATTTATTTTTTCTATCCCCAATCCCGATAAGGTGCCTATCATCTAATTAGACGATTTCAACGGAAAAGTTAAAAGCTTTAAACTCTCTACACATTCTAACAATGAGAGCACCAGCTATTTCGTGAAATTTGCCACATCAAGGGTTCAAGCGAGCCATTCAATCCATTATGTATCTGTATATATTAACAAAGAGATATCTTCTTCCTCTTCATCCTCAACCTTCAAATTTGTTTTCCTGTAATCCACACAACTGTACTTTGGAAAGAAATTGTCCTAGAAAAACTCACATTTGCAAGGATAATTTGCTCATAGAATTTTTCTCTGTTTAGTTAGCTTTCACGTCGCACATATTTGCCTGACATAGTGTCTACGGACGACTTAGTTGGATACCTTGCAAAAATACATTGAGTCAGGGTGGAGTGGTTAATTTGATCATCATATTTATGAGATTCCAGCATATGTAGTAGATTCTCATAAAAGGCAAATTAAACGCACTTTGCTCACACAGTTAGGCTTACGTTATGTGGGTTTTCCGAGTAATGATGAAAGAGAGTTTGTGACTTTCATCTTTTTTTTCATAGCTGCTTTTACGGGAAAATGCTACTTGGCGCTTCGAATTCCGCTAGGATGGGAAATTTCTGGGAACTGTGTTTTTACGACTTTTCTGGTTCTGTTGAGATATTCCTATAATTTATTCAAATGAGATGACTGTCGTACCCAAACAGATGCTGACTTGATTTAAATAAACTTTCAAATTTAATTTGATGGAAAGGTAGTTGAATGTTGCTTTCAATAACCAGTCAAAATTTATGAGGTTGAAGGAGTTAGTTAATTTGTGGAATGGTAACTAGTAACTTATGCATTGAGCGCTACTGAATATATCATAAAGGTATGGTTCGAACTCCTTTGATCAATTTTCTAAACACCTGATTTTTCAGTGAGTTGATACAGCCGCATATCAATTACAATGGGTGATTGCAATTTCACCGAATTTAAATATTTTATTTGTGGTGCATTTATTCTGTGATTCATAAAAAAAGTAGTAAATTCCACACTCGCCACCTTTCCAAAAGATATGAAAACTAGCACCAGTTTTGGAAAGTAATAGCCAAGACCTTTGACTATATTTAAGGAAAAAAATAAGGTTCGGTTTTACTCAAAACCTTAAAAATGAGGAGAACGCGTGAACGTCCTATCCTCCACTAAAATGTCACCAGGAAACACTAAACTGAAGAAACTGCATTTCCTTCATGCATTTTGGTTTAGTTCCTTAAGCATGTAAGCGTGGTTAACTTTTTTCTTGTGTAAAACGGTGATGTCGGAGTGATTTCACTTCAATTTCTTAAAAAAATGTTTAGAGTGAAATTTAGATATTTAGAATGAATGTACATATGCACACGTCCTGAGAGCAGGGAATTTTTGGCATTTGGCATGAATGACTAGCCTCTCAGTACAAGTATTATGGTTGCATCCTCGGGGTCGATGATACGCGCTGTGCTATTTGTAACGAGTCGGAATCGTCGCTTCAAATTAGAAAATCCTTCCATACCAAATATCTGGGTCTCTTCACTAATCTATCATCAATCATCCGTACCCCTGTTAATGGAACTTCGCTTTACCACCTAAGCAAATCTTCATAACATTACTGACTCACTCTATTTCTTACGATGAAATTTTGTACAACATCAGGAGCATAATCAGCTCATCTTCGGTATTTCTCTTGTGTGCGAAGCTAACAATAAAAAATGTAGTAGCTTTCTTCAAAGTGACGGATCTCCACGACTTTAGCGCCATCGCACTACCATCTTTGACTGTCTTTATCTAACCTTAGCAATGGAACAAATCACAAGGACATGTGCGTATCGTCCGTCTGCCTTTCAGTTCAATATAATTAAAACGTCCATTAGCTTCAAACTTGTCTACCAAATATAAGACGTCTAAGAAATTTCCACCAATATACCATCTGCATTTCTGAAACCGGGCGAATCCTGTATCAGACTGTAGCTGACGGGTTCCACCAGGCACGTTTTGTGACCTGGGAACTAGTTTCTGACAGAATATTGACTGCAAGATTCCGGACCTAGTTAAGGAGCATCAAAATTGATCCGAATACAAAAATAGGCTCTGGTCATATTATAGTGAGCCACGGTTTTAGTGCTCGTAAGAACAATGTTTAAACATTCGTTCGGTTTGTTGCTAAGCACAGGACCTGCCACAAGGTCATTTAGGTTTGGACTGACCGCCAAAGAGCATCTGATAGGATCGACCCTATCGTGATCGGCAACGGATACCATTGTCTAATGATCACTTATCTCCGATTGAGTGTCATTACTGCGTCTACTCGTCTGCGGAACACAGGGTCAAACTCTTACATCCAAATTCAATACGAGCCGTCTCTCCAACCCGACTGTAGCCCAGAAATTAGAAAGCCTTCTTGCTGCGCAAATGGTATAAATCCCACATAATCCGCTCAACAATCTTGATTAACACTAGGCCACCATCATATACAGATGAAGTTTTAAGGTGGCTGTGGGAACGTAAATGCGGATCAATCAACATAAGGAGTTGAGATCTCTGTTCTCTGATCTCTCTACTATCATGAAAATGGACAAGGCGGGCAGCGTGCCGCAAAAAACAACAGTTTCGCTACCGTATATTGCATCGCAAATGGGGTTACAGGTGGTTGTAAGATGGTCTTATGAGGGACGTTAAGAATGATGGCGAGTCGAATTGGAGCAATACTTCACCAAGATTCGTCGTATAACATTCGGTGCCCCTTTAAATGGATAATATGGCACCGTAATATGCGTATACGGATTGCTCCCCTGTACAGAAGCACATTATCTTTACCACCACGCACATATCCCAAGTTGCCGAGGCTTGCGGTATCCCTACGCACCTTTTCAATGCGGTTCCTTCAGTCTCTGCAGGTTTGTTACTTCCATTCATTCGTGAATGGTGTGAATCCGAGACAAAGAGGATGATCATTAAATTCAAAAAAGAGTAGCCATCTTAAACGCGATATCTGGAGCAGTATTTGCATGTTTCCTGTCACCGTGTTCAAAGGGTACTCTGCCGCTATCGGTGCCGTCCTTAATGGGGCCTTAGCTAGTGGGTATCAAGGAGTTCAACCAATAAAATTATTTTTTTCCAAACACCTTCACTACTCTAATGAGAAAAGGCACCAACTCCATGGCGAGTTATCACATGAAACAGAACCCACTATCTCAGGGTGTTCGACGAGTGGGGCGCCCTAGAACTACGGAGCGTAAAACATTGGGGGAAGAGTGCAAGCTCTTTCAGTTGGCAGGTTGCGATCAACGCAGGAATTTGAAGAAATTTGCATTTTCGGCAGTGAAGAAAAATGCTTTGTACTACAGCGAGAAGCAATGTGGTAAGGAGAGGTGCTAGAAAACTGAAATGGCCTTAAAGAACAGCAAACATTTGATCATCAACTTCGAGAAGAAAAGCAGTTGTTTCCCCTCCAAAGAAACTATCAGACTTGGATACTGTTAGTAAAAATGGCCCTGGAAAACACTCATTTAAAGTATTAATATTTTGATCACAATTCAGAATATCTCTAGCTATAGATAAACTTTAAGATTTTTTCTTTGTGTGTGAGAAAGTTGGAAAAATCCTTCTGCAACGACTCTATCAATTACCGAGTTTATGTTTTTAATTAACATTTCAGGAATTTGTAGAAGTCAAACTGATCTCGGAACACCTTTGCGTTTCTTCTTTTGAGTCTTTGATACATATTCTCTGGGTAAAGCTACAAAGTAATTCAATGAGGCCTCCTTGCTTCATTTTGCTTTTGTTTTCAATCCTTCAAGCGCCCAAAATGCGTCTTTATAGTTTGAATATTAATATTTTTGTGGACTGAGGAATAAAGCGCCCCTATTTATATGTCAGTTCCAATTATCTTTCATTTTTCGACAAGGCATATCGGAAGGATATGTCCAAAAGGAAAGGATATGTCCAAAAGAAGCGTCAATGGACGTTTTAACTAGACCATCTTTTCTGACTTTGGAAATAAGTCAAACGTTAGGCTGGTCAGCAAAAGCAATGTATCAACAAACATTTATAAAAGTGTAGCTGGACTTTAGTAGTATTCTATATACAGGGCAGCATAACTTCCTGTTTTAAAATGCGCGCCACTCAGTTAGTTGATGTTATAGCGGAGCGCTAGTGGTCTCGTTCAAGAGGGCATACTGTAAAGTTTTGTCCCGACACGGTTCAGTCGCCTTCATGCGTTGGAATAGTGAGGAGCGTGCCTTTGCCGTTGAGGTTTACTTTTCAAGCGGATGTTCGGTTATTGAAACACAGCGTGCATTTCGGAATCGCTTTAATTTAGCCCCGTTGGTTCCCGTCCCAGACCGCAAATCAATTGTTACATGGGTCACTACATTCAGACAAACTGCAAGTGCGACAAAAGGAAGAACTGGAGTCCCTCGGCCCGTTAGATCGCCTGAGAACATTGAAGCAGTGAGAGTGTCAATGTTGCGATCGCCACGGCGTTCTGCGCGCAAACACGCATCTGCCCTTGGACTATCCGATCGTTCTGTGAGAAGAATTCTTCGTGATGATCTTCATTTTCATCCCTATAAGATGGCGATAGTGCAGGACCTTTTAGAACGTGACTTCAATTCTCGGATGAACGCATGTGAGCTTCTTCTTGATGTCGTTCCCGAGGGTGCTATTGTTTTTTTTTAGGGATGTGCGTGTTTATGTGAACCGTCCAAGAACCCTACAAGATTTGAAGACCAACATCCAAGAAGAAATTGCTGCTATGCTAACAAGAGTCATGACAAATGCCAGAAATCGGTTTACGCAATGTATGGAGAATGGGGGACGTCACCTAACTGAATTGATCTTCAAAACAATGTAAATAAAAACTTTAGACATGTACCTACATTATAAAAAATAAATAAATATTTTCCGATGCATACAATAGTTTTTATTGAGTTTTGAAAAAAGGAGGTTATCCTGCCGCACCCTGTATATATATAGTTCAAGAGACACTAATGGAGACTATTCAGGAGATTGAAAGGAATCGTAAAAGTGACTACAAAGTGTACTAAGAGGGGTTACTTGAGGCAACTATATTCAAATGCGTGGAGAAATGCCTGTAAAGTTCAGAGGTTATGCATTGCCGTAGATTACATTTTCTGAAGATTATTTGGATGTGTGGTAATACCCATTATGATGAAGGAAGAGTTTCTGAAAATTTTCATCATAAAGCAACATTTTGACTGTGTACTCAATAAAGTTCTTAAGTTAGCTAATTATATTTGGACGCGGGTCCAGTTGTACTTCCACAATTGTTCGAGCATGTTTGCTAGATAAAATCGTTGTTGTGCTATGGAAACGCCAAAATGTAGCACTACAAAATAAAGTGCTGCAATTTACTAATATACTACTGCGAAGATATCGATATAGATGTATTTGATTTTCAGATCTCATACAGGCTCTCGTTATTGATGTCTGATTTTCCGTCCATTCGTTATATACTACGTTGTATATATGTATTTGAAATATAACTCCACTAAATCATACCATTCATTGCATTTAATAGGCTTCGCAGTTCACACATTCAAACTAACCGTGCGTCGTAGACAAATCGATTCAGCTACCCCTAATAATTTTCGATCATGGTGAGATCGTGTGATCGTGCTGGCTAATTGAAAACTTTGATTTGGTGAAAGATTGTGTAAATTATTTCACCACATATGGTTATGTGAAGTATCAAATGAAATGAAGTGATCTTACTTCTGATATTGGGCGAAACACAGAGGAGTGGGAGCTCAAAAGGTGAAGCAGGTCTCGTTCTCAGAAACTAACCAACTTAAAAATCTGAAAAAAATAAAAAATGAATCATTACACACACCCAATTAATAATAATATATTTCCATATTTTTGAAATTGTCCCGGCAACCCTCCTTGAGATCATCCTCGAAATACGAGGCAGTGATATAAGAGATAACATAAGGCACAATTTGGTGAAGTTTGAAGGAAATCCAAATATTATTAAGAAAGTTTTGGAGGGTGAAACTTTGTAATTTTTGGTGAATTTCATGCTTTCTATAACTTTTAGCACGTCATCATGACGTACCAATTCGCAAATTTCACAACAAAATGAGCTCATATGAATGGGGGTGGCAGGGTAACATTTCTTTTTAGTTTTTCAATCATTAACATCAATTACTCGAGACAGATATAAATATGTATTTATATGTAGCACCATTCAGATACGTATATTTGTGCATTAAAACAAAGGTATTCAATATACGTACTATATCTGTATATATGCATGCTTTCGTACACGAAGTAAATCGAAAATATGGGTACGATGTATGTACGCGCATGTGTACCTGCAGTATTTGGTAATAGGGAGTTTTTTCTTTAGGGTGAGGATAATATCTATGTTTGTTTGGAAAAATATGAAGGAACATGTTGGCCTTGTAGCTTGACTTAAATCCAGATTTTGTATGTTATGTAACTTCATTTCAGTCCCATCTTTCAATTCAATGGTTTCCGCATGATGATATCGCTTGTGGCCGCCCTGGTGACTTTTTGTACCCATAATTACCCAGATTTGCAAACAAAATTGTAATGATCTTCCGACTTCTCCCAATAATTCGTGCAATTTCCTCCCTCCATTTTTCTCAAACTTTTGTTTCCGAAAGCTGTTTCACACTTATCCCTAAATGAATATATTATGATATTGATTCTATTAAAGTTGAATCTAAGTAACTTGACAGAGGAATTCAAACCAATCTCTGAAGAATGCATTATGCCATACTTTTTTACGCACCTAAAAGTCATTAAATTCGCCCTAAAAGTTCAATTTTTCAGAAAAAGCCTATGTTAAATTGCCCTTCAAAAGCATAACTGAAATCCTCTTAAGCCAATCAGGCTGAAATTTTTATACAATATTCTACACATCTGTATTTTTAGTGCTAATCCAAACCAGGATTATGTATTTTAATAATCTCTTATTTTTATTGGGGATGTTCAATGAAAAATACATCCGATTTTTAAATATTTTCTTCACAACTCCCTATTTTAATGTTTAGTTAAGTAAAATTCTTAATCTGGCTAAGACGATAGAGACAAGGATACACAATAAGAATACATCTGAATTTTTGACTCCAAATTACAACAAAGGGAGACTGCTTGCCACCAACCACAATATTTTGTCTGAGAAGCCAAATTTTTTCACAGGAAACAAGTATAAAGGATCATCGAATTCGTTACTTAAAGATTTTATGGTATAGATCAATTCCCCAATAATAACACACAGAAAGATTGAGAAGATTATATTTTTTTCTATTCGAAAAAACATTCCAAAAGAAGGTTGAATATCGAACGATACATAGGAAAAATGTAAGGGCCCGGTTGTTTTTAGTTAATACCGCAAATTGAAAGGATGGGCGATCGTGGGTTATTATTTATTAATTAATTTTCTCCGAATATGCACATACAATATACATGTATACTATATACTACTATAAATACATCACACACATCCTACCATTATTTGGAGAGTATTTTCTATTTAGATTGGGCAAGTAAATACCCATTACTCAAATTTATTTATTTTCTTTTGCAGGTAATTACAGCTTTCATTGCATATGTTGATATAAAGCTGCAGCAAACGGAGTAAGTTCACAAGCTGTGTTATCAGATAAATATTGCAAGCAAACACTACTCTCTGAATCCTTGAAAATGTTTTGATGTTTCGAATGAGATTATTATTTACATAGCCCCTTCTACAACACACACAGAAATATTAGTATCTTTTTGAGTTTCTAGCAATCAAATAAAAATTTTAAATTTAATCCAGTCCAAGTTGTATCCATTAGCAAATTACATTTTTTCCATGCAGGAGAAATTTATTCAAAATGCCATAATTGCGAGAATACAACCCTCAATGTACAATAGCTGTTCGTGCTGTGTATTGTGCTATAACGTAAACTTTATATATAGTATAGTATATAAATATACTTTTACTTAAAAATTTTTTTTTTATTACGGAACAATTTTTGGAGTAAAGAGCATGAATAGTTGAACAACGACACTGAATATAAGTTTCAGAAATGAGTGGAGGATAGCAGAATATTGACAAGACACAGCTTCATTCATTGTGAAAAGGACAAACCAAGGAAGACAACAGCGGCATGTGTACTACTGACTCGTCTGAAATATTTGATACTATTCTAGAAATGATTTGGCTTAAAACAATCCTAATTCAAAATTAACATTCATGGGGCAAACATTCCCTATCAGATACTGCCCTAGGTATCCGTGCTTTTTCCTGCTAGTAAATTATATTTAGAGAAGGGAAGTTGGATATGGTTACCCAAATAAAATGGTCTAGACTAGCAATTACCTCTCATATACCAGAGAGGCCAACCGAAAACTCCTAGTATATGCAAACGACTAGGGTTAAAGTAATAAAATTAGCGCCCCTAGGTTGCTAGAACGATACTATTTGATGTGAAAGTTGTGGAAAATAAAACCTTATTAAAATCAGTTCATTGTCTGTTTATCTGCCAATCATTTGGACTTTTCGCGGTAACAGTTATATCTCTTAACATGGAATATGGTTTAAGGGGCACCTTACATGCAAAAGAGGGTGCACATTTTTCTCGGCTATTTCCAAATGAGGTATTAGTTTTGATATGAATTGTATACTATATCTGGGCAAGTATACCAAATCTGGGCCTCAAAATACTTATCATCGATCTGATCAAAAAAAGTTGATAATAGTACATTATTATATTTTGAAAATTTAATGCGGACTTCGCCTCCTCTCCGAAACTATAAAATTTTGCGAAAATATTGGAAATGGTACCGGGCCTGATCCTGAAAATTTTGTGGAAATCATACCATTGTTAAAAAAGTTGTAATAGGAAAAGCTGCTTGTTCCAAATGGAATTACTGGAACCCAACCTAAGATATAACATGTTAGCATTGCAGTGAATAGTCGGAAGTACTCAATGCATAGGTGGCGTGACAGGATCCGCAGCATTCGAAATTTATTTCAAATATTCCGGATGCGGACGGGTAGATGGCGCGGAACTCTCCACTCACTTTAGAACACGCCACTCATTTAGAACTCGCCACTGGAGTGGAGAATTAGCGGTGAGAAAGTGCCGTTGGTTGGGACAGAAAGGACCGCATGGAAATAAGCCGGTCTTCTGTCTCCAACCGCGGCGAGGAACACTCGCGAATTTAAGAAAAAGTTTATTTCTATACAAAACCAATATTTCTAGTTTTGAAGCAATTATTACTAACCTGTTACTTAAAGTATATAATATGATTTATATTGCAGTTCGAAAAATATATTGTTTTAGTTCGTGTCGTTAAGTTCGAATGCGCAGCGTCAAATTTGAAACTGATGCCATTGAGAAGGAAGGCAATTTTCTATTCATTATGTTGTAAGTGCTAATGCTGTTATACTTTTGCACGAAGCAATCGGTTTCATTGGAAAGCCTACTTGCAAACTGCTAAACATATATGTACGCTTCGAGTAATGTACAAATGGAAACATCATGTGTCCAAGTATTATTATATAAAAACTCGATAAAACCTTTCATACATGAAACGCCAAGCTTCCAGTTTGCGACTTATTTATATTGCTTATTTTTCGCTATTTGATTTGAGAGATGGAACTGTTCGGCTGTGTCAGCATCGTCACATGCTATCCAATTGATTAGCTTACAACAGCGAGCAAGTGGCATCCGAACCAGGGGCACCGATTTCGAGAGGCCGATATTCAACTAACTCGCCATCGCACGGTGAAGCGGATAGGTTACACACTCCGTAAGGGCGACAAATCCAATCTAACCGAGTAAGTTGCCCCAACATAAGGGAAAGAAGTATGCAAACTTCTGGGTTACTTATTCACCATATAAGGACTTAAGGTAATCATATAACTTCTCGGATAGATCCCCAATATTTCATGTCGCATTCCCTTTTGTAAGGTTTTGTTGAAAACAAACCTAATTAAAATTGGCTCACTGTCTTTTCGCCTGTCCAGCTGTCTGTCCGTCTCAAATATATAATAGCCTAGATAAGCCACAGTGTGTGATTTTTACCTGCTGAATCGACTCTCGGATCCCCCTATCTCGTAGAACTACCTTTAGGTACGGGACAGAGCTAGTTAACTTTAGCTAGGTCAAGTTTCTTCTATCCGCGGCGACTGAAACCGCGCCTTCCGCATCATTTCCACTTTTCGTTGTTTATTTTTCCAGATGTAGCATTTCACCTAGAGTCTCCTCTAAGTTCCTCCTTCCTACGGGGCAACTCGGGCAGTAGAAGAATACGTGCGCCTTCTGCATCAGTCACAATGTTCACAAATTAAAATGATCTTTCAATGCAGTCCAGATTTCTTCTCTGGGTGTTACTTCGTCGAAATCTGGGCACTGTATGTTGATCTCATGTTTTTGGGCTCGCACAGTGATATATTCACCAAGTGAGTTCTTAACTTGTAATCAATGTGTGCTCATGGTGTTTCTAGCAAAAAAGTTAATGTCAGAAACAACATATATTTCGGGAGGAAGTTGTTTCCTTTTCCAGCGTAGCACCAGCACTAAAAATAAACGGTACTACCAGCGACGGAAACGGTGTTGTTTTTCAAGTTATATCTTGATTACGAAAGCTGTCAGTTCTACTCCAGCTGGATTTTTCAAATCAAACATGAGATCGTTTTTCTGAGCTCTTCCGATTTTGCTGAGATCCCCACCTAGATCTTTTAGAAGGCGGGTTTCAGCTGTTGCTTCAGTGCTCTTTCTTAGGCCTGCAATCTATTATAGAGGACCTTAATGGCTCTAACCATGTTTTTGATAGCTTGATGCACATTGTGCTTTTACTTAATACAAGAAACTGCCACAGCTTAACTATTTTATTTTCATGCTGCATGAAGGGTGGTTCCTCCATATCGGGACTCTGATCTCTATGAACCTCGGCCGGATTATCCTTTTTAAACACTCCGTCATCTGAGTTTTAGTATTAGCGTCTTTGGCGTTGGTGAAGATCAGGGAATTCAAGAGAGAATTCTCCTGAATGGGTCAATCCCTTGATCTCGTCATCGTTCTTGGACAAATGCGGTGAGTTTTGAAGCCGCCTTGATTGGGCAGCGATTTCCTTTCAGTTTGGCATTTTTCGCTTGTTATTATTTTGCGCAAGGGTCTTGCTTCGCTTAAATACATTTTTTTTCCAAATCTAAATCACGTGTAACATTAAGTGCTATTGTGGCCAAGTTATCGACCACCAACACACTGCGGTTGAAGGATATCGACGGTTGGTAACCCACTTGCTCACTCCCAAAAGCCGCCGGTACTGAGGTGTCGTGCCCCTAAAATTGAAAGTTTACTCCTTCTCTCTTCTTCTATGTTGGTTTTATTTTCTGGGTATCCTTCCCATAGCCGTTTTGGTCCATGCACCAGAGATGAGCAAATATGCACAGTCTGAAATGAAAGTAAATAAACATTAATTTACACATGAAGAGGTATGTCCCTATTCGCTACATTGCTGCACGGTCAACTTAAGGGGCGGTCTATATACACGTAAGAGATGGGTGAATTTTTTTTCATCCAATATAGTCGTGATATCAAATGAAAGGAGTCGATTAGTACTTTTGGAGGAAGGTGTTAGTTCTGACATGGCAAAGACGAGGAATGAACCATCATATTGGCAAGTTTGGTGAAAATCCTACTATTACTAACAGAGTCACAACATGTCAAAATTTTCTCTTTCGGGTCAAATTACTACTCCTTGTGAGATAAAATGTCAGTACTACATCGAATCGAATATCGGCTATATTCCACGTATATATGCACTGATATATTTACAAATGGATCCGTTGCGAACCCAAATATTCTTACATAAAAAATTAGAACAGAGCTTCCGGTTTCTGATTTGTTTTTTTCTTGGAAATTTAGCAAATAGTACTTCTAAATACCAGTTTTTTTTGCTATTCACTGCATTTTGAATTCTATCCATATACCGATTTGTGTTCTGTGTGTAGAGCCAAGGCTGCAGAATTTTGTTGTCAGCTTGTAAATTCAGCATGGTTTAATAATAATAATAATAATCGTTGGCGCAACAATCCATATTGGATCAGGGCCTTGAAGTGTGTTAGAGCACTTCATTCAAGACCGTAACGGTACACTACAGTAGACTGTAGGAGGCAATGTGGTCAGCATTGCGCTCGCCCGAGATTATTACCCTGATTTGACTCAGGTACTCATTCACAGCTGAGTCGACTGGTATCCGACGTCAAATCACGATACAAATTCCACTGTCACCAGTGAGATTTGAACCGTGACCTTCCGTACGGTAGCCTAGTGCTCTAACCACTCAGCTACCCGGACACAGCATGGTTTCCCCCGCAGTAAGTAACTAGCTATCACTGATGCTTATTTTGACTTAAAAGTTTTCACCAGTTTCATCATGAGGAAACACATTACCATTTATTTTTTACCACTATTACCTGTAGACGGTCTCAAGCCAGTTGGGCTCCGATGAAGGAGCAACCACTATATTCCGAATTACCATAGAACACTTAGGGAAAAAGCTGTTGAAAGTCTTTCCCTAGCACTGTTCATCGGTGTTACCTCGTCTGAGAAGAGGCGAAGAAGAGATTCGTCATTAGGCAGTTGGCTCTCAAAACATAGTGTTCGTGTTGCTTCGACGAATTTGCAAAACTTTCTTCAAATTGTTCTACCTAGTTATTTTCTCAGAAATATCCTCTCAATTTCAGTTTTGAAGTTGAGACCGTTTCGACGTAGTCACGAACAAAAACCACCCTACGGGCTAAGTGTGAGTAGGTGTGTTGATTGAAATGCGGAAGTGACAATAAATTAATTCACATTCTAACAAAAGCTATGCCATGCAAGGGCGGAGAGAAAATGTTAACCAAATAGATTACTTCGGGTAATTTCTATACTGGCCTAGATACTTAATAATAATAATTTCGTGGTACTAGGATTAATTTTAGTACCTTACTATTATTAACTTGATATGAAAGGATATCGGAGTGTTCTGGAGCTAAGGCACCATATAGTGGCAGTTTCTCATTTTTTTTAGATTTTTCGGTTGAGTATTTTCTGGGAATGGGTCCATAATGATCATTTTCAACTCCCGCACTCCCCGCCTTTCCAGCAAATGTCAAAAGGGCTTCGGAGGGAACTAACTGAGCCCTTTCATTTGATACCCCACATGACTATATATGATGAAACAAAATTGCACCCCTCTTTTGCATGTATAGGAACTCTCCTCCCCCCTTAAAATCGACGTAGAATTATGTAACTCATTGCATGCGTGAGAGCTCACAATTTTCACCTTTCCAGCAAATTTGGTGTGAATCCGTACAACCGTCTCCGAGAAAAATGCGTGCGGCAGACAGACAGACAAACAGAAAACAGATCGAAATGAAGAGGCTGCTACCATACGGTGCCTAGGCTCCGAAATATAGTCTATTACTATAATATTTAGTAATTGACTCTGAAATCCCTTTTAAGTTCATTCTAGCACCACAAAATTTCGTAACGATGTAGGATATAACATAGAGCATAGATCCTACCAAGTCTGGTGTAGATCACACTATTGCTAACAAAGTTATAATAGATCAAAGTCGTTGTTTCTTTCCAAATTCAAACTCGATGCGAATATTCTCACATAACATATGCATATATTACGTTATAAGTACTAATGGGACAAATGCATACTCAAATGTCTTAATAAAGAAACACACAAAACCTTTCATACCTGAAGCGTCCAGCTTCCGGTTTCCTGACTTGTTGTTTACTATCATTATTCCAAAATTGGTAATACGAGGTAAAACGTTGTATTGGGTGTATTCTTTGCGCTGTCTTTTCCTCGTGTCAGGATATTAATCAATTTTTTTAAAAATTTAAATACAGACAACAATACTGTTCGATCGATACTGCGCTATACCTGTTTGCAGTCAAGGACAATTTGGTGGACATCAACGTTATATTCCCAGCACTTCTTCAGTACCTGCGTGCTTGACTTCTTCAGTTGTAATAGGTGGTGGGAAATGACCGATTAGAGTGTAGCATTGAGTAGCATTACGAAATATTGGGTTCCTCCATTTCTTAGCTGCTTCATATGTCTAATAAGATTCCTACTTCAACCTGTAAAATATGGTTTTTGACTTTCAAGCCAGGATTCTTCCTGCTGCCACACTTTTGTAAGCAAATCTTAAATTTTGATCAGCCGGAATAGTGGTCCCTGTTGCAATTTACCCCAAAGTATGAGCATAAGGTCAGGATGTTAGATGTAACTAATTTCGCAATGAGCTCGTGATCGATCTAGTTGCACTACGCCCCGTCTGGAGCGATCCATATTCTCTTGTGGATCCTGGGCTGAAGAAAACAAATGGCCGTATTTTTGTAAGCGGATTCAATTGGCTTTTTTTTAATCTCATTGGTAATATCGTGGCGAGTGTGGTCTTGAGTAGTTCTCTGAGCACGGTTGTTCTTCTAACTTCGCGTTGAAGTCCCCGAACACTATCTTCACGTTGTTCAAGTGCAATGAATCAAGTACTGACTCGAAGTGACTATTTGTCTTTTACTGAATAATCCTTGTGTTCCAATGTAGCATATGCCTTGATACGAATTCTGCGGTGCTCTTACGGATTACAAAGGAGTGCGGCACACTGACTTCTCCTGCTTTTGAAAAGAGTACCCGATCAATTACTTCACCGCCCAATAATTTCGCTTCCAGAAATACACCCGACATCTATCTTGTACTTTCCAACTTGTTCGATGGGTGCTTTAAAGGTACGTCCGTATGAAATAGACCGCGTAGCAGCAGCTACACCGAATGCAGTATCGCGTACATTTGCAGAAGGCTACCTCGAAACACCACGTTGCAGACTCTAAACTCGAAGCCCTTTCCCCATTGCCGTAGTTCTCGTTGCATTTCCGATGAGATCCAAATCTCATTTTGGAGTTCCAAGCAATAGTATATTGTGAATTAGTTGCCAGCCTGTTATAAGCGTTACGCAACGCAGTTGTTGTGTTATAAGCGAATACGTAACGCAGTTGTTTATCAATTTGACATAAATGTTTAGAAATTTGAATGGAAAGGAGTGGGGGGGGGGGGGGCGGAATGAGTCATTTTCAAGAGATGTTAACTTTTTCTTGCTACCACAAATGAAAAGCAATTTATCGTAAAATTGCCTCATCTCTATTAAAGCGGCAAGAAATTGCGAATCATGCCTCTACCATTAATCAGGTTGAGTATAGATGATAGATTTTAGAAGCGTCATAGTTAAACGAGTGCATTTTTTGAACCATTTGTCTCTTTCAAGGAAACGCTTTTAAAATTTGATATCTACTGAAGTTGGGCTTTTTTACATTTCGGGCCTATGCAAGATGGGCCCGATTTCGAAATGAAAAGGACGAAATGCATAACCTTTTTGAAGTAGTTCTTGCAGCAATACTGATACAGATTATGAGTGAATGATTGGGTGGTTGAAGTAAATCAAATATATTACATTTGTACAGTAATTTGTTGTTGAACACGAATGTTTCATTAGCCCCAACGAGTTGAAATAAATGTTTTGTACCAACGCCCTCTAACAAAGAAACCTTATCAATAACTTTCTCCTTCCGTAACCTGTGGGTGCTTTACGGAACTTCACCTTTTTCTGATGTAGAAAAGCAATAATATCAACATTTTCCAGGTACCTCCTGTTATGAAATAATAAATTGTTGTGCGAATAATCCAATGGACGACGAAACCCATTAAATCGCTAAACAATTCTTAAATCGCTCTAATAAATACACTGAATCCAGGAATTAAACCACAACGTACAATCATAGTAGAAATGAAATCGCCATTCATTGTATCCATCAGCCAAATTAATTGTAGTCTCAATGACTGTCAATAGTAAGTAGAATTCCCATAAGGCACAGATTAGTAGAGGCGGGAACAGATTTATTGGGTTCCACAATTGGACAGTAAAGTGGTTTCTTTCAGGGATGCTAAGGATGTTGTTCTTCAGATTTATTGTTCTTCTTGGGGGTTGTTTTCAGGCCGTCTGGAAATATCTCGCCTGGTTTGCTGGCAAACAGATGGACTAGGTTGAATTAAGGGTTGTGTTTTATATAGTTGAACATCTTTCCTTTTCGCTTGAGATGAAACCCTTGCAAAATAAAATTTATGAGAGTTGAAATTTTCCTCATTCTCATTTCCTCGGTTTTTTCGACCCCGACAGGCCGACTTACATAAATTTCAAGCGGTAAAAATATTAAATTTCAACGTATTTAAGGTGAGAAAGAGTTTGCGAGGGTTCGGTCTTTGCGAGATATGATGATGTATTCTCGTAAATTTGAGCTCGGGAAAGGTAGGTTGCTTTCCTACAACTTTTTGTAGTTAACGAAAAGCGGTATTAAGGTGAACTGACGTAAGACTTGCAAGGAACAATTATTTATACTTTCGTCGAAAACGTCCTCGTCCTCGATTGCTCTTCTGCAGTAAATTGTTAAAGAAGGCAAAGTGAAGATGTTTAAGGTGAAACAGATAATCAATATCTTTCAGACTGTAGAATATTCCCTTTAACTCTTTTTACATGTTGGATCTGGCCTCGAGCTACGTTGAATGTTGCGGCTTGGTTATAATCCAGCAAAATTTTGGTGGATTTTCAGGAGATTAAAATGCATTACGAATTGACCATCTTCTTTTTGAAATAATAATTCATTTGCCCGACTTTAGTCGTACATATTTGCGCTGCGTTCAACTTCCTCTGATAAGAGTAAGTAAATTAGAAGTCAGGATCTTTATAAAAGCTTGAAATTATGTAAACGCTAGCACCAATTTTCGTAAGATTCCATGCACCCGGTCTTGCGGTATATGTTAAACATAATTTACCAAAGTACTCCGTATCTTTTTCATACCTGAGACGAGGTTGTATCTAAAAGCTTTTTGTGTGTCCATTTTCCAATAAACACCAAACCAAATGAATGCTATATGTTAAAATGTTCAAGTGAAGATCCTTGATGTTGGCATTTATTCTCGTTCTTTCAAAGTGGAAGCCCATTTTCCATTCATTTCTCTTCGGTTTAAGATATAAATGGATTCGTTTCATTGCGGATTAACTCAAGTGCCGTATTGCTTACAAATTAATTGTTAACATCAAAGAATCTTCCATTAAATGAAATAGATCCGATTTTGGAGAAAAGGTAAGAGTTAAGTGGCAATTAGTGTAAGGATACTGACCAAACAACATAAATCTTGAAAGGATGCAAGCGTTTGCGGACAATAGGTTAGGGCCTTCGTTAGACAGATGAGGCTGTGATTTGAGTGTGAATTACTTGGAAGGCACGATTATTAATTATACACAGTTGTGTATTCATTCGGTCCCAGAAAGACTTTATTTTGAAAATATTTGTTTATTTTCGCGAATTATTGGAAAAAAGTTTAAATAAACCCTTCGTACCCCCTTTCATGGAATCCAAACCCTTAGCAAAAACCACTCATCGGCTGTCCATCTGTCACTCTTTTTTTACCTGTAACTGTGAACCCTCGCACATGCGCTGAATTACATGGTTCTATATTGGAGTTTTTGGGGGTGTACATCCACGGAAAGGAGCGGTGGACATTTATTTCATTGAATATTGCCATGTGGGGCATCAAATGAAAGGACTCGATTAGTACTTGTCGAAACGAATGTTGGTTTTGACAATGGTTGCAAAGAGGAGAAATGCAGTGGTCAGAAAGCGGCCAACTACTTTCAAAACCTGCTCTCAGAAACTACCCAGCCGACGAATACAACAAAAGTTATGTTTGTCCTCGCATATGACGCCAAGTCGCCAAGTTTTTATAATATTATTTAAAATAAAATGCTTTATAATTTAGATGATGTTTATGTTTAGAAAGATACATAAAAGAAAGTTTATATAACAGACATTTGTGCCGAAAAACTGTACTCTATCAATATTGGATAAATAGAGCATGATCGGTTTTGGGAGTATTATGTCAGAATAGTCACTTTGGCATGATGCTGACACTCCAAGTCTTAGATTGAAGTAAACTTGCACAGAGGGTACAATTTTGATCTAGTACAACTTTATTAGTAATAGTCCGATTTCACCGAACTTGGTAGGATCACCCATATTACGGCATATACTACCGCAATGATTCATGATTCTAGAATAGCGTTGCGGCCAATCACTAAAACTTACAGTAATATGTTATTAGTAACTTTATTTGAGCAGGTATCGATATAGAGGGTATTTCCAATCCTACAGACCTTAGAGAGGCAGCTTCATTTTTTTTTTTGATATCTTCTGTTTCAGCTTCAGAGAATGGGTCAGTAAGAGAAATGATCACTTTCCTGCCCCGGTATTCCCCCTTCTTCCAGAAATTGTCTAAACCGAGGTCAGCTTAGGAAAGTACCAGCCGATTGATACATTTAATACCTTACAGACGAGCTGACCGTCAGTAAACCGATTTTTAAAAAAATTGTTTTACACAAAACTTAAAAGCAGTAGGCTAATATGTATCATTAAAGATTAAAGAACAAATTTCGGTCATAACTAATACGTTTCATACATCTTTCTATTCTACTCGACGCTTCAGGTATGGAAGGTTTTGTTGATCTTTCATGTAAAGATATTCGGGTGTACGATGTTCTCACTTATACATAGCTCATCATATTTCATCCAATTTGGTACTGACATTTCATGTCTTAGGTAGTACAAATTTGACGCAAATAAGGCAACTTTGAACTAATGTAACTTTGTTAATACTGATAGGATCTCCACCAAGCTTTCCAGTAGGTTGCTCCATATTAAAGCCTATATTTATCTAGTTATAATATTTGTCCGTCTAAGAAGAACTCGCGGGGGTCCACAGTAAATTTTAAAAATATATTAATATTCAAATACTAACTTTATTTTAGCAGATGTCGGTATGGAGGGTATTTCGGAGCCTACACGTCATATAGAGTCAGCATTATAATTTTTTTTTCAGACTTTTCTGGTGTGTAGTTTACGAGAATAGCCTCCTTTTACGACCCCTTTACTCCCCGGTTTCGCAATCGGTTTCAAAACTAAGAGTTTATTTGAAAATTATATATGACAATGAAAAAAAATGTCTGTACATCTTTTCTATATATAGGAAACCCCCGCCACCTAAAGTTCCACATAAAACGATGTATCATAACTCACTGCATGCCTGAGTGTTCATAGTTCCCACCTTGCCACCGAATTTGTTGTCAATCAGTACAACGGTTTCTGAGAAAAGTGCATGTGACAGACAGACAGTAAACCGAATTTAATAAGATTTTGCTTTAAACTGAACCTCAAATATGTAGCCCCAATGATTTAAAAAAAGAGTTACAATACTGCGACAAAAAGTAAGAAATGAAAGGTAAAAATCTGTCTATTCATAATTAGCATTTTTACCTCAAATCGACGACATTTCATATAAAATTGACATTTTACCAATTCAAATTCACTGCATTACAAATGAAATTAATTCTAAATTAAATTGACTTTCCAAATGAATTTTTTTAAATCAAATTAATCACTTTTTAAAGCTAATAAATATAAAAGTATCTTTTTTCAAATCAAATTTGCATCGAATCACTGATTTTCTAAATTAAATGCGCCAAAAATTCACAAGAGAATTGGTTCAGCTGCTATGAGAAATGCACTTAAGTTGCCGCTACGCTGAAGTGGATTGAATGAACGCTCTGCGAAGCATTCAACTGAAGAAAAAGTATGCCAAGGATATTTAGGCACAAATTATTTTCTTAAGCCCGCCATCCACAGCGGCCGCAACATGGACGGTTAGCTGGTCTGTCAAATTTCACTGATCAGGTGGCCGGTGATTGAATGAAAAATTATTCGTCCTTCGCTAATGATGAACATTTTTTATAAATGCTCTCGCCCAAAAATATCTCATATTGCATCTCAACGCCCTCTACATCCAGAGTTGCACTAATGATGCCGCTTGACTTGGGAAAAACTCGGGTACTGGTTACAATTCCAACATTTTGAAGCAAAAATATAATCAGAATGAACAAGGTCCAGATCCAAAACGAAGTTAAAATGATATTACAATATAGAAGATTAGTTTCAAACGTTTTTTGTACCATATCTCCCTATGGTGAATCTAATTGGAAAAGGATTTTCAAAAGTTTAAGGATCTGTTCGGCATGGTGCAGGTCATGTTACCCGTACTCGTAACGAAGCAGTAACGTAGGTAACATTCAAAGATTTCACATCCTACATACTTCATATAATGTTACTTCTTCCATCTGCACCGAATGGACAGATTACATTAACGAGTCTCACGTGCTTCATATATCTAATATAAAGCGTATCACAATAGAAATGAAGTCACCTTTCATTCACAGTGTTTATGTCATCTAATAATTTTACATTGTTAAATTGATTTAGAAGATTTCATTTGGAAAGTCGTTAGTTTGGTTTATAAAAATGTTAATTTCATTTCGAAAGGCGCTAATTTGGTTTGGAAAAATGTTAATTCCATTTTGACAGTAGTGAATTTGACTTGAAACGTCGTTAATTTCATCTGGAACATAGTAATTTTGATGTGGAACATTATTGCCAATAAAACGATTCACGGTAAACACGATACTTAAATAGGTGTTATCGTAGCTTCAAAAGTATGAAATCTCGAATCATGTGAAATAAAATATTGAGTTAGTAGCTAGTTGTATGTCTTTTTGGAAACCAGCTAGGAAATGTGTATCAGGCTTTTTAGTGCTTTAGTCTTTTCATCTTTTTCATTACGTATTTTACAACCTATCCAACTTGTAACCAACATAGTATAACAAGTGTTTATAGTTTGAACCATAGTAAATGGGAGGCGAACTGTCTACGGGCTTGTGACAGTAGTCCATACTCATTTTTACGGTTTTGTTTGCAAAATAAAACCTTATTAAAATCGGTTTAGTGTTTGTCTGCCTGTCTTTCACACGTACTTTTCTCAGAAGCGGCTATACCGATGAACACGAAATTTGTTGAGAAGGTGGGAACTATGAACGCCCAGATATACAGTGAGTGATACCCTTCTACTTTGAGATTTAGGGGGGGGGGGGTCCCCATACATGTAAAAGGGGTATGTAGAGATGTTTTTCACCGAATATGCTGGGTATCGAATGAGATTTGCCAGAACGCCGAGGAGTGGGAGGAGCGGAAAGCTATGATTTCTTTAACGGATCCCTTCTCAGAAACTATCCAACTGAAAAATCTGAAAAAAGTCATGAAGCTTTATACAGTGTCCAAGGCTCAAAATATTCCCCAGATCCATGTCTGCACAAATTAAGGTAATAATTTCATATTGCCACATTTTTGGGGAAATTGAGTAAAAACCCCTTTTATCTCATCCCAGAGTTATAAAAGTTGGTAGTAGTATAGAATATAACATGAAGCAAATTATCCCCAAGTTTGATCAAAATGATATTATTACTAACAAAGTTACAGTAGCTCAAAGCTGACTTTGAAGTGTCAATTTACTGCAACTAAATATCAACATCAATATCGATGACTTGCTAAATGCATATAAATACCGGGCTACGTACAAATGGGATAGTTCTGCACTCAAATATACTCACAGAAGAAGCAAACAAAACATTTAATACCTGAAGCGCCGAGCTTCCGGTTTCCCGATTTGTTTTATTTTAACAAATGAAAAGAAGATTATATTTCAACAGAAAGGTAAGAAAGGACACTTCCAACATCTATGATGGGAAATACCGGCATTTTTAGAGACTGGGAAACAACTTCCTTGTGGAAACAAAAATTTCCTAATGAGCGCCAAAATAGCAAAACTGACCATGCGGAATTTCATTCAAAATTTTCGCAAAAAGAACTTTTACCATTAAATACAGGGTGCGGCAGCATAACTTCCTTTTTTAAAATGCGCGCCATTCAGTTAGTTGATGTCATAGCGGAGCGCTAGTGGTCTCGTTCAAGAGGGGATACTGTAAAGTTTTGTCCCGACACAGTTCATGCGTTGGAATATTGAGGAGCGTGCCTTTGCCGTTGAGGTTTACTTTTCAAGCGGATGTTCGGTTATTGCAACAAAGCGTGCATTTCGGAATCGCTTTAATTTAGTCCCGTTGGTTCCCGTCCCAGACCGCAAATCAATTGTTACATGGGTCACAACATTCAGACAAACTGCAAGTGCGACAAAAGGAAGAACTGGAGTCCCTCGGCCCGTTAGATCACCTGAGAACATTGAAGCAGTGAGAGCGTCAATGTTGTGATCGCCACGGCGTTCTGCGCGCAAACACGCATCTGCCCTTCGACTATCCGATCGTTCTGTGAGAAGAATTCTTCGTGATGATCTTCATTTTCATCCCTATAAGATGGCGATAGTGCAGGAACTTTCAGAACGTGATTTCAATTCTCGGATGAACGCGTGTGAGCTTCTTCTTGATGTCGTTCCCGAGGGTGCTATTGTTTTTTTTAGCGATGAAGCCCATTTTCATTTATGTGGGTCGGTTAACAAACAAAACATGCGCTACTGGGCTGACACCAACCCTCGAGAATTGCATCAAAAGCCTTTGCATTCACCCAAAGTCACAGTGTGGTGTGCAATTTCCTCAGCTGGAATTATTGGTCCCTGGTTTTTTGAGGAAAATGAGGTGAATTCGGACCGGTATGTAAACATGCTACAGAATTTTTTTTCCCACGGCTAGAAAATTTGGATTTGGGGGACACTTGGTTCCAACAAGACGGTGCAACAGCACACACTTCAATCCATGTTGGATCAGGGCCTTTAAGTGTGTTAGAGCACTTCATTCAAGACCGTAACAGTACACTAGGAGGCAATGTGGTCAGCATTGCGCTCGCCCGAGATTATTACCCTAATTTGACTCGGGCACTCATTCACAGCTGAGTCGACTGGTATCCGACGTCAAATCACGATACAAATTTCACTGCCACCAGTGAGACTGGAACCGCGAAGAATTGTTTGCCGAAAGAGGGTATTCCCACAGCAATAAACGTGTTAATCACAAAAGGGAATGCTTTCTCCTTTTTACATTTTATTTGAAAACGAACTTCTCAACAATGTAAACAAAGTTGTCTTAACACTATTGATTTCACCAACAGCCAAGTTTTGTTTCGAACTCGGTGAAAGAAAGAGGAAAGGACGATATGAAGCAATTTAAATATTCCGAAGGATCCGGTTGAGAAAAAGTCTGATCAATCACCTACCTAAAATGTTTAAGTGACCTTCAGTGTAAGCTGGGCGCAGCAAATTCAAATATAAATATTCATCAAATTCATTCCTTGTCAGATAGTTGCCGATTAGTAATCAAACTCCTGTTCATAAATATATTCCATTAATTTTGTGGTCACCTTGGCTCAAATATTCAAATCGTTAATTACTCTCCTGCAACCGAACAATTAATAAATTTTCCAAAATGTGCTAAAATCATTTTCCGGCACCACCGTTCATTTATTTTCGTCGTTGACAGCAACCTTGTTACAAATATGCAAATCGAAAACCACTAAATGGAATTTGACTATCATTTAACGTCAGCGCATTTTCCATTTCACGCTTTAATTTTATTAACGGCTGACTGGGCTGTCTTCTCTTGGTTATGCCGGTTGACTTCGGGAATGAGATGCCATCCGTGAATCTTGTTACCTGAAATGCTTGAACTTTTGGGAGATATCGTCAATTTCGCTGTCGTCACAATTTAAGACAAGTTTCATTTTGGGCCTAGAACAGACAAATTTGAAGTGAAATGAGATTATATTGCTAACTTTAGATTTTGGAACAGGAGATATCATTTATTACAGAGAAAGTTAGGCCTGGATTTTGAATGCGAAATTATTAAATATTCTTATAAATTCCTAATGTATAGTTGCTGAGCAGTCGTAAACTTTCATTACCTAATTTAATCTTAAGATATGATTGAATTAGGTAATGAAAACCTACCACTGCTCAGTAACTATACACAGAACTATGAACGGTGTAAAATTAGCATAATAAGAAACGTCAGTCCGCAAATGATTTCGAAAAGATGCAGTCGCGGATAAATTGAGCTAATTAAATTGCTACGCAATCCAAAAATGATTTGAATTATCAATCAATGCCATTTTAAAATAATTTGCCCAGCTCGATGTATATATTTATATGTACAGGTCCTTAAGTTTTTGAGTTCTGTTTCTAATGAGTAAGAGAAGAATCTGCAGGCACCGAGAAGTAACAACTCGCGTGGAAGAAAGGAAATATTTATTTATTTGGAAATACGATAATGTGAAATAAATACAATGTTAAATAAAAGTAAATACAATGTTCTAAATTTGGTGGAGCTATAGGAAACTAGATAGCTCAGATAGCCTGTCGTACGGTCGCGGTTCAAATCTCACTGGTGGCAGTAGGATTTGTATCGTGACCTGACGTTGCATACCAGTCGACTCAGCTGTGAATAAGGAGCTGATTCAAATCAGGGTAATGATCTCGGGCGAGGGCAATGCTTATCATATTGCCACCTATAGGGTACTGTGATCCTGTAGTGCACCATACCGATCCTAAATAAAGTGCCCCAACACCAGGGGATCCAATTGGATTGTCGCGATTATTATTATATTAAAGAAACAATATAGATGATTATAATGATCATGTGGTTGCAGTCCTATATGAAATGATTATATTGTCCTCTTCGTCAGCTAGCCCAATACAAGCCGAATTCCAGGGTGAGTACATAACATCCCATTATTGTTTATTCGCTACCGAATTTTCTTTCGGTAACTCTTTGATGAAAAACTTTGATTTCAGTAAATTAGATTTAGTTGAGGTTCATATGACTCTTCAATGATGGAGTTTAGGTGAAGTGAAAAGCACGCAAATAATTTTCTGTTAAAACAGGAAAGAAGGGATCGCAACTGAAAATATTATCCATTAAGGATAATATATTCAGTTGGGTTTATAGGGTTCAGCAAGAGCCTGGAATATTTGATTTCTACGGAGCAGTACTGAAACATAAATCGCTCTCAAATTATTCAATGGGGAATTTAATTTAGTTTAGTTTACGAAGCGATGGCTTTCAACGTAGATAATATAGAGCGGTGAAGAGAGCCTACTGATATTTTATGTAACTTACTTTGGAATAATCCACGGAAAGAGGCCCCTTAGTGAAGGAATGTCGAAACAAAAGTAAGTTGGGGAAATTTCAGGAACCGCAGCGCTAAGCTTTTGCTCCTTGTATATTAGAATATCGTGTTTTTATTATATCAGACGACTTAATTATTCCTTGAATTGTCTATTTAAAAGGCTTTCTGCTTTGAAGTTGCCAAATGCAACCGTTACGCTGATTACTTGTTGAAGAAGACCTTTCCAAAGTATCTTCATCTGAGATCTGCGCAGCTGCGTGCAAATCCAGGGCCGCCTCGTTTTTTCTTTCACGGTAGCCAAGCAAAGCCACCATATCAACTTTCTTCAAATGATAGTTTAACGATAACATTTGATAATAAAAAACAACCAAACTCCAACTGGGAAGATAACTGAGAATACTGAATCGTCAAATGTTTATGGTTTCGAGGTCCACGATTGTTGGTTATGTACCCAGGTTTGGATAAAGAAAAACCCTATTAAAGGCGATTCATTGTGTGTCATTTTGTCTGCCTGCCTGTCTACCATGAGCACGTCGGTGTACATTTTTTTCGAAAGTCATGGAGCTGTATCAAATGAAAGGCTTCGATTATTGTTTCATGAAACTGGCATTAGTTTGACATTAGCTGTAAAGAAGGCGAGAGTGCGCAGGCGGGACTATGCTAAGAAGCTACGAAACCGAAAAATCTAAACTTGAAAATATGCCCCATATCGATATCTGATCAAATAAGTAAAATTTAGAATATAATGAAATCATAAGATTTTGCAGCAATATATTCTATGATTATTTAAAATCATTGCTGACATTTGGATCAGTTTCACCTATCAGCGCAACTGAAGTCGAGGAATAAACGAGGAAAACGAATAAAATCGGGGAAGCTACGGGACCTAACGACATCGCATCTGAGCTCTGGAAAGTGAAGAGCTGGGACCCGACATTGTGGCTTAGTGATTTCTTAAATTGCGTTATTCAAATCCGGCATTTGATAAAGCCAAATGGCGAAAAGTAGTAGCTCAGAGTTGTCTTTTTTGTGTAAATTTACAGCAACTCAAAAAACTGAATATCAATATCACACAAAGTAAGAAGTCTGGTAGACTAAATGTATATACTAAATATTACAAGCTGGAACAGTTCTACATGCAAATGCCCCTACACAGGAAGCTTCCGATATTTGACTTGTTCCACATTCTATTGTATCTGTTTTCCGCACTACAAACTGCAGTTTTGTGGAAATAATCGCCTCTGGGGAGGACGTTTATCCAAAATGTCAGTCCATATTTACTCATCTGGGGGAAATACTATTTTGCCCGGGTTTAACCCTCAACGACAAATTGTATTTCGACAACCACTAGATTATATCATCCATGACATTCTTCAAATGTCAGACCTTAATTCATTCAAGTTCTCTTCAATACTCTTCAGTATTCTAACTCATACCGATTATCTCCGAAACAGCTTAATTTCAAAATAAAATATTCCATTTTGTCTTAGTCCTTTTCAAATAAGACTTGAAACAGTACCTTTCTATTTATTATAATGAATTTCGGTTATGTGTTTGTTTTAATTGAATTGAATTTTTATTTTTTGCTGAGAGAAGGAAAGTGAATGTTGCGCAGGGGGCAAGTAAGACAAGCGCAATCTCCGACGGAGATTGAATTTCCGCTTATTATGTTTTTATTTTTTCTCCTTTCCAACTTAATAAAATTTGACGATTCTATAGCTTTATGTAGTGCACGTATTTTGTTTATATGACATTATCAAATTATCAAATCAAATAAATAATACTTTTCTCAATTTGATTTAAAAGCAAAGAAACAAGAAAAATTCATAGTCTCTAATATCCCTTTTCCCTTGAAATCTTGCCAATGGTTATTTTGCTATCGCATGAACTTCACTCCAAAAATTGTATAAGGAGCTCTTCAAGGTTATTCCTGACAACATTGACGACGTTTACCGAGCATCGTGCATAATAAGAAAATTAGGGCTTATCAACGATACAAAGTGGACTACATATTCTGCAAGCATGTATCTTATCTAAGTTTGCGAGGGCTGGTCTCCGCTACATATAGAGCCTGTCTTTGCTTCTAAGCAAATGCCTCCCCCAACCATCATCGACCTTTCCCCGAACTATAGAGCATCGGTCATCTGAAACATCAAGGTCAATTCTACATATACTGGCCTGAGGTGAAAGCAGGTGCCCCTTTAGCAGCAGTCCCGGGAGAATGTTTTCGAGCAGAGCGGAGTTAAGCTGATCTATATGCTGTAGTGAGGAGAGGGCCCGAAACAGGCATACCACAGTGCAAATTGTGTTCATCCACTCGTCTACGTATTGTATGCGTGCTGACATATACTCCAAAAGCAACACGACGTCAGTTGTTTGTCATTACAGATTTAAATAAATTGATCGTCAGCCTGGTGTGCGTCTGTTTGTACTTCCGGATCGTCCGCCGTCGTTTCCGCTACGCCGTAAGTTTTGGCCCCATAAAGCTGGTTTCTTCCGTCCTCGACTAACAAAACAATTTGGGCGACTAGCATAGCATCTAATACCATTTCGGTTTGCAGAAACTTTCAGACAATGGAAGGACACAATACGAAAAGAAGTCGGAATACCGGAAGCTGGACGCTTCGGGTATAATGCTTTTATGTTCGTCTTGTGTGAGAAATTTCCTATTCACATGTTTCCATCCTCATATACCTATAATTCAAAATATTCCTTGATAGAAGACATTTATAAACTCCAACAATTTGACGATGACGTCTGTATTTCCAAACTCCAACTCCGTCGTTCATATGAGCTCACTTTATATGATGATGACGTCATGCATGTCTTAGAGTACGATAAATTCACGTGAAATGCGCAGTTTTGACTTTCTATAACCTTTTTAATAATGGTCGGATTTCCAAAATTATGCATTATATTATTGCTTACGACAGTACCAAATTTTATACTTCCAGGATGAACTAAATGGAGGTTTTTTATTTAAGCACGTATCGAAGTGGGATACATTTTGAGGCCTAAATTTGATATGGATGTGATTGTAATTTTTTCCAAGCTGGATAGGTTCTGAGATCGAGACCTGTTCCACTTTTTCGGGCACACATTTTGAGCCCTCGCTCCCCTATGTTCCACACGACATATAAAATATTGTCAGTTTCTAAAAGTTTTGAGTCCTTTCATTTGATGGAAAAAAAACAAAGTGCAAAATAATGCCGGCCGTTGAATGTAAAAAGATTCACAGACCACAAGTTCTCACCAAATTTCGTGACAATTGGTTTAGTCATTTTTGAGTCAATCGAGTGTGACAGACAGACAGCCGGACAAACAGACAGACTCACAGACAGAAAGACTTTGAATCGATAAGATAAGGTCTTGTTTCACACAAAACCTTTAAAAGACTGGAAAAGAAACAATTTCAATACTCACGGCTGGGTATTGCACGTTGGCGTGAAAATCTAATTAGATCAGAACCTTGAAGCGTGTTGGAGTGCTTCATTCAAGAGGGTAACATAACACTGCGGTAGTGTGGTCAGAATTGCGCTTGATCGAGCTGAGCCGACTGGTGTCTAACATCCAGTCACGGTAGCAGTGGGATTTGAACCGCGATCGAGCCTAGTGCTCTAATTATTGAGCAATCCGGACACTTTCAAGGGGGAGGGATCATAAAATAATTAGGAACGTTATAATTGATCAAAATTTCCAATTTCGTGTAAATTTACTGCGCGGACGATATTATATATAAGATGAATTTTTATATATATATACATCAATTAATGTGGCCGCTTGGAAAAATGCTAATTATTCACATATATATCAGTCCCAGTTTTTCGAGACGAGACATGGAAGGAAGTTTACGGGTAGTGACCAATTCACATAAATATGTATATATGTATGTTTTCATGTTGAGGTGAGATTACCTTTTGTTTAATAAATTAAGCGGGAATAATCAGATGCATACTATTCATCTTGATTCGTGCATATATGTATATAGGGATAATGTTTAGGTGCTCACATATATATCTTGTTTGGAAATAAATAAACCAGTATGTTGAATTTTTATCTATGTACGAACGGGTAAACGTAGGTTGAAAATTTCTCGCATAATAAAATTACTACCTCTCCATACCCGAAGCAGCCAACTTCTGGTTTCCCGACTTGTTTTATTTATCTACCTGTAGTCTTTGGGACTATATGGTATTCACATTATCTCTTCTTTAAAATTATCAATTTTAGAAAAGCCAGCTCCTTCCCCGCTATCATAGCTGAAATACGTTCAGCCAGAATGAATATTATCACACATTGCAAAAATTATATAATGATATCCAGCAATTTGCAAGAAATATCCTTAGTTGCTCCTGGCAATATTCCAAACTTCTTTTTATTTTCTGAATCACCTCAAAAGAATGAAGGCTGACAAAAAAGACGAAGCACGCACCACTATGTGTCTGGTAGAATAGCAGATCCCTATCCTTCCTGGAATTCTTTCATAACTGAATTTTTTTATTCACATCTCCTGAACTATATACGTCGTATTGGAAATATGGTTTTAGTATTGATTTACAGTTTTTTGATCTTCCGGCAAACACAAAAAACTAGTCAGGGTTTGTAGAGCTGTTGTTTTGCTGGCGGAAAAGTGAACATCTATCCGTTGAAACACAGAGAAAAGTTATGCAAGTCCCAAATAATAACTTGCATTGTATAACGTTTGTTTTTATTTTATGGTGAATCAAACATGGTCATTTTGGAAAAAGTTTTATGTAGTTGACCGGGATATGCACCCATGCTGTGTATCTATGTTTTAATTTTAGTAAGCAAGGGTGGAAGGTTCTCTTCGAACAAGTCACTTGCTGGCTGAATTTCTATGTCCAAGAGTGCTTCTTTCCTTCTTATATTTTAGAAAGTCATCAAAAGGCTTATCTTAATCTAATTCTAAAAATAATCAATTTTGCGTGAGTTGTGTAGTATAGGGGGTAATACTGGAGTTTGAAGGAGATCCTTCCATTAATAATGAAGTTATAATAGGTTCAAGTTTTCAATTTCCTGTGAATTTATTCCACACCAAGACATTATCTACATATAAAATATATTCTACATACATATACACTGATATATATGTATATATCAGTTCCACAATGAAGTGAATCGCCTGAAATACAAAGTGCCTATTTAAGCGAATGGCCGCATCAGCTTATCCTTCTAACAGCCTTTCTAAGCATATAGATACGTATATAGTTTGTATTGTAAGGTAGTCTCCAATTCAGATGTACATGATCATGTATATTTTCAGGCTTAGTGATATTCGCTTCTGCATACGAAGTAAAGTGGAAATATTCCGACGTGTATGATCAATTTGGTTGCATACGTATACAGTAGGAGTCAAAAAATGGAAACAACTTCTTGATATGAAATTAAATAATTATAAGAAAGGAATAAGCAAATATTTGTTGATCTTTTTTCTTGTATTTTATAATTAATAATATTCTAATTGAAATTTTAAAATGCTTCAAATTTGAAGGTCAAAACCTGGATACAAACTTATTAAATTCGGGTAAACAATGAATTCCTAAGGACATTTTCATTCTTATGTCAGCATCTTATTTGTATGGCTTAAGATGCGGTAAATTTGCACGAAATGGATAAGTTTGAACTGCTATAACTTTGACACTAAAAGTCCGATTTCCATAAAACTTGGCATGGTGAATTTAAGGGAGGTTTTCAGTCAATTTCTAAAAGTTGGTAATATACTGTTAGTCAGTTGATTTGAGCAGATATTGGAATGAAGCATCTTTCTAGGTTTAAATTTTACATAAGTGTTTTACACAAAACCGTAAAAAGAGCTGGAGAGAAGTTGATTCTTTATAAATGCGACTTTAATATTTCACGCGAATGTCAATTATTCCTGTTAATTATGACTTCAGCATCTTATTAGCATGGCTTTAGAAGCAGTAAATTCGCGCGAAATTGCTAAGTTTGAACGGCTATAACTTATGATTAATGGCCAGATATCCATGATGTGTATGCGAAATATGGTCCTCAATGCTGGTGCGAGATTTGGAAGTCCTAGGATGAATTTAAGGGGGGTTTTTAAAAAATTTCTAAAAGTTGGTTATATACTCTTAGTAAGTTTATTTGAGCAGATATCGCAATGGGACATATTGCGAGGCCTAGATTTCATCCAAGCGCATTTTCCCGATTTTTTCGGAGTTTTGGGTACATTTTGACTGCTTATTCACGCACTTTGCAAATCACGCCAAAACTTTTCATTTGATACCGTACACGATTATATCCGGTGAAATTTTTTTTTAAATTCCCACTTTGCAAGTATGGGGAGCCCCCCTTTAAACTCCCCCTAAATTTATGCCACTCACTGTATACGTGGAATTTCATAGTTCCCATCTGTCCACCAAATTTGGTTTGGGTTGGTTTAGTTGTTTTGGAGAAAAGTGCGTGTGACGGACAGATAGGCAGACAGTGAATCGATTTCAATAAAGGTTTGTATTACACAAAGCTTTAAAAAGGAAAGGGAGAAAATAAATGAGTTATTCCTTGTTTATCGTCAGGTCTTAATATTATGTTTCGGTTGTCTTCGCAAACCCACTGCACTTCTTGCGTACCGAACACCGGGACTGGAGAACGAAATTGGATTACCCTTGTCATTCCACAGAACGCGACCCTAATAGGCCAGTGTTAATGCCTAAAGACAAATCTCAATCATCTTCTAACTTTAAAGCCCTGTGATATCAGTATTCTCCCATTTATAAAATTATCATGGGAAGGACTTCAAAACGTGCCCCGACATTTTTCAAACTTATTCTTCTTTCAATCCCTTTTAAAATCAACATTTTCACATCACTTTAAAATACGGTTTTGCCATAATCTAAAATTTCTAAAACGAACACAATTAACTTGAACTCCCTGAACACATTAAATACGATATTCATAAATGAATCCCTTTTAAAAGTCTAGCTAATAACTTTATTAGTAGCAGCTGAAAACTTAAGGGGGTTTTCAGTCAGTTTCTAAGAAATAAAATAATAATAATAATCGTTGGCGCAACAATCCATATTCGATCAGGGCCTCGAAGTGTGTTAGAGCACTTCATTCAAGACCGTGCCGGTACACTACAGTACACTGTAGGAGGCAACGTGGTCAGCATTCCGCTCGCCCGAGATTATTACCCTGATTTGTCTCAGGTACTCATTCACAATTGAGTCGACTGGTATCCGACGTCAAATCACGATAAAAATCCCACTGCCACCAGCGAGATTTGAACCGTCGCCTTCCGTATTATAACCCAGTGTTCTAACTACTGAGCTATTCTAAGAAATACGGTAACAAAAAATACAGTATTATATTATACTGTCATACCTTTATTTAAACAAATATCGGCGTGGTAGGTCTTTTATGGCCTAGACATCACATGGAGGCAGCTTAGTGATTTTTCTAGATTTTTCGGTCGAGTAGTTTCTGAGAACAGGTCCCTGAAGGAAATTATCCATCTAGTCTTTGCAATTCCCCCACTGCTTCGAATCAGAACTAAAGCCACTTTCGAAAAGCACTGACCTGTCATTTGATACTTCCCATATCATATTCGGCAAAAAAATTCCATTCTCCCTTTTGTAAACTCAACGTGATATTATTTACTGTACGCAAGGGGATTCGCAGTCCCTGTTTTCCACAAAATATGGTATCATTAGGCGTGACCGTTTCTGAGAAAATGGGTGAAGGTGAGCCTCCCGCTCCTAAAAATCGGACAAATTGTACTAACTGGTCCTCCAGGTTGGGGGTGGGTAGGGCTGACAACCCTACACGGAAAACAACTTCCTACGAAGCCACAACAAGAGCCTCAAACTGGACGGATTACACAACGACGAACCCGGCAACAACAACGGAATGACGATTTGTGCATTTCCTCATGGAACGTTCGTTCCCTGTACAGAGATGAAACTGCTGAGCAGCTAGCCAATAGCCTGTCCCAATATAGGGCAGATTTAAAAGCGTTACAGGAGATGCGTTGGATAGGGACCGGTTTCCTGGAGAAGAGCCGCTACACCATATATTATAGTGGCCATCCAGTAAACCATGTGCTCGCAGTAGGTTTCTTAGTCAGCCAAAAAATGAAACCGGCTGTTATCGGCTATGATAACATAAGCCAACAGCTATGCACTCTGCGCTTGCGAGGCAAATTTAGAAATATAAGCCTCATTAACGTTCATGCCCGCACAGAGGAGACTGCAGAGTCGGAGAAGGATACTTTCTACGAGGAAATAGAACGATCCCTAGAAGCCTGTCCCAGATATGATATCAGAATCATACTTGGACATTATAACAGCCAAGTAGGGATGGAGCCCGTACTCAGGCGATACGTTGGCTCCTATAGCTTACACCAAAATACAAATGATAACGAACTGCAGATTATTCGATTAGCAGTGTCACACGAAGTGATCATGCGTCCTCTTTAACCTGGCCCTCGAGAAAGTGATCCGTGATGCTGAAGTAAATGCAAGGGTTACGATCCTCTTTAAGTCCACCCAACTACTGGCCTATGCTGACGATATCGACATCATGGGAAGAACGACCCGAGCCGCACAAACTGCCTTCATCAGATCGAGCAGGCGGCGCGAGATCTTGGGCTGCACATCAATGAAGCCAAGACAAAGTATATGGTGGCAGAGTCAGCACCAAAAACCAATCAACCAACAACATCAAACCGCACTGGCCAAACGGGAAAAATAAAGATAGGAGACTACAACTTTGAGACCGTTGATAATTTCTCCTATCTAAGGTCGAAAATCACAACCGATAACAGCTACGATGATGAAATCCGCGCACGGTTGTTGTCAGCCAACAAAGCCTATTTCAGCTTACAAAAACTGTTCTGCTCGAAACGTCTCACCATAGGGTCAAAGCTCTTACTGTACAAGAGAATGATCTTGCCAGTCTTCATGTATTCCTCGGTAACTTGGGTTCTTAGCAAGAAAAATTGCGAACTCTTGGCCGCGTTTGAGAGAAGAATCCTCCGAAGAATTTTGGCCCCCTTCATGAGGATAGACGATTCCGTAGCCTACATAACGATCAAGTCTATGAGCGATACCATGACCGTCCGGTTGTGAATAAAATCTGGCTCAATAGGTTACGGTGAGCGGGTCACTTAATCCGTATGGATGAGCATGATCCAGCCTGGAAAGTCTATAAGGGCAATATGTATTGTAGAAAAGAAGACGAGGCAGACCCTGCCTGAGATGGAGCGATGGCGCAGGTCAGGAGGCCAGACAGCTTTTAGGGATATCGAATTGGTGGAACTCCGCGCAAAACCTTGATGTCTGGAGTTCCTTATTAAGGCAGGCTTAGACCGGATACCAGTTGTTGCGCCGTTGATGATAATAATGATGCACCAGCCCAAAATAAAAGCCTGCGAACATAGGGCAATTCAATCTGATCGGCGAATCTAATCTAAGGCCATGAGACTCGCAGTCTTTTGAACAAGATGGTAAGTGGAGATGCATTTGTGGGACCCAGTCTGTGGACGCAGCAGCGCAGCAGAATTGCAAGAGGATCCTGAAAAATAAAAGTTTCCATATATTTTTATCTAAACACAACTACAGATTACTACCATCAAACATTTTTGGAATTTGAATGTAATATCAATATATGTATAGCTCCCATCAGTTTCGGCAACTTAACTTCCATTATCACGTGGAAACTTTGGATTTTGTACTACTGCGAATATATCGAATGATACCTCGTTAATGTGAACCGCTGTCGCCTTGTAGATCTGTATGCTCCTATAAGGGCGTACACGATCTTTGAAGTTCACTTTGACACACAATTTTTTGCTATCACTGAACTAAACGATCTCATTTGAAACCGATTACACAACAATACTGGTGATACATGAACTGAACGCCAAATGGCACCAAGATAGTGGTTTACGCTTTTTTGGTTTTGCATCTTTTAGCAAACATTTTATCTCACTTGCTATTAAACTTTGGGTTTCCACCGCTGTATGTACTCCCTTTCGCAGATCTACTATGGAAAAGCGCTAGAAAGGTGCTGAAATTTGAATTTTAATCCTCTCTAGGAAAAAGTAGAAGTCCAGTTCCACCAAGATGAATTCTCGGCATTTATCGACTTTCCTTTTCTGAAATTCATTGACTTGACGATTCGTCGTCCCAGATAAGTTCCCAGAATCTGTTCATCAAGAAATGTGTCGGAAGCTTGTCCCCTTTTCCATGCTTTCGTTTTATTATTCCGATTGGAGGGATCAGCTTCATCGAAATCTCCCTCGCTGATTTGATCACTATAGGTCTCAGTTGTCGCGGGAATTTCTATTAGATTTACTGGTTGTACGTGAACACCGTTGAAATATATAATATATTCTTGCGGGCACCACCCCTGACCAAAGAGTTTGCTGTTTCCAGTGTGGGTTTTCCCGGGGTTACTAGTGTGTCCTCACCCATTTGCTATATTCTCTTTTGTGACTGCAAAGTTTCCACTATACTGGGGATCATGCCTTCTACAGATTCCTTCGTCAAGGGCAATAAATATAGAGAGACCTCAAAAATCCATGCCCAGGCTGCGACTTGATTGTTCATGATCGCGGGTAGATTTTATCTATTAGAGTAGTAGATAGTACGACACAAGACAATAGAGAAATAAAAATTATTGAATTATTATTATGAAACTTCTGACAACAATTCATTTATTAGTTGCTATAATTAGTTGAATGTTTCTTATTCATCGAATTCCGAAAACTTTTGTTTCTTCTTCCTTGGTAAGCAGACCTCTGAAAACAACTACTTGCCCAACTTCGAATGCATTCTGCTGTTGAAATACATATGATTCCTGGCCAAACCTAGCAAGCGTTTCACTATCTTCGAATCTTCTGCTTCAGATCAACCCTCAGGCTTCATAGAAAATAAGTAATTGATTGATCGGATACAAAAGTGACCACTCTTAAATCAGCAAAAATTATATTTATCTTACACTTTCGCTCTATATGACATATCCCGATTAATTTCGTAGTGGCTAAATATGGACTGCAAATCCTAATTCCTAATTGAGAATCTGCATGTCTTTAAATTCCTTTCTTTCTTCGCTAATTTCAGTTTCAGAAGTTGTAGCTCCAATATCATGGGTTGAAAAATAATACTTCGAAATCAGATTTTTGAACAGAGGCTATGACGTTATGTTTGGACTTAAGACAATTTCATTTGCAAAATTAAAGCACATCCAAATACACATTTTTTTCGTTCTACTAAAGCTTTACTTTCTCCAGCCATTACATACAGACACTGCGGATTCAGCTATTTACGTTATGCTATTTAGTTTGACTCCAAAAATTAATTTATTTACTCATCCTGTCTTCTGCTATTTTCTAATCTGCCGGTATCTGTAATCCCTTGGAGAAAACGATTTAATTAAATTTCTAAAGGGCTCAAGTTATTTGCTGAGTTTCAAAGAACAGTATTTGGCCTTTCCTACTCCAACTCATAATAAAACCCGAAAGTTATTTTCATTTGCCGTTATTTTACGTAATTGATGTCCGTCATGATAACTAATTTGTCCTTTGACCTGCATGTGCAATCTTGTGATTTCCGCTCACTCAATCTAATTGTAATGATTGTTTCCTGCTGAAAGGATTAGAAGTCGTAAGTATAGCACGTCATTGGAGGGCTTCATGTGGTAACACCCACACAGGAGTTGAGTGTTTGTCGAATGAATTGATCGACATTTTGTTATACATATGAGGCATATATGGATGGATGTATGATGTGATGGACATGAGAACATAACTCGTTTCCAAGGAAGCATGAGCCGTTTTGAGAGCAAGTTCTGAGTGGAATTCCGAATAAGGTCACGTACAATTAATTTACTTGACAGATAATAGACTTTTGGGCATACATGAGTTTACATACATATATATTTAGGTTTCCAAGTAGTAATACATCCGCATAACAACATGATGAACATTCATTTATATTTGCGACGTAATAGATTACCTTCGTCTATGATTCAATGAACCACAATGTAACGATGACCATTAATTTATTGCGTAGACTACGCCGAGTGAGCAGATGCTTTTTCTCAAACAACAACGGCTATAGTGGCTTAAAAAGGGGAATTAATGAAAAAATACGAATCAAATACTGATGATGAGATGATCCATGAAGCCGAATTTTTGGGGGGAAACGTAGTTGGTTACCGAGAAGATAGCATACTCGAAAGAGTAGAAAAAAGTCGATACAACATGAGGCGTTTTCAGTAGTTGGTTTAACACATGAATACACTCTTCGAAAGAGATTTTTATTGTGAAGATATGCGAGTATACAATAAAACGAAATGAGAGGAGACGCTGGTTTCAAGTCTCATAGAGCCCCCTGAGTTCAAATAGCTACACTTTTTCTAGAGTTGTCCTAAGCTTCCCTAGGGTATCTATTAAAAGTTTGAATCCTGAACAAATCTGGTTTCTTCCTCTACTTTTAAAATAGCTGGCCTTTTTGGTTAGTGAGCCCTTGCTTGAGTCAATGGGATCTGCACTGCCACTATTTTTGTGTCAGTTCCACCTCACCCAAATTAATCGATAGAGTTCTTCCCACTGTCGAGCTGTATAGTAGAAGAGTCACATAACATATGTAGCTACTCCGACATAGGCTGGAGGTTTCGGGAGCATGACCAATGTTAAAAACTATTTTCGAGAGTGAATTCTAACCAGATGTGGTCCTTATTCGTTAATTGGGCTAGTTGAGCCATATTTTGGGTAAGGTTGCTTCTTTTGCTAACATCGAGGTATGATCCGAAGATAATTTTTAATCTGATGTAGGACGTATTTGCTCTCGAGGAGAAACCACCGTGGTCCTGAAATCGATAGGAATTTGGCCGAATTGAGCTGGTTGACCTTTAGTAGTAAGGTCGAGGTTTCCATGTCTATTATAGCTTTGTAAAGTGATTTTCCTCGAGGAGAAATAATTCTTAGAGAACCACCTAGCTTCTTCCCTATTTCGAAGTGAAGGTATTATAGAAATTACCTATAATTTTTTCTTTGTTTGCTGGATTGAGTTAAGTTATGCGTTTCATTCAGTAGGTCAGGTGGACTTGTTTTTTGAACCGATTTACCTTTACCTTGTGGTTTTTTAGTACTTCATCCATCGTATATTACTTGTGTTAGCCTTAGGCACGAGAGAAGGAAAAGGGGTAATTGCCCTGGGCGCAACTTTTTTTAAGGGCCAGGGTTTTCGCGCATAATTTTCACTCGCGGGACGGATTTTCTCTTTCCAGCCCTATATTTGTGCCCAACGGTACAGACAATTATGATTCACTCCTACACTCAGTGCAAGACATAATCTCTCGAATCCTACATAACCATTGTGGATCAAGAGGAGCCGACTCTTCCTCTGAACGGGACAAAGGCTAATGGAAGAGAAGATTACAATTATGTATTAAGGATTGTTACGCCAACGATTATTATTATTATTATTATTTGGAGAAACTTTCGGGCTCTACTATGTATAAAAATAATCCCTCACCCGTCTACCATGCCAAGCTTTCCTCTAAAACGAACGAATTAAAGCTTTTAAAATAATTTGAAAACAATGTTTCAACTAACGATTTTTTTATTATAAGCCACTAATAGTATCAAAACTTTTTCAAAACGACAATATTGATAATTTCATTCTCAATTGAACTTCATATTACCACTATCTATAAACTATTGTGACTACACTCCCGTGGCTTGTGCGTTTAATCACCTTTTTTCAAACTTATTATGACAACTTCCTCACCGAATTATGGTACTCTGTGTGCCATTTGTAAGGAGCCGGAATCTATTCGCTCCAAATTTTTAGACTGCGATGGGTACTGTGGTGCGACCTTCCACGCCAAGTGCTTGGGTATTCCCTCTGTGTTTATAGATATTCGGGCTAAATTTTCCCCTAACGTTACCTATCGTTATAATGCCTGCTGCATCAACACACGGCGACTCTGGCATCGATTCAACTTGCAGTTTCAAAATCACCGACAATTCTGCCCCCACAAGCTGCTGCTTTATCGAGCACCAGCGTAGTCTCAGCTCCTGAGATGCCGCTGACTGGCTCTGTTTATAACTCGCCGGCGACTGCAGTCAACAAAACTGACGCCATACCTAAGTCACCCCGGTCGACTAATTCTAATTCTTTGCCTCTATCTGCCTCGCTTAATTCCAGCGTGTCCATAAAAGATAGTATCAACCCGATGACGTCCGCTAGCCTACTGAAAAATTCTCCATCCGAGGGACAAGTTCCCTATGCAACATCGGTTGCGCTACGAAGTTCTGGCATTTATCCTACAGTCGCTACATTAGCACCACCGCACGCTTCCTCCTGTGTATCATCGACACCCGCCACCGCTGAACCGCAGGCCCTTCCGACCTCCTGTCGTCCGAGCGGCCCCCAATTGAACGTCGCCTCGCCACCGAAACAGCTGTTCGTGTCAAGGCTAGCGTACTCCACTACGCCCGACGAAATTCTGGCCTATATCAAAAGCAAAAGCAACTCAACTTTGTCACCTCTTTCCTGTGTGAAGCTGACGAAGGATGGCTCTCCTGACCGAGTGATAGCTTCCTTCAAAGTAACATATCCCCATGACTTCGATGCTATCGTCCAATCCTCCTTTTGGCCACAGGGGGTCTTCGTTAAGCCTTATCAGAGGTCTAAGATTCGTGAAAATTTTCGGCCCGCCCGCCTGCCTCGCCGAACTTGAATGATTCCAATAACTATAGGCTATTTTATCAAAATGTAAGGGGTCTAAGGACCAAGCTGTCGGATTTCAAACTGTCTGCCTTAGCATTCCAACATCATGTCATCTGCATTTCTGAAACCTGGCTGGATGACAGGATTTTAGATTCTGAGCTCCTCGAAGGTTACTCTGTCTTTCGTTGTGACAGAGACTGCGTTGCGCTTGGCAAGACAACTGGCGGAGGTGCCCTAATAGCTGTTAAGTCCCCTCTCCGTGCCGAAATCATCTTTTCCTCCTCCTCCTCCTCCTACGATTCTGTTACCATACGTGTCCTTCCGCCAAACGTATGTCCCTTTATCATATCGTGTGTATATTTTCCCTGCCTAAGCCCGCCTTCTCTGTACGAGGATTTCTTCGACAGATTATCAGAGGCCCTAACCGTTTTGTTTCCCTCACTTCCTTTCATCCTCTGTGGTGACTTTAATCTTCCTATGCTCTCCTGGCCCGTTACACCTGGCCTTCCCTCCCTGCCTAATAACTCGACCCACCCTTCCCTTCCTCTATCCACTTTCATGTACACCTGTGGGGCCCTCAAATTTAACCTTTCTAGAAACCATTTAGATCGCACTCTTGACCTTGTCCTCTCTAACCTTCCTGTACGTTATCTTTCCCAATCCCTTCATGCTCCGTCTTACGTTGCCCCTGACGCCCATCATCCTGCTCTCGAGTTCGATGTTCAGATATCCCGACTCCACTCTCCTGTCGCTCGCAAGCCTACCAAGTTTAACTTTCGTAAGACGAGCTTCGAAGGTCTGAACTCAGCCCTGGCGTCAATCAACTGGGTCCCCCTGCTCTCTCCATTTACATGTGACCAAGCACTCAACACTTTCAATACCATTTTATCTGATCTTCTTCCTTGTTACGTTCCCTCGTCTCCTAAGTGCTTACGCTCTTATCCCGTCTGGTTCACCACTGAAATTCACAAAAAACTACGTCAAAAACAGACTGTGAGAAAGAAGTTCCTGTCTTCTAGAAACGTTGCTGACTTAGTTTTTTTCACATCCCTTCGTTCCTCGGTCAAATCTTTAATACGTAAGTCCAGACACGAATATTTGTCCAGCGTGGAAGACTCACTAAAGCGCGGAAATCTGAAACCTTTTTGGTCCCACATTCGCAACTCCCGCTGCCCCGCCCAGTTATCCCCTCCGTCCATTAAATTCTCTGGCTTCTCAGCTAACTCCCCCCAACGATCTTGTGATTTATTCTGCCGCTACTTTTCGTCTGTCTATGTTCCTCCTCCTTCCTCCGAATCCCTCTCGATAGTAGATGTAGCCTGCCCCGCATCGCCTACCATTCCCCTTCTTACTCCTATCCTTGTTGAATACCTCATTGGCGAACTTGATGCCAAGGTCGGACCTGGCTACGATGGTCTTCCAAACCTCTTTTTGATCAAAACTGGTAAGTCCATCTCCCTTCCCCTATCTCTTATTTTCAACAAAAGCCTTGAAGAGAATCATTTTCCCAGCTTGTGCAAAGAGGCTCTCATTATCCCCATTCACAAAAGTGGCGATCGTTCGCTTGCCGAGAATTACCGTCCCATTTCCCTCCTCTCCTCCTGTTCCAAAATCCTGGAAAGATATGTCAGCGACTGGTTGTCCGCCCACTTTGGCCAACACATAGTGAAAGAACAACACGGCTTCGTTAAACGTAGGTCCACTGCCTCCAACCTGCTTGACTTTACTAACTTTGTCGCCAAATGTCTAACTTCACGGCAAGAAGTGCATACCATTTACACTGACTTCGCGAAAGCCTTCGACACTGTAAATCACAAGATACTTCTATCCAAACTCTCGTCCCTAAACGTTCCCAAACCACGTGTTTTATGGCTTGCCTCTTACCTTTCCAACCGATCCTGCCGCGTCTCTTTTGACGGATGTACTTCCCGCTCCTTCTCCCCCTCTTCTGGCGTCCCAGAGGGGTCTATTCTAGGTCCTTTGCTATTTTTATTTTTTATTAACGACCTTCCTCCCCTCCTTACTTGTCCCTGTTTGCTCTATGCAGACGACCTTAAGCTGTTTTCCGCTATATCGTTCGCCTATGGACTGTGTTTCCCTTCAGAATAACCTGGACACTCTGGTTCGTTGGTGCTCGACTAATGGTTTAACGCTAAACGTCAGAAAGTGTCACTCTATGTGCTACTCCCTAAAATCCTCACCCACTTCTTTCTCCTACTCGCTTAACAGACATTCCTTATCCTGCTTAAATTCCACTCAAGACCTCGGAGTCACTTTCGACAATAAGCTCCGCTTTGACACCCATTGCCTCGATGTCATCAATCGAGTAGCAAAATTGTCAGGCTTTATTCTTCACTCCTCCTCTGATTTTCCTCTCTTCAATTCCCTTGTGAGGAATACCCTCGAGTATTGCTCCGTGATCTGGTCACCCACTCGTAACTGTGATTGTCTTGCCCTTGAAAATGTGCAACGTAAATTCACCCGTTCTCTCTTCTTTAAGAAAAGTCTCCCTCGTGTGGATTACCCCTCCCGCCTCCACTTTCTAAACCTTCCCTTCCTACAACAGCGTAGATCCTATCTGGATCTATGCACATTCTTTAAACTTTCCTCGGGCCTGATGGACTGCTCCGCCGCTGACGAGATCACCTGCTGTCCTGCGTCTTATAACACACGTAACGCAGATATTTTCAACGTGCCCTTCGCGGAGCTCGAAGTCTATTTTCATTCCCCGATTCCCAGGCTTTGCCGGAATTATAATGCAAAACAGCTTGGTCCTTTTAACTTCCCTACTTTAAGTAGTTTTAAACGTAGGATAAGTTTTTTGCTCTCTCCTCCTCCTGTGGACAATAATTAATTGGAATTTACTCTGTTTGTTGTCCGTTAATTAAATAAATAAATAAATAAATAAATATTTCGGTAAGAAATACTCCTGAGCTGGATATAATTGTTGTTTGCGATAATCTTTACGTAAGCATTTACGTTATATGTAAACACATGTATATGGAGTTAAAACACCACATGTTAGCAAATAGAAGTTAAGCTACTATCAAAAAAGAGGGAATTAGGGAAGGTAGGTATCACTGGTGGCTTCGAGGAACCAATTAGGGTCGTCCGTCGTTTAGATGCCACAAACTTCTGATGCTAACGAGAGCTTGGCAATCGCAAAGAAAGGTCTGTTGATATCTTCCGCTACTCCGCAACTTCGGAAAAGCGAATTGTAGGATACACCAAGTCTGGCGGCATGGTAGGCCAGTGCACCCCTGCAAACCCCTGTAAGTCCGTATGCATTTGTAAGCGTCGGGCCTTAAAGCTTTGGCTATCGAGTCTTGTGAAAGGAGTACCAAATATGCCTGGATTTGGCGCAGGTGATGAACCGTCGCCATCTGAAGTTAATAACTGTTAAGTAGTGTAAGTAAATTCCATCCTTAACAGTCACCAGCGGAAAGCCTACTACCAAGAGTAGGTTTCCGCCTGGCCAGACCGTTGGCTCACTAATAGCCTCTATGTTCCTACGAGAACGTACACAGGAAAGGGTGACTTTGAGCGTCCGGTCTATTTAGTGCGTCTCTACCCTGCCCCACCACCTAGAATACATCGGCACTGACTAGTCACAATGTTGCACTTTGAGGTCGTTGAGGTCAAAATTCTCCGAGTTAGGGATTGGAAAATTAATATACTAGTCGTGTTGTACGCCAATAGGTATGTGTTAATGACAAAAAAAATAGAGAAAGGGCTCACATCTTTCGGTATTTAAAATAATCGTTGGCGCAGCAATCCATATTGGATCAGGGCCTTGAAGTGTGTTAGAGCACTTCATTCAAGACCGTAACGGTACACCAGAGTAGACTGTAGGAGGCAATGTGGTCAGCATTGCTTTCGCTCGAGATTATTACCCTGATTTGACTCAGGTACTCATTCACAGCTGAGTCGACTGGTATCCGACGTCAAATAACGATACATATCCCACTGCCACCAGCGAGATTTGAACCGCAACCTTCCGTATGACAGCCTTGTGCTCTAACTACTCAGCTATTCAGACACGGTACTTAGTGTATGATATTAATATGCCCGTAAGGCTTCGCTGCCCGACGTCAGGACAAATGTAGTCCGAGAGAGCAAGAAGCAACAGCATATTTAATGCGGTGCTCCAGGAAGAAGAGCTATAAGAATACATTGAAGGCATTTGCCGCGAGGACCGCAGAGCCGATTACTATATTGATACCAAGAGATTCACAACCGTCACAATTCTCCGAGTTAGGGATTGGAAGATTAATATACTAGCCATGCTGCACACAATAGGCATGTGTTAATAATAACAAATAAACGAAGGACTCACATCTTTCGGTAATTTCCGACGTTATCCACTCCTGCCTGCTCAAATTTGAATATAGAATGGTCGCTGGCACTCAGGTTTTGACCCAGGCAGGCATGCGGGCTCTTTCTGGAAAGGAGATGTATCGTAAGTGTGTCTCGACCAGTGGTATCTGAGATGTGGAATAAATTGTAATATCTACTTTGGAAACCTTTGATGGTTCTTTCTCCTCCGATTCAGGGCTCCTGTCTTAATGCATTGGAGGAAGACCAGCAATTGGCTTAGGCTTTCATTTCCGCTTAGAATTTAATTTCCGCTAACAGCTCGTTGGCGGCGACGACTGAGTCCAAGTCGTCAGCCAGTTTCATGTAGCGGACCACTTTTATCATTGCGCTCCTAACCCCAAATCGCACCTTGTAGTCCGTTTTTTTCCAACGTCTCTAGATATTGTCCATTTATGCGGATTAGAATAAGTTGGCTATTCACCCGGGGGTCCTGCTACTTGACCACTGCCCAGCCGTCCATGGGGATTCTAGGACATGAAGATGCAGGGATTGAACAGGCTCGATTTTATTCATGTGGATCATTGGCTATCAGATGCAAGTTGAATGTACGTTCTGGTTCCACGAGTAATCTGGCAAAAATTCAGTCGCACTGGATATTGAAGGTTCTTCAGGGTCGCCATACTAGAAACCCTTGGCCACGCAACCGTCAGCGTATGCTGTTCCACCTTGGCTTGGGTTCCATTAGCATCTTTTCCAGTACAGGAAGGGCGGTCTGAAGACTGTTACTTCGTTTTTTCTTCTATCAGATCAAAATTACCTTCAGGTAAACATCGATTGGGTGATCACACTCCCAACGGGACCTTGCACTTTTGACTTGTCCATCATTTGCGGATGGACCAGATTCCATAGTTGTGTAATTCGAAAGCCCCTCGCTGCATTTTGATTGGGATTATAACGAGTTTCCAGTTGGTTCAGGTTTGTATGATTACCTAAGTACGAATCTAAGCGACTTAAAAAAGACCTGTTTCCGGATAGATCGGTTCACACACAGACAGGAGAAATTATTTTAAACTACCAAACAAATTGTAATAACAATACATATAAATATATATATATATATATACACACAACAAAATCTCTGCTGAAGGGAAAATTAAATAAATATAAACTAATTTGCATACAAATTTAAAATTCTATCTCCGAATGAAGTATTATAACTCCCCAAATGAAACAGATAATTGGAAAGGAAGGAAAAGGATTTGTTTAATTGGTTTCCAAATAGGGTTTCTTTGAATAGAACTTCTAAGGAAATAGTGAAGCAAAAATATATTTTCCTAATTCACATGTAGCATGTTAAAGGCAAAACGGAAAAATAAGGAAGTGGAAATATATAATAGTGCTTTTTAGTTTTAAGATAGACGCGCCAGAGTTTGTGAAATAATCTTCCTGTTAGCACTGGTGAATATTATGATTTTCCATCTAATTTACTGTGGTGATTTTCGGAAAAATATACTATCAGAAACGGATCCATAATGGTGTACGCAATTCAAGCTATGGTGAATATTGCATTGGATTGAATTCGGCAATAACATCGCATCATGTATCTAACTCCAATTCTGGTATTTGTTTTTTCCTGTGCGGATAAAACCTACACCCAAATTTAGTGAACAATTTCGGGATAATACCAGCAGATAATTTCATACATTTTTCTATTATAATTTTGCTTCATCTAGAAAATCTTTCTCACAGAGTTGAAGGGAGTTGAAAGGAAACTGTTCTTTATCAGGCATAATATATTCAATATAAATAAAAAATTTAAAGTAAATCGATTACTCTGAATTTGAAAGTATCATAAAAATATCTTTGATCTAACCTAACCCCTCAGTGTAAATTCTGTTTGATATATTGAATTTTTTGGTTTACTTGAGTTTGAATATCAATCTCATAGCGAGCAAATATTGATTTCTTAGTACGTGCGGAAAATTCAACGTCGTCAATAAATGTAAAACTTATATCTGAAGATAAGCCAAAAACGTTATGTTAGGGAACACTGTTAAAAAGGGAGATTTGTATTCTACTCAAATACCATTGCAATATGCAGATATCCACATATCCTCTAAGCAATATGTATAGTAAACGCAGAATAGAAAGGGATGATTTTATTTGTAAGTACAAGGAAGAGGTCGTCCATATCTGGAATTATGAAAATATGGATGTACTTTTACTTTTGTGGAGAAAGGAAAGCGAAAAACGCTTGTGACCATGTCAAAAAATATGCATTTTCATCCATATCCACATGTACTATACATATGTATATTCAATTGAGCAAGTCATCTTAAAATAATCGAGAGGCCGCTTTGTGAATTGTTTTAAACTAGGTTTCACGATTCTCTACATTCGTAATGGTCGATTTGCGTTGTACTATTCCCACTATAAAATGTAGGAAGATGAGACAATTGTTTGATGAACCATGTATTCACAAGTACAAGGTTATGATTGTCCGCAAATTCGACTAAATGCTCACCATCTTCACTGTACGCTCCTAGCCCTGTTCCCCCATTCCACCTGTTTCCATTTGCTTTATCACCCACATTAACGCCACCCGCAATGACGATATAGTTAGGGGTACCAGTGTGCCATATTTAGCATTCAGACAATGTGTGTTTTACTCGGAATAATTTACTTACGTTCTGACGTCGTCCATTCGACAAGAACCCTTGCCCACTTCTCGACAAGACCGGGGCTCGTCCTGTCGCGTCAGCTGAGGTCGACATTTATCAGAGGTTTGAGATCTGTCAACACAATCACTTTATTTTTGAATACATTGGATTCATTTTCTTGGCCTGCCCGTCGGGGATCTGTCACCAAGAGAGGGCGGATAGGATTTAGCATAGTGGAATAATTCCAGCTATACTTAATTTATCTCTTTCCCTGAAGTCAGCATTTTATTTTTGTTTTACTGAGGGTAATACCTAGGCTTGAGATCAGCATGTCATGTAAATAAAACAGCATCGTTATCACAAAATATGTAATAAGATCCTGAAATTTCAATTATTCTATTATAATAATTATAATTCGTTTTTGTATTCTATATTGTATGGAAAAATATAACGGTCTTTCTTTCGGCAATTAGATTACAATTTTCGTCTTCGTAATGTCTGCTGCCTCAGAAATATGCTATTAATTCACTAGCGGTCATAATTGCAAATAGTTGAGAGGTTAGGGAAAGGACGCTTCGAGTTTGGTGTTTATCCTGTTATATGAGGGAAATGTCAGAGGATCCAGTGAAGCCTCGGCTGAATCTATGGGATGTGGACTCTCTGGAGCATTTCGCTTTGATCAAAAAATGTCACAATAAAGCAATAAATGTCACTTTTATTTCAGCCTGCTTTGGTTTAAAGAAAATGGTTGCCATCTCTGGTCTGAGGCCCAATGCGATAACTTCTTGCAGCTTAGCCTTAGGCAAAATAAATAGATCGCAAAGTTTGAAACTTGATTTCAAAGGACGGCGGCATCGAAGCACCTCTAGTAAGTTTTTTATGGGCCCAAAACAGTCATTGAAACGGACTTTTACTCGACCAGAACGACAATAACGTTCAAACACATATCATTCCGTCCTGCAGGATCGAATCAAGAACGTAGTGCTCGGCGTGCAGATCCTTCCGCCAGGATACTCTAAAAATTTCTACAATTTTTATCTAAACTTTTACTTTTTTTTTGCTACGCGCATTTGAAATATTTTCTTCCAATGGAAGACTGATTCCCGAGAGTGTGTACGTGGTCAGAGTTTTCCGATCAAACACTACCTCTAAAAGTTTCCAGTGACTACAGGAGCGTGGCTAAATTTAATAAAAGCAAGTCCTCGGCTAAAATAACAGTCCCATTTGATCGCAAGCATAGTAATTCGTTGTCATCTTTTCCGTTCTATTTATTTTTCTTTATTTCTTCCAAGTGCCACTTTGCAGTATTACCTGTGGTCTAAATTAATTTGAATCTCCGGATAGTGAAGGTCACACAACGTCAATACCAAACATTGCAATGATTTTTTGATGATAAGATCCCTTTCATCGATTTCTGAAATATACTGCACTTACGATTCCAATATTCGGGCTTAGAAGGTGAACGAACACTTTCGAAACGTTATTTTTTTTAAACTTCTTTTTCTTCAGCCTTTTTCCTGTTCACAAGGTCGGTTCGTCGTGATCGGTTTCGCCATTTGGTTCCATCGAATGCCTGATCTGGGTGCAATCTCGAGGGTTTTAAATCCCCATCCAGCGTATCAAGCCACCGTTGTTCGGCCTGTCTTTTGGTCGTTTGCCATCGACTTCGATCGAATCGGATGTGATCTAAACGTGTCACGCCATTAGTCCAACGCCATTACCGCAAGACGCTGCTCATTACCGGACGGACGACATTGTAATAAATTTTAAATTTTAGACGTTCGTTGGTACGTCGATCACAAAGAAAACCAGTCGTGGAACGCTACTTCATCCAGGTTGCTTTAATGTATGAAGCAATTTCATTATGCAGTTCTCCATTGGCTGATAGCGTTGACACGAGGTATTTAAATCGCTCAGTTCTGGGCAGATCACTACCGCTGATTGTGAGGAGTGACTTTACTTCCAACTTTACTTTTCGGATCTTGTTAGGGCAATTGAACTCAGCACACGAGTTCTTTTGGCACTAAGTGTTGCTGTAAAGCATACCAGATGAGCTCGTATGGAACACCGTCAAAAGCTTTCTCTAGATCCTGCAATGAGATGCAATGTAAAGAGAGCGATGCTTCTCACGGTGTTTCTGCATGAGTAGCCGCGCAGTGTGTATTGCGTCAGTAGTTCCGCAGTTTTTGACCGGCTTTATTCACGGTTATTTCAACGATTGTTGTCAAGAGTTTGTTCAAAAATCTTCATCGTATCGGAAAGTGACCGGATCGGAGGGTAATTCTCCTGGACTACCTTTCCTTTTCCATATGGAACCTGTAGTACTTTCTTGCCAGTCAGATGTGTTCTTCCTTCCTCAATAACCCGGTTAAAGAATTCACTGCGCCACAATGTTGGGTCTTAGATCTTCACTTTCCAGGGCTCAGATGCGATGTCGTCAGTTCCTGTGGCTTTCCCCGATTTTTGCCTCCTCGACTTCAGTTGCGCTGACAGGTGGAACTGGTCCAAATATCGGCAATGATTATAGAAGTGGAGGACGAGCAAATTCTTCAGTTGAAATCTATCCTTGCGGCTCGATGGTTGGTAAGCAAAGCACCGTTCTTGTCATTAACGGAACAGAAGTGTTCGATATCCTGTGTGCGTTCATTACGACTTTCAGTAAGTCGATGCAGACCTCATTAGCCATCCCAAGTGTCCAGTTTATCGTAAAGATTTTTGTAGTGGTTCGCTCGAATGACAGCGACTGCTTTCTTTACTTCCCGGTTGGTATTCTTATAAATTTGCCAATTGGCTAGCGTTTTATCGTCATGAAATTTGTGGAAGAGGCGTTTCTTTTCATGGACCTTCATTTCAACATCGTCATTCCAAAGCCAAGCATCTTGGTTGATGTACGGCTTACCCGGCTTTGTGGCCCCGAAGGTTGCAGGGGCCGCTTTGTGAATCGTGTATTCCATTTGGTTCCACGATTCTTCCACATTCGTAATCGTGTGAGTGAGATCATTTCTTCTTTCTTCTCACGAAATTGCCATCATTTAATGCGCCGCGGGTCAGTGCGTTCTCCACGCTGTTTTATCGGTGGTTTGATTCGCAAGACGGCAATCAACGGGCGATGCTGAGGGAATGGCTTTGCAATTCGTGACAGTGGTAAAATGTCGACGTCTTATGAGAATATAGTCGATTTGCGTTTTACTGTTCCCACTATAAAATGTAGGAAGATGGGACAACCATGTATTCATAAGTACAAGGTCATGGGTGTCCGCAAAATCGATTATACGCTCGCGACCCTCATTGCGTGCTCCAAACCTCTTTCCCCCATGGCACCTGTTACCGTCTGCTTTTTCACCCACATGACTATTAAGGTGGTCGTCAATGATGAAATAGTCGTCAGCAGGCACGTGGCAAGTCTTTTCATCGCGAAGTTACCAGAAGGCATTTTTCTGGGCATCAGGTCGACTTGTCTGTCATCAAATCTTTCGACTTCTTTAACCTTCATCCGTCCCTCGTATCAATTTGATACGAATCGTTACTTTCACGTTCTGTATTTTGTAGTAATATTAATATTTTGACCTGCTTTTTTGGCCCAAGGAATATTTTTATCAAATTCATTAGATAATATATTTTCTTCTTTTCTATTTTTCACCCAATTGGCACAATAAAAAAAGTCACGTAAAAGCTCCTCGCGTATCAAATTGATACTACGTATAGCCATAGCGGTTATGCACCTTTCTGCTTCAGCGTTTTGAAAATTTTTATTTTGTTTTCACTTTCGCGTTTTATTGTCGAAATGTCGAATTTATTTGATTTCGATCCTCGTGAAGACGACGAGGAAGAAAGTGATTTTGATCCATTTGAAACTAGTAGTGACGACGAAGAATATTTACCAGAACCAGGTGAAAATGATGAAAGTAGTGAATACGAGTCAGACGACGATGTTGTAGATAATGAACCACAGCAACATGAAACTACTTGTTCTGAACCGAAGGAGTTTGTGTTATCGAAAGATGGAAAATATTGTTATTATTTCGAGCCGCCGCCACAATTGCCGAATAGATCTAATGCTTCATTTGCTTTACATGAAACACCTGGTAAATTTTTCTTCATATTCTACTTCTTCTTGTTATGCTTGTGATATTTGCTTGAACAGGTCCAACTTTGTTTGCGTCGTCACGATGTACTGATATTTTGTCGTCGTTTCTATTATTCATGGAACCAATCGAAAAGACAATAGTTGAAATGACAAATTTATATGGATCTCGAAAATACAAGGAACTTTGGTTACCAGTTGATATTGCTTCTTTGCGCGCCTATTATGGTTTGCTAATATTAGCTGGCGTGTACAGATCGCATGGGCAATGTATAAATGAATTGTGGGATGACCAAACAGGACCACCAATCTTCCGCGCCACAATGACTTTGAAAAAATTCAAACTAATAAATGAATGCATTCGTTTCGATGACAAAGAACAGAGAAAGGGAATTCGATCAAGAGATAAATTGGCACCAATACGAAACGTTTACGACAAATGGGTGAATCGATTGAAAATGTGTTACACTGTTGGAAAAAACGTTACAGAAGATGAACAACTTGTACCATTTCGCGGTCGCTGCCCATTTACACAATATATACCATCAAAACCGCATAAATACGGTATCAAAATATGGTGTTTGTCCGATGCAAGTACATATTATGCTTGGAATCTTGAAGTATATACGGGTCGCGATCGAAATTGTAAAGCAGAAGTAAATCAAGGCCAAAGAGTTGTTCTGACTCTAAGCAATCAACTGAGTTGTCGTAACATCACAACAGATAATTTTTTTACTTCACGGCAGTTGGCCCTAGAATTGAAAAAGAAACAAAACAAGTTAATTGGAACGATCAGAAAAAATCGAAAAGAAATTCCACCATTGTTGCTGCAAATCAAAAACAAACCAGTATATCATTCCGAATTTGTGTTCGATCTTGATTTGCGCAGCACAATGGTCTCTTACGTACCAAAAAAGAATCGTTTTGTCACTATATTTAGTACACTTCATGACCAGAAAAGTGTGGCTAACGACGAACAAAAAAAGCCGGAAATTATTCGATTCTATAATGCGACGAAAGGTGGTGTTGATTCTCTAGATAAACTCGTAGGCACTTATCGCTGCAAACGCAAGGTGAATCGTTGGCCATTAGCCCTTTTCTGTAACATCCTTGATACTTCAGCATGCAACAGTTTCGTAATATTTATTCATCTCAACGCAGATTGGAAATATAAGAAAAAAAAGTATCGCCGTCGCTTGTACTTAGTGGAGCTCGGAAAGGAATTAGTTACACCATATATTGCGAACAGAAAAACTCGTCCTCGAACACCAAATGCAAATGCTGTTATAGATGAAATTCAGAATATTTCATCAAGATCATCATCACCAACGACATCAACATCAGCAGCGCCAACATCAGCGACAAACGCATCGCGAAAATCGAATTTACCAAATTCTCAAAAACTCACGCATGCTCCGTCAGCAGGAAAACGAAGTCGTTGTGCACATTGCGAATATAAAAACAACAAAAATTTATTCAGTAATCGCTGTGATAAGTGTATAACTTATGTTTGCAATGCACATCATTTCAAACTATGCACAAACTGCATTGATAAACTATAATTTAATTCATTTTTTCATTTTTTACATTTCGTGATTGAAAGTTTTTTGCGAAAATCTACTTTTTTTTTAATAAATACTTATGAACTGAATTCAATTTTTTTTAAATAAAATATTTTCGAAATATTTTATTATTTATTTTATTTTTCCAAATAAAAATAAATAAAAATGCATGAAACACGTCTACTTTCTATGGGGTATCAATTTGATACGCGAGGAACTTTAATGTGTGGGGAAATGAGGGACGGATGAAGGTTAATGGCATCACGGAAATCCTCTGAGATGGCAATGCCAACACCATATTAAGTGTGTGGGCTACCAAAATAGAGAAGTTTGTAGCCATTTTTACCGTGTTCGCGTTCAACGTCGCAGCTTTTGGCACCAGACCATCGGGTTTCTTGCGGAGCGTAGATACCAATACGAGTTCCTCGGTCTTTCCAGTTAGGGTACCAACATTTAGCGTGCAGACACATATTTGCTTTGTTTGGACTAATTTGCTTACATCCTGACTCCGTCCATGCGTCAAGAACCCTTGCCCATTTCTCGACAGGACCGGGCCCGTCCTGCCGCGTCGACTGAGGTGAACGCCCTAGAATTTCTTCGAGACTTGTGACTCAATTTGATCGTCTTGATGGTAACGACATTGTATGCATTTTCTCGGTCGGCCTGTCGCGGGACCTGTCACCAAGAGAGATCAGGTAGGATTTAGCATAGTGGAATAACTCCAACTATACTTTATTTATCTCTTTCCCTGATCTCACCATTTTAGTTTTGTTTCACTGTTAGTTAAAAAGGCGATAGGGATTTGGAGACAATTTTTTCAAAATGGAAAATTAGAATGATCATTTTCAATTATTATCCTAAAATAAGTGAATGCCGGGATGCCAAACAGGAAACTATATGGAGAGAAATGGAGGTTTTTAAGAGAGTTAAGTAGCACGAACGGAAAGACGCTACATATAGGAAAATAAATGTATCATTTGCTCATCATCGGGCAAAGAGAACCAAATGATCTGGATGCTGAGAATTCACGGATACTGCAAAATACAAAGGATGATTGAAAAGAGAGTGATATTGATAATTTTGAAAGGTCTCGATTAGTACTTTCCCTAGCAGGTTTTAGTTTGTGAGTGGGGAGAGATGTGTGGACAGGTTCGAAAAAATTTATCTAAGTTGAGATATTATCGAAAACTACCCAACCGATAAATTTGCGAAAAATTGTGGCAGTCTTTGCATATGGCATTTGGGCTTCAAAAACCCTCTATAAACATTACACTAAATATAAAGCATCATAGCTTGGCGGGAATGCTGTTATTATTAGCAAAGTTATATTAATTTTGATATTGTCCGATTTGTGTAAATTAGCTTTGCACAAAGGAAATCATTTACCACCCGAATACTCTCACATGAAGAATCCACGAATGCGGTTTCCAACTTGTTTAACTTGATATACATTTCCAAATAAAACCATTTATGTTAAGATACAAGTTTACCTCAACTTTATTCTGCCAACCAACCACATTTTTACGACTCTTCAAAATGCCATCATTCTCAGTAGCCAGAAAGCAGCAAACACTCACGAAAGTCATGTACTATTACATAATGAAACTATTGTAAGCTAAGAAATCCGAATTTTATGAATATATCTTCTTCCTACCAGTCTGGAAACATTTACAGAAAATGAAATATCACAAAATTATTTTTAGCATTTTGAAATGCCACTGGTGATGATTAAAGTCCCTCCACAACATCATCAGGTAGCGTGTCTAATGATGGTGTTTTAACCTCTCATCGCGCAAATGATACGCTCTCAGAAAGATATTCAACCCTGAAGTTGTTACTTTGTGTACGTTCTAGATATGTAAGGTTGACCTCGCTCAATTAGCGTTCGCGATAACAGACATGTAATGCGGTTCTCAGGACTATTATGAAACTTAACATTTCTGACATTATCCAAACGGAACGTTACCCTGCCAGTGTGTCTAGCTCCTTCAAGAAGTGTTGACAAGGATGGGTAAAGTAATAAAGGGATGAATTTTAATGTAAACATTTACTTTTATTAGTTTAATCTTTCAAGCGATTCAGTATTATTTCATAATCCAAAGTGAAAGTATATATATATGCATTTTTTGAGTTGGATTGTTAGTTGATTAGAATTCGGTAAGTTAACTGAGAAAGATATAAGTGTGGGGTAATTACTTTCGAAAGTCAGGTTCATATTCATGTTCAGCGAAAGATTTTCGAGCAGTCTTGGGAAAATAGATCTCCGAGTTTGGTGTGCCCGTATGAATACTGAATCCTGTTATGCGTTATATTATGATTTTGGTAGCTGTTTACTTAAACTGCATTTTCTTATATTTATACGTAGATGGTTATACGGTTAAAAGAGACGTAAGTACAGAAAATGAAAATTTTTTGGCGTCCCGTGCGAATTTGGGATTCTGAAAGCAGCCAATTTTAGTTATTGATGTTCTGTCAAAGATGAAAGTTTCGATAATAAATACCTTGGAAAACATCAGTTGGCGCCAATAAAATTTATGGTAGCAAAATTCCGGAAGTTCATATTGAAATTGACACCTTTAACAACGAAAGCTTCCTTTCTTTCTTTCACTAATGTTCAAAGGCCAATGAAAAGAATAAATTTCCATTCAGTTGTATATCTATCTACCGTATATAATAATACCGTATATATCATAATAATTGCGCAACAGATTGGGCACTAATAAATTTCTAACTTAACGGTTTAAACCTTCTAAAAAATGCTTGCTGTGAGATTTGACAAACTGGAATTGAAATTCTACCCACACTTTATAGCTGATAGTTTGAATTTAAACTTCACCTTATGAGAGTTTTGATTCAAATGGTGCCTAACGAGAGCTCAGGGAATTGAGCACTGATTCCTGATTTGAATTGTATACCAAACAGGGATACAAGGTGTAGATACACGAATAAAGGTTACTATCAATTCTCATGAACCACGACGTTCTGCATTCAAAATAGGCTTTGGTAATGTAGTTACATAATATTTGTATAGTTTTAGGATTGTTCCACATATTTTTTAAGCAATAATGTAGACATAATGATATAGCAGTAAATATTAAGAAACCTACTATACGTTTCTAGGCGCTTCGAAAATTTGACTTCCCCGAAGTATATTATTCCAAACCTTCCCCACGGTAATATTTTCTTTTCAATATTAATTCACTGCTCGAAGTAAGTTTCATGGAATTTTTGACGGAATTAACTTGTTGCTTTCCTGGCAAATATTTCATCATTTTCTACTGTAGTTGCGTCCTGGTGCAGTGAGTGCCAAGGGTATAAAGAGTGATTATTAAAATTAAATTGAATTCAGTATTTAGCAATTAATTGCAAAAAATTTGGTAACATTAGAATTGCTATGAGTAGCTCTGTCTCCTAACAAAAGGCTTTTAAAGCGGAAATAAAAAACGATCTATAATTGGAGCAAATGGTATATAATATATCATATTAATTAATATAAATAAAATTTTTTTTTACAATATATAGGAATATTGATCAAAAACTAATCCAAATTAACGTATTTAATGTAACTATTATTTTTCATTGCATTTTGAACTTTTGAACACAACAACCGTACCGGAAGCTAGGCGTTTCGGGTATAAAGGTTTCGTGTTCATCCTACATGAAGAAGAATAGTTGGATTGCTTTCAAACTTTCCAGAATAAAGTCCTATATTATCGCCTATACTGAAGCCGAATTTTGTACTTATTGGATGAACTTAAGGGACGAGGGAGGGGGCGTTGTGTTAGGTTAAATTTCCAAAATATGGTAATATAATATTATTCACTTTATTTGTGCAGATATCGGAACAGGATGTATTTGAAGGACTAGATTTCATATAGTTGCTTCACTGTGATTTTTCATATATTTCGCTTGGATAGGTTCTGAGAACCAGAACTGTTTCACTTTTTAGTGCACACATTTTGAGCCCTCATTGCCCTACGTTTCACCCAATATCAAAACTAGGATCATTTTCGAAAAGCTCTTTCATTTAATACCCCACATAGCAACATTTTATGAAAAAAAATTTACGGCCCTCTTCGCATGTATGGGGTTCAACCGTTTTCGAGTAAATTAAGTGTGGCAGACAGACATTGAATCGATTTTGGTGATGTTTTGTTTTACTCAAAACCTTAAAAAACGAAATTGAAGCCGATTCATAAGTTCACTACTTGTTAGTTTAAGTTTTTATTAATAAAACATAACCACTAAGGAATAAATAGAACATTGTAGCAAACAGTTAAATTACTATGATTATTAACAACTTGCTTGGTCGAAGCTAGTCTCAGCCAAATTATCTAAAATTTCTGTTGCCGAAAAAACTCCCGTTATCTCTTAGATCTTTCCAGTAATAATTGTGGTTTGCACTTCTTCCTTCCCCATTTTCTGCACTCTTCTTCCGCTCTTCTACGTCTTGTGACTCTACAGCAATCTCTACGTCGCCCATCCTGGAATAGTGCGCTTCATTGTATGGCATAATGGCATAGCCTCAAATGGAATTAACGATTTTCATCAGTTCTATTATGCCATGAAATGGAACCCTCTATTCCAGGATGAGCGACACATAAATTGCTATAGAGCCACAGGACGAAGAATAGTTGACGATGAGTGCAAACTTCTCAAAAATCCAAGGAGAGGCGGTTCAAGCAAGTTTCTAGAAACCGTCAGCGATTGCGCATAGGTGTAGTTGACGAGGACGAGGATATTAAAAAAAGATTCTATTTATACACCTACTGCGGCGCACACCATTTTTTACTGTAGGCCTTCAGGAAGACTTTTATTTCAATCTGAGGTTTTCGCAGTCCATTTCGATATATTTTATAAATAATAATAATAATCGTTGGCATAATAATTCATATTGGATCAGGACCTTGAAGTGTGTTAAAGCACTTCATTCAAGACCGTGAAGGTACACTACAGTACACTGTAGGAGGCAATGTGGTCAGCATTGCGCTCGCCCGAGATTATTACCCTGATTTGACTCAGGATGAATACCTCACATCTGAGTCGACTGGTATCCGACGTTAAATCACGATGCAAATTCCACTACCACCAACGAGATTTGAGCCACGATCTTCCGTACGACAGCCTTGTGCCCCAACCACTCAGCTATCCGGAGACTATACTTTCGAAATATGCAAAGCGAAATGGATCGCCTTTTAGAAATCATCACACTGTATTACTACGAGTGATCACTTCTACCTCTATTTCGTGGCATCCTTTGAGAATCTTGGCCACAGTAGTTAACGACACGCCAGGAATGAAAACCTATAAATCAAGGCCTGATAGTCTGAAAGAGGCAGGTCGACGTTATTGCAGGATTTTGCGGGATCTAGTAAACCTCATGCACCTCAAGGCGTCATTGTATGTAAGTAGCATATTAAAATGAATAGTCTGATTAAAGCCAGTAGACATGCCAAGAGTATTCGTGCTAGTTACAAACTCCACTTCCTCTAGAATATCACTAAACTCCATAACTGAAACTACTTTTGAGGAAAAAAAAGCGGTTTTCGTCGTGCATGAAAACATCATCTACCTATAACGCATTCACGTTTCCATGAGTTTTAAAAGTTTTGTTGAGTTTAAGGAGGATAGCATACATGCAAAACGGGTGTATATTTTTTTCACCGGGTATAGTTATGTGAAGTATAAAATCAAATGTCTTGCTTAGCACTTTTCGAAACAAATATAAGTTTTGACATTGGTTTCAAACAGGAAGAGTGCGAAGGTCCGAAAAGGCTCAAACTACCCAACCTAAAAATCTGAAAAGAAAGCTCTGCGTTATGATATCTGCTCTAATACAGTTAATAATAGTAGTATATGCATTTTGAAAATATAGTGCGCCAAGCCCCCCCCCTAACTTCAGATTGGTAAAATTGTGATAGTTTAAAGAGAAGTGTCCTTTTAAATTCCCTACTAGGGTTTTCATGTCCCACTTTTTAAGGAACGACAAAAGTGCCACTCTAGCGGCCTCGGGTTCCTTCACAAACATTTTTGCCATTCAGAGTAGTGTTGACAGTTGAGGACGTGACCCGAAGAGCCAGTCTATCCTTCCAGTCTTCCTTATTACGAGCGATGTTTAAGTGCCGTGGCATCCACAGAATAAATGTTCCATTCAATCGGCCAAGTTTCACCAGCACCTGATGACAACTACACACCAACTAGTTTGATATCCCGTTGCTGTTTGGTGCTGATTGCTACCTGTCTGTTAGAACAGATGCGAATGGGGCGATCCGGCCATTTTTTGTCGCAATCATTCTTCTGCTGCCAATGAAATATATCTCCGTTAAAATATGGTCGTTACTTTTCCAAAGGGTCGGGCCAATTTCGTAATTGGATTTTCCGAAAACACCGCACCTTCTTCAAAGACGAATCTGGAAACCATATTATAGACTGAGCGCCACCATCCAAATAAATGGAGGGTATATGCCGAAGTAACCGGAAGTTCTCATTCCATTTCCATTTTATCTTATGTCTGAGCTTTCTAGATACGGTATATTTCATGTAAATCGTTGTTCTTCGAAGCAATTACTACTTTCAACTAGAGTTGAATAGTGCTGTGTGAATGCTCTTCCAAACTTCTTCCAGACTCTGCAGCCATGAACCGATGGCAACTTTTGTGAGCTTCAACGTAGTTGATTTATCAGAGAAATAGCCCAACGCTACTTTCCATTACATTGAATAAGTTTACTGTTCCCGGTACAGATGTGTATTATACGGTCCTCGTGTCATTTTTTAAACACTTTCAAAATTCGAACACAACACCCAAATTATAGTGAAGGGTTGAAAATAGTTTATGTATGCAAAACATGTTCTTACTGGCTGCTTTTCTCGGTCCTGTTATTTAAAAGATGGGACAATAATCATACTAACTGATAAAAAACTGATAAAAAGAATTCCTTCCTTTTACTTCTCATCTGGTATTTCAATCTAAGCAAAAGTTTCATATGATTTAATGAGCTGTATTGTTATAGAATACTCGTTCGCATACAGCGTAGATATTCATGTTAAATCCATATCAGCGATATTTTGTTTAAACACAAAACCTTCTTAACATTGGTTCAGTGCCTGTCTGGCGGTCTGTTTACCTTTTTTTCCGGAGGTGGAAATTTTCCAAAGACACTGGTACACATGTTCCAGCGTATGGGATTTTTCCCACTAAAACCACCCCCTTGCTCCTGTCCTCTTTCCCGCGGAACCACCATGAATTATTTTGTCGCGGGGTGGACATGGCTCTAGCCTCTCCCTTCGCCCATCGATTGCATTCGTAACCGCGGCTTTCTCGCCTCTCCTGCCTCTCTTAATCTGCGCTGAATCCGCCCTGTCATGTCTTTAACGGTATTCCAGCTATCCTAGCATGCAAACATTTTTCCAATTTTATTTTCCAGGGCGAGTGTTCCTCCCAATGTCTCCTCTAGACTTTTCCTTTACAGTACAGTTGGGTGCGCTGTTCAGTTTGAACCTATAGACGTATTTACGGTAACCGCCATGTCATATCATAGTTTACCTCAATATGCATTCTCTGCGTCCACACCTGAATGCTAGGAATCGATCTATGGGTTCATCGACCCCACCATTGTTGCCACCTGCTTAAGGATTCCTCCCTTTCGACATTTTGCATTCGCCGATCAGCGGAAGAATCGGGTCCATCATAGACACGTGCCATCTCATCGGCCAAAATGTCGAGCGGCATCATTCCGGGTACTGCATAGGCCGCTTCGTCCGAGATGGTTCTATAACCACAGCACACTTTTAGGGCGGTCTTTCTATACACTTCGCTCATTGCATGCGGTATGCAATACAGTTGACCAAATTGGCGCTGCGTAAAACAGTATAGAGCTCATCACTCTAACTGTAAGCTGGCATTACCCTTGCCAGAGCCATGCTAACATTGGACGCCTTGGTGCAAACATTGATATGCTTCCCCATTCTGATACGGACTTTTGTTTTATTCCGCCGCTTCGTGATAAGCACCGCCTCTGTTTTATCCTCCGCGGGTGCAAGATCTGTGTCTTTCAGCCCCTTCTTTATAGTAGTGATTGCTTCGGATGAATACAATTCCACACCCACCAGATCTTTTGCAGCAACAATCGCCGCTATGTCATCGGCGTAACTTACTATTGTGGCCTCGCTAGCAACTGGAACATGGAGGACATCATTATACATGATGTTCCACAATTGCGGTCCCAGCACAGAGCCCTGTGGAAGACTCGCGGAGACAATGTATTCTTAGGTTCCATTATTTGTGCCGTCCAAGAGCCTTCTATCTGTTAAGTAGCTGTCGACTAGCGCAATTAAGTAACTGGGTACACCAATCGCTGCCAATGACTTCTTTATCAAGTTCCCACTGGCAGAGTTGAACGCATTTTGCACGTCAAGAGTAATCACAGCACAATACTTGGTAGTGCCACCCCTTCCGTGCATCACATTTTCAGCTAAACCAGTGACCAGTTCGATGGCGTCGACCGTTAATCTGGCCGTACGGAAGCCGAATTGTGGGTCTGATAAGCCTCCCAGACTTTCTACAGCCGGGAGCAATCTATTCTAGATTATTCTTTCCAACATTTTCTCCATAGTGTCCAAGCCGTCTGTCTGCCATATCCCACTGACTTAGAAACGGCTAAATCGATTGCTACGAAATTTGGGGAGAACATCTGGTCTGGGTGTCCCTTTACATGGAGATAGTGGCAGCATTTTGTGTTGAATGATAAGGGCTTCCCCGTACATACGAAAGGATAGGGGTAAATTTTCTTTTCCCAGAACATGGTCATGTGGGGTAACAAATGAAAGAGCTCAATTAGTACTTTTCGAAACTGGCCCTTTTTGTGATGTTGGGTGAAACATAGGGGAGATAGGGCACAACATGTGTGCCCCAAAAAGTGAAACAGGTCTCGTTCTCAGAACCTACCCAGCCAAAAAATCAAAAGAAAATCACAGCGATGTAACTACATGAAATCTAGGCCTCAATGTACAACCCATTCCGAAATCTGTACACTTAAGCTAATAATAGCATATTATCATGTTTTGGAAATTTAGCGGAAAGCCCCCCTTAATTTCATCACAGGAGTACAAAACTTCACCTCAGCATAGACGATAATAATAATAGACGATAATAATCCTGCTTTTGTGCACGGAGTAAAGTGGAAATGCGTGAAGATGCGTTACGTCTATTTAGATTGTCACATATATATGCATGCATCGTCATGCGGTAATAGACTATGTTTATTTCTTTAGGTTGAACACAGTATTTATGCCGTTGATTTGTATGTTCATATGTGTATCTTGGAGTTTGCAATATATGACGGAATATTTGGTGTTCTTAGCTATGTACGAATGGAAAATCGTGCATAGCTAGTTTCTCACATAAAATGAATACAAAACCTTTATGCCCGAAGCGCCCGGCTTCCGGTATCCCGACTTGTTCTTGTATGGGTCAGGGCCGAGCTCTCTTAAAATATCGATGTTCTTATCCCTAGGGCGCATCTGGAGTCACTGAAATACTAAGGTTTCAAGAATGTCATGGTGGTACACCTTCTGCTCGATGTGGAGATTCCAAAGAAACGACGGAAGTCTGCTCGCTGGCGTAAGTTTTGTCCTAGATTATGACCAACCACAGATAGTTTCGGTGGACTAGATTTCGTCGATTTTATCCCTGTTCCAAGATGAAAAGAGTTTGGTCGGTGAACACGGTCTCTGTTCAAAGATGTGTCTTGGCAAAATAATATATTTTCCGAGCGGTATGCCTTGTTTTCAGGTCTAAAATATTTGTTTTAATGTGTATGGCTTGCAGTGTGGATAATCCACAATTTTTTTTCTACATAAAAAATAACGCACATTTTTCCGATTCTCCAAGAAGCTGCTCAAGCAGAGAAGCGCAAACTCCCTGTAATGCTAAATAAATACATAAATAGCATGGCGAAAATCAGGACTTTTTCTCGACCTATAATCCGAAAATTATTTTTTCCTACCTATGCATGTGTTGCATTAGTGCTACCACAAATAGCATTAGTTTATTCGCTCTTTTCTTTTCGAGATATCCGGGAAAAATTTTGTTTTTCAATATATATATAAATCGCAAAATACGGTTCAGTACACCAATTTAATATTACACGAAGTTCCGTGAAATTTGGGAATTCAGAGTAATTAAGACAGTAAATTTAATATAGACAGTGGGTGAGCTTTTTTCTCATTCAGCGGTTTTTCAAGACAACGCTCTTTGTATCACGTTTTGAATTGAATGATTTTCAATGTACGTTGCTATTTCACCATATACATATAGTACTTTGTACGTATTATATATTTAAAGCCCTTCAAGCTATTCGACTTCGTATCCATGCTGACTACATTACTAGGGAACACTCCACGTAACTGTCTTCAGGGTAATTGGTAACACTCCCCATCACTCATTGCAGACATAGCCAGCTTAGCAAAAATTATACTTTGGACGCCACCCCTCTTCACTTTTCTCCCAACGAAATGAACGGGGAGGGACAAAAGAAGCGTAAAACAGTCTATTTCTTGACCACTTCAACATTTTCAGGGTAGAACCGCAGCAGCCACGAATCCAAGCTATTTCCTTTTTCGTTTTTAAGATGCTCCTACTTAGCCATTTACATATTTCTGCCGTTTGAAATGATAACGAGGGAGCTTCCCTTGAGCAATGATGGGTGGCAGAGCCAAGGCCCAAGCAGTCTAATTTAATTTTCAAATCTTTCTTGTAAGAAATCGAGCTGGAAGTAAAAGAAAATTTTCATGTAAATTATTTCGTTGGAGCTATGTCTGTTCTACAATATTAATTTATTAGGCTAATCGCTACCATACCCTGCAAGACTAAAGCGTAGAATCATCCTTGCAAGGGAGAAGCGCTAGTTGAAAAACACTTGTCTTACTGGAAATGATTTCTGTTTATAGCTATGTAGACAAATCATGGAAAAGTGATTTTCAACAACGATTTATTCACGAAGAAACATTACAAGATATACTTGTAACTTCTTCTGGTACTAACTTTTCATTGAATTTCAAGTAAGTCGATTAAATAACGAGATATTAAAAAGCTATAAGAATGATTTAAGAACGGAAATTTGGAGCCGATTCATCAAATGATGGGAGGTAGCTCTACTCGTAATTATAAACATAACCAGCAAATATTGTGTTTCACAACTTGCGGGGAAGGTGCTGCATTTTTGGAAGAAGTGGGAGCATTTCGTTATTATAAACAAGCTCCTCCGCTTCTCATAAAGCGAAAATGTATTCATAGCACGTCTTGGATGCAAAACGTGGAACGAACACATCTGCGGTTGTAAAATCTCCTGTGCGATAGCAATAATTTTTTACATATCCTTTGCACTGCGTTATTATGAGACATAGACTTTTATTGCGAATTCTCTGCTCTGGAAGCGCTGAAAGTTATGGTTATCAATTCAATAAACTAATTTATGATATGATTGAATTTTTAGGCCGTCCAGTAAAGGTGATTGTATTTTATATTGTATGAGCGTAGGCGGAGAACCAGAAGCAGCAATTACGAGCAATAATTATAAAAAGTGAGGTGATATTCTGCTGGTGCGGGCTTATTATATGGTAACAAACTGAGCAGGCCTATATTTTTCCTCAGAATGTAGCCCCATGGCATTAAATGAAAGGGCCAATCAGTACGTCTACATTGGCTGGTACTCAGTACTATAAAGATGCCCTTTGAAAGGGTCAACGTCTAAGCAACGAGAAATATAGGACAAAAAGTATGTTTCATTCCGTTAAAATTACTTTTAAATTACTGATTTTTTGGATCATTCATTTTGTAGCTACTATACTATTTCGGTAACTGGAAGCCATATGAACATAGACTCCTCATCTGGCCTTCTACTTCATCTACTCCCAACTGCCTTTGACTCCTTGTGATGACAGAGCGTCCATTCGAAGGTAGAAAGTGCCAAGCATAACCCTATATTAACTATATACAGGGTGTCAAATAGGAACATTTGATTGACAACTCAAGACTTTCAATGATAATCCTGTTTTAAACTGAACTATAGCATTTTTTTGACTTGAAAAGTTTGCCCATTTAATTAGGTTTTCTAAATTGTGCAGTACCTGCCAGGTATTCATTTACGAAAGAATGGCACCACACGGCACTCATTTTACTAAACAAAGAAGCCATTGTTCTAATAAACAATTTGGTAGTAATGACTTATAGTGAAGGGTAATTATAATTATGAAATTATGAAATCATTTTAAAAAATAAAAAAAATTGAATCATGTCTTAAATACAGTTTTTATTTAACTTAACAAAAATTAAACAATATGTTCGAATTGCGTACCACTAACGCAAATGCAAGGACTGCATCTTCTTAAAAACGCATTTCTGACAACATTCAGCTCTTGAGCCGCGTTAGTTATTCGCTGACTTGATTCATGAATATTATTTATTAGTTTTGTATAAACCTTTTCTTTTTTGCAACAACAGTAAAAAATCCAGGGGATTCAAGTCTGGAGGCCACAAAAGTGGACCAAGTCGGCTAATCCATATAGAGACGGATGGCGGACTTCGCAAGCATCATGGATCGAGCAGCAATCAAAAAAACAATTTCTAAAAAATTTGAAAGATCATTTTGTAAAAAAAATAAGTAAAATTTCCAGTTCAGCTTACAGATTACCAATTACAGGTCCGTGCAAGATTCCGGTCCACATGTTAACTTTGAATCGGTATTTGAACTTTCTTCTCGAATGGAGTAGGGATTTTTCAATGCTTAATTATGCAAATTGTGCATATTCATAAACCCATCCTTTATAAATGTACTTTCATCCGTCCACAGTACTTTGCCCAAAATTAACTAATGATACTTATCTTTCATCATTTGCGCCCATTTATTTTGGTTTTTTTTTTTCATTTCTTTGGACTTTATCTGATTCCCGATTAATCTAACGTGAACATTTTTCATGTAAAATTGTGTTTTCCACTTTTCAAAATCACAGGATTGCGATAAATGATCAGAAAATGCTTCCCACAATTCCATTTTTCCCGATCAACTTATCCAGTTAGGCCCAATGGGATGACAGTAACAGTAATTATTAGTTTCTAAAGAAAACAGGAGGAAACCTTTCAGCAGTCAATAGAATACTTGAAACAAGTGTATAAATTTGTTGCGATAGACTTACAAGGAGACATGTCCCCAAATTCATATTTCGATTTCTAGACTAAATCCCAAACACCGAATTCCGCTTGAAAGCAGAAGCGACCAAATTTTTACTAGCCAATTCGTTGTGCATTGCACCCTCGATTTGGACTTTCACGTTCCTTGCCGATAGATACGAACTAATTGCTCGTCAATCAGTCTTTCACTTCAACGTCGCTCTTACATAAACAGGTTCTTAATTAAACAAATCGAAATATCGGGAGCTGGACGGTTCAGGTATAAAGGTTTTGTATTCATCTTGTAGCTAAAAACTCAAAATATTTTTTACTATATGTGTTTCCAAACACAAACTCGTTCATATCAGTTTACTTTATACACCTATGATGATGATGTCATACACGTCTATAACTTTGTTAATAATAGTTAGATTTCCATCAAACTTTGCAAAATTGTGTATTTTATTATTATTTATAATGGTGCCATGTACTTCTAGGGTGAACTGAATGGCTGTTTCTGGATAGATTTCAAAAGTGTGGTAATATGCTATTATTACCTTTAGTTGAACAGACGTCAGAATATGATGTACTTTGATCATTAGTAATTACATTTATGCAGTCGCTCAAAAAATACGAATCAAATCATAAAGAACGCATTGCCTAAAGGACGAAATGCTCCGAGAAAAAATACAAAGGCCTGATGTATTTAAGCGAGGCATCCGAGTTCGGGTCTTTCAAAGAAGGCATAATTACGAGCGTCCTCAAAAAATGGAGTAGATCACCTGATTTTATGTCTGACTTCAAACTTCTTTGGTCCTTCGTTTCCATTTAAAGGCGAGCCATATATCAAAAAAATGTTCATCATCATTTATTGATTTGATATTAGGTTCCAGTGATGATTCTCAGCATGAAGATCCAGTTTGGTCGATCTCTGTCTTTCAAGTTTTATTGTATTGATTTGAAAGTGAATGTCGTACTCCAAATATGAAGCGACCACGTGCTTCTTCCGTTCCTTCGATAAGGCTTTAATATTTCATTATTTAGCAGACTTACTACATATATATAAACAACGAGATTTCAGTGAAATCATTTGCCGAGAAATATAACTGTGTAAATTACGGTAAACGTCAATAAATAAATACGCATCGAATATTAAGGCTTCATGTGGGGCATTCATATTACCGTCGTATAAACTCGTACGTTCTTCAATATTAGCGTCTGAAGGATTCACTAATTCGTACATTAGAAGGCTTGTTTTCGTGGATGTTTTTTAGGGGCAAGAATTAATTGGAATTCAGTTAACTTTGGGCTTTATATTAGTCATATTTTAGTGAATGCCTTTTTAAATTCTTTTAATAATTTAAGCCAAAAATAACAAAGTTAGATGGCATTAATCCGCTGAGGTCGTAACTAGAGTTCTCCAACTGCGGGACGTTTTAATTTAACATTATTAACTTATTCCTTAAGCAACATGAATAGTGATAAAAATAACAAAAATTAAAAATTTGCAGCTCTTGAAAAACATATTTCAATTTTCACCATTTTTACCTTCATTTTATAAAAAAGATCCCTTTCCAAATGTTGCTTAAAATTGTCCATAATTTTGTAAAGAATCATAAATCATACATAATGATCGGTTCATTGCTAAAATTGCACAAATGTGAGCGAAACTTGCACAAATGCGAAAGAATTCATTTTGCAAAAATTGGGTTGGAAAGTCCCCTTTCGGATATGGAGACATTTCTTAATATTAATTGTGGATAAGATAGGTAAGGACATAAAGCAACTACATCCTGGGCATTCTTAGGCTCAATTTCGATAATTCCTCGATTCTACGCTCAGAAAATCCAAAGGAACACGAATTTCACCTTGAAATTGTTAGAGCGTATTCTGAGACAGCATTAATGAATAAAAGAAGTCGATTCTAAAAACCTGCTACTGTGGTTTCTCACTTAATTAAAGACAATTCAAAAATAATCCTACTAGTGTAATGCCACTGTGAACCTATAAATATTTTAATAAAAATATTTGTTTATCTTTTGTTGTAATTATCATATGTGTTTTTGTACTGACAATCAGAACGACGGTGGGTAATTGTCGTTATGGTTGTCAAATTATCAGTTCTGAGGGGAGAGTAAGATTTGTCAAAATAATAGAAGATTGAAATGTAATAATAAAATAATAAGGGAGGAAACAAGACAAAAAAATTTACCAAGCAGAAGACAAAGACAATAAGTTTTGAACACCGATGGAGTCTATTATCACAATAACCCACCACGGTAACTAAGTAGAGCTTGTCCCCAGTTAAGCAATAATTTCTTCAATTGGAATTGTCTTCATCCTTAGTGTAGTATGCGTGTACTAGCGGCCAACAGTAAATTTTGTTAGTAAATAATAAATTTCGCTATAAGAATGTTTATATCGGTTCCCAAAATGTATATATATATCCCCAGTAGGAAGGCTAGTATTTACCAGATCGATTCTGTAAGAACTGTCAGGGAAGGTGGGGGGTCAGGGGTTATTCATTACAGAATAGATTGCTTTTCTATATGCATATTCTAGGCTGGTAAGTGCCTACTTTCTGCTTGACTGGAAAGAATTTACTTCATGATGGAAACGTTATCGCTGAAAACAGTGTCTACAAATTGAATGCGTACGGTATTTGAAGACACGCATATATGTCGCTATAATTCCCCGAAACCATTTTCTTTTTGCTCCTTTTCAGGTAAGACATGGAGGACTACAACTTAACTTAAGAAATGAAGAAACATGCGGTTATCGTCGCTATATGTGCAAATCACACCGATTTTGAAATCTCTAATTTTCTTAAGTGCACCCGTTCATTCGTTTATAACGTTCGCCGTGAATTGGAAGCATCAGACAGCGATACAGAATCTGTTGCAAAACGCAAAAAACACGTGCGACGTTCTGACACTGTCCGATCTGCAGAATTTATTCAAAAAGTGCAAATGATCACTGACGAGGGCCCCTCAAAATTAATGAGGGCGCTTGCGGGAGAGCTCAATGCTTCTGACCGTCTTTTCCGTCGACTTGTCCAAGAAGATCTCCGGTATAAATCCTACGTTTTGTGCAGATGACAGTTTATGTCGAAGCAAACGCGGGGACAACGAGTTATCCGATCAAAACGACTTCTAAACAAAATTTGACATTCTGAAGCGCCTGAAATGTTATGATTTTTTTTTCTGATAAAAAAAATTTTGATCAAGACCAAAAAGCCAACCTCAGAAATGACAGAGAGCCATCTGTTGCGATCCTACAGAGGTTCCTGTTGTCATGCACACGAAGTTTCCAGATGCTGTTATGGTTTTAGGTGTTGTGAACAACAAAGGACATGTCATGCAAACTCACTTCTTCACTCAAGGACTTCGAGCGAATTCTGCTGCATACATCGAGGTTCTAGAGACAGTAGTGAAACCCTGGATTAGTAGTGTCCTCGGTGACAGCCCACACATCTCCTTCACACAAAGCGATGGCGACACAAGATCGGATGGCTGAAAATTTCCATGACTACAGAACATCGAACTTATGACCGCCTAGCTTCCCGCACCTTAATCCTCTGAATTATTACGTATGGGGCGTAGTTGAGCGTGAAACCAATAAACATCCTCATAACACTATTTCTTCTCTGAAGGCAGCAATTAATACCGTTATGATCAATATGAACAAGGAGCATTTTATTCGGACATGCAATCGTTTCCGGACCCGGATCTATCGTCCTAATGCAGGGCTCCTACAATTTTTTTTGAAAATAACACTCTAGTATAAAAAATTACTTATTTTTATAACTAATATTACTAAGTAGTGCGTACAACAAACGGCTTTATGTAACAAATGTTGTCCGGTTGAGAAACCTTAAGTACTGCGAACTTGATTGATAGCTTAGCACTTTTCCACGGATATCCTTCTTGAAGCTAGTTCTTTGTGACTTGCTTATAACTTGTTCATCACAATATTTTTTGTGAAGCTGCTGCAATATTTTTGATGGTTTGCTAGTACATTTTTACGTCTACGTCTTCAAAACTCCTAGGTTTCCACGCAAATTCTTTCGAGATAAAAGCTGCAAGTGAAAGGTGCCTTAAATATAATCGCGTCTTTTCATCTCTATTTAATTTATTAATTGTTTTTACATGCAAGAAGAATTTTTTGAGTAACTCTCAAATCTGTAAGGTTCATTACATCTAGTGAGAATTGGGATATCACACCAATCTGCGCCTTTTCTAACAAATTCTTTTTATCATGAAAATATGGTTTATGATGATCCAAATATATCCTCCGTGTTGTCTACATTTACTACAGCCATGGGAAGAGTTATGTTCAACGGTGCCTGTAAGAAAAGCTCGCGCACGAGCATCACAAATGAAATATCTAATATTGAAAGCAATAACTTTGCCCTCAATGATCATCCCATTTTCCACTAGGTTTTTCATCTCAGCAATGAAATCATGTAAATAATTATTTACATCAGCAAGCTTTTTGTCTCCCAAATACGCGCCGATTAGAAATATTTCTACATTTTCTATGTTAACAACTTTACTTAATGTAGGCCACAACGATTTCGCGGAACTTTTAAAAAGCGTCAAGTCTAATATCAATAAGAACTGTTCGATAATTTCTTAAGTGAGATTTTTTTTAGTTGTTTTTCTGTTGCAAGGTGATACTATTCACCGGATTAACAGTTCTCATTATTATATTCTTTGAATTCACTTTTAACAGGCTTTTTTAAGAAAGAGGTGCATCTAAACCTTCTAAATGAAGCGCTTTCAAAAGCTTTTCGTAACATTTTCTTGTTGGTCAGGATTTTCGGCTACTTTCTCACTTAAATTCTTTTCATGATTTACGCAATCTGTTGCAAAATTGGCAATTTGTTCCTATGTGCGGTTATCCTTAATTGTTTGGTTGCGATTAACATGAACTTCCCTTTCTCTATCGCTTTCATCAGCAAAGGGTAACAAAATTTCTCGTTCACTATTTAAACTTCGATTTAGTCGCTCCCATATCATTTCTTTTTCTTTTATTTTAAACGACATAAAAGTTTCGAAGTTATGAAAAATGTAATCCCTAAGAGCACAGGGACTCTTCTGGAATTTGTTGCTGCTATATGAAATAGAAACCTTCCATTTTAAGGTTTTGTGTAAAACAGATCGGTTTACTATCTGTTCGTCCGTTCTTCTGTCAGCCTGTTCATCTCTCACATCCATTTTCTCTGAAACGGGTACCCTATTGGGGCCTGTGAATCACATGAGTAACATAATTTCGCGTTGAGTTTAAGAGAGGCAGGGGGTTCTTATACATGTAAAAGGCGGGTGTAAAGTCTTTCTATATCGAGTATAGTCATATTGCGTATGGAGTCGAAGGTCTCAATTAGTACTTTTCGAAAGTGATATTAGTTTTGACACTGATTGCAAAGAGGAAGAGTCCGGGGGTCCGAAAGGAGTCAATTACTTCAAAGACCCGTTCTCAGAAGCTACCAAACCGTATTCATTGAAAGTATTTTTTTTCGAAATTGATTGAAACCCCCCTAAATTTTATATTACAAACATCAAGTTTTACAGTAATAAAGGCTATATTGTAGAGTACTATGATGCCATGTTTAATGGAAATGCCGCTATTACTAGAGTCAGAATAGGTCAAATTTTTCACTTTTGTGGAATTCCATTGAATTCTAAGATTTGAATATCAGCGTCATGCAAAGTGAATGGTCTAACAAACTAAATACATAAAAATGACAAGCTGGATACAAACTGGGCCAATGCCCACTCAAATATGCTTACGTAAGCAATACACAAAACCTAAACTGTTTAGCTTCCTGTTTCCCGAATAGGGTAATTGTAGTATTTGGCATCATGCTTATATTTATCAGTCTCGCCAGATGCCTGATTTTGCATATGGACAGTGTCATGTGGTTGGGTTCGGGCGATCCTACCTAATAAAAAGATTTTTTTTCAAAATTGGGTTTTTTGTTAGTTGTTTCCGTAGAATATTTTGAGTTGCTACAAACTCGACAGATTCCGGATTTTACCTAATCCTAATACTAAGTGATAATGCAATTTAAAAGACCTAAGTCGCCGAACTGGCTAGCTGGTGGGTCGTTTCTATTTATTTGACAGCTCCATGATCGTGCTTAACAATAGTTAACTTGAGTGTTCATTTTATGTATCTACAACTCAATTACGGGGTGAAATAGTATATTTGGCGATCAAGGATTGAACATTTATATACAACTGGCTGACCTGACAGAGGTTGTGCTGCCTTACAGGGCTGCTATTCTCCTATAAATCCCTGGTTGCTTTTTTCAATTCGGCGGTGTCAGCATACTTTAGACCAGGTCAATTGAAAGCTGCCAACGTATTTTGCACCATAGAATTTGTTTGCCTCTCATTATATAACACTGACATTGAAAATAGGCATAAACAAACTTAATGTCCCAAATCACGTCGTTTGAAAGCAATAATCGTGTGAGTCAAAAAAGTGAGGTGTGAGGTGTGAGTCAAAAAATCCGGTCCGTTACCGTAAGCCAATGAATGTAGTGGCTCGAGTGGCGATAGCAATTTTAATTTTTTTATTTAACTTGGCCCCTGGCGAACATTAATTCGCGGGCTTCATTTTTAAACTCGAATTGAATGCTTTGCTGTGTGGAAACACAACGTTGGATTAAATGCACCATTTTTACGTTGTTGATTTCGATCTCATCGATTCCATTTCACTTCACTTCCCGCTTCGCGTTGTTCGTCAGATTAACTTGCAGCGTTGCAAATTCCAAAAACCAAGTTGGTACGTTTAATTGATGGCTTTTGGAAAACCCAAATGCGGTGAAGTAACTGCGACTTTTAGTAACGATTGTTTATAATTTATTAAAAAAAAAAACTCACTGAACAAGTTTTTAAAGTAAAATAAGTTAGTCAGTATTTCTGCTTAATAATATTTATTCACTGATAATCAAAGACTAAATTTTACGAAAACCAACTATCTCGAAGATCAGTGCTAGATACCTCGTTGACAGCGCTCGACGACCGCGAATGCAAGCTGATTTCAAGCTTTTTGGTTCACAACGTCACTGCAGGGTGAACTGTCTTGGCATATTCAAAATGTTTTTAGTAAACTGAATTAATTGCAGAAAGCAGTTTTGAGATTCTCTGAAATGGTTTTTTAAATTTGACGGACATCATTGTGAATGACACAACGCCGACAATTTGAAAGAAATGTCAACGGACATGTCATTCAGTTTTTTCAGTAATTATAAGATAAAATGTTATTGAAATCGGTCTCCCACTAGTTAAAATACTTTCTTAAGCCGAAATACGTCAGCTTTAACCAATTTTTGAGATCTTTCGTGATTTTCTGCAAAAGCCCCGCTCAGGAATTATTACCCTCTGAAATTGCAATCGTTTCTATGATTTTCTCTCTTCTAGAACCACATAGCGCTGAAAATTCATTTAACACTTCTATTCCACTGCCAAGAGAACTGTCAGATTGGTAGTAACCACCATGATGACCCACCAGCAGGCATGAGTCGTCTCTTCGAGGCGTAGCGAACGTCGCAAACACTACACGAAGTGCGGCTACAGTCAATCACTGTCATTTACTGTGTGTCTGATTGGCTATGTGAATGTTTGGCTGTGTGTCACACGCATTTTTATCGGAAACGGTTACAGTGACTGACACCACATTTGTTGAAAAGATGGGAACTGTAAAAGCGCATACTACGAATAACACAATTCTACGTTGAATTGAAGCAGGGATCCCCATACATGCGAAAGAGGGGTGTCCTTTTTTTACCAAATATAGTCATGTAGGGTATCATATGAAATGTCTTGGTTAGTGCTTTAGCGCTTTCCGAAGTCGATATAAGCTTTGATATTTGTTGGAAAGGTGGGGAGTGAGGTGTGTGTTGGGGTCGAAAACGATAATTTCTTTCACAAACCCATTCGCAGAAACGACTCAATCGGAAAATCGGAAAACAATCAACAGGCTGCCACTATATAGTGCCTAGGCTCCGAAATACCCCCCATACCGATATCTATTCAAATAAAGTTAAAAGATGTTACTATAATTTTAAGTATTTAAAACATATTCTAAACATAACATTTCCATAAGAAAAAACAAGTATCTTTCCACTTAAAAAGGCGAAAATGGTTTTAACAGTGGGCGCGTTTTCGGCCCTCTGCAGCTACTCTCGCAGCCATACCAATAGCAACTATTGTGTATCCCTTGTTTCTAAAATACGGATCTCTTCTATTCATTGGTTTTCTTAAAGAAGATTCACTTTTATATGATATAACACAGAAGTTACAGATTAGTCAATTGTGAGTGATAAAACTCGATTCCAAAGATATTTAACAAATAAACTATCAGAAGTTTTAAACACATTTTTCTCAATATGACGCTTTTTCAACTAGCCGCTGATTAATCTCGGGATCTACTTAGCTAATTTTAATATCTTAGTGCGTTCTGTTTGTTAACATGTTTTTCAATTAGACCAAAAAATCGAAAGAAAAAAGGTAAATTTTTGTTTGAAGGTCCACTACTTTTTTTTTCTTTACTAAATTTTTACAAAAGTGGTGAATTGTCAGGTGAGGGACCTTTCACTTTAAAACTCGTTGTTTTCTGTTGTAAACTATTCGCGATGAGGTACTTTTCCAGGTGTCAACTTTAACCCACTCTTTAAAATAGCCAAACAATGCGAATTACAAAAAAACTAAAAACATAAGTACTTTCAAGACATAGATTAAATTGCATGTTGCAGCTGAAAAATAAATTCATAAAAATCGTTTTTCTTTCTTTCTGATAATGACTAATACCTTAAGAGGAACAGGCAGTCCTTCACGTTCGTTCCAGATTTTGGCTGTAGTCACAGTTAATCTTACTCAAAGATTTCACAATACAGATCCACGGTATTGAAAAATCTAAAAGGTTAACTTACTTTCTTGTGGTTGCAGTATCTGGTTTTTTTTTGGATGAAGAGTGGTAATTAAAGTTTTTTTTGTTTCAGATTATCTCGCTCGGGCCAAACTTTGTTCCGAACTTTGGGCGGGTTTACGTTGGATATAATCCTTACAATTGTTGTGTTTTAGGAATTATAAAAGGGAGCCTATAATACCTGCGCACCGCTTCGGTTACGCTGCTCCCAAGGCAGAGGTGAGGCAACGTCTGATGAGTTGACTCTACACTGGCACGAAACCATAGGCGTCTTCGTTCCTCATTTCATTAGTTGTTAAAGTGTTAAAAAATAGATGAAACAGTAATGATATTTTCTATTAACCATATCAATTGTTTGACTGAACAAGATACGGAACAGATGTCATGACGACGTAACGGTTAAGCTGGTTAAGAATCAGCCTCTCGATCTAATTGTTTCGGAGTTTGAATCCCGGTTGTCATGGATGTTTGTGTTCCTGTCTCGGTTTTCCCGCTACTGGAAGCTTGCCAGTTACACACCATTAAGTGTGAAAATAATGGAACTGAAACACAGTCTCATTGAAAAAAAATGGAAAAATAGCAATAGGAAAAAAAACGGTGTCGATGTTCTATACTCCACAAAGAAGTGAACAGGAAATGTACATGCTTTTCATCTTGTAGGGTCCTGGACTAACTAATATTCTTCAACTGAAAGAAATAGTAAGTATCACTGGGTACTGAAAATAAATATGAGCAATTTCTAGAGAGCCAAATATTCTTACTTTCAGTGTTGTATAAAAATTTCATCCAAACAAAGATGAATTCGATTCGGCTATGTTGTTTGAGGATGAAATATATAGTGATGACAAATAAAGTCCATTTTACGCCTTCGTAATTCAATATACATATTTTTGCATGGAGACACGCGATACAACTTCAATGTAACTAGAATACATGGTTCAGAAATATTATTTGATGGGCAATTCTTTGTTGAAAGGTGAGGTTTGTTTATGTCCTACACTTTCCAGTATATTGGTCTTTCACCACAGTAAGAAAGAACAATCCAACGACAAAAAGAAGAGCAGTTTACAAGGCGAGGAATCCGAAACCCATGACACTAGGCAAACGTACATACTATTAACATGTCGGAATATTGGAAGCGTCCAGCTTCTGGTATAAAGGTTTAGCGTTCATCTTGAGAAATTTCCTATGCACCTTTTTCCATTCGTTCATACCTGAAAATTCAAAACATTCCTTCATTTATCCATTTCCGTCGTTCTTATGAGTTCACTTTATGTCACGCTGATAGCGTAGACCGCCATAAATTCACGTAAAATACAAAATTTCCGCCTCCTTTAACTGTTCTATAATTGTTAATAACACCGCGTCCCTGTAGGATGAACTTCAAGTAAATTTCTAAAATATGGTAACAGGCTATCATTAACTTTGTTTGAGCAGGTATCGGGGATGGGATATATTTTCAGGCCTAGATTTTGTATAGGTGCATAATTGCGAATTTTTGGAAATTTTCCGGTTGGATAGAATCTGAGGGCGCAAGACTGTCGTACGGAAGGTGGCGGTTGGACTCTCACTGGTGGCAGTGGGATTTGTATCGTGATTTGACGGCGGATAAAAGTCGACTCAGCTGTGAATGAGTACCTGAGTCAAATCAGGGTAATAATCTCGGGCGAGCGTAATGCTGAACACATTGCCTCCTACAGTGTACTGTTGTGTACCGTTACGGTCTTGAATGAAGTGCTCTAACACACTTCGAGGCTCTGATCCAATATTCTAAGAGCAAAACTGCAACCCTCAACCACCTACGTTTCACTCAACTTCAGAGATAATCAGTTTACGAAAGTAATAATCAAACTCTTTCATTTGGTATCCCCCGTGGCTACATTCTGTGAAAAAAAATGCACCCCCTTTTCGCATGTAGCGCCCCTCTTAAACTCAACATACATTGGCATCAGTTACTATAGGTTCACCTACCACATGTTCTCACCAAATTTCATGGCAATGGGCTCGGCCGTTTCCGAATAAATTGGGCGTGACAGATAAACAGACATTGAATTGATTCTAATACGGTTTTGTTTCACACGAAACTTTAAAAATCACAGAATTAGCTTTGTCATGGCCCTAGTGAAAAGTTATAATACTCTTGAAAAATATAATACTTGAAGACAAAGCCTATCTTCAGTTTCCATCATTGCTCATGTTACCTTTGTATACCTGTTGTTAGAAATTAAGCTAAACGCAGGCATGTACTTGCATACCATAAAGATGACTTCACGTCATCGGATACAACCTCAGATTGTTCGAAATTGAATCAAATAATTCACAGCAGAAATCAAGAACCTTGAAGTCATCTTTACATTTCACACTCTCTTACTTCCGTTAAGATTATCTCGGTTTCCCTTGTAGTACGAAGTTACCCATATGTGTTGGTAGATAGAAGTTTCTTCCATTTCCGGGATGCCATGATGTCTTGCGTACGAGTTTCTAACTTGCTGCTGCGGAGAGAGATATAAATTTCATTAACACGAAAGACAAACAATAGAACGCGTCATCACAAATTCAATTTATGAAGTGAATTAGTGCAAAATACGTGACCTGTCTGTAATAAAAGCTGGCATTGGCGGAGGAAGTTTAGACGAGGGGAAGATTGGGTCGAATTATAAAAATGGAGAAAGGAAGGTCGGTTGTAAGCAGAAAATCGAAGTTAATTGCACAAGCAGACTATCAGTCGTTGGCGTAAATTCTTTTCTTCTTGCAAATGGTTTTTCCTATTTTCTGCTGAGCAATCCATTTTAAGACTACTGGTGGGAGTTGACTTCTTGACAACAACCCTTGAGAAAACGGCAATGAGATGTCCAGTGTATTATCAATACTTGAAGAACGTATTTTGTTTATATGAGCAAAGCTGTAAGGTGAGAGGTAATTTTGGGTGAATTTTATTTATACTTTGTGTAAGAGCATAAAATTTACTTTCAGGTGCCAACGGAAGCGGTATAAATTTAAAGCTATACCGCGGCTTAGTAAATTTCCTTTCACAATATATTTTGCCAAATAAGAAATTGCTTGAGTTTCAGGATTTTCTTTATAATATTCTATTCATGAAATTTTTAAAGAAAGCTCCAAATTGCTAACCATAAATGTAAGTAGGCAGAGCGCGTCAAACCATACACCATACGAACGTGTTGTCAGTTTTCGACAATGTGCTTCAGTTCCGCTTCAGTTCTTGAGAACTTTGCACTCTTCCAAAGCTGGTTCACACCATACTACTTATGCTACTTTCCTTCCGAATTACGAACTCCGAAGGACTATCGCTCTCGTCTGAAAAGCAACGTTTTCAAGTTTAGGTGTACATCGAGACACTCAAGCACTGTTTATAGTTGGTTGTAGTGTCCACGTCTTTGCGTCAGTTGCATTCCTTCATTCGCCTTTTCGATACTTCGATAGGTACGCGCGAATCCCCATGTTTTATTTATTTTTCAGGATCCGGTGCGGAGCCACATATCGGAAAAGACACGTGACACGCACCACTCTTATCGGTCCAACGAAACGTACTTTAGTTCTTTCCAGGTCTTTCTGAGAAGCTGACACCCCCCGCCTTGTAATGAAAGATAAAAAGTGCAAGTGATCCAACGAAGATCCTGAGTGGCCGGAGACGACCCAGAGGAAGAGCTACCCCAAAAACCTAAAAACAAAACAAAAAACTTGCCGAAACTGTCCGTGAAGGTCCGCCCGGAAACACTGAAGATCCATCAAAACATCGGTTTACACGTTCTTATACACCTCTGTACTAGCCAGGCTCGGGAATTGGTGGGGGAGGGGGGGGTGCTCCGTTCCACTGTCTACAATTTAGTAAACTTCCGTACAATTAAGGTTATTGAGGTCATAAAGCATCGTATTCAACATGTAAAAATTAAATAATAATAATAAGTCACATTTTTCAAAATATCTAATTCAATAGCCGAAGCTCGAATAAAACTCGAGCATATCAAAAACGGTTAAGTTTGGAATAGGGTGTTTCATCGTGAACTCCTGTATAAGCAACATAGCACTGAACGAAGTACAAAAATAAGTGAAGATTGCGAGTTGTATGAATGTATATTTCAGGATGTCATTTGGCTGCTCAATCCCTGGGTGAATATGTTTGTCGTGTTTTGCCAACATTACACGCTCTCAATGGTTGTGATTCTACCAGCAGGTAGGGTTCTAGAAAAAACGGTTTAAAAGCTATATCCTTGGATTTTGTTCAAAAAGTTAGGAACTTAGGAAATCCACACCAAAGTGCCGAACAATTAATTGAACAGAAAAAAAATCAATTGCTGATGAACTTCAACATAAGTTAATTTTGCAAAATCTTATCTTCGACCTAAATATATTAAGAATTATTTGTATATCAGATGCTTCACATTTACACACACACATTAAGTGGTTCAGTACAAACATATTAGGTTGTTGCACATGAAATAGCCGATTTGGCAGTCAAGTGAAGTTAGTTGCGATTTTGCTGTATCAAACCACTACCGCAATGGTGTCGGATAATCAAGTATAAATACTCCTACATTTATTCAAGGAGTCATTTCAGTTTCAACCATCGTGTTGATAACAGTGAATAAAAAAGAAAAAAAACATGGAAAAGAGCCAAGAACGTACACTTTTTCTGTATGAGTTCAAACTCGGTTATAAAGAAACGGAGGCGACCAGGAACATTAACAGCGCATTTGGAACAGATATGGTAAGCGAACGAACCACACGGCGGCGGTTCGAAAAATTCCAATCAGGCGATGTAAACCTTTAAAGTGAGCCACGTGGACATCCAAGACATCCATTGACAACGACGAGCCGCATGTCGAATCCAACACACGTCACTCTGTGAGAGACATTCCAGAGAAACTGGGCGCACACTATTCGATAGTTTTCCGGCACTTCCAACAACTTGGAAAGATGAAAAAGCTCGAGAAATGGGTTCCGTAAGCCCTTACGGAGCAAAATATGGCGCTTCGAATTGACATTTGCAGTTCTTTACTCTCCCGCAACAGCGGTCCCTTTTTGCACAGAAGAGTGATATGTGATGAAAAGTGGATATTATACGACAATCGTCGCCAATCAGCACAATGACTAGATGCTGATTAGCTGCCGAAGCATATGCCGAAACCGAGTCTTCATCCGATGAAGGTAATGGTTACTGTTTGATGGTCTACAGTTGGAGTTATCAACTATTCTTTTTTGGCACCTGGAGAAACGACAAATGCACATAAATACTGTGCCCAACTCGAGGAAATGTACCAAAAATTGAATATTTAACGACCGGGATTGGTCAACAGAGATGGTGTGATACTCCTTCACGACAATGCACGACCTCATGTATCCAGAACAACGGTTCAAAAGTTGAACGAATTGCAGTATGAGACTCTGCCTCATCCACCATATTCACCGGGTCTTTCGCCAACCGAATACCACTTTTTTCAGCATTTGGATCATTTTTCGGTGGAAAAACAATTTAGGAATGAAGAGGCCATCAAAATTGCCTTCGACGAGTTTATCAACACCCAAAAATTGGACTTCTACGAAAATGACATACTTGCTATTGTATCTCGCTGGGAGAAGTGTTTTGAATCGACTGGCACCTATTTTGATTAATTAAATAAATTTTTGTACGCTTTACCATCGTTTCAAATTTTAGTACCAATTCGGCCATTTCATGTGCAATAACCTAATATATATGGATTAATGCAGACCAAACTCTACTACAACCTATTGATTTTGCCTTATTACGCTATAAAACAAATGATGACAAATTGTTCCCACGACAACTTACAAAGTAACCATTACCGGAAGTGTTTATTCATTAAATAGTATTTCACTTTGCAAATGTATTAATGTGATTGCCAAAATATTTTTATTTTGGATTAATGTATATATTTTCCTTTTGAATAATTATGTTAACATTTGATTTTTCGTATTAGTTTTTTAATCAACAATTATTGTTATCATTTTTAATTTTATTATTTATTTCCCCAATTGCCTAATTTCAAGCATCTTTAATTATAAGAAACAATCGAATATTATTTAGAAAAAAAAACTATTTAAATAGTTTCAAAGCATTTCTTCAGCCCATTTACCTGATATCCAAGGGCAATTTGTGCAACGGAGCTCCTGGCAACGTCCGAAATTATAATCTGCAAGCTTTTCTGAGTTCAAAACGATCTACAGTATGCGATCCTCACATTTTGCATAATCAATTCCCTCCAGCTCCTGGTCTAGGTTCACTTACAATAGCGAGCCGCTGCATCCGCCAGCCTGTCCACCCGCGACGGCGTTCTTAAGTCCTCGATGTCCGCTTGACGCCCCGCTAACCCGTATGCGAATTTCTTTTTGGTTTGTACACAATCGAAAATGGTTCTGGAGACGATAAACGAGAAGTGAACTTTTCCTTTGGGACAATACACAACAATCTTTCAGGTTGAACGGTATGCGATCTTAAAGGATACAACCTGGATGATTGACGAGCGGTTGAAGGACAGGCGCATCGCAATCTGTAGCGATAGTCAAGCTCCATTGAGGGCGTTGAGTAGTACTTTGACCACTTCAAAAATCGTTCAGGAATGTAGAAACCGATTGAATTCTGTTTCTAGATTCTATACGGTGGATTTACTCTGCGTACCTGGTTATTGTGGGGTAGAGGGAAATGAAATCTCGGATGAAAAGAGGCTTCAACTTTCCCCATGGCCAGACCGGAACCAGCAATTGAGGTGTCGGTAACATTGGCTGATGTTGCTATCAAAAACTGGAAACAAGCTTACCATAATGACAGGTGGCGAAGCTTTAATGCTGCTAGACAAACTAAACTCTTCCAGACAGAATCAAAAAAACATACTGCAAAGTTTATCCTGTCGAAAAGCAGGAAGACTTGCAGAAGTATTGTGGCCATTCCCACTGGCCATAATTCACTAACTGGGCATATGTTTAGAATAGGAATTATCCAAGATGATATGTGTCCATTCTCTGATGAGAAAGCGGAATCCACGGAACATTTTCTATGCGAGTGCCCCGCTAACGGACGCATCAGACGTCAGATTTTTGGTGGTGATGTGCTCCAACTGCAGCGAATAGCATCACATCCACTAGCGGAAATCCTGCGATACATGAATGAATCCGGAATATTCCATTAGACGGGGGAATCGAGTATAATGGACCACTAAGTTCTGAAGTGCTCAGAGGCTCTGCCTCTCCCTCATCTCAAACGCACACACACACAATCGAATGCTTCGTAACAATTTCCTCACCTTGTGTTGTTGATGTTCCTTCGGCCGCGACTACTACAGTTGTGCTGGCTGATGGTGTTTTCGTCGTCTAGGAACTGTCTTCCGGATTTTTTTTATCCTAGAGAATTTCCTCCCTGTTTTGGGTTCTTGTTGAATTTATCACCGCCACCGATGCTGACTAAATCAAAAATTTGAATTCAAATCGCCGCCCGCGGTACACAAGCTCTTAAAATATGGATTTTCATTTTCTACTCACTTCAACACTTGCCTCTTTTTATTTTTTTCACTAATACAAACCGCCAGCGGTACCCAGGTTATCTTGCGTCGAAAGTCAAAAATCCCCGTTCGCTGCACGGTCGTTTTCTGCTGTGCCCTTCACGCAACACTATTCCTCCTTATACCCTCAATCACGACTCACCTCAAATCACTCCATCGCTCATAAAGCTGACATTTCACCGGTCATCATTCATTTGTTCTCAAGAACCGATCCTGGTTGCCGCTAGCAACGCCTTGAACTTCTAGAGTTCATGTTGCCAGCAACATACGTAGTACGTTGACGGATGCGGTAGATCATTCCCTTCTGTCTGCGGCTAAATTTTAAGGTATTGACACACTATAGAAGGTATTATTTGCTCAAAGTGATCCCGAAAAAGATGAGTGAAATTCCGCCTCCGTTGCTGAACTACGGACACTACACTCTATTGTTCTCCGCCACGTGTTTCTAAGGAAAGCTATTCAGTGGGCACTCTGGAATAGGGTCATGGTAGACCCAACAGTGGAATTATCGTCCTTCCTTAAGATGTCACTTACCCACTGCTACTTCCGTTTTCTAATCGGCGTATCCGCCGTCACCTGGTCTGAGCGCCACCGTTCATTCGAGAATACCCTCATGAGACCGCGCTGACAGGTGATAGCGAGGCCTCGGAGTTTTCAAGCAACAGTGTCACTTGCATGTGTTGCTCCCATATAAAACCACAAGGAGGATTTAGCCCAGAACAATCTTAACTTGACGTTCGTGTTGAGATTGTTACATTACCATAAATAACGCTGTTGATGTATCGGATAACATTAAGTTTGGCGCCGAAATAGTGCTACCAAAATATGTAAATTGATAAACGCATTCAATGCTCTACTCGTTAGTGCAGATAGTAAGAGTGCGAAAACTGACTGAGGACCTTTATTTTGCTTCTCCAAATTACGATGCACTTGGCCAAGGTCCAAAGATTGTTAAACTAAATTAAATAATTTTTTCAACTTGTCAGTTGAAGCTAGCTAACAACTACTAACCAGCAGTAGATTCGTATACGTTCATATTGTACATGCTATTCCTTTGCTTCATGGGTGCAAAATCAATGCGTTCGCGGTGGTACTTATAACATACTATCCTTTTTCCGTCGATTATCTGAGAAGTTTTTCTATGATAAACTCACTATAAAGCACAATTCAAATTACTCTTGTTAGGCTTTGTCCAAAAATTGCCTTGGAAGTAATAGCATTAACTATTAGTGAAAGGTTTCTAACTTTTAAAATTCGCGTTTAAAAGTGGATTTTGAGAGAAAGCAGATGCAATTTAAAATTTCCCAATATAGTTCTTTTACGATGTAGTAGAGAGTAGAATGGCTTTTAGGTGAGAAGAGAGTGATGTTGACATCTTGAGGGAAATTCCCACACATTTTCCTACATTTCACGATACCTTACAAGTTGCTTGCGCTTTCCACATTCTTTTCGAAACCTATTGTAAACCATGGAAGCCAGCACACCATATGCTCAACGAAAATAATAAAAGACAATGGAAAATGAAATTGAAATTGAGAAATTCCATGTCTGGCATTTTAAATCCATCACCATCCCAGTGTGGCAGCAGAAATGAAAGGAGGGAAAAGAATATTGCACAAAGTTCTCAACTATTTGCCTATTAAATGTTTGACGGCTTTCTTTGGTACATAAAAAGGATGCCTGTAGTCGGCATGCTTAGAATAGGAGAAGTGGGGCCTTGTTCAAGGGAAGTCTACATTACATTGGTAAATTTTCCTATTTTGTATGTATAGAATACGTATGTAGTTATACGTGGCCTGGAATGATATTTTGATTTCTCAATTAAGCGGTGAAACCACCACAGACGGCTGAAATTAAGCAATTTTGCATTGAAGAGAAAGTAAGGTAATATTATTGTTCTGTTGGATGTAATTAATTACAAATTTATGTTCGTCTACACGAGTATAGCCCTGAGGTTCTAAAAATATTAACTTTTCTATAAGAAAGAAACCCCAATGATCGACTGAAAAAAATTACAATAATGTTAACACTAACTTATTAAAAATTCTCTTTCTAATCAAAATGTTACTTTGGTGAAAGATGTGAGAGAAACTCATTGCTAGTCTCTTCTCCAAGTTATACCAAAACTCTGAGCCATTGCCGTGGTGCGGATATTCGTCGGTTGACATGAAATGAAGTCGTTTAAATTTATTTCTCCGTAGGATATTGAATCCCGTTGAAACTTTTTTTGCCTTTTGTACCTACACAATTATTTCACCTCATTCTCAACGGACTTTTGTCCACTATATACTTAAAGTTTATCGCTACAGCGGATGTAGTTTGCATATCTGCAGCATAGACTTCCATATTAGTATGAGTTTTGAATGAGATTAATCAACGTATGCATGTTTTCAGTCAGTTTTCATTTTCAGGTTTATCTGATTCATTTTTGCAATGCTCACCCAACATACTCTATTTTGAGTTTATATAGAAGATTTTGTTTTAAAATTATCGAAATGATAACCGCAACCTGGAAAATAACGAAATGGCATGTTTCTTCTACGGACCATAGCCAGAAATAATTATCTCTTTTTTCGCTACGTTCATCGTATGCACTATTCTGTCATAATAAGATTGAAATATCGATCGTAGTAATCCCATAAAAGCATAACACTTAATTACTTTAATTTGTCCCTCAACTGATAATCGTATTATTAGTACGATTTGGCGTCTGTCCATTTGTCTGTCACACCGGATTTACTTGGAAACGGCTGAACCGATTCTCACCAAATTTAGTGAAAACACGTGGTCTGTGCGTCCCTTTATATGTAGTGAGTAGCGTCATTTTGCGTTGGGACTACGGGGGTTCGTCATTTATGTGAAAGGGTAGTGTAATTTGTATGTTTCACAAGATGTACTTATGGGAGGTACCAAATGAAAGGGCTCGACTAATACTCTTCAAGCTGATTTCGATTGATATTGGATAAACCGCAAATGGGTGTGGAAGTAAATTGTGTGCCCCAAAAAGGGAAACAGGTCTCGTACTCAGTACCTATCCAACCGAAAAATCAGAAAAAATTCGCAATTGTGTAACTGTATGGAATCTAGGCGTCAACAAACATACCGTTTCGATTTCCTCACAAATACCCAGAGGATTGCACGCAAGAAAAAAGGCAATGTTAACGAGAAAAAAGTAGAGGTCTACTGTGAAGGTGACTATTGCATAGTTACCAAAGACATTGATTTGGCAGAAAAAAATTACAACAAATTCCTACAAAGTAGCATGGGGCTAGTAATAGTAATTAAAGCGTTAGATCTGAAGTTGATCCGACTGAAACCTCTGATGCGCTCTCAGAAGAGACTTTTAACATTAATCGGTATATAATATTGAGAATTAATTCAGATTCCTATAGCCTCTATTTAAGATGAAGCTGGAACCGGAACCAAACAAACTCAGCAAAAGTGAAATCCGGTCTCAGCCTGCCTTAGTAAAAAACTCCAGACACCCCGATTTTGCACAGATGCTATAATCCTAAAAGCTGTCTGGTGTCCTGCCCTACGCCATCGCTCCATTTTGGACAGGGTCTGCCTCGTCTTCTTTTCTATCATAGATATTACCCTTTTAGAATTTCCGGCTGGATCATCCTCATCCATGTGGATTAAGTGACCAGCCCACCGCAACCTGCTGAGCCAGATTTTCTCCACAACCAGACGGTCATAGTATCGCCCATAGATTTCGTCATTATGTAGGCAACGGAATCGTCTATCCTCATGTAGGCGGCCAAAAATTCTTCGGAGGATTCTTCCTTCGAACGCAGTCAAGAATTTGCAATTTTTTTTACTAAGCACCCAGATATCCGAGGAATACATAAGGACTGCCAAAATCATTGTCTTATACAGAAAGAGTGGTGAGACGAAGAGACATTTCGAGCGGAACAGGTTTTGTAAGCTGAAATAGGCTCTGCTGGTAGCCAACAGCCGTGCGCGGATTTCATCGCCATAGCTGTAATCGGTTGTGATTTGCGACCCTAGACGAAACCCCGCTGACGTTGCCACCATTTACTTCGTCTTGCCTTCATTAATGTGGTGCCAACATCTCGCGCAGCCTGATCGATCAGGATAAAGGAAGACTGTACATCGGATTGCTCTTCCGATAATGTCAATATCGTCAGGATAGGCCAATATTAAGGTGGATTGCAGTTGATGGTATCACTCGCATTCTGCATCGTTAATTACTTTCTCTAAGGCCAGGTTAAAGAGGACCCATGATAGGAATCCTTGTCTTGTCTTAGACCGTGGTTAATGTTGAATGGTTTCGAGGGTAATGATGCTGCTTTTATCTGGCCTCACATATTGATCAGGGTCAGCCTAGTCAGCCTTATCAATTTCGACGGGATACCAAATTCTTATGGTTTTTAAGCCGCTGGATTGCACAGACTTTCTTCCATGCTTGGTGGTGGCAGCATTTCTCCGTCGCCTTCAGTTGGCGAATTTCCGACTCGCCGATATGTTGTTGACTAGTTGATCCAAATACTCAACCCGTCGCTCCAATATGCCCATTCTGTCGGAAATCAGATTTCCCTCTTTATCTCGGATGAGCATCGAGCTGTATAAGGCTTCGCCCTGCTGACTTGTTGGTAAAACTTGCTTGATGCGATTGTTCGCTGTACTTTTCGAGTTCACAGACTTGTTGGTTCTACCAGGCTTCCTTTTTCCGTCTGTGAAGTTACTTCTCCTCTTTTCACATTGTTTAATTGAAATATATGGTGTAGCGACTCTTCTCCAGGAAACCGGTTCCTGTCTATCTCATCTCTAGTAACACTATTACATCAGCCTTATATTGGGACAGGGTATCCGCTAGCTGCGCAGCAGAACTCGGTCTGTACAGGGAGCGAACGTTCCACGAGAAAATGCGCAAATTGTTATTCCGCTGTCGTTGCCGTGTTCGTCGTTGTAAATTCAATCCTGTCCGAGGTTCCCTCCTTGGCTTCGTAACTACGGTTTTTCGTGTTTTCCCTACCCAACCCCGAACCAGTTGGTACAATTTGTCCTGTTTTTCGGCGCGGGAGACTCGCCTTCATCCTTCTCCGTCTGGAGTTTTTCATTAAGAAAGAATTTCCAGCGATCACCACGTGGAGGTGAAGATAGGGTTTGGTAGGTGTTTTATGCTCCAGTGTAGGTACCAATCCAGGTTTCGCCCTGGGACCTATACTACCCTTTGACAGCCGAAGTGCTTGGCTCGTTAATTTTAATTATTTTATGTAATGACTTCAGTTATGCTTAGTACAGAACACTATATAAAGGGTATGTTCCAAAAACAACAAAACTAGCGATGTTTTGGAAGGTTTTACATTAAATTGTTCATGGATGGAGCAAAAGTGAACTGTGGAGTTACTCGATTTCTCAGATACACACAATCTATGTATCTGAAGCGTCTAGTTTTTCACGGCATTGCAGTGTGTTTTAGAGGGAGATATCAACCATACGATACATTTGCCGGTAATAGAAATGCCACCTGACTCCGAAGCGAAATATTGTTATTTTCACTAACTATGAAGACTCCATAAAAATTTTAGACTCCGCGATGATAGCCTCCAATATGTTGAGTCACTGCAGGCACAAGCAGAGTAGTCAAGTCTGTTTGTTTAAAATCTCTCTGCTTTGGGTCTGTGGACATAAGAATAAAGACGGGAATGACTCGCCCGACAAACTGGATAGAATTAACTTTATTCATAGTAGTACTTGAACGGGAGCAGTAGCAATCCCCTATGCTGATTCCAAATGGCGCAAGCGAATTGCCTGCGCTAAATGGAGAAGAAGTTGAACACTTACGACAATAACTGGACTATGGAAATTGTAAATCGGGCATATATGAATACCTACAGTCTACACCTTAAGTAGGCTGTCATTGCGGGTGACGGTGACGCCATGGCTTCGAAATGTGCAGTAAGGATGAAGAGCTTATGATTGTGTGGCAACCTTGGCATGTTTAAGTCAACATATGGTTTATTATGTGGCTGTCTAATCTTCCTACACTTTCTAGAGAGAGGGCGCCGCCGCTAATTCCTCACCATCACTGAGAGAAAAGCCGTTTCTTATCAAACCATCACACCTCTACTTCGACCATTAAATAGGGTCAATCAAGCAAGCAAGTTACCAAGCGTGATAAGTGGTTTATCAACCGAGATTCTTTTCTTTGAGATGCAAATGTTCAAATGTAAATCTGTGGGAAATGAGGAACCTGTCAGGAGTTTCCAGACGTTGAAACTTTGGTCAACTGTTAAAGTTATTCTTATAACTTATAACAAATTGGTACGCAAAGACATCTTTGTAAAAAGTGAACTTTCAGCTGCGCAGAGAGATCTCGTCCGAATTGTGAAAAGCCAGTACCAACCCACATAGAAAATTGAACATTTCTATCGTGTTAATGACAAGAACCATACTTTGTTTACCGAGTCACCAGCCGCGACAGACAGATTCAGGAATACTTTTCAGGCTTCAACGGAAGAATTTGCTCCCTCACCACTTCCAACGTTTGAAACAATCCCTCCTATCAGTGACATATATATTGAGGAGTCAATCAAATGAAATAAATCCGGAAAAAACAACAGGACCTCATGACATCTTGGCTAAGCTCTAGCAAGCGAAGAGCTGGATCAAAACACTCTGGCTGTGAGTTCTTCTATTACTTTATTGAGAAAGGTAGGGTGTCATTCGGTGGAAAATGATCTGAGGCTCAAAATAATGTATGAATTTTTGATATAAAAATCAGTACAAACAAAAGCTGGCTTTCTCATATAATTGAAAGTAAGTCAAATCCTGTATCTAACCCCTTGCAATAAATTCTGAAAATTTGGTGGATATAGAGTGCGTAATTTGGAAAAAATGTGATTTACCCCCAAACTTGCGCGCCATTCTTAAGGCTGTAGCGCAAATGGCATGAACACAAACCATTGTGTAATAAGCAGGTAATCTTATTTTACCAAGAAAGTTCTATATAAAAATATTCTGAATATTCTGCAATGGTATTATTGCTTAAATTGATAAATTTCGCTATTTAATTAAATCTAAAGTTGGCGAAAAGTTATAACCTTCAACGCTCTTAAAGCCGCTCTGTATGTATTTTACCTGGTCTTAATTGGGAGTTTCGCTTTTCGTTCCACAATTGATTGAGTTTACTACAAACTCCTTAATATCTTTTTTAACTAAGAATAACTAAAACGCCAACAGCAGCATAACGAATGCCTGACCTGAGCGGAAATTCGAATCCTAGACGCATAGATTCATGTGAATTGTTGGCTCTTTCTTCACCCTTCCCGGGATTATTCCCAATTAAAACAAAATTCGCTATTAGAACCATTTTGTCTGGCTTTCTGGTTCCCGAAGCTAACTTACTTAAAGGATAATTCATGTTCATTGGTGTAAATTCCAATTAAGTCTACTTTCCACAGGATTTAATTCATTCCAATTTCATCTTGTAAAATGTACAAAGCAAAACTAATTGAGTTGTCAAAAATTGTTTTGCTGTGTAAAATTTGATTGTAGTTTGAAATTCTCATCCTTTCTGCAAAGTGAATTAAAGTGGAAAGAGGGAATGGGTTCACATATGGGTACTTCTGAACGCACGACAATGATGTTGAATTACACAGTGCCCCATATGGCATTGATAAGGCTATGCGATTTCCATATATGCACGTACTAACTCCTACGGGGGAAAAAGAATTCTTTACTATCCTCTACCCATTGGCGGAGGAGCATGAGATTACCATATTGTATTACATTATGCTAAAAGGAAAGGAATGTACAATTCTCTCCACACTTTTTAATATATTCACTGTTTCAAGTTTCATTAGAAAGAGCGGAAGATCAACATGACATTATTTAAATTTGACCTAGACTTCAAGAAGCAAGAAAGATCCTTGAAATTGCATATTTAAATTAATAAAGCTAAGAAGGAGGACAAAATCGCTTCCGTTGTCTGAAAAGAGAAGACATAAGGGGGACTTTCTCTCGAGAAAATGACTTAGACTGGAGGAAGACATACTCACTCCCATGAATAGTACCGACATAGTTTTTGGGTAAAATTATATTAGATAATGCTTGAAATTTTTGTTTAATAAGGTTAGTAGGTACTATATATGCAGGTTGAGGAAAAAAGCTTCCGGAGTTTAAAAAGCAATCAACAGCATAATAGTAAGGCATATAAATTGGTAGCAGTTTTCTTAACTTTCCGACGCAACTTCCCCTCAACTGATTATGATATCACATGCCGAGTGTTAGCTTATAGAAAGAGGTTCTGCCGATGACATATCCAGTTCATAGCTCTCGCCTTCTCCAGGAGGTATACACTTTAAACTAAATTAACCTATCTTAAACTTTGATATAAACATCGAAAGGTTCTGTGGCAATGAAAGAAATTCGCAGTATTTTTTCCGCTCTCGTGGTTGTACTTTCTTAGGAAAGCATCTTGGAAAGATTCAATTGGCTGCCCAACACACCAATGATTACGAGTTGTCTGTTACAAGTTGACACCACCAAGTCATAAAAAAAGGACCGAATCGAAATGATGGAGAATAAATCGAAACAACAAGGATTTCTCTCAATTTCTTCCAGGATAAATCTGTTTGAAACTTCACTTCGCACACTACGATGATGGAGTGGACAGTTTTGGCCACGTATTATCAATAAGCAGCATAATGCCTTGTCAACTGAACATCACTGGTTCCTTATCTTAGAGTTCTATGTTTAAATAGTACAATCGACCTCGTAGACCTTGCCATATTTATTGGCCGTGGACTGCCCCATCATATATCCCATATTCTCCAACTGAACGCAACTTTTAGGGGCATAAATTCCTAGTTGACAATATGCTCTTTTCCCTACATGTGATTGAAGGTAATCCACTTCATCCCCAGTCATCAACCTGTCTGAGAAGGATCAGGTTTTAGTTCGTGCTAGTAGAGATATTCTTATGATAACATTTCATTCAAATTTTTGTACCCATATTCTGCGTGTTTTATCTCGACATGCACCCCTCGAAACACTTTCAATAAATTTCAACAGCCTTTTGTTGCATTTCGTCTAGTAGCCTTGCTTAAACTAGTGTTTCAATTTATTTGCAAGGTGAACATTTATAAATTATCGTTATATTTTGTAGGGACGGCTAGGTGATGAATGTAATATCACAAAAAACCATCAGCATCACATTACCCTCACCGAGCACGATCCAAACATAACTAAATTATACAACATCACCAAACATTACAACATCATCTGATATTACTGCCTTACCTAACATAACCGCATTGCCGAACATTACCACGTTAAAAAGACGTCCCCCAGCATAAGCGTTCTTCGCGGTACAAGTCGCAGTTTTCGATGCCGACGCCGAGTATTGGGATGTGGCCAAGCGGTCAAGGTGTTTATCGAGTGTCTATGTAGATTATCGGATGCAAATCCGTTCTCTCGGCTAAAATCAGACTATCTTCTAAGTTGATGTTTTGCGCGCTTCTAATCATTGGATCAAAAACTATTCTTCCGGATAATTTAGTAGTCAATTGTAAATGTCATAATAATAATAAAAAAATTAAATTATCAAAGCAATTTAGATTCCTGCATTTTACTTTCTAGATTTCTTTCATTTCTTGTTTCAAAGCCAATGGACATATAAGCAAATATAATGGGTGTATTCGTGTACAGCTGTTACGCAATCCTAAGAATCCCTAATTGTCTGAATTTAAAAACATGCTATATAATCCAGTTCTCGACTAAATGGGTTTTCTAAAGGAATAAAAGAAGGTGAACAGTTTATTAGAATCATTTGCACTGTTATCATCTTATGATCAAGGTGTGGGACAGTGAATCAATGCCTGACGACTGCCAAAGAGGCATTGTCTGTCTCAAACATAAAAACAAAGATATCACACAGTGCAGCAATGATAAAAGTATCATGTTGCTAAGTATCATCTATAAGATGTTTTCCGTTATGTTACTGGGTCCGATAGCCCCATACGCTCAGAACATCATTGGCCCCTTACCAAAGAAGCTTCACTCCAGGTAAACCAGCAACAAATCAGATTTTCTCCGTGCGGCAACTGATGGAAAAACTGTTGGAATGTGGACATCAGTTGCACCATCTTTTCATCGACGTTAAGACCACCTGTCATAGCATTTCCAGGGTAAAACTGTACACGGCCATGAGAGAATTTGTTATCCCCACCCAACTACTGGCCTATGCTGACGATGTCGACATCATGGGAAGAACGATCTCGAACACGGAGACCTAAAACTTTGAGACCGTTGAAAATTTCTCCTATCTAGGATCGAAAATCACAACCGATAACAGCTTAGACCATGAAATCCGCGCACAGTTGTTGACTGTCAATAAAGCCTATTTCAGTTTACAAAACCTGTTCCGCACGAAACGTCTCACCATAAGGTCAAAGCTCTTACGGTACAAGACAATGACCTTCCCAGTCCTCATGTCTTCCTTGGAGACCTGGGTTTTTAGCAAGAAAAACTCTTGACCGCATTCAAGAGAAGAATTCTCCGAACAATTTTTAGCCTCCTGGTTACGGTGAGGCGGATCACCTAATCCGTATAGATGAGGACGATTCAGCCCAGTCTATAAGGGCAATATCTATGGTAGAAAGAGAAGATAGTTGCTGCTACTACTATCTAGCGAGAACGGACGCCCAGTATGACACCGATTATGAACCAGAGACGTATGCTCTCCACGGGTGTCTCATCGTGTATAATGAGGGACTTAATCTAATGACTCCGGAGGAGATCATGATGTTGAATTACAATTACCTACTTTTGCTTTCATTCAGATGATAGATAGATGATAGATGATAGGAACCTAGTTCCTCGATTTTTCACATCTATATCATCCCTTGTCCTTCGAAATCTTTGCGTTTTCGCCGTAAATACCTCAAAATCTCTTGACATTCATAAATTAGGTGCAGAAGACTATAAAGAATGAAAATGTACATAAACCAAAAATGAAGGGAGGTACCAATCAGTCGTTGCATATACCAAGCTCATCTCAAAACCCGGAATGGTTTTGTCTGCAATAATTAAGTTGCCTCACCTTTTAAATTACATTTGAAAGATGTTAACAACTGTGGTACCTTGCTGGATATCACTACCCAAATTAAAAGGGACATTGTCGCCTAACCGGATTTGGAAAAATGTCTCCCGAAGACATTTGCTTTTGGCAGAAAATAAAGAGCAGATATAAAAGCAGAAGATTCAAGTCGATAAAGGTGTTAGCGATAGGCTGGGTGTGCCCTCCTGCTAAAGTTCTGAAGATACTTGATCTTTGGCCGACATCCTTGTAATTTATGTTATAGTCTAAAGGCCTGATTTGACAAAAATCTGGCTCAACGCTGATCACTTGCTGATTTCTTCATTATTTATAGGTATCCGCGTAAGATTTCTTAAATAAATTGATACGAATAACAACAAATAGACCCTTTCTGTGCTTGCTTCTAATGCCAACAATGCTCGAAGGGTCTCTTGTTATCAAAACTTGTAGAGAAACTAATGTTTTATAGAGTGTCGTGCAGCACACTATAACCGGGAAAGATCCCTAATTCTCTATATTTATTAAACTGAAAAAAATTCAATATTACTTTAAGATTGCAGTTCAGCAATGGCATATTTACCAATATCCGAAAATACAAAGTGTCTATAGGGATATGATTAGCGCAGAACTTTTCTTGCAAATATATTTCTATAGCTATTTTGCAGAATGATTTGTCTTTGTCAACAAAATAGATTTCCACAATGACTTCTTCATTAGACCCAAATCTATTTTCGTGAACAATTTCTCGACGATTGCGAAAAGATAATAATCGTTACGGGCTAGATATGGAGAATTCTTTGGAGGCGTGAGCAATTTGTAACCATCAACTTCTGACACAGTGAATTGGCTTGGTGAGACGACACTTTCCCTTCGTCTGTTAAGGTCATTTTTTCTAACTTCCCCTTTCAGCTGAATGCTTATCGCAACCAACTGTTGCATCTTCGCTTTAGGCAACTTTCTTCCTTTATATTCTCGTCGACTCCCTGTCGACGAAATTTTCCTAACAGAAGTGGCGTCGTTAAATCTTCAATATTTCCATAACTGAGAATGAATTGGGTTTCCTATTTGAGACAATGAAGGTCTGGAGGGATAGGATGCGGTGACTAGAAGGCTAGCTACGAGTTATGTTTTGTCAGCTATGAGACCAGAGTTAGAACTGACAACTGGAAATTGGGGACTCGCGGCGGAAATCCGTCGGGATGCAAGTGGATTTCAACGGAGGTGTCTTTCAACACATATTACTACTCTATTAGCAAATTCCGGAAATTAACTGAAATGCAGAATAGTACGTACCTTAACTTAACATCTCTGATACTGACAATGAGTAGGTGGAAGTTTTTGTGTTCATTTACTTTAATTCAGACCACCCTACTTACTCGTAGTGCACTTGCAATTTTAAGATTGGTGGTTACGGGATATAGAAAGCAGGTTCGAACACGTTCAGTTCTTAGGCAGCAGCAATTCCTACAATATTAAGATATTAACGCCCTTAAGCTCATCTTAGAAGTACAAAATTTGACAGCAGTACAAAGGATTAATATAGAGCAAAATTTAGGCAAATATTATGGAAATTGTGTCCGGATAGCTGAGTGATTTAACGTCGGATAATAGCCGACTCAGATATGATTGAATACCTGAGTCAAATCAGGGTAATAATCTCGGGCGAGCGCAATGCTGACCACATTGCCTCCTACAGTGCAACATAGTGCTGTAGTGTAACGTTACGGTCTTGAATGAAGTGCTCTAGCACACTTCAAGGCCCTGATCTAATATGAATTGTTGCGCCAACAATTATTATTACTATGGAAATTCAATTATTAGTAACAAAGTTATAGATGGTGAAAATTTTCCATTCTATTTATTTGTATATTAGTTATTCGCGATAAATATATGTATCTACATATATGTACATATATTCTAATGAGTTTGCGGATCGTGTCCAATCCAGATGGATATATGTGGACGTTTTTACCAGCGGTATTCAACTTACGTACATATGTGCTTTCGCTCAGCACTCACGGTACATCTCCTACTGTATAAGTCTGCCCATACTTCGGAACGGTAAAGAAGGGCGGACTGAACAACACTCATCAGTAAACGACGCCGACTGGACAATGGAGCAACGAAATTAGACATCTGCCGCAGCCTTGTCTGAGGTGTTGCGAATCTACTTGAAGAAGCTCATCTTCGACAAGACCGTGGTTATACCAACCAGAATTGGGAGGACTGTGGAAATCGTCTTCTTGGCCAAGACGACTTCGATTTTCTCCAGGGCAGAATCCATGTTCAGTCATCCATTTACTAACGCGCGGCAACACCATTCCTAATGTGCGCCGAGGTTGCTCAACCGTGCAAGCTGTACCTAGCGTTGAAACATCATCCGCGTATCCAAAAAAGTTCCGATTAATCGGGCATTTCGAGTCTTAGGAGAGTAAAATATAAGGCGCTCCAAAGGCCCTTGAGCCGCCCCCGATGAAACCTTCATTTTAGGCTGTGTTTTCTGGGTTTCGTAGAGCAGGACACAGTGTTTTAAATAGTCCCTTAGTTTCCACAATCTGATCCACAGTCTGGAGTGTGGAATTAAGTTTCCAGCGCCACAAGCATGTTGCATCGCCTCGCAAAGTTGAGAGCATTTCTTACGTCTAAGGTCACGAGAAGCACCACGCGAACGTTTGCCACTTCGAAAGAAATGTATTGATGATCACTGGCCTAAAAAAACATCGACTCCAGCGTCTTCTGGTTTGGCGTTGTAGTCGATTTATTGATGAATGTCTTTCAAGGACTGTGGTTTGCCTCTTCTCTATTTTTTTGGTATGGATGTCGGTGTAGTTGACTTCGACTTTAGTATAATGAAGCCACTGCGGTGGTTATTCAGCTTAGATTATTTTTGTTGAATGTTCCCTTTTATCGACGCTGCTTCGTTTGGTTACCACGAAACTCTTCCTGCAGCGTACTTAGCGGCAGACCGACACTGTTTTCCCTTCTTCTCCTTTTATCGATTGTAGGTTTCCCCTCCCTTCCAGACTGAGAGCATTGTGTCTCACCTGCCCCAAAGGTGTGGTTTTTCCACAGCTCCCCTTTGGCTGGAGTTTAGCTAGTATTTATTAACATCTGCATATCCATTATGCCTTTTTGACGTCCATAGGCATATTTTGCTGCATGATGGTACTGGCCGTCATTTTTCCTAGGACCACGACGCTTTTTTGAGTGCCTGGCTTTTGTCTACCCTTGCCTTGAAATGACTTATGTTCCCGTTTCGAATACGAATTTGATAGTGTCTTTCCTTTTCGATCGCCGGGACTCCTAGTATCTACAGCGTCAATCGCTTTTTCACTACTAGTCGCCTTCACTGTTGGGACAATGGGCCTTTCCAATTTTTTGCGTCGTTGTATCATCATCATCAACGGCGCAACAACCGGTATCCGGTCTAGGTCTGCCTTAATAAGGAACTCCAGACATCCCGGTTTCGCACCGAGGTCCCCCGAGGTCGTTGTATCACTCATAGATTTTGTCGTAATGAAGGATACGGAATCGACCATCCTCATGTAGGGGTCAAAAATTCTTCGGAGAATTCTCTTCTTGAACGCGGTCAAGAATTTGCATTTTCTTTGTTAAGAATCCAGGCCTCGGAGGAATACATGAGGACTGCGAAGATCATAGCCTTTTAAAGTAAGAGCTTTGATCCGACGTTTTGAGCGAAACAGTTTTTGTAAAGTTAAATAGGCGCTGTTGACAGCCAACAACTGTGCGTGGATTTCCTCGTCATAGTTGTTATCGGTTGTGGTTTTGAACTCTAGATTCTCCTATCTAGAGTCGAAAATCAAAACCGATAACAGCTATGACGATAGCGGTTTTGGTTTTGGTTTTGACACTGACGTTACCACCATGTACTTCACTTGCCTTCATTAATGTGCAGCCCGAGATCTCGCGTTGTAGTTATTCGCCTCCAAATTTAACCAATTCGGCTGTAATTCCATCGGCTCCTGGCGACTTATTGTTTTTAAGCCGATGAATTGCACGGACTTTCTTCTATGCTTGGTGGGTCCTCCAACTCGCTCATATCTTGGTTGTTGAGCAGTTCATCACAATACTTAAGCCATAAATCAGATTTCCCCTCTGTCTTGGCATCGAGGTGTGTAAGGCTGCATCCTGCTGACTTGTTGGTAACGCTTCCGCGATGGGTGCAGTTGCTCCCTGTACTTTTCGAGTTCACAAATTTCTTGGTTCTTCCAGGCTTCCCTTTCCCTCTGTGAAGTCGCTACTCCGCTCGCTGGAGTTTGTGATAAGTCTCCGCGCGTGTCTGCATTCTTTGAGAATGCAAAATCACTCGATATGCGGCATGTTTTCTTTCCGTTGCTAGCTTATATTCATCGTCGAACCAGCTGTTCCGACTTTTCTTCCGGCTGGATTTTTCGGTTAGGTAGTTTCTGAGAATGAGTCCATTAAAGGAATTATCACTTTCGACCTCCCGGATTCCCCTCCTTTCCAACGAAACTAAGGCCGGCTTCGGAAGGTGCTATTCGAGACCTTTAATTTGATATCCAACATGCCTACTATATATTCGGTGTAAAAATTGTACACAATTGGACCCCCTTTTAAAGAAAGATGTAACTTACTGAATGTGTGGGCGTTCCCATTTCCCACCTTCTCACAAAATCCCATGCCCATCTATATAGCCATTTCGAAAAAAACTGCGTGTGGCAGACGAATAGACATTGAACCGATTAGAATAAGGTTTTGTTTTACAAACGAAACTGTAATGGTCCGATTCTAGTTAAAAACCAACCACATTGAAGTTGAATTTCAATGTAAACAATTTATCGAATTGATAGAGTATTGAATCAGACATGGAGAAAGTTCGCTCCTAGGTATCTACAAAGCCTTCCGGAAATAATTTTTTGAAAATTGATGTTAAGGCGGGTTAAAGTTTACCAATTGGAGAGGCATATAGAGTCGGCGCGGGACATTATACAGTAACCGTTCTCGTGCCGAGGAGCAAGTTTACTAGGCGTACTATAATACACCAGACTGCAGAACCGAATACTAAAAGTCTGGGATTTTTATAGCAGGCTGCCTTCTCGATGATCTTCAGAGATGAATGGTTTTCTTCCTACGGGCGACTATGGAATTTTGCTACCCGACTATACTCTACGTATGTTCTAAAGTAGACCCGTCCCCATGCTTGTAGCAATATCTTCTTTCAGGGTCACTTTTGAGCAGACTTTAATGTAAATCCCGAATGACGTCGTTCGTTCACTTTACGTTCAAAATATTTTGTTATTTAATTCATTTTATGATATGGTGGACTGCATTCACCGAAACCACTATTTGGTTTCCGCAATTTTGCGGGAATTTTTACCTATGCATTTCACAAAGTAACGACTCTCAGGGTAACGTTGCCAGTTCATCTCTTAGGTCATTTTGTCGTGAAATTACTGGTTTCTGTTGAAAAGTACCTATTTATTCGTTCCATACCTCACATGACCATATTTTATTAAAAAAGTTACACCCGCTTCCACATGTATGGGGATAGAGCGCCGAGCTTCCGTTTTCCGACTTGTTCTGTTTAGTTGAAAATGTGTTAGTCAGCGGAGATTGAGCTTTCATAAAGAGAATCACCAACGGGTTTTCCCGATTTTATTTCATTTCAGACGGTTGAGCCCTGGACCTTATCCGGTTTATTTCACTTTTTTTTTTGTATTTCTTCACTTTGTGACATAATAAGAACCAGAGATAGGTAAAAATTTTGTTTGTTTTAATGTTACAAATGATAAGCTTAATGAGACCTTTATCTCTGTTACCTTGCGACTCATTAAAATTTACTAATAGTTTTAGCTTAGTGAAACCACATAATTCATTATATCCTTTTTTCTGGAGCTAACTGTTAAGAGTGTTAGCCAAAATTCAGCTACCATGGTAATTGATTCAGATAACAACGATATCAACAATGTTTTACTAATATTGACGAAATAAATCTGAAGCAATAAAGTGCTCAATATTAATATACTTATTGCCAATAAATTTCTTATATTCATTGCATCAATGCTGTACGGTCCTTGACAATCGTTCCCTTGTACAAATGGAACAAATGTAGTCTTATTCAGGGAGGACCTACCATAACTTCAAAAGGGAAATCACACCAAATATCCCTAACCACAAATCATTCGAGCCAGAGCCCGAACCCATATTGAAGAAAATTTATTATGCCAAGATCAAACACGTAAGTTCTCTACCGTCCACCTTATGTTATGTGCTAAATAATAACATTTCAAATGGCCTTCAATAAATACGTCCTTATACATGTAGTGCAAATGGACACATTTGTGCATAAATGTATATATTGTATATGTATATTGAATTATATAGTTCTGCACATATACGAATGTATTTCAAATAAGGTATAATGGCCCTTCGGTCTGTACATCCAAGCAGCCACGTCTGTTTGCCTATGCAACATGTTTTCGGCTATGTTGTGTGTAAGGAGCACTAGTTGATATACTTCGTAGAAGTGTGAATAGTGTTGGAGCTGACGTCCTTCTGAAACATTCAGACATGAGCGTATAGTAAATAAATAACGATCCCAAGTACCAATTTTGAAGAGGATAATAAGCCCACAAATCGACAACAGCTGTATTACCGACGCTCTCGATGCACGTTGACGTAGGAATTATTTGTTACATGAGTTTTCCCTCCGCATAAGCCTTTCAATGGTGCCAAAGTGTTATTGAGAAGTGGAGTATGTAGCTTTCATTTCGAATTCCCAATAAAGATTGAACTTCTCCAGAAAAGTCGATACAGCTAAGGCATTGATGAGAAAACTATTTTTTCAGTTTAATGAATGATACACATACATATGTTCAATGGTGCACATATGTATCCACATGTACTGAACTATTATAATAATATAAATATTATGGTAAGTAGGAAACAAGGGATGTTTCTGTTCTAGAATCTTTCTTTATTTTGGATATTTAGATTACATTGTAAAATAAACAAATCTATTTAAAACCCACGGCGCCATGAACTTCGTCCAGCTTGGAAAGATGGCACCTGGTACTTTAATCCCTCTCCCCTATTTTACAAAATGCATATGTCTTATGCCGCGTCTACACGCTTGCCACTTGTCGCAAATTATTAACAAATATTTTCCTTGATTTTGCCTATCAACATCGTCGTTACGCTAGTCACAGACGCTCAACCAAGCTGTTAAACTAGTTATTGTTTGACGCGAGATTACACATGTGTGGACAAGTTATGGTTGGTTTCGCTGTAACCGCAACCGCAACTTCCTGACAAACGTGCAACCAATTTGACAACTTGCTGGCACGTATGTGGCTTATATTAATCCGGCTCAACACGTATGCCGCTTCCCGCAACCCAGCAGGAACCAAGGGCAGAGCTTCCTCAATAGGCCCCATACAATGTCAAACAATCAAACAATTTGCACGACGGAGCGATGCGTTGTGCCATTGTATTTCCCATACACTTAAAGAAATTTTGTTCAAACATTAGTTACGACTTGGAAACGATATGAGTAACATGCCATTAAAATGCCATTGCATCTATCTGTATTGTTATCGGGAGGGGTAGAGGGATACGGGGGTGACCCCATCCTTACACATTGGACAATAGTTACTCTACCAGTTTATTTGTGATTCGAAAATAGCCCCTTTTCGGGGTCCCGTAACTTTAACAAAAGTGGAAAGGACGGGCATTTTTTCCTTCTATATATCCTCTTTACACTCTTACTCTCCGGGGGTATGGTTAGCAAACCCGACGTAGCATGATGATATCGAAATACCCCCATTAGGCGGGGGGAATTTGAGAGAGAGGACATCCTTCACCACTGCAGGAATAGGGGTCAAAATTAATCCCTATCGTGCTCTATTCTGTGCTCCTCACAGGATAGGCTTGAAAATCCAATTTGGCCATGCTGACGAAAAAAGAACCCCACTTTGAATGGCTATAACAGTTTAAGGGCGGTGGGCGCATCGAGTTTTGACCGGGTTTGAGGAAGAGGCACCACTCCCTTCCTCCTCCATAAACTTTCCACCCCTTCCAGGAGTGAGATTTATAATTCCACCTTTAAGAATGTTATATTTAGTCTCCGTTGCGCAAAAGATTTCAAAAATGTTTGAAATTCGTCAAGCATTTGCGCCGCGCATCAAATGCGCCCCCACATTAGCAAATTATTACGCAACAACCAGCATTGCCCAATTAGTTCGATAGTGTATGGGTCCTATAAGGATTCGCTTAGGATCAATGGCAATTGATCTTCATGGAATCTCTGAGCGAATTATACTTCAAAATTCCTCTGTAGGAAGCTTAGTAGAAGTAGACGCGCATGTTTTCACTTTCTGGAAATTGTTGATTGATCTAAGCGGCTTACTCAAAGGTAGTCAGACGAATAAAAGTCTTAAGAACAACAGTGGTGTTGTAAATTTAGACTTCATTGGGTATGTGGAAATATTATAGTTGACAAGTATATTATTGAAAAAACATAAGTTTCATTTTAAAACAAGTAAGCAGTAAGTAAGTTTTTTAACACCGCGCAGTAAACATATTTTTGATGCATTCATTTCCTGCTGGGAAATTCCAACTCCCAGTACTGTCTGTTGTCACTGCAATGTACAATGAACATTCCGCGTTAGCCGACTACGTTGCAAGTCGATAAGGTTCGTTCACAAACTGCTTTTCACACCGCTCCTTCATCATGGAAGATGGAAAATAAGAGTATATTTAAAGATTTTCAACTGAGATCGGTATATCCCGTAGATAACATGGAAGCTGCCATTGGAGTTCCGAGAAAATTGTTCCCCCTTGATTGCTTACCAATTTGAATGGCAAACTGCGAAATAGAGCAACTAATTTCCACAGACTGTTGGAAGCTAGCCATGGCCGACAGATAACGATTCATTTTAAATTGCTCCTTAAGTCGGTCAACCACGTATATTTCGGCTTGTTAGTTACGCCGGCAAAGCCCGCGTGCATCTGGCCACAATTTCGAATGAAAGCCAAGCGGCATCATCAGTTAAAGTTAGGACGTAGACGACCTTGAGACGAGAATTTGAGATATTTTTGTGTGTGAGCATTTATTAAAAATATTCACCAGCAAAAAAGATGCGTTTATCGAACATGTTCACTAGCAATAGAGATACCCAGAAAATTCTCGATCACATTTTAAACAAACAGGAAAACCTCGTTCAAAGTCTAAACAAACATGTCTAACCGGTTGGTCGAATCATTTTTCATTCGATCAGCAGCCGTCAGAGTCAAAACTGACACACTAGCTGTTTCCCATCCCCGAAGCGGCCACTAGTCAAATGCTAACTCTTGAAGTATAACTGATAGGCCGAACTGTATGCGGATGGTGGGCTTTACAATGTCCGATGGGAAGGTGTCTAATGTGTTAAATGGTGCCTCCGTTTAGTGAAACTCCAAAATTATTAAAATAGAAACTTTACTGGTATTGAAGCGAAACCCGATTTTTGTCTCTCTACATTACACATGTGGATTAGATCATACGAATATTTTTTGCATATCAGTTACAGATTCACAATTAAATAAGTCCGAAACCGGATGAGAGATATGACAGATTTTGTGAATGACATATGTAAGAATAGGATTCCATTTGTACTCAACTAGTACGTCTTAATGTATACGAATTAAATTTATCATTATATTATTAATTCCCTTCAAACTTCAAATATTATCGCCTATATCGTGCGTGCGATTCTGCAATCCTCAGACGAATTTTCCAGTAAAATTCCAATAAAATTCCAGTAAAAACAGGGTCGGTATGAGATCTATTTCAAGGTCTAGATTTTTCATCTATATTTTTTTCCGATTGGATATGAGAATGAGTCTTCTCTCGCTTCAAGTTTATACTTTCTGATCCTCCACTCCCGTACTTTGCTACCGATTGTAAATCTGAGACCTATCTCGTAAAATACTAATCGAAACCTTTCATTTGATACCCAATACGACTATACTCAGTGAAAACAAATTTTGCAACCCCTCTCCACCCCAGTTGAACTCCACCCAAAGGAATCCCTTGCACTGTATACATTGGAATTCATAGTCTGTGTACTTTCACATCAGGAAATGTGGCAATTTCCGAGAGAAGTGCATGCAAGAGATGGAATGGAATGGTAAACCGATTTTAACAACTCTTTGATTCCGCTGAACCCTAATAATGGAGTATAAGGCAGCAATCGGAAATGCACGAAATGACAAACAGAAAGTCAAAGATTAACTCTAAATTCAAGAACGAGTTTGGCTAAACTGAATTTCAATTTCAATAATGATAGTAATAATGCAGGATGTTTTTTCAAAAACAAAAAACAACTTCTGATCGTTGTATTTATAACTTATCCTATCGGGTATTTTCGTGATCAGCGCAAAATTTCCCACAAAATAGGCTAATAAATGTTTTTTCCTCTTAGATTGGTCGTTCGCCCCACTGTGCGACAGTTTATTGGGGCTTGGCAAGTGTGTGGATGCACCAGCCCGCCAACACACGCTAGCAACCAAGGGGAACACGCTTGAGCCTTTTTGTTAACGCTTGACAAGTGGGCAAATGTGGACACCGCATTAGATAGGAGGATTTGTCAACAGCTTCAAAGTTGTATGCTCCTATATATCAGTTAACCAGTACTGTTTGATATTGTTGGTTGTTTCGTTTTTGATACTCTCGTGCCATTTACCGCCTGCTCGATCTGGCTAAAGGCAGTTTGTACATCTCGATTTGTTATTCCCATTATGTCGATATCATGAGCGTAGACTATTAGTTGGGTGGACTTAGGAAGCATGGTGCCTTTTGCATTTCTATCAGCGTCAGGAATCGTTTTTACAGGGTCAAGCTAAAAAGGATGGATAATTGGGCTCTTATAGGCGGTCTTGTGGTCGATGAAAAGGTAGTGCAACTGATTGACACAGTCCAACAGTTTTTCCATCGGTTGTCGCATAGAGAAACTCTCTCTGTCCCTTTGGTATAAGCCGATAATGTTCTGGGAGTGTGGGGACTATCCGCCGTAGCAAGGTAGTGGAGGATATCTTACATATTGTACTCAGTACCACAATACCTCTGTAGGTGATTCACCGCAGGACATCCCCCTTTTTAAGGTTTTGTTTGCAAAACAAAACCTTATTAAAATGGGTTTAATGACTGTCTGCCTGTCCGTCTCTCTGCCTGCCTTTCACACGCACTTTTCTCAGAAACGGCTACACCGATTAACACGAAATTTGTTGAGATGGGGGAACTGGAGCCCCTAGATATGCAGTGAGTGATATTCTTCTACGTTGAGATTTAGGAGGCTACCCATACATGTAAAAGGGGGGTGTACAAATTTTTTTCATCGAATATAGTTATCAAATTAAAAGTCTTAATTAGTACTTTAGTTTTGAGATTTGTTAGAAAGGCGGGGAGGACCCATTCTCAGAAACTACCCAACCGAAAAATCTGAAAAAAATCATCAAGCTGCCTCTATATGGTGCCCAGACCTCGAAGTACTCTCCATATCGATATCTGTTCAAATTAAATTAATAATAGCAAATTACCATATTTATGGGAAAATTGAGTGAAACCCCCCTTAAGTTTATTCCAGAGTTTTAAAAGATGGTATTAGTGTAAAATATAATATAAAATATATCATACTATTAGTAACAAAGTTACGTAGCTCAAAGTTGTCTTTACCGTGTAAATTACAGTCCGAAGTACTAAATTTGACATTCTAAATACATATACATAGCGCGCTACGTATAACAGGGATAATTCTACACTCACAGAAGAAGCAAATAAAACCTTCCATACCTGAAGCGCCCAGCTTCCGGTTTCCCGACTTGTTATGTATGAAACACATAACATCTCGTTGCTACTCATCGGGTATTGACTTACTCGCAAACCTTGAGTTTGAGTTGATGAACCACATGTAGTTGGTCGTCTCCATATTTAATCAGTTCGCTTGTAATTTTATCGAATCCCGGCGACTTATATTTGTGAAGCCGAATTATTGCACGGGTTGTTGTTGTTTCATGCTTGATAGTGGAAATATTTAGCGGGATCTCCGCCAGTATTGCGATTTTTGAGCAATTCATCAAAATACTCAACCCATCGTTCCAACATGCCCACACTGCCAGAAATCAGATTTCCCTTTTTATCTCGCGGGATGCGCATCGAGATGTATACTTTATCCTGTTGATTTGGTGGTACTCGATAGAAATCGTGATAGGTGTGTCCGCGTTCTTTGGGATTGCTGTATTGCCGGGATCCGTTACTGGCTTACATTCATGTCCAACTAGCCATTCAAACTTTTTTTGAATGGACCCAAATAGGTTTGTCATCATACCAATGATAATGTTCTTTTTCTTGGTTGTCAACATCATTTGTCGATATTACTTGGGTTCACAACACCATTCAAACCAATCGCACCGCTCGATGAACGTATGATGAAAATGATTCCATCTGGATAGGCCGACGTTTGTTTGTGTATCTCTTTCCTCGCAAACTATTTACTTCCAACAACCATTTGATGTGACACTGCTAATTGACTAATCCGCTGTTCATTATCATTGATAATTATATGTAAACTATAAGAAGCAACCGACTACAATAAGCCACGGGTCTAGATCGTGGAAGGCGACGTATCGCCTGAATACGGGCTTCAAATCCTCAAGTACGATTTTGATATCATACATGTGGCAGAATAAAGAGGAAACCTTTTGGAACGGTCTTACATCGGCCTCATATTGAGGCTCCGCAACATGTAGTTGCTCTACTCAATCTAGGGAACTAGTTGGGACAATTTGTTCAGCTTTTTATAGGAAAGGAAGACTCGCTTGATTCTTCTCCATTCTCCGTTTTTCGTAAAGTAAGAACTCGCAGGCATCATCTCGTGGAGGGTTTAGTAGCAGCGTTGGAGGGAGATAGGGTTTGGTAACAGAGCTTGATGTTAGTTCAGCGGGCACTTCTCAGATTTTATGCTCCATGAATGGTATCAACCCACATTTCCCCCTAGGGCCTACAATACTCTTTGACCGCCCCTTTTATGAGATTTTTCTCGTTCAAATTGATTACAACAAATTCCTAAAAAATAATTTTCACATATTATCTGAGCACTATGTACCAGTAGGCCAGGAGGTATGAATTTATAATTCAAGACTCATTAGCTCTCGCACATCTTGAATTAGCTATCATGGAGACATTTATAATCATATGTTGACTGCTACATTTTGGAGTCGACCCACACCTCCAATTTCGTTTTTTACTTCGGCGAACTGGCAAAGGGAATTTATGTGCATTTAGATACGTGTTAAGTGAACATTTTTCAAATTTATCACACATTTCTCAATGAAAGAGCTTCCGGCTCTTCTATGATCGCACGTTTTTTGTAAATTTTGAACGAAAAATAAAAAAAATGCATATTTCTCAATAAGTTATATTTTACGCCTGTATTCATTGGAGAGTTAAAAAAATAATAACAAAACTTTTTTTTTCTAGGTAAGGAAATGAATGACGGTTTTAAAACAGAGTAAGTCACATAAATGTAGATATACTTCAAACTACAGAAGTACGGAACACGAAATCAGATAATGAAAAGGAAAATTATTTCCCTTTAATATTATATTATATTTATGAGCTCAAACTGAGCATGTGTGAATTTGGGCTATAAGAATCTGATAATTTTTATTGTACAATGTACAATATCTATAACACTTCGCTTTTTCTACAGATAATTCTTTGAAAGATTATTTTTATGTCTTTGCACAATTTGTATAATCTCCAATGTGATTGCCAATGTCGCAAAAGTCTTCTTTTCCTTATATTATTTTTGGGTTAGATAGTAAAAAAACTTGAATAGTATTGAAGTGACGGTTTTTCTTTTAATAAATAAGGATCCTAATTATAGTATTTGCGAACCTATTTTCATCCACAACGGTTGCCTTATTACTTATAAAGTTTCCACACAGGCCTCATGAAAATATCTTTTCAATACGAAAAGAGAAGAGAGAATGAGCCACCGATAGTTGATAGTTTATGTACAGCCCACATACTTTTGAACTAATGAACTGCCTTCTGTGGCCAACGGCGGGACTTCCAGTAGGTTGAAGAGCTCATCATGCAAAAGGTCCCTTTTAATTACTAGGCAGAGAGGCTGGCACTCAAACTTTCTCCATTTTAACTGCAATCTTGTTAGTGCACATTATAGCGCCTTTTCACGCATCTTGTCTGAATTTAGAAAGGTCTGTTTACAGAATAAGTTTTAAATCCGCAGGATTTTCTGTATCGTAAAAGTCTATCCTTTCCTTTCAATGGTATGATATAAAGTGGAGATGGTGTAATCGCGCTGGATGCACCGCCAACCACGTTTTGGAGAGAATTCCGTCTCCGTTTTTTATTAAAAGCGTTGATCTTCCCTTAAAATTCTGCATAATTTCTTCCACACTGGTGTAAAACCTATATTATAATAGGAAAAAGCGGTTGCACTCAATGCCGTAGCCAGAAATGCGATTAACGCCCCTCCTTAGTGTGTGACCTATTCAATTAATTTTTCCCGTCGCGTACGGGTAATAGGTCTGTGCGCCGGCCAAGTTCTTCAGTTGAAATAGTGTGAGGCCAGCCTACCCCGATGATATGACCCAGCCAGGTATTTACGGAGGCTTGGAGTTATCAAGAAACACTGGTGGTCACCTTCCATATATTATTTACATATGGGAACACCGGAAGAACACAAGCACAGAACAGTCTCAGCTTGATCTTTGTGTTGAAGTAACTTGATTTCAGATTTCAGAGAAAGCAATGAAAACGGACCTGGCACTGTCAATGGGTTGGGCGACATCCATTTGGGTACCACGTCGTCTGCCAAAATCACACCTCCTAGATATACAAACTGATTGACGCCTTAGATGCTACTGTACAAATCTCTCTTTCCGAATCCAAACCCATTTAGCGAAGGTTCATGACCAGTTAAGTGGGAAAGCAGATATCACCAGCGTATTCGAGTTATTTGAGGAAAAATACCATAGTGCGTTGAGCTCCTCCGGATAAGGCAACATCGAGCACATCACCGATATCGTTATCGGTGAAAAGTACTCTGCTTTGGATCTCAAAATTCCCTGAGATTCTACCTTGGTGCAGAATGTGACATTTCACACAGGTGATGCGAAAATGTAAACTCCGTGCACTATTCGAAAATGTAATGTAATTATGTTACCAAAACAGGAGGATCGAGAGCGAACACCTGCCTGCTCTTTGTCAACCAAGCCTTGATGTCCTTTGATATATACCAGGATTATTTTAGTTATTATGTTTGCGACGTTAGGAAACACCTCCAATTTTACATTCAAAACGGGTGCCTTCTTTCGCAATCTTAACGATTATCCCTTTCTTTCACTCCCTGGGGAAGGTTTCGGATTCCCAAAATTGCCGTACAAGTACAAGTGTCATAGCGGAAGGTCGTGGATTAAATTCCATTGGTAGTAAAGGGATTTGTTATCGTTACTGGATGTGAGATGCCAGTCGACTCCGCTTTAAATGAGTACCTGAGTCAAATCAGGGTAATAATCTCGGCGAGCGCAAGGCTGATCACATTGTCTCCTACAGTGTACTGTAGTGTACCGTTCCGATCTTGCATGAAGTGCTAACACATTTGAAGGCCCTGATCCAATTAGAATTGTTGCTCCAACGAAATAATCGTCATTATTATATAAAATACTATATTTTTCACAATTAGGCTCCTTCAAATTATTAGGTTATAATTTGATTTGTTTCAAGTGCGTAATCAGGTAAGGTGTCTAACTTAAGCCCTGAGCCATACACATGGTGATGCTTTCTCGCAAATATACTCGTTTACATCTATATCGCTCCCAAGTATTTGGCGACCAGTTCGAATGTAATATGCGTAATATCTCTTACGGCGTATAGTAATGAGGACCGCTTTCGTTCTTTCCGCCGCAGTATTAACAAAGCCTACTGTAGCCATTACTTAACTCGGCATATTCGATATGCTTTGCAACTACAATCAGTGTTATATTGTCGGTGTAACCCAGCAGCGTGGCCGTCTCTGATTACCAAAGATAAAGTACATCGTTGTATACAATGTTACACGGTCGTGAACGCAGTACAGTGTCACGTGGGACGCTTCCGCAGACAACGTACATTTTGCATCCAGTATTGGTATCATACCTGAACCTCCATTCTAGAAAGTAAATATCGCACGAGGGGTAAGTAAAACAATTGTCTTTAGGGACTACTATCCATCTTTCTGTCTACCTTTCTGTCCGCCATATGCACCGTCCTTAGAAATGGTTATACCTTTTGACACGAATTTCTTTGGGAAGATGTGCATACTGGCGCATGCAGTGAGTGACATCGTCCTACGACCAAATAAGCGCATCTGGAGTATCAAATGAAAGGTTTCCATAAGTACTTTCCAAACCTAGTCATAGTTTTAACATTAGTTGTTAAGGGGGAGAGTACGAAGGTTAGAAACTGATCAATTGTTTCCCCTGGCCATTTACACAGGTTACCCCGTCAAAATATCAAAAAAATAGGAAGCCGTCCTATAGGACATCTAGGCCCCGAAATACAATGCCGTAATATAGGCTAGTATGTCGGGCATGGTAGCTCAAATTTGTTGGAAATATAACTATTAATAACAAAATTAACTGGGTCAAAATTGTCTCTTTTGTGTAAATTTATTGCAATCAACTCAATATAAGACTTAAGTGAGTATGGCAAATGTAGCGATTCTGTATTTATATATTGTTATATGAAAATGCGCCGAGTTTCCGGTTTTCGACTTTTATTTGTTTTGAGCTTTTTCTGTTTCCCTGTATTCCAGCTTACTTGAATTCCAATTTACTACTTTACAGAGTTTTCAATAATTCTAGTAGTTCTAGGGCAGGAATATCTACAATATGTGAAATTGAACGTTTGAGTATGAAATACACCCCTCATTTTTAAAGTTTTGTGTAAAACAAAACCTTTTTAAAAGCGGTTTACTGTTTGTCTGTCCGTCCGTCTGTCTGTCTGTCTATCTATCCGTCACTCACATTTTTCTCGGAGATTGTAGCAGCGATTCACACCAAATTTGGTGGAAAGGTGGGAACTGTGAACGCTCACGCATACAGTAAGTCACATCCTGTTACGTCGAATTTAAGGGGAAGAATTTGGTACATCCCCGTCTTAAAGTCATGGATTATGAACTCAATGGCAGCCAAAATCAGGGATAACATTTCCCAAATCCGTCTTGCCAGAATAATCGCTCAACCAAATTAAGTCTTGAAATAATGTGGCTGAATTAATAGCGCCGCTGAATTTTGGACAAAAGTGATGTTAATAAAACATGTATTCTGCTGTATTAAATGTATTCTGCTGTATTAAATGTTTCAACATATACTTCCTCAGCGAGACCATTTAGTATAAAATAGGTGGAAGTGAAGTAGACGCCGGGTTAGATCTTCAAAGCCAGCCCGCGGCGTCCCCGAAGGATAGCAGCTTCCCCATTACACAGCGAAGGCATATTCGCGCAATACGTGAAATAAGAACAACGTTATTCTAGGTTCCAATATTATCTACAAATAAGTCCTGGGGCTAACCCAATATACTTTCTAATATTTTTAAAGCATTTCGGGAACCACTTGTTCCCGTCATCAGTGCCTGTCCTGGATTTGGTGGACTTGTTAGCACTGATGAAGGGAACAAGTGGTTTCCAAACATCGGCATTTGCAAGAATAAATATCTACACCAGCGAAAAAGAAAAAACAAGTTTTTTATTATTTCAAATAGGTAATCGCTGGAAACACCGCATAATTACACTCATATATACATGATTAAAAAACGTCACGATGCTTTACGTTTTTGTCGTAATCGGGGAAAATTTTGACCATAGACGTGGACGTTAATAACAATTAGAAAGCGTGATGCTAAATAGATATCTTTTAGCCGTGTATATATGCTTTAAAAATATTAGAAAGTATATTGGGTTAGCCTTCATTCAGCCCAACAGCGATAATTGAGACGGTTGAAGACCTCAAAGAAACGGTGGAATGACTAGAAACGAATGAATGAATAAAACATTTTCAAAAGTATACATGATGTAATTTTGAGGATGTATATTATATTAAGTTTCGTCTCAATAAACATAATTCGCGTAATCGATACTCATTCCCTTTTCCCTTTGTCATTAGCCTGTAAATCTACATGCAAACATCCTATGTCCTCCATCTCGCAATAGTGCAGGCACTACTGCTTTAGCAGATAAAATCCAAAATGTTGGCTATTCAATATTAACGAAGACAAATTCCTGCTAAACCCATTTGACGTCCCGTCTCATGAATTCAAACTATTGCACGGTTAGTATATAATCCTCAGTCGATACGCTTCTCCCTAGAAGACAATCTAAAAAGCACCCCATGCATTGTAGTGTGACACTAAGATGTTCAGATAAGCACGAATTCTATTCAATTTCTTCCCTTGGAATCATATGGATTGCGTAGTAAGACACCATAGTGCTTTGTAAAGCTATAAACATATCAGAATATATTAGTCGCTGATCATAAGAACAGGACTGAATGCGATACGAAGGCGTTAAATGGTAGTATACGAGCATGTATTCCGAATACCATTAACACGAATCGATGCCAACATGTTTGCAAGATATCTCGATGCCCACCCAAGTCAACTCCGACTTGGAATGTTGTGTTCAGGAGAATTAAAGGCGACTTTTATCGATGGAATCCATTCTGAGATCCTGGATTGGACACCTGATGAATTTCTGATTAGCTCTCGTTTTAATTAAGTTTTCACGGAAAGCGCTACTTCTTCCAATGTGGATCATTATCATTTCGATATTCACTCAAAATACTCGCACATACATTTTCAAAATGAATAAGTGTATCCCATAACGTGGAATGTCTGGGCGTCTTTCAAATTAATTAGAGGCTTTTCACTAGGAATTAGTGGGAAATGTGCAAGACTCCATTGGAATACGTACCGTACTTCGAAAATTATCTTTTCAATTTTACTGAATTGCTTTCTTTACTCGACTTATGAATACACTTAGGATTAGTAAATATCCCCCTAATTACGAAAAAGGAAGAAGCGAATTCCAGAAAAATAGAGAAAAATACATTCCATTTTTTCTCCCTGTAACTAGGTCACTTTCCTAAGACCTGAAAGGCGACATCGTCATCGCTGCCGTATGGTGAAAGAAAGAGAATGGTAAATAACATCCTAGTAAAAGGAATTCTCATAATCTCTGGAATTTTTATGGCACGCAAAGCTAGGCGGAATTCATTTTTCTACAAAGAAAGGCTCTCTTCATAGAATTACTTTTAAATATGAGAACTTAGAGAACGCCAAGACGATAAGTGCTGCTGGAGACACGTTTATGAGGGACATCAATTATGTGAAAAAATGTTAGCTTGAGAACAAGCTTAACTTCTCTAATCCCCGGCTTATTCATTATATCTAGAGTTTGCACATCGTCTTGCACTGTGGTACCACTAATTGCACTATTTGTGTGCGAGGGAAAAATGCTGGGATGACTTTCAATGTAGGCGGAATCATTTTTTCGGCATTAGCAGGTTATAGTCGTATTGTTAATTCAATACATGTCCTCCCCATTCTGTATTCTATGAGAAAACGAAGTGTGCACTCGAGATATTTTTCCTTCAAATTCAATCCATGAGTTCTTTAACTTCTCCCACCAAAGCAGAGTTGTGACTTCTGAAAAACTTCACCTTTAAAATGTGTTTGGAAAGTTCCAGCTGCATCAGCACAAGCACATATGAACTCTACCTACCTGAAACGACGAAAGAAATTTCGAAGTGCTGGGTCGAAGTGTGGGGCATCAAGAGGGATGTTTAAATTTCGATCGATAGAGACATTCAATACTTAGTAATTCGACCCGGCTCTTATGATTCCCAATCATTTTAGCGGAATTTTTGAGTCATTGAAAATTTCTGCGTTTACTGCTTGTACACCTTTAATTCGAATCCTATACCAAAAAAATTCTGAAAGCATCTAATAGGCCATTCCCTATCCTCACCCACCATTTCCAGAATTCTATTTTAAAAGTGCTAAATATACTTAGAAAATTATGCTCAAATGTTGCCCTTCTCTGGCGTTAAAAGTAGTTGTGCATTATGCATAGATTTCTTTAGACATTCATTTATGAGTGAAAAATGCATAGAAATTATTTATTAATATTGAAGGATCATTTTTCCCCCAGTCAATCTATGTAGCGCTGACAATCAGGATGTTTCATTAGACGCTTTGATTTCATACTGCCAAGAACCGAAGGCAGCTCTCATATTTGTTGCTGGAGAGACTCGAAACCGATAAAATCAATTTTCCCCATCTTTTAGCCCCGTCAAACCGTACCGACATCACTTTAGGGGTAGGCCTAATCCTACTCTAAATTGTCCGACATTAGCGTTTGAATCCTCAGTGCATTGCTCAACATAACTCTCCCCTCTCCTCTCTCTTTAGTACAGTAAAACATACTCTAGCTTTTCCCAAGCGAGAACACACGGCTCAGGAGAGGAGAGGCTGTTATGTATTGTTGAAGGGATGATGTTGTTGTTGTTACCGTTCTGCTCAGTGACGAACTGCATGAGATAATAATTTGGTTCACCCTGGATGCGCATCACCCAAGGAAGGGTCTTTGGAATCATCAAGTATCTCCAATATACCCCATTTTCTTTTTGCGGGGGGTAGATGTGTTTGCGTACAGAGTGTTGGAGTCCTGAAACGATACGCCGTTAGCCCATCAGCTAGAAACCTCCTCGTCATCAGAAAATTGACCTGGAACCCTCCCGCTCTACCAGTCCATGTAGCCTTCAGATCTGGGAATTCGTTTCATCAACGGGACTGAAGAAGAGGCAGGGAGCTCTTAGTTCAAAGATCGCCCACCACAAAAAGAACCCAAATGTACTGCATAAGACAATTCCATCTGTCAGGGCTCCTTAACATCTCTTTGACAAGGAAGAAAGCTCTCCCATGTCTGCACAAAGTTATTACTTAAACCCATGTATCCTTTCCTTGTGGTTGTAGATGGCTTTATGTTTTTTAGTAAGTAGGGCAAGGGGAATCACTCCCGCGATTATCATCACAGCCCGTTGTGGACAGTGCGATACGTAAAGCTCCCTTTCTCTATATATGGGCAAGGCACTTATAATATACCTTCTTGCGAAGAGCCCATACCTCTGCGCCATAGAGCTGAACAGGCTTCGTTGCTCCCATAAGAAGACTTTCCAGGTAGAAATAGGGACGCAACATTCCCCACTAACCGATGGTCGAGACTCCAGCTGCAGCTTCGGGTCGAGCGTGAAACCAAAATTTGTAACCTTGGTTTTGACTCACTCAGTCAACCCGTCGATTAATATGGGACGCAGGGTCGGGATTCTCTTTCTGGTCAGCGTAGGGCTGAAACAATGAGCAGTCATCCATTCGCTTACCTGCCGCAACAATATGTCAAGCCTGCTTTGCGCATGTTCAACAATGGCAACAAGCGTCGCAACTCATCTACATAACCAACTAGCCCGACTCTCCTGGCATGTCGAGTTTTAGTTGACCATTGTAGGAAACTTTCAAGAGGTCCGGCCCTAGGTTGGATCCCAGTGATACTCCCGACGTGACCACTATCCTTCTCTGGCCTTCAAGCGTCTGATAGACCAGGTAGCGGTCTTTGAGATAATCCCTCAATATTCGTGGCAGATAGCTCGGATGTGGAATGAATTTTGCAATGTGTATGGCATAGCTTTCCAGTTTATGGAAATGAAGGCATTTCTCACATCAAGCGTCATGAGTAGCACTATCCGTCAAGATCCGCGTCCATGCATGCACAACCTCCGTAACAGCATCCACATGGATTTCTCAGTCCCCGTTAGTACCGATAGCTTGAGCGTTCTATCCGGATATGCTTTTGAGTCCTTTCCCGGCCATGTCAAGCATACACAGCGGTCGATATGCAGCTCATAGTTCAAGGTTTCCTTTTTCTTTGTTGGTCATCTCATCAGTGACAAGTAAAAATCCCCTCCGTCTGGCAAACGTTGAACGCGCCGAGTAGGAAGTCTGGCCGTTGTTAGAACACTAGTATATATTCCGTCAGGATGCCATCAGGAACAAGCACCTCGTTGGTCTTCGTAGTAAGAAGCCTCTTCAATCTCTTCCATGCTGAAAGGGAGGGTAGTCATTGAGATTTCTGGCGAATATGGTCCCATAATACGCCCAACGATGGCACCTGTGATTCCAGCAGAACATTTACGCTAAGGGTGACTCATTCGCAGTCTGCCGCCCCTCCCACCCCCCGGCTCTCTTATCAGGATTCAAACAGCATCCTTCAAAGCATTAAGCCCAGGCCGAAGGTCTGGTATCGTTTCAGACATAACGCTTGATTGCCTCTTCCACTTCGACCTGTTCTGTGAGGCAGCCAAAATTTCAGATTTCGAGAAAGCATATAGGCCCCAGACTAGAAGCGGGAGTCATCTTTCCCAGCAGCCACTTGATCGCCTCGCAGAACGTATCCTTGCTAATTGACTTCGGGCAAAATTCAACGGAGACTCCGTCACCCTTTGTTTCCCGTGTGGAAGCGACTTCCACTCCGCTGTGTTTGAGCTGCATCTTAAGGCAAGGTTTAAAGTTAAAACTTTAGTGAGCTAGCCGATGGTCTAGTTCTTCTTTTTTTCCTTGTCTCTTCTGTTAGTGTATTCGTAACCGCCTTAACATTGGACAGATGGTTTTCTGAGGGCGTAGGGTTTCTTTTTTCGTCCTATTTTTGGGCCCAGCAGACTACTTGGATGAAGTCTCCTTCAGGCGCCTCTTCCTCCTTCCGCTTTTTTTCCTCCGAACCATTTGGCACATACAGTGTTTTCAGCGCGAAGTGTGGCTGCTTTTACTTTTCGCGAGTCTTCTGCTGCTGTCCATATTCACCTGTAGAAGGGATTGCATTTGAGGGATTCTCCTAGCTCTGCCAGTCCATTTTCCATGCCTTTGTTCTCATTCTTCTAGAGAAACGTTGACAACAGCATCTTCTACAACACTGTTGCGCGTTTCCTGGAAAGGCTCATTCAATGTTCGTATAAACTCTTCAATCAGAGGAACTGAAACTTAGCATGGAAGGTAGACACAATATACAGCAAGCGTGATTCCACTCGGAAAGGACATACCAACAGTGAGGAACCAGACGTTAGTGACGACAGTTGAGTACTTGCATGCAGAAATATGTTGCTTCATGGCAATTAAGACACCTCCTTTGGTGACTTCACCTTTTACCCGGGTAAAACGATCGGAAGGAAAAATTGTGTAACCCTCAAGAAGCTCTGTATTGAATATTTTAGATTGCAGCCATGTTTCAGTTATGCAGGTAAATTATGCATTGCAGTTCCAGCAGAAACTCGGAGTTTAAATAGTTTAATTCGTCATATTTTGATAAAATAATATGAACGGCACTACCACTTCCATCCATTGTATCAGTTTCTTCATCAATCAGGATCACAATGTTCTGCTCCTCTAGTTTCTTTCGAAGTGAAAGTGGTCATACCATTTTACGGGGTAGATTTTTCCTATAACTATACTGATATGCTTACCTATTGGTTTAAATAACTTTTCCCTTGAATCGGTTACTAATGCGCTCTCTTCCGCAGGGGTCAGGAACCCGTAACTCATTGAAGCATTGTTATATCTCCCAGTCTGCAACCTCATGTTTCAAATTCCACTGTCACGCAATCCAGCGATGTCAGTAATTTCGGATATCGCCTGGAAAAAAATGTTAATTTTCTTTCAGCTTAGACAGCTCTCCAAATCATTTGTACCGCCGGAAATTCTGAAGACCCAGCCCAGCGAATGGTTTAATGACGGTCTTGGCTAGATTGATTGATTGATTGCATCAGAATTAGTTCTCTTATTTACTTCTATAGATTAAGTATTAGGTAGCTCTTCTAAGAATTCGTCCACTATTATACTACATACTCACGGCGCAATTACACTAAGTGAGAAGAAATAGTAGCGCCTTCTCCTGGCTCTAGTCTCCCGGGAAGTACCCCGATGTCATGAGCGGCTCTAGTAGAGGAGATTTACCTTGGCTACCATTGGCTTGATTAATTCTTAGAACTCTCCAATGCTAGAATGCCGCCCCTTCCTCCTCGACAGCTTTGGCTCGTTGTTTATCTTAGGCCTTGGGAGATCCAAATCTAGGTCGAATAGTCTCTCCTCCTCAGTATACAGCAAATCTACCTCCTTTTCCAGACCTGCTGTCCGCTTTCCATAATTTTTACAATTCCTTCAGGAATCCCTGTACATTTCCCACCCATTCAGTGAGCTGATATTGCCTCCAACTTATGTTCGGGTTTGGATTTCTTGTATTTTTCTCTTGCGGAGTTATGTCTGCTTCTCTTCCCTTCTTTGGTTGTGGTTTTGTAGCCCTGTCCTGATCCTTTTTGAGGATCTCTTGACGTTCAGGCTTCTCTTTGGATAGCAACAGCTGCCAACAGCAGAGATGTCTTCTACTGTTACTGTCTTGTAATCATGGATCTCTCTTGGTTACTGTCTTCACAGCGGACAAATGTTGAGCCTGCCCTTGCTGGTTGCTATCCCTACTTTCAAGTTAGTCACCATCATCATCAGCGGTGCAACAATCAGTATCCGGTTTAGGCCTGCCTTAATAAGATACTCCTGACATTTCAGTTTTGCAAAGAGGTCCATCAATTCGATATCCCTAAATTCTGCCCCGCGGTATCGCCCATATATTTCGCGTTAGATAAGCTACGCCCATACTCATGTAGAGGGCTACAAATTCTTTGGAGAATTTTTCTCTATAACGTGGCCAAGCGTTCCCCATTTTTCTTGTTAAGAACCCAGGTCTCCGAGGATTAAACGAGAACTGACAAGATAATTGTCTTGTATAGTAAGCGCTTTGACTCTATAGTGAGACGCTTTGAGCGGAACAGTTTTTTTTTAAGCTGAAATAGGTTCCGTGCGCGGATTTCATCGTCGTAACTGTTATGGAGCATAGGGGATTCACATTGTCTCACTTTTCAATAAGACTATATTTTAGTTTCATAATCATTACTTTTAATACTGTGCAATTGAAACTTCCATGGCGATAGGAAGTCGAGGTAACGAGATCGAGAGGTTTATGCTCAACTCTCTCGGCCATCGCATTCAACGGCAACTTTACTCTCTGAAATTTAGTCTAGGCAGGGATCAAATCCAGTACAGCTTTATTCGTTGTCCACAACTTCGTCCCGTTGCGTCGGTTCAAAGCTTTCTGCCAGAAAACATTTATTAAATGTGGATATAAGATTTCCAAACAACGAGGAGGAAAGCAGCTGCTAATCTTCTTAACTGGACCGATATGTGAGTCGAGCTGGAGAAAGCTGATATAGAAGTTGAAACTTATTGATGATGCGAGATGCTACAGGGAAGGCCTCCATTCAACTGTAGGGTCGTATTTTTTAGTCTGGAATAGTTACTTGCTAAAATAGGCCAATATATCTTCTCTAGCCTATTTCCTTTAACATTGTCCACTTGCATACCTATAGTTTCTTAATCAGTTTTTAGCCAAAACGAATATTTACTGATTGCTAATAGCTCACTGAATTCTTAAATATTAACACATTCACATTGTCTAACACTTGTTATATTAAATTTGCGTCTTTTTATATTTCGGAACAAATTACCGAATCTTTACCAATTTCACTACAGTCTACTGACAGCAGTTTGGCTTCATTGTCTTTCGATGATCTATACGCCATATAGTCATGGAATCTATCAGCAAATGTTCCAGCTAGTCGCTCGATATGTTCAAATGATGGAAAGTGGTCATTTTCCCTTCTTACTTCTAGCAAAGCAGAATGGAGGGTATCCCCATTTGGTCTGCTTGTCTATTGTTTTTGTCCTTCGAGTAAATAGTCCTTACATTGTTTCATTATGCGGATTATTTATGGATGGCTTACGTTTGTGACTGGTATTTCTGTCCAATAAATCACTGAGATGAATACAAACATGAAACTTGCATTGTTCGAAGTTAAAACGTACTACTAAGTGCGATCTTTTTCTATAAAAGCTAAAAAATTAAGACCAACTTACTTTAAAGATGTCTTGCTTTTAACTCATTGGTGAAACACGAGCATTAAAACTGTTTGCTTCTGAAAGTAACATTAGTCGCAACGTACACTTTTAATGGAGCTGGAAATCCTGAAAAGATTTAGTATCTGACTTGTGAACAATAAGTACTGTGTAAAATGGACAAGGTTCGGTTTCAAACGCCTTGGCAGCATGAATTCTTTACTTTAGGTTTAAGTAATACAAACTAGTTTTAAAACTTTCACCAAATAAAACGAACGGTCTGCGGAAACTCACGAGACGAGTGGGAATGTTTTGGAACAGAAACCCTGGAGATTAATTTCATTTGAAAGCAGCAATTAAATTGATACGATTCCCATCTAATTTGAAGTAAAAATCTGCAATTCTGCTAATATTTTCAGTTTCGTTTATATCAAGTGGAGCAATACCATTTATACCTATTCTCTCAAGTCCTTGACTCCTTATAATTTCTTGGCCAGTAATTCAACTATTACGATGTTTCGTAAAGCTGAAATAATTATTAATATCCATAAGTATCTAGCCCTTCTAAAACTGAAAATAAATATTGGAGAAAGTGCACGCACGATGAGTCACGAGAGCAAAATTTCAATTCTCAGTCAAAAACAGATATTTATGATTCCAAGAAATGCGGTTCGGAGTTTCAATGAAATAAGGAATGAAATAATCAATAAGAAAGTTCGAAAGGTAGCCGATAAATTCCAGAATTTCATTACCTTAGCCTCGTTATCTATGCCACAGATAGGCCACAGATGTCTCCATTTTGACTTACTATTATCGATATTGAATGAGAATAAGTTTCTAGGATAATTGCGCGCTGCACGAGAATGATATCACGTGCGTCAAAGTGTAGACTTCCTCCAACTTGAGCGAAATTACTAGTGATACAATTCTATTATATTATTGTTATTCTGGTCATTGGGAATAATTTAGAGTAGTCCGAGATCAAGTTCCAAGCATACTGATTAAGGGGCAAAGAAAAAAGATGCGAAAAGAGGATGACTGAAAATGTAATACGTGCACACAATGATGGAGAAGCTCTGAAAGGTTGCAGCTTCCACTCCTCCATCATCAACAATAGACCATTGAAGGGCAGAACTAGTTATAAGATTAGTTTTACTTCCTTCGACCATACAGAGGAGGCGTGATCACCTGCAAAACCAATGGCCTTAGTAGTAGTAGTTTTAGGCCTATAGATCATATGTTTCTGAGGAAAGTGCATGTCGCAGACGGACGGACAGGCAGACAGTGAATCAATTTTAATAAGAATAAGGTTTGATCTGAACAAACCATAATTATTATTTGAAGGAACTAAGAAATAGCGGGAGACTTTTGAGTAACAGAAACTTTGAAGATAGTTCCCTTATGATCTGTAAATAATTTGGATAGCAACAACTTCGACCCTCTTAAACAAGTTACAAATAATCGTATTAGCTTAAGTGATTATTACAATGTTTCATTTATTATTTAGTTAATTTATTAATTTAATTTATTACTTAGTTGTTGTGTAATAAAAAACTTGAATTTTCGATAGTGCGTTTATGATTATGAAACGGTTAAAATTTCCTTTTTCTATTTAGGATAAAACTTTTGAAAATTACTAACTTCTCTACCGACCAGCGTTTTAGTAGCAGAATCATCATCATAATCAACGGCGCAATAACCGGTATTCGGTCCAGGCCTGTTTTAATAAGGAACTCCAGACATCCCGGTTTTGCAAAAAGATCCACCAATTCGATATCCCTAAAAGTTGTCTAGCATCCTGACCTACGCTATTGCTCCATCTCAGGCAGGGCCTACTTCGTCTTCTTTTTCTATCATAGATATTTCCCTTATAGACTTTCGGGCTGGATAATCCTCGGATTAGGTAACCCGCACATCGCAACCTGCTGAGCCAGATTTTATCTACAATCAGAAGGTTGTGGTATCGCTTTTAACTAAAATAGTCCATTTCTTTGCAAACCACAATTTTTAGGTACACCGGAACATAGACTAGGTTTTTACAATCAATACTCGATAGATGAAATTATTATAATTTATTAATTTTAATGAATGTAAGAGCGAACGACTCGTTAGAGGCTTCACGCTTCATTCGTTTCTTTCTGCCCCTAACTCATGGCACACTTTCCTCGCTAGTCTTCCACTCCCGTGGCGAGCTCTACAAAGTGGATAGTTCCGCGCCATCTATTTGTTCGCATTCGCAACATTCGAAATAAATTTCGAATGCTGCGAATCCTGCCGCGCCACACGCTCATAGATTTTGTTGTTATGTAGGCTACGGAATTATCCATCCCCACGTAGGGGACCAAAAATTCTTCGGAGGATTCTTCTCTCGAACGCGGCCAAGAGTTCGCAATTTTCCTTACTAAGAACCCAAGTTTCCGAGGACTGGCAAGAGCATAGCCTTGTAGAGAAAAAGCTTTGACCCTGTAGTGAGACGTTTTTTCATCATCATCATCAACGGCGCAACAACCGGTATCCGGCCCAGGCCCACCTTAATAAGGAAGTCCAGACAACCCGGTTTTGCGCCGAGGTCCACCACCTCGATATCCTTGAAAGCTGTCTGGCGTCCTGGCCTACGCCATCGCTCCATCTTAGGCAGAGTCTGCCTCGTCTTCTTTTTTTACCATAGATATTGTCCTTATAGACTTTCCGGGCTGGATCCTCCTCAACCATACGGATTAAGATTTTATCCACAACCAGACGGTCATAGTATGGCTCGTAGATTTTTTACGTTTTATGCGAACAGTTTTTGTAAGCTGAAATAGGCTCTGTAGGTAGCCAATAACCGTGCGCGGATTTCATCGTCATAGCGGACTTGAAGAGAATCGTGCCCTTGGCATTTACATCAGCATCACGGATTAGTTTCTCCAGAGCCAGGTTAAAGAGGACGTATGATCGGGCATCCCCTGGTGTTAGACCGCTGTTGATGTTAAATGTTCTCGAGAGTGATATTGTTGCTTTTATCTGGCCACGCATGTTGGTCAGCGTCAGCTTAGTTAATCTCATTAATTTCGGCAAGATATCGAATTCTCTCATGACCGCGTTCACTTTTACCAACTGCTGCAACTGATGTCCATATTCCAGCAGTATTCCAGCTCCAACGCTTCCCGCAGAAATAAAATGTGATCTGTTGCTGGTTTACCTGAAGTGAAGCCTCTTTGGAATGGGCCAATGATATTCTGGGCATATGGGGCTATCCGGTCTACCAAGATAGCAAAGAATATCTTAAAGGTGGTACTCAGTATGGTACCGCTATAATTGCTGCATTGTATGATATCCCTTTTTTTTATGTATCGTGCAGATAATGCCTCATTGCCAGTCGTTAGTCATTGATTCGCTGTCCCACACCTTGATCATAAGTTAATGAACCGCTTGCGGCGGCCAGCCTCCATATTTGACCAATTCGGATATAATTTCAGCGGTTCCTGGCTCCTTATGGTTTTCAAACCGATGGATTGCACGGACTGTTATACTTGGTGGTGGCTGTGTTTGTCCGCCGTCCTTAGTTGGTGGGACCTCAAACTTGCTAATATTCTGGTTGTTGAACAATTCATTAAAATATTCAACGCTTCGCTCAAATATGCCCATTCTGTCGGAAATCAGATTTCCCTCTTTGTCTCGGCAAGATGAGCATCGAGGTGGATCAAGCTTCATCCTGCTGACTTGTTGGTAAACGTGCGCCAGGTGCAATTGCTCCCTGTACTTTTCCAATTCACAGACCTCTTGGTTGTCCCAGGCATTTCCATCTGTGAAATCGCTTCTCTGCTGGACGGAGTTCGGGATAAGTCTCTGCGTTCCGTTCCGTAGCTAGCTTACATTCATCGTTAAACCAGCCATTCCGACTCCATATCAATGATAACGCTCTTCTGGTAGTTGTGCAGATCGTCTTTTGATGCTTCATCTATTAGATGCCGTTATTCCGGCATCCATTTTCCCCTTATAGGTGTTACGGAGGGCCGTGTTTTAGATGGCTTCTGCATTTAATCTCACTTGATTGTCACAGCGGATTGGAGGTGGTGTTGTAATCCGAGCCTGAAGCACTATGCCAACGAGGTGGAGATCCGAGTCTATATTGGCCCACCTAAATGTCCTCATATTCGTCAAGGCTGAGTGGTGGCGGCGTTCAATCAACACGTGTTCAATTTGGTTGAAAGTGGTCCCGTCTGGAGAGGCTCACGTATGTTTGTGGACCGCTTTCCGCCCAAAACTTGGACTTCCAACAACCATTTGGTGCAATACTGCTAGCTGAATAATCCGCAGTCCGTTATCATTGGTATCCCTGTGTAAACTATGGGAGCCACCGTATCGCCTGAATACGGGCTCCTTCCCTACTTGGCTGTTAAAATCCCCAACTATGATTTTGTTATTATATCTGGGACAGGCTTCGAGGGCTCGTTTTACTGCCTCGTAGAAGGTATCCTTCTCCAACTCTGCAGTCTCCTCCGTAGGGGCGTGAACGTTAATGAGGCTTATATTTCTAAATTTGCCTCGCAAACGCGAAGCCTATGTTTTCAAAGCCGATAACTGAAGGTTTCATTTTTTGGCTGACAAAGAAACCTACCCCGTGCACGAGGTTCACTCAATGGCCCCTCTAATATATAGTGTAGTGGGTCTACTCCAGGAAACAAGTCCCTGTCCACCGTCCAGCAGCAGAATGCAGTATTATTCACTTTGAAGTATGATGTAAAATCCATCATAAAATTATTAATTATACAGTGAGGTTACACTTGCGAAACGCACATTGTATGCATATACATGGCGAACTAGATACAAATGGAAAAAATTCCCACTCAAATATTTTTATATTAGAAATACCCAAAACCTTTTATATCTGAAGCATGCAGCTTCCGGTTTCCCAGTTTGTTTTTATTCTTTAAGGTTTTGATTTTAGGCGGACTGGGAATGATTTGCCTAAGAGCGAATAATGCTGTAGATTTTAATGCATTTGGCTTAATTACATGTACTTCCTTCACTCATACTGAAATTAGGCAGTCAGTGAAAGCACACTGAATTAGCTTACAGATCGGTGTATACTAAAAATTAAGTCATCAGATAGGGCAGACTCATAATTAGACTTGTAATAGAAGATGCTTAAAATCTTGAAAATTTGACATTTTTTATTATATTCAGTTTTCATTCATAGTGAAACGGCGTTGGTAGTGGTGGGGAGAGCGTCGAATATGACAAATGGGATGCTCGATCTTTGCTCACCGCTCGATTATGCATGGTGCCGTAAGTCATTCTTTATTTTTTTTTCACGCTTTGCTCGTCGCTTTACTCGCCATTTATCTACCTTTTCAAAATAAACCTGGCCACACACGTTGCACTGCACTAACTAACTTCTGCGTATATGGGTAGTTCAGTCTCTGTTCAACACAACTGAGCAGTCGAAAGGAGACAAATGAATTTTTAATTTTATTGGAAATTGTTCAGTTGTGGTGAGGACCCCACTTTGGCCCATTTCATCTTATGCGATGGTCGGAGTGGAACGTCAGCCTCACGACGAACCCTGGCTGTTTGCCCTCCACTTGCTGTAGATTTATAAGGTGTATAGCACTAAATGTGATGATAATGTAACTGAAGGACAATCTCAGTGAAAATCAATAGGAGAAAAATGAAAATACGAAAACAAATCGGGAAGCCTGAAGCTGTACGCTGCAGGTATGAACGATTTTGAGTATTTCTTATATGAAAATATTTGTACTTTTATACCTAGCATCTAATGTGTATGCATATATTATGTCAGAATATTCATTTCAGCATAATACTGACACTCAAGTTTTAGAATTTGCGATGGAGCGATACCTTTACACTATTATAGCTTTCTTAATGCGATTTCTACCAAACTTGTTAAAATCATGTCCGGATGGCTGATTGGTTAGAGCACAAGGCTATCGTATAGACGGTCGCGTCGCGTCAGCTGTGAATGAGTACCTAAGTCAGATCACATTGCCTCCTATAGGGTACTGTAATCCTGTAGTGTACCGTTACGGTCTCGAATTAAGTAATCTAACACAACGCAAAGCCCTTATCCAATTGGATTATTGCGCCAACGATTATTATTATTATTGTTAAAATCATGCTTCATAACGTATGTTACTAAAAAATTTCATAGTTCTGGAATCAACTTAAAAGTCAGTCAATTACTAAAAATTATAGTAATATACTATCTTTAACTTTATTTAAGCAGATGTCGATATGCATCAAATGTCAAATTGAGGCCAATATCGGAAAGTACTAATTGAGGCCTTTTATTTGATATGCCACATGGTATTTGTCGAAAAAAAATTACACCCACCCTTTGCATATATGGTGACGCCTCCTTATGTTCCATATAGAACGATTTAACTCACTGCATGCGTGGCAGTTCCCACCTCTTCACTGGACTTGTTGTCAGTCGGTATAACTGTTTTTGAAAAAAGAGCGTGTTACTGACAATCAGTAAGCCGTTAATAAGGTTTTGTTTTACACAAATCTTTAAAGGGGAAGAAGAAAAATGTTGACTGACTAACTTCAAACGCTTGCCACCAAAAGCTCTCGAATGTTGGTGAATGTGGAAAACGGGCTGAGAAGCCAGTATTGAATCCTGTCGGAAGATTCATTACTGATTCGACTAGCTTTATTTCGCTCAATGAACCACTACGTCCCTTAAAATATCATTGATGCAATGGTTAGCGTCGGTTTTGATGCCGTTTTTAACACACACTGGCCCTGTTTTTATGTTAACCATATAAACCTTAGTGTCAAAACATATTCATTACACATACTAAAGTAATTAACTAATTAGGTACTGAATTGGATTTATTACTTGGACAAGAAAGTCCTTTGAAGGATTTAGATTAAACCAATGTAAGCCAATTAAACACTGTTGATTCCTGAACTGTGATTTGAACTTTAATTTTCAGTTATTTTCTTTTATATGCTGCTATATGTCTCTACTAACACTCTACTAACACACGTACGTCTCTTATGTAAACAAATAGCACAAAACCATAAAACATAATCCGATCATTGTTGAGCACAAATTGAAATCTTTTGAAAAGTTCCTTGACGGTCCAATGAGCAGGTTTCTCTTCCGCCAGATAAGACCATTGTGCCTGTCAGCAACTTTTTCTTATGTCTGTATACACGTATTATTCTATCTGTATAATATGAGAAGGATATCTATTTTCAAATCGAAATTACATTCACTTCTAACTTGGAAACTGTCAATTCTTCCTTCTATCCTTTGTCCTTTCTTATCTGCTCGCTTCCGATAGGAAAGTTCAATTTTCTGAAGTTACTGGATGCTCCCCCGGTTACCAGTTGCTTCTCAGTAATAAAACTAATTTTTCACCCAGGCAGGGTAGAGACTGAATTACATAATAAATGCGCAGCGTTAAAAAAATATAAGGAAATCTGTGGTTCTTTAACAAACAATTACGTACTTGCGGGGTTGTTGCAAGAATAAAGGGCAGAATTTGGATAAGTATTACTTGTATGCCAAGGCACTTATGTATTAAACTAAGAATGAAATGTTCCTATCAGCAATAAGCGTTAAGCTAACTAGACATTACCTTCATTCATCGTCCTCTTCAGCAATAGAATCTAACTTGGATTCTTGGAAGAAACAATCTCAACCATGACGAACTTTTCGAATTTTGCCTCAATAAACTACAAGTGAAAAAGTATGGAAGTTATCCACCTTTTTCACTAATAAGTAAAAATATTTTTAATGGAGCATAAATAGTAATAAAATATGCTGACAGTTTTCTCTATGTATTGATGCAGTTCTTTGTAGTCTATAGAATGCAGAGATTCCTGCTGCCTTTCATGGTGCCTTGGCCAGATAACACCGACATAAGTGTACTATCATCATCATCAACAGCGCAATAACCAGTACCCGGTCTAGGCCTGCCTTAATAAGGAACTTCAGACATCACGGTTTTCTGCCGGGGTCCACCAATTCGATATCCTTAAAAGCTCTCTGGCGTCCTGATCTACGCCATCGCTCCATCTTAGGCAGAGTCTGCCTCGTCTTCTTTTTCTACCATAGATATTGCCCTTCTAGACTTTTCGGGCTGGATCATTCTCATCCATACGGATTAAGTGACCCGCCTACCGTAATCTATTGAACCAGATTTTATCCACAACCGGACGGTCATGGTATCGTCCATAGATTTCGTCGTTATGTAGGCTACGCAATCATCCATCCTCATGTAGGGGCCCAAAAATTCTTCGGAGGATTCTTCTCTCGAACGCGGCTAAAAGTTCGCAATTTTCCTTGCTAAGAACCCAAGTTTCCGAGGAATACATGATGGCTGGTAAGATCATTGTCTTATAGAGTAAGAGCTTTGATCCTATGGTGAGACGTTTCGAGCGGAACAGTTTTTGTAAGCTGAAATAGGCTTTGTTGACTGCCAACAACCATGCGAGGATTTCATCATCGTAGCTGTTATCAGTTGTGATTTTCGACCCTAGATAGGAGAAATTGTCAACGGTCTCGAAGCTGTATTCTCCTATCTTTATTCCTCCCGTTTGATCAGTGCGGTTTGATGTTGTTGGTTGGTTGGTGGTCAAAGGGTAGTATAGGTCCCAAGGCAAAACGTGGATTAGTTCCCACGATGGAGAATAAAACCTCGGAAACGCCTACTGAACCAACACTAACAGCTCTACTACCAAACCCTATCTCCACCTCCACGTAGTGACCGCTGGGACCCCTTTCTTAATTAAAAGCTACAGACGGAGAAGGATGAAGGCGAGTCTAAAAACGGGACAAATTGTACCAACTGGTGCAACTACTGAATTGTACCAACTGGCCCAACTGGCTGGGGGTTGGATAGGGCTGACAACCCAACACGGAAAACAACTTGTTACGAAGCCACAACAGGAGCCGCGGACGGATAAGTGTATTATAGCATAAGTTAATATCAAATAAGACCTAAGTTGACGCATTAATCATGTATCAGTATAAGAAACATAGACACAGGAAATGGAAGTGGATAGGTTGCACGAGAATTTCATTTCGGTTAACGGGCTCCTCTGCCTCAAGATAGCCTAGGGGTGTGTCGTAGTAGAAATACTTTGTATAGAAAAGTTTGCATTATAAAAATCAAAAGGCCTTTTTACTGTTAGTCGGTGATAGTTTATTGGAACTAACCACCGAGAAGCCACCGCAAAGTCAAAGATGGAAACATCTTTGATGCGCCTTTGGCTAAATTGAACCAGATTATACAGAAGTTCAACAACATCCCGTGAAACTATTAGCGATTTAGGTAGAAAATTTATAGCCGATAGTATTCTATCAATTAAAACTAAACTACTTTCGTCATATACTAACTTCCTTTGATTTTCCGAGCCAATGACTCAAGGTACAGTTTCTCCCAAACGTATTTCCGCACAATGTCGCTATTATCTGTAATGGCAACATCAATAGCATACGCAGAGTGGCGCGTCTTTCAGGACATGAAGTTTATTGAGCATAATATAATAATCAGTTAAACATTGTCAGACTCGATACCCGCCGTATGTTGAACTATCGAGTACTACCTGCGGTTCATATTGGTAAGCCCTTGATAAGACCATGCTTGTATGCGAAGTTTTGTTGTGTCACCTTATTTACAACATTATCCCTGTCCGTATATTGCGCCGACGCCAAAACAGTTCTTTCAATATCAGTTTTCTAAAACTACAATCAGTCCCAGGTCTCCCTCTGACCACCAATTGGGCCTGAGCTACTGCAAGGTGCGCTCGCTCGACCTCCGACTCTGACTGCAAGATTCGAGTGCTATGCCCTAACAGAGATTTCCAAAGTAGTGGAGAAGAATGCTTTTTGTGAGTAATTAATCGAAGTTAGGGAGAGGCTTTCTAAGATGACATACTATACTATTTCAAACCGACCAAAAGGCAGGCCGAAACAACGGTGACGAGCGACCCCACTTGTGAACGGGACAAAGGCTAAAGAAAAAGAAGTAATTAGAAAACATATATATAGTACGAATAGTTTTGCGTGCATATATGAGAAACTTTTAATGTACGTTTCCCCTTTCTTAAATAACATGTTGTACATATTGAAGATATAATAAATATACCTATCCTAATCAAACAAATATTATCTTTGTGATGGCAGGGCGCGTGCAGATACCCCTTCAATTGTCACACTCAAAACGGTTTCGCTATTTGCTCTATCAGATGCCTGATCTGGATGCAATCTCGAGGCTTTTATATCCCGATCCAGTGTATCAAGCCACCGTCGTTTCGGCCTGCCTTTTGGTCGTTTACCATCGACTTCGATGTTCAGACCAATCTTGGCAAGTGAACTCTCGTTAGCGTGAATTCCGTGACCATACCATCGAAAACGCCTCTCTCGTAACTTTTCCACGATCGGTGCAACCCTATAACGATCGCCGATATCCTCATTTCGGATGTGATCAAAACGTGTGACGCTACTAGTTCAACGCAACATCTTCGTCTCCAATATTACAATACGCCTTTCATTATATTTTATTTTCGACCAACACTCAGAACCATAGAGGACGACAGGACGGACGACATTGCGATAAATTTTAGGTTTGAAACGTTCGTTGATACGTCGATCACAAAGAACACCAGTTGTGGAACGCCACTTCATTCAAGTTGCTTTAATGCGTGAACCAATCTCAAAACGCTGTTCTCCAGTGGCTGATAGCATCGACCCAAGGAATTTAAATCGTTCAGATCACTGCCGCTGACAGTGACAGTGCCTGTTTCATGGGGATCGGTCGTCAAAACTTCAGTTTTTTTTAGATTCATGGTTGCGGTTGCCAAAACCGTATTTCCTCATCACATATCTGGACAAGATATTACCAGAACCCGCCCTAGCATTCATATCTCCCATCACGACTACCATATCACCTTTAGGCAGTGTTTCTTGGACTGTAATCAAAGGTTCAAAGTAATGGTGCGTAACACTCTGTTATTGAAGTTTCCTTATTCTAAGCATCTAAATCTCCGTGAGCATTAATCCAGCATTCACGCTTACTTCCACCTGGCTTTCCGGAGTACAATAGCACAGTGTCATTTGAAGGGACGGATTATTCTCCAGAGTGCCAATATATTGCTCATATAACCCCGATCTTTGCTTGTAATACTGGAACCCTCATTCAAGTTGAAGAAAACGAAAATTGTAGGTCCTTCGGAACCGTTGTCGGGGAACATAGACATATTCAAAAAACAAACGCGTGTCCTAATACGATAGCCGATAAGTCCATCCTTACCCTAGGCTTGCATAATATTTCACTAGAAAGAACATTTCGAAATCTGCCAGTTTTTATCCAGTTTGCATCCCTTTTAGTCGCCTCCTACAGAAAGTAGATAACACTTTGTGAGAATTCTTAACTCCCACTTAAATAGGAATCACTATCCCAGTGTGGCAAAAATGCCTCATATTTAGAGGGAATACTATAAAAAGAACCGCACTAATTCTCTGAACCTCTTATGTGTTATGGTCATTCAAACTACCGTATAGTGACTTTCCCTTCCCCATTTTCCAAATGAGTTTGGCATCGTCTTTGGCGGACCAAGCACAAAATAAAGTAAATACCTTATGTTTCTCTTGTGAAAACAATCTCTTGTGAAATCCTTTAGACGAAGGAAAACCATTAAATATTGTAGGATGTTATAAAATTATTCCGTAAGGAAAGAACCAGAAGGGAATCAAAAAGAAAATGAAAATGCATGAAGATATTACACAAGTCCGACAAACGGGTTCCTTTGTGTAAAAAGATCTCCTATACTTTAAAGAGTACCCTTTAATAAACAATATGTTGCAAGATGAGGTGATTTGTGACAAACGCTTACACTAATTGACTTGCAATATGCCCAAAATGCAACAAAATATGCTTCATAAAAATCGATACCTACATGCTTAGCTAATATTCCCCAAAAGAGCAATTGCACACATTTAATCATTAGCTTTAATCATTCAATTTATCTACTCCGCCAGAATATTGGCCAAGTGCGACAAAGCTCTCTGTCCCGATTTTAATCTACGAATCAAATTCAATTTTGGCAATCTACTGCATAATCCAGTATCTGATGAGAGAACTGAAAAAGGGGATGGAGTTGCTTGTGGGGTTTGAGAAAAAAGTTTATTTCGAATTCAAACATAGGCACAAATGATTCCCATGTCGGCTTTGATATAGGGTCTATCGTATTACCATTTCAATTCCAACTTCTTTCCCCGGGCAGGGGAGTCCTTTCAGATATTTCCCTCAACGGAAATGTATTACCCGACTTGTCATGCACACACATACGTTTCTATTTCGGTTTAAAAAATCCTTGCCGCACCATTCTATTACCGAACGGGTATTCAGTGAAGGCTCCGCATCCAATATTCAATAATTTCTAAAGGGGTGGTAGTTGAGTGCCTTTTCCGTAACGTTCTTTCAGTTGATTTCTAAGTAACGGAAAATAAATGACAGTCATCACCGTTCTGTTGTATTTATTCTTTAGATCAATAGCAAGATTCCTGCTTGATGCAAATTGGTATTTCCAGTCACGTCTGGCGACGGTCTTTTGGAGAACAATAATCATATATCGACAATGACCCTTATGGTATGGCATAAAACTTTTATACGGTAATTGAGCAGTTCAATGATTGGGAGAGTGTTATCGAATCACAACTCCAGGATACTAAACGCTGTTTGTTTCGCATCCAATGAATTCCTCTGAATGGTCAACTTGGCGCAGTAAGCATCAAATATTCAGTGGGCACGAAGTGCTCATTAGAGGAAATTATTGTTAACAAACAGCCAAAGCAGCAAATTATTGAAATGGCAAAACTGGCAAAAACTTTTTTATTTTTCGTGTTCACAGAGAATATTGTGTGCAGAATTAAAGAATTCCTTCCAACCGAAAGGTGTCTACTTGAACATTCCTGCCTCGTTTCGGTTATTTAATTTAATAGAATCCATTCTCGCTTATGTATGTTGTTATGTATATAACATAAATGAAAGTGAAGAAGAATGTGAAGAAGGAAAAGCAAACAAGGAAAATGAACACAGTGGAAATATTTAATACAGAATTGGGAGAGAAAAAAGAAGATTGAAATGAAAGGTTAAAGTTATTATATTGCAAAATGAACCAGCCATGGCAGACTTAACATCACACGTTTGACTTTAAAATAATGTAACCACCGCAGTCAGTGTACGGTTCAATATTACCGTGAGCCGGGTTGAATCAAGCTGGACACACCTAACAGCGAAGTTTTGGATGAATTCCTTAAACGATATATGAGGACGATGTCTAGTTGAATATGTCGGAATAGGAGCTATATTAATGAAGGGCAATCAAAAAGGAAAATTGATTGCTTCACCCAAGTACGAAAATGAACACGTCGTGAGCACGCAGGCAAAATTGACTGTGCTTCGTTAATGCAAATAAATAGCTGGGGGATACTGTCATCTTGATAGGACTAATGACAGTGCATTTTGCAGATTTTGTTTCTCCTACTCTAAACATCTTCCACTGGATATGTACAGCCGAATGTGGAGTGAATTCCAGAGGCATATCAATTTAGATAAAGTATAACTACTTGGTGATTACACTAACTTTTCTAGAATTCGAGAGCTAGTGACGGAATTCGAGGTTGATCAACCCGCGCCTTTAGGATTTTTCGAAGTTCAAGGTAGAAAGACTCAAAAACTTACAACTTTACTTTAGAGTCTTACCAACGATATAAAAAGTTTTTTCCAAAATTTTGAATTTTATATTCTCGAAGCTCCATTCAATCTGTCCTGCACGCGTTTTTAATTGCCGTTATCCACAGTAATTTTTAATATGGAAAGTGTCGTGTCGTACAAACGGTATAACATATTAAAAAGTTACAAAAATAACTGCAGATACCCCTATTATAAAGAAAAATTACTGCCTGGGTCAAGCACATCAGAGTCATTGGAAAATACGTTATTTGCGTGACACTTTGTTTTTATGTTCACAGTCGTGATATACATGATACATACTCGTAAAATGAGTCTGGATCGGAGGGAAAGAATTTCCTCCCCTGTCCAGGCATGAAGGTTTTGTTTATTCGCTATGTAACAATGCACGACGTTCCATTTTTAGGTGCCTCATAAAGTATTATATGTGCATTTAGCATATCAGACGACTCACTTTAGCGTGATATTAATACTTTATGTCTTAAGTGATACTCAATTTACAAAAAACGGACAATAGTTTCGTCATGTTGTTGTAGAGTTTGTACCAAAATTTCCAGTATCGTACTCTTTCCTACGGTTTACGCCACAATTCTGGGAAAAACTGAAGCGTGCTATCTCATGAACTTCAAAATATGGTAATATATTATTAATAACTTTATTTATACAAATCTCGTCTAAGAATGGATCCTCGGAATGTTGGGTAAAATGCGTGAGGAATGTTGGGTAAAATGCGTTAAAATACATTTATATAAAGATGATATTTTATCCTGATTAAATAAAAAAATATTCAGTTATTTTTGATTTTAATGTGGAATTTACTTCAATGTAATATAGTTGCGTTAAGGACAGAAGCTGTTGAAATTTTACATACCGCCCACCAAGAGCCGCTCTACTGCCTCTTTTAAAGAGTGGTCGTTGTGGTAAGGATTGTTTTATTTTGCCATTAAGCATAAAAAATTGAAAAAGTAACAAATATTCTAAGAGTAATTACAATGTAAATAAATGCTGAAACAATTCATTCTAATAAACTCCTCCTCCGATAACGTATATCGACTTCTTTGATCAAAATCGAAAAGGAGTTTGATGGGGAGAGAATCCGTTAAGTAGGATGATGTGCTTAATAAATCCATAATCTTGAGTTGCTAAAAGGCAAAATTAGACCATAATAATTTGACAGCCGCTACACAAGCAAATCCATCTTCTCTGCGATGAACCTCTATGATTGGAGCTAGTAGCCATTTTGCAGGGGGGGGGAAGAGGGTATTGATATTTTAGGTTTTACATTAGTTCCCCCCGTTTAAAGCTTTTATGTGGCATCAGTCAAGCGATCACACAATTTAAGTGACATTTTTTGCGTAAGCTGCCATTACTTCAAAATAGACTACTCATTCTTTCTCAGCAGAAATAATATATTTATTTATATTTTTTTCATCGGAAACTGAATCTTTTAATTGCTCCGATTCATGCTGAAATGATAATTCCACATGCATGGTCTTGGTAGCCAAACAGACCAAGACTGCTATAAACCATTTTAACCTGACTGGTTCGGCAAGATCTATACCAGTGAACAAAAATGGCTCATTTAATGTTATTCAACTGGTAGGGAGACCCCATCGATTGATGTGTCGGCTGAGCATTGCTTCTAAAACAAACCAACCCTACTGCATGGTATGATGTGGCAGTCGATGGAAAATCGATGGACACTTCCTTCCGATGTTACCGTAAGACATTTTTTTCTCATATTGAATTGAATGGTGTAGCTAGGTCATTTCGGGAATGTGATTTCCATTAACTTGGACATAATGCATTGATGAATCCACGTAATGCACAATTGGCTGGGTTGTTTTCGGATGGTACATGATTCCACATGGTGCCGGCAGACTTTACTTTGCTTGCTCGGTTGGTAATTTGTATTTCACCGCATTAGGTGATCACTAAGCCAGGAGGAAACGACCCTTGAATCATTCGAACTGTATACTGAGATATCAAAGAAGTTGATGAAGTATTATCTAATTTAACTTCAAAAATTAATAAAATAATAAAATAAATAAATAATAAAATAATAATAAAAGTCATAAAATAGACCAAACTGGCTAGCTATTAAAAAAAAAAATATTTAAAAAACCGCCAAAATATCTGCGTGATGAATGAAAGATACTGGCAATACGTATGAGACATTTAAAATAGCCTCTAAAGGATAGAAGTATAAACAAATATTTAATTAAATAGAAAGAATTATGATCTGTAGTATGTGTAAGTTGTAAATTTCTGTTGTGTTTGTGGGGTCTGTAAGCGAGAAGAAAATGAACAGAATTCCAGTGCTTGTTATGCCAAATTTCATTTCAAGACAATAGAAGGAAACGTCAATGAAATTATATACAAGAATATTTATTAAATTCAAAATCTAATTGCTGTATTGAATACCAAAAAAATGCAACAATATCTGCTAGAACTTTTTGGAAACGAAAATATGAAAAAAAAGAAAAATGGGAATGAATTAACCGTTGATTTTCTAATGAAAAATATAAAAACTATCATTCAACAATCAATGAACAATTTTTTGAATTACTTTTATTCATCAAGGAGTCAATATTTGCTAGTTTCCAATCAACGCAGTTAAGCTGCGCGAGTGAACATTCGTTGTTTCATTAATTTCCTTGTTTCACAAAAAATCAGGGTGAGTAACATCACGTTGCCTCACCAACCTGCGTCTCCATTTGCGCCCTGCCTAATTGTTTGGGCTGATATTTTTGCCTTATAGATGCAAATCATCATTGAAAATACCGATGGAGATATTTGTGGGTATAACTAATGTTGCTTTCCCACTTTGAATAAATTTGGGAGCCAATCCTCAAATGGTGGTAATTCAATTGATAAAATCATTAACAACTATGTAAATGCGCCACTGATTTTAAAATAAAAGCTAGGAGTCAACTTAAAACCACCGCCAGAGCAGAATAGATGCTCCAATTCACGATGCCAACTGTGGCATCAAAATTGGACATGGATGGAGCAATGAAAGGGACCGCGCAATTCGAGCTCTCACAGATGTTTCTCATGCATAAAACTTTGCTACATGATTTTTAAGATACAGTTTAAACTAAAAAAAAACTTTTTATCCGGAAGTTGTTGGGTGGTTTTTCCCCTAAATTACTACCGAGGCACTAGACACTACAGACCTGACTCACTAGTCTGAATGGCTTTGACTTTGGGGTTAGTAGATTTCCTGATATATTATCCTGTCTAAATTCTGGGTCCTGATGCATATCGCTGCTGGTATTGCTTGACCGGAGGGGTCACGAAATCGATTAAGCTCACACTTATCACGCGAAGCTCTTCCGATCCAGCGTTGCCCTTTCAGATTTCGATTGCTGATACTTCGGATAGATACCTCAGCCGTGAACATTGAATGTTCAAATCCTGGGGCAAAAGGTCGTCCAATCCAATTTATGCAGGACAATTTTTTCCTGTTATGATTGACATTAAACACTGTCGCCATAAATGATGCTTCTGATCATTTGGTTATTCTTTTTGTAGGTTGATTTAAGTGCTTTCAAAATGAAAACATCTTGCCGTAAATGTCACTTGAATCAATGAGTTTTGATTGCTCACCTGCTTTGAGGCAAAATGGATAATCAGTTCATCTGGCATATTGCGGCGTTTCTCGAACGACTTCGATACAATTTGAACTGCGTCCTGATATTAAACGCACCTATTTTTACAAGTTGAGACAATTCTTGATACAATAAGGTTGCTTGTGTGGAGACGCGAAACGATTCGTTAAAAGTCTGTACGTTTTGGATTGACTTTAATCTGCCGATACATTTTTGTTATGTTCCCTATAAGGACTGCAAGATAAAAGTTTTACTGTAAGAATAGTGTTATCAATATGACTTAAATCGTTGGTCCCACCAAAAATATATCATTTGGTGCTTTGCTTGATGAAGTTTTAGCGAATGTGTTACAAATAGCGCCTATCTTCGTAGTAGTAGCAGTTTACTTGATAACAGAGTGGCGAGGCTGATAATTGGACCGATTATTAACCTCATTCGTCGGTATTTTTCCCATGTGTTTTGAAGCCAAATCATTTTGGATGCATTTGTTGAACTCGTTCGTCAGCTTTAATCGCTTTTCTATTGCACAATGACTTTGCTTTGCTAAGTTTGTACATGAGTCTCACGTAAACGGCAACTCAGCTTGAAACCTTCCATTGTTCAGGTGTTGAATGGTCCTAAAGCAGTAACCGTCTATTTCTTACATTTCTCTACTTCTTCTTCTTCAGTCAGGAAACCCTTCCCTTCAGGCTCTTCCTCTTCTTTTGATGATGTTGCTCACCATTTAAATGGATTGGCACGGATGGGCGTTATTAGCAATATAACCAATCAGAATCCAACCTCAATTTGATTTTTTGCGCTGTATTCTTGCGTAAGCCCTTTTTAATTTTATCCCCCTAAAAGTCAGCTCCTAATACGCAAACCTTCGCACTGACGGGATAGTTAGGATCAGCCTCCTCATCCATACTGCAATTTAACTTGATGTTAAGGAAGATCATTGAATACAAGTCAGATATTATATGACACAAAATTAAAGAATTGCTATTGAATGTTTTGTTTGTGCAAATTTCTTTGATTGTCAAACCCTATGCTCATTATGACAATACTGACGTAGTATCTTTTAATCAGCAACAGTTTTAAATCATGAAAGGATGAAAGGATCCTGCGGCCCTTGGTCTAATAGTCCTCGAAGTTTTATGTACTGTCCAGATTTTTAAAGTTAATGGTTGTCGTTGCCAGTAGAATATTCCAGAGACTTCGTCAATTCAGATGTTTGTTGGACTTCAGGATGATAAATTCTAAATTCAAATTTTTCAAATGCTTCATTTTAAGAGATATATCATAATTTTTTTTAATTTTGTTTTTGTCTGCTAGAGATTTTTAAAACATATCAAAATTGATGACATGGATACTTTAGAGTCTCTAGAACGTCTAGAATAGACGAAGTTTTAATCAGTATGAACTTATCCATAGAAATGTTTTTTTTAATTTTCTGATTCTTCAGCGCCTACAAAACCGTTGTAAATTAGAATATTTTATAAAAAATCTACGCCATCGTAGGTCATTCTTTTGCAGAAGTTTTTAAGAGAAATGTACGATACGATTTAAGAGAAATACACTGACAATTCGGCCTTTATGGGCTGCACTTTATACAATGGAGACTTTTATATTTTTGTTTTGTTTTCACCTATTTTTATGACTGCAGAAGTACTTACAAGAAGAAACGATTTGTAGGGTTGTACTTTTTTAGCTGCCCTGTGTTTCAACGAAAAGAAAGGATTGCTTTTTGATTGAGAGGACCCTATTGGTTTTTTGGCATATATTGATATTTTGGGAGCCAGTTGAAGGGAATAAGTGCAAAATTTTTTATTTATAACAGGTTTTTTGGCGCAAAATCCAAAAAGTAAAACAAATCGCCAGTATTTTTTTGTTATTTTTTTATTCTGGTTCATTCTATAGAAAATTTCATGTTGATGTTCAACCCGGTTTTTTTGTTTTTTAGACGTCTCAGTGACCCGAAATCGTCGTCAATTTCATAAATCCTTTTTTTCAAATCTTAATATTATGATAATTTTCTCAGAAAATAAACCGTTTGAAAAAAGTAAGCTACTTTCCGAAAAGTGTCTATGCTAGTGAATCTTTATTTTCAATTGTCTTACAAATTAAGTGCTAAATTACAAATTTATAATTGCAGTCGCATGCGCATTCTTGAAGTTCGTGGATTTTAATCCATACAGACAAAAATAAGCAATTCTACATACATAAGCATTCGAAATAGTTTAAGCAGGTTCTTTCACTAACCTCCTCTTACAATCCACTGCATAGTATGATTCTCATTACACATTCCAGTGGAATGCTGATTAGCTGAATTAGCTGATATAATCGCTTCAGTAATTTTGAAGGTTGTGTTAATAATATCCTCTCTCTGCTCATTAGCTTCGATTTTACTGCATTCGTTACAATAAAGCTTTTTCTACCTTTCTAGCTATCCCTAGAGGGTAAAGTCATCCGATCCTTTGAAGAGAACAGAGTAGAATGCAGCTATATTCTCTTCCATGCCTCCCAACAATTCTACAATAGAATTTTCATTTTTCCACTTCACCAAGTTCATAATATCGCACATTCACACATCAAATTACTAGGATGCTGCTGCTGTAAATATGTAGGTTAATAAAGAATGAAAAGATTTTCAATGAACCTTTAACTAAAATGCTTTAACTCTGAAATCACCTCTCCCTCCTTCTTTTTAACTGTTAAGCCTTAGGGCTTCGTTTTAGATAATATAGACTTTTGTTGCTGTTGTGACTAATCGTTATTTTTATAAGGCGAATTTATTATTTTTGTCTAACTATTTATTAGCAACAAATCCTTGCGGACATTAAAATTGAAGGCAATGAAGCGGGATCAAAATAAATTCGCTATGGAAGCGATGAGAACAACTTATCTCCGAAATAGTTATACCAATGTTCAGGAATATTTGATGAAACTGATCCATTATTTATCTAAGAAATCAACTTTTGCATTGATGTAGGCTTCTTTCTCTTTCAATTCACAAATTAAATCCGAAACGAAGATATAACTTTTAGACCAGATTATCTTCTATGTGTATATACAATTAGACGACCAATTTTCGAAAACATTATGTACACTGAATTAGGAAAAAATGGAATCCTGCTAATAAATGTTTCAGATAAGAGAGAATCTCCATGTACAATTAATTTGTCATTAATACCAATAAAGTTATCTTTTGAAGGTTCTATGGAAAACAAAACCTTGAAATCGATTCAACGTCTGCCTGTCACACCCGATTTAGCCGGAAACAGCTGAAGCGATCGGTATGAAATTTGGTGAGGTATGATCTGTGAATCATTTTACCTATGGCAAATGGCGCCATTTTGTGTTGAGTGTGAGGGGCTCCCCATATATGCGAAAGGGGAGTATACATTTTTTTTACAAATATGGTCATATGGGGTATCAGATGAAAGGGTTCAGTTAGTACTTTACAAAACTGATCTTATTTCTGATATTGGATGAAACACAGGGGAGTGAGGGAACAAAATCTTTGCTCCAAAAAGTGAAACAGGTCTCGTTCTGAGAACCATTCCAAACGAAAATTCTGAAAAAATGCACAATGGTGCATTTATAGGAAAACTTTTCGTCTAAATTAATTCCATTCCGATACCTCCGCAAATAAAATTAATAATAACATATTACCATATTTTAGAAATTTACCCCCTAGGAGTACAAAATTTGGCATCAGTAAATGTGGTATTTACTTTAAGTACACATATGTATGCTTTTGTGCGCGGGGAAAAGTGGAAATGCGTGAAGATGCATTAGATCAATTTAGATGGGAATCTTTTTTTTTTATTTTTTTTTTTTTCATTTATTTATTATGAGCCCAATAGTTATGTCTTTGATATGAATGTAGATATATATATCTGGGTTTTAGCAATTAGTGAAGCAATATTTGAAACATTTAATTATGTACGAATGGCAAACTGCGCTCACATAAGAACAGAACACAAAATGTTTACACGGGGGTATCCCGACTTGTTTTCAATAGAAAGATTGTATGTTGAAAATGCACCAGCTTGAAATTTTGTAGTGGTTTGCTTTTCCCCAAATTGTCATCAATTATTCACAGATCTTTCCTTTCCACTAGCAGGTCTTTCCTTTTCATAGATCTTTCATGATTTCCTTAATTGTAGTTCGCGGTTTTTGTAGCCCTTCCATCCAATCCAATCCAATCCAATTCCAATCCATAATATTAAAATTAACTTTTTTTTAAAAATGTTACATCTCCTTTACTTCCTACATTTTATTTAATACGTCATAAAACTCTGCTCAACCCTAATTGTTATTAATTGTCTACCTGCCTATCTATCATATATGGAAAGCCTATAATGGCAATGTGTACCTATGGTATGAAAAGAGGATATGGCCAACCATGGCAGAGATCTAGCAATGACGTAAGCGAGGACACCCGACATCTTTCAGAGAAATCGAATTGATAGCCCTCGGCAGAAAACGGGGATGTTTTTAACGAAGGCTCGCTTAGACCAGATGCCGGCTGTTGCAATGTTGATGATGGTAGTAGTATTACAAAGTTATCACTTTTGCGAAATTTACAGCTTCCTAAGTATCACATTAAAACGAATAACCTAAATTACTAAAAATACTAAAAGCATATAAACGAAATTTTCCTTCATAAGGCGTACACAAAATCATTCGTGTGGTAGCGCTGTATTTTTTCTGCTGGTTCGCGAATAGTTTGCCACTCCTTCTGTCCGGATAGCTCAGTGGTTAGAGCGTACCGAAGATCGCGGTTCAGATCTCACTGGCGGCAGTGGGATTTGTATCGTAACTTTACGTCGGAAACCAGTCGACTCAGCTATGAATGAGTCATTATCATCATCCCCCGCCCGCCCAGTTTCCGGTCTAGACCCACCTTAGTAAGGAACTCCATACAACCAATTTGATATCCCTAAAAGCTGTCTGGCTTCCTGACCTACGCTATCGCTCCATCTCAGACAGGGTCTGCCTCGTCTTCTTTTTCTACCATAGATATTGACATTATATACTTTCCGGGTTGGATCATCCTCATTCATACGGATTAGTGACCCGCCCACCGCAGCCTGTTGAGCCGAATTTTATCCACAACCAGACGGTTTTGGTATGGCTGATAGATTTCGTCGTTATGTAGGCAGGGGGCCAAAAATTTTTCCGAAGATTCTTCTCTCGAACGCAACCAAGAATTCGCAATTTTTCTTGCTAAGAACCCAGCTCTCCCAGGAATACATCAGGGCTGGCAAGATCACCGCCTTGTGGAGAAAAAGCTTTGACCCTATGGTGAGACGTTTCGAGCGGAACAGTCTTTGTAAGCTGAAATAGGCTCGGTTTGCAGCCAAAAAACGTGCGCGGATTTCATCGTCGTAGTTGTTATCGGTTGCAATTTTCGAATCTAGATAGAGAAATTAGCAGGGGTCTCAAAATTGTAGTTCTATATTTATTGGTTTTGTTTGATCAATGTTTTGATGCTGACGTTGCCACCATATACTTTGTCTTCCCTTCATTAATTCACAGCCCAAGAAGGTAGATTGTATATCTAGATTTGTTCTACCTATAATGTCAATACCATCGGCATAGGCCAGTAGTTGGGTCGACTTGAAGAAGATGGTGCCTATCGCATTTATATCAACACCATGGTTCACTTTTTTTCAGAACCAGGTTAAAAACGGTACATCATAGGATATCCCCGTGTCTTAGACTGTTAACGATGGTGAATAGTCTCGACAGTGATCACTTGGTGTAATTTTTCGCCTCCATATTTAACTAGTTCGATTGTAGTTCCATCCGGATGTGTTTCAATAGCTGAGTGGTTAAAGCACAACGCTGTCGTACTTAAGGTCGCGGTTCAAGTCTCACTGGTGGCCATGGAATTTGTATCGTGATTTGCCATCCGATACCAGTCGACTCAGCTGTGAATGAATACCTGAGTGAAATCAGGGTAATAATCTCGGGCCAGCGCAATGTTGACCACATTACCTCCTATAGAGTACCGTAATCCTATAGTGTGCTGTTACGGCATTAAATGAAGTTCTCTAACACATTTTAAGGCCCTGATCTCATTGGATTGTTCCATCACCTCCTGGGAAAAATTTTAAGCCGATGAATTGCACGAACTATTTCTTCCAAGCTTGGTGGTAACAGCATTTATGCATAGTTCTCGGTTGGCGGGAGCACCACTAGCCATTTATTCTGGCTACTGAGGAGTTTTTTAATATGCTGAATCCATCGCTCCAATATCAGATTACTCTCTTTGTCTCGACAGAATAAGCATTGATGTGTATATGGCTTCATCGTGCTGACATATCGTTAAAATTTCTGTACTTACTTTTCGAGTTCGCAGACCCACTGGTTCTTGCAGTCTTCCTTTTTCTGAATGTGAACTTCTTAACATGGTTGTGAAGCTCCTTTGTCGATGCTTCATCTCCAGGTCTTCTGTTGACTGGCGTTATTGTGGTATCCATTTCTCCCTCATAGGTGTTGCGGGGGGCTTTGTTGTGGATGGCTTCAGTGTTCATTATCAATTAATTGTCTGAGAGGGGATACTAAGCAGGAAAGTTATTCGAGCTTGAAGCACCATGCCAGGGGGATAGTGATCCGGGTCTAATTGTGCTGCGATTCATTATGACTGAAAGGTGGTAATTGAACGCCACCTTTCAGTCACTTGATCAATTTAGTTGAAGGTGGTCCCGTCTTGAAAGGTACACGTTTGTTTATAGGCCGCTCTCCGGGCTATCCAAGTACTTCCAATCACCCCCATTTCGTGCGAAAATTTTAATTGAATAATATACAGTGCATTAACGCCTGAAAGCGGGCTGCGTCTCTGCTTACTGTAGAAGATATTCTTCCTTTTTCTTACAGTACCAGCACATTTCATGAGTTCTATCGTTTTCACTGCCGGATCCACCGTTGTAGAATCCGGCCAGTCCGAGGGTCCTTTCATAGCTCCGTTGGTTTTCTCTATAGAGTTATCAGCCCTACTTAACCTCCAAATTGGAGGACCAATTTGTATAATTTGTTCCGTTTTAGGCGCGGCAGACTGGCCTTGATACTTGCCTATCTGCAGCGTTTCGATAAGAATAGATTCCCAGCGATCTCCTGCGAAGGTGGAGGCAGAGACAGAGCTGATGGTGTTGGTTCAGCAGAGGTTTCTCAGTTTTTATGCTACTTCGTGAAACACCCTTTGACTGCTAAAGACAATGTTACAATTTTATTATCGTCATATGGCTACAGCAGCGGGAGAACCAAAGACGGAGACGAGAATCCATGATCAAACATTGAATTGAACACAGGCAATGAGATTAAGGATCTGACAATCAGCCTATTAGCTTGTCATATCGTTGCATATTGGTTGTTACAATGAACAAAAACTAATTTCACAACCGTACTGTTCATATTTAACATTTGTAAATTCACTACTAAACAGCGGGAATATTATCATCCCCCACTGGATCTTCAATAGGAAACTGATTTTAATGTAACTTGATGTGTTTAACGCTCACTTTATCATTTTTACAAATAATTTTATCGCTTGTATACCAAGAATTTTTGTGCTTCCATAAATTATACCCTGTGGAATAGTATTAATGCATTTCGGGACACCTATTTATCATTAATTTCATTGACCTTTGGCACAAATTAGACTTATTGAAGTGGATACAAATGACGGTCATTGATTTGTATGCAAAGATACATAATGTGTCAAAAATCCATTCCATATGAAATGAACTATAATAGCTAATCACTTACATATAAATCTTCGCGTCTATACAACAGAAAACCCAAATTGAACTAATTATCAGGTATATTATCCATTAGATAAATTACACAACTGAGAGACAACCCATACATAGCTGCTCTAAAGGAAAGCAACCACTACTAATTACATCGCTTGCTCGTATCGCGTCCAATTAAACCCTTCCCTCCATATCCTGTAGCAAGGTTCTTAGGTAATCATCAGTCCTTTGTTCAGTTCTGTGTTGAAGTGTAATTGTGAAAATCGATTAACTCTTTCATTCTTCTTTTCCGCTCCTTCGTACTTGGAAATTTTTCAATTTTCCACGTCGGAAATGATAGAGTAGGTCGCCATGGCAGAACTACCAAGTAACTTTTCCATGGCTGGCTTCTTGCCTAGGTTAATTTTTCTCGGCCCTAAGTATTACTAAACGATTCGCTTATCATCTATCCGGAGGTAATACCTTTATCCGAAGAATTGAGTGCCGTGCACAGTTTGCCATGTTCAAGTTGCAATTTAGCTTTTCTGTATTCGAGTACGATATATGGACGTACATATGTATGTAAGGACGAGTATACATATTTATGATACATACATGCAGGGGTACTTATATCGTCATACGTGTACGCTTTGTAAGAAATCTCTACAAAAAATGTCCGCAAGCACTTTTTCATTGAAGTGGATTGTACGCTTTAACTACCATTTGTTGCACCTGCTAAATTGGAATAACAAAAGCATCATTTGAAGCTCGGGATTCTTTGACTGCTATGAAGTCTAATTTGGTATTCTCTCACTGTATAAATTAGGTTTCCTGCTCCGGGTGTTCTCTGAAAAGAAATAACGGTGTGCAAGGTTAATGAATAAAAAGAAAACTTATAAGAAAGTGTGACTTGTTCAATGTCAGGAGATGCCTTGGAAGGACGCTTACAAGGATTGTGATATCATGACTAAGCTGACGAAACTTAAACTGGTTCTGGTTAAAATGCTAACTTTACTGGTCTTGTGAAAAAGATTGTTTTAATAGAGGAAAATAAAATACCGGTATATAACATCCAACTATCTTACACTACATCTATTCTAGTTGGAAAATCGAAAGTCATAAAATGATTAACATCTATGACGCATATATCATTTATCGTTTTCATGCACTGTTGCAAGGATCATCCTTGGAAACTTTCTGTCAAAGGCATTTACGTCGACCATTTTTTCTAAATTTTAGTCACTGATGATGGTAATCTACCTAGATATGAAACTAGTTTCTTGCGAGTTGCAATTTTAGCCAAATTGTCGTTAATCTGTAGTCCACATCTGGCCTAGTTTGATCAAGGAGCGCCAAAAGTAGCGTCCCACTTCTTGTATCTCAGAGTTTTCCTAGTGGCGGACCCCATGGCGAAATTGAAGATAATAAGAGCGTCTCCAACCTTCTGGCTGACACCAGTTTGTATAATGAAGACATGACAAAATTTTGTGATATAAAATCCATAAAACTTTTTAAAAGCAACGCATTCTGATCCAAACTCCTTTATTCTCATTTAAAATCCATGACTTCTTCTGCTTTAAAGACTCACCAAATGGGTTCCAACATCTGAGTTTTTCGCATCGAAATCAACTCACTCTGGAGCAGCGGTTTCATCTGCATTACTCTTTCTAGATCTTTTTTTTGCAATCTCAGCCTCCCCCAAGGGGAAAAATTAAACTCTATCATGAACACCTTTCATATCAATGCGTACGATATCGGTAATAGTGGTTATGAGGGAAGGGCTGAGAAGAGCGGTGAAGTAGAATGTTCAAATTTGACTGCCTCCCACTCCCCTATCGGGGGGGTTATTGCGTGAATTTTCAGTCAATGCTGGGGCCCATGTTATCAGACCGGTTCTCTTCTTCCCAGTATTTAATTGCATTTCGATCGAAGGTCATTGATTTATATTTTAATTCCTAGAACTACTCTCTGTATCCTAAAATATACTTCGTTTTCGAAGAAACATATAACCCTCCGGTGCTAATTTACGCACAACAACTCCGGTAAACTTTCAAATATTTCGATTTGAACCAGAAATTCGCTAAAACTGTTTGTTGTTTTAAAATAGATTTTACAATTATTTCCGAGTTATCATAATCACGGCAGATTGCCCGATTTTTTCCTAACACTAACACTAAGGTTCGGACGATTCTACTTATTTAAGAAATGTATGGTTGCTCTGGTGGTAGGTTAGTGGGAAGATCCCTCGAGAACTCCCCGCAACATCGAGGACGCTTGCAAAATGCAGACTCTGAACCAGGCTGTGTGAGAGTCCTACGAAATGAAGGGGAGCCGTTAGGGATTTTGGTACAATACCTGTAGCTCATAATATTATGGGAACTACAACCACCGTCTTGAGACATCAAATTTCCTTGATTTTCCGGGCCAGTGTACAGTACATCAATAATATACGGGGAGCGATCCATCTTGTCAAATAGCAGCACCTCGGGCTTCTTGTATGGTATGTCGCGATCAATTACAACTTCATCCTCTGTTTCCTTAGTTTTTGTTCCGTTCACAAGCGGGGTTGGTTCGTCATAATGGGTTGTGCTATTTTGTCCCGTGAAAGGCCTGATCCAGATGCAGTTTGAAGGCTTTAACATGGCCATCCATCGTAGAAAGCCACCGTTGCTTCGGCTGACCTTTTATCATTCCAGATCGACTTCGATGGTTAACAAAGAAATTTTGGCAAGTGAAGTCTCCTTACGGCAAATCACGCGATTCAGTTCTATTCAGATTCAATCTGAGACCGTATTGCATGAGGCGATCATTCTATTTTTAGCCAAGTTGCTCGAGGTCGACTTTGCTATGAGACCTCAAGAAAACTGCACCCTAGGGCGCTAGAGGTCGAAAAACTCGCGTGACAATATCCATACCAACAATAAAGAGGAGTAGTGAGAGAGCGCTTCCTTGATGAACTCCGACGAAGACACGAAGCGATGTTAATTTGCCCGCCACACTTCGAACTTTACCTTTCGGTTTGTAGTAGGCGTGCGAGTTCTTCTGCTACTGTTGTCGTATAGCATAACAGAGGAATTCGTGTGATATACGGTCGAACAGTTTCTCCAAATCCAGAAATGGAATATAAAGAGATTAACCACACAGCATGTATTGCGTCTGTAGTTTCGCAGTTCTTGATAAATCCGGCTTGATTCACGGTTATTTCAACGATTTCACGAATATGCTTGTCAAGAATGCGTTCGGATGCTAATTTGAACATTCCGCTGGACTGCCTTTCTTTTTCCATATTGGAACTGTAGCACTTTCTTGCCAGTCAGATGACGTTCAACCTTCCTGAATAACCCTATTGAAGAATTCACTGAGCCACAGTGTTGGGTTCCAGCTATTCGTTTTCCAGAGCACAGATGCGATGTTGTCAAGGCCCGTTGCTTTGCCCCATTTCATTAGTTTTATTGCTTCTTCAATTGCAGTCGCGTTAACAGGTGGAACGCCTCCAAATGTCGACAATGCTTGTGGAAGAGGGCAATGAATAAATTCGTCAGTTGAAATTTGCACACAATACTTTCGTCATTTATCCGTCGCTGCTGGTTGGCCAGTAAGCAAAGGACCGTTCTTGTCATTAACTCAACAAAGTGTTTGATATCCTGTGTGCGTTCGTGTCAGCTTTTGGTAAGTCGGTACAGATCGCTCTCGCTATCCCGAGTGTCGAACATCATACAGATCATTGCTATGGACCACTCCGGCGATCGCTTTCCTTGCTTCCAAGTTGCCATTCTTCTAAATTTCTCAATTGTCCAGCGTTCTATTGTCGATAAACTTATGGTGGAGGCATTTTTTACGAACTTAATGCATAGGTTACTTTATGAATCGTATTTCTAACATGGCATTCGTAATGGTTCGTAATAGTGTAAGTGAAATTGTTTCTTCTTTTTCTCATGAAATCGCAAACATTTAATACGCGGTGGGCCACTGCGTTCCTCACACTGTTTTACCACTGGCTCGTAGATTGGCAAGACGCCAAACAGCGGTCCATGTAGAGCTGCTATGGTTTGATAGGGAACGGCTTTGCAGTCAGTGACAGTGGTAAAATCTCGGCGCCTTATGAGAATATATTCGATTTGAATTTTACTGTTCCCGCTATAATATGTAGGAAGATGAGGTAATCTTTTGATTAACCATGTATTTACAAGTTCAACGTCATTGCGCACTCCAAATTCTTTTCCCTCATAGCCCCAGCTTTCATCTGCCTTTCGTTCACATCACCATTAAGATCGCCCGCAATGACGATGTTGTCATCAGCAGACACGTTACAGGTTTTTTGAATCGAGACATCACCAGAAGGCACCTTTCTCGGCAACAGGTTGACCTGTGTCTATGGTACATATGCGGTGAAGAAGTGAAGAATGCGATCAGCTGATATAATGGTGAGATTCATCAGCCAGTCGTTAAATCGATCGATTTCTTTTATGGCATCACAAAACCCTTTGAGGTGACAATGCCAACAGCGTATTGAGTGTGGGGGCTAGTAAAGTAGAGGAGTTTACAACAACTGTTATCACATTCACGCAGCTTTTAACATCACACCAGCGGGTTTCTGATAGAGCAAAAATATCAATGTGCCTTTTGCATAGAGTTCTTGCGAGTTCCCTAAGCTTTCCAGTAAGGGTGTCAATATTTAGCGTGCAAAAATATATTGTTTTGGTTAAACTAACTTACTTCCTGATGCCGTCCATGCCAACCCTTGCCCATTTCTCGACAGGGACGGGGTCTTTCCTGCCGCATCGACTGTGGTGAAAGCAGTAGCATTTCTCCGAGGCTTAGGAACTCTCAACAAGATCATTTCGTTTTTATTGACATCGGATGCTTTTGGTTGGTCGATCTGTCGCTGGACCTGTTACTAAAAGATCAGGTTGGATTTAGCATAGTGAAATAACTCCACCTATACTCAATTTATCTCTTTCTCTGAACTCAGTATAATGAGTATAAGAAATAGAATAAAATTGAATAACTTTCACACGTCAATGAAGCAGGCGTTACAGTGTCCAAAGTTCCTCAAAAAATTTGCTTCCCCTTAATGTATGTATACTATTAAACCCATCTCTACGCATCATTCCGCTAAACCCTTCTTCTACACAACTCCCTCGAAAAATCTTTGCCATATCGCAAGTTGAGGCCCTTGAGAAATGAGTGAAATGGCAATAACGGTTTTGAGCTTGTCAGTATAAAAAATTATTCGTGCTTACGATGAGAACAACCCCCTCATCACTGTCTACAATTCCAGGAATTGCTAATTGCTTAAACGCTTCTTTAGACAACTTGAAATCAATTTGGAATGGCCGCGTAGTTCATTTAATCATTCTTGTGGAACTGAACCTGAAAAGGGAACCCCATCTTTTCAAGACATCAGGTGCCCATTTCAAAACTTGACAAAAATCTTATAAACCCCTTCAATGCACAATTTCCATCAAGCACATTTTCCGCCAAACTCTTCTGGACGCGAAAAAGTATAGGTTCGCCTAGACTATACACTGAAGCAAGAATCTCCAAAAATCTTTTGCTTCAGAATTTTAATGGAATCATTAGGAAAAATGCACCTGAAGGCACACTACGCTAAGCATAGATCCGCTCGAAGCAAAAAATGCATCTGTCTTCTCCCCGAAACGAAAGTACCAATGATCAAACAATCATCATCAACGGCGCAACAATCGGTATCCGGTCTAGGCCTGCCTTAATGCGGAACTCCAGAGACCCCGGTTTTCCTCGGACGTCCACCAATTCGATACCCCTAAAAGCTGTTTGGCGTCCTGACCTACGCCATCACTCCATCTCAGGCAGGGGCTGCCTCGTCTTCGAAACAAAGCAAATAAATGCTAACATATTGCCTATGTCAGTCCGCTCAGGCAGAATGCAGTTAATGTATGTAGTATGTATGTAGTATTGAAAGGGAAATGCTGCAAACAATTAAGTGAATTTTCCTAACAGTTCGGCACAAGATAATATGAAAATAAATATGATTTGTATGCCGGCAGCGGTATAGATGGTTCCTTTCGACACAAAGTTAAAAACTAATCCAGTATTTTTTGGAGGATTATATATTTCATTGTATTACATTTCCAATAAAACGTTAAAATTTTAGTTTAATTCCACAAGACAAGGGACTCGAGATTTAACAATACCAGCTTTATCAATCTTGCAAAAAGTATTGTGAACATTCACCTACAGATGAATTTAAAGCTCTTTGATCTTCTATAATGCATCTCAAATTGCACTAATTTACCTCACATTAAGTAATTGAAAATTGTAAGAGTAGCAAATAGTAAAGTTGATTTTATAAGCTTATTAATTTGAAATGAAAACATATTTATGTGATAAGCCCGTTGTTTGATTATCCAGGGCAGTAGCTTAACGTTCACCAGATAGAGATAATGAAGAAAACAATATATATTATAATGAATTCAAACAGATAGAAGACTCCTTGACTTGGGGATCCTTTCATCCCCTGCTCCTAGCTCCCGGTAGTAAAATAACGAGATATAACAATTTACATACACTATGGGATGCTATAGAAGGGTGGGAAATCCATAACCCTATCATCGTCGTTGACAATAGCCAACTTGGATGTTCCTTTAGGACGCCCATAACTATTCATTCATTCATTATAAATCTGATTAAAACAAGAGTAAGGCAATGTCTCACTTTATCTACTCCATGATTCCCTAAGCATTTATCATCACAATAGCTAATGGATCTGCCACAATACATATAATCCAGAAAGCTTAGACTTCTTATAGTAAGCGACGCTAATGCTTGGCTCATCGATGATTGCTGTAAAGCCCCAACTAAGGCACACCTCTTCAGATACATCAACAGGGTGTTTGTCGATTTGCGGTAATTTAATCCTTGAGGTGAAAAGCTTTTCAATTTGAACACTTCACTTGGACTTATGAGTTAAACGGAGTATGCACAACGTTTGATGTGTTTATGACAAATAAGTTAATTTAGCTAATAATAGGCTTATCTCCCAGTTACATAGACAATGGTGATTTTGAAATTGAAATGAAAGTCCAGATTGCATGACCAGTAATCATAAATCAATTCGACTGAGGAAAAATTTACCTGACGATAGATGGAAAATTAAGACATACAAATTGAAAAACATCATTGTCTTCTAAAAATCAAGATGCTAGAACATGAAGAAATGACTTGCTTGGCAATCGATCAACTGTATTGTCATTGAATTGATGGCACAGTTTAAGTGAAATTTCAATTGTCAAATCAACACACAATAGGCCTTGTTGCACTAACATAATTACTCAGGCGAATTTCCACTGAGCAGAACCTAAAGGAGGAACGAATAATTACATCTTATGTAACATATAGAGATGGGAAAAAAACAAGGTGGATATTTGAAGACATCTTATTCATTTCAGAAACTCAAAAGCATGAGATTTATTATTGTTCTAGGATGTTCATTTATATTTCAATAGAAAGTGCTGAAAGTGTGGGTTCTGGCTTAACATGAACTTGACGGTAATTCTTTAAGTAAGCTAGTAATAGATCGATGGCGTCCTATACATCGGAATGTACTTTTGTTAGCCTTGGCCTGACATTTATAATATATAGGTTGATCAAATGTATAGCCTTTAGTCAGCTTCCATAGAAAAAGAAAATGTGCTGTCAAGGAAAGCAAAAGGACAGAAATGGATAGTAGAATCACTCTCGATGGGAAAAGTAACGAATTAATCGTGCAAGGACCAATTGAAAACACTAAACAGCCACCCACAATTGCCAATGCAGAAATGTTGCTCTTATTAGTTCACTTACTACCGCCGTAACGAATTCTAGATTCTCCGTATTTTGAATTAAAAGGAAAGCAATGGAAGCTGATGTTAAACTGGATAAAACAGCCGATTCTTTATCGAAATTAACATTTGAAGTTACACCCATGCTTAACATTAATAACCGAAATAAAACACCGAAAACCATATTTAATGAAGTACTGAAGCCATCATCGAAAAAGCTAACGAAGAACAAAACCCATCTAATATAGATTTCGGAGCCACTTTTCCGAAAGAATATAACGCATTACATTAGGTTATAATATATTACAACTTCCAAAAAATTAGATACACCAAAACGGCGATTTCGGCTAACTGGCAACGATGGCGCGTAGACGTGGTTTGTGCACTTTAGCCTAATGAGAATATTGACTGCATTGTTTGTATTGTTTAATTGTAACGTGTGCTTCATTTGCGGTGATTTACATCAGACAGAATGTTCGGATGGTTCAGCGGTTAGGACGCTAAGCTGTTGTAGCGGAAGATGGCGGATGAAATCTCGTTGCTGTTAAAGGGATTTGGCTGGATGTTGGAAACCAGTTGATCCAACGCCAACTGTGAAGGAGTCCCTGAGTAAAATCAGGATAATAATCAGGGGCGAGCATAATGCAGACCACATTGCTGTGTGCTCTGGTTCTGCATTGTGCTAGTAAAGCCTTGAATAAAGTGCTCTAACACACTTCTAGAACCTGATCCCTGGGTTGCACCCGCCAACGATTAATAGAGAATGCCAAACAATGGGAAGAAATGGAGTACTTGAAGAAGCAACTGCCCACTACATTTCAAGTGCTATGATGTATTCGACAAACCAAAACAAGATATATAAAAGGTCGGACATGTTGTAAACTGTACTCGGCTAAAATTTAAAACGGGTAAGGTGGCAAGTCGTCATAAGCAGATAATTCAAAAATTTATATTGAATTGAATAATACTATCGTCATGTTTTTATATGAAACCTCAGCTCTCACCAGAGCTTTCCAAGATGCATGTCATGCTCATTCACTATTCCACGTCATGTGTTCCTGGAGCGACCTATTCCTCGAGCATCATGGAATAATGGAGTAGTCTCCTTTAATGTAATGTTTGGCCTATCCAGCGCCACTCTCGTTTACTAATCAGCAGGTCCACGGGTAACTAACCCGTGTGCCGAACAGGTCATTTGTACGAAATTGCATCAGACAAGCATACCATGTCAATTGTTGCACTCAAGACGGATGCACCTTTTTCGGAATCTTATAGATCATTCTCTTTTTCCTCTTTCTAGGAAAGGCTAGGAGTGCCAGAATTTTATATAAGTGGAAATAGCAGTAATAAATAGTTCTGTGGCGAAGCTATCAACTGAAGCAACTTTACTCCATATGTTTCAAAGAGCAGCTCGCTTCGGGACGTTATGATATTTAGCCTTAACTTACAGTAGGCGGAACTTCCCCAGATGTGGTACGGTTGAGACTTGTGTTGAAATGCTCGTTCTATCTCTTTAGTCTTTTATTATCGTGATCATTAACGTGCGTCACCGCACCATTGAAAGGGTTGTGACCATATGCAATCTCTCCCGTAATGCGGTAGATAATTCTGAATTTATTGGCATTTGCAGTAGGCCCTGGTTCTCTGACCAGCGCAATAATGAAATTCCTTTTGTCACAGAGCAGACTGGCCTGAACTTTCCGAGATTTCGCGCGGTATTGGAGCTCACATGCGTCACGCTCATTCTCACTCGTATCTATCAATAATGCATTCAATCGCTTTCTTTCATCAATCCGTTTCCATGATTCCATAGTTAGTCAGATGTCGTGACACCCGTTTAGGATATAAGCAACGGTCTGCGTACTATCCGCGAAATCACTACCCCTAGGCGCATTATGCTTATTTTGCCATCCGAACAGAAAGATTGCTTTCCTTATGGAATGGTAAATCATGTAAGCGGTCGATATTGAACTTTTGAGAAGCGGCAGGTACAACACGCAGGAGATGACAAACAACTATTAGATCATTATATCTTTTGAGGATGATGTCAACGTCTTTCTTGTCACGCACATTTAGAATACAACTCCTAAATCTACTATCGATCGCAAACTCGTCAATCAACACGTCCTTAGACGCAAGTGTCTTCCTCGATTTGAGGAATGCATTTAAGGTGGTTTTGTCTAGTGAAACATGTTTGGACACTTGTCCATCTTTCCCTCTTAAGAGGGATGTCAGGTGTTTCGCAAGGCTAACGTAGTCTCGTAAAAAGTGATGATAGCACCTCCACTTACTTTGAATTTGTGTTTATGCAGTCGGTGCTAACAATGAAACCTTTTTCGAGCTGGACTATGTTTGCCTTTGGAACTCTTTCAGTACTATTTCCAAACATTTTGGTCGGTGACATGAGCCGTCAAAGTGACGGACATCCAGGACCATCGATGGACAACGACGACCTACGCTTGGTGGTGGAATCTGACACAAATGTCTTTGTAAGAGACATTGCAGAGAAATTGACCGTATGCTATTCGACAGTTTCCCTGCACTTTCAACAGCTTGGAAAAGTAAAGAAGCTTGAAAAGTGGGTTCTTCATGAACTTACAGACCACAACATGGAGATTTAGCTGTTCTCTGCTCTCCCGTAACAGAAAGCATCCCTTTCTGCAAAGAATAGTGGCATGTGACGAAAAGAGAATAGTGTACAACATTGTCACAGATCAGCACAATGGCTAGATGTCGATGAGGCTCCAAACCACATGCCAAAACCGACCCTTCATCGGAAGAAGGTAATGGTGACTGTATGATGGTCTGCAGCCGGAGTTGTCCACTATTTTTTTTCCAATGTGGTGAAAGGATTAGTGCAGAGAAGTAATGCATTTCGTATTCAATGGCCTAGATTGCTCAAAAGAGATGAGGTGATGCTGCTGCATGACAACGTACGACCTCATGCAGCCAGAATAACAGCCCAAAAGTTATAAACAAATCGCAGTATGGGACCAATATATCCAATATATCCACCCAATCTCTCGCCAACCGACTACAACTTTTTTAAGCATTTGGATCACTAAATCATTTGAGCAATGAAGTTGCTATCAAAATTGCCTTCGAGGAATTTCTTTACACTAGTTGGGCTCTACGAAACTGGCGTAAATGCTCTTGTATCTCGCTAAGAGAATTGCGTCAAATCTGTTGATGCTTATTTTGCTTATCAAAATTTACTTTCATAAGAGTTGCAGTTATTTTAAATTTTACGAACAAATCCGACATTTCATCTTCAATTACCTAATATCATCGATGTAGACGTACATAGCTGCGTATCCCAATATGCACTCTCAGAATATCCTCTAGTGCGCGTTGAAAAATGGAGAGTGCATTTTGTAGCCCCTACGGTAAACGAAGGAATTCAAAGTTTCGGTTATTGATAGAGAATGGGAAACAGCTCCTTCTTCGGAATGGGGTGGGAAAAGATTGACAAAATCGTGGTGTGAAATTTTGATTTCTCCCCCCACGGAATCAACATTAAACGATTCCTTGTTTCTGATGGGGCTTTTTATGAAGCGAGACGGAATATAATTATTAAGGTTTTGTGTAATTGGCTGGAACCCTCCCCCCCCCTCCTAACTAAGTTACAATACGTCAAAGTTGTCGCTTCCTTGCAAATTCAAGACTATGAATGTCAATATCATCCGAAAGTGGATATTCTCACATAATATATGCATATATTACTTGCTACGTACTAAGAAATACACAAAACCTTTCGTACCTGAAGCGTCCAGCTTCCGGTTTCCCGACTTGTTTTTATTTAAGATGGTATCTATAAGAAAATTTAGCAGTTCACTGCTCTTCGTCATTCTTACGGTGTTGAAGAGTTGTTTAATCTAAAAATGGATGTCATCAAAATTTTCATGAGCCTCTCATGGTTTGTCCGTTTCATTTCATTCCAGCTCTCTTTGAAACGGTTCCGTTTTCTCTTCGGGCAAGTACCTAATAAAGTCCTGTTATCTTCTGCCTCGCTTAGTCCTTCTATGTTTTTCCTTATGCCTATTGTGTTGAGCAGGTGGCATATAGACTCAGACTAGGCCTGTTTTGGAATTTAATTGACCGCGTTTTCAAAGAATCGTCTGTAGGTCCTCCTCTTTGAGGTTCAGGCGATAGTGGCAATGGATTGGGGTGCTGATATCGTGCTGATAGCTGATAAAATTCTGGTAATTGCAGTGCGTACGGGCTATGGATTAACTCTGAGGAGAAATTGTCTCCATGTTTAGGCTATGGAGGGAAGTGCGTTTGATTCGGGAAATTTTCCTTTGGAAGAACAGGTGGTAGATGATATTTGTCTGTGCCATTTTGGGAGTTATTGGCGTGTTCAGTACGATAATTTCTATTCTGGAGTTTGCCGCATAGCTGGGGCACTTGCGGTAAATCAGTCGGTTCGCACATACTTAATAATCTAGGTAGGTTTCCTGTTAGACCTCTTACAAAATTGCGCTGGAACTTATCTCGGTAGCATTGAATAACACTATTCAATGGCTCTTAACTCTTATCGATCAAGAATAATTTGTTTAACATAAGGATTGGTAATGGTACACTGCTTGGTAAAACTATTAGACACTATTGTTACCTTGAATAAGAGTCGTAATTTTTTACTTGTGGGTACGAAGATCTCTTGTCAGTGTGTAAACGCCGCATTTATCCCCATATCGGCTTCATTATTTATGTCGCATGCGGGATTTTGGGAGACTGGCACACAGTGCGATTGATCACTTCTGTTAATTCTTTAAGTGAGATGAGTGCATTTCCTGCGTCCGCAGCAGGGGCGTTTTGGTTTTCCTCATCATTGTTAGGTTCCGACACAGATAGATGATGTGGAGGGCAAATTATTTGAATTTGACATCACTATTTTCCCGATAAACAAAGATTGCGAAAAGACAGGAAATTAGAACTATATTTTCAACTTTTTTATAACATCAGGAGGAGGAGGAGTGAAGGAGGAGTGAAACTTTTCTAATCACTTTTAATAAAATTTTCCCGTAAATAGCTCCATTTTAAAATTACACAAATTCTCAATATAAAATAAGAGAAAAGGTTCAAGCTAAATTCTTAGCTTATATAAATGAGAGAGAGAGTTTACATAAATGAGAGAGAGAGAGATTTCAAGACTTGGTTATCGTCCAGCAATTCGATTCACTAACGATCTGAACACGATTTCAGGACTTGGTACTCGCTTTGCGAATCTATTCAACTCGCAAATATGCTGAAGCCACTATCGATCCTGCGGATTGTTTTCCCATTTTACTTGATAGGAACTTCAAATTTTAAAGACCACCTGCCAGTCTCAGTGAGGTGTTAGGATCTTTCAAGGGTTTTTAACACTTTGTACAAAAGGATCCATCCAGTTTTATTTCGCGCACCGGTATGACCCCACGTTGGGCGGCAAATAATTAACTGACACTTTTTATATTAAAAAAATATTTAATAGGCGTATGGGCATAGGTTCCTCGTCGCGATTAAAAGCAAAAACATACTATGTTACATTTCAAGTCCTTATATATATTTCAGTGACTGCATTCCTAGTTTGTGGAAAAATTGACGTTTCTGCATTCATCAGCACATTGTTGCGTTTTCATGAATTCGTTTGCACGTAATATTTGCTGAGTCTATGAAAATTTGTTGTTAATTTGTATAATAGTTTATACTATTGCAAAATTTATTGACCTCTAGAGGAGGGGCTTCCACTCAATTTTATAAAAATACGTTAATATACTATTATTAATTTTATTTTAGTAGATGTCGGTATCGAGGGTCTCGATTAGTGCTTTCCTAATACGAAAGTAATTTTGACTTGAATTGTAAAGTGCACGATTAAGAATATAAAATGTGTTTACTTAAAGTGACACAAGGACTCATTTTCGGAAACTGCCAAATCCAAAAATTCGAAAAGAAATCAGGGTAGTGCGCTTATATGAAATCTAGGCCTCAAAATATGTCCTTATTACCAACTTGGAGAAATTCACTGAAAATTCCACCTTAATTTCATCCTAGGAGTACCAACATAGAGGACAACTGGCATACACATGCGGGTAGATGACTCATATTGAAAATCTAGCCTTTAGCGCCAAAGTTATAGCAGTTCATCTTATCAATTTCGCGTGAATTTACTGCATCTGAACCCATTCAAATAAGATGCTAACGTCATAATTAACGAGAATAATTCACATTCGAGGAAAATATTAAAGTCTCATATATGAAGAAGTTACTTCTCCCAAGCCCTTTCACCCTTTGCTGCTACTAGGTAAGCCCTTTTTAAGGATTAAACACAAAACCTTCTTAAAACCGATTCAATGTCTGTCTGTTTATCACACTCGATCTACTCGAAAACGGCTGAACCGATTGTCAAGAAATTTGGTGAGAACGTGTGGTCTGTGAATCTTTTACATATGTTAAGCGGCGCTATTTCCCTATACATACCTCTTTCGGGGTGTGTAAATATTTTATTTCACCGATGATCATGTGGGGCATCAAATTAAAGGGCTCGATTAGTACTTTTCGAAAACCATCTTAATTTTGATATTGAGGGAAACATAACGAGAAAGGACTCAAAATGTGAGTCCAAAAAGTAAAGCAGGTATGATTCTCAGAACCTATCCAATCTAAAAATCTGAAAAAAATTACAGTGACGCGTCTACTCAAAATCTAGGCCTCAAAATACATTCCGTTCCAATATCTCCTCAAATAAAATTAATAATAATATATTATTATATTTTTGAAAAGTTTGGGTGCAAGCCCTAAGCGGGGGGTCCGTGGATCAGGAAAGAGGGAGTAAGTTGCTGCCCATTTGGTCCGGTCCAGCATTAGGTTGATGCGAACTTAGGACCCCGTCATCCTCAAAACGAATATTTTCAGCTCTGGTCAATAAGGCGGATTTGCGCTCAATATAATTCGTAGGCATGTCGTGTTCTACGAATTATATAGAGGAGCACTCAATATTTGCGAGCCGCTACAGTCATGCTGCTCCCAGGGCAGAGGTGAAGCAGCGTCTGACGATTTACCTCTGCCCTGGTAAGAAACCGTAAAGCCGTCATCGTTTGACTTTTTTGAATAATATATTGCCAAATTTTAGAAATTTACTTGAAAACCCCACTTAAGTTTATTCTAGAAGTATAAAATTTACTAACAGTATAGTCGATAATATGGAATATAATGCCTGAAGGCTTGAATGCAATCTAACTATTATTAACAAAGTTATTGCAAGTTAAATTTCTGCATTTCACGTCAATTTATTATATTCTAAGAGGTGTATGATATGTCATCATCATTCAAAGTGCACTTATCAGAAAGACCGGATTCATGAAGTAATTTTAGTTTTTCTTTTTTAACTGCGTTTAGTTATTTGAATTTCATTATCAGCTACTGGTGACAGGCATGTGTATATATATCTATGTGCGGATAGCTTCAATAAGCTGAGCATGTGGATACTTTTGTAAAATATAAATACATATATAAATGGAAATGGGCCAAGATGTCAAGATGAATAAGACGGAATGTTTGTTTGTTTAGTATGAACACAATATATATATTAACTAATATTATATGTACATGTGTATCTTGTAGTTTGGCAAAATATGAAGGAATATTTTATATTTTTAGCTATGTACGAATAGAAAAACGTGCATAGAGAAGTGCTCACATAAGATGAACACAAAACCTTTTAACTGAAGCGCCGAGCTTCTAGTATTCCCACTCGGTTCAGATTGTTGTCAGAATGCAGCAAAAAATCGACAATAGAAGACTTAAGTTAAGGCTTATATAATTCTCATTTGCCTGCCACATGAGTGACATGTGTTGGGAAATATGTTAAAAATCCCGGAAACCATGTATTACCCCTTGAACAGTTTGCACCAAAATACCCATGGCGGAGAATCACCTTACAGTTTTACCATTGCGTTTATATTGAAGAACATGCTATAACATTGTCTTCATATTAGCATAGAATACAATTCTCAAAATACATGCTCCCCTTATCAGTAGCTAACATTTAAGAGTCAATTAGTTCGGAAATCCCCGGCAAGCAGGTAGAGTACAATTTATTCAAATTATCTTCAGTTCAAATAAGAGTATCAACTCGTTTACGCTTCAGATAGAAATCACCATGCTGAGCAACAGCCATTGTTACTATTCCCGTATAGCAGCAATAACATAGCGCAGGACGCATTGCGGCTCTACTCTCATCTACATCTTACCTAGAAATTGCGCTATAGATTGTGCTCAGCAGTTAACTTACTTGTCTAATTAGTGTTAATTGCAAGCTCTCAGTTAGTAACATTTTAATTAAACAAGCTTTCTTTTGTTCATCAGAAGAAAATAGATTTTGTAATTTTTGGGCGGCTATTCTGTGTTATTATGTCTATGTTGACTAATTTGTTTTGATCAAACATAAACTACACACTTCGGAGAGGACTCAATGATGGTAAACTTTTAATTTAATTACATCAAAATACGACAGTGAGTTTAGTAAATTGTAAAATAAGGATTCTTGGGTACGGGCTTGCCATATTACATATAATTCTAGGAGACATTTTCACTTCATTCACAACTACAAAAGGCTAAGGCAAGAGCAGGTCTAAACATAATGAGTTTAATTATAAGGCGAAGCTCTCCTTGCTGAAAAACTTTCCTGAATACTTCTCATTAGAATATAATTTTATGAAAACAAACTGGTGAAAATTTCCCTCTTGAAGAATTTTACACATTTCTTTCAATGAAAATTTGCAATAAGCAACAGAAAACTCGAAGCAGTTTTCAAACCCGGTTTTTATGCTCATCTGGAAAACATGCAGTGAATCACCACGTTCACATGCAGTGAATCCCCACTTTCACATGCAGTGACTACCATCGTTCTTATTTTACGGACGAGGTCCCCATACACGTGGAAAGCAAGTGTAATATTTTTCTTCATCAAACATAGTGTCGGGTATCAAATAAAAAGAGCTGATCAGCACTTTCCAAACAGTTCTTAGTTTTGACGTCAATTGTAAACGGAGGGTATTCTGGAGTTAGAATCTAGCCGCTTATTCCAAGAGCCCGTTCTCAGGAACTCCCCAGTGCCCTTATATGACATCGAGGTCACAAAATACTCTCCATCCCGATATCATTTCAATAAAAGTGAATAGTACTATATTTAGGAAATTTATTGCAATTCCCTCTTGAATATTAATGTCATAATATGGGGCAACCTATCGGTCTTTAGCGGTAAATTACTGCCCCCATAAGGATGTCAGTTTCACATTGAAGTGAATAGTCCAACATTCTAAATGCATACACACTAGGAGCGATGAACCACCAATTAAATATAGTGAAAAATATATAAAAATATAAAACCTAAGTATTATATCTCCCAAAGGAAACAGTAATTTATATGAGACTCATCCGCACTAATTGTTTAACACATTGCCTGCCATTCAAGATCACAATGGATTAATTTGAAACCAACTGTTGAGGTTTTATGTTAAGCGAAAACTTAGTAAAATCGATTCAGTGACGGTATGCGCGCCGGTTCATCTGTCACACCCAATTTATTCGGAAACTGGTGAACTTATTATCACGAAATTTCTTGGTTTTTCTCAAAATATTGTCATGTGGTATATCAAATGAAAGGGCTAATTTAGTACTTTTCATATTTAGCCTAATATTCAATATACCCTAGGAAATATGGAGACATTAACCCAAAATATAAGCATCATAAAGTAAAAAGGTCTCCTTCTCAAAATGGTACCGACAAATCAGAAACTAATCAAATGTAGGCCTCAAAAAAATTCCTTTAAGATATCTGCCCATATAAAGTTAATAATGGCATCTAACTATTTTTTAGAAATTTATCAAAAATGTCCCCTTAAATTCATCCTAGAAATATAAAATTACGAAAACGAAAAATTGAATAAAATCCCACTGTTATTAACAAAGTTATAATAAGAGAAAGTTTCCAATTTTTTGTGAATTTACAGCACGGAAGCTATCATAATAGGATACGCTCTATCCTTATAGGAATATAGATTAATACCACAATGAGACAGGAAAGGGCCCTACGCGACGTTTTTAACTTCTTTGTATTATATATATCAGACTTAGCTTCCCGAGACAATTTTGATTTTTAAATAAATGAATGCAGTATTTTAGATACTATCATATTTAAAAAAAATAGGCTTTGTGTCCTCTTACTATTGAATTATTTTTTTAAGTCATAATCATGTGCATAAAAAAGGAACGTCTGAAAAATAAATATGTAACGTATTTATGGTAGATAGATAGCTGATTTGGTACACTATTAAACATTCTGATGGGCGCCACAGCTGCAGTTATCGACCCAGAATACAAAACACAGTACTTTTCGATTAAAAAGAAACCAATAATACGATGAGGAAACGAAATGAGCGCAACTTGCACCGAAGAATGAGAATGTTAGCTCGAGAACTGAAAATCAGCCCGGGAAGTGTACTTAAAGTATACTTCAAGAACACAGAAACTGACGGGCCTGATGGTTTGGACTAATATGGCCCCAACAGCCAAAACAACTTCGGTTATTTTAGAAAAGGGCAAGTTGGTGGAACATGCGCTAGAGTCAACAATACTTTGCAAATTATAGTTAACTCCTTCAGGGAGCATTAACGTGACCTCGTCTTTCAAATATTACTGATGTCTAGTGCCAAGGAAATTCACCTGATTTAAACCTACTCGACTATTCCACCAAAAGGAATTCTTCGAGCAAAACTTTGTGTATCTCCGTACATAACTATGGATTCTTTGAAAGGAGATTTCTTAAAAGGATGAAATAAATTAGGTGAAAAAATGGCCCCACTCCTGCAGCAAATGGTTAGCAGTTCACAATTAAGTTTAAATTTTTTTTCGTTGTTACTTTCTTAATAATATCACAAAATTTTATAAATTTGTATAAACTAGTAATGTAGCTATGCACAAAACGCTATATAATAGTTTATGTGCCGTACTATATACATATATGATTTTACAATCTTATACATATATTATCTCACTTACGCGATTACTAACCATTATGAATGTGGAAGTATTGCGGAATCAAATTAAAGACACAATCCCTAAAGCGGCCTCGGCAACACTCGGGGTTACCAAACCAGGTAACCGAATCAACAACAGAGATACTTGTCTTTGGAATGACGATGTTGAAATGAAGGTCCATAAAAGGAAACACCACTACCACAAGTTTAAAACGCTCGCCAATTGCGTATTTAAAAGAATGCCAGCAGGGAAACAAAGCAGGAAGCAAGAACTGACGATATCGCATCTGAACTCTGGAAAGCAAAGAGCTGAGACCCAACAATGTGGGTCAGCGGTTTCTTCAATCGGGTTATTGAGGAAGGTAGAACACCACCTGTCTAGCAAAAAAGTACCAAAGTTTCAGTATGGAAAAAGAAAGGTAGTCCAGCTGTTTTCCTTACCATGAAGATTTTTGAGCTCATTCTTGACAACCGTATTCGTGAAATCAATGAAACAACTGTGAATCACTCCGGGTTTGTGTACGATACTACCGCTGCGTGGTTACTCAGGGAGAAACACCGTGAGAAGCATCGCCCCCTTTACATTGCATTTCCTGACCTAGAGAAAGCGTTTGACCGTGTGTCACACGAACTCATCTACTATGATCTACTATGATCTACGACAAGACTCAATGCCATAAAAACTTGTGCACTGAGTTCAATTGCTCTACAACGATCTGAAAAGTAAAGTTAAAGTGTGGCGGGTGTATCGAAACCGCTTCACGTCTTTGTTCTTGTTAAGGACACTGTCACACGGAACGTCCAAAGTCAGTGTATTGCGCTATACACTGGTTTATGCAGATGATGATATCCTAGCCGATGATAGCAAAGCTGATCTCAACCAGCTTTTCCAAAAGTGGAATGATTGCCTCATACAACATTGTCTCAGGTAGAATCTGAATAAAACAGAACAGACCACCGATCCCATTAAAACAGTTGATAACATTGGAGAACTACGTCATAAAATTGTTTCACATATTGACACAACCTGAATGAAGTGGCGTTCCGCAACTAATGTTCTTTGTGATCGATGTATCAACGAACGTCTCAAATCTAAAATTTACTACAATGTCGACCATCATGTCGCCCTTTATGGTCCTGAGTTTTGGCCAACTATAAAGGACAATAAACGGCATCTTGCAGTAATGGAGACAAAGATGTTGCGTTAGCTTAGTGGCATGACATGCTTTGGTCACATCTGAAATGAGGATATCCGCGATCGATATGGGGTTGCACCGACCAAAACTTGATCAGTACTTATTCGTGAATTTATAAATGGCTCTTATGGGACTCCAGTTCCTTTGACATTACTATTCATGTCGGGAAAACGGAAGTTGGAAGCCTCAGGTACAAAAGGTTTTGTGTTTCCCTATGTGAGGAACGATTCCAATTCAATCGCCCAGAAGTCACTGTATTGATAATAGCTAACCTCATACACTTCACACTAGGTATTCAACATTATTAACAAATATGAAGAAGCGCGCCTATAACGGATGCGAAAAAAGTCTGGGCAGAAGTAGATTCTTCATAAATGGAATTTTAATTTTTCACTCGAATGTCAATTATTCTTGTCGATTATGATGTCAGCATCTCATTTGCGTGGCTTAAGATGCAGTAAATTCCCGCAAAATTGATGAGCTTGAACTATAACTTTGATACTAACAGCCGGAATGAAACTTGACAGTATTATGCGCGATACTTTTCTCTATGCTTGGTGTCCTGTGAACTTTCAAAAGTTGGTAATATTCAATCAGTAAATTTATTGGGGCAGATATCGAATTGGTACATATTTTGAGGCCTAGATTTAATATAATTTAAACGTACCTGTTATCAAACAGCGAGCAATTACGTCTGAAAATACAGGGTTATGATTACACGATTATGACTACGCGATTACATGATTACGTGATTACAATCATAATCACGAGAGCCCGATTGTGATTACAATCATGTAATCATGAAATGGTAATCATAATCACTTAATCATGATTATGATTTTGTTCAACTCTGTTTCATACTTGTCTGTTCGAGGAATATACGAGTTCGGTGGGGAACACTGTTTGTGTTCAAATGAAAAGTGCAGCGGCGGTATATGTAAATTATTTGATGATAATCAAACAATTCCAGTTTTGCATTCTCATCGGTATATTGGCTTACAGAGTCCAAAAAGGTAGGGCGAAGCAATGCCTGACTTCCAAAATTCATATGAATGATCAATAATAACTTTTATGAACAGTGAACGATTTATTGTTACTAAAATTCATGTGTTCTTCTCTTTTCAGGTGAGTATGTAGATAAGCAAGTAATTATCGTCATGTACATAAAAATGAATGATTATGGAAATAATATGATGGATGAGTGAAACGTTTAACTTAAAACATCAGGATATAAAGGTAAAACTTTGATGAATTGATGCAAAATATTTATCGAAGTTCTGATTCAATTTTTCTTGTTGTGTTTAACACCTTAGTAACAAGGGGATGAGGGAGGTGAATATGTTTACACATTTAGTGTTGAACACTCACAACGCCATACGATTACCAACTAAACACTTTGCCGTAATCAAAGAGCCTTAAACTGTTTGATACATCACTTCGAGCTAGCACTGCCTGCAAATATTGTCCGGAGAGAGCCCCCGTGTCTGCATAAGGTTGCCGATCAATACCAGCCTACCTACCATAAGAAGAAACTTGTGATCAGCTTCGTGCAGAACACATAGTTAGGTGATCGTGTACTCCCAAACAACCTCACCACTGGAAGAACGAACATAAGGTTCAAATGAGCCGCGCAGTCCATCTCCCACTTGACTCGTCTTCCCAGGAAATACGCAAGCCACTTAGTGTGAAGGATTCGTTACATTGACTGCCTCCTTTGAGTTTTCTTTATGTTCCCGAGCAAAGTGAGCAACGATCACCATCGCACGATTCTCAGATAACATTTTAGGTAGATGCTATCCACAAAGCTCGCAGCCTTTGTATTCGGGCAAAGCGCTTTTGATACCCCACACAAGGGAGTCTTTTGTTCTCATAATCATGCATCTCCCGCTCTCATGAGTAGACATCTTCGGAAATACAGAACTTAACGCCGAAACTCTAGCTGCAACCTGGTTTGCCGCTGCTTGGATTAGCTCGAAAAAGCTTTTCCTCGAGCAGAGGATCATCCTTTTATTGATTTTGACTCTATATTCAACTCGCCAATCGCTAATAACCACTGGACGCAAGGTCAGAATTCTTCTCTAGTTGACATGACTACCTCCATTTCTACTTCTAAAAGTCACTCATCCAATTATCTGGCGTATAAATAGGTGAAGTCTGCTTTGCACTCATTCAATAATACGTCCGACAACAAGCACTATATCATCATCATCATCAAAACTGACCAAATGTTGTGTTGTAACAGACTATCGCAGAAAACTTTTCGTTCCCAGCATCTCAAAAAGGAAGGGGTGGTCTTTCAGGTAATCCCTTAAGAGGGTCATCCCGTGTGTCGGATCCGCGCAATCGAATTTTTTTTTGGTATCAATTATATCTAGATATAGTGTAGAACATATGGGTAAAGTGATTTTTTGATATTCGAAGTCATTCGGAAATTAGAGTGTTAAACACGTAATAAGTCACATGCCAGATTTATGCCCATCGCCGCAATGAAGCGTATATTTATCGGACCGAATGACATTCGAATGACTTCACTAAAAGCAGAAGAATTGCAGCCAAGGCTGTACATGTGTTCTTCAAGAAACCTAAAGCTTATGGACTACGTATAGCAGATTAATGATCAGTTAAGATTTTATGGATAAAAATCGCATTCTACTTTTTAAATGCGTTTTTCTCGAAATTGCATATTGAAAATCGGCTGCCACCATAGTCCAAAATCTATCAAACGAAATTCTGTGAAATTTTCACAATTTTCAGAACATGTTTCTACGGTCCGCAAACTAGGATAATTGGCATTCATTTAGTAGTTTTTTTTATTCATTAAAGAAGCCTTAAAAAAACACCAAAATTCACAAAAAAAAAAGTTTAACACGGAACCAAAAATTTAACTTTTAATATTTTTTAATAATTCTAGTTTGCGGAATTTAGTGAAGTCTGCACGTTAAAGTGCCGTTTACTTTTTTCTTTAAGACTACCTTAGCGCCCTTTACTGTTGCAGCAGAAAAAACCCCTTTTTTTGGAGATGGGTGTGTAAATTGCTCTGTATTTCAATAATGAATTATGCTGTCAAGTTAGAAAAATCATTACGGATGCTCAAGATATTAATAAATATATGATGAAAAATTCGTATTTGTATCTTTATCCAGTTCTTCACAAAAAATTTAAAAAAAAACGGCCTTCACACGGGATGACCCCCTCAATACCCTCAATATGTAATTCGGTACTTGGAATATGCTTCCATATTACGGAGTTGAATGCATTCCTGACATTAAGCTTTACGCTACTCGTCGAGATCGATGACTGGGTGCCTCAGCTCAATCAACAATATTGCGTATACTGGCAGCCTCTATCGTGGATGTCATTGCTCTAAAACTGAACTATCTTGGGGGTAAGCCACCGGCAGCACGTATTGTCTCGGCGTTCGCTCGAAGATTGCATCGGAAATGCTTCTTCGTGATCTTGACGTCCGAACGCTGGCGCCCCTCCGTGTCTATAACAGAATCCTCCAGAATATTAGGTCAGTGTCGAAAGAAAGATAAATTCTGAAAAACGCTATTCCTAAACACTAAATCCTAATAAAGCTTCTTGGTTTTGAACCCGAATTCAAAGTCGAGTCCCATCGCGAAACCTGGTGGCTTTCGTTTTGCCGCACTGTTGGCTGTTCAGCCCTAACTCAACTTGTACCTTGGTAGCAATTTGCAAGCTGTTGTTGCCCACTCCAGTACCAATCTAAAACACTGGCCCTGCACCTCCGCAGTGTGTACAACGCCTTCACCAGACACGTCACGCTACTTGCAGAAAACGCTACTCCCCTTTTCATTACAAGTCGTTACTTTGTGATCGATCTCACAGTATTTGCAGCATTCTGACCTTCTGCTAGATCTTCGGGTAGTTTTAGACATATACGCGTAGCCTAAGCACCTGTAATACTTCTACATACTGAGGTACCTAATCAATACTGATTTTCCCGCTATTAAGAAGAATATTCTCATACAATTTCCACAGCAAGTCTTTGCAATTAGCTACCTATAGACATTCATGCTTGAAGCCCCTTTTCTTTTCCCCTCTTTTCTGTAAGATGTAAATAGCTGGAGACCAGAACTTTTCCTCCCATCCCCTTTCGACCACCTCGTCGAACGTATCCTTATCAGTTGTCTTGGAGTTTTATTCAACGACTCTGCCGCTCGTGAGATATATTGCAGCCTGAGAATGTAAAAGAACTGAATCGTGCGTGGTAGTAACCACGTTTTCAAAGCGACCTGTAACGAAATCAATGAAAATAGTTCTCCTTTCTCTATTGAAAATCTATTCTACGCACCTAAATTTAATCAGAAATTTTAACATTGTGACAAGCTTATAAATACAGCGTACTTTTTTTATATTTTTTTTTTAAAAATGTTCCCAAATTTCAAAATTTAATATGTTTGTCTAATTTTAATTTAATATAAGTTTGTACAAAAAATGGATTAAGTCGGTTCATTAGAGTCTCCTTTGCGCTACCCCACGCACCAACACACATATTTTGCGAGAACGTTTTTATTACTGATTTCTGCTTCCCGCTTCGAAATATTCATATCGAATTAAAACAGCAGAAGATATCAATATAATATTTTACAGTTAATCTCGAATGGGTTATCTATCAAAATATGTAAAAATGAACAAGCAAAGAAAATGATCACTAAAATGTGAAAATCTGCAAAAGATAAATCGGGGGCTCATGCGTCTTGAAAATACGGGATTTTAACTTGCTAAAACCATCCACCTTAAGGGTATAGTAATACCCTGTGCATAGTTGTAAATGGTGACAGTCCACTTCCTGAGACTACTGCATCAGGTACCACTATGCTCACTAGAGCGAGAATATTGATGGACTGCTTGAAATTTCAGCCCTCAACGTCATAAAAAACACTTTGGTACCTATTTTAAAGGCTTTGTAAAACACAAAACCTTATTAAAATCAGCTTAATGTCTGTCTGTCTTTTTTGTTGGTTTGGGAAATAGCCAGAAGTCGGACGATGCTAAATCAAGCCAATACGGTGTGTTTGGAACGATATGCGAAGAATGAGTGCAGTGTGAGGAGGTGCATTTTCATGAGGCACAAATCGTGAATTGTCTGCCTACAATTCAGGCCACCTTTTGCGAATAGCTTCAAATAATAATCTTTGTTGATGTTTTGGTCGGATGGGGTGGAAATCTAAATAGACAACATCATCATCATCAACGGCGCAACAACCGGTCTAGGCCTACATTAATAAGGACATCTCGGTTTTGCGCTGATGTCCACCAATTCGATATTCCCCAAAAGCTGTCTGGCGTCCTGACCTACGCCATCGCTCCATCTTAGGCAGGGTCTGCACCCAGTGTAAAACGGATACTATAATAATTAACGCTTTGACATGAAATTTGTCACATATGTCTGCCACAATGCTGCCAACTTAAAAACAAAAATTTTTGATTTGCGACTTATCTGCGCAGAAATTGGTATTACTTTTTGGAAAGGTCGACTCAGCTGTGAATGAGTACCTGAGTCAAATCAGGATAATAATCTCGGGCGAGCGCAATGCTGACCATATTGCCTCCTACAGTCTACTGTATTGTACCGTTATGATCTTGAATTAAGTCCTCTAACACACTTCAGGGCCCTGATCCAATATGGATTGTTGTGCCAACGATTATTATTATTTTGGAAAGGTAGTACACATGCAGTCACGACAATCTAAGTAAGCATAATACGATTTAGAATTGTTTCCTCGAATTTCCCAATTGCTTTTTATTGTAGATGACTAATATGCCGAGCACATCCTTAATGATACCATCGAAGTACTCTACATATAAAGCTACTGTAGGCTTTTAGTACAAAATTTGAATTCAGTCGGTCGATTGGTTGGGTGGCTCAACACAATTTCAAGCCTTTCAATAGCAAGTACCGTATTAACGTCAAAAGTCAATAAATATTTTTTTAAGTAAAAGATATTTGCTAAGATACTTTTTTGAGAAAAACATCAATTGGATTGAAACTACATAGATGTCTTCAGAAGAACCAATAACTTTAGTCTACTCTTCTTCCTGCATTCAACAGCTATTATGGCCGTATTGCGTCTTAAAATAGGTCTGAGAGCACTATTCAAAATTAGCACAGGGTCGAGGACGATTGTATACTAATGGAAAACCTTTTACAATCTTAAGCAAACACATTATCGAATCGTTGGAAGCGGTAACAAAATCCTTTTAATTCCGCCGCAGTTAACGGACCAGATGATGAAATAACTTCCCCAGCATCCTATTGTATGTCATAAGGATGATTTATTGCTGATTCAAACTAAAAGACATCCAAAACAAATTTTTTGGTCCTCGATACAAAAACGTTTCATAGAGAGACTGATTGATTTCTATAGTGTATTTCCATTATGTGGGCAATATACCGTCTTCAGGCTATACTTTGTTGTCATCGCTTTCCCAATGACGACTTCTCTCCAACTTAAATACCTTTCCAGAAGTTTTCAGAGATTGTTCCGAATCTTATGCTGTTAGTGAAAATCTAACTGAAGGTTAAATTTGGATGAGAAAATATTTTTCCGGCCTCATAGCTGGGTTATGTATTGTTGCTTGGGGTCGAAAGACAATTTGTGGAATGAGTTTGAATGTTTTCTTGGGAGTCATATATCAAAGGACTTCTATTATTCTTTGAAGGTCTTCCAATCTCACTTTGAAAGGGACAAAATTGTTAGTGCTGATAACCCATAAGGGACAAACCCGCTTTATGACAGCTGGAATGCGAAAACTTCAATCGATATATTATCATGTTGAATTCATGTGGGTCACTCTGTCCCTCTCAGTTGTTTACTTTGAATATATTTTAGGAACAACGCACCAGTTATATGTACTTATGTGTATAGAGTAGGAAGCCATACTTGATATGTTGAAGTAGCTGCTGGGTGGGTGAATATTGAAATCAGTATTCATATGAAATATTTCACTCTCTGAAGCCCTGTGCGGATTTCCTCGAAATCTTCAAAGGGTAATACAGTATTAAAGTATTGGCATTGGCTGAATAGTACTGAATCACAATACTAAATCCAATAAGTATTGTCTGAGGTTGTTCGCTTGCTGATATGCATTTGTAATTCGAAATTTACTACATGCCTCATTGCATCAAACGTCCACATCCATATCAATGGTATTTGTTGCCGATTTCCACGACTTGTTATTTGACTCAGATGTTTCTGGTAAGTAGGGAAAACCGGCCGCTAGGGACTATGCGTATATATATGCGGAATGAGTGTCATTTATTAATATATAGTAGTTCATTGAGGATCAGCTTGTACATAATTACCTAGTACGGTGAATAGCTTTTAAGTCGAAATTGTACTATAAGTGCGAATGAAGTGATTACTTTTAAATGAAAGTAGCTTGGCGTATCACTTTAGCCTACCTTCGGCTTTGCATATATGCTTTGTTTATACATAGATTATTCTAGTTTTTCGTAAGGAACATTGATTGAGGATGAACAAAATGACTATATTCGAAATTATATCTCTTTCTCTTAAGAGGAAGGGACCTTCTGCCTGCATTATACAAGATACAAGATGGCCCTGTTACGGTTGTCTTCTACTTCTTGCTCCGACCTTTATGTGGTGGGGTAGAAGCTACAGCTTCTCAGCACTCAGGCCGTTTTGCCCCATTGTACTCGCTCCGATCTTTACTTTCTGAACTGTTTCACAGTGTGATTCTTTGGATCTTTTGCAAAGGTCATGCATGATGTCATATCGTGTTAAGTTTAGAGAAGGAGATGCCTCACATGCAGCATCTATACCAATATAGGAAGCAGTCCCCCTGATTTTTAATTGGTAAAGGCATAGTTTCTCGTCTTAAACAGCATAAACATGTAATTAATCCTTACCATAAACATTCACTATAGCGCCAGACTAAATTTAGTCAGTTCCCGAAAAGTTCAACTGCTGGGTTTTGTGTGCAGTAAAACCTTACTAAAATCAGCTCAATGTCTGTCTGTCGGTCCGTCTGTCACACGAGATTTACTGCGAAACGACAGGAGCTATCGTCACGAAATTTAGTGAGAATATGTGGACTGTGAACTTCTACACCATATTGTATTGGGTTTTAAGGAGGAGCTCCCTGTATATGCGAAAGAGGGCAGAATCTTTTTTACATTTTTTTTTAACATAATACACATCTTTAATATGTACATATATCTAAAGATTTAGAAATAAATGAAGGAATATTTTGAATTTGGAACTATCTGCGAAAAGAAAAACGTGCATAGAAGGTTCCTCACAGAAGATGAACTCAATTCACCGAAACTGCCCCTTCTCCTTCATTCGCGTCGGCTGACTGTCATTAGGGGATTAGACCGTAACTAATAACTGAGCCTTGTGTTGTTATTCATTGTACTCCTTATAAGTTCCTCCTTCCAGCATATTGTATAATAGATTGCCTTAATGGATTTCTTCATCGTTTTCCACACGTACCCAGCGACAATGCGCACATTTGCGCCAAATTACAGGCATTTAAAAGTAAAATACTCCCTGCCTTGCAATCAGCTCGCATGTCGGGTAATACACCATAATTATCATGCCCGAAACGATGAAGCCATGCGCAGAGTACTCTTCATGTCCGTTTAAGAATTATATTGTGGTTTGTGGTATCATTCTGTGGGCCCAACGCTCTTGTGTCCTATTTCTTTTGCGGCTTCGGAAGAGACTCAGTTTACCTAAGGAGAGGTAAGGGACTTGCCGATTGCATATGTTACATCAAAAAGACGTCAACCCTCGTTCGGCACGGTGTCGATGATAATCATAGATGCTATTTGCTATTTTCTCCGATGTCATATGGTAGAGATCCAATGCAGGGACTTGAGTTTGTACATATATTTAATCGGAACTCAAATTTTTTTCCTATATGATTTTTTCTTAAATACCCAACCAGCCGACGGCTTTACTTTGACACAATACATACATTTGACAATATTCTCGACAGCAACATACTCACTCCAGATGCGTTCGTTGTTGAAGTTTAAATATATGGCTTAAAGTTTAGTTTAAGTAGGTACTTGAGCGCTAGTTTCAAATATATAGCTTGTTTAAAATCATGATTAGAGCTACCTCAGTTTTATGATCTGCGAGCACTGAGTCAGCACTTTCAAGCCCAGGTCTAATTTTACAATATGCCTCCTTTGTTGTTGTCTGTAAAATCAAAACTGGCCATCCCTTTGGGAAGCTATAACATCAAGACTCCGCCATACAGTATTATACACGCAAGAGGAACGTGGATGGATCATTGTGAAACCTCACAGGTCTTCTAACCCATTTCAGATCCATCGTCTGAATAGAAGCACAACAGCCTTGGTAGGGGAAATTCTTTAATAATGCGTACTAAATATTTGGGCATTTCTTGTTAATTTCTTTGTGGAGTACAGAGCAGCGATACCGTCTCTTTTTTAGGTTGTTATCTTCTTCTTATTTGAGTTGGTTGAATATCCCTTTCCCTTTCCCCTTTCTATTGTGAAAATTTCCTTTCTGAATCCACAACAGGCGTCATCAACAAGATTCCCTTTCTCCCCATAGTCACTTGCTTGCTTTACGCCGATGACTTTAAGCTCTTTTCATCTACAGTTTTGCCAATATGGTGAGTGTTCCTTTAATAAACGTTTGCAAACGCCAGTGCTACTCTCTCAAATTCTGTCCCCCTTCTGCTATTCTTCTCTTTTTGGGGGCCACACTTTATTACACCAGTATTTCACCCAAGAATGTGTAATTTTCGTGAACGCTCCATTTCGAAAGACACTGCGTAAATGTCAGCAATTTTGCTTCCAGAATATTTGGGTTCAAATTCCGTACCTTTTCTGACTTTGGCTTTGTTTGACCCTCTGTAAAAAGTTTCAGCTCACTCGTTTAAAGCATTATTCAGTATTGTTCTGTGGTCTGGTCCGCTTCAGGCAGTTGAGATTGTAGGGCTTTAGAGAAAGTCCAACGTAGTTTCACTCGATCTCCTTTCTTTAAAAAGGTCTCTTCTTTCAAAATTTTTCAATGGACCAATTTGATGCAAGCTTGGTGGCTCTTTACAATGCTTCATTCGGAATATCTAAACCTGGTGTACTTTTTCGCCAAATGTCTTCTTGAACTTTTATGGTTCTGTGCAGTGTTTATGCTATCGGTTTGCTGTCTAGCTGTGCCCATAGGGTTTTAATACAAGTGAGCAGGAGTACGACATTTTGATTGGCTGAAAATGAGAAGCTACTAATGCTTCCATATGTGGAAGACATACGGTAGCTACTAGTAGCTGCAACTAGGCAATGGAGAAAGTAATAATTGTTTTTTTAATAAAACCTTACATTAAGAATGTCACCAAATCGCCGAATAGTATTTAATCATTGACTTCCTTTCTGTCAATTTATAAGGAGCCGGTGCATATCCTATCGAAACGGCGCTATGTTAGCAAGGCTTTTGGATGTTAGAGGTCCTTTCGGACACCGAGTCTCTCATGCGCCGAAAATAAAACAGACACAAAATACATTCGAAGAATGATAGCAAGCCAAAAAAATCATTGGCCCGTCCCCAGAAGTTAGTTTACAATTATATTATTATAATGACAGCTAGATTTAGTAATTTGATATTTCACCCGACCCGGAATCGAAAAATGCTGGTAAAACATAAGCAAATGTTAGGAAAATAAATGCAAACAAACTGGCTACTATAAAGGTTTCTGAAGCTCCAATAGTGACTATGCGAATCGAAAACAAAGCGAAAAATGATAGCTTCACATCATCTTCACTTAAATACAGATCTTCTCTACCTCTTTCGCGAAAACGCTCAATTCCCACTTTTCGACCCAAATATAATAAGAGGAAAAGCAGTAAAAGTTATACTACTTCCTTCAAGGGTATTGTTGGAACCCTTGCCCCCAAACATCAATACTTCTATAATACCTCATTCAACTACGCTTCTCCTTGTTATTTATATTCGCCGTATCCATCTCTTTTTTCATACGCCAAAACTTGAAGCACCCTACTAGTATCGCAAGCATATTGTATAATTAGAGAAATTGGAGTGATGCTTATTGTTTCATTTTGACAAATTCGCAATTTTTACCTGGCTACAGTGTGATTCACTTAAAAGAGTCGTCCAAGAATCCACCAACCGAATAAAAGCACAAAACTAAAGGAAAGGCTGGTCCAAGCACAAACGAAGAAGACCGCCTTAAAGCACGCTCCTGCGTTGCCTGAATACTCATGTCTTCCTTCCTTCCTCCTGGTCCTCTAATATGTGATGCTTCAGGTATGAAAAATTTTGTTTATTTGTTATATAAATATATTTGAGTGCAGAACTATACCATTTGTACGCAGCCCATAATGTATATATATATTCAGCATGTCAGACTACTCACTTTAGTGTAATACTAACATTTAATATTCTGAGTTGCAGTAAATTTACATGGAAAAGACAAGTTTGAGCTAGTTTAACCCCTCTCCATCTGCACATACAGATGCAGGCAAGGAGATCAATATTCAGGATGGCCGGTAGCATGAGTGAGGCGGGGAGCTGCCTAAATCGAAGGAAGATTGACATCCTTTCTAGGCGGTATCCCGAATTACTGATACCGAGGGACAACATGACAACGAGGTTTCACTTCGATAAGAAGTTTGAAACACGTTGGAGTAACAAGACAAACTGGGAAAGCGTGGCTGCGACATACGGCTTAAACCAGCAACTGATTACTTGGTACACTGACGGATCCCTCACAACAGAGGGAGCGGGTGCCGGTGTCATTGGTCCAAGGAAAATGTACTTTGAGCCAATGGGCAGGTACACTAGCATATTCCAGGCGGAAATTTACGCCATAGACAAATGTGCCTCCTTTAATCTGCAAAGGAACTACAGGGGGCAGAACATAGCTATTCTCACCGATAGCCAAGCAGCGATCAAGGCACTTAGGTCCAACCAGGTGAACTCTAAACTGGTATGGGAATGCCTTGAGAGACTGAATACACTCGGCTCGTCCAACAAGGTCTGGATACTTTGGGTTCCAGGCCATGCTGGGCTGGAAGGCAATGAGGCAGCGGATGAACTAGCCAAGAAGGGAGCAGGGATGCCTTTATACGGGCCAGAACCCTTCTGTGGAATCGGAAACGGTTTCATGGCTATGAATCTAAGAAACGAAGAAAAACGGTTGAGGGAACTATATTGGGCGGGCCTACCAGGGATGGAGCAGTCCAGGGTGCTTATTGGGGGATACGAACCCATACGCACAAAGGATTGCCTAAACCTCACCAAAAAGAACCTCCGAATCATAGTGGGAATTCTCACTGGTCATTGTCGGCTGAACTACCACCTAGGGAAGCTAGGGATATCTACGGACACTGCCTGCAGGTTCTGTGAGGAGGAGGACGAAACCTCTATGCACGTCCTGGGACAGTGTCCAGCACTTGTGCAAAGTAGGTCGATACATCTGGGAGAACACTTAATACCAGATGCAAAGCTGAAACTTCTGGAAGTGGGGAACATACTAAAGTTCCTAACGGTTACTGGCCTGCTTGAGATACTATGATCAACAGGTACACTATAACCAGTAAAAGGGGCACAATAGTTCTTCAAGGACGCGGTGCGACTTTCCGTTAACAAAATAATAATAATAATAGTGTAACTTTATCAGTAATGGTACAATTTGGACCAAAGTTGGGGATATCATGCTTTGTACTGTAATCTATGTTACCGCAATTTTCTTTCATCCCAGGATAAACTTATGGGGTCTCTAGTCAACTTTCTCAAAACACACATACTATTACCAACTTAATTTGAGTAGATATCGATATGGAGAGTATTTTCAGGCCTGGACCCCATATAGATGAAACTTCATGTTTTTTTTTCAGATTTTTCGATTCTTTCTACCTAACATGACTATATCTGGTGCAAAGAGATTGCATACCCATATTTTGCTTGTATGAGGACCCCTCCTTAAACTCAACGTAGCTGCATGTGTGGGCGTTCAGAGGTTCCACCGTCCCAGCAAATTTCGTGTCAATCGGTGTGGCTGTTGCTGAGAAAAATGACACACAATCTGTAATGTATCTTTTCAATGGAAACGTGAAAATTATGGTATACTGTTCTCATCAAATCTCATAATCTTGGCATAGATAGTTCAATACTAAACGCAAACCGAAAAAGGTGCACGAACAAATATCTATAGAAATTTGGAATTCAAAAACTAGAGCTCAGTAGTTAAATTCATTAAACCAGGAGAGAGCTCCACATATGAAAGATTTCGCGTATTTCGTAGTTGGAATATTCCCTTACATTTAGCTAGCACGTCATAGTGAATGTGATTTCCATATGTCAGACTATGCAATACTAATATTTTATATCGATTTAAGGTATAGTGAGTTATTTTGTGAGAACAAATTTGACCTCCTATAATTTGGTTAGTAATCGCACAATTCTTTTCAAACTTTCTAATATTGGGCCTCCTAGTATGCTTCATCTTTCTACCGAGTTTTGTAATCCTATGTCCGGCCAAATCCTAAAACATATCTAATTATTTGGAAAATTTGAACAGAGATCGGTATAAGATGATGCCCTAGATTTCATCTGAAAAAAGGCATTATAATGATTTCTCCAGGTTTTTCGGTTGGGTAATTTCCAAAATGAGTCTTGCGTTAGGTTTCCACGCTTTGACCCTTTACTCCCCTATCTGGCAACTGGTGTCATAATGATGCTTTGGTTTGATACCTCATGATTCTACTGATTCCGATGCCAAATCAGCCCCATTTGATACACAGCATCAGATTTTGTAGTCCGTAGTTCACCATTTCATCCGAATAGGTGCAGTCGTTTCCGAGTAAATTGCGTGTGACAAACGGACGGACAGAGAGACAGTAAACAGATTTGGATAAGGTTTTGTTTTGTATAAAACAAAGCCTTTAAAAAATGAAAACTGAAAAATGAAAATGAAAATGAAAAGATGAAATACACGTTGTGCATATATCTTTCAATTTAAGTGTTTACTTTAATTTATTTTTTCAGGCCCTCATCATATCTTATAAACATACGTACATATTTTCACATATTTTTATGGAAGAAATAACTTTTCTCAACTTCGACCGCCATTACATGAAGAACATTTTGCTTTCGTAAATGTTACCGAAAAGTATATTTGGGAGTTCTAAAATCGTACCTGTTTACAAATTGGACACTGATGAATGGGAATAAAATGTAGATGTTTAATTGGTTTTAACGGAGACGAAAATACTTTTCACAGCCAAGATTGCATGAGTACTCGCCATCATGACCCTAAATATAATGGCAGACATGAAATACTTCCAAAAAGCGAACCTAATCATATTTCTTCATGTCGGCTGGAAGGTTTCATGCATATTGACTGTAAATAGTTGCGTTGAACTCTTTAAATGTCCACTTGGCATGAGTTGTGACCTATTTATAGATTGAAACAGCAGTTTATATGGATAGAACTAAAACTTGTTACGAACCATTACAAGGTTTTTAATTCTCATTCATGATAACTTATATAGAAGTGCTTTATCGATCTTCCTTCCAGGCCAGGACTAAGTAAGATTTGAACCAACCAACTGCCGATTTCTTTCTGTATTTTGAATATTGAACGTCGTTCAATTCATCACTAATTATGATTTGATGACTTTGTGGCTTATTTGCTTTAACAACGCATATTTCAAATCGAAGTTAACTTAAATGACCTCATTGTCCTCCAGTTCAGGGTACAGTATCAAATTCGGGCGATGAGGCGAGAATAATTAGAAAATATGATAATGCACTGAATAAAACATAAATTTTCAACTAACTGCCAGAACGCAGGGTGTGTATTAGGCGGGAGAAGGGTTCAGTCTCTTAGCACTCAGACCGTAGCTGTCAATTTTACTCAATGCCCTGACGTATGAAAGATTCTGGATTTGCATATGTGTCACAGCATTTTGGTTCGTGCATATGATGCTACCCTCTGCAGCTGGAGTACATCAGCACCAAGAATCTAATGTCTAATGCATCCATAAGGGGGAGGGTTTACACTCACATAAGAAATATTCGCTGGATTCCGCTTCTGATTGTAGGACACATATCACTTTGTAATACTCCTATTCTGAACATGTGTGCTCATATGTCCAACTAAAGAATTATGCCCATTCATAATGCCCACAGAGCTTCTTCATGCCTTCCTGCGTTTTGATGGGATAATTGAAAATGGTTCTGTTTGGTTCTGCCAGCAAAAGTTTGGTAGGTCCCCCCCACTTCTCTTTTTGGGGAGCCTGTTCCCAGTTTTTGGTAGCAAACGATATTGGCAAACGATACTGGCCTTCAAATTGTGGTTCCGGTCGCGGTTTGAGAGGAATTGTAGCGCTTTTACTATGCTACAATGACCAAGCACTTTGGGCAGTTCCGTTTTATTGAACCTGACGTAGAGTTCAATTTGACAACTTCAATGCTACTTGGAATTGGAAGACATTAAAAGAACTGGACTCAATTCTCCCAGGTTTTAGTGAGAAAATTATCTAAACGATCTGTTAAAAGTAAGGCACGCAGCTCTTACTTTTTTCATTGCTGGGCTCACAGTGTTCCACGTTCTTTTGTTACACTTTCGTATTGAAAAGTTGGTAGAAAATAATTCTCCACTGTTCAATCCAACCACCTGTTTCTCCGGATAATGCATTGCCAAGAGAATCTGTACTGGCTAAACTATGGACTTTGCCAAGCTATCATCTTATTTTTCAGGAAAGTGTACCTCGGTTGACTCACCCCGTTTAAGTGCTTAGAAATTTTTCCTTCGCATTCCAGTTCACAGTTTTCGCTTTCACCGCAAGACCGTTTTACAAAATGTACCTTGGCTGTTAGAGAAAATATCATCAAAGTATTCAAATAGTGTTCGACTCAGGAGTCCTAATTAAACTTCTATAGTATCAGCAAAGCAATCCTTATTTGGCCTAATGTGCTGTTTTTGGTTAACATTTTTGTTTCGCAATTTATTTGCCCATTGAAACTCATCTAAATTCTAGGTAATCGTGATGTGACATCTAACACCTGCCATTCCCTAATTAGCTCTAACATCTTTGAAGTGAAAATAGCTAAGTCAGTTACTCCACTTGTCTAAACGTTAGTGCATATTGTGTAGGCAGCGGAAGACGAAAAGAATTATGTTAGTAACCTGGTATTGTAAGATGGCCGCAACTATGTGTTCAATCCAGAATTGTTTCAGCATGACGGCTTCTGATAAGTCTAACATCAGTAGACAAGCTTTCTGTTATATGGATCTTTCATTATTGGAGAACCAAATCCCTTTCACTGATCAAATACGACAATTTTGTTAGACCAAATGCAAAGCTTTTGAATCAGAAAGAAGGGGCTTTGACATGTTGACTTTAATTTGGGAAGATTCAGTCTTGAAGTCTTAAATGAGGGGAATGGGGTAGGCAGGTATCAGTAATTTTCATAAGGTCGCCATTAGCTTTAGGGATCAGATGAAGTGGAGATGACCAACATCTGTTGGATCATCTACATATACCCTACTTAACTAGTTGTTCAAATTTTGTCTGGATAACAGCGATCTTCTAGGGTGGTAAAGTACACACTTTAGAGAAGATTGAGGAGCCAGTAGTATTGACATGACGTTGAAGAGCATACTTGAGAGATACTGCATTTGGTAGTAATTTGCGGTATTTTTGAATCGAACGGTAACATCTTCAAAAGTAATGGAAAAATGGTTGTGTCCGAGCAGGTTGGAATTCCTAGAGTATTTCATCATGTCTCGCGGCGTGCAACCCGATTCAGACAAGGTACAAGCGATCGCGCTCTCAGAAGTTTCTTGGGAGTGGTAAACTACTACTCTGGTTTCCTACCCAAAGCTCCTCGCCGGCAGCCCCTCCTTAACGCCTTCCTGACTGGAAAATTGGACAGCTGCTAGACCCCACATTTTTGGCATCGTTGATGCATCATCAGAAGGGAAATCATCATTGAATCCCCTTCAATGGAGCCACAACACCCACGCTCGAGAACTACTAGTCCAATATCTGAGCATAAAATGCTTCCGCTTTTCCTTTGTGAGCAGGCCGTCCACCTTGTTCACGGATCATAAATCTCTCACTAACAGCAAAAGTTCGAGCAAGTGCCTCCTCGCGAACTCTGGCGCTTAACCTTCATTAGTCAATTTACTTCGCATATCCTCCCTTCTTCACTACTATGACTCTCGAAATACGTATGCATCTGGAACATAAAGGAGATAGAGCTCACTTAATATGCACTATTTATTGTAGTAGAGGGCCTACCTTTCACAGCAATCCAATCCATTGAGCTCCCTACATTACCTGATTAGCAATTAAAATATAGAGCTGTTGATTTCATTTACTTTCATTCTTTACGTTCTATGCTCTTTTAACAGTTTTTTTTGTTAAATTACCGGGATATATTTTTCACGACAGATAGCTTATTCAGCGAAGCTTTCAATTTTCCAAAAATAATCTCGGCGAATCGTTCTCTAAGACGCGTGATACGTCACTTTACTATGTAACATTAGTGTTGAAAAACAGGGTTGAAGGATGATCAAGCAATAACCCAGGTTGACTATCAGCACTCCTCTCATTATCTTGAGGTATCAACAAAAATAACCAAAATAAAGAAAGCAACAACATTTTTGTTTTAGATATGAGGGATCCCATTCACATCTATTTGATGTTGGACCGGACCACTCTCACTTTTTATGGTCCACGGACCCCCGTTTAGGGCATACCATCTGAGTATACAAAAGAATGACGACGAATGGGTTCTTCCGGAGCAGAGACTGTGTTCACCACAAAGTTTCGGCCTAAGCAAAGCCCTAATTTTTCAATGACCCGCGAAGTTCATTTGCCTATTAAATTATTTTGCCAAAAGAGTTTCCATTCTTTCAGTGTATGTCGCGATCTCTCACGTACTACCACTTCTCTCGGATTGTCTCATTCGCGATTATAGATAATCTTGGATCCCTTCGTAAGGAGAGCAACGCACCTGCACTTTCCTTCATAGCTACCCCTGACACAGTGCTGTGTCCAGACGACACTCACAAAGCACTCGGCCCCAGTGTTCGCGAAAAATTCTTACGATGCAGCTCCTTGCTAAGAACATTAGCCCACACATCAGCATCCTGGAGCAAAACGAATTGCATCACTCTCGTAGGAAGCCTACTGAAGGTAGGACCCTTAACGCTTGCCATTAGTTGACTTAAGGCCGAAACTCCTCCTGTAACGTTGGTCAGCGCCGTATCGACTTTCATGGAAAAGTGTATTATCAAGCGTCAATTCAACGTACTTAACCGCAAAGTGAAGCAGGCAGCATTTTCCTTTTAGTCAAATTCACTACTTCTTAGATTTTGTGTAAACACAAAATTAAAATCGGTTTACTGTCTCTCTGTCTGTCCGTCACACGCATTTTTCTCGAAGACGAATCTAGAGATTGACACCGAATTCGGTAGAAAGATGGGAACTGTGAACGCTCGCGCATATAATGAGTTACATGTGGGGTATCAAATTAAAGGTCTCGGTTAGTACTTTTTAAGGGCGGTGTTAGTTTTGATATTTGTTGGAAAGTTGGGGAGTTTGGGGGGTTGAAAGTGATAATTTCTTTAACGAACTCATTCTCAGAAACTACCCAACCAAAAAATCTGAAAAAAATCAAAGGGCTGCCATTATATGTTGATTAGGCTCAGAAGTACCCTCGATACCGATACCTGTTCAAAGAAAGGTTATAATAGTACATTACAATATTTTTTTCTAATTGACAGGAAAACCTCCCTTAAGTTCACGAAATTTTGCAGCAATGTAGGCTGGAACATGATCCTGCCAAATTTGATGAAAATCGTACTATTACTAGCAAAGTTATACTAGGTCATAGCTGTCGCTTCTCTACAAATTCGAGACTATGAATGTCAATATCACTTGAAAGTGGATATTTTTACATAATAATGCATATATTACGTGCTACATACTAATGGGACAAATGCACACTCAAATCTCTTTATAAAAGAAATACACAAAACCTTTTATATCTGAAGCGTCTAGCTTCCGGTTTCCCGTCTTGTTTTCCCTATACACGCCTAATAGCATCGGTAGTCATTCATTCGCTTACAACGTGCTTACAATATGCCAGAACTACTTTTTGCCTGTATAACAATGCCTATTTCATTCTTTGGGAACCACACGTCCCATTCATCAATGTAAGCGGAGAACACACTAATGTAGGGACAGTTGATTCCCAAAATGCAGATTCTGTTGTTTGAAATAAAAATTATTTAGCCCATCGGATAAAAGTCACTTCGAATTTGTTTCCATTATTGAACCGCAGGCTAACAAATCTCGAACTTTCAGCTATGAACCATGACCTTTTGTGGTGAACTAATCAAATAAAAATAGGAAATTGTACTCTAAAAGTGGAACTGGTATGTGGCTTTATAGAGGGTCAGGTGTGAAAACAATGAAGTTGTGCAGATGAAAGAAGTGGACAAGGAACGGAGCGAGAAATGGATATTATCCCTATTCAGCAATTCAAGGCCAATGTTCGGAACCGGAAACGGATATTTACCACTTAAGTGAAACCTAAACCCAATTGAAATCTACCATTTGATTTCCTCACATTGGGTGTCATCTTACAAGTGGTTGTCTAGCACCAACCTTTAGAAATGATATACATGTCGACGGCGAACCCTAATTTAAAATTGCATTGCGATTGTCGGCGGGATGTGGGATTTTTCTCTTGCATTAGCATAGAAGTCACATCTAATGAACAGCTTTAAAGGACTAATTTACTGTGACATTCGGGGTGATTGCTCCCCATTTTATACTGAACTTAACGGAAAATATCTTCCAGAAACTATTATACTACATTTCAATATAATTCTGGGGACACGGATGAATAATAATTGCAGCTAGGCTAAACTGGCCAACATGCATTCCTCAAAAGTTTGTACACTATGCTCTGTGAATTTCTCGCATATGTCCTCCTGCGGCTGGTTGGTTTAGTTTCTAATTTTGCAAGAGGGCTTGTCTTGTACATGTCATGTCTTCAGTGTGGTTCTACTCAAGCCTCCTCCTGAATTTTCTAGTTTGGATGTTCTCTAGATGTGCCCAAAGTCGCTCTGATATTAAAAAAGCCATATCACAACTATCTTCTTCTAATCCGTTTCCCTAAGCAGTGCAGAATACCAATTTCTCTAATACTGTAATTCTTGCAAACTCTTAAGCACTCAATTTACAATTTCACACAAGTTAAATAAGTGGTTTAATTAAGCATAATCCGTCTAAATTCAAGGGATTATACGGGAAAGTGCCAGAGAACTCCCTTTGTCAATATTGCTGTTCCATACAAGAGACTTACATCGAGCTAAGAAATCAAACCTAAGTTAAATCTGCGTTATGTGTTGGTTGTGCACAAATAAATGATAGGAACTTCGCTGGGTGAGGTAATCATAAGTAGATTATGTACAAACATACACATCTCCGTCACGCGAACAATACGTTTGTTTTACATACATTTGACTGACTGAACCGACACTGCGGATTAAAAGATATAAAGCAATGCAGGGAGATGAGAAGGTGCTTTCTGTTACTGGCGTTTCTCTTATTTTCCTTTATTGTCAAATACGTACATATTTACATATCCTGATAATGATTTCATCTAGGGTTCCCAAAATGCACTAGCTCCAATTATCTTGGTCGTTGACGGCATAAATCAAGCTCCTGCGCCTTGCGTCTTGACCGACCTGTTATCATTAATTTTCACTTGAAAATTCATGCAAAAATTCGTCAGTCATTATTCTCTGAACTTGTTCACTGTAATTTTCGGGTTTTTATGTATACCACGTGACGGTCCATCAATGATCCAAACAGGATAAGATGAATGGATTCGCCTATAAGGAAGCTTGTTGAAAATTGTGTTTTGTAGGCCTACTCTGGAACTATACGAATATGTTATGAACCAAAGTTCGCTCAGATGACTAGTCCCGACTTAGTCGTTAAATTCAAGATATTAGACAAGGCGCACATAGTTAAAGACTTTTCCAGCGTTTGTTATTCTGCACATAACATAGTATACCTCCACCGTACAAGTGCGAGAGAGTCCAATATGAAATGAAACGAACCTCTTTTCTCTTCCTATAACCCTCCGCTCTTCCCCACCGATAGACCAGCAATTTAGTTATAATTTTCACAGATGCGAATTTGCTTGAAATTGAGATCAATGATTTAAGTTTGTGTTACTTTTGCTCCCTACAGGAGGATTTACGATTCCTTAGCGTATAAACGACGAAATTTATGAGCGACACCACGACCAATTGATCGTGGATATAATCCACCTCCGGCCCGAAACATCTATAAAGGCATCTGGGAATCTATGGTAGAAAAAATAGCAGACCCTGCTTCAGGTGGAGCAATAATTTAGAGCAGGACACTAGACAGTTATTGCAGATATCGAATTGTTTGAGCTCGACACAAAACAGGGATATTTGGAGTTCCTTATTAAGGCAGGCCTAGACCGGATACCGGTAGTGTTGGAATAATATTTGGTATTTAGTACTTAATTAAAATTTGCCGCATCATTTGCGGAGTTTGTGGACTTTCTTTGATTTTATCGACTTTATAGATGTTCGCCGTTGATTCCGGCATAACTATATGATTATATATCATTTTCACTGAGTTAATTCTTAACAAATGCAATTGCAACGCTTGGACATGAATTTAGACCATCTCTAACTTTTCCACTTCGCCTAGTAATGTCACGTATCAGGGTACGAACATAATTCAGCAGTCTGCACAGGCGATAGTAGAACTAAGAGAGTTAGCGCTATTTTGTACCTTCCTTATTTTGTACATAAGCAGACAGACCCATTTTACAACTGTGCATCCCCAGCTGTGTTTCATTAGTAGAAGTGGGGGGGGGGGGGGGTTTGATTGTAATCGTTTTATTGAAAATATAATTATGGTTGCGATATGACAGAATAATTTGGGGGTGATCATGGAGAATAACAGTGACGATAGTGACTTTATACCAAAGTAAATGATAGGTCCGCAAGCAGTGGGAGCGAAGTTGATTTTATTGAGGAAGAAACTAGTCGTAACAGAAGTGGTAGCAGAACCTATCATAATATAGGATTTCAATTGGATTACTTCAGGTAGTATTGTACACGTTTGCTTTCTTGTTTTGGTGGTTGTTCTAGGTACGACTGTATGTGCTAGATTGACCATTTTTCTACTTATTTTGTGTTCGTTGTTCGAGCATTTACCCAAAATATTTCCTCAAAACCGTGTAAATATAGCACCAAACATGGGTGGTCTTTATGTATCCTCCATACAATGTTTATGCTTTTCAGGTTTACATTGGCCGTAATTGTGTTCCCGAGCTAAGCCAGGCTAAAAGGGTTGTTTTGCAGGGTCACCGTGGACCGAATGGAAGGAATGTGGGGTTATATAATTTCTTTCCATTCCATGGAAGCAATACCAAATGAAAATCGTTGGCACAATAAGGAAAAATCGGAAGGAGCAACCTCCCCTGTTACTCGACATCAAAACGAAATCACTGTACTATTGAACATTTTAATAATAATCATTGGCGCAACAATCCATATTGGATCAGGACCTTGAAGTGTATTAGAGCACTTCATTCAGCATTGCGCTCGCCCGAGATTATTACCCTGATTTGACTCAGGTACTCATTCAAAGTTGAGTCGACTGGAATCTGACGTCAAAGCACGATACGAATCCCCCTGCCACCAGTGAGATTTGAACCGTGACCTTCCGTTCGATAGTCTCGTGCTCTAACCACTCAGCTATTCGGACACTTTCGGACCTCTTATACCTTGTTTTTTCTCACCCAATTTTCTCATGAGGAGGTTCTAGGTAAAAAAGAAGTGGTTTTATATGTATGTATGTATATTTAATTAGATGTGTATACGCAAAATACAACACATCTTCATACAACCAGTATGTAAAAATCAATCAATCAATTACCTAACAAAAGTCGGTAACTTTCTTCTGTTTCCCAGTTGATGTCGCTCAGACTCAAACTAACGCTGCAAAGTTGCCAATGCGTTCTGAGCTTCTTTCTTTCAGACAGTTGCAACTGCTTCCTCAGTGCCTCTTCGGAGTCTTCGTTGTTGTGAGCATACTGTGCAACAATTTCTTCATCTGTTTTTTGCCCAGTTACTAAAATTAAACTATCGACATTAACGACATCTTCGCATTTTCAGTTTATCACTGAAGGAAAACTGCTTTCGCTTAGAGATGGCTCGTACATCCGACAAAAATCGTGGTGACTGCTGGTGAAAGCTAGCGAAAATAACTTTCTTATACAGAGCTAATAAAGTTACTTGTAGCCAGGTTTCTACCCTTCAAAGCAAGGGTGAGAAAATTTTTTTCCTCCCTTGGAGAACTGCTTCGGAAAATGTTTGCGAAAGTGCTTATTTCTAGCTTCTGCTGCCTCTTCTGACAATTGCCCTATGGGCAATAAAATACTTTCAATTCTAGTTGTAGTAAAATTTATTGGAGATCAACCATATAGATCGATATAAATTAATTTATTTTGGTTATGTCGATAGCTATTTGGGGATTTTCAAGGAATGCTCGCCTAGTGTTAGCATCGTTTGTGTAACCAAAGTTTCAGCTATGTCGACTAGCAATTCAACTTCTTTTCGAAATCTTTCCTAGATATGTATTTTTGTAAGAACTTCTTATTCTTTTTCCTTACTAGTTGTATTTTCTCCATATTTTTTAATGACAGCTTATACCTTAGATGTAAATCGCTTTCAAAAATTCTAATCCTGGCGTGAAGTACAGATAGCCTAAATTCAAAAAGTCTTGTTGGTCCGCATATATAGAAACGGGTTGTTGATTTCGTAGCCTATTTTGATTGAATATCGTCATCATCTAGATATATTCCAAAATGAATTTGCCCCTATGTAAAACTAATTTAATAGGCCTTTACTCCTTGGCAGACTTTTCAAGGTAACTAATTTCGTCGTTTATAAAGTTTATGTGACGAGCCTAATAGAACAAAGAGTTTCTCCACAAATCATCCAGAAGCGGCTTATCGTTTCTAGTAAACTTTGAATATTGCTTTCTGCGTAAGTACCCGCGACTTTCTTACAAACTTTGAGTGGATGAAAGGATTTACTGGTGTTTCTACGAATATTGGTAGTGCTTAAATTGGTCTAAGTAATTTTATCTTGATCAGATTTTCTGAAAACTTTTTTTTATTTCCCTGCATGAATTGAAGGGTTACGGATCGCTTTTAATGTTTTTGGAGCTTCCATTTTTTCTCACATCTGCTGTGTTGCTTAAGCTGCACAAATAACTCATCACTAAGTCAAGAACGGATTTCTTCTGTTGTTCTTCTTTTGGTGCCCTCACTAGCTCATTCCGGTTTCCGGCCAATCAGAGTGATCGTTTGACCATCACCATTCTATGTAGATGATTACCACTCTGCAGCCTTAGGCTGACTTTCGGGACAATTCCGGCAATAAAACACGCTGCTTCACATGAGATTGTTCCAAAGACTTGCACACCCTTGGCGGAACTAAGCAGTAAATTATGTCTACCCTTCCAACGGTAATTCTTCTTCCCACACCAATGCTGCGTATAATACGAACGCTAGTATTTGGACTTGATTTTCTCATCAGTCATCATTCCCAGGTATTTGATAACCCGCTTTGAAACAATAATGTGACCACCAACCCGAATGCTAATCGTATTCCTTTTCATACGGTTGGTAATCAAAAATGAATTATTTTTTCCTCTAGGTAAATTTAAATCAACTCCACGCGCTTATCAAGAGCATAAACTTGATGGTTTCATCAGTATAGACGGAACATCTTTAGATTGCATTGCAAGAATAACTACAGCCAAGTCATCTCCGAAACCGTTTGCTGTGACTCTTTTCGCCACGGGAAAGACGAAAACCCATTGTACATCCCATTCCACAGGAGAACACTCAACAATGAGCCCTTCAGGTCTCCGTTGGTAATGTCGTACTCTACAGGACCTTAATATGTAGGATAGTAAAGCGCCTTTTTCCAGGAAGATGAACTGAACAGCGTTAACACACCACAACCTTTACTGACGAATATTACGTCGCGAGCCAACGTCAAACCCGTTTATAGAGTCGATTGTTAAATGAGCTTGATGAGAACCAAACTGTCGTTCATACAGGCCATCCCTATATTCTTTGACGTTATATTTGAAGAGCTCCTTGGCCTTATCTTACGGTCGCTATGAGTATAATGCTCGTTAACAGTCCGTCCACCAACATGTGGTACTCAAATATGTCAAATCGACTACTGAACCCGAGGTTATCTTTGGAAAAGTCGGTGCACTCCCTGTGCTTACAAACACCAAGCCCAGTTTCGCAAACGCCTCGAGCAGAAGACAGCCAAGTGTTGAAATCATACGCTATGTTTTTGAGGTTTCAACTTATTGCTTCTGAAACCAGCATAGGTAACATTTGCTCGTATTGTGTCAACTGGATGGCTTGATTGTCACTAGCTAATATTGCCGCTTTTCTATTTGCATCTTTGGGCCAGACAGTTGCGAAAAGCTTTCCACCCCTTGAATCTAAGGTCTCATTTCCACAATTTTTGCGTTCGTAAGGTTTTGTGTGAAACAAAACCTTATTAGAATCGAGTCGATGTCTGTCTGTCACACCCGATTTATTCGGAAGCGGCTGGACCGATTGTCATGAAAATTGTTTGTTCTGTTTACCTACTGTAACTGGCGCCATTTTGTGTTAAGCTTAAGGGAGGGCACCTCATACATGTGAACCGAGGGTACAACATTTTTTTTCACTGAATGTGGCTATGTGGCTTATCAACTGAAAGGGCTCAATAAGTACTTTTCGAACTGGTCGGGTGAAACGTGTGGCTCAAAATATGGGCTTGAAAAAGTGTAATAGGTATCGTTCTCATCTCTCATCTCTCAACCTATCCAACCGAAAAATCTGAAAAAAATCACAGGGGTGTATCTAAACGAAATCTACACATCAAAATACATTCCGTTTCGATATCTGCACAAATAAAGGTAATAATAATATATTAGCATGTTTTAGGAATTTAGCCGGAAATCCCCCTTAAGTTCATACTAGAATTACAAGATATGGCACTTGCAGAGGCGAGCACATAAGACATAACATTAGGAACTTTGAAGGAAATGCTGTTATGATTAAAAAAGTTATAGGAGGTGAAACCATTTGAATGAATTTCGTACGTACATCATAACATATAAATACGTCAATACCACAATACAGTACTCTGTAATAGGCAATGTTTTTTTGTGTAACGTGAACATAATATCTACGTCTGTAATATCTAACTACAAGAAGTAGTTTGAAAAAATATGAAGGAATATTTTGAGTTTTTAACCATATACAAATGAAAAAGTGTACGTTCAAAGTTTCTCACATAAGATGAACACAAAACATTTATACCCGAAGCGCCAACTTCCAGTATTCCGATGACACCTGCTCTCTGAATCGGCAAACAACCCAGCATATTTTCGCTACAGCAATTTAAACACTGCTTCAATTGCAGCATGAACTACCAGCATCGTACTGAGAAAATTGGGTGACATCTTCCTCTTCTTCTTCGCAGCCTTTGCCCCATTCAGAAGCGAGGTCAACTCCAAGTAAATTGTGTGACATATTAAATTCACCTGCGAGCTAACTACAAATAAACTGTTAGCTTTGCACCTGAAATTATGTGTGTATGAATGTTTTTCCGTAGTGCCGGTAATTATATTATACATATATTGCCATTTAAGTTCATCTTTGTTATTCAGTTTGTTCCGATTTCCTTAGCTGCTCTTTCTTGGCAAGGAATCTTGTTCCAATGCTCTTTTCGCCAAAATTTGTTGCTATCCATTTACTTCTTTCGTGTACACATCAACCAAAAATTAATTTTTAGACTTGTTAGGTGAGTTTTTCCCTCAAGATAAGTCTACAGGCTTGGATTTTCGTCGCTACTTGCTTGGCTTTATTTCCACTGTACACTATGTCTACTCAAGAGTTTTTGTGACCCCTAGCGTAAAAATAGGTTTTTATATTTAGGGATGCGGATGCAGAATACGATTCAGAACTACCCCGCTTAGCACTCGGCAGATCCTTTCCTAACGTATGAAGTATAGTAAATTTTTCTGGAACATTTTCCGCAGGGCACATTCCACATTGTCTGCCAACCAAAAAGAATATATACAGCAGTAGAAACTCCAGCGGCAAGGGACACGAAATTTCATGGATTTTCATGGACCGAGACCCATGTATTTAATGCATTGATGTGTCGGTTTGTCGATGTCGCCTAGATGCTTTCCTTGTATGTGTTTCCTCATCTCATCCAAGCAGGAAGCGAATGCATCCGAAAGATTGGTCTTGGATACATTTACTTATTTCATCCTCACTTCCTAGGAGAGCATGGATCTATTGCCGAAAATGTTGCGCTTGTTTGCTTCCACCAAGGTTATAGAAAAATTCGGAAGCATCATTCGCTCAGAGATTCTATTAAATTCAATTACCATTTATCCTAAATGCATCTTTAAGGAAGCTCTGCCTTTGGTTTCCGCTGACATGTGCGAAGCCATATACAGTTGTCATATACCTGTTGCTATGACAGATGCCGCGACGTGCTCGAGGCCATGTGCTTATAACCACGTGGGCGCAGAGCAATGTACTGCATCACATAAACGGCACTAACACCAGCGGTCACGCAGCTCCCTACCTAGTCGAAGAAGTGCAAAGATTTTCCCCTCCATAAAATTTCAAAGAATGCGCTCTGAATTGAATATCCTTTATATAGTCCTCTTGCTGTCAACGAAAGGAAAATATTGCTACCGTATTATACAATATTATATTATTTTTTGGGCAAAAGGTACAATTTTCAGCGAACTGTTGGTGAACGATGAGATTCTCGGTGATAAGATATTAGTTTCCCCCTCCCCTCCTAACTGCGTTTAGCCCGAAAATTTGCCACTCTAGTAAATTTAGACGGTAAAGACAAATTTGAGCTGCTGTAACTTTGTTAGTAGTGTGTACGATTTTGATCAAACTTGAGGTTGTAACATGCTCCATACTATGATCTATATCTCTAGGATAAACATAAGGGAGTTTCTGGTCGATTTCCTCAAAAAAATACTAACATACTGTTATTGCCTTAATTTGAGTAAACATCGATACGGAGAGTATTTTGAGACCTGGGCACCGTGTAGAGATCGCTTCATAATTTTTTTCAGATTTTTCATTTGGGTAATTTCTGAGAATGGGTTCGTTAAATCATCAAAATCGACTCTCCGACCTCCCCGCCTTTCCGACAAATGAAATTTATAATGCCTTCGAAAATTACTAATCGTGATCTTTCGTTCGATACCAACATGACTATATTCGGTGAAAAAAAAATGTGCACCCCCCTTTTGCATGCATTAAGACCCCACTTAATCTCGATGCAGGAAGATGTAACTCATTATATGTGTGGGCGTTCACAGTTCCCAACGTCTCACTAAATTTCGTGTCAATGAGTATAGCCGTTTCTGAGAAAAGTGTGTGTGACATACAGTCAGGCAGACACTGAACCGATTTTAACAAAAAAAATATTTATTAAATATTTGCTAATGGTCGCATTGGGACTAGACAGGATATGAACCAAAACTTTGAATCTGTCAGATTGCGCAAAGTCGCATTACAGAGCATTATTGTCCAGAGGATGCACTCAAAACCCCATGTTTTCAGCTTGGCTGTGTGTCCGTTATCTTTTTATTTAAAACGAAGTATGAAACTTTAGGCAATTTTTTGGGTCCTAGCGATCATTCATTTATATTCATAACTAATAATTTATAACTCGTCTGCAAGGAGCTCACGGGATGTTGTAACTACTTTTACAAAAGTATTCCCTTGTCTTTGTCTTTTGCCCTATAATTTCATGAATTTACAGTTTTGCAATTAAAGTTTATAAAGGTATATCGTGTCCGGATGGCTCAAGTGGTTAGAGCGCTGGAGTGCTGTTACTGAAGGCGTGGTTTAAATCTCACTGGAAGCAGAAGGATTTGTTATCGTAACTGGATCTCGGATACCAGTCGACTCAACTGTGAAGGAGTACCTACGTCAAATCAGCGTAACTAATAATCTCGAGCGAGCGCAATGCTGACCACATTTTCTCCCATAGAGCCCTGTAATCATATAGTGTAACGTTACGGTCTTGAATGAAGTGCTTTAACACACTTCAAGGCCCTGATGTAAAGTGGATTGTTCCGCCAACGATTATTATTATTATTATAAAGGTACCATCGAAATATTGAATGCCACTACTACTACTTTGTTGATGAAACCGCAATCACATTGGTAGACCTTATTATTTGGAAGAGGACTTTTCAAATCTGCCAAGTTCATGGCTACGGCAATAGTCTACTTACTAAGCCAATTGTGAAATATTACCTTATAGAGCATACTGTATTCGATTAATTTAATATATAATTTCAAAATATGTAATGCAAAGAAAGGATAAAAATGGTTTTCTATAATTCACCCGCAGTTTTCAGGTTACCAGTGCTGCATATATATACATTACCTGCAGTAGGGAATTCTAAATATATCCATTAAAGAAATCTTTCCAGTCCAGGAAACTTTACTAACGGAAATTCGATCGGGATCAAATAGCATTTAGGGGGTTGTTGCCTCTTCAAACTTTCAGTAGGAACTTTTTTCTGCGGACTTTCAACGCAAAATCATAGCATCTATACCAACGACCACTTCCATAAAAAATTCAGCCCGTGTTCAGAAACTTCTTCGTTCTCACTCGGCAAACTTTATTTGGTTATGCACTTGCACTGTGTGCAGTTTTCCATTCCATTTGCTTTTGCAGTTCCGTACTAATTGGGAAAGTGACCTCCGTATTGCAGGAAATGGTTACTGCAGAATAATTATGGGCTGCAAATAGGACTGTGGCATTTGGGAACATTCATAATTCAGGGAAATATCCACTTTCAAATATGGTAGCTTATAGCATAGGCTAAACGTGTATCTACATATGCTTACTCTGTGGAGCTCTCCTGAGGTATTCAATGTTTTAGGTTTGTTTTTCATTTGGGTAATTAATTAGAAAATAAATAGTCTTGGTCTTAAAATGGTTGTTCTTTTGACAATTATGCCAAGAAGCATAGCTAGAAATACTTTTTAATTACTATATATATATGTCAGAGAAAAGTAAAGAAAGGTGTGGAATGCTCTGAAAATTTAACAAAACTCTCAAGTGTTTTCAGAGACTAATAGCGTATTTGTAACGTTTTTTATTCGGTAGCATTAATTTGGCAAAATAAAACAAGTCAGGATACCGGAAGCTGGGCGCTTCACTTATAAAGGTTCTGTGTTCATTTTATGTGAGAGACTCTCTATGCACGAATATCTTGCAAATTAAAAAGCGAAATTCCTGTTCCTTTATAATTTATGAGCGTGGAACCTGGCGCTTATTGGGTTCAGGTTTAGCCTCGAGCGCTCCAGATGTAGTCGGTTTATATTTTCACGTAATCTTGTGGCACAATATATCTAGCGTATTTATAAATGCTTAGCGTCAGCCCTTTCTAGGAATGCATTTAGATTTGTTGCAACTGTATTTTGTTAATAATTAAGATTGAGAAATGCCTTCATATGCAAAGCCGGACTTTTTTTCTTTCAAGGCCGTTTTTCGGAAAGCAACATTTCTTACATTTGCGGGAATTCTAATAGTAATAAACTGATCATTACGAAATTTGAGGGTTCGATTTTTTGTAAAATTACTAAGAGTATGAATAATAATGTTAAATTAAAAGCTTTTTGGTTTCAAATAAAAACTAGAGCTCTAGTTACGATCTTTAGCGGAATAATTTTGAGTAGCTTTTTCATTCTTTAACCAACTTAAAAAAAAAAAATTCAAAAGCTGGTCTAAATATGACTAACATTGTATAATATCCAAATTTGATTAAATTCCAATAGTTTTTCCTACCAAAAATAAAATTCCGAAACATATGTGAAAATAGGCCTTCTAATGGAATTGTTTAGGATAAGTTTTTTTTTTCTGCTAATGGAGTTTCCCTCATTGAGAGGTTATAGAAATTTTCTTTTCTTCACTTTTTCTATTAACTTAAAATACGGTTAAACATCTCTCAATTCATTACCAATATCGATCTTGTATAAAAACTGTTTAAACATTTTTTTGTTAAGGATGCTGGGATTCCGCACCTACTTGATGGCGGACCGGACCACTTGGCAAGCGACTTATTTCCTTTCTTGTGGACCACGGACTCCTCTTTTTTGGGTTAAACACCCACGTTTTCCAAAAAAGTTGACTGACGGTTTCGTCCAGGGTAAAGGCAACTCATCATCGAGCGAGAGCGGTTGCCTGCCACTACTTTCGGTCACACTGCTCCCAGAGCAGAGGTGAGGCAACGTCTAACGAGTTGCCTCTGCCCTGGACAAAAACATCAGTGAATTTATTTAGAAATATTATGAGAATTAGTTTCTCTGAAGTAATTCCTAAGAAGAAAACCACACTTCAGCTACAAAACACTCAGTTTCCAATGTGGGAAAAAGACTGGGTTGAACAATACGGCACCCAGAAAAGAGCTATAAAAGCAAAATATAATTGTTGAAGGGCAATTGGATGATACTGGGATAGAACAATGAAGCTGAAAAAAATGTTATGAGCTATATTCCTATAGTTTCGGAAAGTTTTAGTATTTGTAAACTTCAAACGCGTTTTTCTCGAAACCACATTTCCGAAATGGAAAGCAGTAGAGCTCGACGATTTTTCATTCGATCGATGTGAAAATTTAAGTGTAACTTCTTCATTTTATTAACTAGTAAAATATACACGATTTGAGGAGTTGATTCAGAGAATTTGTTTTCAACAATTTTTTTAATCCAATCTTTTTTGTGAAAAGTGATTAAAAAATTGAAATTATAATCTTGCGTTCACTCGATACCCTTACATATATAGTTCATGAAAAAAAATGTATTATGCTTTTAGATGATTATACAAAGGAGTTCTACTCCTCGCCACGGAAGACTTCAAAAAACCATTGTTTTATTTGTGCGATCCTAGAGCCGGCATCTTGAAGAGTTGCTTAATCAGTTGGTGTATTACTTGTGGACTATAATTAAAAAATGTGCTCACAGAAAAATCCTGAAAAAAACCTTTTTTTAGGGGTTCCAAACAGATATAATAAGAAACGCGAACTACACAAGTACGGATGTCCAACAAAATGAAAACGTAATCAAACAATCAAGCCGATATCTGCAATAGATTGTACAAATCCCTTAGACTAAGTAATAACTTGAAGGAAAACCCCTCATATCTCCTATTATCTTCTTCCTTTACTTCAGCCTTTGCCCCATTCACAAGCGGGGTCGGCTCATCGTCGTCGCCTTCGCCATTTGGTTCTATCAAAAGCCTGATCTGGATGCAATCGCGAGGCTTCCAAATTCCCATCCAGCGTATCACCTCACCGTTGTTGTTGTTCAGACCAATCTTGGCAAGCGATTCGATCGGTGCAACCTCATATCCATTGAGGATATCCTCATTTCGGATGTGGTCCAAACCTGTCACGCTACTAGTCCAATGCAAAATCTTCGTCTCCATTAGCGCAAGACATTCATTGTCTTCTATATATAGGAAGAACAATTGAACCCAGCGCATGAGTTCTTCTGACACTAAGTGTCGTCGTAGAGCATAGCAGATGAGTTCGTGTGGTACACGGTCAAACGCTTTCTCTAGGTCCACAATAATAATAATAATAATCGTTGGCGCAACAATCCATATTGGATCAGGGCCTTGAAGTGTGTTAGAGCACTTCATTCAAGACCGTAACGGTACACTAGGAGGCAACGTGGTCAGCATTGCGCTCGCCCGAGATTATTACCCTGATTTGACTCAGGTACTCATTCACAGCTGAGTCGACTGGTATCCGACGTCAAATCACGATGCAAATTCCACTGCCACCAGTGAGATTTGAACCGCGACCTTCCGTATGACAGCCTAGTGCTCTCTAGGTCCACAAATGCAATATAAAGGGGCGATGCTTCTCACGGTGTTTCTCCATGGTAACCGCACAGCGTGTAGTTCCGCAGTTCTTGACAAATCCCAAATGAATTGTGTTATTTCAACGATTTCGCGAATACGGTTGTCAAGAATCTTCATGGGAAAGTGACCGGATCGGAGGGTAATTCTACTGGACTATCTTTCCTTTTCCATATTGAACCTGTAGTATTCTCTTGCCAGTCAGATGGTGTTCTGCTTTCCTTAATAGCCCGATTGAAAAATTCACTGAGCCACAGTGTTGGATCCCAGCTCAGATGCGATGTCGTCACATCCTGTTCCTGTATCCCCGATTTATTGCTTCGTTTTATTGCCTCTTCGACTTAGTTGCGCTGGCAATTGAACTGCTCCAAATCTCGACAATTATTGTGGAAGTAGAAAGTGGACAAATTCTTCAGTTGAAATCTGCTCGAAATATTCTCGCTATCTATCCATCGCGGCTCGTCGGTCGGTAAGCAAAGTACCGTTCTTGTTATTAACGCAACAGAAGTGTTCGATATCCTTTGTGCGTTCGTATCGGTTTTGACAAGTGGATGTAGATCTCTCTCGCGATCCCCAGTGCCCAGTTTATCGTTAAGATCTTTGTAACGGACCGCTCTGGTAACAGCGATCGTTTTCTTTGCTTCACGGTTGATATTCTTATAAATTTGCCAATTTTAACATCGTCACTCCAAAGCCTGGTATCTCGGTTGATGTACCGTTTACCTCGTTTAATGACCTGGAGGATTGCAGAGGTCGCTTTGTGGATCGTGTCTTTAATTTGATTCCATCATCCTTCAACATTGTTAATGGATTGTAATCACGTAAGTGAGACCATTTCTTCTTTCTTCTGTCTCGCCACCATTCAATGAGCGGTGAGCCAGTACTTTCCTCACGCTGTTTTATCGGTGGCCTGATTTGCAAGCCGGCAATTAACGACCGATGTTGAGGTGCGATGGTCTCATAAGGAACGGCTTTGCAATGCGTAACAGCGAAAAAGATCGGCGTCTTATGGGAATATAGTCGATTTGCGTTTTACTACTCCCACAATAAAATGTAGGAAGATGAGACAATCGTTTGATGAAGCGTGCATTCATAACTACAAGGTCCTGGATGTCCGCAAAATCGATTATAAGCTCGCAACCGTCATTGCGCCCTCCAAAGCCCTTTCGCCCATGGTACCTGTTACCGTGTACCTCTCCACCCACATGACTTTTAAGATTGCCGGCAACGATGATGTAGTCATCAGCGAACATGTTGCAAATCTTTGCATCGAAAAGTTGCCAGAAGGCATCTTTCGTGCCATCAGGTCAACCTGTTTCTGATGCATACGCAGTGAAGAAGTGAATAGTGCGATCAGCTGATATAATGGTGAGCTTCATCAGGCGATCATGAAATCGTTCGACTTCATTACTGGCATCACGAAAAGCCTCTGAGGTGGCAATGGCAACACCATATTGAGTGTGTAGGTTACCAAAATAGAGAAGTTTATAGCCATTTTTACTGCGTTCGCGTTTTGAGTCGTAGGTTTTGGCACCAGGCCATCAGGTTTCTTGCAGAGCGCAGATCTCAATAAATACGCCTTTTCCGATGGACTGTTGCGAGTTTCTTAGTCTTCCCAATTAGGTTGTCAATATATAGCGTGAAAAGACGAATTTGTTTTACTCAGACTAACTTACTAACTTACAGAAAAGACGAGGAAACGAGGAAGGACTAAACCGTCGGCTCTGCTCATTAAGCCGACGGAAGGCAAGACATTTCCGGAAGTCCTTACTGAAATCCGCTGCAGGATGAAACCGGAAGACAACGAAACAGAGGTCTCTTCCACACGGATAACGAGGAGTGACGGATTCCTCGTTGAACTGGACCCGAAGACGACTAGCAGCAGTACTTTCGGCGAAGCGGTCAAGGGGTTTGGGGGGAAAAAGCTCTTGTTCCCAGCCCATGTGCTCTCCAGAAATGCGGGGGTTGACTGCCTCACAGAAAAGGTCGAAGTGGAGGGGGCGTTAAAGGGTGAAAATCTAAAGGTAACCAATGCCCGGATAGGTATCACCTCCGTAAATGCTGGGGTCCAAAAAATTGCTGTGGTGGAAGTCCCCAAGCAATATGCAAGGAAACTCCTTACCAGCGGGAGAATAAAAATTGGATGGGTAGTATGCAGGGTACGAATACGGATAGTTCCCACCAAGTGCTACAGGTGTCTGGACTACGGACACACTTCAGCAGCTTACAAGGGACCGGACAGGAGGACAGCACGCCGGAGATGCGACCATGTTGGTCATCAAGCGAAGACCAGCAATGACAGCGAAAGTTGCATTCTCTGCAGGGATGGTAGCGCATCTGGTTAGAGCGTCGCACACATTGCGGACTCGGGACAGTGTCCAATCTTCAGGGCGGATTTGGAAAGGGCTAGGGTGCGAATGGCATGATCCGCATTTTACAAGTTAACATGCAACGGAGTGCAACCGATCACCAGTTGCTAGCACAGTTCGCTGCGGATGTAAATGCCGATATATTGCTAATTAGCAAGCAATACCGAAACGCTGGAAAAATCCGAGTAGTCATCTTGACCAGAAGGAGAATCCTATATCGATCGGCGAGTTGACTGTGGGGTCAAAACCAGCGGTTAAATACCTTGGTTTAATGCCTGACTCCAAATTGAGCTTCTTCGAGCAAATCAAAGCAGAAGCGGACAGGGCTAATGGCGAATGTTGGGGCCCTATACCAACGTGGGAGCAACGCAGTTGGTTTTGCTCTACGACGTGAAGGTATGGGCTGATGCCTTTAACATGGAGGTGCATCGTAAACGCTTTGCCCAAGTGCAGAGATGGGGAGCTTTGCGAGTGGCGTCTGCTAATCACACTGTCTCCGAACCAACCGTGATGGTGATCGCAGGAATAATCCCTGTTGCTATCTAGCGCCGTAAAGGCGCGAATTTAGGAAAGGCGGTTGCCCGTGAAGAACGTCTTTATACCCTTCCTGAGTGGGAACTCTCTTGGAAAAATAAGCCCAGTAGATGGACTGCTCGACTATGTTCGGACTCTTCTTATTGCGAAGAGGATTGAACTGGACTGTCGGAGGAACTAACAACTCCCTTCCCCCCTGCCCTCCCCTTCCTGACTTGAAGGCTCCCAAAGCCGGGAGAGCGGGAGCGCTAGCCCAAAGTAATGTGTCAAACGATTCCAAGCTAGTTCTCTGATGACAGGGAAATGCTTAGTTGGTAGTCCGACAGCCTATTCTTACGGAAGTCCAACACTCTTTGCGTAAACGAATTCACCTACCCTACTCACAAAAACAAGTAGGAATACCGGAAGTTCGTGCTTCGGGTATAAATGTTTTGTGTTAATCTTGAATGAGAAACTTCTATCCACATTTTTCTATCCGCATATAGCTACAAATCCAACATATTCCCTCATATTTTTCCAAACTACAAGACATACGTACATATTACAGCCATAGATATTATCCTCAGCCTAAACAAACAAATTGCCTATTTCCGAATTCTGTACATATATATCCACTTTTTTTTTTTTATGGATGGAGGTGGAAATTTTAGAAAGACGCTGCTGCGCCAGGTTGCAGCAGTGTGTGGGATTCGCACCCACTAAAACCACCCCCACTCTTCCGTCCCTCCCCGCGGGACCACCGTGAAGTGTTACTTCGCAGGGGAGGCTCTGGTTCGCTGTACCAGCTCGTCCATGTCACGTCTACGTCGCACCGCCTTCCGAGCTCGATCCAACTCCAGGAGTTTTTTCTGCACCACGGCTACTGCCTCATTTACCGCCATCCAGTTTTCCTCCGACTTCAACATCTCTTCCACCACGTTCGAGGGCTCGATGTCCGCCCCTAAGATGCTGTTCAATCTCTTTTTCTGCTGCAGAAATCTGGGACAATGGAACATAACGTGTTCCGGGTCCTCGGGTGTAGCACCGCATTCAGGACAGTTGGGATACTCGTCCAAGTCGTAGCGATGCAAGTACTTCCTATAGCCACCGTGTCCCGTAAGGAACTGTGTCAGGTGGTAATTCAATTCTCCGTGCTTTCGGTTGACCCATTTCTCGATACACGGGATCAATGTATGGGTCCATCGGCCCTTGTCAGAGTTATCCCATCGTTGTTGCCACTTGCCACACAACTCTCTCCTGATGGCTTTTCGGCTGGATTTGCCTTCCGTTTTTCGTAGAGCCAGTGTGCCTCGCTCGCTAGAAGATCTATAGGGATCATTCCTGCGATGACACACACTGCCTTCGTCGACGCCATCCTAAATGCGCTGCACACCCTTAGCGCAATTGGCCGGTATGCCGAACTTATCTTCCTCCGGTTGACATCGTGGTTCAGCGCTCCCGCCCAGACAGGGGCCGCGTATAGCAGGATCGACCTCACCACTCCCGCGATGAGTAGCCTATACTTCGACTATACTTCCGCCTTCCCACGTTAGGCGTCATCCTTGCAAGGGATGAGCTGGCATTTGCTGCCTTCTCTCGCGCATAATCCAAGTGTCCCTTGAAACTCAGCTTGGCATCGATCATCACCCCCAGGTATTTGACAACCGATTTTGAGACGACCTCACGATTACCAACCTGGATGATAACCGTGTTATTCTTCCTACCGTTGGTAATGAGGACCGCCTCCGTCTTTTGGTCCGCCAGGTCCAGCTTGGCCATTCGTAACCATGACGTCCTCGAGATGCTTTGCAATTGCAACTACCGCCAGGTCGTCCGCAAAACCAATCAGCGTTGTCTCCTTCGGCACGCGAAGGCCAAGCACTCCGTCGTACATTATGTTCCACAGCAGCGGTCCCAATACAGAACCTTGAGGCACACCTGTTGTCACAATGTACTCCTCCGGCCCGTCGTCCGTCTCGTACCACAGAAGTCTGTCCGAAAAGTAACTCTCGATGAGCCGAGCCAAGTAACTAGGAACACCCAGTTTGTCCAAAGCGCGTTTAATCCAGCCCCAGTTGGCTGAGTCAAAAGCATTTTTGACGTCCAGCGTCACCAGAGCACAGCATTTGCCCATGGCCATTGCATTTCGAGCCAATTCCACGACCTTTGCTACTGCATCGATCGTAGAACGGGCTCGCCGAAACGCATATTGCCGCTCTGAAAGACCACCCGCAAGCTCGATGAACGGGAGCAGCCTGTTGTATATCACCCTCTCCAGCATCTTCCCCATGGTGTCTAAGAGACAAATGGGGCGATATGAAGAGGGCACGCCGGGTGGTTTTCAGGGCTTCGGTAGCAACACCAGCTTCTGCCTATTCCACTGGGCTTGCGAGCCACCTTGGTCTGGTTTTGACCGCCACCTTCAGAGCCCTGTTCGGAATTCCGTCCAATCCCGGAGCCTTGCTGTCCCCAATACGTCCGCAGATTTCCCAAAGTTCCTCTTCGGTAACATCAGGGATCGAGAAGACGTCCTGCTGAGCTGCCAGTTGCGGTTCTCTTTCGTCCTGCTCCTGCTGCGGGAAAAGAGTTGTAATTATTTGCAACAAGAGCCGTGGGCATGTCACTTGAGGTGATTTTCGCCCGCGGATCTTCTTCATTACAACTTGGTAGGCTGTACCGCACGGATTCGTATTAGCCTCCATGCAGAGCTTCTGGTAGCATTCCCGCTTGCTTCTCCGAATGGCCTTCTTAAGGTTGCTTCGCAGATCCCTGTATTCCTCCTCACGCTCCTGGTGCTCCGGCCTTCCCCTAGTCCTGTGGGAAAGTCTCCTCGCTCGGAGACAAGAGGATCTCATGGATCGCATGACTTCCTGAATGACCTGTCTTCCGCACATTGCGGCGTTGCCAGACACATCCATCGCCCAAGTCCCACCGCCGTTGTTTCTGTACGGCTCGCAAATAACCGCGACATCGACATTCGACTCTCGAATGGTTTGCGAGAGCAGGTCCTGAGCTGCCTCACAGTGATTGAGATTGATTTGTATCAATCTCATTCGCCTGTGCGGTTCAGCTCCCTCCTATATACCGCTGCTTCCCGCAACATACCGGTCGTCCACGCCTTCTTTCCCACTACATAGCATACACCGTGGATCTCCGGTGCAATCTTTGATGAGGTGGCCCTCTTCCCCACACTTCCTACAACTCCTCGACCTATCATGCTCCCGCGACGAATCTCGACTACCAAAAAGAACCATTGTTCTCGGTGGTGATCTCCCAAGCTTCGCACTCCTCCTAAAAGGATCCGGTGTGGACCTAATTTCCATTCCACCATTATCTCTAGTAGGATTAGGTGCCACAGTTTCCCACTGCTGAGGCACAGCGGTCGTTGGATATCGACGGCCGGGAGCCCGCTTGCTCACTCCCAAAAACCGCCGGCACTGGGTTTCCGAAGCCCTGCACCGTAAAAAAACTACTTTTCTCCTCTTCCATATTTGGTTTAATTTCCGGGTTTCCTTCCCATAGCTAATTTTGATCCACGGGTGAACGTTTACTTCCCACCTACCCGGCTTGCGCATAAGCACGCCCATACACGCACATCTCCGGATGCGTGCATGTCCATGCCCATGACACATTCGCCGAGCATTCCCTTATCCGCACGAAGGGACGCGCCTGATGGGAGATTTGGCAACTCCGCACATATATATGCACTTATATAAATTGATCGTACCCATATTTCCGATTTACTTCGTGCGCAAAAACGTACATATGTACATACATAGTACGTATATTAAATACGGCTGGTTTAATGTACAAATGTACTATATGAATTAGACACTTCATTAGCACGCATATATTGTATACCTACATACATACGCACATGTCTGTTTGGAGTAATTGATATTCATATACAAAGACTAAAACAAAATAATTCTTCGCGACGCCATTGATATAAACTTACTTCGTTGTACTATTGGCGAATTGATACGTGATGATGACGTCATGCACGTTGTCGAATGTACACAATTCACAAAAAATGGTAAAGTTCCACCCCCTATAACTTTGTTAATAATGGTTGAATTTTCTTCAAACTTGACCCAATTATGCATTATGTTATCCTTACACGTGCCAAATTTTGTGCTTCTGGGATGGACATAAGGGGAGTTGCCGGGTAAATTCCTAAAACGTGAAAATATACTGTTATTAACTCTATTTGTGCAGGAAAGTCGCACCGCGTCCTTGAAGAACTATTGTGCCCCCGTGTTTCGTATAGATGCACTACTGTGATTTTTCACAGATTTTTCGGTTGGATAGGTTCTGAGAACGAGACCTATTATACTTTTTGATGGTCATATTTTGAGCCCTCATTACCCTATGTTTCACCAAATATCAAATATGGAGCCAGTTTCGAAAAGTACTAATTGAGTCCTTTAATTTGATACCCCACATGGCCATATTTTATGAAAAAAAATTTTGCACCCTCTATTCACATGTATGGGGAGCCCCCTTAAATTTAACACAAAATGGCGCCAGTGGCTGCCTGAAAAGGAAACAGCAGATCACATGCTCTTACCAATGACAATCGGTCCAGCCGTTTCCGAATAAATCAGGTGTGACAGACATACACCGACTCGATTCTAATAAGGTTTTGTGTTTAAAAACTCTTAAAAAACTCTCCCCCTTTATCTAGGCTTGGCACCAGCATGCTATGTTAACAACATGACGAAGTCCTATATACATATGAAGAATCTCTTTCTCGATTTTTAGTTTTTCAGTTTTCTATCAACAAACAAGAAATTCTGTTTATCAGATTCTAAATTATGTTTCATATTCAACCTTATATTTTTAAATGGTATTTAGAAAGCTTAAAAAGTGCAAACCAAGTACAAGAACACTCTAATCAACTTAATAATATTATAGTATATAACTACATTTCGGAAGTTTATTAAAAGACCTTCCAGAAGTTATCTTTGAAAAGCCAGCCATTGAATTATTTGTAGATCATGCCAGCCTTACCCTTTATTGGAACAAATCTTTCCATTATTAACACACTAAGTGCCTCGCGAACATAAATAGATAATGTATACTATTTTTAAGGTTTTGTGTGAAACAAAACCTTATTAGAATCGAGACGGTGTCTGTCTGTCCGTCTGTCCGTCTGTCTGTCTGTCTGTCTGTCTGTCTGTCTGTCTGTCTGTCTGTCTGTCACACCCGATTTATTCGGAAACGGCTAGACCGATTATCACGAAAATTGGTGAGAGTATGTAATCTGGTGATCCCTTTACATGCAGTAAGTGGCGCCATCTTGTGTTAAGTTTAAGGGGTGGCTCCCCATACATGAGAATGGAGGGTGCAAATTTTTTTTTCACAGAATGTAGCCAAGTAGGGTATCAAATGAAAGGCCTCAATTAGTACTTTTCGAATCTGGTTCAATATTTGATATTAGATGAAACATAGGGGAGTAAGGGTTGAAAATATGACCCACAAAAAGTGTAACAGGTCTCGTTCTCAGAACCTATCCAACCGAAAAATCTGAAAAAAATCACACTGATGCATCTCTACGAAATCTAGGCCTCAAAATATATCCGGTTCCGATGCCTGCACAAATAAAGTTAATAATAGTATATTTCCACATTTTAGAAATTTACCCGGCACCCCCCCTTATGTTCATCCCAGAAGTACAAAATTTGGCATGCGTGTAATGAAGAACATAATGCACAGTTTGATCAAGTTTGAAGAAAATCCAACAATTATTAACAAAGTTATAGGGGGTGAAACTTTACAATTTTTTGTGAATTTCGTGCACTCTACAACCTGCATGACGTCATCATCACATATCAATTCGTCAATACCACAACGAAATGAGTTCTTATGAATTGGGTCGCAGAGAATTATTTTGTTTTAGTTTTTTAGTTATTTGTCAACCAGACATGTGTGTATGTAGGTATATAATATATGCGTGCTAATGAACTTTGGGGGTAGTGCCTAATTCAAATAGATATAAGAAGTAAATCGGAAATATGGGTAGGATCAATTAATATACGTACATATATGTGTACAGTATTCGGTAATAGGCAGTTTGTTTGTTTAGGGTGTGCGTGATATCTATGGCTGTAATATGTACGTATGTCTCGTAGTTTGGAAAAATATGAAGGATTATGTTGGATTTGTAGCTATATACGGACAGAAAAATGTGCTTTGAAGTTTCTCACATAAGATGAACACAAAACCTTTATACCCGAAGCACGAGCTTCCGGTATTCCGACTTGTTCAAATTTAGTTTTAATTGTGAACTCGTGTATGTTTATTAACATACTTTTTGTTGCTAAGTTAGACATTTGTACAATTCCTTGTACAGGTTACTCTAGATGTAGCGTTCTTCGTCTCCGATTCGCTACATGGACAGGCCTTGAAAAATGGTTCAGTTGAATTTCTAGTTACGTAATCTACTACATAAAGTAATAATGGTATAACGAAAGTTTGCTTCATAGGTAAACCGCGAAAACTTTTCTACCTGCAGAGCGCAGCTTCCAGTTTCCGGTTTGTACCTTTGAAGTTTTAATTACAACGGATTTAGTTACTTTAAATTCAATGTGTTTTATCAAATCAATTACCCACGTAGAAATGCGATTATTTTTGACTTTCTTTTATCTCAAAAGCCTATTTTACGGCCAGAACCGACAAATAGTTACTTACTATGCATAATATAGCTAACCGTTAAGAATTTCAAGTCAAAGACTAATCAACTCGGGTCAGTTTAAGGCAAAATCGATTTACACATTTATTCCCTTTGAATGTCAAACTCTTTTTAGATTTTAGTATGAACATCTACGTAAACGAAAAACAAACGTAAATATTAACTAAGACTGGAATTTATGCACAATAAAGGTAAACGAATAAATAATTTATTCTTTCCGTTTTCCTGCAAATGCAAATAGGTATCACTAAAATATTGGCCAAATTAAGTTACAACGCTCATCTATTCACGAATTTCCGGTGAAAAGCAAACACTAATGTGGGAGAAACGCTTTTTAAATGGAACTTCACCATTGCTCAGAAAAGTTTACAATCTTATCGAAAAAGTTATCTGGTTTCGATGAAAAGCTTGAGAGCTTAAATATATTTCTTACCTTGAACTTACCATGACTATAAACCATTTCACCAAAGGTTCTGAAAGCTCTTGAAAGTTCACTGAGGTTGATGTATAAGATATCGGGTACCAACTTACTTTCATTACAAAATTTTTCTTTTTATCCCGTACACCAGTACAGTGAATATCTCTCATGCAACAAAATGTCTATCACCCGACGAAGGAGAGAATTTTTCATATTGAAGCAACAGCAACCCCATACGGGTTGCTACACAACCCATACTTGAAGTCAGCGTGCCAAATTATCATTAATGATCTATTCAAAACTTCAACAATGGTGAGCCCATACTTGCATAACTGCAGAAAAATATTGAAAAGTAAGTAATTTCGGAAGGAATAGATTTTAGTAATTTTATTAATTAAAATCTGTAGCTGTTAACCACATTGGGAGATAATGTTAGCCGCATTAGATGATTCCACAAAGAATATCTTTTCTTCGAGCGTCAGCGGTGAAAACGCTACGGAAAATATATGGAAAGACACAAACCGCTATCGTCAGCGTAACGCTGCGTTTGGCACTCAGACTTCGGGCACAAGGAAAACTATAAATAGGCTGGGTAATGCGTCGACTTCAAGAGCAAGTGACCTTCAGATACCTTGGCTTTGCCACATTGCGAAGGAGTACATCAATTTGAATGACAGGCGGAAGCAATGGTGGAGATGCAGTGCAAAAGGTCATACATATCGACAAGGACTAAGCAACTGAAACAAATAGGTCACTGTACAAAGGGATGGAGCGTAGGGATCATCGGCACATTGCAGGCAGCAGCAGGTGCCCAGAGTATAGGAGGGCCCTCAACGCAAACAACAGATAAAGTCGGTATAAGTCAACCATCGCAAGAAAGATATGGGGACCAAGCAGCACTGTGGGCTTGTGGAGAACGAGCCTTCTGGGAAATAACGGAATATTCGGAGGATGGATTTATTAGAATCCACACATATATATCTTCTATGATCCATCTAGTGCTACACTCTCCAAATATGAGCAGATGTGAAGCGCTCTAGTCCCGGACACAAGAAGACGTTGGCCATAGCAGCGGATTTTAAGGTATGCGCTCACGAATGGAGCAGACGGACATTGAGGATGAGTAGCTGTGTTCCGCACAAAGCATTCGCGGAGCAAGACGTGGTACTCGCGAATGTCTGGACTTCATACGCTTTCAGAGGCAATGCCGTGGGATGTATAGTAAACCTGACATACGTGAGTACAGCTTTAGCCAAAATAGTTGCTTGACAAAGGGAAAAGCAAGAGGGCCTGACAACATCGCATCTGAGCTCTGGAAAGCAAAGAGCTGGGACCCAACACTGTGACTCGGTGAATTCTTCAATCGGGTTATTCAGAAAGGTAGAACACCATCTGACTAGCAAGAAAACACCACAGTTCCAATATGGAAAACAAGCTAGTCCAGCAAATAATTCAATCGTTCAAACTGCGAAACTACTGTGTGGTTACTCATGAAGGAGCACGGTGAGAAGAAACGCCCACTTTACATTCCCAAGTAAAGTTCGAAGTGTGCCGGGTGTATCAAAACCGCATCATGTCTCTGTCAGTGTTTATGAAAGAAGCGCTCACCACTCCTCTTTGTTCTTATTATAGACAGTGTCACATGGGATATCCAGCGTCCAGCGCCGTATACATTGCTTTATGCAGATGATGTTTTCCTGGCGTCTCAGAGCAAAAATGATCTCGAGCAACTCTAAAAACCAAATGATTGCCTCATGCAACACGGTCTCTGATTGAATATAAATAGAACTGAATTTTTGACGAACGATCTCCATGAAACAGGCAATATCACTGTGAGTGGTAGTGACTTGCCCAGGAATGAGCGATTCCAATATCTTGGGTCAATGCTATGAGTCAATGGAGAACTGCATTATGAAATTCTTTTACGCATTAGCGCAACCTGGATGAGGTGGCGTTTCACAACTTGCAGTCTATGTGATCGATGCACTGATCGTGGAAAAATTGGGAGAGAGGCGTCTTCGGTGGTATGGTCACGTGACTCGCGCTAACGAGAATCCACTCACCAAGATTGGTGTGAACATCGACGTCGATGGTAAACGACCATAAGGCATGGTGGATACGATAGATAGTAATCTAAAGGCCTCACGATTACATCCAAATCAGGCCTTTGGTAAAATCAAATGGCGCAACCGATCATTGTGAACGGCCCAAACGGTAAAGAAGAAGAAGTTGCTTGGCAGGTTAGTGAGGACTGTACTTACAGTGACCATCAGGCACTGTGCAAGAAAATCAGTCATCATCTCTCAGAATGCCCAGGTTGACAACGTATATTTTTAAGAGGTCCCGTTTTCCGAAGGGCTCAAGCCCGACATGTGTTTGATTGGTACAGCAAATATTAGTTCCTACTAGGCCCAAAAGGTGACTGCCATCCATGGAGCTACCCAGCCACTGGTAGATCAACGAAATTGCAACTTCACTTTTAAAAGAGGTCGCATAAAACAGATCAAATGGTAGTGCTGCTTCAGACAATTGAAAACTAATGAAACAAGTCGAGAAATGGGAAGCTCGGTGCTTCAGGTATGAAAGGTTTTATTTGTTTCTTCTGTATGTGTATTTAAGTGCAGAAGCCCGTTATGTATATGCATTTAGCATGTCTGACTACCCACTTCAATGTGATATTGATATTTAGCTGCAGTAAATTTACAGGGGAGAGTCAATTTTGAGCTACTGTAACTTTGTTAGTAATAGTATGATTTTGATCAAACTTGGGGATAACATGATTCATTTTATATTCTATGCTACTACCAACTTTTATAACTCTGCGATAAACTTAAGGGGGTTTTACTCAATTTCCCCAAAAATATTGTAATACACTATTATTAACTTAATTTCAAGAGATATCGATATGGAGGGTATTTTGAGACCTGGGCACCATATATAGGCAGCTTGATTATTTTTTCCAGATTTTTCGGTTGGGTAGTTTCTGAGAATGGGTCCGTTAAAGAAATCATCACTTTTCACCCCTCCCACTCCCCGGGAGTTCTCGTAATCCTATCGAAAGGCTAACGCATTATCTAAATTTGGAAATTAAAAAAAAAAACAGTCAGAAAACTGGAAACGGGACGCTCCGCATATAAAGGTTTTGTGTTCATCTTATGTGAGAAATTTCCTTTTCTCCTTTTTCCACTCGTACATACTTAAAAATTGAAAATATTCCTTGATATGTCTCCAAACTCCAACTCCGCCGTTCGGATGAGTTCATTTGATATAATGATGACATCATACATGGCTTAGAGTGTGATAGATTCGCGTGAAATACAAAATTTTGACATTCTATAACGTTGTTAATAATAGTTGGACTTTTTTTCAAACTTTCCAAAATTGTGTTTTATATTATTACTTATAATGGTACCAGATTTGCCTTTCTAAAATATGGAATATGCTATTTCTAACTTTATTTTTGCTAATATAAGAATGGTATGAATTTGAAGCCTAGATTTGTTATGAATGCACCACCGTGATATTTTTCGAATTTTTTGGCTGGATACGTTCTGGTCGAGGCCTGTTACACTTTTTGGAGCACACATTTTCAGCCTTCTCTCTCCTATATTTCACCCAATATTAAAAAAGGGTCAGTGTGGGGAAGTACTAATCGAGCACTTCCATTTGATACCTCATATGACCATATTGTGTGAAAAAAATATTGCACCCCTTTGGCATGCATGGTGAGACCCCTTTAAATACAGTGCCACTCGTTGTGTGTAGAGGGATTCAAAGACATCCTGTTTTAGCCTAATTTCGTGATAATTGGTTTAGCCGTTTTCGAGTAAATTGGGTGTGACAAACACACAGACAGACAATAAATCGATTCTAATAAGGTTTTGTTTCACACAAAACTCTAAAAGAAATGCGGCTTGACCGGGAGATGGAGAGGGAAGATCCGTGACGGATCGCATCCACAATCGATGCTTCTCCTGCCTGATGCGCGAACTTTGAGGTTCCTTTTCTTTATTGGCATATTCTCTGGCCATAAATTGAAGGATGCCTCATAGGTTGGGAGAGAATCTCAAAGGCTGCACCTGATTGCACATCTGAGGTAGGCGAAGCATACTTGATTGGAGCTTCAGTATTTGCTGGCTGATCTTCACGGTCAATTTTGCCAACTTCCTTTTTTTTTGGATTTTGGGATAGCTCTCCACTCTTGGTTGTCTCCGACCACTCAGAATAGTCTTTGCGCATCCACCGATCCCCATAAGTCATTACATAATACTGCAAAGATCAAACCCGATCAAACCGACTTAACGAGGCGGTAACCGATATAGAATTCCTGGATATTTGGCGAGCTTCGTTAAGAATTACTTCCCGGAGAGAACTCCATGGTACGAGGCAGATTATAACAACAATCGTTAGCGCAACAATCCAATTGGATGAGGGCTCTCAGGTGTGTTAGAGCCCTTTATTCAAGACCGTAGCGGTACACTACAGTGTATTGTAGAAGGTAATGTGGTCTACTCATTCACAGCTGAGTCGACTGGTACCCGACAGCCAGTCACGATCCCTCTGTTACCAGTGACATTTGAATCGCGACCTTCTGCTACGGCAGTGCAGCACTCTAACCACTTGAACCATTCGGACACGATGCGGATGCGAGCCCCAAATAGTACATCGTCGCTGCGGGGTATCAAAGAGATCAGTACGGGATTTTCTGTTTTTTTATATCATGTACATATATTCTGGTGCTGGTTCTCCCCATCCCAGAAGAGGCTACGATTGTCAACTTTGTCAATAACCAGGCTGCAGCTGTTACAGCAAAGTACTAAGAGGATGTGGAGATCTGCGCAACAGGAACAAAAAGAGTGGAAAGGTCCTGCCAAGAAAGAAGCAGGCTCACCCCAGCCGATGAGAAAACCGAAGTGGTCTTCATAAACGAACGCGAGAGATGCGCGAAGGCAGATACGGCGGTAATCCTGTTGGTTGAGTCAATACCAAGTAGCCAAGCAGAACCTTCAAATAGTGGCACCAGAAGTACTGTATTCACAATTGACTTGTTGGTCCTGCTGCAGTAGGTGAATGCTATGAGGTTTTGGGCGATCAAACCCGAGCTTGTATGGGACTTGTCTCACCGGATATTATCTGGTACCATGGCAAACGGAATAGCCCTCCGAGAGCACATGTTTCAGAAAAATCCCTGGGGGATGTGTTCCCGGCCCGGTTATTCGAGTTTATTTAGGGTTGTGGTTGTGTCTACATCGCAGGCAGAACTCTTTGTGAGTTAAACAGTGGAGTTGCGTTGTACAACTCAGGTGCCGTACACCTTAGTTGCGGTAGGGGCTTTTGTTAGCCTTTACTCAGAATAAACCGGTAACGCTATACCAAACATAGCGGGACTCTGATTGTGGTCGCCAAATCAAAGGTCGAAGAGAGCCGTGAGAGTAGACTGACGTGGCGAGTTCTCACTTAAAACCAACAGGAATTAACCTATTATCCTGCAAGACCTACGGACGGTCACATTTAACGCAGGAATGCAGTAAGGTCAGAGCTTGACTTCTGGCAAAGGAGCTGTGACGAGTTTAACGGAAACACGGAGAGACCAATTACCACATTACCCAGTTGCTTACAGTTAAAATCAGTATCTACATCGCTTTGGACTGGACGGATCCAGAGTATGCAATGTTTCACTGCTCAAGGTTCGCGATGGAGAGGGGGAATCTGATTCAAGCGCTAGAAAAGCAAATATAGTAGCGGAAATACTAAGGTCGCAGGAGAGGGGAGATTTACGGTTTCTTCAGCAACCATCAAAACGCAGAACCAGTTTCTAAAGCAAATAAGACGGAGAAAAGCTGAAAGGAGCGGAAGTGCGAGTGCCTAAAGACAAACCCAGCTCGTGAAGTAATATCTAAATATTGGTCCCGCGGGGCTAGAAAGGGGTGATTTTTAGTGGCTGCAAACTAAGCACACCTGCTCCAATTCCGAATTTCGCGCGATTGATCTGAAGCGGAAGTGTTTTTCGGAGATTTTCATATCTCCGTGTACGAACACAAAATATATTTATATATTACTAAATTAAATTATCAGCCTACAAATTTTATACGCAGTATTCAATTCAGACGAATATATGTGTATAATTGGGGCTGCTTCCACGAAACTACAATTTTTTCATCACTACAAAGCTAGTTAGTAGTTAGTTAGTAGCTTTACATTGATGAAGGGGGTAAGTTGCTCCCAAAATATATATTTACATTTAGTACTAAAAATTGTAGTTTGCAGGAAGCTACCCCTTGCCTATCAATTTTAGACTAGACTACAAGTCATCATCATCATCAACGGTGCAACAACCGGTATCCGGTCTAGACCTGCCTTAATAAGGAACTCCAGACATCCCGGTTTTGCGCCGAGGTCCAACAATTCAATATCCCTAAAAGCTGTCTGGCGTCCTGACCTACGCCATCGCTTCATCTTAGGCAGGGTCTGCTTCGTCTTCTTTTTCTACCATAGATATTGCCCTTAGACTTTCCGGGTGGGATCATCCTCATCCATACGGATTAAGTGACCCGCCCATCGTTACCCATTGAGTCGGATTTTACCCACAACTTGACGGTCATGGTATCGCTCATAGATTTCGTCGTTATGTAGGCTGCGGGAAAATCGAATTTCTTATATGTGTATGTTTTGGGTGATACGCACTTTTGCGTACGAAGTAAAACAGAAGTATTCAAATGCACACCATCAATAAGGATGCATTGCATGTACACATCAGTAAGCGGTAATGGACAATGCTTGTTTGTTTACGATTAAGATATTATTTATGCCTTCAATATGCACATATATTTTGGAGATCGGAAATATATTAAAGAATGCATGGAAAGTTCCACACATAAGGAAAACACAGAGGCGTTTAGGTTCGAAACGTCCAGTTTCTGCTTTCCCGACTTGTATATTTCTTTCGATGGCTAAATGCCATTTCGTCACAGTTATTCGTGGATACATAAGAATATAGGTAGTGTTTCATATTTATTCATTCATATTCATCTCTCGTCATTAAGTTATTCATCGTTTACCACGAGATGAAATTTTGATGTTTTTAACCATTTCATCAATTGTAAATTGTTATTATTATTATATGCACTGGGGAGACCTCCGGTAAAACTCTAAATAATTAACAAATTTCCATTTCGCATATGATATACATACAAATGGGGACACTAAAATGACTGATATATATGTATATATTGTATATATATATTGTATATATTTGCGGAATTATATAATTAAAATAAATTTTTGAATTATATAATTAAAGTCCTTAACTTGGCGGGCTAAGTAGAACATGAAGTTATTAGAGCTAAAACGGCTGGGTATGAACTTTTATTATTTATTAAGGTGACAAAAATTTCCCCCATAACCGTCTTTACGCCTTTTCAGCCGAGACTAAAATTCAGTTACACACTGACGAGCTACTTAAATACTTCTCTCCGAGGAGATTATCCGCAGCGGAACGGTGATCTTTACAGTTCTTTCGCCAAACGAAGAAAAGCACGCAGGCGAACATAACCGTCCATATTCCTCTTAACACACATTTAAATTTTTAGGGAGGCCTACTATTATTCCTGAATGCTGGAGCGTCCTTTTCTTCTTTTGCTTTATTTTAAATTAATAATATGTAAAAGCTCATCATTGAAACTAAGGCGCCATCCAGATCTGATCGACTTAGAGGCATTTTCAGATTAAATATTATTCATTCATTATTAAATATTATTATAACTCGTGGCTTAATTTGCCACCAAACCAAAAATCAAGGCCCTGAACGTGTTGCATTAGTTGAATTAACTAGACGAAAAAACTTACGCTATTCACTTTTGCCTCATTAGATGCCACTCGCCCTTGCCGCGGGATCAGCATCCCTCTACGCTGGAGGTAACTGTTCGTTATTATTTAGGGCCACTGTTCTTTCTGTATTTATAACTGAAGAGGCTAGAAAGGTGTTTAATGGGGTAGAAGGACGAAGACAAGTAGAAAACCCTGAAAGCGCTGAGCAGACTCTGTTGACGAAGACAACACATCACTGATCGGATTTCAAAATTGGATGATACGATCGATGGTGCGAGATGGTTGAAGGAAAGACATCTTGCGAGCAAATCCGCGAGATGGGCTGTAGAGTTCCGATGACGACGAGATCAAATTAATAATTATCCAAATCCAATTCGAATCAAACTTACATCAAATTTTCGACGGGCCTGAAATTATTTGCTTCGATGAGTATAGATGAAATCTATATCTTCATCGAAAATACGCTCGGTCATGGCAAAACACTCGAGCGGCAGCTATAACTTTAACAGTTCGTAGGCCAAATGAGGTTCTCATTAATTCGGTGAAAAAGTGGCCTGCTTTTAAGTTTCTTTTTAGCGAATACAGATACTGCAAACTCATTTAGTCAATTTCCATATAATAATGAAACAACCGAAGAATATTTCCCGAAATTCCGATTAAAAAAAAAATAAAATTGAACGATTGACAGTGAATCTCTGGAAGCACTTCGGGAATAGTTGTTTTGTGGTGCAGACGATATCTCACAATAGAATCATCTGAAACACAAAATTGAAAATGCATTCGTTGAAAGAGATGTTTCTCGAGGTAACCCTTATAGCCTGAGATTTACATGCAGAAGTAATATGCAAAATTTCAAAACGATTGGTACAGTAAATTTTGAGTTGTGCCAAATCAGGGTAATAACCTCGCAAAAGCGTTATGCCGACCACATTTTCTTCTATAGTGTACTTATTACTCATTTTGAAGGTTCACGTTCTCTCTCTTTCAAAGAGGAATACACAAACTGTTGTCATTATATACCGTTGTTTGGTGATAAATGAAAGCTGACAATGGGTTCCAAGTTTTTAATTTGAGGACATTTTCGAACGTCTCCCTATCTCCCGCCAGACTCGCTCAAAAGTAAAAAACACGCAAGCGATATTATAAATGACATGAAGAAACCTCCAAGGTCAAACCTCGATAAGGTCTAAGGCAAGAGAGATATCAACTGGGGATGTGATTCGCTGTGGATCTTCCCTCCCGATCACTCTATAAGTGGTTCGATTTTTTTCACGCGCGATCGAGTCGTTATCTATTTTCTTTTCTCCATTGTCAGTTGCCCGCGTTTCAACCTTGCTCGATATTCCGTTTTATATTTCAGGTTCTGTTGTGATGCGTGCAATAACGTGAGAGATACGGAAGTGTCTAAAGGTCCCACTTCCCCACATTTCCGTGCATTGCTAGCACAGAGGCGTGTTTAAGTTTGTGAAATAGCTTTGCCCTCGTGGTTCTCATGAATGGATTAAACCTACAACCGAAAAAATTGTGTACCCAATCTGGATGATCTGACCCCGGTAGGGAAAGGGATAAAGACTAAAGAAGAATAAGACTAAAAGCCTAAGCAATAAGAAGTAGTATGTAAATCGTCTGCGCAGCGGTTACAAGTAGTACAAGGAAAATATAAAAAAAAAACCTGTCAGTTTCCGGAGACGCCTGCACTCCTTATCTACGGCTCTGCGCCAAATGCGGCGAAATTACCGCCCCTCCTTAATGTGTGATCTATCTACTCCGCCTTCCGATCGCACTGTATATGGGTGGCATGCCTGTTCATCGAGCAAGTTCTTCGTTTCTTATAGTAGTAGTAGTATTGTGTTTATCTATGGTAAACAGGGTGAGTCGTCAGTTCGCAACTAAGTTTGGTGTAAAGAATGAATGTGCGGTAGGGATGTCTGTATGATGGGTGTAACTATATGCCATTTATGTAGCAGGTTGGTGGTTATCACTAATGTTATCAAGCCAAACCGGAAACTGGATGCTCCAGATATGAAAGGTTTTGTGCATTTCTTATATAAAGACATTTGAGTGTGCATTTGCCCCATTAGTACGCAGCACGTAATATATGCATATATTATGCGAAAATATCCACTTTCGGGTGATATGGACATTCATATTCTTGAATTTGTAAAGAAACGACAACTTTGACCTATTTTAACTTTGCTAGTAATAGTGCGACTTCCACCAAACTTGGTACGATCAAGCTCTGTGTTATACCCTACATTATTGGTACTAGAGTACCACTACAATTGTGGTACTAGAATGAACTTAAGGAGGGTTTTACTGCCAATTACTGAAAATTATAGTAATACACTATTTATTTGAAGAGATATCAGTATGGGAGGTATTTCGGAGCCTAGAAAATACCCTTTAGTGGCAGCCTCTTGATTTTTTTCAGATTTTTCGGTTTGGTAGTTTCTGAGAATAGGCCCGTTAAATAGATGATCATTTTCGAGTTCTCGAACTCGCTACCTTTCCAACAAAGATCGGCTTCGAAAAATACTAACCTTTCATTTGATACCCCACATGACTGCATGTATGGGGAACCCCCTTCGACAAAAAAGGATGTAACACACTGTATGTGTGAGCGTTCACAGTTCCCACTTTTCCACCGAATTTGTTGGAATCGCTTTATCCGTCTCCGAGAAAAATGCGTGCGACCGACGGACAGACAGACAGACCGACGGTAAACCAATTTTAATAAGGTTTTGTGTTAAACAAATTACTCTGTCTGTTTATTTCAGTTACTCAACCCCTCAATTGTTATTTTATGTAATTATTTGAAGATTTCTATAGCAAACTACGGTGGCTTTTATATAGTACAGCCAAATAATTAAATGAGCCTCCCCTGCATTCATTTCCATTAGAATTACAAGCCGAATTTGAAATCCTTAATTTGGCAGCCAGTCAATATGTAGAAGTTTTGAATCAGCTCGTTTTTTACCATCTCGGCGTGCATTTCAAAAAGACCTGATAAAAACCAGCCCAAGATCCACATCAGGCAAAAGTTGAATGCCTCATTGATTTTAAACTTGAATAGTTCCCAACGTAGAAATTACTTACATTTTCTATATTCTAAGAAATCAGTTCCTATTTGTCGACGTTGTTATGATAGAACGGAATACCATATAATTTAAATGAAAACTTCTCCCATCGCTATCTACGAATATATCAGTTTTCATCTAAATCCAAAGCGAAGGTCGATAAGGATGGGGATATACCACGTCAACTATCATAATACTTCATTCCCATCGATCAAATAAATGTCACTGGAGGATTCTGCCTATAAATATTCATAACAGCGTCGACCGAGTTCAATTACATAAACGCTTTGCGTATACTCAAATGTCCAATATTAAAAAGTATGTCAGAGCACTGGATGTGAAGAGATAATCCGATGAAACTTCATACATTATTCAATGACAGCTAGTCAAAATATATTGAATATTTCGGCTAGTTTAGCAAGGAAAGGCCAAACCATTTTTTTGACTTGGAATAGGCGAAGGGATACCACTCAGCGGCAGTAATCTAAACCAACGGGCAATTAAAAATTGGTTGATTTTTATCTATAGGAACACATGATGTATGCGTATCAAAAAAAGATTCACTTCTGAATTGATACCTTCAATAAACAAGTCGGAATACCGGAAACTCGCGCTTCGGATATAAAGGTTTTGTGTTCAACTTATCTAAGAAATTTCAACTAACATTTTCTATCCGTATAGAGCTACAAAACTACGACACATACGTACATATTACAGCCGTAAATGTTACGTTCACCCTAAACAAACAAACTGTCTATTTTCGAATACTGTACACATATAGGCACGTACATTTTTCTATCCGTATAGAGCTACAAAACTACGACACATACGTACATATTACAGCCGTAAATGTTACGTTCACCCTAAACAAACAAACTGTCTATTTTCGAATACTGTACACATATAGGCACGTATATAGATTGATCGTACCCATATTTCCGATTTACTTCTTATATCTATCTGAATTAGGCACTACCCTCGAAGTCCATTAGCACGCATATATTATATACCTACATACACACACGTCCCGTTGGAATAATTGATATTCACATACAAATTACTTAAAATCTAAAACAAAATAATCCTTTTCCACCCGTCCTTCCCTCCCCTTTTCCATTCGTGGTGGTATTGACGAATTGATATATGATGATGACGTCATGCAGGTTGTAGAGTGCACGAAATTCACAAAAAATTGTAAAGTTTTACCCCCTACGAGTATAACTTTGTTAATAATTGTTTGATTTTCTTCAAACTTCACCAAATTGTGCATTATGTTCTTCTTTATACGCATGCCAAATTTTGTACTTCTGGGATAAAGATAAGGGGGGTGCTGGGTAAATTTCTAAAATATGGAAATATACTATTATTAACTTTATTTGTGCAGATATCGGAACCGGATATATTTTGAGGCCTAGATTTCGTAGAGATGCACTATTGCGATTTTTTTCAGATTTTTCGGTTGGATAGGTTCTGAGAACGAGACCTGTTACACTTTTTAGGGGTCATATTTTGAGCCCTCACTCCCCTATGTTTCACCCAACATCAAATATTGAACCAGTTTCGAAAAGTACTAATTGAGACCTTTCATTTGATACCCCACATGGCTACATTCTATGAAAAAAAATTTTGCACCCTCCTTTCACATGTATGAGAAGCCCCTCCTTAAACTTAACACAAAATGGCGTCAGTTGCTGCATGTAAAGGGAACGGCAGATTACATACTCCTACCAATTTTCGTGACGATCGGTCCAGCCGTTTCCGAATAAATCGGCTGTGACAGACAGACAGACAGACAGACAGACGGACAGACAGACATCGAATCGATTCTAATAAGGTTTTGTTTCACACAAAACCTTAAAAATGGTATTTCCTTATTTTGAAAGTACAGAGTAAAAATTCACAAACCACCAGGATAAAAATGCAACGAACGGGGTTTGCTCTTCCCGCTTAAGAGATTCAATTAAAATTGTATTGGTCTAGTGGTTTTGCGGATAGGGTAGGAGATATCTGAACGTAAGGGTAGGTTCTAAGCATGTATCATGTATTCATTGGCATAAAGCGAACTACCCCAGAAATTACAATATTTACAGTCAGGATTGCTGTACTATCTAAATAGACCTTTCGACAATCCGAAACTTCTCAAGCGGAGTTTCCTTTCGCATACTCAACCCCAAATTGTAATATTCCAGACATCATAATTTATTCCTGCATACCTCAAAATATACATACATGCCTCCACCATTCGAGCTTTGTAAAATTGTGTTGTTAACCTTTCACCAATTTATATGGAATTTCCGCACTTTGAACGGTTTATGAAGGGTATCGAATATGTACTCCAAATTTACGAATATCAAAATCAAGATAGTATTTCGAGTTTTGGGGCTGATATCTGGAAGTTTACATTTGTTTCGTGACAGGAATTTATTCCGTTGCGGCCATCACATTTGACTTTGCAGGGGATCGTTTTTCCGCAGGTTCCAACTTGGATTCCATCGAAATATATTCGACCCAAGTATTCTACGTACGGAATGGCATGGGACAGAACTTGCGAAATAGATTCACGAACATTATGATGCCTGAACGGAATTTGCCGTGCCATTCACATACCGAATAATATTCGTCTGAATCCAGCCAATTGGCATTCCAAAAACCTCCTGATTCGAGTCACGGTTGCAGCAAATTGAGTTGTCTGGTAGAAGTCAAGATTAGCAAAAACGGATATAAGAGTTATCAGCCATGATCCAGTAACGAGACCTAGATGTTTGGGTAATCATTTTATTCTGTTTAATGGACATCCATGTACGAATATTATACGTAATACGTACACATATGTATGTTCAGTGTGTTTTTGCTTGTTTTCCATGCTTGTCAGAATAAGTTACGTGCAAATATTTGTGGTGCGTATTACCAACTGTACTGGATAAAGTAGGGGAAGATTTGAACCCTTTATCGGGTTATCAAAACCAACTCATATGTATGGCAACGAAATTTAGGAAAAATTTATCAATCTCATTTCTGTGAGTTCAGGCTAATGTCCTTTATATTTTAAACTACGCAGAGCTTTCATCGATATGTGCAATCTTTTAATCTATCTACCGGTCTGATGGACTGCTGCACCTCTACTGAGAAATACTTACCACAAAGCTCCGTACAGAACGCGTAACGTAGAAATTTTTAAACTGTCCTTGCTTTATACCTGTCTACGATGTATTTTGACCCGATACAATCTCGGACGAAGGACTGAGTCAGAGTACAGGCTAGGTTTTTATCTCACCTTGCAAAATAAAGTATTTTGCATTTATACAGCGAATAAAGTTGCTCCGTTTATGTTCTTCTTGGGACTTAAATCTCACAAATGACTACCGTATAACACATTCTGGAAATACGGAAATTTGGGGTTAAATTCTAAAAAGTGCATCCTCCATCCTCCGGTTTTCTTTGAGATGTTTGTTTTTTTTGACTTTATATAAAAAGCAATTGGTCCTCTTTCAGCAGAATAGAGCAGCGACCGCTGAATTATTGCAGGAAATAGGGGAGAATAATCAGCTCATGCAATTATATAATTACAATAATCGTTAGCACAATAATCCATATTGGATCAGGGCCACGAACTGTCTTAGTGCACTTCATTCAAGTCCGTACCGGTACTCTACAGTAGTACACTGTAGGAGGCAACCTAGTCAGAATTTCACTCGCCCGAGATTATTACCCTGAATTGACTCAGGTACTCATTCACAGCTGAGTCGACTGGTATCAAAATCAGTTCCTTGTCTACTATGGCGAGGATCACGTTATGAAAGTCACCTGGCTGGAATGGGGTGGTTGGCGAGATATGTATCGCCATCTAGCGGTCCATCCCATCTCATATCTAGCGTTTGTTTGATTGTGGCTTACGAGAAAGCTATTTCCCTGCATTGTGGAAGAATGCTAGGGTTGTGAAAATATCCAACCTGGTGTCGAACAAGCAGTATGGCTTCAGAACTGGCAAGTTCACTGACGACTCTTAAATTCATGTGAAAAAATTTGTGGTCCGTTATGGAAACAAATATTTCCTTTAAATTTTTGGAAATTTTAAGGGCGCATTTAATTGTAGCTGCCAGGAAAGAAGAACTACTTCCATGGTAGGAGCGCGTTCGCCTAAAGTGTAAGTGGGCGTACGTGGGATAACGTGCAGCGTGACTACCCATATGGATTTACCCCAGGCCTATTTTCATGGGTTTTGATGGTGGATGCACTGTTGGAAAAGATTAATGCGTTGCTTTGCGAATAATCTCCTCATTATTGTTGAGAAAACCGGGCACCCGAATTGAGCTCGTTAATATGTATTGTTAACGCATGGTCTCTTAAAGTCTGTCGGAGAAAACCGTTACGATTTTGCTGATGCTTATGTCGCCCACCTCTAGTTAAGTCAAGCGGAGTGAATTTAAAATACCGGAAGGCAGAGACATACTTGGGACTCACAATCGTAGAACGATTATGGCTTCACCCGTACTTGATCGCACTCAGAGCGCGTTTAATTAAATTGGTGTCTATGTTGAGCCGGGTAAATTTATATATGTGGGCCTCTTCCTTACATTGTCCACGTACGGGTCCTTGTTTTGATGTTGGTCAGATGAAGAAATTAACACCACTTGCGGTTAAAATATTGTTTGACGAGAGCGTTATATCTAAGTGGACGATTAGATTAGATTAGAAAGATCAGGACAAAAGTGAAGACGTCAAATGTGTCTGCCAGAGGAAGTTCTAGCGTGAACTTCGTGCGTTTCTCTTTCCCCGGAATCTTCCCACCAGTCAAGGTTGAGTTCTACGTGGATTCATGTCCTCTGTGTCTGTCCAGCGTACTGTGTCATCCGCTATCTAGACAACATGGGTATTTATGCAATGAACGGCCGGTGCCTGACAATGATATGCTACAGAGCATTAACGCATACGCACATGTTGCCCTCCGGCCGGACAGGGCGTTCCTCGATTCTGCGGCGCTTGCAAATAGCGATAGTGGCTATGTTGAATAGTCAGCAGTTTCGTGTGTTTTTTTTTCGGGTTATCTTGTGACGTCTTATGTTCCGCATTGTACGCAAAGTGGTAGTTGGCTGGTCAAAATGTTTCGTTGTGCTTCTCCACACCGAAATAATTCCAGCCAAGCCATTGGGAAGTGTCGTCCTCACACCCTTGAAAAAGGAAATCAGGCCCGAATCTCCAAGGGACTCATCTGAAGAGGATTCTGTCAAGAAACCTTACCTCCATTGGTATGAATATTGATCCTGTACTTATTATAAAGCAGTATCCCTGCGGGAGTCATGGTGTGAATTTGATTGTGGTTCCCAAATCAATCTGGGCCCATAGAGAATGATGGCTTTTGAGTACACAGAAGGTACTCACGATATATACCAGGAACTTTAAGGCTGCCTGTCGCACTTTTTTCAGAAACAGCTACTCCTATTGATACGAAATTTGATGGGAATTGTTCCCTCGAAGCATTCAGTCAGGGAAAGGGTATCCCCATACGTGCTCGAGCGAAAAGAGACCTTCGGGCCTCGACGTGGTGTTGCGTATCAACACGGGCGCCGTACTCCATAGTTTGGTAGAGATTTAGGTAATTCTTGCATCCAGCAGTATGAATGCTAAGCCATGCACTTGGTATAGTCTGGTACCGTTGCGCTTGTTTCAGCGGGGCTCTGATTGTGGTCACAAAATCAATCCATGCCTGAAGAGGGCCGTAGGATTAAGTCTCAAGACAGGTACCTACGTTAAACACCGAGGACTTTATTGTCGAAGTTAGCTAATTTCTAGCGGGTTAAGTAGAGCAGCCATTTGGTAGAAAAGACAGTCTACCAACAGCTCCTACTTTGTGGACACCACAATGAGAAGAAAATATTGGATTTAAATAAACAAGTCAAATATATAAACCCAAATTTCATTGAATTTCTGCTATCAACCTCACCTGGCAATTCGCGAATTACCACAATACTGAATTTGGCCCACAGACATCTTGAAGAGAAGTAAAAATATTTGCAGTATTCGTTAAGCACACCTTGCTAATGCCGGTTAAAGTCTACTCCGGTGTTCTAAGCGGCGTGGCTCCTGTACATGAATTCAATAGATAGACCAGGACTCGCAGGTCTATGAATCTACGATAATGTGTAAAGCTACTTATGTAACTACCTCTTGTATACGAGTATTCTGGAAAGCTACAAGTGACTCTCAATGTTATTATGAGATCTACCATGAGAAATTTGTTTAGACCTTAGAGCTACAGAGTTAGGACGTCGCTACGTGGCCTTAAATAAACTTTTTCAGAACGATAAGTGAAGTAGGGAATACTATGTCATTTCTAAGAATAGGGATACTTCAGGATGGAAACTCTACAAGCACTTAACCACAAGTTTTCCCCCTTTTAAAGACCGAAGGTACGAAGAAAGTCACTTTATATGTGCAAATTTAGTGAATCTGTTTTGGGTTCGTAGTGATGAGCTACTTACTTATTGAAAATGGGTAGAAGAGACCAGAAAAAGGTTTGGTGTTAGAAATGGACTGGGTTCTGCGTGCCTTCCCAGCTTATTTCGCATACTGCCGCTGTTTGTCACTGCGATAAACCTAGTGCAAAAGACGATGCGGTTCGATCTCAATGACTTAATAATTTGAACATAGCTTAAGAAACTAAATGCCATGAAAAAATTTATCCAATTCTCGCTTAACTGTTTAACTGCATGGCATTTGAATCTTGTTCATAGCTTACGGATATGGACTAACTCTCCAAACAGAATCACTGAATAATGTTTGCCATAAACGTGTCCAATTGGAGTAAAGTCGCCAGTCTTAACTGTCTCCGGAACTTTTTGTGAGTGAAAGAAGAGGCGTGAACTTGAACTTGTCCAAGATTTCAAAGAAAAAAAAGGGGGGGGGGGTGTATTTGGGTGGCGAAAATAATCCTAAGCATCAAAGGGCACTTGGAAAGATTGATCGAAAAGTAGCAGGCTGGTTTCCATTCTAATCTTCCTGGATCGATCAAATTTACACGCTTCAAATCATGGTGTAGTAAAGTGCAAATTGTAAATCCGCAGTTTACTCGCTTTTTATCGATATAGAGAAAATTTTCGACATTCTAGATCTGTAGCCCATGCGTTTTCTTTTCATCATCGTTAACGTCCTTCATACTGCCTTGGTTTATGAATAAATGATACCATCTTTCTTCAAACACCTCCATTATATTCATGATATACGATTACTCTCTCACCGAGACATTGACTTTGTATTATATTTAGATTACGAGGCAAACAGAGTCGGACTGAAGATGAATACAAAACAAGATTGAAGTTCTTAGTTTGACGGATCATCACACTTTTCTGTTTGAATTAATGAATATAGTTTTATGTATTTAGGATGCGTTGCTTCCCCGCCCATGGCATCAACTGAGCTAAATTTCGGCTCTTTTGTCCACAATTTGGTAATGTTATTATACTATCTAAACACCAACCTGAAGTTGAGATTATTCCACGTCAATGCTCTGTCTGCGCTATTATATGGGAGTAATATATTTTACTTAAAAGGTCCAAACTTCTAATAAACTTTGTCTATATCGAGTAATGGCAGGGACAATATTATACGAAAAACTTAGAATTTCGATCAAGATACCCGTAAAAATATTGATCAGAAGGAAGAGTCACAGTGGATATGGCACGCATCGAAAGAAGGTGCTACCTTCATTGCGGACTATCCCGGTGACCGGTCGTCCTAGATTTATACAGCACGTAACAGTGGAGGTGGTGTCTAAGCTTGTCAGAAAATCGTGTGGACCCTAAAGAACATGACCAAAAACCGACAACGATGGTGTGTAGATGCGATTCACCCGCTTGGTTCCACATAGAAATTTATGACAACCATATAACAACAAAAGTGTCCGAATAGCTGAGTGTTTAGAGTACACGGCTGTCCTGGAAGGAAGGTGGCGATGCAAATCTCACTGGTGGCAGTGGGATTTGTATCATGATTTGACGTCGGATAGCAGCGACTCAGCTGTGTATGAGTACCTGTCAAATAAGGGTAATAATCTCCGGCGAGCGCAGTAGGGTACTACAATCTTGTAGTGTACCGTTACGGCCTTGAATAAAGTGCTCTAACACACTTTAAGGCCCAGATTCAATATGGATTGTTGCGCCAACGATTGTTATTATTATTATACAACAACAAAAACTATTGCCTAAAGTGCGGCGAATTATACAGGAAATAGTGTCCACTAGAAGTCCATAAACGAGAAGAAATTGGAATAGAACTTTGGGCCGTCCTATAACTAAGGGCATAATATACCAACTAATCAAGTTAACTAAGCAGTATTCCGTCTTTGCGCTTAGTTACATGGGTTTATCTCTTACTTTCTAGCGAGGTATAAGTAATAATAATCGAAGGCAGTATAGCGAAATTTAGATCTAATCGGTGAAGTATGTTAGAATACTTCATCTATAAACCACTAAAAGGAACTTGGTCAGTATTGCGCTCATCTGGGATTGTAACCCCTTCTGACTGAGGCACAGTCGACTGATTTCCAACATCTACCACCGACATGCCACCAAGAAGATTCGACCCATGACCTTATATTGCGATAGTCTACTGCTCGAAATACTAAGCTATATAAAATGCGCTTCTGCGGGGTAAATGGATTACATACCAGTCTAATATTCTACAATAGAGAAAAACTTATGTATAGAATGATGAAGAATTGAGTTCCCTTATTTACTAGACCCTAAATAAAATCCAAACAGTCTATAACCTTTCAAAACTAATGTATATGTGTATATGTCAAATAGTTACATCATTTTCATTGAACTTTCGTAAATTATGTATGTATTTTTCGTGACATATACAGGTATCCTTGACGTCATGACAGACCTCAAAGGATGCCTCTCCATCTGCATAAAAGTTTAATGATCTGCTGTACACTTCTAATTTCCTTTGTATCTAACTTTTCCAGTGTCTACTGCAGAAAGAGAATTCCTCCTCTCAGGTGCACAGGTAAAATAACAAAGTCCGAAACTTTCTCCATGTTGCAAACTTTCCAGTCTTTAAATAACTGCAGCGTAGTAAAATTCGCACCATTTAACTTGGTTTAGCAGCAGCTCACATTTTCGTACTTCACTGGAAGTTAATGACATGCAAATCCTAAGTTTACTTGTATTCACGTGCAAGTAGTCTCTGTGCATTTGTTCGTTGGAGGAATAATAAAATTACATCAGTGTCGCTAGAAGAAAAAGCCGGATACCAAGTGTGCAGTAAAAGGTGTAAAGATGTAGGACAGTTCAGAGGAGTGGACAGTTTTATGATGTGGGCATAAACAATTTTATAGAATTCCTTATCATGAAAAAACCGATAATAGTCCTTACTCAATTCACTTGAATACTGATAAGAAAGTAAGTATCACAGGAGCCCAGAATATGGGTTTCAATGGATTGTGTAATCTCGGACCTGCATACTTTTATATAAGTATTATATAGGTGAAACTGATTTCTTGATAAAGCTGAAATGTTTTAGCTTCTCTTGATTATTCTCCCTATAAATCATATAAAGTTAAATTTGAAGAAGGAAGCAGTGAAAAAATTTGAAGCTTTTCTTAACCATTCAGAATTGAGAACTCTAACATCAGACAATTTCTCTAAACTTGGTGTATTCAAAAAAATATTCCGTAAGTAGGCTGTTGCAGCGGAAGGTCGTAGTTCAAATCTCGCTGGTAGCAGGGGGATTTGTATCGTGACTGGATACCGGATACTAGGCCAATCTGCTATAAATGAGGACCTGTGCCAAATCAGGGTTATAATCACGGGCGAGCCCAATATTGACGGAAATATTTCCTAATGTACCGTTAGGGTCTTGAACGAAGTTCTCTAACATACCTAGATCCAATTGCGCGATTATTTCTATTATTATAAAAGAGTTCCATCCTAATAATTTATGAACCTGAGTCAAACAATCCAGACAGCATAGTAATTGTCTTCGCAAAATCGATTGTCACTTTTAAATGCAATTCATTATTGCCTTGTCCAGGAAATTAGTCAAACGTTTTTATGATTGATCAAAATCTTGAGTAGTCTTTTGCACATTGTAACGTTAACCCTTAATTACAAACGTCCGATTATACAAGCGTTACAACAGACCCCCAGTATTTTTTACCGGTTATACTAAATTTAAGGGTTAAACCAATTCCTGTATACTAACTGAAATGTGTATGCTTTCTATATTTGTTTGTTATTGAGTTGAGAGATTTGATAAAAGCTGTTAAACCATTGATTTTATTAAAACATCATAAGTCTTGTGAGAAAAATATATTGAACGACACTTTTAAAAACATTTTTTTTTTTAATTTTGTAGATAAACGTTTTTACATTTGAACAAGAAAATGGTTCTTTTGAACAAAAAAACTTAAAATACAAATAAAAAAGCCAGGAAACCGGAACCTAGACGCTTCAGGTATGAAAGGTTTTGTGTATTTCCCTTATAAAGATATTTGAGTGTGAGTTTGTCCCATTAGTACGTAACACGTAATATATGCATATATTATGTGAGAATATCCACTTTCAGGTAATATTGACATTCAAAATCTTCAATATCCAAAGAAGTGACAACTTTGACCTATTATAACTTTGTTAGTGATGGTGGGATTTCTATCAAACTTGGTAAGATCAAGCTCTATATGATAACCTACATTTCTGACCTCCTTAAATAAATGATCACTTCTTGTGAGTTGTAAGTTGTAACCTGCATTTCATTTCTGGTATTACCAACATCATTTCTAATCGTTTGCCAAAATCATAATGGCCCATGTTTTGATTACCTCGATATGATTGATGCCTGATTTAGGAATTCACAGATGCTATATCTATAAGTCTATAGAAAATGGCGATGGGCCAAAGACGAGTCCTGCGATTAGAGCAATAGATGCTGCATTTCTGGTCTAGACTATCTACACCTCCTTTTGTTAGATTATAGTATTCAATAATCTCTGATCTCTAATTATGATGCATTGCCGAAGCAAACAATACAGCTTTGTTTTTGTTTTGGGACATGGGACAATAAAATTATGTTACGTATAAATTCATAAAGGGACTAATCAATTTGTCTTGTCGGCAAAAACTAGGTGGAATTTCTGCTTTATCTTTCCCCTCAAAGCTTTTTGGTTTTCAACACATTGATTAATTTTACAGATGAAAACCAATTATCGGCCGTAATATTGCGATTTGTATTATAAATAGTTTGTGCAAGCTTTAGCACAGCCTGTGTAGGCTTTGAATATCTTTTTTTTCTTGATTGAGGTCATACCCATTTGAATCTTTTCCACAGTAAATTGCGTCTGTACATTTTAAACTTGTATCTGTCGCGAAATACAACTAGGATCTCATTCACACAAACATTTTCGCCAATAGTATAAACAGATTTACAATTCGAGATAAATGTGTTAAAAACCTCCTATATAGCAGCTAATGGATCTTGTTTTATCCGTTCGTTTCTGGTTTCCGCATTATCAAATCCTGGAAATCGATTAGCATATGTTACACATCTAAAATTGTCTCGACCAGTACCATCCGTACCGAAAATTGATCGAATATTTGCGTGGCTTGATTTGAAAATTGAAGTTAAAATCAGTAATCCCAATAATGCTTTTAATTCTACAATATCTAAATCTCGGAGGTCAGATATTTGCGCCATTTTTATATGTCGGCCTTATTTTTTGTATTTGTTGAATGAAGAATCTTCTTCTTTTTCTTCAGCCTTTGTCCCGTTCACAAGCGGGGTCGGCTTGTCGTGATCGGCTTCGCCATTTGGCTCTATCGAATGCCTGATCTGGGTGCAATCTCGAGGCTTTCAAATCCCCCTCCAGCGTATCAAGCCACCGTTGCTTAGGTCTGCCTTTTGGTCGTTTACCATCGACTTCGATGTTCAGACCAATCTTTGCAAGTGAATTCTCGTTTGCACGAATTGCGTGACCATACGGCAGATCATTTTTGCTATCAGATGCTAGGAAAACATCATCCGCATAAAGCAGTGTGTAGGGCGCTGGACGTTGGATATCCCGTGTGACGGTGTCCATAACAAGGACAAAGAGGAGTGGTGAGAGGGCACTTCCTTGATGAACTCCAACAGAGACACGAAGCGGTTTTGATACACCTGCCATACTTCGAACTTTACTTTTCGGATCGTGGTAGAGCAATTGAACCCAGCGCACGAGTTCTTCTGGCACGAAGTGTTGTCGTAAAGCATACCAGATGAGTTCGTGTTGTACACGGTCAAACGCTTTCTCTAGATCCAGAAAGGCAATGTAAAGAGGGCAATGCTTCTCACGGTGTTTCTCCATGAGTAACCGCGCAGCGTGTATTGCGTCAGTAGTTCCGCAGTTCTTGACAAATCCGGCTTGATTCACGGTTACTTCAACGATTTCGCGAATACGGTTGTCAAGAATGCGTTCAAAAATCTTCATGGTATGGGAAAGTAACCGGATCAGACGGTAATTTGAACATTCTGCTGGGCTACATTTCTTTTCCCATATTGGAACGGTGGTACTTTCTTGCCAGTCAGATGGTGTTCTTCCTTCCTGAATAACCCGGTTAAAGAATTCACTGAGCCACAGTGTTGGGTCCCAGCTCTTCGCTTTCCAGAGCTCAGATGCGATGTCGTCAGATCCTGTTGCTTTCCCCGATTTCATTTGTTTTATTGCCTCCTCGACTTCAGTTGCGCTGACTGGTGGAACTGCTCCAAATGTCGGCAATGATTGTGGAAGTGGCGGATAAGCAAATTCTTCAGTTGAAATCTGCTCGAAGTATTCTCGCCATCTATCCGTTGCGGCTCGACGGTTGGTAAGCAAAGTACCGTTCTTGTCATTAACACAACAGAAGTGTTCGATATCCTGTGTGCGTTCATCACGGCTTTTAGCAAGTCGATACAGGACTCTCTCGCCATCCCGAGTGTCCAGTTTATCGTAAAGATTTTTAAAATGGTTCGCTCGGGCGACAGCGACCGCTTTCTTTGCTTCCCGGCTGCCATTCTTATAAATTTGCCAATTAGCAGGCGTTTTATCGTCGAGAAATTTGTGGTAGAGGCGTTTCTTTTCACGGACCTTCATTTCAACATCATCATTCCAAAGCCAAGTATCTCGGTTGATGTACCGCTTACCCGGCTTGGTGACCCCGAGGGTTGCAGAGGCCGCGTTGTGGATCGTGTCTTTCATTAGGTTCCATGATTCTTCCACATTCGTAATGGTTGGCAATCGTATGAGTGAGACCGTTTCTTCGTTCTTCTCACCAAATCGCCACCATTTAATGCGCGGCGGGCCAGTGCGTTCCTCACGCCGTTTTATCGGTGGCTTAATTCGCAGGACAGCAATCAACGGCCGATGTTGAGGTGCGATGATCTCTTAGGGAACGACTTTGCAATCAGTGACAGTGGTAAAATGTTGACGTCTTATGAGAATATAGTCGATTTGCGTTTTACTGTTCCCACTATAAAATGTAGGAAGATGAGACAATCGTTTGATGAACCATGTATTCATAAGTACAAGGTCATGGGTGTCCGCAAAATCGATTATACGCTCGCCACCTTCGTTGCGCGCTCCGAACCCCTTTCCCCCATGGCACCTATTACCGTCTGCCTTTTCACCCACATGACCATTAAGGTCGCCGGCAATGATTATGTAATCGTCAGCAGGCACGTGACAAGTCTTTTCATCGAGAAGTTGCCAGAAGGCATCTTTCTCGGCATCAGGTCGGCCTGTCTGTGGTGCATACGCGATGAAGAAGTGAATAGTGCGATCAGCTGATATAATGGTGAGCTTCATCAGCCGATCATCAAATCGTTCGACTTCTTTAATGGCATCACGGAAACCCTCTGAGATGGCAATGCCAACACCATATTGAGTGTGTGGGTTACCAAAATAGAGAAGTTTGTAGCCATTTTTACCGCGTTCGCCTTCAATGTCGTAGCTTTTGGAACCAGACCATCGGGTTTCTTGCAGAGCGTAGATGTCAATGCACCTTTTCCGAAGGGCTCTTGCGAGTTCCTCGGTCTTTCCAGTTAGGGTACCAAGATTTAGCGTGCAGACACGTATTTGTTTTGTTCGTTGTGTGTGGGCTAACTTGCTTACGTCCTGACGCCGTCCATGCGTCAAGAACCCTTGCCCATTTCTCGACAGGACCGGGGCATACTATGTTAATGAATGAGGAATGAAATTTACAATATTATTATCAAAGAAAAGGTTCTACATTTCCTCAGGATCGGCAGTGTACGTCGTGCATCTCCTAAGACCTGGGCACTTGACAACGATTTATGTTGCAATGTTTCGGTATGTTTTGGTACTACAGGATCTTTTGACCATTTAAAGCGAGTCTTACCATACAGATAGTTGGTATGGATGGCATCACAGTTGGGATTCTGGATAGAATAGGAATAGAAGGAAAGGATGAAGCTTCCTTCTATTTCTGATTCAGTGTCATGCTCCGATGGTTCATAATAGTCACCTGAATCGAAATCACTTGCATCAGAATCAATCTCTTCTGCCCATTTTTCTAAACTTTCTTCAAAGAAATTGTCTCCAAATTTAACCCTCTTTCAAGGTCCATCATTTCCATATCCTAAAATAAAAATACAAAGCAATAATAGACAAGTCGGGAAACCGGAAGCTTGACGCTTCAGGTATAAAAGGTTTTGTGTTTCCCTATATGAGGAGCATAACGTAGTTCTCCATTGGCTTATAGCATTGACCCGAGATATTGAAACCGCAGTTCTGGGCAGGTTACTGCCTTTGCCAAAACTGAGCGATATCACGAAGGGCAGGTTGCTGCTATTGCCAGAACTCAGCGATTTAAATATCTCGAGTCAATACTATCAGCCAATGGAGAGGGGCGTAATGAAATTATTTCACTCATTAACTCAACGTGGATGAAGTGGCATTCCCCAACTGGTGTTCTTTGTGATCGTTGTATCACCGCACGTCCTAAATTCTAAATCTAAAATTTACTGCAATGTCGTCCGTCTGCCGCTCTCTATAGTTCTGAGTGTTGGCCGACTATAAAGGACAATGAACAGCGTCTTGCGGTAATAGGGACGAAGATGTTGCATTGCACTGGTGGCGTGACACGTTTTAATCACGTCTGAAATGAGAATAACTGCGATCGATATGGGTTTGCACCGATCGTGGAAAAACTGCGAGAGGGGCGTCTTCGATGGGGTGATGACGTAATTCACGCTAACGAGAATTCAATAACCAGTATTGTTCAGAACATCGAAGTCAATGGTAAGCAACCAAAAAGCCGCCCAAAACAATGGTGGCTTGACACACCGGATGGGGACTTAAAGGTCTCGCGATTACATCCTGATCAGGCATTTGATAAAATGAAATGGCGAAACCGATCACCACGAGCCGACCCCGCTTGTGAACTGAAGGCTGAAGAAAAAGTAAAAGATGTGAGGAGCGGCGAGTGCGCGACAGCTCCGTGTCACATAGCTAAAAATTCCATTGCCCTCTATTTTATAGAAAGCGATTTAAATAAATCATTTGATCGAAAGCCCTGTAATGATAATAGAAAACCTCATACGCTTCACACTCTGAGCTTAATATTATTAGCAAATACCAAGAATTCCGACATATTATAAAATATAAACAAGTCGGAATACCGAAAGCTCGGGCTTCGGGTATAAAGGTTTTGTGTTCATCTTATGTAAGAAATTTCATCGCACATTTTTGTATCCGTATATAGCTACAAATCCAACATAATCCTTCATATTTTTCCAAACTGCGAGACATACGTACATGTTACAGCCATGGATAGTACGCTCAACCTAAACAAACAAACTGCCTATTTTCGAATACTGTACACATATATGCACGTATATAAATTGATCGTATCCATATTTCCGATTTACTTTGTGCACAAAAGCGTTCATATGTACATATATAGTACGTATATTAAATACCGCTGGTTTAATGTACAAATATCTGAATTATATGCTACCCGTAAACTTCATTAGCACGCATATACTATGTACCTACATACATACATCTCTGTTTGAAGTAATTGTGACTAAAAAACTAAACCAAAATAATTTTTTGCGACCCCATTTATAAGATGAATTGATATGTAATGATGACGTCATACAGGTTGTAGAGTGCACGAAATTCACAAAAAATGGCAAAGTTTCACACCCTACAACTTTGTTAGTAATAGTTTGATTTTCTTCAAACTTGACCAACTAGTGCATTATGGTCTTCCAAATTTTTGCCAAATTTTATAATTCTGGGCTGAACATAAGGGGGGTTGCCGGGTAAATTATAAAATGTAGAAATATACTATTATTAACTTTATTTGTGCAGATATCGGAACCGGATATATTTTGAGGCCTAGATTTCGTAGAGATGCACCACTGTGATTTTTTTCAGATGTTTTGGTTGGATAGGTTCTGAGAACGAGACCTGTTTCACTTTTCGGTGGTCACATTTTGAACCCTCACTCCCCTATGTTTCACCTAATATCAAATATGGAACCAATTTCGAAAAGTACTAATTGAGCCCTTTAATTTGATACCCAACATGCCCACATTTTATGAAAAACAAGTCGGAATACCGGAAGCTCGCGCTTCGGATATAAAGGTTTTGTGTTCATCTTATCTAAGAAATTTCAACTAACATTTTTCTATCCGTATAGAGCTAAAAAACTACGAGACATACGTACATATTACAGCCGTAGATGTTACGTTCACCCTAAACAAACAAACTGTCTATTTTCGAATACTGTACACATATAGGCACGTATATAGATTGATCGTACCCATATTTCCGATTTACTTCTTATATCTATCTGAATTAGGCACTACCCTCGAAGTCCATTAGCACGCATATATTATATACCTACATACACACATGTCCCGTTGGAATAATTGATATTCACATACAAATTACTTAAAATCTAAAACAAAATAATCCTTTTCCACCCAATTCATTCGTGGTGGTATTGACGAATTGATATATGATGATGACGTCATGCAGGTTGTAGAGTGCACGAAATTCACAAAAAATTGTAAAGTTTTACCCCCTATAACTTTGTTAGTAATAGTTTGATTTTCTTCAAACTTCACCAAATTGTGCATTATGTTCTTTTTTATACGCATGCCAAATTTTGTACTTCTGGGATGAAGATAAGGGGAGTGCCGGGTAAATTTCTAAAATGTGGAAATATACTATTATTAACTTTATTTATGCAGATATCGGAACCGGATATATTTTGAGGCCTAGATTTTGTAGAGATGCACTATTGCGATTTTTTTCAGATTTTTCGGTTGGATAGGTTCTGAGAACGAGACCTGTTACACTTTTTGTGGGTCATATTTTGAGCCCTCACTCCCCTATCTTTTAGCCAACATCAAATATTGAACCAGTTTCGAAAAGTACTAATTGAGACCTTTCATTTGATACCCCACATGGCTACATTCTGTGAAAAAAAATTTTGCACCCTCCTTTCACATGTATGAGAAGCCCCCCCTTAAACTTAACACAAAATGGCGTCAGTTGCTGCATGTAAAGGGAACGGCAGATTACATACTCCTACCAATTTTCGTGACGATTAGTCCAGCCGTTTCCGAATAAATCGGCTGTGACAGACAGACAGACAGACAGACAGACGGACAGACAGACAGACAGACAGACAGACAGACAGACAGACGGACAGACAGACATCGAATCGATTCTAATAAGGTTTTGTTTCACACAAAACCTTAAAAATGCTGCACCCTCCATTCACATGTATGGGGAGCCCCCCCTTAATCTCAACACAAAATGGCGCCACATGCTGCATGTAAAGGGAACAACAGATCACATACACTTACTAATTTTCGTGACAATCGGTCTAGCCGTTTCCGAATAAATCGGCTGTGACAGACAGACAGACAGACGGACAGACAGACAAACAGACAGACAGACAGAGGATATCTCCAATTCCTTCACAGGTTTAAATTGGAGACCTCACCCGACTGTCCAAATTGCGATGGAGTCCCAGAGGACCCAGAGCATGTATTCTTCCACTGTCCGAGATTTGTGGAAGAAAGGAGGAACCTAGAGGAGACTCTAGGAGAGGTGCTGGTACCAGAAAATCTGGTGCCGAAAATGCTCGCACATCAAGAGAATTGGGATGCGGTCAACTCCATGATCGCATCAATTCAAGATAAATTGCGAAAGGCAGAGGAAAGGAGAAAAACGCGGTCACGTGCGCCACGTATAGAAGAAATGGGATTAAGCTAGAGTGAGCTGACTCCGCCCCGTGATGTAATACCTTATGGTGGTTCCGCGGGGCAGGGAGGGAGTCGGGGGTGGTTTTAGTGGGTAAAAATCCCACACGCTGGTGTGTCCAGACCAGTGTCTTTTGAAGATTTCCACCTCCTCAAAAAAAAAAAAAAGACAGACAGACAGACGGACAGACAGACAGACAGACACCGAATCGATTCTAATAAGGTTTAGTTTCACACAAAACTTTAAAAAGGGCTAGGGAGAATTAGATTCTTCTTGAATGGAATTTTAATATTTCACTCGAATGTCAATTATTCTAGTTAATTATGACGTCAGCATCTTATTGGTATGGCTTAGGATGCTGTTAATTAGCACGAAAATGAGTCCTGTCTCACTTCATGTGCATACATTTTGACTCCTTACTCACGCACTTTGCAATTTTTGCCAAAACTAATGTCCGTTTCGGAAAGCACAAATCGATACTTTTCATTTGATACCCTACACAACTATATCCGGTGAAAAAAATTTGTGAATCCCCCCTTTGCATGTATGGGGAGCCCCCTTTAAACTCCACCTAAAGTTATGCCACTCGCTGTATACGCGGGATTTCATAGCTCCCATCTGCCCACCAAATTTCGTTCGGATCGGTTTAGCCATTTTGGAGAAAATGCGTGTGGCAAACAGACAGACAGACATTGAATCGATTTTAATAAGGTTTTGTTTTACACAAAACCTTAAAATACCATTTGTTAGCCAGTTCTATTATAACACGAATTAAAAAAATACTTATGTAAACACAGACCTCCGGTAATTTTTACCGGTTGCATTTATTGACTAGCGATAAAACATCGAGATTTCGCAAAACGCTCTGGACACTTTGGCTAATAATGTTAAATTAAGCACTGAGAAGGTACATAGACGTATGAGTGCGTAAGTAGATTTGTGGAAATCGCAAAACTGGAACTGCCTACCAGTAAAAAATTCTGGATTCGAACAAGTTCACGGCGATTAAGTCATGTACAGAACAATAATTTACCATAATTAGCACATATTGATTTAATTTCATAAACACCGTGAATTCGCTAAACGGTTGCGAATTAATTTGTAGTAAACACATAATTATATTTAATCATTAATTGCATCGTCATCATCATCTTTAGTGTATTCATGGAGTTATTGAGCTGCTGACATTAATATTTCTTTGATATCGAACTCAAAACATTAATCTTATATCTTAACACTAATCAACCAGCTCCTTTTTCGAGGCGAAATTTCATCCCCGGGAATTGCTATGTGGTCATGCACACATCCTTTATGCTTACTAATAACAAATTGATGTCAGAATGAAGTGACTTATTATATTTTTCAACTGATGAAAGGTCGTATGCAATATCCATCCAAAGACTAGAACCGACCAAAAATATCCTTAACGGAATATAAAACCGGTATGAGAATATCAATTGAGCTTTCAGTTTTCATCATGGTTTTTTTGCAGTCACCACGGAGTTTGTCTTCATACTAAATATTTCACGACCTCTCCATCAGAAGTCGTATTGGAGAAATTGCGTTACAAATTGTTAGGGCTCGCCCCTCAAAGCAAGTTGTTGCAGACCCCATTCAAGGGTTTTTAAAGAACATCTTTTTTTGGTTCCACCTATATTGTTCGCTATCATATGTTTGGCTTGAAAGCGTATAGCCACAGCGATGTGCCTGCCTCCGAAAATATGATTGTGTTGAAAATCGCCTCAAGCGACAACTTTCATTATTCAATAATCTTGATAATTGGGGCATAAAATTTCTTAAACGTTATATTCATGAGTTTTTCAGTTGGAACAAAATTTGAAGGCCCCATTCAGAAGTTCCATTTGGCCCCCGGTCAATCTTAATCGCTCTCCATCGGTGATCTAGTGCATAGCCTTCAAAATATGTACTTAAAGTATAGTAATATTAGGGGAATGTTTGGAAAAAAACTTGTACATCAAAATATTAGTCTTGCTCATCATTCATATTTGGTGCCTTAGGCTGCGAACATCATCAACGTCAAAGACACATAGTCTTTTATCCCCGGTATTCTTGCTACTTATATTTAGCATTACGCGAGATCAAGAAGGCCACATAAAGGAGAAGCAAATTGAGTTTCTAGGCGGCACCAAACGTCATTGTATATACGTCTATATATTGCATATTCGTGTTGAGCCTATGTATGTTTCCCCTTTCCATGGACCATTTATACAACACCAACGCCATCAAAAAGATGCGTGGAATTTTTCACCCGCAAGTGATTGAAGAACGTCGAACATGTGCAATACCCTTCTTGTACCATATAAGCATTGCGCTGGGGGAAGAATCCCCCTCTTGGGCAGGCTATACATATAACTGTGGGTTGCCTTTTTTAGACATTTTGTATCTGATTCAAGGCTGATAAACACAGTTTTTTGCCATACTTTTATGGTGCAATAAGAATAAAAGTCATTGCATAACAAAGGGAGCTATATATACTTATATCCAATTCATTAATAGCAGTGGATCTGGAAAATAAAAATTTCTTGAGAGTCATTAAAAATTCTGTTTGAAACTTGCCCGTATGACCTGACAAAATACACCACAGGTAAACTCAATAAAACTGAAGAAAGTCTAAAACTCTGGCCATATCGTAGTGACAAGAAAAGCAGGTCTGTACACGATGGAAGCTTATATATTTTTTAGGGTTATTTTCATTCTATTTTCTTCTTTTCCATGGATTTTTTTTTAATCAATTATCACTATCTCGGCAGATGTGGGATTTTACTTATTACCAGCACTAAATGCCAAGTATTTAGGCGCCTACTTGCTTAAAAGATAAAGGGGCGCTGGTGCGGCGGCCAGTCGTAGATTAGTGAGAGAATCCGTCGAGAATAACAACATCGAACACGTACGCAGAATATTGTACTTTTGTACTGCCTGAACCAGGCTGTATGTGATTCCTACGAGAGAATTGGGTAGAATACCTGTAGCTGACAATATTATGAGAACTACAACCGCTGTCTCGAGATACCAAATTTCTTTGATTTCCCGATCCAGTGGATGATAGTTCACCTCCTCCTCCATGCATTTCCGTTCAATATTACCATTATTGGGAATAGCAATATCAATAATACACGCAGAGCAACCCGTTTTACCAACCTCCAGCCCGTCCGACTTGTTGTCTGGTATGTGGCGGTTAGTTAGAACTTGCCGGTACCAATACGTTCTGTTAGCAGAAAATCGAGTACTGCCTGTGGTCCATACCGTTAAACCGGACATGTTCCCGTGATCATCCCATGCATATATGCAAACTCTTGAATAACCTTACATACCATACGCCTGTTCGCGTATTGCACCATGCCATCTGTTCGACAAATGCAGATCGGCAACCAAACACAATTCACATGGTTACCGTGCATTGTCTTCAACATAAATTCATCAATCCGCTCTTGGTCTGACTTCATCCTACACAGAGGGTTAAAAGGTAAATCCTTCAAGTTAAATGGAATCAGTTCGGAATCCATCTTACAAACAGCCGCATGGAGGATGTGCAGGTCACCAATGCAATGCTCGGCATGCGACTTTTGATGACTTTTCCGGATGGCTTGGATTCGACTGTTGTTTAATCCAAATTCGACGAAGATCACGACTAAACATGTCTGCTATTCATTTAACCACATCAAGTGTGTCAGCTTGCACTTAGCAGATAGGCCATCTTTATTGCCAAACCATGCCTTCTAGCATGATTCAATAGCCACGAAAAGGGGTTCAGTGCCATTCAGAACCAAGGAGGATTTAGCGAATCCCTTGGAAATTGTCTCTCCGTATGGATGAGCTCTGAGGTGTTAGTGCCCTCAGATGAATGCACTGATAAGATGGTATGCCACTCTCCCATGACTGTCCCCGAAAATTTTATTAATTTGGGATCAATGCGATACAGATGTAGGACATCGATTAGCTAGGTGCGCGGAACGCTGTCAAAAGCGTTGACATAACCGCCTATAGCAACTAAAAAAATCCTAGTACTACCAGGGGGTCCTTTGCAACCTCTTGATTCAACTCGGCAGCACTTCTGCTCCTTGGGCAGAATGTTGTTCTTATCGAGGTGTGCATCGACACTTTCACTAATAACGGACGCTATGAACTTCGTTGGTCAGCAAGTAATCTGTCTTGGGTCTGCGGGATCCTGCAATGGTCTTGTTTATGTAGTGTGCCAACCAATCATGTATATTGGGAAACTTTTTATGCTAGAATTTCTGTAGCCGATCCAGACCAGAGCCAGTTCTTCGAGCTGTTTTTGTGGTTCATCCAACCTTCTCTTCAGTCACATCTGCAACATTCATGCTTGGCATAGTGGCATGACGAGCACCTTCCGCAGTAATCCACTCTGAATGCTTAACATGCTCGGCGGATAACCCACAAATTCCACCCCAATACTTTTTTGTTTCGGTTGCTGAAAACTGTACTATCTGGACGCTTTGTTGGGATTCGTTGGCGGATATGAAAAAACTTTGCTGCTTCCGTCGCAACTGACTGCATACGACAGCAAGTTTCTGCTTTAGTGTCTCCATAATTTCAACTACTCACTGGGGATAAAATTGCACTTTATTGTTCACCCATCTGATGGCATTAGCAGAGCTGATTTGAATTAGCCTAGCAATGATCATCATTCATTTACACCAATAACGCGAAAGCGGTATTTCTCACACAAGATGTGCACATAACTTTTATACGTGAGGCGTCCATCATTATCTTGACTATCTCAGAATACGCTGCAAAAATTCCAAAGGGAAAATACCTTAGTAATACAAAATTAAAGGCTTTTTGTCCCTCTATTTTCCCACAGTTGGAGAACCCTAGTGGCGACCTTCAGCGGACTAATGCCGCCGAACTTTTGGCTTAAATTATTAGAAAAAATTCTCAAAAGTTTCTCGGAATATGACTAATATAATGCCGAAATTTTATTGAATTCCAAATAATTTTTCCCACTACGAAACAATCCCATAAAAATACGCGAAAATAAGCCTATGGATTTCCCCTCAACTGTGTTTTCATTTGATCTTAAAAGTTTTCAAGTGCAGTATTATAGTATTTTCTTAGTTATCAGTGGATAAATTTAAAAATGAACGAAGACGCCAATAGTTGGTCCAAGCTGCTATGTTCTAGCAATAATGAACCAGGCAAGTGGATTCAAGTACGCAGTCGGTTGATGTTTACGTTTTCAGAAAAAAAATCCTCAGTCAAGGAATAGCAGTTGAGTTCGACTCTTTTACTTATGAAGCTAAAAGTGTTGACCAAATAACAGTGACGAATACTAGCTATAAACATACGTCATTATTGGTCAAATTGAATTTGAATTGGCAGGATAACAGAACGCTTGGTTTCCATAAAAAATAATTAAGGTAGCTAAAAAGATCAGAGTAGCAAAAACCAAACTCAGATATTAATATGCTCTAATCCCATATATGTATATCCCGAATATTTAGAACTAAAAAAAAGATTCAAGAAGAAAATGTAAAACACCTCAAGAAACTCCAATACAATATTTTAATTTCTTAAAATAGGAAAAAGTGGCATTTTTTAAGAGCATGTTAGAAGAGCTTTGTGCTGCTCAGAAGGGTGACGTCCCCTCAATCATTGATCAGTGTAAAATAAAATAAACAAGAGTCAAGATTATATTAGTACAGAAGAATGATGCATATTTTGGAAGATATTGACTTCAACAAAGCCTGAAAGTATAGAATTGATCTAAGTATTTGTTTCCAACAGTTATTTTTCCCCAGATGTAACTAGTTTTACAGTTGCTGTAGAAAAACTTAAAAATTGTAATTCTTCGGAAACGAAAGGAAAGGTATCGTCTACATTAACGTGGTTTTTAACAAATTATTACTGGAGGACACTAACGAAACAGTTGACCCTCATTTTTCTTCCCCACACACTACAGTATTCACGCAATTTAACTACGGTAGAATTTATAAATGTATCACCAACTGTACTGATTCAAAGCATGACTTAACTCGGAATCGTACAAAGGCCTCTAGTTTATCTTACTATAAACAGAAAACTTTCCAATATTATTAGTTTGTTGTTGTTGTTTGTTGAGAAAAGGAAAACTGCCACCTTCTAGCAGCCAATGAGTTCCAATGGTGCGATCAATAGCTTCAAAAATTGTTGGTGGGGAAATTACGGGCCATTACGGGTATCATTAGTTAAACGCTGGACGTGGAAGGCGTTGAGAGGCAAATTGTGTCCATTAAATTTTCATTCACAGCCTAAAGAAGCGTGGCATTCTCGCTAACTGCCTAAACAGGCTGTATACGATGGATGTCGACAGGGCACATCAACGCACGCTCGCGCCGGTTTTGCTTATCTCCTTTCCGTCTGACAGGTTGCCCGATTCATTTTTCATTCGATCACAGGCCGCTTGCAAGGTCCAAACTGATAGGTCAACCGCATCCTGCCCACGTTCCGGCCGGTGGGCAACTGGGGACTGTTCAAGCGTAACTGACAGCCCGAACTGATTGTGAATGACGACCTTAATACAAGTGTCCGGCCCCGTTCTTAAATGATTTCAAAAAACTTCCAAGCTATCTTGGTTAATGAGCTATGTGAGGCGGCACCAGAAGGAGATTTTTTGGTAGAGATTTTTTGGTGATCTTTTTATTTACCTTATGATGGCGCAAAATCCAGAGAGTAAGGATATGATTCACAGGTTCGTCCAGGGCAGAGGAAACTTATCGGATGCTGCCTCACCTCTGCCCCGGAGCAATGTGACAGAAGTGGCTGCAAGGTCGTATTTGCTCCTATATATAAATTCAAAGACACTACGTGTGTATGAATTATAACCCGGACAAAAACTGTCTAGTGAAATTCAGCCTTATACCGGTCGAGACTTACATTACTTTCGTAAATGCTATCTACTTGTAGACTAAGGCATGGTGGTGATAGCAAGATGCGATGTAAAAACCCACCATATCTCTTGCTGAAGTTCTAACATCAACACCAGGGGTTTGAAACGACACGACGGTGATATCCACTGGCATGGCAGCTCTTGCCGGAAAGTAGCAAGTATCAAAATACATTACGTTCTCAGATCAAAAGTGTGGCAATTTTGAAATCAGCAAGGATCTGCCTAGAGCTGCCTGGATGCGTTACGATCCCCGCGAGCGCATCAAATCCATTGCCAGAATCAAGAAGGCAACCCAAGTGATCACAACCATTGTAGTACAGTACTCTACTCAAGAAATGATTTCTAGATAGCCATTTAACCGCAGCTAGCATGCCTGCGAGAAATCCATAGAAACACAACTGAAAAGGAAATATTGGTTTACACCGGCCGTGACTGTGTGATGCGACAAGTCAGCATGGAATCGAGTTACTATTAATCAGCTGGACATTGGAGTGGAGAAAAATTCGCATTGTGGGCGGAAGGATGACTATTGAGGCATAACGGAAGGCAGAAATGTTTTTGTCCAAGCATTTGCGGACCATTCGGCATAATAATTATCGACAAGCTTATAGACACAGTATGTGACCATCTGAATGCAGATAATCCACAATTTGTGCCTGCATAACATATTCACGGAGAGCGCAAGGCATTTTGGATTAGTTATCTTTATTAGGAACGTTAGAGGAGAATGCTATACACTACCTACCTTATAAGCGGTTTAGGAGTGTATCTTGGCGCCAACCTAAAGTGAAAGTAGCATAGCCAGAAACAATATGAGAAATACTACAGATTGATCAAGTGCAGTACGACTACGATGAATGAAACTAGCCGCCTTTAACCATAATTGTTTCACTGGATGTACGCGTCCATAATAAAGTCCATTATGAAGTGTGCACGTATCGTATGATGGCCAGGCTTTACTTGGCAGCAATGAGTACTCCGCCGAGCATGTGACTTGAAGCTACCCTAAAATTACTCCCCGATTCACCTAGGGCATAAACGGAAAGCTACTAACTTCCTATAAAAACAGCAATTTTAGGGTTATACGTCCAGCTTGAAGTCCTTGGCCAAAAATCAGGTGGCTTCGATGCCCGCTGACCATATGGTTTACAGGTTTGTCTTTGAGAAAACATATGTTTCCATAATCACGGAAAGCGGATAATAGTTGATCCATTACATCAGCTCCTACTGAAACTTGGCCGACTGAATCAAACATTCATGGCCCTCAAAAATCCCAGATAATGAGGAGATTGGCAGATAGGCCCGTCATTAGCAGAAGCTTGCGAATGCCACATGCGAGAGGTCGTTGAACAGCCAATTTAACATAACCGTAAATCGGCTAAATGAAAACCTGCTCCGTTCTCTCTCTCTAGTCGATAATTTAGAAACCGCAGACTAGAAAGCGTGCCTCAAATTGTTTCATTCGCTAATTCACTTTATGATATTCGAAGCAGTCTGCGAAATATCTGGATTAATTAAAAAAAATACCAGAAAAGTTATATTTACCAGTTAACGCTCCAACCTATGCGTTAAAAAATAAGGCCATTATATAATATTTTGCGAAATATTAAACTTATTCGTCCGATGCGCCAGACAATAGGTAAATAAAGATGTGCCCTTTTCGATTATACTGTCTTGACCAACTAAGTATGACTATTTCAAAATGTAACGGTGACTTTTGGAAAATCCTCTACCACAAAACCTAAACTAGAATTTATAACCTTAAGTTCCTGCTATTCTTTAATATTATACAACCAAAGAAAATTTGTGGATAGGTAGGCAGGAAAAAATGAGATGGGAATACCTTTAAGGAAATGCCTCACTTATATAAATGCATTGCATCATCAATTCCGCAACAACTTATATCCGTTCTAACCTATGCTTAACGGAATTCCAGAAATTCCAGTTTTTCGCCGAAGTCCACCAAATAGATATCCCTGAGAGCAACATCGCACCATCTCAAACAAAATCGGCCACGTCCTCTTTTTCTACCGTAGATATTGCCCTTATAGACTTTCCGGGCTGGATCATCCTCACGAATATGGATTAAATGACCCGCCCATCGCAACCTATTGAATTTCGTCTTAATGAAAGCTACAGAATCGTCCATCGTCATATAGGGCCCTAAATTGTTCGGGGCATTCTTCTCTTGAACGCGACCAAGAGTTTGCAAGTTTTCTTGCTAAGAACTGAGAGGAATACATGTGGGCTGGAAACATCTTAATCTTTGTTGTGCAGTACGATCTTTGACCCTATGATGAGACATTTCGAGCAGACCAATTTTTATAAGCTGAAATTGGGTTTGTTAGCTGGTAACGACCGTACACGGATTTCATCGTAATTTTTATCAGTTGTGATTTAGAGAGAGGAGGTGATTTAGAACCTTAGAGAGGAGAAATTAATATAAATATAGTTACATTCCTATATAAATTAGATAAATTAAACACTACTGCTATTATAACCTTAATTATTGAGGTTCACTTGTAAATAGCAGATAATAACAAGATAGAATATATCAGATTTTCGCCTATCACGTACCATCATTTTTGTTTGGGATATGAAAGGTTTTGTTTGTTTCTTATGTAAGTATATTGGAGTGCAGAATTATCCCATTTGTACGTAGTCCCTAATGTATATGTATATTTAACCTGTCAAACTACTCACTTTAATGCGATATTGGTATTTAATATTTTGGGTTGTAGTAAATTAACACGAAAAAGACAACTTTAAACTACTGTAACTTTTTCAGTAATGGTATAATGTGGATCAAATTTGGGGATATCATGCTTCATACTATAGCACATAACTATTATTATTATTATTATTTTGTTAAGGGAAAGTGGCACCGCGTCCTTGAAGAACTATTGTGCCCCTTTTACTGGTTATAGTGTACCTGTTGATCATAGTATCTCAAGCAGGCCAGTAGCCGTTAGGAACTTTAGTATGTTCCCCACTTCCAGAAGTTTCAGCTTTGCATCTGGTATTAAGTGTTCTCCCAGATGTATCGACCTACTTTGCACAAGTGCTGGACACTGTCCCAGGACGTGCATAGAGGTTTCGTCCTCCTCCTCACAAAACCTGCAGGCAGTGTCCGTAGATATCCCTAGCTTCCCTAGGTGGTAGTTCAGCCGACAATGACCAGTGAGAATTCCCACTATGATTCGGAGGTTCTTTTTGGTGAGGTTTAAGCAATCCTTTGTGCGCATGGGTTCGTATCCCCCAATAAGCACCCTGGACTGCTCCATCCCTGGTAGGCCCGCCCAATATAGTTCCCTCAACCGTTTTTCTTCGTTTCTTAGATTCATAGCCATGAAACCGTTTCCGATTCCACAGAAGGGTTCTGGCCCGTATAAAGGCATCAGCACATAACTATATTCGACAAAAAAAATAATTACCCTTAAACTCAACCTTGAAAGATGTAACTGACTGTATGCGGCATTCAGAGTTTTCACCTTCCCCCGAAATTTCGTGTCATCGGTGTAGCCGCCTCTGAGAAAAGTGCTCGTGTCAGACAAATAGACATTTCAATAAGGTTCTATTTTATTCTATAGTAAGTATAATTTAAGCCAAAAAGAAAATTCGCTAATGTCTAGGTTGTAATACTAAAAGTCGAAATCTGCCGTGTATTTCGTTAACGTGCATTAAACGCTGATTATCTTTTGCTGGACTTATCAGGAAATCCTACAAAAATCTCATATTATTTCCTGGAACTACCCTTGGAAACGAAGGTACAAAATTGCAAAATAAATAAAAGCTTGTCTGCGGTAACTTCACAAAGTTTTCCAACGATTGCACGTTCACGATTTATTAGTTACCATCATCATGTCCCGTGAATCATTAAGGAGGTGTATCAAGCAGAATCACGTTTTTATTCACTTGGAAGGTTTAGGCTATGAATTTGTCTTTCAAATTTGAAAGCTCCCAAGTTAATCATAATCCAGGTGTCTTGTTTGGCTATTATTCCTTAATTAAGAGTGTTGTTATAAAATGTCCTGGCACACCCCCTCTTTACAGGAAGGAAAGGGGGAGAAAGTTAAACATTAAAATGCTTTAGGATGATGACTTGGCAGATTAATAAAATTTATATTATCCAAATTACTTTTGGCCAGCTTTACGACTTGAACCATGAATATCGCTGAATTAACTAATTAATGGCAATTTGTTTCTTCAAATATTTTTGGTAGCCGCGTAATATTTGTGCTATTACGTTTAAAATCTCCTAACAGGAACAATTACTTTGGTGGACATATTTACAGAATTAATGGGTTATAACTTGTGTGATATTATATCTATGTAAGGCTACGCAAGTTGATAGAACATATTCGAAAAGGGCGAAATATTAAGCTTCGAGAAGTGTGTATTTTTGAAGTTCTGGGGTTAATTTGATTCCGGCTTTTCAGTAGACTTATTCATTTTCCATTTATTGTAATTTTAATGGTCAGATTTGTGTTTAGAAGAAAGTACGTGATAAATGTAATCTGACAATTTATTTTGGAACTTTTCAGGATATAGCTAGGTGTAAATATATAAGAAAATTTCCTTTAAAAAGGCATCCAGGAATGAGGAATAGCCACTATAAACAAAATGGTTCGGAAACGTGTAGATGGCTTAAGGGGATGAATCTCTAATAGTTGACATTATCAAAATAATGAAGCCTCCATTCCCCTAAACTTTACATTCTTTTCTTATTTTATTTTAATGACGGATCGATAGATCGCGAGATCAATTTTAATAATTAAATTCGTTCAAAGTTGACATTGATTTGGCCTCACCATTAGAACAGAACTTTTGCTGACTTATAGTTGGCGATATATTATTCGGGTGCAGGTCCAAGAAAAAGAACATCGAATAAAAATTCACCCCATGGCCTCCGCAATAGAGTCAGAATTTGTCGTTGTTTATCAGGCGCTAAAATTGAATAGTAATGCCAGGGCGTTGAATTTTCTGCCAACCTAGTTCAGCATGAAATATTGGAGTGTATTTTGCTGTACGGATGATGGCAATCCTCTATCAACATTTCCGATACGGAACTTTTTCTGAGGGTGATTATTCCGAGGGCAATAGTTCTTCTGTTTCCACGTAGTTCATCCTTTCCAGACCACTTCCTGTTTTTTTCCGATATAGTTGCCGTTTTATAGATAAATGAGTAAACATTGTGCCTCTTTATAAATCCTGTAAAGTTTTTATGCTCGACAAATGAGACTAAGGATCCATAATGAATTTTAAGTTGCTTGATGTCTTTTTATATAATATTTCCTGACCCACACCGAAATTAACTCAACCTCTTTCAATAAGAAAGTTATTCTTCCTGGGATGGAGTACTATTTGTAGACGAGATCATTTTGCATGCAAGCAGCAGAAGGCCATCTACCACTCTAACCCGCAGTCAACAGGGTACTAGAATCCTGCAATTAATGTTTCGGGAATGTTAACTGCCACTGAAACTGCTTGTTTTAAAAACCCCAAAGGAAAAAGGAATCATAAAAAGTAACCTAAAAACTGGTCATTTCGCCTATGCCGAACTGCTAAACTACTCCCATTCTGATACCGGAACCAACAGTTGAAATGACAGGTGGATTACCTAATGCTGCTATAATAAACTAAGAATAAGCTTCTCATAACGACAAGAGACTAATTGCTGCTAGACACACCAAACTTTTCCTGTCAAAATCAAACAAATATACTGTAGACTTGATTTTGCCGAAAAGAAAATGAACATCGAGAACTTTTGTGTGCATTCTGAGTGATTAAAACACGCTGCCCTGCCAACTTATTATATTTAAAATTAATTAGAAGGGATGCATACTAGGGAATATATGGGCCCTATTCTATACAGAGATGTGAGTAAAAAAGCTAAAAGAACCCTTGCTGTATTTTATAAGAAGCTCAAGAAAATTCTATATACTTACTATGTAGTCCTAAAAATTTGTAATCAATTCGTTAAATAATCAAAATATTTTCTTTCTTTTCAGGTAAGTGACAAAATTAATTCTTATTGAAATTTGTAGCAGTAATTACTTCATGGTAAGGAAATTGAAAATTTAATAAGGATTCATCCTAATTTTCTATGCTAGAATGATAAAATCGTTCTCTGTTTTAATGGACAATATGCCAATGATTAATTTAGCTCATTACTGTAATTGGACTAATTAGGAGATATTATGCTTTTACATAGGAACCTTGGAAATACACAATTTACATAGCCTCTTCTATAGACTATTGTGCGATAGTCTACAGAACTGTTCATATGTATACTATATGTTTCTAGGGTGAGGTTCATCATAATAAGATAAAAACCATTTGGATTGTGAAAACCAATACAGCTAGCATAATAGTCGTAAGGAATATGAACAGTTTTATCGAATTATGAGTAGCACATGGAAAATTCATCCTTAATCAAAAACTGAAGCGATGAAGATAATAAAATTATTCACTCTAATGTCTCCATTATTCCTATCATCCAGTAAGCCTTAATCCTGTAAGTGGACATAATCATGTAGAAACAGGAAAAGTTGACGATTTATTGAGGGAAAGATGAAATATGGTATGGCACGAAGAAAAGTGGTTAAATTTTGCCGTAGAGATCAGCGAAGATCTGAACCAAATTTTTAAAAGTGGTGGTCGACAAGGTATGATGACTGCAATGATTGGGACCACAATTGCTATCCAGGATGACACAAAAATGCACAAACGAGATGTTGGAGCAATTTTATATAAAGCAAATAACAGTAGCTTTTTTATGTAAAAGACAGCACTAGTTTGATAACTCCAAGCCAACATGACCGTTTCTTAAATCCGCACACTAAGCACCTGCTGTTCCTCTTGTGAAGAAAAATAAACTAGTAGAAAAACGGTTTCTCCTTTAAAAGATCAAATTGAAATTGCAAATTGGGTTCTTTCATTATTTTAACCAAATTTTCCAAATCTCTTTCTGCGTTAAGGACCTATTGATGATGGTTGACTTATTTCTTCTGGCAGAAGTGGTTAGAGCACTAGGTTGTCGTATGGATGGTCACGGTTCTAATCTCACTGGTAGCAGTAGGATTTGTATCATGACTTGACGTCGAATATCAGTCTACTCAGCAGTGAATGAGCACCTGAGTCAAATCAGGGTAATAATCTTGAGCGAACGCAGTGCTGACCACATTGCCTCCTATAGGATACTGTAATTTTGTAGTGTCCCTTTACGAACTAGAATGAAGTGCTCTCATACACTTCAGGGCTCTGATACAATTGGATTGTCGCGCCAAAGACTTATATTATTAACTAGGAAAATGCCTTGCATGTCGGTAACAAAACAAAAAACCAAGATCATGAAAATCAACGATGTTATGCCTTAGAAAGGTGCTAGGTTCCCACCCCAGTCGCAAGGTAGGCCCCGTCCTGTTGAGAATTGTAGTGCAATAATGGCACGTTAGGATGTCTGCAAATCTGACGGAGCTCCATAATTTCATACCAGCACGAAAGAAAATAGTAGTTTAAATGGGAAGCCGGAGGAACTTACAGTAGTTTTTCAGCAGAGACACTTCGTTATCTCTATTCTTCAAACAATTTGACGTTGTAGTGCAAAAAGCTGCGATAGACGGCAAAAACGAGTATAAACTGATTGATTTCGTTTGGTAATTTAGAAATGCAATACTATCATTTGAACACTTCAAAGCACCTGGTATGAATGGCATCTATCCAGCAATGCCAAAGGAAGGTATGAAGTACTAAGAGCAACTTCTAAGAAATATTTTTCAAGGATGTCTTACTATGGGCTACGTTCCTTCCTCTTGACAGAAGGTGAGGGTAGTCTCCATACCAAAGCCTGGGAAAGACGACTATTTAAATCCAAAGAACTTCAGGCAAATCAGCGTAACATCATTTTCGCTGAAATGTCTAGAGAGACTGGTTGAGCCTCACATTCGCGAGAAGGCGTTAAGGTCGCACCCACTAAGTGAAAACTAACATGCTTACCAACGTGGAAAGTCCTGTGAATCTGCTTTTCAATTTTTGGTTTCAAAGATAGAGGACGTAATTCTAAAAAGCGAGCACGCGGTGGGGGTGTTCAAGGACATTGGGGGGGCTTTTGACTGTGCGCCCTTCCAAAAGCTCTGTGATGCCGCCAGAGAAAATGGTGTTGACGAAACTCTAATGAAGTGGATTTGCACTTTGCTAGCACAGAGCTTGCCGTGTGCTGAAGTGAGTATTGATCGTTACCTAACAATGTAAGCTACGAAAGGCTGCCCTCAAGAAGGTGTGCTATCGCCATTTCTATCGAGTACGCTGATCAGCTCATTACTATGCGAACTGCAAAATGTGCTAATACTCGATAAAGCTTATGCCAATGACGTAGCTGTGCTAACTGTTGGTCGAGATATCGCGCCATTAATTTGATTGAGAGTTGGTGTTTTAGACATGGACTTCCAGTAAATTCAAGTAAAAGAACAATGGTATTATTTACAAAAATGAAGAAACTGAATAGTCTTTGCTTTCCAGAGATGAGGGGTACAACCCTTCAACTCTCCGAAGAAGTGAAATATCTGGGAGTCATTCTAGACACGGAGCTTCTTTGGAACAAAAATGTAGAGATAAAGATGAAACGAGCTCTTACAGATTATGGGCTGTGTAGGCGGACCTTTGCCTCGACATGAGGACTTAGGCCTCATGTGGTGATGTGGATATATGTTGCTGTCATTAGGCCAATGTGCCCTTATGCATTCGTAGTGAGGTGGGTTAAGGTAAAATAAAAGAGTTTCGGCTGTAAACTAGCCGCACTGCAAAGAATTGTGTGTCTGGGTATCACCGGTACCATGAGCACCACATCCGGAGCAGCGCTGAATTCACTACTTAATTTGCAGCTCTTGAATATGTTTATTCAGAGCATTGCGATGAGAGCAGTTCATTTACTAATTCAATTAGATCTGTAGGGAAACAATGGATGTGGTGGCACAGCGCATTACAGGAGTCATTGGGAGAACTGAATCTAGTTTTCGCAATGCTTTCTGTTTGGTAGAAGATATGATGTTATCTTGAAACGAAGAGAAAACTGGGACGAACCAGAAGAATATGTATCAGCATATACTGATGTCTTCTACATCGATAGCTCAAAAATAGAAAATGGTTCTAGAGCAGGAGTCTGTCTCCCCAATAAAAACAAGAAGTGGGTTTTTCCCTTGGGACAATAGACTACGGTCTTTCACTCTGAATTGTATGCAATACGGTGTAATTACTCTGGGTATCTGGTCTTTGTGGGGTAGATGGAAATGAAATCTCGGATGCCTTAGCAAAAGAGGCTTCAACTTCCCCCACGCCCGGAGCGGAACCAGCAATTGGGGTGTCAGTAACATTCACTGCTGAGCTGATCAAACAACCATTTTCAAGCATTTACATGCACTTGAAAAGATCTAGAAGGAAGAACATTAGATGCCGTATGAGTTGAAACCGAGAGACCTGGAATAGCTACTCGCACGACAACTATGAAATAGTTTCTTGTTTCTTCTTGGTGTTCTTGGTGATGAAAAATGGAACTTGTACGTTATCGTAGGTGTAGAAAGTCGTTCGTAAGGCCTGCCGAACTATCGACTTCCAGTCCAAGGCGGCTCTGTATATGATGGAATCAGCTGGGCGTAATTTATAATACTATGAACTCTGAGGGTAATTATGCGGTGTTTCCAACGATTCATTATTTGAAATAATAAAAAGCTTGTTGCTGACAACGACTTGTCAGCGCTGAAGAAGGGAACAAGTGGTTCCCGAAATATCGATATTTGCAAGAATAAATATTTACACCAACGAAAAAGAAACAACAAATTTTTTATTGTTTCATACTTGGAAGTTGTACTCCACCCGCTATACTTGCCTGGCATCGCTCCGTCCGACTACTATTTCTTTCAATCGATGCCCCATTCCCTAGTACATCAGCAATTCACATCATAGGCCGATGTCAGAAAGTAAATAGATTCATTTATTGCATCCAAAGATTAAGAGTTCTTTTGCAAAGGGATCCGGAAGCTGCCTGAGTGATGGGCAAAGGTTGTTGTTTCAATTGAGCAGATATAGTAAAGTATTTTGAGGTCTAGATACCAAGTGGATGGATCACTATGATTTTGTTTCAGAGTTTTCGGTTTGGTAGTTTTGGAGGTTGGCCATTTCGGGCCTAGGCACTCCCCGCTTTGTAATCAATGTTAAAATTAAAAACTTGCTTATGAAGGTACTAATCAATACTTTTCATTTAATATCTCACATGGCCATATTCCGTGAAAAAAATTGTGCACCCGTCTTTTAGATATAATATATTCACCATATATACAGGGGTTCTCAATTCCCATCTTTTCACCAAATTTCGTGTTAACTAGTACAGTCGTTCTGAGAAAGGAGAATGTCACAAAAACGTTTCGCAAACAAAGGCAGGCACGAATCATGACTGATTAATACAACACTGGCGGGACATTGACTGTCAAAATAAGCCTACTGAGGAAGTAGCTTGTGGGTGGATGTAGGTTCCTTCAAGATTACTGTTGAAATCGAAGCCGATCCTAGTCCAACTATAATAGCCAGACCTTATGAAATTAGCTCCCTGCATTCAATTCAATCAATATTGTTCGCAACTCGCGCCACGAGGTACATGAAGTAAGGAACATAGAGTGTTCCGTCCCAGGTATGAAAATTAGATAAAGAGCCAATTTCAAACTGTACCATTGCTCTTAGCATTGTAGGAATGCTCCCTAATGAAATTAGTGTTTTCGTGTTGGAATTGTCTCTTTGAGTTATCGGCTACCCATTCTGGTCAGATGAAGAAACTACAAACGACGTACTCGTTCGAAATCTTTTATATACTGTCTGGGATGCTCCCCTGCTGCCCCGTAATCCTTTGCTACCAGAATCATTTTATGAATAGAAAATAATGTCCCTCTATGGGCATTCCATGGTAATTCTCAACATTTTTTCTTAGTTGAAGATGAGGTATCACTAGCCTATGCATTCCAACTCCCCTTAAAAGAGCTTTATACCATTTAGTGGTTCACTTATTTTATCTCCTTTTCCGAGCGTTTGATTTATTAGATACAATCTCTTATAAACTTCTGCTCGGACTAATTTACATACAGTTTATTCACCAAGCAGCTTGTAGGCGAATCCCTTCGGGGGAGGGAGGGGAGGAGGGATGCGCCTCTATGGGCATTTCATGGCCAGAAACTGGAGAGGGGATGTGCTAGCTCTTTTCTACTTTTCCGTTTGTCATTGGTTAGTTATCTTGTACACACCTGATATCGGTTGAAACAACCAAATATCTCAATTACTGTATGTTCTACCCACGCTTTGCTTCGATTTCAAATCCGCGATGCAACATTGTTATTTGTTATAAAAAAAAATCCAGGTATCTCATTATTGAATTGCTTTGGAAATAATTGCAATCGTGTCAACCGAATGCACAACTGATGCAGTGGTCGAGAAATAAAAAGACTGACAAATAGACGTTACACTTAGCTATACAAGTAATATTTATTTAATATTTAATATCCCAGTTAGAAATTGTCGTGCTTGTTGTCAGTATATATGCTGCCACTGATGAAGCCATTAATACACAGTTCCAGTAACCAGTTCGGACAGCGAATACATATCTTTCGTCACACATAAAATTCGCATATGCGCGTATGGTTAAACATACCATCCGCATTGAATAAAAATTCAAACTTAATCAAACAGATATGCTTTGCACTCGGTATAATGGATGTGAAGACTTCCAACTAGGTAGTATTTTATTGCACCCTTAAATGGCACTGTCACCACATGTTTAGATGTAACAAGGCCACTCCAATTAGTAGTCGCCTCTAAACATTTTTGGCTTATTTATGATAAATTATTTGACTTAATCTGTTGTTGCGGCTATTCTGCCAATTATAATAACTTCTTCTTCTTTTCCGATGCCTGCGGATTCATTCCACAAATTTCGATTCTAATGCTTGCATCGTTTCTGCGTTGTTAGCAAAGCATCAAATCTTACACAACCAGTCAAACAGCAACCAACGCACTGCCCTACGGGGGTCAATAGTTATCACTACCAATTGCCGATTACGAATCGAAATCCTCTTCTAGATTTTGTTCGCAGTTTCGAAAAATAATCTAATATCTTCCACTAATGAACCATACCAGAGACGAGAATGTAAAATTGCAATTTTTTTAGTGAAAAAGCTATAAATTTTTAAACTACGTTTGTATAAATTAAGACAAGTTGAGAAACCGGAAGCTGGACGCTTCAGGTATGAAAGTTTTTGTGTATTTCTTTTATAAAGACATTTTAGTGTGCATTTGTCCCATTAGTATCTAGCACGTAATATGCAATAGTGGTTAAAACTTTAGAAGCTTTCATTTAAAATGAAAAACGTTTTTCGTTTTCTTTTTAAACATTTTTTTTTTATAGTGAGCCTTTATTTTATCCTTTTAAAAGTAAATATGATTACTGGTTATTTAAAATAAAAACAAAAAACTTTCGGTTAAAAGACTAAAGTGGCCGTTTTTTAAACCCGTCAAAACTTTGGAAACTTTTATCTTAGAAGCAATTTACAACAATACCAATGTGAAACAAGTCGGGAAACCGGAAGCTGGACGCTTCAGGTACGAAAGGTTTTGTGTATTTCTTAGTACGTAGCACGTAATACCTATATCCATATATTATGTGATAGTATCCACTTTCGGGTAATATTGACATTCATAGTCTTGAATTTTCAAAGAAGCAACAAATTTGAGGTATTATAACTTTGTTAGTAATAGTGCGATTTCCACCAAACTTGCTCTATATTATAGCCTATATTATAGCTCTATATTATAGCCTATATCACTGTAAAATTTCATGGTACTAGGATGAAGTTAAGGGGGGTTTCTAACCAATTACAAAAAATTATAGTAATATACTATTATTAACTTTATTTAACAAGATATCGGCATGGAAGGTATTTCGGACCCCAGGCACCATATAGTGGCAGCCCCCTGATTTTTTTCAGATTTTTCGGTTTGATAGTTTCTGAGAATGGCCCCCTTAAAGAAGTGATCACTTTCAACCCCCCGCGCTCCCCACCCTTCCAACGAATGTCAAAACTTGAAAAGTACTAATCGAGACCTTTAATTTGATACCCCACATGACTATATTTGATGAAAAAAAATTTTACACCCCCTTTTTGCATGTATGGGGACCCCCCCTTAAATTCGACGTAAAAGGATGTAATTCACTGTATGCGTGAGCGTTCTCAGTTCCCACCTTTCTACCGAATTCGGTGTCAATCGCTATAACCGTCTCCGAGAAAAATGCGTGTGACGGACAGACAGACAGAAAGACAGACAGACAGACAGTAAACCGATTTTAATAAGGTTTTGTGTTTACACAAAACCTTAAAAAGCGGTAGTTTTTTTCAACATCTTGTTGAATAGTCTTTCTTACTTCTTCACATCTTCGCGGAATAGATTCAACTTAGTTCATTATGACACCATAGAGTTGTGAACTATTTGTTGGAGTGGAGCCATTAGTTCAACTGTTTTAGAAAAGTTTTAATCTCAACTACGTCAATTTCACTCTTCTCAAAGATTTTCAATAGGATTCCGGGCAGAACTTTGAGAAGGCCAGATTATATTTGCAACTTGGTTGTCATTTGGGCAATTCTGAGCAAACTTGGACGTGTGCTTAAGAATGCTATTCTGTGAGAAGACTCAGTATTTTCCCAGCTTGTCATGAACATATAATAATTGTGATTTCCCAAAAAGCCACAATACATTGGCTATATCATAACTACTTCAACTTGAATCAATGGACCAACGCCATCACAAGAAAAGCACCCTTTAATAAATGTTGTTAGTGCCTAATCAGGCCTGATATCAGCCACAGATCATTATGCTTCCAGCCCCATGCTTCTTTATGGGATCATTGTAGATTCCACCTGGATGGTGAACATATCTAAACAGTACTAAACAGATTAAGCTTGCTTTCGTTGCTCCACAAAACGCAATCAGCTACTGATTAATCTTCATGAATTTCCGCAAATTTGTTATCTATCTTTCATATTTTTCTTTGAAATCCTAAGTTTCTTTGATGGCCGCCATACCGTTAGTTCATTTTTACTAAAAGTTATTATAATTAGGTCATATTATCAAAAATCAGTTGTTTCACAACCTCAAAAGACACTGAGCAGCTGCTGTCGATATTTGAACATTGTAAAATTCAGCAGTTTCTTTCGAATATATTTTTGTGTAGATTGCCTTGCACCGTGTTAACCAAGGATCTGCGCAGTGATTTCGTTAAGTTATGTATTTAGTCATCCAACTCCTTTTGAACGATCTACCGTATCCCTTTCCTTCCGTTTTTAAGGTTTTGTGTTCGTTTGTCCGTCTGTCTGTCTGTCTGTATGTCTGTCCGTCTGTCTGTCACAGCCGATTTATTCGGAAACAGCTGGACCGATTGTCACGAAAATTGGTAAAATTATGTAATCTACCGTTCCCTTTACATGCAGCAACTGGCGCCAGTTTGTGTTAAGTTTAAGGGGGGCTCCCCATACAGGTGAAAGGGGGCTGCAAATTTTCTTTTCACAGAATGTAGCCATGTGGGGTATCAAATGAAAGGTCTCAATTAGTACTTTTCGAAACTGGTTTAATATTTGATATTGGGTGAAACATAGGGGCGTGAAGGCTCAAAATGTGACCTCCAAAAAGTGTAACAGGTTTCGTTCTCAGAACTTATCCAACCGAAAAATCTGAAAAAAATCACGGTAGTGCATCTCTATGAAATCTAGGCCTCAAAATATATCCGGTTCCGATATCTGCACAAATAAAGTTAATAATAGTATATTTCCATATTTTAGAAATTTACCCGGCACCCCCCTTATGTTCATCGCAGACTATTATTAACAAAGTTATAGGGGGTGAAACTTTACAATTTTTTGTGAATTTCGTGCACTCTACAACCTGCATGAAGTCATCATCACATGTGAATTCGTCAATACCACAACGAAATGAGTTCTTATGGATGGGGGTGGAAAGAATTATTTTCTTTTAGTTTTTAGTCATTTGTATATGAATATCAATTACTCCAACGAGACATGTGTGCATGTAGGTATATAGTATATGCGTGCTAATCAACTTTGCGGGTAGTGCCTAATTCAGGTAGATATAAGAAGTAAATCGGAAAGATGGGTACGATCAATTGATATACATGCATATATGTGCACAGTATTCGGAAATAGGCAGTTTGCTTGTTTAGGGTGAGCGTAACAACTACGGCTGTAATATGTACGTATGTCTCGTAGTTTTGTAGCTGTATATGGATAGAAAAATGTGCGTTGAAATTTCTTAGATAAGATGAACACAAAACCTTTATACCCGAAGCGCGAGCTTCCGGTATTCCGACTTGTTATAATTTTGTTAGTAATAGTGCGATTGCCAACAAAGCATCATGCTCTATGTTATAGCCTATATTGCTACAAAATTTCATGGCTTTCGCATGAACTTGCAGCCAAATACTAAAAATTATGGTAATATACTATTATTAACTTTATTTGAACAGATATCGATATGGAGGGTATTTCGGAGCCACATGACTATATTTGATAGAAAAAACACGTTGGCTCCAGGGCAGTCTAATAGTCTTCCACCCTGAAATGATTGATTAGATGCCATAGTCATTCGTCATTTGTGTGATTTATCCATGCCACATTAACTTCTTAAATAGAACATCCCGAATACTTAGAATCTACCTAAACGCATTTTCTCGTTCGATATTTTCTTAGACCAGAGTAACCCAAAATTGTGCAAACAAAGCTGGAATAGTGACTTTGCTTACGCAGCTCCCTTACAATAACACACCACTCCATATATACGTATGTCAAAATATACACACAAGCGCGGCATTCGGTTCGCCAAACTGTACTTCGAATCTCCTCAAGTCTTCCCCTGCCTACTTTTCACCTGTACTGTTTTGTGCCACGTGCATTTCGGTTAACCCACTTGTTGGGATAATGGATTCCACTGCATTTCATAGTCAGCAAACGAATTTTTGCCCTTTCTCAAAGTGTGGTTTATTCTCTGCCACTTCGACATTTCAATCAACGCCTCTGCTGGCACCAGACCTCACGGTGAAATATTCCTTCGTTCGAGATTATGCCAGGCCAGAATATACCGATGACATGAAGCGTGTAAATAAAAGCATGGAGCTCTTGACTATCAATGCAGAGGGTTAATCGGTATCTACCAATTGTCCAGGTATTCCATGATGAGTTTAGCTACTAAGTTTGCCATAGAAAATTCATCATTCAATTTGACCCAATAAAAGCAATCTTAATATATTCATCGTTTTGCTTGGTTACTAATACTCTTCAGCAGACTGTCTCTCGTTTGATTAAAAAAATTGGTTTTCCACTGCTGTAAGACAGCCGGATTGCGAAAGTAAATGTGTTGATCTTGAGCAATCGAACCTTCTCCTTAATGCCCCTGCGTGAAGATGGAGGTAATACACAAGCAAAAGCAAGCAATCATCAGCGCCTCTGTTGTTTTGTAGATCCAGAAGGGAGTTCTTAAATCTTAAATCAATGTGGTCGACCTAATTAAATATACGTTGTGGATTAAATGTGCGCGGAATTTCAGCTAACCTTATAGCAGACCCGGTGTTAGAACACTTACTTCAGCACGATCACAATATCACATGAAATTGCGCAGTTATGATCTGTCTGATATCGGTTCAGACAACTACAGGTTTTCAAGAGTATAATAATACAGTGCCATTAGAGGGAGAGTAACATTCCCTACAATCCAACTAAATATCATCCATTAACTTAACACTCAACTTCCCAATTGAAACTCCCGTTAAAACTGGAGCCAGTGAGTACTCTCTGAAGGGCCTTTGTAGAGTCCAGAATACAGTTATAAACTACTGCTAAAAACGGTATGAACGTAGTTTACAAACCATAAAGAAATCTGAATACATACTCGTAGCAAGTTACTAGCCTACAAATCTCAATCAATCCTGGTCATCTTTTACCACAAGCAGGGAATATTTTCACAGAATTTTCAATCGACAACTAACAGAGGAGTCACCATGTCAGCGGGCGTCAGCTTTGTCGGGTGAGGTTTACCGCACCTACACCCTGAGATATCTGGGCATTGTCCCCAGTTGTGTAACCAGCTCTAACGCAAAATTTTGGACAAAATAGCAAAGGCAGATTTAGCACTTTTATCCTTCAAGAAGTTTGAAGCACCGTGGCCCTGTTGCCAGAAACAACTGTGGCTCGCTGTAAATATAATTCCACACCGTCAATATCCTGTCAATGATTAGGGATAGGAAGAGTGCTGTGGCAACACTAAGAACCCTGCTTTTGTTAGTATTTTTTCCTTCAGCCCTATTCTTCTCGCTTCTTAATTAAAAGCACATACCTCGATGTAACATATAATCAGTCTAGCTCATATTTTCGACAAAAAAGCATGATATTCTTTATGCAGAAGGAAAAACTATCAATAACAGAATGCATTTTACCGATTAGACTTTCGAGGTGCTGCTTCAGTGATTCATAAATTATTTTAGATATTTTCTTTCGAACAGCATTTTCAACATGGGGGCATCGCAGTAGGGAAATTGAAAAGCTATTCCAAAGCGAAAAAGACCCGCCCATGAATTTTTTAGGAATTGTTCTGTCGAAGGGCAATCTATATGAAAACATACCTCTTAAGAATTCAAGCACAATTTTCGCAAATGTAAAACGATTATCTGTAAAGTGCAATATGGACTTTTATTTGATCTGAGAAGATTATAGTATTGGGCCAAATTCATCCCTTATTCAGCTGTGAATTTATCATCAGCTTGGTTAATTAACGACTGATTATAACCTTACGCAGAAAGAATGGTAATTAATTTTGTCGATACTAAGTTTGCATGCATTCATTTCTCAGTTACGTGCAGTGCTGGACATGCTAGCTGCTAGATCGTATGAATACTTGCGTCTGTGTTCTGCTGGACAAGCTCCGAAACGCTAGCTGCTGGATCGTATGAACAGAGTTATCAAATTTAAAAAATAGTGATGGATACGTATATGTAATTTTCTGAAAATTTCGAATTACTGTGCTGATATTTATCACCTACATATGTTTTATACATCGATCGATTTTAAATCACACCGCACCATATTGTAGTATTAATCTGTCAAGTAGAAGGTTTCAATATCTACTAAAGATCAGAAATGTAGTGATAAGGGTTATTGTGTAATTGTTTACCGGAAATTCATGTAATTCTGATGAAGTTTGGTATAACTATGAGTGAAGAGTTCTAAATTAAAAAGAAGGGAATATGATAGTAAGAAAAAGTCTGTTTTGAGCGAGTATTGAAGTGAATTGCTCCCCTAAATATTTTGCCGACATAAATGTCATAGAATACAACCATATGCAAAATTATACGTACCAAATTTTCCTACACAGTTTTCGCGTCTATACTTCTTGCTACCTCAATTTTTTGGTTAGAGAAGCTTCCAAAGTTTCAAAGTGAAAAAAGACCTATTAATACTATTGCTGCTTACATGTGCATATATGGAATGGTAGTGACCCAATGAACAACACATATTTTGGCATTGCTTCTAAGACGACTTCACGTTCTTTTGTCGATGAACCCCTTATACATATAAATGTATAAACTTGGTGGAAAGTGAAAATACGTATTTTCAAGTTTGAGCTTTTTTGTATACCTATTTTTTCACATTTTTCCGATCAAATCCGTAAATGCAAGCTTAAGTTAGTTACCGCTTCCTTTCTTATTACAATGCATTCAGGACATTGATTATCATATTACGTAATTTATATAAATAAATATGTACGGGCATGTAAACTTTGGTAGCTTTGTTCAACGATTGAATAATTAGATAAGAAATGATTTGATTCCATTACTAATAAAGTTAATTGTGTCCCAGCAATTAGTTTAGTTGTTCAAAGACGAAAATAAACATACACATTCAAGTCCGAAACCAGGATTTGACTCTCTGTTTAGGTATATCTCACCACAGGTGAATGAAAAAAACTTTGACATTTATTCGCATAATCAAGTGCAAACCTGTGACAAATCCCCACAGGGGCGGTTTCCTTATCAAAAAAGTAACCCATCGAGACGAAATTTTTAAGAAGCTAACTTCCTCACTGATATATACCGAAAGTCCACTCACATCTCTTACGGGCAACAAAGAAACAATTTTGTTTGCGGTAAGGGCCCAGCCTCTGCCAGAAAGCTCTCTTATTGCTATAATATTTTCTCTATGGTGGGAACCTGAAAGTGTCAACTGAGCCTTTAAAAAAACTTCACCTTCCTACGAATTTGTTCACAAAAAGGAACCAGTAACACTCCAGGAGGAGGAGATTGACCGAGTGTTGAAAAGGTTGCCGGAAAGGAAAGAAGCTACACTTTATTTAATATTTAAATGAAGATCCTGTCATTTTCCCGCTTTATATTCAATCATGGAAATGACTGATTGTAGCATATATCCAAATTCCACCAAATATCGAGTAGCGGAAATAATTTTTTAAAAAAATTCATGATATCGCTGGACGAGTGAAAAAATCGTAAAACGAGTAAACGAGTTAACGAGAAAATGGTACCACTTGCTATATACAAAGGGTATCCCAGACCACACGTTCTCAACAAATTTTGTGCCAATAGGTTCAGCCATTTCCGAGTAAACCGGGTGTGACCGACAAACATATAGACAGTCATTGATTGACTGATTTTAATAAGGTTTCGTTTGACACAAAACCTTAAAAATGGAATCTCTTTGATGGTCAAGCACATTTATAGAATGGTATAATTACGCATAGTATAATGACTTATTAGGATTAACATTCGACCATCAGAATTGGCGGGAGTTGTTGTAGAAGACAGGGCTAACCCAAAAACTTAAAAAAATCAGCGAAATTAACCGTGAAGGTCGGGCCAGAAATACCGAAGCTATTCCGAAGTGGCCGCAAGACATGTGCTAGCATGTATCTCCGCAAGCCGGGCTCGGAATTTTTGGGGCGGGTCGTTTGTACCACTTCATTTGCTCATTATGTACGTTTCACGTGACCTTAAGCTGATGCGTTGGTGCCGATCGGAACCTGAAAAATAAAACAAATATCGGAATATCGCGCAAACTTAGTAGAGAAAAACACGAAAGCTGAAACGGGTAAACAAAGAAAAATAACGGCTCGGCGGCGCACATGGACCGAGAGGGAAGATTGTAATTGATTTTCTCCTGTCACAGAGGTTCATGAGGCGCGGTCTTTTGGATTTTTTGGCAGGCTAAATTGGACGATTCCCTTTAATGAGTGTGAGTTTGCCTTGTTAAAGAGGAGAAGGAGAAGAGGCAGTCCTCATGTGAAAACTGGGACTTCATGTTACAATAATCATAAAATTCCATCAAAAAGGTTATATATATGGAAAATCAATAAAGAAATAATGTAAAAAATACGAAGCAATAAAAATATAAAAAATAAAATTATAAAAAATAAAATGAATATAATGAAAGGAAGAATGAAATCTATCCATCAATCGGTGTAGCTTTCCGAGTTAGTTTTGAAAGGGTTTGAAAGTACATTTCTCAGTTTCCCTAGTGTTTTTTTAGTATTGAACTTTAACTATCTCATTATATTCTTACCTTTCTCGATTTTACAACTAACAAAATGCTAAAACTTAGCTCTAAAAATGTTGTTGAAAATATTCCTACATTTCGAAAAATGAGGCATACGTACATTCTTTTTTGGTTATTCAAATGAAAGTTGAACGTAGTGTATGATAGCGTAGCCAGGCCGTAAAAATTAGAACAGAAAGCAGGGAGCTGAGTATGAAAATTGCTAATCCGTTTAGCTAAAAACAACATCAAATATTATAGAATATCTCTTCATTTGCAGTGAAAGCTGCCACCCATTTCTCTCTGTATAAAAACACTGTCTCAATCATGTTATTCGTATCTGCGTTTTTTATTATTAGTCACTTTTCAATATATATTGCACTTGCACTTTCGAAACCGCAGCTTGTCAACAGACGCAATATTCGAAACATCCGGCAAATCTGCGACTGCGATTTAGTCGACAACAGCACATTTTCGTTCAATTTAAATACGTTCGCCCTTCAATTATAAACCAAATAGGAACCACTGTTCATCTTCGACTTTGAAACTCAACCCGTTACCCTTAAAGCAAAAAACAAAATGTGAATAAAACAAAACCGCGAATTCGGCATCCGGGTTAGCTCTCCGTTCCTCCAACCACCAAAACTTCCTTTTCCAACTCCTCGAACCACAGCATTCACTCAGCTGAACTGGCCTCTGCCCACTAGCAAAACTTGCCGGAATATCCCAGCATTTGCATGCATAACATTTCGTCTCAATCAAAAACATGCCTTTAATAATACGTAATCAGATCTATAATCGAGCCATGCAATCTACGGTGAAAGCAACAGCAAGAAGAAATTCGGGATCATTCGGGTTTCGGTAAGTTTGAAAGGTGAGAAGGTTTTATGAATTGTCAAAAGTAAATAACAAGTCGGGAAACCGGAAGCTTGACGCTTCAGGTATAAAAGGTTTTGTGTTTCCCTATGTGAGGAGCATAACGTAGTTCTCCATTGGCTTATAGCATTGACCCGAGATATTTAAATCGCTCACTTCTGGGCAGGTTACCGCCATTGCCAGAACTCAGCGATTTAAATATCTGGAGGGGCAGATTACTGCCATTGAATGAACTGAGCGATTTTAATATCTCGAGTCAATGCTACCAGCCAATGGAGAACTGCGTAATGAAATTGTTTCAAGTATTAACGCCACCTGGATGAAGTGGCATTCCCCCAACTGGTGTTCTTTGTGATCGACGTATGAGCGCACGTCCCAAATTTAAAATTTACTGCAATGTCGTCCGTCTGCCGCTCTCTATAGTTTGAGTGTTGACTATAAAGGACAATGAACGGCGTCTTGCGGTAATGGGGAAGTATATCTTGCATTGCACTGGTGGCGTGACACGTTTTGATCACGTCTGAAATGATAATATCTGCAATCGATATGGGTTCGCACCGATCGTGGAAAAACTGCGAGAGAGGCGTTTTCGATGGTGTGGTCACGTAATTCACGCTAAGGAGAATTCAACCACCAGTATTGGTCAGAACATCGAAGTCAATGGTAAGCAACCAAAAAGCCGGCCAAAACAATGGTCGCATGGAACACAGAATGGGGATTTGAAGGTCTCGCGATTACATCCTGATCAGGCATTTGATAAAATAAATGATGACGAAACCGATCACGACGAGCCGACCCCGCTTGTGAACTGAAGGCTGAAGAAAAAGAAGAAGATGTGAGGAGCGATGAGCCTGACAGTTCCGTGTCACATAGTTAAAAATTCTATTGGCCTCTATTTTTTAGAAAGTAATTTAAATAAATCATTTGATGGAAAGCACTGTATTGAAATAGTCAACCTCATATGCTTCACACTCTGAGTTTAATATTATTAGCAAATGAGAACAATTTAACCAACATCAAATATAAAAGAAGGCTAGGGAGAATTAGATTCTTCTTGAAAGGAATTTTAATATTTCACTCGAATGTCAATTATTCTCGTTAATTATGACGTCAGCATCTTATTTGTATGGCTTAGAATGCTGTTAATTAGCACGACATTGATAAGTTTGAACTATTATAACTTTCCCACTAATAGTTGGATTTTCATGAAACTTGGCATGTGTATGCACGAGGCTGTCCTCTATGTCGCTGCAAAATTTAGTACACTTAGGATGAACTTAAGGGGAGTTTTCTAGTCAATTTCTAAAAGTTGATAATATACTATTAGTAAATTTTTTGAGCAGATACCGGAATGGGACATCTCTCGAAGATTAGATTTGATACAAGTGTTTTACATAAAATCTTAAAAAGGGCTGCAGATAAGTAGATTCTTCATAAATGCGACTTTATTATTTCACGCGAATGTCAATTATTCCGGGTAATTATGACGTCAGCATCTGATTTGGATGGCTTTGGAAGCAGTAAATTCGCACGAAATTGCTAAGTTTGAACTGCTATAACTTTGGCGTTAATTTCTACGAAATTTAGCACGTATATACAAAATATTGTCCTCTATGCTGGTACAAAATTCGGAAGTCCTAAGATGAATTTAAGGGGGGTTTTTCATTAAATTTCTAAAAAGTAGTAATATATAGTTTCCGAAAATGAGTCCTGTCTCACTTCAAGTGCGTGCATTTTGACTTCTTACTCGCGCACTTTGCAATTTATGCCTAAACTAATATCAGTTTCGGAAAGTACAAATGGAGACCTTTCATTTGATACCCTACACAACTATATCCGGTGGAAAAAATTTTGAATCCCTCCTTTGCATGTATGGGGAGCCCCCCTTTAAACTGCACCTAAATTTATGCCACTCGCTGTATGCGTGGGATTTCATAGCTCCCATCTGTCCACCAAATTTCATTCGGATCGGTTTAGCCGTTTTGGAGAAAAATGCGTGTGACAGACAGACAGACATACATACAGACATTGAATCGATTTTAATAAGGTTTTGTTTTACACAAAGCCTTAAAAATGATCATTCGCAATTTAATACTTTAAAATAAGTGGACGTTGGGATGGGAAGTAAGAAATTGAAAGGAAGATAATGAAGGACGCTAAGCAATAGGAAAATGAAGTATGCTACACATAAAAAATGAATCTCTCGTCATAGGACAATGCGAACAAAATGACACATATGCCGCGAAGCTGCCGAAACTACAATAGTTTACACCAAACTATCTGGGAGCCTCAGGATTTCGAAGAATTTCATACGGTGTGTCGATAATTAGCCATACAGAATTATGCCTGTATTGCACCGGCGTCGTCACACGGGTCGATTAGTGACTACGCCTTCCTGGATCGTACACAAGCAGATCTTTCCCTCTCAGGAAAGAGAACCCCACTCAGAGAATTGAGAAATCAATCCTTTTTGTTAAATGGAACCAACCCGCAAAGTGGGTTAGAAATAGCCGTAAGGAACTCACCTGCTCTTTCCAGTAAAAATCCGTATCTGTTGTTGGATGTTTTCCAAATTAGTTTTCTCAATAGCATCATTATAAATGAATATATCAGTCAATTGAATGCGATCGCACACAGTGCACCCCGGAAGATGTAAAAGTCTTATTCGGCCAGATCGTTGATTTAAAGGTCTCCAATGCTATGTTAGGAATGTGGGTCGAGATGGCGTTTAGAGATAGTGTGGAACAAAAATTTATCGAACCCAAATTTATCGAACCCAAATTTGATCCAAACATCATAGCTGAACATATCAACTATAGGAACAGAAAGACGTCATCCATACCGATACACAACGTGGTGCCATCTAATTACATCAAACATGTGATTCTGAGATTGCTTTTACTCTCAGATGAACGCGCTAATTTCGGGCCAACACGATACAGAAGTTGAGCAGCTAGTAGCTAAGTATGCGGAAGGTCCTGTACCATGGCGTTTTGAGAAAAAAAAGGTAAACCCCGCAGTGAGGAAGATAGGAAATTCATTCGATCGACTAATGACCTGATTTGCAGTGAGTGCCAATCGACGGTGCATGCTGGTGATATTTTTGTACCATAAATTTTGCATCCGATCTATACGTGGATCTTCTAGTTATTCAACCAGTTTGTAACTCACCGAACTTCGTCTTCGGTAAGTGGGCCCCTTCAGTGACAATCCATATAGCACACGGGGCGGGTAACAGCCAGATTTCACCCCAATATTCTCTTTCTTCTGCTTTCTTCTATGCTCTGGTGGGATTCGTTGGGTAATGTGGGAAAACTCTGTTGTGTTGTTTGACTGTGTCCATAATTTGTATTAAACATGTTTCACTGGTGAGGGCATACTTTCGATAAACTCTCTGTACTTCATTTGCTCCCAGCATTGATTTGAATTTGCCGACAAATATCCTCGAAATTGGAATGGAAATGTACAGAGTCTCTGAGTACCTAAGCCAAGCAATAGATCTACTCTCAGAAAAGTTTGGCATACTTTTTGTAATTCTTTCAAGGGGTTAAATGCGTAAAACAGGGTATCAGGGTATAAAACTGTTATAAAAAGAAACTGTAGAAGCTATCGAATTAAAATTTTACATGCTCTATACGAGCCAACAAAATAAAAAAAAAATTCATGGGGGGCCGTAGTACCTAGATATTACAGCGTGAGGACACAAAGAGATTAAATCGGACGGGGTAGTACCCAGGCTTTCCAAGTGACCTGTAACCAATGCCACCAAAAATGTTTCTTTAGTCTCGATGTAAATTTACTGCACACACTCAAATTTGGTGATACGTTTTTAATTTTGGCAGTTTGGCAAACTTTTGGACATAACGCACTTGATTGTTGGCGTGTTTCTTATTGGAAAGGCACTCCCAATTCCGAAAAATTTAATTTAATTTAATTATGCCATAAGGCAGTTTAGGGTAAACCGGTTCATTAAATTTTCCGCTGTCTTTTCGGAAAAGGCGTTTATTACTGATTTCTACTGTATAGGAACCTTTCAATATACTCTTCGAAATACGCTTCCAGAATTACCGTGAAGATAGATATCAACATGATATTTTACATCAAAGTGTTTAAAGAGAAAATGAAAAAAAGGGTTAAATCACCTTCTGAATTAACTACCATCTTACTATTTTGAATAGCTACTATCCTGGCTAACCATATTTTATTTTCCGGAAGAGTCCAGGTTAAGCAAAAAGAAGCCTCAGTGGCTTATCAATAGCATCGATAACATCATCTTTTTATTGGCATTAATCATTATTAACTAAACCTGTCAGCCCTGAATCTAATAAAAAACATTTAACACGTAATATTTTATCAGGTCAGTAATGACGTATGTGTTCACATATTGGCTTTTGCTTTGTATCTAATAATCTTCAAAACTGATATCGACTTTTCGATAAAATTTATTCCTGTTATCAACCACAATTTCTGCTTTTGAGCACACTTTCAATATTTTATCGCAACTTACCAAACCCTGCACAGCCGAGACTCAGCTGATAAACACACGTTCTCTTACCTGTTCAACTGATAAGAAATCTATGTGAGTACGCTTATACATACAAATGCTGAAACTCTTCCGCCACAGTCGCTCTTTCCCTAGTTTCACAGACAGTATAATATAGATACATAGAATGGGTAGAAAGTACACTTTCACTTCAAAGCTCAATCGTCTGAGGAAAAGCTTAATTTTTCTGAGATTTTCGAAGTAGGAAAATCTTTCAGAGTTTTCCTCTCTTTTCGGATTGCGATTTCATTTACGTACTTGCGTCTATATGTCAAAGAATATATACCTTTGTATATGCTTCCAACAATCGTCGGAGATGTGTAGAGATGCTTCACTGGGGAGTTTGGTTTGATGCTGAAAGATATCAAACGTTGGAGCAGCTCAACGACTGAGATGCCTTGAAAGCACTCTGTGGAAATGTTGCGACACAAATGTTAATCTGGGAAATGTAGAAAGGAAAATGGGGTTCTCCCCAAGACTTTCTCTCGGTTCTCTCTGGTTTTAGTGTGGAGAATCCCTTCGATGGGGCTATCGTTCTTTGAATAAGGGAAGCAAGGGTATTTTGATTTGGTTCGCCGTTTATCTGTTGTTTGTGAGAATTATTACGAAGGACACCAAACGTATCGCTAAAGCGCCAGAAAAAATTGGTGTGTCACTTACCACATAGAGGGAATCAATTTGAAAAAGTTCTTTAACGTATGATTTTCTATTTCGGATTAGCTTGTGAAAAACGCAAAGTACCCACCTGCGTTTAACCCAAAATGCAGGTGACGCTGCCAAAGAAAATTAATATCACACGGTGCTAATGACCCTCTAGGAACACCAATGAAGAAACGATGTCTAACCGCATGACAACCTGCCAAAACATCCGAATCTAGGCGCCATAGATATTCCCAAAGTTGGCACAATGACAAATAAGTGCAAACCCGGGAGCGTACTATTGTAACAAATAACACACAGCATTCGCTAATTGTCCTAATTGTAAATAGAATCGACTATAATGTTCACCAGCGTTTAGGAACCCAGGAAATCTGACCCCATTCTCTCCTAAGCTGAAGAGTTGGGAAAGCTTTACAGTCAAATTTTACATGAGTGTAAAAGTTCCTTGTGCTGCTTTACATAGAACACCACTGGGTTTTGATACAGAGATAGACAGCCAATGCGCCGCTCCATTTGGAGGGTATGTTGTCAAACATTGTGTTTAGCTTTTTTCCGTTATTTACCACTCGTTTGACGGTGGGTGGCAAACTTGAATTACCAAAAACCATCAGCAGTTTGTCCAAAGAGGACTTGTCGATCGGTATTGCTGTTTGTATTGCGGTGACGCGTTCATTCAAGAGCGAGACTTGCGGATATCTAGATAGATACCAAAATACACACTTTCAGATACATTGTGTCCATTGAGGCTACTATTATGGACCGTCTAAGATGGCTATGTCGAGTGTAAACTCTCAGCCCAATTTATCGCGATTGGCCCAGAGAGGTGCGAAATAGAATAATTTATTTATATTTGGCGATTAGCAAGTGATCTACTCGGTTACGGCGGCAAAACCAAACGCTCCACGGGCAGAGCTATCCATATGTCGGTCGGGAATGCAACGTTCGATTTTCGCGTCACGGTTGTCGACTTAATGGTTGCTTCAGCACAGTTGAAACAAATCCATAAATCGAGTGGTTTTCATAATCCCCAGTGAAATGTGTCCTGTGATTACTGGGCTCGATAATGTGACACGCCAGCCTGATAGTGTGTACAAATGATTCTGTGGGTGCGATTCATTCCAAAGCCGTGTGCCAGTGAACGCACTGAATTTGCATAAGTTTAGCTAGAGCGTCCTAAGCCTAACGACGGTGCTTATCGGCAGGTGCTATCACCTGTGTCATGTGTCCAATTGGTGTTGATGATCAGTGAGCTGGAAAAGTGATCATTACTAAGATACATTGCCCATTAAAACAAGTGGCAAAACCAATTAACTAAAACGTAGATATAATATATTATATTTACGATACGGTAACCGGTTCGTCGCGTTTCGATACTACAGTGCTCCGTTCGCGCCACGATCGTTTGCGTATTGGAGCGGTCATAGTGATCTGCAAGGTGGAAGTTGAGTGGTGATCTTGTTTCGGCACCGATTTTCCAGTGATACTATAAGACGCGATAGAATCTGCTACTGGAAGTCGTAATTTACGGTGCAATTTCCAACACGATTCCATCAAATTTACTATCGAAAGTGTCACCGGGTTGGGATTAGATCGCGAGGTGGAATCAATTTGTGATCTGTGACCGATTAAAGTGTTTGTTTTGCAATTCATATCAAGTTTAAATAAAAATCCAGCTTATTCGCGTCACCAACTTTCGGTAATTCTATGCGGCATATCTTGAATGAAACATATTTGTTCATCGTAAACTTCGAAGGTATATATTTTGATCTGAAAAAAAATTTAAATTCAGGTGGATCGAAATTCATTTACGACGTGATTTTTACGTTTGATAAAAGAACTATCACTAACAAAATAGATCACATTACTTTCGTCTGAATGCCTTTAATATATCTATTTCATTGCCTTGAATTTCGCTTGACATTTCTATTTATTGGTACACGTTTTCCTAATTCGTTTTCGGCAGTTCAGTTCAATCTTTTTCTGCAAAAAAAGTTGCCTCGACTGCATTTGAATGGAATGCTTTTGGCGATTTTGAACTGTTGCTCGAATTATCAAGTAAAGCCGAAAGCCGTTCAGCCTTAGAAAACCAAAATTATGGATAAAGAATTTTTGTAGCCCAAATGAATTTTTGTTGATGGGCCGCGATTTGCATGGTTCGTCTTCGACTTTTAGTTGAATTGTTAATTTCGGACTAAGCAAAAAAAAACTAGGAGAACACCATTACTCTTATGTTAATCTTTTCCAATAATTTATTAACACAGGAGTTTTATACATTTATAATTTTCTATATATTATACTTCTCAATTCAAAATAATAGGATTTTATGGTATAGAAACTATTTTTTGTTGAGAACGAAATGAAAAGTGATTTGATATCGCCGAACACCATACATGTTGATCGAGGAACTGTTAGATATTTCTATTAACACAGTCGAGGCTGTAGATTGACCTCGAGTGCCTGAGAAATATCGGTGCATTGGTAAAGTTCGTTTGATAAAAAGACATCTGCCAACATGCCTGACACAGCTGGGTTTCTCATTCAAATGATAATTTTTTCCCATGATGGTAAAGATTTTCAGTTTGGAGTAATTATTGCCTAACCCTTCTAGTGTCTAATTATCTTTAATACCTTTTTAACAAAGGAGTTCATTTATTCTTCGAAGCCGTGAGTAGGTTGGTTTCATAAATATTGATCTCAGTTTCCTTCTTCCTATACTTTAATATCGTAACGGAAAGTACCGAGTAATATTCACTTCTATTTGATGCGCGTTTTTGGGATTTTTTTTCTTATTGACACACAAATAAAGCAAAACCAAGTTCTCCCAACTTTAGTGGACAATTATGGTATTCTGCCGAACTGCCGCCCGTAGAGTAGGCCAAATTTTGATAGTAATAATATAAACTGCTACATTTTCTTTTTTTCTTTGACCTTTATTCCTTTCGCAGGCTGATCTTGATCGGTTGCACCTTTTCATTTTAGCAAAAGCCTGATCTGGATGCAAACGCTTTGCTTCCAAATCACCATCCAGCGTATCAAACCACCGTTGCTTCAGTTGGTCTTTTGGTCGGTTGCCATCGACTTCGATGTTAAGACCAACCTAGGCAAGTGAGTTTTCATCAGATTCAATTACGTAACTACACTATCGAAAAAGCCTCCCTCCCTCCTTTCCACGATCGATGCAGCCCCATATAGATCGTATATATCCATATTTCGAATGTCATCAAAGCGTGTCACGCCACTAGTCAAACGTAACAACTCCGTTTCCAATACCACAATACGCCGTGCCTTTTGTAGCTCACGCACTCAGAACTATATAGGGCGACAGGACGGAGGACATTGCGGTAAATTTTAGATTTGAGACGTTCGTTGATACGTCGATCACAAAGAACACCAGTTGGGGACTGCCATTTCTTGCAGTTTGCGTTAATGCGTGAAGCAATTTCATAACGCAGTTCTCCATTGTAGTACTCGTAGCATTAACCCGAGATATTTAAATCGTTCAGTTCTTTGACAATGATAGGGCTTGTTTCATTGGGATCGGTCGTCGATAACTCAGTTTTATTAAAACTCAATCTGATAACCGTGTTGCATGAGGCGATCATTCCATTTTTGGATAAGTTGCTCGAGATAATTTGTGCTATTAGACGCCAATTTCTCCTATCTAGGGTCGAAAATCACAACCGATAACAGCTACAATGATGAAATCCGCGCACGGTTGTTGTCAGCCAACAGAGCCTATTTCAGCTTACAAAAGCTATTTCACTCGAAACATCTCACCATAGGGTCAAAACTCTTACTGTACAAGATTATGATCTTGCCAGTCCTCATGTATTCCTCGAAAACTTGGGTTCTTAGCAAGAAAAATTGCGAACTTTTGGCCGTGTTCGAGAGAAGAATCCTCCGAAGAATTTTTGGCCCCCTACATGAGGATGGACGATTCCGTAGCCTACACAATGACGAAATCTATGAGCGATACCATGACCATCCGGTTATGGATAAAATCCGGCTCAATAGGTTACGGTGGGCGGGTTACTTAATCCGTATGGATGAGGATGATCCCACCCGGAAAGTCTGTAAGAGCAATATCTATGGTAGAAAAAGAAGACGAGGCAGACCCTGCCTAAGATGGAGCGATGGTGTAGGCCAGAACGCCAGACAGCTTTTGTTGATATCGAATTGGTGGACCTCGGCGCAAAATCGGGATGTCTGGAGTTCCTTATTAAGGCAGGCCTAGACCAGATACCGGTTGTTGCGCCATTGATGATGATGATGATTAGACGCTAGGAAACCATCATTTGCATAAAGCAGTATAATAGGGCACCGGACGTTGGATGTCCCGTATAACGGTGTTCATAACAAGAACAAAGAGGAGTGGTGAAAGGGCGCTTCCTTACTGAACGCAACAGGGACATGAAACGACTTTGGTACACCCGCCACACTTCGAACTTTACTTTTCGGGTCGTGGCAGAACAATGAAACCCAGCGCACGAGTTCTTCTGGCACTAGGTGTTATCGTAGAACACACAAGATGAGTTCGTGTGGCACACGGCCAAACGCTTTCTTTAGATCCAAAAATGCAATAAAGATAGAATGCTTCTCACGGTGTCTCTACACGAGTAACTGCACAGCGTGTTTTGCGTCAGTAGTTTCGCAGTTCTTGACAAACCTGGCTTGATTCACGGTTATTTGAATGACATCGCGAATAAGATTGTCAAGAATGCTTTCAAAAATCATCATGGTATTGACAAGAAACGGATCGGATGGCAAACATTCTACTGGACTACCTTTCTTTTTCTATATTGGAACTGTAGTACTTTCTTGCCAGTCAGATGGTGTTCTACCTTCCTCAGTAACCCGATTGAGGAATTCCCTGAGCCACAGTGCTGTGTTTCAGCTCTTTGCTTTCCGCAGCTCAGATGTTATGTCGGCAATATTATTGCTTTCCTCGATTTCATTCGTTTTATTGCTGGTGGAATTGCTCCAAATGTCGGCAAAGCTTGTGGAATTGGAGGATGAACAAATTCTTTTGTCGAAATCTACTCGAAATATTCTCGCCATTTATCCATCGCGACTTGACGGTCGGTAAGCAGTACCGTTCTTGTCATTAACGCAACAGAAGTGCTTGATATCGTGTGTGCGTGCATGTCGGCTTTTGGCAAGTTGATACAGATCTCTCTTGCCATGCCGGATGCCCAGTTTATCGTAAAGATCTTTGTAATGGACCGCTCGGGTGACAGCGATCGCTTCCTTTATTTCTCGGTTGGCATTTTTTGTAAATTTGCCAATTAGTCAGCGTTTTATGGTCGATAAATTTATAGTAGAGGCGTCTCGTTTCACGGAGCGGGGCGTTGACATAAACTCGCAATTTTTATTAAATCCTAAAATTGAAATCTCATTGATTAATATCAATTTCTTCTGAATCATAGCAGCAAAAACTGTCATACTTCCTTCAACGGCATTGGTGCGTTTTGTGTGTGAGATGGATCTTCTCAAGTGATGGGCGGCCAATTCTGCAACTGAATCTTGCTGAAGACAGAATGTAGCTGCACTATTCCCTTTAATTAATGTTGTATCAGAACAATTGCCAAGATCGATAATAATGATGATGATGCAGTCTTTTTACCTGCAATTTTTAGTGAAATCCACTTTTTATCTTTTTCTGGGGATAGCAAGTTTCTTGAGCTTTGTTTGCCCTTGGAAAATTGCATGTTAGCTGCAAAGCATTCCGGTTTATTATCTCCTACTCTTGTCCCGATATTATGGCAAATTTATTTTTATAATCATTTGATTTCTTTTAGAGTTTCTTGATGTCCAGCTTAAGTACCGAATTGGCCTTGATCTTTTATTATATAAATATGTGATAATAATTCGATTAATAGTGGAAAAAGGGAATGCTAGAATCTTTTCTGGGCCTGTGCATTATTTATCTGCTTTAAGGCCGATCGGTGGAAAAATATTAGGAGTGGAGCTTAGACCGGTCATCTTTCTGGTTGCAATTATCCTTTATTTGTCCATTAATGCAAGTCGTTATTTCTAACTTCTGCTCTCATTTTCAACCAGTATTTAGGCAATTCAAAAATATTCAGTTCAGGTTAATGAAGTCGTCCTAAGCTGTTACCCAAAGTTTTTGTGTAGTAGAAGTGTTCCGAAGTTATCTATTAAGAGGAACTTTACTTACCATGTTAAATATTCGTTACCTTTTCAAGTAAAGAACTCGGGCAAGACGCTCAAAAAGAGGCGACCGTGCTGCAATCTCACCATTCAGACGCAGCGTAGCTACCTGCTTTTCCCTTGTATCTAAGCAAACATCGAGTATTAGATTCCGCAACTTTGTGTGCATGTTCTCAAATATATTAAGAATAGATTGGCGCGAACAAAAAATTTCGATTTTTTAAGCTTCGTGAAACCGGACCCCCCTTAACTGAGACCTTTACGTCATTTTGTGACTCAAGGTGAAAATGATGTAACAAGACTTGATTTCGCTCACGCATTTTCCACTTTTCATTCGTACTAAGTAGGTTCGCAAAATGTTTGATGAGTTCACCTTGAACTTGCGATCCAAGGAAAAAAATTCAGAATTCCAGGCAACTGTTCTGAAAGCACCTTTTTTATTTTAAACATCTGACTTTCGTTCCATACTTTATCGAAGGCTTTCGTTATATATATTGGAAACTATCCTGTAAACTTGCTCAATTGTACTGCGCTTCTCTCAAAATCCTGGGAAATCACTCTATTTCCTATTAGATATGGTGTGGTTTTAAAACTGGCAATTTTTCTTATGTTTTTAGAGGACGAAAAGCATACTTTGTGGCCTATAGGATCCAATCTGAGTCACTTTTATTATTTCATACTACGTTAAGCCTACAAAACTTGAATTTCTGTAGGTTTCATTGTCAATGGTAGTCTCAGATTTCTCTATCATGGTGATTGTAATGTACCCATTCCTCATCATCAGTTACAATACCATCTTTCTTCTCGTCTTTGCTCACCGCGAAAAAAATGCCTTACTTTTGTTTCAACTTGGGAACAAAACTTAATTTTCTTGCTTTTGCACACCAAAATCAACATATCTGAACGCTTCAAAATTCGGTTGTTGAGTTATTTCCACTTATTCAGCAAGTTCATTTTCAATTTTGCAGTTTCAAATGACTTTGTTCTTCCACAAATCACCGTTTTCCAAGCATCTAAATCTATCGGGACCCATGGAAGCTAGGAAGTAGATAGACAGATAGAAGATAGGACTAAGGCCGAGGCAAGTAGAAAAAAATCGTAATCGGCGGGCAGGAATCGACGCCCAAGTGACTTTACAGTGTGTTTCAATAGCTCCCCTGTAAGTTACCTTTCCTAACTGTGAAAGTAGCTACGCGGGTGCTGCATCGTTGGTGCTCTGATATTGTTGATACCACCAACCACCAGGGGCGGAAGGCCGTGACGCTATGTCGTTTGACTGAATCAACTCAATCAGAGTTAGAGTGGGGTCCTTCAGGGTAAAAAAATCCATTTTATGGCGGGCTCATAACCCGTCTCTCGGAAATAAGTGGTATTCCGTAATTCCAGAATGTTATCAACCAGTACCGGAGTAGTATTGAGAAATAACAATGCGGCACTTCCAATTGAGAAACTAATCTGTCGCGGTGAGAAATCGGTGAGTTTATTGTAGTCATCAATACTCTTCCTGTGAGGTACTCCAGAAGCGTAGTAGTCAGGAGAAGCTTAGCAACTTGGAATGTAGACTCAATTCATAATAAAGCTTTGACAGCATTACAAGTCACACTTATAGAATGCACTGAAATTTCTCCAGACGCTCGCCCAAAAATTCCAAAACTAAAATTTACTTTCGCATCCATCATTATTACTGTTGGAAGAATTTTGAAAGATCATTTGACTGGGGAGATAATTGCATCAAAGGTTTGTTCAGTCACTTCTTTTTTAAGTTTTATTATATTGCTTCGAATACAATTTCTAGTGAGCGTGATTTTCTTATGTTTTCATAATATTTATTATCTAAAATGATTGATTAAAATCTATCACTAAGTAGGCAAAGTACTATAACAATCGCAAAAAGATCACTTTTTTATTTAGTGCTTACACCGCCGCAGTTGGAAACAGAAGAGACCGACTTATTTCCATGCGGTCCTTACTGTCCCAACCAACGGCATTTTTCCGCCGCTGATTCTCCACTCCCCGGGTGCGTTCCGAAAATGAGCGAGTGGAGAGTTTCGAACCATCTACCCGTCCGCATCCGCAACATTCGAAATAAATTTCGAATGCTGCAGATCCTGCCGCGCCACAGGTTCTCAGCCTAATTTACGTTGAAGCCGCCACGAAGTGGAGTGAGCAACAAAGATATGCCTTTCTGGGGAGAATGTTCCATTTTTTTTTAAAAATAATTGTACTATTTATTTCTACAGTAAATGAATTTTCAGACCACAATTTGCTCCCAATCGGTACGACCAACCGTCACCTGAATTAAGACTTAGGACTCTCACTCAACGAAAAGAAATAGATATGCTTAGGCATCTTAACAAGAATGCACGTTGTGGACATGATTGACAACTCACCAATATGTCATGCAAATCCTTGAGTTGATGAAGCAGCAGCTCATGGTGTCTGCATCCGCAGGTCTCAAAAAAGTATGCGGCGAAAAACAGACAAAACCCTGTTCTTCCAAAACCAAAGGGAATTTTATAAAAATCTGAGTACCTCCCGTTAAGAAAGCAACCTAAATGTGGATCAGTAGACTTCTGAAAAAGTGTTTGGAGCCAACTTTTCCGCTGCATTCTAGAAGTAGTATGATACCCATACCTTACACGTCCATGCGAATTCTTCCCGGAAATGACCACGCCTAAATTTTATGAAGATGACATTAAAGTGGCCTTTGGAGATAACTTATTTCACCTCAAGGAGCAGAAGAGAAAATCCTCCAACAGTCCGCATCGAGTTTAAACCGGCCTTTGACTCCATATCATCGTGGTTAGTACTGGTGCCGCAACTGCCTAAAATCAACCCGAATTTAATACTTCTCCAGAGAACAGTGATGAAGAATTGGAGCAAAATGGTATCCATAGGCGTGGAATCTACCAAGTAGGCTTTCTCTCAGTGTAGATTTATTTAGCCTTGAATTACCGGCATTAAATTGTATGCTAAAGGCAAAAACAAGTTTTAGTCTTCACTGGACATCACTATTGTGCTTATATATCGAAATGCAGTTGAGTTTGGAGAAATATCACATGAAAATAGTTATTCCAGGAAAAGTACACCGACAAAAAAGGATTCAGTCAAAATGATATCCAATTTCGATTAACATATACAAATTCTGTGTACTTCTGCATGGTTTGAACCAGGCTGTGCGAGAGTCCCAGGACATTAAGGGAAGCCGGGAGGGATTAAGGAACAATACCTGTAGCTGACAATATTATGGGAACTACAACCACCCGCTCGAGATGCCAAATTTCTTTGATTTCCCGAGCCAATGGCTCATAGATCACTTTCTTATCCACGTATTTCCGCTCAATGTTGCTATTGTGGGGGATAGCAACATCAATAACATACGCGAAGCGACCCGTCTTGTCAACTAACATTATTATTATTAATTTATTATTTGTTATTATTCATTAGAGGTTGGAAGTTAAAATATTACATATTATAGTTTCCGGTACAATTCTTCTCCATTTAATCCCGTCTTGGGTGAATACTACGCAGTTTCTTGTTGCATCCATTGTTTCTTTCTACTTTGCTAAATTTTCATTTTCTGAGATATTAACCTTTTTTCGTGGTTTTCTGATCTGACATTCTAATAAGACAGCATATAGACATCATACATGAACCTTGATAAATGTAAGGATGTTTTCCCAATTTATAAGACAAAGATTAAACTCTTGGTTATAGAATATCCTAAAAGAGTCGTTTTCATTTCGTGAGGGTCGAAAGGATTTTCTCAGAATTTTCCTTTCAGAAATGGATAATTTGCTTTTGTCGTTTTCCTTGAGAACCCCGTTTCCAGCTACACATGTGTCAGTAAGGACTGGTCTTATGATGCTATATCAAAATGCTGAATTTAATTTTTCTGTAAATCCTTTTCGACTTCAGCAAGTTTACATATTTGAAGAATGCTCTGATTGTCGCTGTAATCTTATCTCTTACCACCACTGATGTATCTTTATTTCTGTGGAAAATTTTAATACACCTTTGGAGTAAGTGGGTGTGTTTTTACCAGATATTTTGCCTTTTTGCCGTTTTAGGTAATTCGATTTCTGACACTTTTCTTTACATGGTAACGAAAGCTTCTTTCGATATCTCCAAGGGATCGCTACGTAGGCTGCTTGAGAACATATTTGGATGCAATTAATCAATAATATCCCTTCAGGATCTATTATAATTCTTTATGTTGTGAAGAATTAGATTCAATATTAAGTTTGACAGCATGCCTGCTTGCTTAACTCCACTCACAATATCGGTTGATTCTTTACCTCCAATTACTATTTGTACTTTCGCGTTAATAATGTTATCTGCAACTGCTTCATCGTCTTTTTCGGAATTTCTAAGTTACGAAATACCTGTCTGATGTTATGTCAATCCATGCAATCGAATGTTATATATCATCGAAAATATTTCCAAAATATATACTTAGAACTGTCCATGTAGTTTACGCAAAATATCATATATTGTTCATTTGTATCAGATCCATCTTTGCTACAATCCCATTAACAGTCAGGTATAATATTCTTCGTTATTACCACCGGTCTTTTATAGTTTACATCAAAAAACGTTTACTAACATCTACGATAACTAGTCATAGACCATTCCTCAATAAGTATTGTGTTATTTGGCTGCTAAATTATATAGCCATTATATCTTATAGTACTGACAAACATAAATACCCGAACTTGGGGTAACTGGATGAAGAGGCTGACTATCAAACAGTTCGGCCATCGCACAGTCATTGTAATCTCCTTCACTATGGAAGTAAGACACATTTTCATTCCTTTCTATGTACATTTAGGAATATCTCATGATTTTCCTGCTTCTTTCAACACTTCCTTTTCTTTGTTTCCGAGCGACCCAGAAGATAAAGCGCTGAGCTGTTCTAGCAGAAGGTGTGATATAGACACTCAGCGTTTTGGGTTTTGCAAGTGTGAGGATCCCCTTCAAGTCAACTTAGAACACTGTAATTCGCTGCATGCGTGAGCGTTTACAGTTTCCGCATTTTCGCCAAATTTGTAGTGTGGCGGTACAAGAAAGTTCGAATGGCAGACACACAAACAGACATTGAGCCGATTTTATTTTATACACCAGGTATGAAAGGTTTTTGTCAATTGGAGAATATTCAGATGTTCAAGAGGTTCATTTGTACATAGTTTGTAATGTATATGTAGTGAGTCTGACTATTCATATATTTTGTCATGTTGATATTTTTTAGTACCAACATATTAGAATACAGTAAATTCAATGACGCTTGAATAGAAAGAAGTTTTTAATCAAAATGGAGCGCGACGCGCTAGCCGTTTCTTCTCACATTGTTTGCATATTGTATATTTATGAATATTAGAGAGCCTAACAGTTGCTGCATAACATTCGAGAGGAAGCATATGCTGGATTTTCTTAAAAAATAATTAAAAGTTGTACTAAAAACATGGGAAAAGTTGCCCCAAACCAGTGCTAATTTTGAAGATAGTCGAAGTAATCCAACTGCAGGGCGAAGATTTTGTGAAAATAGCATCCTGGACTGAAGCTTGCACTTTCAATGAATTATCAAAAACATATCTGACGATAATGTACCTAATGGAATAAAAATTCTCCCAACGGTCCGCGCAAGCTAGCAGGAAGAGCAGTGCGCTTCTGACAGAGAGTGTGAACCCTAAATATTTATCAGGAATGGCCAATAATAATTAAAAAATTGTTGCCGTTTTATACAGTAATATTTTAGTAAAAAACTTTAAATGCATTTTTTTCAAGATTAAATTTTTCAAACGTTTCTCGATATCTACCCGGCCGTTAGATACCTTGTAAAGATCCGTTGTAAAGAAACCTAGACAATAATAACAATCCAATGAAAGTTTCAAGAATGTCCTTCCTTCTTCTTTATACGTGTGGAATCGCTACAAAGAATGTAATTTAATTTAATTTCAGAAAAATATCTATAAAACCTTAAAAACGTAAAAGGGGTTTCAGAGATTTATTGTCTACCTTCAAGTATCATAAATAAAACCTTGTTGAATTTTGAATATATCGATTATAAGCAGTCAACGAAGTGTTGTACAGTTTAAAATAAACCATTTGCTAAACGCCCTCCACAACAGCCAAGAGGAATTAAAAGTCACAATTTTTTTATATATTCCATAATATTCATAATGACATAGCTGTATGTATAGTTGCAAATTACCCCTTGATGGAGTATAGCGCGTCAATCACACCTAATGATATGCAAAGGAATTTTGTTCATCAATCTTCTTACAAAGGTGATTTTTTACTGAATTTTGGAACAGAAAAACGCCTTACCTTAAACATTACACTATTTTCTAATGCCCCCACTTGCCCATTTTACAGCACATATCAAAACTAAACCATGTTAATCTGAACCTTTCACTTGAAAGAAAACAAGTTCCAAACTTGTTTCTAAGAAAACCAAAACCTAATTAAAAGTGAAAGTGCAGTGTGTTGATTTTCATGCTCAAATTCAAGTCATGGCCTTTTGACACTACTTTGGGTTGATTTTATTTTTATTTATATTTATGAAAATCGGTTTACTGTATGTCTGCCTGTCCGTCTGTCAGTCTGTCTATCCGTCTGTTTGTTTGTCTGTCACAGCCACTTTTCGCAGAAACGGCTACACCGATTGACACCAAATTTTGTGGAAGCTATGAATGTACACGCAGTGAGTTACTTCATTCTATATGGAACTTAAGGGGGGTTTGTATATATACAAAAGGGAGGTGTACTGAATATAGTCATGTAGGGCATTACACAAGAGACCTCGTTTAGTACTTCCCAAATCATGATGATGCCACTCATGACATCATGATGATGCCACTCATGACATCATGATGATGCCTCTACATGACATCAAAGCTCCAAAATGCCGCCATACTGCCATTTGCTAAAATAAAGTGAATAACCCTCTCAAGTTTATTCTAGACCCGTGTATACTGGAAAATTTGGTGGAAATTCTAATATTATTAACAAAGTTACAGCAGCTCAAAGTTGCCTCTTTCGCGTCAAATTGGTACCCCCTAGGAGATAAAATGTTAGCACCACATCCAATTGAATATCGGGTACGATCAATGTATATGCGTTATGACCTATGTATAAATGAAACCATCGTGTACTCGGATATTATTACATGAAAGTTCATCAAAACCTTTCATACCAGAATCGCCTGGCTTCCGGTTTTCGACTTGTTTCATTCTACATCCGGGTCTCAATTTTTTGCGAGTTGCATAGCAACGTCTAATGGAAGTTGAAAATAGGACGTCGTCGATTTCTTCATCTACAGATCTCTGCTTCGGAATCTTTGTATACGACCGAGTACTCACAAACATATTGCAAGTCTGCTTCTAAATTTACTCTACTCCCACTTCCAAAAAGACTTAGGGTTAAAATAACCATTCGGGTCATAACGGTCTACACCCTTTCCTTTCTCATCCGTGCTTTCGCCCGACTACAATGGAATTGATATATTATTTTTCCTGGTTTGTACCTATAGCTTGGAAGATTGTTGTATTCTCAGACTCACAGAAAAAGCAGAGTCACTTTCATTTACTATAATTCAACATTATTACACACAGTAACATTCGAATTATGTGCTACTGTTCAAAGTAAATACCCATTAAGCCACACAGGCTTACGAGAGGATTATGTCTTCCAATGCCATATTGGTTCTCCAAATAAATTCGATTTTATGTACATACATAGAAAAAAAATTCAACCAAACTAAGCAGACCAGTCCAAGCATTCACCTATTATGAAAGTCTGCATTTATTTCTGTGGAAATCTGAATTTCTTAGAATTTCGAAAGTTAACGTTAATAGATTATTTATTCTCACGAAAATGTAACTGAACTTGCCAATAGTCTGTCTCACTGTTATCTTATACGAATTACCTCCTTTATAATGGTAAAGACGTAAGCTTTCATTACTGCTAGAAAATGGCATGAGTAGTAAACCCTACAATGAGTCTATAGGCTTGAAAAAGGCAATCTTTATTGTCGGCAGATATTTAAAATAGATATTAATGCCAAAAATTTGTTTTGATGCTGTATTTTCTACTCCATAGTTTTCACTATTTCTACTTTGTGTTGATCTAGCATTTATACAAAGTAGCTGTTTTTCGGTTAGTACAAGGCTTACTGCTTTTTTAGTTTTGAATATACGTTAACAATATCATTGCAATCTGGAACAAGAAAATCATGCACTACTGTTTCTCGAATATCTCTATGTTTTTTCTAGTTTTTCTCGACAAGAATACTTTCCACGAGGCTATTGAAAAATAAAACAAGCCTAACTGGCCGGTTAAATTTCTGCCATTCTAGACTTCTTAATAGCTGTCGCCATCCAGTTTATCCTGGGAGTAGATGACATTCCAGCGTGCTTTCGTTTGAAGTGGACAATTTCACATTCTTACGCCATTCACACAATTGTAGTCCTTTTTTCTGTCTGAAGTGCCCTGAGGTACACTCTTTGAAGCATTCCGTGTGCATGCCATTCTTTCTAACTTAATATTCTTCATGTCTCAAAAGGAACATTATGATATGATACCTTATAAACTTTTTCTGCATATTACACTATTCGCTGATTGAATTTCCACCCTAACTGGCGGTATCTACTACCCCCAGAAAAATTATTTACAATTGCCGTATGTGTTCGAACGTTTCCCCTGTGGTTTGAATTCTGACTTAACTTCGGGTGTTCGTGTGCCTTCTTGCTCCAGGCATCTTTCAACTTATCTCTCACATATCAATGACTAAATTAAGAGACGGCTGCATAACCTTATCAATGTGTATGAAGTGCATGAAAAACAAAGCCTCTGAGTATTTAGACCCTCGTGGTCCATTGTACTCCCGAGTTCCCAAAAATCTAATGTCTGATGCGTCCATAGGCTGGTCACTCACATAGAAAATGTTCGGTGGATTAGGCTTCCTCATTACAGAAGAAACACATATTATCTTGGAGAATTCCTATTCTGAACATGTGCCCAGTTAGTGAATTATGGCTGCAAGTGCAAGTGTTCCTTTCGTTAGTATAACGTTTGCCTTATGTTTTTGCTAAAGCGTCCGAGATTTCATTTCCTTTTCACCACATCGGCCGAGTACGCAGAGTTGTTTCGCTGTACTGAATCTATGGTAGAAACAGAGTTCAATCGGTCTATACGTTTCGATTTACGAGGTGATCAAAGACTGCTCAACGCCCTCAATGCTGCTTGGCTATCGTTTCATATTATGATAACCGCTCGTCAATCATTCCGGTGCCACCCCTAGGGTCGCATACACTTCAGTCTAAAAGACCGTTTCTCGTTTCTATTCGAGAGCTAGACTCCTGATCAGGAAACTCTGTTATGTTTTTGATCCATCGGTCAGTGTATCCTGACATGTATTGTGCCAATCCGTCCCAGTTTTCTCCTCATTTCAAGTAAACTTCATATCTTCTACCAAACAGATGTATGAGTATGCGAGAATCAAAAGGCATTCTGAAAATATTGCATTGCGATTCAGCCCTCCCAACAACTTTTTCAATGCTCTATGCCCCATATGTCTAGTGTTTCGTCATAGATATAATGGAATTAGTCTATGAGCTGCTCTCAATAAGCAAATACAAGGGCTACAAATTAAATAATGCATTCAGAGCTGCACCGAATGTCGTACCCATGGCACCGGTAATACCGAGACATAGCTTGCAGCGAAAACTCTTCTGTTTCATCTTAACCTAGCACACTACCGCATGGGCAACCATTGGCTACTAGCTTCTTGTGTAAAATAACTCCTAGATTTTTCTCTTCTTCGGAGAGCCCCATCTCTGGGAGACAAAGACCCTTAGGTTTCCTCCTTTCGTAGATAATACCGTTGTGGTTTTATTAGGATTTACTGAAAGTCCACGCTTGACGCACGAACTGTCAATCAATTGAACGGCGCGTTGTGCGTTTCTACACGCCGTTCCGAGATATCGACAACTAGCATAGCTACATCACCCACTTAATTAAAAATTCATCAACACCTTGCTCTCTGGCGGCATCACAGAGCTTTCTGAAGTCAAACGCCCCTTCGATGTCCACGAACACCCTCATCGCATACTTGCCGTTTAGAGCTAGTTCTAGTTCTAGTTCCTCACAATATGCTATAAAGGATTTTCGCTTCGAACGTTTTACGAGGCTCTTATATTCACGCTGTGAGATTTTGAAGCTTAACCAGTCTTCATTTTTATTGCTTTGCAAACACGATTTTGAAGTCGTTGATTTCCTGAGTGTACACGGTTCTGTGTTCCACCATGGAACTATTTTACCACTTTGACCTCAGGAGATAGGACAAGACTCTTCAAAGCACTCTAGAGGTGAGCGATTCAGAGTTTCTAATTGATCTTCTATTACTCAAGGGTCTGTACTTTGTTGCTGAGAGGTTCACTGAATTTGTCCCATCCGTTTTCCTAGGATTCCGTTTTTCTTCTAAGGACTGCAAACTAAATTCCAAGTAACGTTGATATAAGAGTGAAACTTCATCTAGTGGCTAGTCTCTAATCAACTTTAACAATTTTTAAGTGCAGATTATGGGGTCAATTGTTTTTACTTCTTTTTGGCATTGTAAGTTGAGGACAGCAAGGTCCTGGGAACAGAATTGCCTCAGCATGGTTGCTTCTAATAATTTTGACATCAAGACGCATGCTCCCGGTTTTGAACATCTCTCTTGGAAGAAGATCCTAATCCCCTTTAGTGATCCAACACCACAAATATTGTTAAAATGCACCTATAGCTCTTGTTTCCGAAGTTTATACGGGCAGTCCAGCAGATAGGAAGAGGCTTTGGCATTCTGCAAGTTAATTTGGCTAACCTTTATGTATGTAGATATAAGTGTAGCCCAATATGAAAACCATTGCTAGCTGAAAAATCTGTTGCATCTAGTGTAGATCTCATGTGGGTTATGAAAAGAAATACTGCTTGTCCTCATCTTCCGTCGAAAGTTCCGCTTTCTTGCGCCCGATTTCTCTGGATATCGTCACACTTGGTGGTGCAGCAGCGTCTTTGCCCTCATTCTCAAGAAACTTCGCCTTTTTGCACTGCCTTTCGTTGCTGTCCGTTGAAAGCCCTCCCATCACATCACCAGTTTCTCTTTCTTGCGCTTTTCCGGATAGATGCGGAAGAGAAGGTTTTGATGGGCAAGCGTGTAGTTTTCTTCTGCTGAGCGTTCCTTTCCCGTTTTCTGGAAAAGTCAGGCAACAGTGTCACCGACAGGTCGGCCATAGTCAGGTTTCCAGTACCTTTCTTTAAGGGAGTTGTTTTACTATATTTTCTGACTGACCGCGCCGTAGACACTGGGTGCAGGTCTTCCAGTGAAGTGGAGAGCTTGTTTTCACATGAAGGGACATGCATCTGATGAGGCTTCCAAAATCCGCGCTTCGGCCACGACCTCAGTTTTCAAAGTCATGGGTTCGAAGTCTGTGACTTCTGACCACTTATAAAGTTACAATTCATTACTTCCATTCTCATGTGTTTTTAGACACCCTTAGTGTAGTAGTCAACTACCACAGGCTCCCCCTCTACGACAAAGTGATGTCCGAGGAGGAAAAAACACCTTATCAATAATGTTTCTTTATACATCATGTAAGCTGGGGATGAGGGTGTAATTTTTTAACAATATCCGTGCAAAAAAAATAGATTTGGGGTCGATTCTAACCACTTTTTATGGGAGTTGCTAGTATGATAATATGACAGTCCTCATGTGTTACAAGCTACAGCCATTGGCTTCCTTCTAAATCAACGATATCGGTATCCAAATGACTATATATTTTTTGCTTCTATAATATAATAAATAGGGTGGCTGTAATGGTAGCCATGCTGAAAAGGTCAATTTTTGTTAGAGCAAATAAATTGAAAAGAAATGGGATCATGTGTTTCTGTCTTGAACTAAAATGTCACCGGATTTTGTTCTCGATAACTTCCTTTATTGTCGTTTTTATTTTATTCTGAACAATTGGCCACATTCAGTCCATTGTTGTACAGAAACGTATTCGAACGTGCTTTTGAGTTGCTAAGTCGCATAACGAATTCTATCAATTTTTAAGTAGCTTCTCCATAATTTGCTAGGCTTTCAACGTTTGATCTAATTACCTTAAAAGTTCCACATCGATTAATATTTCCTAAACGTCCACTCATGGAAGGTGCATTTAGAATAAATGGCAAGTGGTCACTTTTAGTATTACCGTCTGCTATACTAGATTAGCAGAAGGCGAAATAATTTAATCAGGAAAAATTTCTTTTCGTTGTCTTATACAGATTTAACTATTCCAAAACTATTGCTTTCCAAATTGGTCTGACATGTGCCTCTGCATTGACGTGCAAAGTTTGAAATCTGCTGAATAATTTGGTTTTTACGATGTAATTTCGGCAGATCTACTCCCATAATCAACAGATTAATAACCGCACGAGTCTTGGCCCCCAACAATAGAAGTATTAGTGGAGAACCCAGGCGCTGATATAATAGTCATCATAAATAATGCTACACTGTGGTCTTCAAACAATATACTTTTATTTTATTGATTAGACTTCCATATTAGAAATAATATAACAATTTCGACCATAAGATAAACTGGGAAAATATTAATATAAGCCTTACAGAAACATGAATTGTACAGAATATTTCAAACAAATCATAAAATTCAATAAATGTCGTTTCGACTGTGGTCACTTGGTAGTTGATATGCAGCCAACTCCAATTAATTTTGTAGTTTTATAGTAATGTATGCCTGCTGAAGTCCTACTGTTCGCAGTGTAATATCTCATTAGCTGTCTAAAGTCAATATTTAATAAAAATTATGGCTGAACTCCACTGCACTTTTGTAGATAATCACGTATATGATATGATAATTTCATAAGCATAACAGTTTATCAAAAGTTGTCTACAGTTCTAAAGTGTAAAGTACTATTTTTATTCGAATAGAATAGAATAATCTTTTCCTACCAACTTAATTGAAATGAATCACAATTAAATTAAGTCTATCTTACACCTAAACTGATCATATCTTGACAGGAACTTGAAACAAGTGAGTTAAGTAAGAGATAGTCAAAAGCGCATCCTGGAGACAACTACTAAATCTATTGCTGATCGCAAACTGACGAACCTGATTTCTTGTACAACGTCAGTCAACTTACACCAAACTGACCTCATTGCAAGCTATGTGCTCTGATAATGGGGCAAGGTGTGGTCAGAGTCCCTCTGGTCATCTAGACCTGGCATGACGATCACAATGTCACCTTTAGGAAGCCTCCTCTGAACTACACGTGGAAATCATCCTTCTCCATTGCATTGGAAGTCCGCCTTGGTGCACCTGCACCGAAATTTCGCAGTTAGAAGTTTGCCAGAAATCGACTCCCTCCTCAAAAGAGCAAGCCTTGCAGCGGATTCACGTTTGCTACCACTCGCCTTCCTAGAGTAGAAAAACGTGTTACCATAAGTGTGCAAGAAGGAGAGGAGTACTCTGCAGACCCCCAACATCTTACTACCTAGATGAAGAAAATCCGACTTATATCGTCGGAATCCTCACTCAAGTTGCAGGAAGCGACCATGCTGGGGAACCTCGAGGTGCGTTTGCAAATTTCAGAAACCAATTAAATTCTGCTTTCGATAGCTGAAGGTCGTAGATCCGTTGCCGTAAAAGATGCTTATAGTCGTGTTTTACGACAAGCAGGGAACACTTCGAGTGTATTCTTACGCCCGTACCCACAGGGCAATATGCTGGTGTGCTTACCCATTTACTGAAAGTGCGTCTTCCTTGGACCAATGACCCCGGCAGCTGTTCCCTCTGCTGCAAGGGATCCGTCAGTGTACCAGGTAATCAACTGCTGGTTAAAGTCGTATGTCAATACCACACTCTCCCAATTTACCCGGTTGCTAGAAATTGTTTCAAACTTCTTACTGAGGTAAAACCTTGTTGTCATGTTCTCTTTTGGTATCAGTAATTCGCTGCCTAACTGGTACTCCCGGACATTCTTAAGATCGCCCTCCTTACCTGCTTCTGTTTGTCCAGGCGGAGATAAGTTAATCCCTAGGACAGCTAGGGATGCGTTTTGGGCACGTTCTCTTTGCCCCACTGACACACACGCAAGCTAGTCTTTGAAATTTGTGTAACCCCCTGGGTGTTGTGCTGATTTCCGTTCTGTTTGCCCCCTCGTAGGTAATCATTGACTGCTATTGCAGTCTATACCCAGTGCAGATTGTGGCTTTCCGACATATTTTTCCAACATGCGTCTTCCCAAATATTTAACCTTCGTTACTCGCTTCAACTACACGCCATGTAATCTATAGGGTGTGCTCATATTTGCCCCTACAGATTAAAACAACATCATCAGCGTAACCCTGGGCCTGTATTTCATTCTTTATTAGCTCTCCTAGGGGTTCATCAACTACCAAGCTCAACATTAATGGTGAAAATACTCCACCTTTTGCACGACGTTGAATGGTGTGCATGACAGTAAAATTTGTACTTGTCCGCACTTCTATTTGCCTACTCTCTAACATTCTGCCCACCCAGAAGACCAGAAGGTGTTTTCCACCGTCTAGCGGATTAGGGCATCTCTTCTCTCTATGTGCGATGTGTTATCGAACGCTCCTTTGATTCCAAAAATGCGCATAATGCTATTACTTCTGTTTCTTTGGCATCCTGTGCTACATCCGTGAGCCGGTTAACCGTTCATGTATGTAGGGAATTACGGATTAAAACATTAGTTTTAATAAAGTTGTTTATGACCTTCTACACCGTTTTAGGTTCGAACGATGTCAGGCAAATTGGTTTGAAAGACTTAGGGTAAAGGAGATCCTTCTTAGCTGGTTTCGGAATAAAGACTACCTCTGCACATCTCCATACCCTTGGTATATATCCCAAGGCTATGCTGCCTCTCACCACTCTTAGAGAACCCAAGGTAATTTCAAGGCCTCTCTGGAGTAGTGCTGGCAAAATGTCATCTACACCGAGTGATTTTAATACTTTGAAAGTTCCCACGGCTTATATTACTCTAGCTTCCGAACACACCAATTTCATGCAACACCCTCCATTTCTTGACCAAGTCGCTTGTTATAGTGCTCCTTTGAGTTATGTCTAATACCCCCGCCTGGTGCTGGTCACAAATGTTGGAATGGTGCTTACGTTATATATCATCACCTTCACCTCCACAGTTCTGTTCCCTTCCATTTTGGAAGTTTAGGAACTAGAGTCCTAAGCCAGTCGGCAGTGTCTTCCGTCGTCCAGTCTATCTGTGTACAATCTGGTCGCAAGTGTATGCCGGTAAACACGAGCCCCTTATTCCATCTCTCACACAACTCATGACGATGAGGCTTTTAATTATTTTTTGCTCCTCACAATAATTTTGGCAGTATTGCCAGCTGAATGCTCTTTACCGCATTAACATAGCAAACAGGGGACCCCCTGGCTCATACCTTCATCCATGATCACCCGGAGATTTCCCCTTTCTTGGGTGGGGATTTTGATTTCTCGGGAGCATTGGTGAATAGAAGGCACATCATATATACATATTTTGTGACACCAAATTATCAAAAATACTAGCAGTTATTTTTATTAATTTTCTAACTCCTTCCCCAAAAATTTCTAAGAAATATTGCTGAAGTTCAACTGTATAAACCAACCACCTCTGTAAAGCATATTTGTGACTCCCAGTGCGGCTGTTCATCAGCAGACTAAACAGCAAATATCGAATTTTACCAATTTCGAAAAACATATATCATCAATTTCTTGGCATTTACTATTATTATTTTCATCAATGCATTCTTCGTCTAGTGGGTGTTTCTGCCAATTTTGTTTCAATACAAAACAATGTAGACATTCATTGCATTTTGTTTGTTTTGTAAGTACGCTCGTCTGTGATTATTTGTTGTTGAAAAAAAGGTAAACTGTGGCTGGAATTTTGAATATAATCTGGCTTTATAGAATAGTTACTACCAAAAAGTGAATATTGGCAATGTTCTAGTTCCTGTTAATCTTTCTGATCTGACCTTTCGTTCCTTGTTTAGATAGTTTGTAATTTATTTCATGCAGATGTTGGCAACTACTCCGACATTATGTTTGGCGAAAAGAGCTAATTCCTTATTTTGCTGCCCCTACCCGTATGCGGAAGTCTCACATTCTTGTCTGATAGATTCAACATTCGGCCAATATCCAAGATGATGTAAGAGTCACTTTATGCCATGTCCTTAAATGAATTGTTAATGCGATTTCCCCTCTTGAGATTTATATCGGCTGACATGGCTCACTGTCATGAAGAAATGTGGAAACTTTCTCCGTATAGCTGTTCGTTTGCTCAGAGTATCATGATTCCAACTTTAATGGTCAAACTTTTATCCCCTTCAAATATAAATGCTCTAAAGAGACGACTTCAGAATATCTGTCCAAATTTTAGCTGTAGAAGCATAGCACAAAGCTGAAATTGGAAGAAAAACAGTGAAATCTACTTGTCTCTGCATTATCTGAAATTCTCATATTTATATTATCTGAACAAATCTTTGGAATGAAATAAGCACCCAGTTATATTTGCTTCTAAAGTATTATTATTACCCACTGCAGGGAAAACTTACTGAAATATTAAGTAGGTAAACATCAAGCTCCAGTGTCCTTTCACAAGACATTTGAGCCATTCTCTCCGCCCTGCTAGATTTTTAACATTTTCGCACAGATTACTACCCGTATTAACTTACAAGTAAGTGATATGTACCTAAGATCACGTACATTACGTACATTGTGATGAAATATTCAGAAACTCTTCGTATTTCGTTCCAACGAATAATTCTTTTAAGTGAACTCCACAAATCATCCTGACCTACATACGCGTTTACTTAAATGGCACTGCGGGTTGAGAATAATTCTGTTACAAAAAGGACAATTAAAATTAATTTCTTTTTTGTTCAAGCTGCTCTGCACGGCTCTTTCTACAATGAGATGGCTTCTACAATAGCAGAAATATATTCCATGAAAATTTTAGTTGACATGAAAAATTTAAGGACTTCTGAGTAGATAAGAGTGGAAAAGGGATTGAGAATAGTAAACCACTTTCTTTTGTCTTTTCCTTCAATCTTTGATATAGTCGGTTCTCTTTGAATCGCTGTATTTATTTTCAAAATGGATTGAAACTGTTCATTCAGCAGCACACTTTATCCATAAGTTATGAAAATGAAGTGATGAAGAGATAAAACTATTTCCAGTCCTAGTTCCATTAACAGTGATGAGGTACTACGGTACTTTTCCTTTACTAGTAAAGGATAGGATAAAAAGCAGAGATTAACAAGTCGAGAAACCAGTAGCCGGACGGTTCAAGGATGAAAGGCTTGGTGTATTTCTTTTATAGAAACATTTCAGTGGACATTTGTCCCATTACTACTTAGCACGTAATGTATATGCGTCTTGAACTGAAGCGCCAATTTTGAGCTACTCTAACTTTGGTAGTAAGAATGCAATTTCCACCAAACTAGTAGAGTCATGCTCTATATTATAGCCCATCTTGCTGCAAAATTTCGTGATTCTAGTATATATTAATATACTATTATTAACTTTATTAGAAAAGATATCGGTATGGAGAGTATTTTGGAACTTAGGCACCATATAGTGATAGCTGCCACCGCCCTCCCCCTTGTGAATTGACTGTTAAAACTGAGACCAAATATGCTCGGTACTCAGATAAAGTTAATAATAGTAAATTTTTATATTTTGCGGATTTGCTTCCCCCTAGGTTTCTTCTAGATTTGATGGATCTCTTGGGATCATATATGATTTCATATCAAGCGTCGCTCTGGTAACTTTGATAGAGAGCATACCATTATTAACGAAGTTATAGTATATCGAAGTTGACCCTTTTGCGTCAAATTATCACTTTCTAAGAGGTAAGATGTTGGACATCGAATTGAATATCGAGTATATTCAATGCATACACGCTACGTACTGTGTATACGTGGAACCATCGTGTCGCTAAATATTCTTCCATAAAAAATCCACAAAAGCTTTCATATTTGAAGCACCGAGGTTTCGATTTTGGATTGTTATGAGTCTGATACATAATTTCCCTCGTCAGTGTTCAGTAATTTAATTTGATGGTTTTCCCAGGCGTCCAACGTGTCAGCCTTGTTCGCCTGTCGTACTGTCGCTAAGTCTTTCTTGTATAACTTTTCTTCATTTTAGACATCCTTTTTATGGTTTTGTTTGAAACAAAACCTCATTAAAATCGGCTTACTTTCTGTCTGTTTGCCTGTCTATCGATTATACCGATTGACCTCAAATTTGGTGGGAAGGTGGGAACGCCCATGTATACAGTGTCTTGAAGTTAAAGGGGGTCCATACATGGACATTTTTTTCATCAAAGATGGCCGTGTTGTGTATCATACGAAAAGTCTCAATTAGTACTTTTTAAAGCTGGTCTCAGCTCTGACATTTAATGAACAAGGGAGAGGGCGGGAGCTGAAAAGTGGTTATTTCTTTAATGGACCCATTTTCAGAAACTACCCAACGGAAAAATCTGAAGAAAAAAGTCACCAAGCTGCCTCTATGCGATGCCTAGGGTCCGAAATACCTTCCATACACGTATCTGTTCAAATAAAGTTAATAATAGTATATTACTATAATTGTCGGTAATTGACCCCCCGTCGTGGTGTTGTTCCCTCCTGAATGCAAGTGATTATAAGTTTAAGTATGATTTCACCTTTTTTCTCTATTCTGAGCTAGATCTTAAAACGATATATGGCTTGCTTACCCATTGGGTTGGGAATAGATATTACCACCTACTTCACTGTTATGGTTCCGGCATTTTGTAGCTTTCTAATCAAGTCGGTCGTTTTCCGATTCAATCCATGGCAACGATAGCTTTGGGAATTTTAACTTAATTCAATGCCCTTGAAGATAGTGCTTACTTTTTTTAGGGCCCAGTGTACGCGTTTTATATCATAGTGTTGGACATTGCGTCCTTTTGCATTTCGAAAAGGTACTCCTTACTCAACTTTGTAGACACGACGTTGTCGCGATTTGAGTTTGGATTTTGGTAGGTTTGAGATAATATATTGCCTCTTTTCTTTGCTACTATTTACAGATCTTCTTGCTGTTTCTTCTCTAAAATTTTTTCAAGGGTACTCTAGTCGACAGGGACCGTCTTTAGCCAATTTGAAAAATGTTATGCTGTAAAAAAGGGTACGTTACTTGAGGTGTCAAATTATAATCTCGTAGGCACCACCAGTATTAGCGGCATTTGCTAACGAGATACCGAGATACCAACATCTGTTAGGCCAACAATCGAACTTAACCTCTACATATCTTAGCTAGTACATACGCACGTAACGTAAGCTAGTACAATATTCAGTTCCATAAAGGCCTCTTTAAGGTTATGGTCTCTAGGGCCCAACACCAAGTGTTGAGTATCTTCTCAAATTGTACTCTTGAAATACTAAAAGGAACGTAACTGATATGCATGTGGTTGCCGTTTTTTGAGCTTACAAAGCTTAGCTTGTCTTCAACGTGTCCATTTTACCGGTTACAGACGTACCTTTCACCCAAATAGCAACGCCTTCATGGTTTATGAGAGCAAGCCTTGAGGTGCTTGGCGCTGGTCAAAATTAATTCCTGCCAAACTCATATATGTGCCTTCCTTGTCTTTTATGAGATTCTGCTTCATTCTGGTTAATTAAATTGTTATTTTATCTTTGCGAAGAGACTAGGTCTAAGTACTTATGTACATTCCTTTGTTGTTGCTCGTTTTCCAAACACTTTTACAATTTGGCCGTGGAAAATAACCGCGGTCGTCTTCGTGGACCTATTTAACTCCTCTTTCTGAATTCATCTGGTATTCCGGATTTCCTTACACCTTCCGTAAAATATGGAACATATCTCGTTTCACGAAAGTAATGCAAATTTTTGGACGGATTTTCTTTTTGCCCTTCTGCTGATTTTTGCGTCGCGGCTCACCTTTATCGATTGCTCGGGTTTGGGAGTTTTCGATTTTCGCCGTTTTGCATGATGATTAATGATTGATAACAATCATTATCTAATATCCAATCATTATCTAATATACAAGAGTTATAATACTCAAACTAGGTGATTAAAAATTCCAGAAAGGAAGAGCTAAACTTAAGGGTTCTATCAATTATTTTTCACACATTTGAGCATAAGTTGCTTGTTCGGTACTATCATGGGTCTAACATAACGTTTAACATTGAACAAATAACGGAATACAAATTAGATTTTCTTAGGAGTATACATAGTGAAGTACGGGTATATATTTAGCTCTAAAATTTCAATTTATCTAATCTTCAATTTCACATACAATAATCCATTTATCTCGAAACTACAATGCTACTCGTATGTGGAAATCATAGTCTTCCCTCATATAATAGAAAGGATTTGTCTTGAATTTAGTTCTGAGGATTATCTACCTGACCCGACTTGCGCTCGTAGATGGATATAATTTGTAATTTTATCCCAAATAAATACTCGTGATGAATTCAAAATGGAATTATTATATTGCGATCCCAATAGAAGAGCTTACTGATCAAGGGGGAAAACTATTAGGTTGTTGCAAATGAAATGTCGGATATTTGAGTAAAATTTCAAAAAACTATAACTTTTATGAAAATTAATTTTATTAGTCAAAATAAGAACCAGCAGCTTCAATGCACTTCTCCCAACGAGATACAAAGGCATTTATTCCAGTTTCGTAAAAGTATGGGTTTCTAGAGCTAAGAAATTCTTCAAAGGCACTTTTGACAGCTACTTCATTGCTGAATTGTTTCCCCGCCAAAAAGTGATCCAAATGCTTAAAAAAGTGGTAGTCGGTTGGCGAGAGGTCGGGTGAATATGGTGGATGAGGAAGAGTCTCATATCGTAATTCATTTAATTTTTGGACCGTCATTCTGGAAACATGAGGTCAGGCGTTATCATGGGGCAGTATCACTCCATCTCTGTTGACCAATCTAGGCCGCTGAACACGTAATTTCTCGTGCATTTCATCAAGTTGGGCACAATATTTCTCTGCATTAATTGTTTCACCACGCTCCAAAAACGAATAATGAATAATTCCAGATGCAGACCACCAAACAGTTACCATTACCTTCTTCGGGTGAAGGCTCGGTTTTGGCATGTGTTGTGGAGGCTGATCGGCATATAGCCATTGCGCTGATCTGCGACGGTTGTCGTACAATATCCACTTTTCATCGCATGTCACTATTCTGCGCAAAAAGGGATTGTTCCTGTTGCGGTTGAGTAGAGAACTGAATATTTCCATTCGCAGCGCCATGTTTTGCTCGTTGAGTTCATGCGGAACCCACTTATCAAGCTTCTTCACCTTTCCAAGCTGTTGTAAGTGCCGAGATACTGTCGAATAGTGTACGCCTATTTTCTCTGCAAGGTCACGAATCGATGATCGGGGATCAGATTCCACTATCAAACGCAACTCGTCGTTGTCGATCGATGGTCCTGGGTGTCCACGAGGTTCACTTTGGAGGGTCATGTCGCCTGATCGGAATTTTTCGAACCACCGCTGTGTCGTTCGTTCGTTTGCTGCGTCAGCTCCAAATGCTCTGCAAATGTTTCTGGTTGCCTCCGCTGCGTTGTGAACAAGTTTAAATTCATATAGAAAAAGTAGACGTTTTTGACTCCCTTCCATGCTTTTTTCTTTGAGTTTTACTTGGAACTTCAATGACGATTGAAGCTGAAATGACTCCTTGAACGAACGAACGACTATTTATACTCAATTATCCCATACCACCAGAGTCACCTTGCGGCAGTTTTAAACATTAAAATCATAACTAACTTCACTTCATTGAAAAATCCGACATTTCAATTGCAACAAACTAATAATTTGCCTTCTATTTTAATGAGGTTCAAGTTTAAATGATTTGATTTTCGTTTATTTTGAACTGAATCTTAATATTGTTACATAAATAGTTATCTTATGCGGAGACTACTTAGTGAAAAGTATTTTTTTAGGTAGGGATGTGGAGCGCACAGAGAGCCAGATCCCTGCACTAAAATAGCACACTGGATAAAATATTATGGTTGTTTCTAAGATACTAACGTGGAATCGTTTAACGCATTAACGTAGGCTAGCACTACTCTGCTACCAATCCATCTTTCGTATATATCTCCATCTTTTTCATCTTAATTATGGAACGTCCCACTTATTTCTATATATCCTCGTTTCTTAGCATGTCATAAATTAAATTGCTCGGAAATACTTGACTCCTCCTACCGTCAACTAAATTTTTGGATTAAATACAGTTGGGTTATCGTTATTTTCCGATTTTATGCAGGTAAGATGAAGAAGAGATAGGGTAGGTAATGCTCAGTCTCACCGCCCTTCGAGGTTGACCAGGGTGTGATGATGTGTATATTCAATCTACCTCGGATCGCAGGATTATTGGCATTCGTACAGAGTGCAACCGCTTTCTTATTTCTCTTTTACATGTACCTTCTAAAAGATAGATACATACATCATGCTCCACTTCAATCGCACACATTTCAGGTTTCAGGTTCCCTTATCTGTGATGCTCTCTGCGCTGTTCGAAGCAGCTCATCACTGGTTGTTTATACAATATTAAGGTTCTTAACCGCCAATTTGAACTGGTCCGTGATTCCACCGATTTATATAAGAAGAAATGCTTTTGGTCAAGACGATCGACCGCTTCTGTTTTTTTACAGTAAAACACCGTGTTCAATTATCTTTCAACAAACTCGCTACATTATCATGGCCAGTATGCGCTGGAATCTGACATTATGAGGAGCAGCATCCGTGAACCAAAAATTTTATCTGCCTCAGCTTGTCTGATCGCTTGGACCACTTCCTCCATTACACCAATTAAACCAGGCTATTTAGGCGACAAATTCTCCACAGCACGAATTGCGGCAGCTAGTGCAACATGCTGAGAGGTTCTTATGCTGACGGCCACTGAATGCTTCGTCTCCCTCTGCTTATTCGCACGGGTTTTACAACCCGTAGCTAAATATGCGCTGAAAGCAGTGAGTAGCAAATCTGATTTACACCTTCAGTAGGGAAACTCTCCAGTAAACTCTTGGCTCCGATAGAATGTAAAGGAAAATGTGCCTGCACAATCTGAACCGCTTCCATTGAAAGTGGTCGATAAGGTACAAGTTTTTGGATAATCAACTTATATCCGAGATTATATGGGTTGCTATTAATGTCTCTGACTAGTTCATGCCCGTTTGCTTTCTCCTTACTGATTTAATGGTAGAGTCCCTTTCTTTGTGATTCTAGGATTTTAAGGGTTACCCCATCTTGGTCTCTTGCTGCTATGTATGCTATGAAATTTATCAGTTTGTGAGGAAATTCCTTCGCAATCTGGCAATTTCGGTTGTCCATTTTGGTTTGCTGACCGTAGGGTAAACCCAGATAATGAACCCTAACGAATTCACCTTCCCGCCAATGGCTGGTATTTGTAACTTAACAAAATGCCACACCACAACCTTTCGACGGCTTGCCTGATGTATCAGAATACAATGATTGATCACTGAGGAGCTCTGTCCTTACTTATCAGTTCGTAAACAGCAAATGAATTCATTCCGCCGCTAATGGTTCCGTATTTTTAATTTAACAAAATTCCAAACTAAAACGGCGACGGTGTCAAATGTATCAAAATACCATAACTGATAACTAAGTAGCTCAGTCCTATCAGTTCGGAAGCAGCTTCACTTCCGTGTATATTCCCTTTCCTAGGAGACCTATAATCCCTCCGAATCAGGAATGTGATCCACATATTCTTTTCATTTACCATGACGCTTTGCCAAACCGGTATTGAATTACTAAGTAAGAATCGGCCTTCTTGTATTTTGTAGATAATTCATCTGATCCTTATTTTTCCACCATTGAAAAAAAATTGCAGTGTTTTGAAGTCGGCGGATGTGACTCTGATTTTGATAATGGTCACATCATGGTAATCACGTCTAATAACTACCTTTCAATTTGTCAATTTGGGTCCCTTATTTGCGTGGGTTTAAAGCTGGAAATAACTATTTTGCACATTTAACGTCTACCCTGATGTTTTCCGACTTGCTGTGGTTGCACATTTCTTGAAGAATTTTCGCAAATTACGTTGATGACAAAGGCTTTTAGACATGGTCTGTTCCTTGTCTTTTTCTATGTTGCCAATGTCGCTATGCTGCTGCATTTACGTCTTTTTTAAATTTTCTTTTTTTAAATTTCCTTTTTTCAAATTTTCATCGTTCTCTGGATTAGGTTCACTCTTTTCTCTGAAATATTATGGTTGACGATTATTATATTCTGATCCTAGATCAGATCTTAGCCAGGAGTCCACCCCAAAAAACACCAATTTAATGGTGTCACAGATTTGAACATGCTTGCAACACTGCCCCAACTTTTTTCCGGAAGAAGACAACTATAAAATTAGCCTCAGGGGCGTTTCTAAATGATACCACTCCAATCTACTAAGGTAAGAGCATGAGACATTTATATGCTCAAATGGTGTCTATTCTTAATCGAATCAAAGTTGAAATCCTGGTCATGCCGGGTCTTCACCATTATACTTAAGTTAGTCCTTAGTGGTTGCCTACTTACCTTAGTAGTTTAGTTAGTTTAGTACACCTTTTTTTGCTAGATTTTTGCATTGCCCCCTATCCACTTCCGAACAATGAGTCTATGTTTTATTCTCTAAGAGCTCGACTGCGCGTTATGTCCTCAAACATTCGTAGGGGTACGAGCTTCAGCCCCTTCACATCTGATTGTTGTCCAGCGGGGTTATATTGCTAGGTGGAGTCATCAAATAGTTTGAAACGTATTCATAATGACTCAAGAGCTAGAAAGTTGAGTTTCTAAACGGTAATATACATGGTGAGGTTCTTCTTTGGGATATCAAATATAAAACAATATGGGCCCCTAATGCCCCCAACCAAACTGAAATCTATCTTGCAACTTCTGCGATATCCGTAAATCCATTACACCCTCCACCCTATTGTACAATTGGACATCCTTGGTCGATAAGAAAGAACCTTGTCTTGCCTGAAATATTTGGATGGGTACCTATTTGAAAACTGCCATCGGAAACATAAGGTCTAAAAAGACCCAAAAGCATATTCAAAGTTGACTGCACCAAGACCATTTTCTTATCAGTGGCATTACTCCTTCCTTTCATTCCTTCCATTATCCTAAATTTCAATAGACTTCTTTGAACACTCCAACTAAGCAGGACCGAGCTCCAAATCACGATATGCGACAAGCTGCATCTTAAAAGAGAGCGACACTTCTGTTGTCAGTTATGTCAGACAATGTAATCAATGCTCCTAGCTAAGTCGAGCTTTCCCAGGACATAGTAACTATCATCAATGAATACTTCAAGGAGTTTAAAAGTGTATTGAACTAAATAATTAAGAACTCACGGCGTAGGCGTGAATTATGTGGAAAAATTAATATTTATGGATTCCAACTTTCACTATTTATTTCAATAAAATGAAAGTCACTTCCATGTTACAAAATTATTGAAATAATCGGCTACAGAAATGGCATTACCCGACTGTTTAATAATATGAAATTCCATTCCGTTTCTAGCTATGTTTAATTATTCCCTTTGCATTTGCAACTCTGCATCATTGCGAACTTCAAATGGAATGTGTACCCCATAAAATCTACCCCAACGAGGAGTGTGTTGCTAGAGATGGATATTAAGTTCTCGGTCCACAGTTCCCCCTTATAATTAATAAATAATTTGTTCTGCGGAAAATCCAATTCTAAATTAAATTTTCATTGGAAATGCAACATATGCCCATTTATTATTTATTATTGCTGCAATGTTTATTATTTTCCTCGTAGTCTGTAAATTCGACAGAAATTGCGTCGTCAATTTTTCTCGCCGGCTTAATTTGAAAAAATATCTAAACCTTACATCAGATCAATCACATTCCCAGAGATATAAACTTTTCAATTTTCCTACTTATTTTCATTTCTCTTTCTACCCACCTCATTTAACACATACTTTGGCGTTTACTTTGATTTATGGAGGAAAATTAGAACCGGAAGATGATGAATGTGAAATGAATCGAAACCAGATAAATCGATGATGACATGTGCTACTAGATATGAAAAAGCTGTGTCAGAAAATGTATCTAATCTCTATGAATTACGTGTATCTTTTCCATAGAACTTTCCAATAAAATATGTACGGGGGAAACACTAAATATATTGCAAGCGGATAGAACACCTATTGCTATCAGTTAAGATTACTCAACATATTTGTTATTTATTTTCTTTAGCTGTTAACTATAAAGGATTACTTCGGCTGGCTTCAACGTTTAATCTCAATCTAAAAAAAAATTCGACTCAATCAAGGGGCTTGCGGTATTTACGTAGAAAAGCACGTGCTTTTAAATTGAACACTACTAAACATTATTGCAAACACACTTGAGTAGTACTTGTAACTTTCAATGGTTGTTTATTGTTATTATTAGAGTGTTTCACAAACTACTATTATAATAACTATTAACGAACTGAGCTGAATAACTTGATGTAATGACAATTCTTTTCACAGCGAAGGTCAGCGTATGCGAAGCACTACATACATCTATTTACTTTCATTTTTGTGCTAATTGCTTGAAAAATTGGACAATTGTTTAGGAAAGATGGTTAAAGTGTTCAAGCTGGTAAATAGTATTTATACATTTTCTCCGAACATTGAATAAATATTGTCTTATTTACTCGCTTTTAAACACAATTAAAGAAAGAATCGGTATGACGTTGTCAATATTATTTTGTAGTCAACTCAGGCTTTTTCTTATTTTATTGAAACAACTAAAATTCAGAGGAGATGGGGTATTGGGCAAAAAAAATATTCAATCTATATATTTTAAAGATTTGTTTAAAACATAAATTTACAACAAAACCTTTTAAAATCGCCGATATATCGTAACGGGTACAGGTTGCCAGCATGTAAAGTGTAGTATGGAAATGGTATAATTCTCGATAAAATATAACTTTCTCTTCCATAATTGACTTTCAAGCTTGTCCACTTTCGTTATTACAATGATAGAAACAACATAATAAGCAAGAATAAGTTGAGTGAGAAATATTTGTCACGCCAACTATTAATAAATAGTTGCTAGTGAGTAGGGGATATCAATAACAAACACTGAAAAGGAAAGTAATACAATAAGCATCTTGTAAATATTTTTAGATTCTAATCCTTTAGGTTAACTGCGAAAATAATGAAATTGAATCTTAATCTTGATAATAAATAAAACAAGTTATAGCACAGAAGTTTCTGGTATAATAAGTTTCATAATTGACAAGCGGCGTGGTATGCTTTGTCATGCAATCCTTCGTATACTACCTCTTCCATATTAACATTGTAATCTCTGCCTATGTTGATCTAAAATAAACTTCCCATAGCAAAACAGTTTCTATAATATTCTGATCAAAGGCAGTATTTGCTGCCAATTTTTTACTTTTTACTTTGATTGTCATAGACCTCCTCCTTCCTTAGTAACAACTGTACTTGAACAAACTATATTGCCTCCATGCACGGCCCTTTTGATACTTTGCAACATCATCTAACAATTTTATCTATTAAGACATAAATAAAGGCTATCTACATTACAGTTGGACTGAAAAGTTCGTAGACTAACATAGAAAAAATTGTTGCGATAAAATAGGATTTTATTATTCAAGTGATTCAACGATTATAACGATCATTCGTTTTTTTATGTTTGTCCAATGAAACTGAGGCTCCCTAAAAACAAAGTAGGACAAAATAGCAATAGGAAAGAATATATTAGATGAAGGTCCTATGCTTTATAAAGAAGTGAAAGGCAGACGTATATATACATTACACTTGAGGCAGATACCCTTTTGTGGGATTTTATCAAGCCTTTCAATTCATATTAGATGAAAATATTAAATTTTTTTGCACAAAAGTGGAAAACCCCATGAAACCTTCATAATTCAGCAGAAGTTAAGTGAAATTGAATAAAAAACCGTTCTCTGTCCAGCGAATTCTTCCGATTTAACACCATCTGATTTCTCTCTATTTTCACCGTCATAGACATTTCATAAGCAGAACAATGTGTACCAATGATATTTATTCATCATCATCATCAACGGCACAACAACCGGTATCCGGTCTAGGTAAGGCAGTAAGGAACTCCAGACATCCCGGTTTTGCTAAGAGGTCCACCAATTCGATATCCCTAAAAGCTGTCTAGTGTCCTGACCTACGCCATCGCTCCATCTTAGGCAGGGTCTGCCTCGTCTTCTTTTTCTACCATAGATATTGCCCTTATAGACTTTCCGGGTGGGATCATCCTTATCCATAAGTGACCCGCCCACCGTAACCTATTGAGCCGGATTTCATCCACAACCGGACGGTCATGGTATCGCTCATAGATTTCGTCATTGTGTAGGCTACGGAATCGTCCATCCTCATGTAGGGGGCCAAAAATTCTTCGGAGGATTCTTGTCTCGAACGCGGCCAAGAGTTCGCAATTTTTCTTGCTAAGAACCCAAGTTTCCGAGGAATACATGAGGACTGGCAAGATCATAGTCTTGTGCAGTAAGAGCTTTGACCCTATGGTGAGACGATGATATTTATTAACGGCACTAAATGAACATTTTGGGGGGGGCAAAAACACCTAACAGAAAACGACAAATAGTTATCCATAGTTGCTATGTAATATGTAATCATCATCATCAAATCTTTACTGCCTTAAAAATAATTTGTTGTTCTTTCGCTTTTCAACTTAACATCGCGGCGGAAATGTATAATGACTATCATGGCTTTGAACTTGTGGGACCGAAGTTTCTGGTTCTTCCCTTACCTACCATACTAAAAAACTTTTTTGGCTTTTTTTGCCATTTATCTTTTGTCCGACTCTGAATGTCTGTCCCGGAGAAAGAGCCACAAACGTATTAACAGTATTTGGGAAAGGATGTTATGGTCCTAATCATCCCCATTCTCTCTCCTCTTCAAGTCCCCAGCTAATGCAGCACTGAAAAACCGGGGAAAACGGAAATCTAGGGATCTAAACGCCGCGTACTATTCTACAATGATCTGCGGGGTGTTAATTAATTCAGCACCGATGGAGGCTGGCCGGATACCAACAGCTTTCTTGTCGATTAGGTTTCCGAAGTATTCTTTAGTTTGTGCCAGGATTATTGCATTGTTTGGCATATCTAATAGTTTTATCAAGAAACTCGAAAACAATTTGAAAGTAAAGTATACTCTTATTGCCGCATTCCTTTACTGTAGTAAATTTAGGAAAACACCGATCGGATCCCTTTTGCTCCGTCTGATATATGTGAGGACAGAAGCGACTTGTTCGTTCAATAATTTGTCGTATAGATCTAACCATGGTGGTATAAGGAAAAGAGATACGAAGGTATGAAAGGTTTTGTGTATTTCTTAGTACGTAGTACGTAATATATCCATATATTATGTGAAAGTATCCACTTTCGGGTGATATTGACATTCATAGTCTTCAATTTTCAAAGAAGCAACAAATTTGAGGTATTATAACTTTGTTAGTAATAGTGCGATTTACACCAAACTTAGTAAGATCATGCTCTATATTATAGCCTATATCACTGCAAAATTGCATGGTACTAGGATGAACCTAAGGGGGGTTTCTAACCAATTACAAAAAATTGTAGTAATATACTACTATTAACTTTATTTAAACAGATATCAGCATGGAAGGTATTTCGGAGCCCAGGCACTATATAGTGGCAGCCTCCTGATTTTTTTCAGATATTTCGGTTTGGTAGTTTCTGAGAATGGCCCCCTTAAAGAAGTGATCACTTTTAACCCCCCGCGCTCTCCACCCTTCCAACGAATGTCAAAACCAAGATCAGCTTTAAAAAGTACTAATCGAGACCTTTAATTTGATACCCCACATGACTATATTTGATGAAAAAAAATTTTACACCCCCCTTTTGCATGTATGGGGACCCCCCCTTAAATTCGATGTAAAAGGATGTAATTCACTGTATGCGTGAGCGTTCACAGTGCCCACCTTTCCACCAAATTTGGTGTCAATCGCTATATTCGTCTCCGAGAAAAATGCGTGTGACGGACAGACAGACAGACGGACGGACAGACAGACAGACAGACAGACAGACAGACAGTAAACCGATTTTAATAAGGTTTTGTGTTTACACAAAAAGGCAGCTGGAACGATAAGCAACTCTGGCAGTAGGTTCATTGCACAGGACTAGTTACTGACTCAACCAGGTATACAATCTACCAACAAAGAATCTGTTATATTGAAAGTTATGTCATTCAGCATTATCGTGAGAACATGATAATGCTCCATAAAGATTACAATTTGTTGTTGTGTCTTTATTTTTTTTTCAAAGATCGTAATAAAGTAATGCCATTATGAAAATGGTCGATGCGTGTAAAGCAGAGTCTATAAAGTTCGCAAAGTCAAGCCCCTTGTTCTGATCTTACAATAACAACATAATGAATTTTTCGGAAGACTTTGTCTCCTAAGCCTTATGCCATAATATACAATTGGTACAGGTATTAAAACCAGTAGATCATTTTCAACGGGTTATAGGTAGTTGGTATCGCTGATCTGTTTTCAATGGAAAATGTTGCCGGTCCTTGGAGTGTGCTGTAGATACATTACAATTAACTTTTTATTGCCTATTTTGGATGATATGGCTGTCGAAGATCTTCTACTGGAAAAGGCTACGTGTCAGACAGCGCATTAACCGAGTTAAATTTCGCGATGAGGTGATGTCAACTGGCTACTAATATCATGCAATTGGACTTCTTCTTTTTCTTTTCTATTTATAAATAGTAGAGTTTCCACATAAGCTTCTATATAGAATAATATTTTTTTTTAAAATGTATTATACTTTATATTGACTGAGTTTTTCTTGACATTCAAATTACGTTAAATTCTTTTGAATAATGTAGGCGGATATAGTAATAGCTTTTCTGTTCAGTAAGAAGAGAGTTCCGACGCTAGCAATTATTATAATTATGAATATTCCCGAAAAAATTATAATGAAATATGGATTGGGCTATCTCCTTCTATTGGGTTATCCCAAAAAGCTGAAAAATTGGGGAAATTGGTCAAGGCCCGCCCGCAATAACTGTAGCTCCGCCGGAGTATATCATTGACACGCGTTTGATTGTTTCTTTTCTAATTACGCACATGTGAGCCTGGCTAGTAAACTTTTTTTTCTGACATGAAATTGTTGCGTCCTTCTCATATTATAGTAGTTTGGCTATGTACGTCACTATCGGAAAATGCATGCCAGTTACGCTTGAGGGAAATTTCGGTTTTTATTAATCCCAAATCCCACTATGAGGTCTGAGATTCTACGCTAGATGCAGATGAGTAGGTTGATAATACAAAGGACTTTGTATCTATATCTGCTTGGCTGTTGGAGTTTATAGCCTCGATCTATAAGTGTTAACGCCAAACACGTGTTTAATTTACATGTGTGAAATCGTAACTTACCACAATTGCGAACCTATTTTAAATTTTAAGGTAGAAAGAGTAGTTTGCAAATAATTCCTTCCTAGCGTTTGGTTGGCTACCTCATGCAAATTACGACATCTTTTTGGGCTGACCGCACCCGTGGAGCCGAGAAACTCGTGACGCGCCGACCGCGACCGAAGAGGAACAATCCAAGATCATCCTTATCCGATCTTTGCTGTACTTCAAGTGCTGAATAGGATCTCCTCCATGCTCCTCCATGTAGCCATAAAATAGAGAGGTGCAAGTTTGAAGGAAATCTACGGAGAATAAGGAGGAATAGGCAAGGAGGCTCTTCAAAATGAAGAAAGAAAGAGAGAGAGAGAAAAAGTGGAGAGAACATTTTCAACATTTTACTAAGTTTAATAAATCAAGACACAAAATAGCAAACATAACCATTCACAGGCAAAAAAAAAAGAAAAAAGAAAGTCACCAAGAAACAAGAAAAAATATAAATTTAACAAATAAAAAAAAGTAGATATAATCTACCTGGAAAAAACATATTTTAAGAAGGAAAAAAAGTAAATAATAAAGTAAATTAAAATCAAAATGGGTGCGTAAAATAGAATCTATTGAAGGGAATCACTACATCAGTGATTGCTAATAGTCAATCAGGATTTCTTCAGTAGATTTATATTTTATTCCGCAAAATACTTCATCAAGTGCAGGAATGGGTTCGGCTGCGACCAGCCAAGGTCTGAATCTACAATATTTCGCTCGATATCATTCATACTCATGTTTTGTTCATGAAACATTATAATCGGATCAAGCTATATCTGTAGACGATTTCGATCTGGCTGTACCGCAGGTAGAGGTAAGGCAGCGTCTGAAAAGTTGCCTTTGCCCTTGCGATGAAGCCGTTCGCGATATAAAAGGTAAGAATCAGCAGCTCCTCGGAATCCTTGCGGACGCGACCAAGTCGATGATGGACTTGGGACTACCTCAAATCCTCAAATAAAAGTTTTTTTATTTCTGTATTGCCTATGCACGGCCGTTTATGCAAAATTCATTTAAGGATGCGCGACCATGAAAATGTGATGTGGCATGAAAAGACTGCAATAGTAAAATATTTAAGACGCTCATATAAATAATTATTTATTTATTACTGCCGAAATTATTGCCGAAAATGACGTACACATGTTAGTTTTTAAGCTTGTGTAGAACTTGAAATTTGGTGAAAATGTGTGGCCGGTGAAATACTCCCTTTACATGCAACTAGTTGCAGTTTGCGTTGGGTTTGAGGATTTTTTTTTGGAAAATTTTTCTGAAGAATTGAGTATCTGAGTATTCACTAATATCTAGCATAAGTAACCATTTTTTTAGACCGATATCATCCCTCATAATTAAATAATAATGTGTGGGCTATACCAAGTTTTGCAAACTAGGAACATTAAAAAATATTAGACGGTAAATTTTTGGCACCTTGTTTAACTTTTTTTTAACAAATTCTGGAGTTTTTTTCGCCTTCTATAATGTATAGAAAACAAGTCAAGAAACCGGAAGCTAAAAGCTTCAGATATGAAAATTTTCGTATATTACTTATATGAGCATATTTGAATGGTACTTAGCCCGTAATGCTTATGCATTTAGTTTGTCAGCAATAAATTGCACAAAAGTGACAACTTCAACCTCTTATAACTCTGTTAGTAATAACGCGATTTCGAACAGAGGTGGTAGTACCACGCTCTATAGTATAGTCTTACTGCAAAACTTGATGATTCTAGGATAAACTTAAGAGGCGTTTCTAGGCAATTTCTACAAAATATTGGGTTGGGGGAAAAGTAATGTCGTATTTGTGATCGAATTTTAACGCTTTATTTAACATGCTTAGAATTATCCGATTTAGGTCAAATATGCGTCGTTTTGTTCGCAAACTTGTTGCCATTTAGAAGGCAACTCCATTATCCCCCTCTTATAAAACCCCCCTCCTTATTTGCAAAAAACTCAGGCCGCCAGTTTTCGCGAATTTCTTTTGAGGGCAACTTAGTAGCACCAAGAACGTTTTGCACCGGACCGGAAGAGATGGTAATCAATGGTTGAACAGAACACCATTCCTATTGACCAATCCTGACCGCTTCTGGTCAATCGCCTGCTTCAAACGGTCGAGTTGCTCACAGTAGAGCACCGAATTGAGTGTCTAACCGTAGTTGAGCAGCTCAAGGTGGATGACTCCTTTCCAATCGTACCAAACACACAGCAAAACCTTCCTGGCCGTCAATCCGCTTTGACCACGATCTTTTTCACTTGAGATTTTCGTACGTGACCCACTTTTCATCCCCAGCCACCATCCCCTTCAAAAAGGGTCGAATTCGTTCCGTTTCAGTAGTGCATCGCAGGCGTGGATTCGGTCCAAGAGATTTTTTTCCGTCAACTCGTGTGGCACCCAAACATCCAGCTTTTTTTGGAATCCAATCTTCTGCAAATGGTTCCAAACGGTTTCATGGTCCTTACCCAGTTGCTGGTCAATCGAGCGAATGCTCACATGCCGGTCAACTTGGATGATTTCGACGATTTTATCGGTTTCTACGACGATTGGCCTACCAGTACAGGGTGTACCTTCGACATCCACGACACCAGAACGAAATCAATGAAACCAACGCTGTGCTGTGCAAATCGCTACAGTATCGGACCAATAAACTCCACAAATTTGTTTGGCCGCCTTCGTTGCATTTTTACCTCTCAGGTAGTAAAAATGTAAAATATGACGAATTTCTTGCTTGGTGGACTCCATCTTTGACACGCTATAACTTGAGACTGAAACTTACGATCACAACACTGTCAAAGAGACACTTGTAGTCCAGATTGTCGTCTTCAAATCGCCGTATAGTATGACCCGATGCGATAAGTACAACACAAAATATGTTTAAGTGTCGCCATCTATTGACAAACTACGATATTACTTTTTCTCCAACCTAATATTTAACTTTATTTGAACAGATATCGGTATAAAGAGCATTTTGAAACCTTGATAGAATATGCGTGGGCCACCGGAATCCTATTTTGGTTAGGTAGTTTCTGAAAACGGGCAACTGAACATGACCATATTCGGTGAAAAAAAAAATGTTACGCCTCCCTTTTGCACGCATGGGAAACCCCTCCTTAAACTCAATATGGCATTATGTTACTCCATGCATGCAATAGGATTAATTCGTTCCACCTTTTTAGCAAATTTCGTATCAATAGGAGTAACTTTTTTTGAGATATAAGGTGTGACAGACAGACAGACGGAGGGACAGCCCGACAGTCAGCACACCGACCTTAATAAGGTTTTATTTCACACAAAATCTTAAAAACTGCCTAATGAATGGCAATGATCCTAGTTTGCAAACCGTAGAAATGTGTTCTGAATCAGTCAATTTCAAAGAATTTCGTTGGATAGATTTTGGGATATGGTGCAGTTTCGAGAAAATATGCTTTTAAACATTAAAATTTGAATATTAACCTTAAAATCTTAACTGACCATTAATCTGCTATAATTGGTCCATAAATCCTCTTCTTCTTAAAAAGACACGAAGTCATTCAAACGTTGTTTGGGCCGGTAAATTTGCGCTACATTAAGGCGATCGACATGAACCTGACATATGACATTTTACCTGTTTAATACAATAATTTCCGAACGACTCCGAATATCGAAAAATCACGTTGCCAAATATTCTATACCATATCTGGATACATTGATGCCAAAAAAACTGAATCCTCGGGTGCGAAAAGGGGTGGACAATTTTGTTCGCATCACGTAGTCATATGGGATAACAAATGAGAGTATTTTTCGCCTTTTTCATTTTTTTCATCAGTCCCGACAAGTAGTTCCCATTTCATAGAAGTGCGGGATATTACAGAATGTTTTCGATGCCAAGTGAGTATCAACATCATCATTATTCAGGTAGTTCCAACTCAGTTCTCATTTCAAGAACTTCTTGGATCATAATCGAATTTGTATTGGGCATACTTCGGCTTCCTTTCACAAATTTAACTGCCGAATCCTTGATTCCGGGCTGCCAATTAATTAAGAATTAATTAGTTAATTAGAAACCAAAATAGCAATTTTAGAACCACATTTCACACAAGTCATCCATAGTAACAAAAATAAATGAAATCAAGAAAATTCTTGCATTTCATTTTGCAATTATCGGCTAACTCAGATATGTTGGCAAATTAACCTGTCAGGCTGTGCGCATTATGCCAAGTGACCTATATAAGAAGAATGACACAACGTGCACATGCAAACCAACAGTCAAGTGGGAAGCTTTATGCTTTTCGATTATCTCCATACGAGCAGCGAAGATAAAACAAATAATGACTATTACAAAAAATACGGACTGTCGTATGCCATTTCAGTTAAAGTCTTTCATATCTGCATAAGCTAAATCAATAAATTCAATTAACCTAAATCCATATGAACTGGTGAAAAATTACTATTTGAAAATCTCAATAGCATGACCCAATAAATGCGACAATGCTTACTATACATACCTTAGAGGCAAAGTGGGTGGGCATAAATTGAAATCAAGTGAGTAAACAAAATTTCTGCACAATCAAAACCTAATACTGAATATCCAATCTCCGCGATACCCTTGTGCATGCGAGATAAAAATATCGACAGGTAACAATATTTTGAATGTAGCTGGCAACGAGATAATCTTTTATTACGTGTCAAAGTAGCCAGGAGGGACGTAAAAGCGAAAGTCAGAGGAGACAAACCAGTAAAAGCAACAATGCTGGGCATTATTATGACAATAAAAACAACTCAGCAGAATATTTTACGGCATTAGCCTGTCAGGTGCAGATCACCTTTTGTCTTTTAAATAGACTTCTGTAAATGACAAGCAATCGACTCTGAGCTCTTGACCCACCTTCACGCCTCGTCATTTCTGCTTATCTTTCACATCTCCGGAAATCTTTCTCTCATTGAAATTTATTGATTCTTTCTTTCATGGGATTATGGAAGAATTATGGACCCATAAATTGTGTTAGCACACGAGAAACTCATCAGCAATGATATCTCCACACATTAACTCATCATTTTCAGGATTGCTTCCGATAGCGTTTAATGAATAATTTCTTGGTGGACTTATCTTGGGAGGAAATTGATATAATTATTATTGAATTATGTGATTATATTTCATGGGATTGGCTTAATGCTTGCATGTAATGACGATGTTCTCAATTATGGAAGGGGAAGAATATGGATGTAGAAAGAACTAATAAACATGGACAACAAAGTTCTTAAGAAGTTCCCGACGACTGTGACTCTGTTATCGTTCTTTATAATAGCAATACATTAGAATTTCTGTGTGATTTACGGGGTTCACTGATAATAATTCCATTCAATTATTTGCAAAACACAAATACGTAACTTATTGCCGACGCTTGCTTTTAAGACTTTGCTAGGATTGGAACCGTTGGAGTTTTGAAATATATTTGTTTTAGATTTAGCAATATCTTTATTACATTCCAAAAAATATTCAGGTGAAACAGCTTTGATTAATAGTTGTGGTGCGCTTTTATTATGAGTAATATACGCGTCAAATTTTATATTTTGGAATCATGAACACATTTGTGGACCGGACTTACTGATATATATAAATAGGTCAATATTCCGTAGTGCGTAGTAAGCATTAGGGTCAGCTGCGAAACTGGTTAATTAATTTTGTGGTCACCTGCATAAGTTAAGCAATCTCTTTTATATTATATTTACCTATCATTACTACCGATATTCCATTCGACTAAATTCCTCTCAATAGTGTGATTGCTTCAAAATTTCGAAAATCAAACGATAACAGGTACCGTTTTGGGGGGGTTGAAAGTGATCATTTTTCAACGAACCCATTCTCAGAAACTACTTAACCGAAAAGTCTGAAAAAAATCAGAGGGCTGCCACTACATGGTGCCTCCGAAATACCCTCCGTACCGATACCTGTTCAAATAAAGTTAATAATAGTACATTACTTTAATTTTTAGCAAATGACAGGAAAACCCCCCTTAAGTTCACCCTAGAATCAAAAATTTTGTAGCAATATAGGCTACAGTATAGATCATGATCCTGCCAAATTTGGTGGTGAAAATTGCACTATTCCTAACAAAGTTATACTAGGTCAAAACTGTCGCTCCTCTGAAAATTCAAGACTATGAATGTCAATATCACTTTGGCTATTTTCACGTAATATATGCATATTTTACATGCTACATGCTAATGGGACAAATGCACACTCAAATCTCTTTATAAAAGAAATACACAAAATCTTTCATACCTGAAGCGTCTAGCTTCCGGTTTCCCGACTTGTTTTTTTTTTTTAAAATGAATCATCCTTCAAGCAATTCACTTTCCAAAAATTATGAAAGTAAGGAGGTCGGATGGAACCGTTTCTGACACACACTCTGAATATAAAAGCACCGCATATAAAACAATTGTTCTTGACAAGAGTTTTTGTCTGAAACAAAGCATCCCTTATAGATAATCTTTTAGGAAATCTAATGGAACGCTACTTGAAAGAAAAGTAAGGATAGTGGTGCCCAATAAACTGATCTTCATGCAAGTATCGAGATAGCTGTATTTGCAGTTTTTGGACAAAACAGATTTATCGCAGTCAATGCGATGAGTGACATCAATCTCAGGCCCATCGTCGATAAAAACAATGCTTCCTAGATATGTCAAAATTGTTTAACGGATTTAATATTCTGTCCATTAATATAAATAGGAACCCGTCAGATTGAAAACCTCGCCTTTGTTGTTATTTATCTTCACTTTCAACTCTCACTAAAATTGACAAATCTAAAGCCATTTGGCTCGTGCCATATCATGACTATAACAATATAGGAAAGCCAGAGAAAGGTTGGCATAGCAGTTAGTCAGCAGAGCTATCTGAAAATCTAAGTCAATAATTACAAGCTTTGTCAGAAAAACTTATTGCAATGACGAATAACTGAGAATACATTTACAAACCTTGCCAGGTAAAGAGGAAGTATTTTCCTCGTCTCCAAAAGAAAGTGTTCCTTTACAAAAAAATTAATATATGCTCCCCTACTTCACTCGCACCTCTCCTCTCCAAGATTTTGTGTAAAACAAAGCCTTATAAAAATCGGCTTATTGTGTGCCTGTCCATTTGTCTGTCTGTTCATCTATTCGTCTTTTTTTGTGTGCCCCTCTTGGCTAAAGTTTCCCATATTTTCTAAACCACTCCTTCACGGATGTTTCGGGGTTGTTTAGTTGTTAACTACTTATCCTAGTTGTCAGTTGTTGTTGTTTGGCACCATGTAGCTTACCACATTTTCCACCATTAAAAGCGAGTTTGGGGTTTTTCTTGAACTTTCTAACCTTGGAACCTTTCTAACCTTGGAATAGAACGTGTTCCCAACCTTTAGTGCATTTTCTGGGGTAAACAAATCAGATGATTTAACCAAACCGCATCTGTAGAGGTAGTTCCTATACACACTTTGCCTACTTCAGAGCTGAGGCAAATCATAGCTCGTTTCCATATAGTCCATATAGATTTGTTTAGGATGAGGCTGTGTATCCGCTAGTTATTCTTCGCCTGGTTGCACATTAATGGCCAGCCAGCAAGTGATCTTCTTCGCTCAATTTGTATACTTATCAACATCACAACAATTATGCATTGGGTCTTCACGTGATGTTGTCCGGTAGGCGCAGCATTTTTAGGGAGTACCGAGGCGATATGCAGCTTACAGCTTTCTATTGCCGGATCCACATGCTTGGTAAACCTCAAAAACCTTTGCAAATTCATACGTGTAGATGGGGTGTTGACTTGGATAGTGTAGGTTTGCAAATGCTTGCAACCAATCCAATCAGGTGTCAGGTTTTTTGTTGGACAAATCAAAGGGAACTTGCTTGCCTACTCAGAAACCCCTAACGCACTTGTAAACTTGCCGATGGCAATGTTTGATCAGCCAAACATTTGTGATTGATCTTTAGTTCTTTTTTTGTTCACATAAGCGAGCTGAGCTGACGACTGGTAACAGAAATAATTATTGGTTGTGTTAAGGTCGCCGATTTTTGGTAGTATCCTCGCCAAAGGTAGTTCAGCTTCGAGTTGAAAGTTGCCCTCGGGTATTTGCGTAACGGATGCATCGATACGAACTTGAACAGTTTTCTTCTCCATCGTATTATCATAAGTACCATCTCAGTTGCATGTTTTCCAAGTTTCAGCGTGAAGTCATCAAGCTATGACTGTATCGCTCAGATAAAGGCACATTCCAATTTAATTAGAGCAATGGAATGTTATGGCTAATCCGACGCCATCTGCGAATACCACAGGAAGGGTTGTCTAGGCACTGGAAGCCGTAAGACAATATTATATATTGTGTTTATTATGTTCTGCCGCTATATGTACGTCTTCAACTAATCTGACTCTCTGCCTATCTGTCACACGTCATTTATTGGGAAACAGTTATATGAATTTGTCGAAGATACTGAAACTATGAACCCACACATGCGGTAAATGACACCAATCACCATATTGATTGCAAAAAGGGGGATGAAGAATTTTATTCCAGATTCCAATCATGTGGAGTATCGACTGAAAGTCCTCGATTAGTACTTCATGTTAAAGCTTTGAAATTAATTGCAAAGCCAGAAAAATGAGGGTGAAAAATTGCAGTTAAAAATTAAAAGCCAATTCTCAGAAACCACCCAATCGAAAAATCTGGAGAAAATCATGAATATTATTAAGACACAGACAAGACAAGTAGAGCAATAGCTTCAATCCTACAGTGAGACGTTTCGAGGGGAATAGTTTTTGTGAGCTAAATTAGGCTTTGTTGGCGCGGGTTTTGATAGAAAATCTGATCAGTTGCTGATTTGACTAGAGTGAAACCTCTTCAGTAAGGACCGATGATGTCCGGGGCGTATGGAATTATCCAAACTAGCAAGATAGCGGAGAATATCTTACAGATGGTACTCGGTAACTTGATGTTTCTGTAATTGCTCCGCTGGGTGTCTCTCTTTTTATGAATGAAACCCATTCAATATAGGTAGCTAAACAGTTACACCAAGATTACATCAGTTCGGCGCTGAAGGTGTTAAAATTTTTGCAAATAATTATTCCGAAGTGTGATAACGAATATCGATTTTGATGTTGGCATAAAGGAAGAACTGTTCCACGTTATATTTAATGAGCAAATAACAGACTTCTCACGAGATGCTGCGAAATATGTACACGTTAATAATTACCCCAAAACTTAGTTCACAATTACCTCAAGGTTATTGAATCAAATCAAAATATATTTTGTTAGAAATAACAATTTAAAGGAAATCCATTTGAATCTGTTATCAGGGTGATAATAATCACAATAAATTGCGGTGCTGCACCAAAATCGATTGAACATTAAGGCAAGACAGTATCGAATCGGAGTGAATATTTTGTTGAATTCTGAGCATTAAAAAATATGTAAAACAAGCGGAAACTTTCACGTTGCCAAGCAAGAAGACTGGACTACCAATCATCTCTTTTTCCTAATTTTTCCGATAATGTTGGAGAAGATAGAATAACATTGGTCTGGTTTCCACCGACAGTAAAATTCGTCCCTTCTTCAGAAGCAAATCCAGTTTCGTTCCTGTCTGCGTCTTCCACACACTGCGAACTCTCAGACGCAAAATGCGTTTAATTTGTTGTTGAATGGTGGTTGGGGTGATGAGCACGGATAGAGAAAATTGATCAACTGATGGCTCCAAATAGCATATTTCCTCTACATCTCTATATTTCTTTAATGGATTCTTCAATATCGTCGTTTTCTTCTTAAAATTCATGGAAATATCATTATTGTCGGGGTCACTTCCTTTTTAAGGAACGTTTCTTCTCAGGTAATATCTTTATTATTTCAATTATTTTTTTTAATTTTCATCTGACTCCTGAAAAGCAGCAAAATTTTGTTCATTCCGCTTTCAGTGGACCAAAAATGCATTTGCTAGAAAAATAATAATCAGCTGAATGTAAGTTGAATGAGCACAGCAATGGCCAAATCAGCGAAAAGCAGTCCTAACTCCTCAACCAGTTTCCAGAACTAGTTCCAGAAATGTCCTTTTCGTCATACAAAGCGCTTCGCAACGCCAACCGCTAGCCTTTTCCATCTTTCTTACGATCAAACCAATTTCATCACAACATTCACACATAATCTCCGTAGTCAAATTTTTATCTCGTTCTCTTCCATAAGCCTCCCCTAATTTCCCGCCAAAAAAAGAAATTGTAGTCTAATTACTAGTGGTTAGGCCACCCATAGAAATTTATTTTAACGGTCATTCACTATCGACCAGAGTTCGGCTAACTAGTTGGCTAGATCCATGCATCTCCTACTAGATTCCCATAGAATATATTCGTTAGCATTAACAATTGGAAATTATAAGTAATTTGAAGATTAATAGCTTTAGAATTGAGGGAATTGGTTTAATATCAAAGAAGGATATTGTAGTTAGTATGGAACTTTAAAAAATTATTTTATTATATTACAAATCAAGCGAAGGGAAGCGAAAATTGGAACAAAGTTTATAAAGAAGGAAGAGTATCGAGGGCAAATGAGGGTGATGAGGTTCATGGCAATTTTGGTTCCAAATCGTGCATGGCAAAAATTCTCTTCAAAGTACACGTAGTGGAAGTGTTTGTAAAAATTTATCGTAATCTATCGTTCAACATCATCCCGCCTATGTAGCATGAGGATCATCACCAACAATAATTCTAAATTTCTTGCTCTTCGTATTTCTACCTCAAATATGCAATATTTGAAATTTTACGACGTGCTTTTGTGGCCTTTTTTGTGATTCCATTCGCCTCTGCATTCAGAATGCGCTCTACCAGGTTAACCTGCTTGTTAGCAGACAGAATGAGTATGAGTTGGCGTGAAATTTTCTAAATAGATCCCCATCTCCAGATTGATCCACAAATATACCTCAGCCAGGTCTTACTTCAGTCGGAATTCTTCCTGCTAAATGAATTCAGTATTCTCCGAGCGCAATTTTTAATTTAGGGAACGAAAAAAGTTACTAAGCTTGCTCTTATGGGTAAAGAGAGCGGACAAAAAACCCAACAGTAATTCGTAGATTTGCCCCATGAAGAGCGCTGAGGTGTATTCTTACGTTATTATTACTCTGTTTTGACTCAGGTGCTCATTGACAGCTGAGCAACTGGCATCCCACATACAATCACGATACAAAACCTTCTACCACCAGTGAGATTTGAACCGTGACCTTTTGCAACGACAACCTAGTGCTTTATCTATTGAGCCATCCGGACATCTTCAAGGGCAAGGGCAGTATTCGGTCTAGCCCTGCCTTAATAAGGAACTCCAGACATCCTGGTTTTGCGCCGAGGTCCACCAATTCGATATCCCTAAAAGCTGTCTGGCGTCCTGACCTACGCCATCGCTCCATCTTAGGCAGGGTCTGCCTCGTCTTCTTTTTCTACCATAGATATTGCCCCTATATACTTTCCGGGTGGGATCATCCTCATCCATACGGATTAAGTGACCCGCCCACCGCAACCTATTGAGCCAGATATTATCCACAACCGGTCATGGTATCGCTCATACATTTCGTCATTGTGTAGGCTACGGAATCGTCCATCCTCATGAAGGGGGCCAAAAATTCTTCGGAGGATTCTTGTCTCGAACGCGGCGAAGAGTTCGCAATTTTTCTTGCTAAGAACCCAAGTTTCCGAGGAATACATGAGGACTGGCAAGATCATAGTCTTGTGCAGTAAGAGCTTTGATCCTATGGTGGAGCGGAACAGTTTTTGTAAACTGAAATAGGCTCTGTTGGCTGACAATAACTGTGCGCGGATTTCAACATCGTCGCTGTTATCGGTTGTGATTTTCGACCCTAGATAGGAGAAATTGTCAACGGTCTCAAAGTTGCATTCTCCTATCTATATTCTTCCCGTTTGACCAGTACGATTTGGTGTTGTTGGTTGGTTCGTTTTCGGTGCTGACGTTGCCACCATATATTTTGTCTTGCCTTCATTGATGTGCAGCCCAAGATCTCGGTCCAATTGCCGCCTGCTCGATGGGGATGAAGGCAGTTGGTACGTTGCGGGTGGTTCTTCCCATGATGTCGATATCGTTAGCATAGGCCAGTAGTTGGGTGGACTTGAAGAGGATCGTACCTCTTGCATTTACCTCGGCATCACGGATCACTTTCTCGATGGCCAGGTTAAAGAGGACGCATGATAGCGCATCTCCTTGTCGTAGACCGTTGTTGATGTCGAATGGTCTTGAGAGTGATCCTGCTGCTTTCATCTGACCTCACACATTGGTCAGGGTCAGCCTAGTCAGTCTCATCAATTTCGTCGGGATACCGAATTCTCTCATGGTCGTATACAATTTTACCCTGGCTATGCTATCATAGGCGGCTTTAAAAGTCGATGAATAGATGGTGCAACTGTTGTCCATATTCCAACAGTTTTTCCATCGCTTGCCGCAGAGAGAAAATCTGATCTGTTGCTGATTTGCCTAGAGTGAAGCCTCTTTGGTATGGGCCAACGATGTTCTGGGCCATCCGGTCTAGCAAGATAGTCGAGAATATCTTATAGATGGTACTCAGCAACGTGATACCTCTATAATTGCTGCACTGTGTGATATCTCCCTGTTTATGTATGAGACAGATAATGGCTTGTTGCCAATCGTCAGGCATTGATTCGCTGTCCCATACCTTGAGCACAAGTTGATGAACCACTTGGTGTAACTGGTCGCCTCCATATTTAAGCAATTCGGCTGTAATTCCGTCGGCTCCTGGCGACTTATGATTTCTTAGCCGTTGAATTGCACGGACTGTTTCTCCTAAAATGAAGGGCATTGCCTTGCAAAAAAAACGAATTTAATTTTCTCCATTCATATTAAAGCCCGAAAGTTTTCAAACAGACTGCCTATTGGGATAAAGGGGACTTGCAATACGTTAAATGACTATACCTTTTGTTTTTGCTTGAAGCAATAATCATGGTATGTTTACTGGCGCAATTCGCAGATTCTTAGTTTATCATTTCCAATCAGTAAAGCTAACAAAATCCTTGTTTCTTGTTGAAGCCAGAACTAAGATCACAGATTTCAATTTCATGTAGTAAGTTACCGTTGCCATGGTTCGATATCTATCACCATTAATATTTTTTTGAAAAAATGTGGACTGATGATTCCACCGGCCCATAAACCACACCAAACAGTTGTCGGGTTGTTTGTTGGTCCAAAAATGACCATTTTGTTTATTAACGCATCTATTGGTTGCAAATCATGTACGAGTTGAATTTTACTAACTTTCTACCCAGGATCCTTATGTAAAATACCCTAAGCTGTTGAAAGTGATAATCGAAGCTTTGAAAATCGCCGCGAATCTTATTTATGGTTGCCTTCGCGTACACTTTCGGCTACCGCCACTAGATTTTCTGGAGTTCTTTGTGTAGAAAGGTCGACACAGAACAGTATAAAGTTTTATTTTAACTGATTCCAGTTCCATGAATTCTGGGCCACCGCTTATTTTCTTTCATCGATTATAGTAAAATGTATGTCTTTATAGGGAAGCAAGATAGAGTGGATAAAAAATTAATGTCATCAGAACTAGGGGTCAGTATATGATTACACTTAGGGAATTTGTAAGTCATTTGGACATAAGCAATTTTATTTATGGCTTCATCGGAAACCCTTCTGGCGCTGAATCACGTTCCCTCTAAAAGTGGCAACGATGGCATGTAAGCGTGTCTGACACGATATATCCCACCAAAGAGGCAGGTAGGTCAAGCACAGCCAAAACTTGTCTATTACACTTCAGAAGTCTTCGTGGATCTTTCCTTTCTTAACACACCATGCAGCATTGATTATTTTCATCGGATTTTTGAGTGAGTTTACATTCTGTTAGAGAAGATAGTACTTACTTCTCAGCTTGAATTTCAGTTGCAATTCATTGAGTGACTAATGACCAACTTGAGAAACATTAATGTGGCTGTTACGGCGTCAACTAAAGAAAAATTGGAGGTAAACCCAATGCAGTAGGATGCAGTCCTGCAATACTTTATTATTCTGCCTTTAAAATCATTACCAAAAGTTCAATTTTTAACTACTAGTTTGAAAAAGTATCTAACAAGTTTTCCAAACTACAAGTTATGGGAGTTTAAATATAGTCTTGATGAGTACCTTGTTCCTGGTGGATATGACTTCGATTTCTTCCTTCGCACGACATGCAATCAAATCGAAAGGGACAAGTTGTCGCAAGCAGGTGAAACTTTGTGTTAACTGGTCCTTATTCAATTAGTCATCGACATTCATTCTGTTTGTGGTCATAAGATTTTCTTGAAACTTGGTCTGCACTCCATGCTACCAAATTGAATTGCCACTCACTCAATGCTACCAAGTTGAACTACAATGTAACATGATGCACAAGTTCTTCAAGACGAGTCAGAAACTTTCATCGTTACTGTTGCCAGTGCTTTTCCTTAAGAGTGCAAGTAGTTATGCAACATTTTGAGCCAGCAAGCAACAAGAAATGAGCCATTTGTTTCCAGGAGGAACCTGAAAGGAGGTAATTGCGTCTAAATGACTTAACTTATGGAAATTTGTTGAGACATTAAGCTTAGGTCATCGCTTAACATCACTAAGTAGTTCAGCCATCATCCATCTGAATTATTTATTGCCCCAGCAAACTATTTTAAGGTTTTTTCCATGGTTCTAAAAACAACCATAAATATCGGCAAAGTAATCTCCATTAAAATAAAAGCCAATAAAGTTGATAGCCAGCTTTAAGTGCGAAAAATTACGTAACATTTATTTTCCGTTTTATCACGGAGAAGACCCCGTTGTCGCCAACCATTCTAGATACGAATCGTCACCCATTCAAGACCGGACAATTTGCTTCTTCAATTTCACATTTTCCTCCCAACCTGGTGCCTGGGTGCTTATGTCATAGAGTGCAATTAGTTCTGAGTGGAAAAGCAACAGTAGCAAAGCAAAACAATTTTCCTCATCATGCCATTATTGAGTTTGTATTGCACATTAAAAACAAGGATGGAGCGAAATAAACATTTCCATGTACGCGTCCTTTTACCATCCTTGCCGCACAGATCAATTGACATTTTCGAATTGAAAAGCTTTTTGCTTGGAACCTATTCTCCACACGCTATGTAAACTCCTCAATTCGTTCTCAGTTTTCTTTTACCACTATTGGACGAGTGCAGAAGGAAATGGAGTATCAGGTTGTCCTTTTGCGTTCAGATACGGAAGGGTTGGTGACGGCGATCTGGGTGACTGTAACATGAGGAATATGGTCTACGTGCCTTAGTTAGTGAGCACATGAACACACATATCTCATATTGCAGAAAGTAACAATGGCGCACCACCATTATATTTTACAGTCAGCTCAGGAGGAAATACGGCATTGTCTAAATTATAGCAGTAGCAGCGATACAAATTGCCAACAAAGTGTCACCATTTCAATGGGTAGTATGAAATGCATGCAAAAATGAGAAGTCGTAGCCGAGTCGTATCTCCCCGTCTGAAACTAGGTCAGATAAGGAATAAGGGCGAGGGAATGGAATAAATTCTGCCTCTTTGTGAGACATATTTGGTAAAATTTTGTGAAGAAATAATGTGTAATTTAAAGATATAAATTCTGCACATAAATTCTAGTTCTCCATCTGTATGTATCATTCTTTTTAAATTATCATCTTACGAGTCATTTAGCGCAGATATTGCCTTTGCAAAAAAATCTTAGTTTAGGACACGATAATGATCCACTGCCAAATGGTAGTTGGAACAGTATCAGTTATAGCGCTTAGAACTCGAAATATATCCACCTATATAATTCCAATTGACGAAAATAAAGCGCTTTTATCCTACAGTAGGGTGGGAAATACATATTTGATGGATTTTCGATAAGATACCTGCAGGAATCAAATTCAGTTTTAGTGAGAGCGGGAAGTTTAGAGTTCATGATTTGCATTTGACAAAAAGTACTGTAAAGGAGTTTGAAAAACATTACTTCATTCAAATTTTTCGATTTAGAGGTGATTTACCCAGGAGTGTGTTCAGTATCCACTTTCATCAGGTATATAAATAAGACCTAGACCCCTCTATTGTTGGGCGCATCCAGAAGACCGTTTTTAAATCAGCTGCTGGTTGACCCAGCCCGTAACGTTCTTGTCGCGTTGGAAAAAGCGGACATATTGGAGCTCCCAATACCGTTAGCGAAGAGCGTACGCACATTCCTAAAATATATACTGTTCCAGGTTTGAATGAGACTTTCTCCAGTTTGATTTTCATAAAACTTACTACTCCGACAGCTATAAACAGACAGCAGCGCGGCAATACGAATATGAACACAAAGATCGAAAACGACCGGGTTTCGAACCCATGCTAACGAGATCGAGAGACTGACGTCCAACCATCTCGACCACCGGACCCGTCATTACGGGTAGGTGCGCCCTAATTCGAGACATTGTTAACATGTTTCGGTAGAAGTAAATTTTTAACATTTGCAGGTTGATAGTCCACAAATCTGCTTCCCTTTTAATGGCCTTTTACTAAAAGCAAGTAAGACCGTGAGTGAATTCTTAATCCCCAACTTCCTGGGAGATACTACATATCTCAGTGGGATAAAAGCACAATAAATGAATAACAAATTCTATAGAAAGTCCCAACTCCCACTACCCTGAGACACCAGATGTTACCCGTCCATTCAATCATCACTTAGTCCGTATGGATGAAGATGATCCAACCTGGAAAATCTATAAGGGCAATATCTATGGTAAAAAAAAAGTGCGACGCAGACCCTGCTTTTAGGGGTGACGAATTGGTAAGCCTCGGCGCAAAACTGGGGCGCCTGGAGTTCCTTATTAAGGCAGGCCTAGCCTATACCGGTTGTTGCGCCGTTGATGATGATGATATTTTATTTATTTTGACTACTTCTTCTTGCTAAAGCAATGTGTTGGAAAACGACTCATATGATAAAGAATGGTAAAGGGAAGACTATCTTTAGTAGCAAAGGTGATCCTTACCATCAAGTGGTAGAATCAATATAAGCTGCGAGACCTGGAAAGTATTGCTACAGTATGACAGTGGAATAAGTGGGACTCGACAAGACATGGCAACTTACATCTCCGGTAAAAAATGACATCGAACCGATTTCATAAGAGATTTAATTTGCACAGTCTTAGAGAAAGCCAAAGAGAATAGCATTGAAGCTAAATGCCATTCATGAGAGAGAAGCTACTGTACTTTCTCATATGCATTATTTACAGAATATCCCAGGTGCAATATATTTTATAGATCTAGGCACTTAAGCGACAGCATTGAGCTCGGTTCTAACGATAAAGTACAAATGCGTTCCGGTGATTCAAGGCAATTACCATTTGAAGCAGGTCTACATGCTAGAGTTCAGAGTACAATTTTCGGTTTAAAAAAAAAACAGCTCAGTTCTTATGTATGACTTTGTAAATTATAAAAATAAATTATTTTATTTTACTAGACCGGATCGTCCTATATGTCTAGGACATCATCGGTCTATATCAATGAGGATTTACTTTAGGCAAATCGGAAGCAAATCAGATGGAAAGACGATTAAGATATGGCCGTCAGTTCCACCATATTTTTTATCAAGTTTAGGGCTGCTTATGATAGCAAAGTCAAGATAAAACTTTACGCGACCATGCAAAACAAATATAAGGCTCGTTAGGCTGATCAATATGCGATGCTAGATAAAAGCAGCAGGTTCACTCTCAGGATCTTTCACCATGAAAAATACTCTACGACAACGGGATGGTCTATCATATATTTTTTTAATCTGACCTCAGAAGTAGTAAACGCCGACGCTGATGCCAAAAGCGATATCCTCTTCAGGTCCACCCGAGCACTGGCTTATGCTGACAGTTTTGTCATAGTTGGAAGAACAACCAGGTGTACAAAGCGCCTTAATCCAGATGGAGCAAGCGGTGATGAGCTGATGAGCAATGAAATTGTTCCGCTTATCCATCTACATGTACTCCTCGCAGAATTGTGTATTTGGCCAGGCAAAACACAAGCCCTTAAACCTCTTCAAGCGGAGATTAATCTGAATTGTTAACATCTAAATTTGTTAGCAATATGACGACTCTAAAGGTATTCGTTTAAAAATGATGCAGCCCAAAAAGTCTATAAGGATGGAAGAAGGAGTACGAGATGGACCCTATCTCGAGCGTTGGCTAGGTTGTTAGACAGGTTTTAGGGATATTGAATAGATGGGCTCCTCGAAAAACCAGAACGTTTGGAGTTCGTTGTTGAGGCAGAAATAGACGGCCCCAAGCCTGTGGAAACAGTTTCTATAGTCTGAATGGCTGTGTAACACCTTATTAAATGAACAATACTCTACTCAGACTGATTGTACTTACTATTAAGACGAGAAATCGGTGCCCCTTAACTGGGTTCACTCAAAGTATTCAAAAGTCGACCAAAAGAATAAACACTTATTGGCTAGCTATCAGAAATTCTCAAACTTCTTTAGCTTTGGAAGCGGCTACTCCCATCCATTATCATCCACGAGAATTTCAAAGACGTAGGCTAGTCTTTTGATGATTCTATCTTAAATGTTTACGGTTGACTCCTTATTAACGATTATAAGCAGCTTAAGAGGTGGTATAACATCCAGTGATCCATCTCTTATGGATAAAATTGTCACACATCGTAGCACCGATAGGGCAATCCTCTTCGAAACAAAGTGGTAAATTATCTCTGGCGTTTATGTAGCGAGGCAAGGCCACTTAGATTGACGATCCGATACAAAACTATTATTTGAAACTCCGGCTTTCTCGGCAGGGTTACTACTTGAGCTAATTCGTAGATTCTGGAAATCTGGGATCTTTCCCAGTGAATGAAAAAAGAGGATAATTGAAGATTCTTCCTTGATTGCGGCATTTGGAAGGTATTTGCATGTTTTCTGCTGCTGCTAAAATATTAGTTCAAATTAGCCTAAAAGTCATCAAGCAACACCTTGAAAGAATAATTTGTAGAGATTAGACTAATTTCCGCTTTAGATCCTCCTGCACTGGTCGCTTATCTATATTAAAGGGCAGAGGTTTGTCTATCTTGGTAGCGTTGATCCTGCTCAGCATGGTAATGTGTAGTTTGTATGTCACCCGATGCATTAGCAGAGCTATACTTGCCTTCTCTAAAACTTTAAAAATCAGGTTGAAGTTATCCCACGCCAATGTTCTCTCTGTGCTGTTATATGGGGGCCACACGTTGAAAATGGCTGCCATGGTTGCAGGTGAGCTCCAAGCTTTCGTTAACAACAGTTTCCGCCTTGTCATCGCATCTTCGACATAATTTTGAACGAAGAGCTGAGCCGGCGTACGGGCTACGTACTGATACTGTCTTAATTAGAAGACCTAAGTGATAGTGAATAGCCCATACTTTAAGAGAGTGCGGCAAATCCTGGCTATACCACACATTAGAGGCCATTACTCCTCAGTGGTATTACAAATCCTCCGCGCTCTCTCAGTATTACCTAAGAAAAGTGAACCATACATGCTTATATATGAATATATACTAGAATACACCCCCAACATTATGCCGATAAAAAAACAATCAAAATGATATGAGTTCACATAACAAACTCAATTTGAAAAATTCAGATCTGGGGTCGAAAGGTGCTCGTGTTGTAACGTACGATGTCGAAACGTCCCGCGTCGAAATGATATTTAGTCTTCTACCCCTATCTGACAAGAGTTGAAACAGATTTCAGCGAACCGCCTAGGATGACGGGCAGGCGTGATTGATCCGTTGTGGTCGACCTAGCTGATTTTGGCAACCATATCAGACCAGACATCAACATGTAACGTGTAATTAGAATACTGTTTGTTGGATTAATCTTGAACTTCCTTTCCTAGCTAGGTAAAATGTTCGAAAATAGGATTGATTTTTGTGATAAGGAAAGTTTCATTTCCTAATAGAAGAAACATATTCTCACATAATCTTGATAAACAATAATAAACATTCAATGTTATTTCACTAATTTCTTTTATACTTTTGAAATCCAAAATCATCCTACCACAATTAGCCTTTAGTCTAACATTAAAGAAGTAGAACGCCAAATTTTTTGCTTGGGCTTCCATCCTTGTTTCGAGCTAGTTTCTGCTTGAAGGTCATTTTAAAAGTATTCTTCCGATTGCCAACGAAATGCAGCAGATAAAAAACATAAGCCATAAAACACCAATCCGTTTTATTCGCAAGTATCCTCTGAAGTTTACGCGACTCTAAGGTTTGGGTCTTTCTGACGTTTTTATAGGTTACTAGTTGAAATGTTGTTTTTTGAAATCATTGCTGGGGGTTATGTGGAGAAACCCGTACGAAAATGACTTAAGTTGTGATATTTATTCAATCTACTCATTCAAGATAAAGCATTAATAACTCAATACATCCCACCCCATCTAAAAGCTAATCCTAATAAAATCTAATCCCTTCTTCCCTTCTTAGGAGCTGTTAGGGACTGATGAAACTCCTTGCGGTTGGCTTTCCACACACTAAAATTTTCTTCGAAATTCTCTTCCCCATGAAGGGATCTTTTTCAGAAAGAACGTTTTGAATTGTCCCTTAAGGCAGCATCCCCAACTATTGGGATTAAAGAAGAATGATATGTAAAATATTGTATCTGCGGATATTGATTTTGATATATTGAATATATTATGGTAGTTGGAGCCCGTAGTTCCATAAAAAAAATTAGTGCCTTATATAGACTTGACTGGAGATAAGCTTTCGAATTATCGTTAAACTTCCTGCGCTTAGCACTTATGTTTTACAAATAATTTCAATTAGTCGCGGTGATCAAATGCAAGTTAAATTTTGTCAAGTGTGGAATATTCACAAGCTCTAGAACCACAAAGCAATCAAAGTATGTTAATAAAGCACTAGGATTGCATCAATCTAATTTCTTTTTGTTATCAAAGGACGTCGAAGAGTTCAATGGCGCATGACATTTTCCGTTAAATATCTCGACTACTCGTATGATATCTGTTTGCTCTAACTTGTTTCAGTTCGGCAGGCTGAGGCCTGAACTGGATGGGTTTCATCCTGAATGACAAATAATATACTTACTTTCTGCTTGGCTACTTCCATCTTAGAACCTTTCATTAGGTTTGAAACGAACGTGCCGGTCTTTCAAAATGACGATTCTGAACCTGATGTGATGAGCAATTAGAGTAGGATATATGCCACCTATAAATTCTCTGGAAACTCCTCTTGATATTCTTAAATTTGTGCTATACAAAATCTCTGCCAGGAAAGCTTGTAAGTTTTCCTTAAAATTCGATTTCGAAACAAACATGATTGTAAAATGTAACTTGGTCCTTAGTTTGGGAGAACACATAAGAGCAGCCTTTAGCCTGCGCCAAGACAGTTCCATCAAAGCGTTTATATTCCTCTATTCAGACTGCTGCATCTTCATCTGCATTCCAGGCCAAAGAAATTTTTGTCTCAATTTTCGGAATGCTACTTTTCGACTAGAGTGTGAAAGGTTGTTTACTATGCCGACCGCTGTCGTGCGGACAAATGACGCAATTTGAAATGTCAGAGAAAAGTTGTACGCTGGTGTCGATTTCCACTTGTTGAAGTTCCAACAAAGCATTGCCTTGAATAAGATTCACCAGTTCCTCATCGTTCTCTGAACTTAATGCATGATTTCAGGATACAATGGACATTGTCGTTACATAATGTTTACGCGTGATAGCGCGTCAGCGAGGATGTTTCTATTTCCCCCCTCCCCCCACGAAGACTATGTCTTTTATAAGTTACGAGATGAACGCGATTTGGTGATGCTGTTTATTCGAGGCATTTTCTAGCTTTTTTTGAAAAGGTATATTACCATTTTATAGTCTGTACTCACAGTGGAGTGTTGGCATTCCAGGTGATTACGAAAATACTTGATTGCAGCGAAAATTGCAAGAAGTTCCAGGCCATACAAGCTTCTTTGTTGCCATGTTTTCTAGAGAAAAAGTCAATTGGTTAAGTGAGACCATTGTCTGTTTTTTACAGCGTTGTCTCAATGCAATTGGTGGAAGAATCAGCGGTAAGGATGGAAACCGAGTTAAAGATGCGAAGTCCACATTGGAATGTGCATGGCTGAGTGAGACAAGTTTTTCTGTATTTATAAAATTTCAGCTTTTATCATTGCTCACGGAACGCAATACATAGCGATGTGGGATAGTAGTCTGCACTTTTGTTCTGAAAGTCTCACGGAAGAATATTTCAGTGAACATCTGTGCCATTCACGCTTATTTCATAATGTTTATACATATAGCATTTTGCTTTCCTGTAATACTGGCATTCAAAGTTTTGGATGACTGAGGCACAAAAGATACCATTTTAACTATGTTAGTAATAATTCGGTTTCCACGAAACTTGGTAGTATATTATAGCCTGCTGCAGTGTGCATAATTATGTGTTGGGATAAACTTAGGGAGTTTTAGAGCAGATATCAGTATGAAATATGATTTGCGGCCCAGGCATCGTGCAGTGCTAACTTTGCGATTTTTTCAGAATTTTGGATTGGGTCGTTTTGAGAATAATTGTCATCAACACCACAACAACAAGTATCATAGTTCACTCATTAAGGAACTCCCAGTTTTGCGCTGAGCTCAACCAATTCAATTTTAACAGCTCTCCGTGTCTTTTTTTCTATCATAGATACTGCCTGGGATGAGTCATTCCCGCCTATACGAGTTAAGTGACCTACCCATCCCGAAGTATTGACCGGATCCACATTGAAACGGTCATGGTATCGCTCAAAAATGTCTTCACTATATGAAACCGGTCATCCCCCCCCTAGGGGGCCATTCGATTGGAACAGTTTTTAAGGTTAAATTAAAACCTTATTCAAATCAGTTTAATGTCTGTCAACCTATCTGTCTGTCTGTCTGTCTATAACACGCTCAAAAACGTTTATATTGACTGAAACGAAATTTGGTGAAAAGATGGGAACTGGGAACGCCCAGATATGCGCTGAGTTACATCTTCCTACACTGATATTGGGGGGGGGGTCCTCATACATGAAAAAGGTGTGTGTAAATTTTTTTTCACCGAATATAGCCATGTTCAGTATCAAATGAAAGGTCTCGATTAGTACTTTTCGACGCCAGTCTTAATTTTGACATTCCATGGAAAGGCGGGGAATGCAAGAGTTGAAAGTGCTGGTTTTTTAATAGACCCATTCTCGGAAACGACCCAACCGAAAAACCTGAAAAAATCATGAAGCTGCCTCTATACCTTATCCACGCCTCAAAATACTCTCCATATCGATACCTGCTCAAATTAAGTTAAAAATTATATATTACTCTTTTTTGACTAGAAGCCCCCTGTAACTTTATCCTAGAGTTATAAATGCAATAATATAAATTATAGAATAAAGGATTTCAACCCCGAATTTGATCAAAATCGTACTATTACAAATGGGATATTTCTGCACTCAAATATGCTGACATAAGAAGCCAACAAAACCTTTCACATTTGAAAAGCCGAGCTTCCGGTTTCCCGACTTATTGTAAGCTAAAATAGGCTCTGTTGCCTGCCAACAACCGTGCGTGAATTAAGTCGTCATAATTGTTATCGGTAATACTTTTCGATCCTAGGTAGGATAAATTATCGCCGCTTCAAAATCGTATTCTCTCATCTCTATTGTTCTCATTTGACCAGTGCCATTTGATCGTGTTACTTGTTTGTTTTTTTATTCTGACGTTACCACCATGTACTTCGTCTTGTGCAGCCCAAGATCTCGCACCACCTGCTCAATCTGGATGAAGATCGGCTGTACATCTTGGGTTGTTTTTCGTATGATATCGATATTGTCAGCATAAGCCAATAGTTGGGTGGATTGAAGAGGATGGTGCTTCTTGCACTTACATTAGCTTCACGGATTACTTTTTCCAGGGCCAATTAAAAAAGGGTTCTCGATAGGGCATCCCTTGTCTTAGAACGTTGTTGATGGTGAATGGTCTCGAGAGTGATCCTGCCTAAACTCAACGTATGTATCTGCGAGGTTTGCCAGCTGCCACCTCCTACCAAATTACTTTTATTGAGGAAACGATGTAGACACGAATAATGGAAACAGATGCACTTGAGTGGATGAGATAAACTTTATTGTTTGTCTCGTGGAATAAATGAAATTGACGTTCGTTTATTGAGGAAAATGCCTTGCTTTCACATTCAACCTATATTGCAAGAAGCCCTATTACCTACCTCTGTCTGGAGGATTACGCAATTGCAATTGCTGCATAGCAACCCGGTCAGTTCTTCTGAGATGATGCCCGGGTGTTTCCGACCTTGATCGTTTTAGCCTGCGACCTGGTTGATATATCATCTTGCAGTCTATAGCTAACTTTTGGGCTAATTTTGTGTGCTCGCTCAGTTCATTTGTGAGTTTCCGAATGTTCAATTAACAGTTTGTCTAAAAGCCAAGAGTCACTTATTAAGGTACAAAAGCACACATAAACTGGGACTGTTTCCCCCAATTTTATTTATGCTGGTTTTTATCCTGTTGAGTAGGAATTGCGAAATAGCACACACCTTTTCTAAGTAAAGCTTCTTTCTTATATCCAGATATTGTATTTAGCTCACATTATTTTACCCATGTGTCTTAGTTCTTCCCAAATGCTAGTACTCCTGGGCGAATCATTCGGTATCACTTGTAAAGCTGTAAGGACTTTTCATACGTACAACTGGTATTTCGTATCACTACGTACCTAGTACGGCAACTTCAATTAAGTTGTCGTTAAAGTAACTCGACGCATTGCTAATTTCCTAAAAAATCTAGCATCCATCTGCTTTCCCTCCTTACAAAGAAAAAAAGCTTTATAAAAGTTGAATTTGTCACTTAACCTCAAGAAAAACACTCGCATGGGGTTTAAATTAAAAAAAAAATATTAGAGTTTAGCGGTAAAGTTCCATATTTTCCAAATCTTCTGTTACGTAATTGCTCGCGTGGCTGAAAGTATCGAGAAAGAGCGCAGAAAGTACAATTATTTGTGGTACCGGGGCTTGAAATTCCACTTTGCAAGCAAGATTGGAAATATTTCAAGACTTAGTTTCGGATGGAAACGAAAGTGTGTAACCAATTAAGTTGAGAATAGTAATGATGTCCACGTGAAAAAACATCACTGAAGGTGGTGAAAACCAAAGTAGGCTATTTGCATTTTCGCTTATATGAGAGTTACCGCACGTTGGGCGCCACTTCTAATTATCCATTAAGACTGAATGCCAGACTCTTTCCGGTATATTTTAATTTTTTTTGTGGAATCCGGAATTTTCGGCTTCCTTTCCCTACCTTACAATTTGTGTCCCGGGATAGCAGGAGCGACTGGAACTTCCGAAACTTTTGGTGAACAGAAGAAAAGTTATGATAATAAATTGGATCCAAATTTGTCGTATTATCAACAGGAATGATTCGCTTTGATTAGGAGAGAACACTAAATTTGTACACTAACTTCGTAACTAATCGAATCATAACCGCAGGCGGGGTTTTATGCGCAATTAACAAAATTGCGGGTAATATATGTATCTATATTTATTTATATAATATTGCTGAGCAAATTTAACTTTCATTCACATATGATGTATAATAGTAAATCTTGAATGACGTATGAATTTGTGTTGGATAGCAAAATGCCAATATTTTTATTATTTACATGGAATGCATTATACAACACATGCAGGAAAAAGTTCCGCAATAATCTGGAAATGTAGTATGAGGAAAAAATTTGGTCAACAATACACTTCAATAAAAGTTATCGCTGCGAACTTTCAGAATTTGGCAAGAATTCGGAAAGCGATAAGTGTGGAAACAACATACCTACATGCATACATATTTTACGATTATCAGTGCGGTACATACATATTTATATATAATATATCGAGAAACATATGTAAACATTTATTCGATCGTATGTAGCATTATCAACACTGTTCAGTGCCTGTCCAAGAAAACTTGAAAAAATTGAAACTATTTATTTTTACATGTCTAATAAAATGGGATGCATCTAACTTTATTGCAAACCAGCTTTATTCGAAATTGAATAGGCAATGCCGTAAAATGCAGGCGAGGCAGTTCCGCCTCTTAAATGTCCCGGTTTTTTCAATTGAATGCATAGAATAAAAGCTTAATGTTGGACACAAATCCACATCTGAAGTGGGGTGCCTACCAAATCGTTGCAGCCGACTTTTTCATTAAAAGATTTATTTACTGCGTTCGAAATAATCCCTTGAGTATGTAAGAGTAAAAAGATAGAGACAGAATTGACAACATAAAAAAGTGAAAACTCAAATAACACTCTCAAAATATCTTCCAATGGTCCCTGGAATAATAAATCAACAATCGATGTCAATGTCCCCTGGCAATTTTGTATCAATTGTTTTATGAAATAGCACACCATTAATTACTTCGAAAAATTGGCAATCAGGGAATATTTCAAGATACTCAGTTTGAAGTGATTTTAATTAAAGTCGGTAGTATTTTTCATGAAATAAATTAAACTTCAATTCTGACAGTTTTCCAATTATCTTTGGAAAAGGTGGTAATAGCTCTGAAATCAAATGAAAACAAACTACCTGGGCATTGTAATCGAATAACTAAATTGTTGTCCCTAAAATGTATTAATGAAAAAGTTTTAAATGAAATTATTCTCTTGACAATTCTGGATTTAGAAAGTAAAAGTAAATGGTGTTGTTTGCAAATACCGCTTTGATAGGTAACAACCGTAGTAATTTTCATGGCTTTTCAGTAACGGTGGCAATAATTGGTGATAGAAATCAATTTCTAGTGTCATTTGTTTCCTCCATTTTCCTGGTTTATCTTATATCAATAATGTTAGTAAGTTTCCAGTATATGTGAACAACACAAGATCGGACTTATACAAATAAACCTTTTTCATATGAATTTTGAAGAAATGTTTGGCAAAACTTCATTTCATCGAAAGGAATGGGGAGAAGTATTTGCCAGATCAGACCAGCAGGACAGTAGCGTGCAAAATGTCAGAGCAGCACTATTTACTGTGCAACGGGCCATTATCATATTTGTTGTTCATGAAGGCGTAATGTCGGCGATCGAATATTTGTAGGGAATTAGAAGTGTGGGGAATGGGCAGATGATCATTGGAGTTTACTATCGCCAGAGAGAGAGAGAGAGAGAGCAGCCCAACACCCAGCTTTTGAGCCCGTCACATACGCCAAGATACTCTAACTCGCTTACTAGCTTAGGAAAATAGATCATTTCCTTTGATTTACAAAAATCTTTGAACTTTTATAGGAATTAATAAAAAGTCCCAACACTTAACCGTTGTCCGCTCGAGTTGTCGGAGCGCTGGGCTGTCATAGCGGAAGGTCGCGGCTCAAAGGCAGAAGGATTTATTATTGTGACTGGATGTCGGGTACCAGTCGAGTCAGCTGTGAACCTGAGTGAAATCAGGATTATAATCTCGGGCGAGCGCAATACTGACCACATTGCCTCCTACAGTATACTGTAGTGTACCATTACGGTCTTGAATGAAGTGCTTAACACACTTCAAGGCCCTGATCCAATATGGATTGTTGCGCTAACGATCATTATTATTATTAATCGCTAACCGATATAGTGACACAAATTAATATGGTGTAGACAACGGATGAAAAACGAATAAAACTCGGGGTAGGTAGAGTGGAACTATTCACTGTCCTCTTGGTTGAAAATAGTCGACTCGGATAGAAATTTTCTAACCCCAAATTTTAGGCTCATTACAAAAACTTCATTAGAAGGGTTTACAACCGTACTTTCCTTTGCTAATATCTATGACCGATCTGTGCCTATGAACATCTTGGCATCAAAAAAAGTTCTAGGTAGCTGACGGTTTCAAACAAGGGGCAAAGGCAATATCGTTAGCCGTGATTTCACCTTTGTCGTGCGAAGCAGCGTGACCCCAAGCTGCGATGGATGTTGTTGGCTCCATATATATCAATTCAAAAACCCGCTACAGGTATGAACTATATTGACTGAAACCACCTGATTACAGTTTTTCCTGTTCTGAACCTACTATTTCTTGGAAGATAAAGTGGCTCTAAGCATGTCATCTACTTCACGGTAGACTGCCCTAATTTTGATAAGCATCAATATCTATCATTGCGCTAGTTAATTCTAATTCGGTAGAAGCTCGCTATTGATAGTTCGTGTTGGACATGTGACTGCCGCATTTGAATTGCTGATATGTCATTCGGGCTAAACAAATTTCTAACTTTCCTGCCAAAGGAGCTTTTGTTTTTGGTAAATATTGGTTTTTTTTTGTGTTTGTGAAATAAGAGACCCATCTACTATCTACTAACTGTCGGATCAGACCAAATTCAGAGCAACTTACTACCTCCTTTTTGGTCAATGGGCCCCGTTTTTTGGTTTAGCACTCAAGTACTCAAAAGAGACGACTATCGGCTTCGTCCAGGGCAGAGCCAACAACAAAAAATTTTGCTTTGGGCAAGTTTAGGCTACTATTGGTAGTTTTAAGTTGATCTTTATTCGTCAAATATTATAATATTACAGTCTCAATTGTATTCAAATATGCAACATAAAAAGAAATGATTTTGTGATTTCTCAACTCCTTCTTTACCATAACGAACTCATTAGTGGCAAACATCTCATTTTCACTATAATAATTATACTAAAGGTATCAAAAACAAAGGTAAACAGAGCATATTACAGAAAAAGATGAACCAATATATGAAGTGTAGCATAGGCCATCCGCCATTATATGTTCCTTAATAGCTAGCAATGTGTACCCTAATAGATAGCTTCCCTAGTCTCCGGAAGGTTCAAGTGGTTACAACGCTGGGTTTTCATAGCGGAAGATTGCGGTTGAAATCTCATTAGTGGCAGAGGGATTTGTTATTGTGATTGGATGTCGGATACCATTCGACTCACTTGTGAATGAGTATCTGTGTCAAATCAGGGTTATAATTTCGGGCGAGTGCAATACTGATCACATTGTCTCCCATAGGGTACTGTAATCCTGTAGTGTAGTCTTGCATAAAGTACTCTAACACACTGCAAGGTCCTGATCCAATATAAATTGTCACGCCAACGATTATTATTATTAATAGCTCAAACCCAGCTCACGGTTCTATCAACAAAGTAAAATATTTGAGAAAATTTTCTACGACTGCAAACAAAAGCATTGTCTTTGACATAAAAATAAAACAAGGTGGCAGAACATCAACGCCGGTGCCAACACTGTTAGTCACAAGTTCCAGGTTTTTAACAGCTCATGCCTGTTTTGAGGGTACCCTGAGCTAAAAGAATAAGTAATAAAGGACTTCGTCGGCACACGGGCAGAACTGACTGTGGATATATCAGACATTCAGAAAGGGCTATAATTCTATTGTGAATTATGACGTATGTAACGTAACCTCGTACCCCGTAACAATGGAGGAGTGCATACTTCCTGAAGAATTCTTTTAAGAGAAATGCAACAAATTGCTGAAAACCCAGGATGATGGCATGTAGACATGGCTGACGCAATATCCTCCGCATATGACCGACCAAATTGTGTTTAAGATTGCTTTTTCGATTATGATTTCTAATGGAATGTGCGTACTGTATTGCAGTATCATTAATAAAGTTTTGGATGGTGAAGCCCCTGTTATTGTAATCCGCTGCATGAATACTATAGTAATGAAGTAAACACTTTACCTTGTAGAGCATCTGCTTGGATACGGTAGCTGCTACTAAAGCTTTCCATGACTATACTACGAAGCATAGATTTTACAACTGAGTAGCATTGAATGAAATTCCATCGGATGTTTTGTCACGTTTTTATGTTTTAAACCATAGTACTAAACTTGTTAAAAGTCTGGCGAACATCCAGAAATAGACGAACAGATAATTTACAGACTGGCATGAACGATATGGCGTCTTTTCCTACGTCTGGCAATTCTTGTTAATTCAGATTTGTGATAGTCGACCAAGAAACTCTGCGTGTTCTGGGTGGGGAGATTTGGGCTTAAAACGTTTGCAAGGTACTTGGCAAATATCTCAGCTTTTTAGTATTTAGTACATAGCGGTTAGTTTGGTGCTTCATTTTCGGGACGTTTCATGCGCACGAGAGGTTGCGTCAACCACTTCGATGCGATGTACTGATGACCGTTTGTCGAGAAGCCTTCCAAAACTCATCATCCGTCAACCGATGACCCCAGTGATTCCGACACAATGGTTAAGTTGGGGTAGCTTGCTTCGCAGTTTGGGTGCCGAAATGTTGACGTGCATCTGATGTTTAAGACTACGATCCCTGTTCTCACTGTCATTTCATTTCCTTCGGGAGTCTGGCTGAGGAATGGCCCCATTCATATGCCCTGGCATTGAAATATCCCTCAAGCATTGAATGTATATAACAAAAAAGCACAGCAAACCAGTGAATTAGGCTTTTTTGCTTTTCATGAAACGTATGAGGAGGTGACTGCTCGGAAACGCTTTATATTCAACTATTACCAACCAGCATTAAATCTGTGACTTATGTAACATACAAGGTTGACCTCTTCGTGGTATACAGAATTATGAAATCTTCGATAATTTTGAGAATTAGAGGAAGCTGGTGCTCAATTTACGGAATTACCCTTTTTATCGTCTACCATACATTTGGTGATTTATTTTAAATTACTTTGTGTTTTTTAAGATTTTATTCGAAACAAAACCTTACTCAAATCGGTTCGTTGTGTGTCTATCTATCTATATATTTTTTTTCCTCGTTGGAAGGTAGAAAAGTTCGAAGCCTACTGCGGGCTCCAGCTATGCAGTTATATGAGACTCCTACTCATTAAAACCACCTCCTTCTTCTTCTGTCAGTCTGCTTGTCTTTCTTTCACACGCACTTTTGTCAGAAACGACTGTAACGATTGACACGAAATTTGGTGGGAAGGTGAAAAGTATGAGTACCCACGCGTGTAGTGAATTACATGGCAGCACGTTGAACTTAAGGGAGTCCCCATATACCTAAAGGAGGGATGTAATATTTTTTAACAAACCTAGTCACATTGGGTCTAAAATGAAAAGCCCAGATGAGTGCTTTTTGAAGCAAATGTTATTTTGAACAAAAAGATGCAGAGGTGAGGAGTGACGGCGCGAAAAAGGACTAATACTTCAAAGACCCAGTCTCAGAAACCCAACCGAAAAATCTGAAAAAATAAAGTGGTTCCTGCGCATGGTATCTGGGCATGGTATATTTGGAAAATTTACTGCGAACCACCCTTAAATTCATCCTAGATTGGTAGAACGCAATAAAATAGGTTTGAATAGGAAATATCGTACTGGAAAGTTTGGTGAAAATCCTGCTTTTATTATTTCAGTTGGTCAAAGTTGCTCCTTTCGCATCAAATAAACACTCATTAGGAAATAAAAAGCCAGTATCACGTCGAATTGAATACCGTATATTCAACGTATATACACTACGAGCTCTCTATAGATGGAACCATCATATAAACAAATATTTTTACATAAAAAATCAACAAAAAATGTCATACCTGAAGCGCCAAGCTTTCGGTTTTCGACTTGCTTTATTATATATTGCTGAATGAACCGTCAGTCAAGTATTTTTTTCTTTTTGAGCGAGAGCCACAGTTTAAGTCAGATTATTTCTTTGATTTGTATGATTGATTTTTCTTAAGATTTGTACTTTTGCAGGAAGAATATATTCCATTCCTTTTATTTCCCTTCCAAGAAAATTAATTATTTAGAGAGTGTGCAAAATTTGAGAACATACAAGTATTCAACGTTTCTAAATACGACAAGAAATAAAACTTTTAATTTTGAACTCAGCCATATACCCCTACATACTTTAGCAAGAGGTATCTGTTATTATGTTCTTAGCCGCAATGCATACCCAACTACTCGAGCAAAGCATTCAATTAAATTTCAACTAAATTCCCCAACAGACAATTTATTCGCAATGTAAACTCAAAGAGATTCACCAAAAATAAATTCATCTCCAAACAAAAGACATTTTCCCCGGTAGATTTAGATAAGGTCGTGTCTATTTAAGAACCAATTAATCTGGCGATTGTTGTAATTTGAAAGTAAACACACACGCATGCTAATTCTATACAGATGTCCACTTCATCCTGGTAATGACATAAATGCTCTGCCAACAAGAGAATAATATAATATAAAAGCTTTACTGAAAATAAAATTTCATTGTGTGGATTTTCAGACATTGTGTTTTTTATTTGATTGTTTAGTGTCTGGGAATTTAGGCACTCCGCAGATTTTGCGCCACCAATGTAGGATTTTTTTACGCGCCGACTGAAACTTAATTAATTGGATATCATCCAAAATACTCTTTGAAATCGAGATTTTGCTACTTTGTTGACTTTTTATTTTTTTCTGGTGTTTTAGGAGTAAATGCTATATTTTAAATCAAACGTTTGTATGTATATGCTGTAGGTATTTTTATATATTTTTTTTTATCTATATTAAGTGAGAAATTAATGACACTGATTGACTTTTGGCCTGAGTTTATTAGACCATAATATTTCTGTTACTACTCAGTGCAACATCTAGGAATACTTTCGTTTGTACTTTGGAACAGTATCAACTGTAACTACTGACATGTGATGGCTTCGAAGAGACCTCCACTACTGTTTCTATTCTGAAAATGAAGTGAGATAATAGCAAGGCTAGTTGCGGTTCATTTCGCGACACCATTATTCATGAAAATATGATTGTCATTACCTTTGCTCTGAAGGCAGGCCAAAAGTTAGGTTGACAGCTATAACACATACATATATGTATATGTGGATAACTTACCTTCTTGGCGATATAAGCCCCACTTTTAACGAGCATTACTATCACCTCACAGTTGCTACACATGCCCACAACAAACTTCATGCAGATCCAACCATTTCAAGGCCATTTATGTACATGACACATTGAGCTATACCTGACTGATTGTAATGCAAATTTTTACTTTCTTAAATACCTTAAATATTCATGCAAATTGCGCTATGCAGATGTCCTTAATACGTGCATACAATTTTTTATAAATCCTTATTCCACCTACCTAGATTCCTAAATAAGGAAAACGAAAATCATAGAATTTTTATGGATAAATTCAACTAAGCGCACTATTTACAAATTGCCGTTAATTTACATTAAGGACACTGCAATTGCAACAGTTATTTCAACCCTACGTGGATGAGGACCGTGGTTCAATATCCATCATGGAAGAGCATATATTGCCGTCATACATTAACCTCTTTTTGCCTTTCCTTGGCTTTTATTTTCTAATGTATAATCATTAATGCTAATCAACAACAAACTGCCTGAAGCACTCAATTTGGCGCTTAAGAAATGCAACTGATAACATCTGATTTCCTTTTAGTATTAATATTGCTGTCATCTGAGGTGCTGTTTTTTTCAAAACATAAAATCAAAAACTAAACAAGCAGTTTGCAATCTATATTTCCCGAGGGGTATTTACCCAATACCCAGTTAGTAAGTCACTGACTCCGATTTAGATAACAATTCAAAAAATGTCTCCACTCAAGGCAAATCAAATTAGACAATTTGAAATGTTGATAGATCTCATGCAGGTTTTCGATTGTTTTATTCGATATAGTTATTGATTGATTGTAGTAAACGAACCAAATGATTGAAACAATTCCCATTTATAAAGTATTTCGTATGCAACTTGTTATTGCCACAGCTTGGAATGTTGATGAAATTGTTCTCGTTTATGCAGCAGGGCCCGATCTTATAGATTCTAAAAGATACATAAGGAGCAAGAACAGGGAACATTTTTTTTATTCTCGAATATTTTCGCCCTATTCATCAATCATGTACACTTCAAGTACATTTTAGAAAGACAAGACCAAAAATGTCTGCAATTTCCAATCTATTTGCCGATAAGCATTCAACCATCTCCCAAAATAGTCCCATGTCAAGAATTTCGAACCTGAGAATAGCAAGAAGAATTCTGCAGAGATCTTTTATCCTCCAAGTCTTTTTTAGCTATCTTAAACCCCAAAATAAGGTATTCATTATCGACAGAAAGCAATAAATTTTCATGAAAAACGAAGAAATCGACATTTTATGGTTCCCTGGTCATGAATGAATAAGTACTTAAATGTGCTTAGATGGCGATTGCAGGTTATCTGAATAATTTAAAGGTGCTGTCTCTATTCTTTCGGGTGTTTAATGATAAGTTCCTTTTGAAGGGAAGTGTATTGAAAGGAAAAATGCCAGTGAAGTATAGAACACTCATGACAAAGTTATCTTGCAGACATCAGTGCTGATAAATGAAGTGCAGGTAAATAATGTGCACCGCGAAACCAATGTGTGTGTTGTCGAGCTGTTCAATAGGTTTTCAAAAATTTTATACTTCAATTTCTTATCCTATCACTAATGCGAAATAAGTTATGAGACCAAATCAAAGGAAGTAAGTGATACTGTAATGAACATGAGATTAGGGATGCTTTAGGGAGTAGAGCATCGGCTCCCACTAATGGATGCTTTTTCAAAAGTTATATAATTGGTTCATTATGGTTCATCTTGATTTTCAATTTGAAGTGGAAAAGGATTTAATTTAATAATATTTTCAAATTGTGGTTAGCCGTGTGTGTCCAGAAACCGAGACTAAATGTCATTAATTAAAGAAATGAAAGGAAGTTATCGTTCATGGAAAATGGCCGGAATTATAAATCGCTCAATGAATTAAAGGCACTTTTCACACTCAAAGCGCAATTGGTAGAGTAGTTTAAAAATTGTGATTTCTCAGAAATGAAATAACATATTGATTTGAGTTTTTTTTTATTTTGAAAACAACGAATAAAATCAAAATACAAAATGTAACCGATTGTCGTTCTTGTTATGCACACGGTTGTATTTGATGTTGAAATTATCCTTTTTTTGGGGCTTGCTTCAACTTTTCTAGCGTTTTTGAGCAAACCATGAACCAGAAAGCAGTATTATTTGGAGCACATGAAGATATGTCCTAAACTAGAACTAACGAAATTGAAAACAAAAAAATGTTGGCAGCTTTTAAAAATTAAATTTTAAAATTGCCCTAACTTCTTTTAACTTAAACATCGGGAAGAGTGACTTAATGTCAACCAATTCCGGAAAATCTACTTCGGGCCTTAATGATGACTGTTGGAATCATTTTGACAAACAAATTGTGAAGATTGATCCAGCAATTCCTAAGAAAAATACCGAGAAGTTTTAAAGAACGTGTTTTCGAGATAAACGCGTTCAAAATTTCAGATGTTTGTTACCATTCGGAATGTAAAAACTTATTACGTTTAAATGCAGTCTTTTGAAGACAGGTTTTGAAAGAATCAACCAAAACGTCGTGTGAAAAGTACAAGTCGTATGAAAAATGTTCTGTTTTGTGTCTCCTTGTTAGTATTAACTTGTATGAAATTTCGTGACTTGCATTTACAAAAAAAAAGTCTCAATTTGCGGAATATTGTTTGTTGAGAATATATTCTATAGAGTCATTAAACAAAAAAAAAATGATGTAAACAAAAATTTCTGATTGAAGAAATCACGGGTCATTTTATATCATTTAGAAGAAATTAGTCTAAAATCGGTCATAAAAAAGCTAAGTTGTTGTTCATCGAAAAATCCTACGTGCCTCACTAGAAAATGTTGCTCAAATTTGAATTTGATCAGTTTAGCGCTTTAGATTTTCGCCTAATTTGGAAAACATTGTTTCGTGAAAAACGCGTTTAAGTGTTAAACTTTTTTTTCATATTCTACCTCTAATCTACAATGCCTGAGCTATTCAGTATACCCTTCATTCTTTCTTGGTAAAAAACATGTACTATGGCAAGAGAATGCTACTTCAGTGAGGAAACGCCCAGACTACGATATACGCGTGGAGTTTGTTTCTGAGCGGAGGTTATAACAATAAAATGTCATTGGAAGATCAAGTTGATTCAGCACCGCGTCAGTAATTCATCTTTGTCGAAGGGGTTGGAATTTTCTTCTCTTTCTCTTTTTTTTTATTGGCTTAGTATATACTAAAATATCCCTAGATTCACAATCAATAGTGATCTTATATAAAAACAATTTAGAAATAATTTTAAAATTAGTTTCTCTAAAATAACTCATAAGAGGAAATTTTTTCGTCGAAAATGCGGTTTTTTTCTAAGCCCCTGCGAAAAAAAATTTAAAATTAAAATCGTGTGAACTTCACTAGCTATGTAGTTCGCTAAACAAATTTTATTATGGCTTTAGATGGTGATCCAAGGGAGTTCTGCTACTCGCCGCAGAGGACTTCCAAAAAATGTTGTTTTATTTGTACGATCCCATAACCGCAATTCTGTAGAGAATTGTCAATAATAAATTTGTTTCTTCCTCCTGAAAACTACCTTAATCGATTGGTATTTTACTTGCCAAATATGAGTTAAAAATGTGTTCACAATACAATCTTGAAAAAAAAACCCTTTTTTGCGGGGGTTCCAAACATATATATAACCTCTTAACCAATCTTCAATGAGGTTTTACTACCTTAGATACTATGTTTTTCATTACTGGACCCTGATTGCAACTACCTTCATCTTCTTTGATTGTCTTTTATGCCAAATACACCATGATCTCCCTCCATCGGGGTGGCTTCCAATTTTTAGAAATTTTCTGATTTATAATATATTTTTCTTTCTTATATTAATATATTTCAATAATAATAATATATAATATATATAAAATATTTCAATAAAAAAGGCTGATGAAATCAATTTAATTGCGAAAAATACAAATTACTTATGACAAAACCTATTCTGCGTTTGCTAACATAGGATTGAAGAATGAATACTAGGGACATCTAGCGAGCTATTTTAAAAGATTAACAAATACCGATAATCCATAACCTATTATAACCATTAAATAAACTCTATAGTTAAATGACAAAATTTGCTTCCAAATTATCTGCAAATCGTGTCGAAAACTTTACCAACAAAATGCAATTTTTCAGTCATTTAAAAAATGTTTCTTCAGAAAAATACTTTGTATTTGGATGTAAGCTTTGAATAGTCAAGGAATCATTTTAGCAAATAAAAAAAACATAGTCAAAAGAAACCACAAATAGCATCTACCCCTGAAGTCCGTATCAGATTTCAAGCTACGTCATAATTCAGTTGTATACTTGAATGTATCCTCTACTAACTGTTAGGAAGGGAGTTTCTATAATTCTTGCAATTCTTTCTTCTTTCGGTCTACTTTCGGCCCGGGATTCAAGCTTACTTTTAGAAATTAATTATGAAACAATTGTGGAAGCTAATTGATATTTGGTTTTTTTTTTTCATTTTGAGGTACGTTACTAATAATTGAAACTATTTGGATAGTTAAAAGCAGGCTCAGCGGGTGACGGGTCTGATCACTAAGATTAAGCATTCTTGGGAATGTTTGGTACTTCGATGGGTAACCGGATCAAAGTTTTATTTTAAATTTTTTTGTTTTTTACTAATCATAAGGAAGATTCGAATTCATAAGATAGATTCGCCTACTATTATTAACAAAGCTGAACACAGTGGAATGGTACAAAATTAAATGTTCAAATTCAACCTTCCACTTCTATTCACCTTCTTCTACTGCATTTCCGTTCAATGCTTTTATTACGGGGAATAGAAACATCAATAATGTATGTGGGGGATCGTTCTTATCAACTAACAGCTTTATCGTGCGGAATATGGATTATGATTCCGGTAGATTGGTAGAATATTTTCCTGCGTTTTATCACTTTGAATATTTTTGAATATTGCATCAAAGCTGTGCTGGCTACCTACTATCACTTACCGGATAAAATAACTTGTTTATGTCTTCATCTTAAGCCCCCTTTACTTTTTCTTTTTTCTTTCTTTCACTATTTCACTATTCAACTGAAAATTCCTCTCCCTAAACAAAACTTTTTATTCCCCTCCTCCCGCCTTTATATTTTCTATGGACGGTCCGTGCACACTGTAAACGGCCTACCTTTTAGAGAGAAGCGGAAGTATTTAATGCTGTAGTAGGTGCTGTAGTTCCGTTGAGCGGGGTTCAACTGCTTAGAGAAGAAGCTCAACGACTGCCAGACCTGATTCTCCTTTTGGTGAAGAGCAGTACCTACTGCGATGTCAGAGGCATCAACAAAAACGGCTAGCGGTGCATCTTGTCGAAGAAATGCCAAGAGTGTAGCGTCGGCCAGTTGTTAACGGGATTTGTCAAACGCGCGAACAGCCTCTTCAGACCACACAATATCTAGTGTGTTCTAGGGAAGGGGGGGGGGGGGGGAGGCGACCAAAACATCATCCAAGTACACGAAACCGAAATCGAGGTTTCGCAGGACCGAGTGAATGGACCTTTGAAAGGTTTGCGCCGCACTGCACAACCCGAAAGTCATCCGGGTGAACTCGAAGAGTCCAAAGGGTGTGCATATTGCCGTCTTTGGTATGTCTTGTGGAACTACAGGGATTTGATGATATGCCTTGGTTAAATTCAAGGTCGAAAAGATGCGGTAATTTGCGAGATGATGTGCGAAGTCGTGGATGAGTGGAATTGGATATCAGCCTGGAACAGTCTGTGCGTTTAGCCTTCTGTAATCCCCACTCGCCGTTTGGCTTAGGGACCATATGCAATGGGGAAGACCAACACCTATTTGAAGGTCTACAGGTACCCTGTTGGACAAGTTGCTCAAATTATTTCCGTGCAATAGCCAGTTTCTGGGGTGCTAGCGGACACACCTTCGAGAAGCTCGGAAACCAGTGGTGTTAATGTGGTACTGCATATTGTGCTTCACTGGTTTAGAGCGACTACACTCGGTAGTAATCTGGCTGAACTTTTGGAGAAGTGCCCGAACACGAGAGTCGGTAATGTCTTCTAAAAGTACGGAAAGATTGTTACTTGGGTGAGATGCCATTTGGCCCGACGAATTAAGGTTGGTCGTGGGATCTGTAAGAGACTTGCTTTGTAAGTCTACCAGCAACCCATAGTGACACAAGAAATTTGCGCTTAGTATGGGGAAGCTGACATCCACCAGGATGAATCGCCACGAAAACGTCCTACACAAGCCAAGACTCACGTCCACTTGCCTATACCCGTAGGTGTTGATTCGGGAGGAATTTGCGGCCGCCAGTTTCAACGGCTGCGGAAATAACCGACGGCTGCGGGGTACGGGAAGAACCTAAACCTCCGCGCCAGTATCTACGAGGTAGTTGCGCCTGCTGAGGGGATCAAAAATCGTTAGGCGACGTGGCCCTCCGTTTTGGGTGGCCATCGCCAAGCCCCCGGCGGACCTAGTTTTTTGTGGTAGACGCAAATTTGCACGGGATCGTACATCTGGTAACTTTATCGCCGAATCTACTATGGTACCAATAAATGCTTCGGTCCGAAGGTTATCCTGATGACCTGCTACCCGATCGCCCATTTCGAGTGGCAGACCGCGAGCGAGCTCGTGATCTGGCGCCCGAACGCTGAGCGTCCAGCGTCGCTCGCATTTCAGCCATGCTGGCTAATAACGCGGCCATCTCGCTCTTCAACTCGCCAACTTCGTCCGACGGCTGCTGAACGGCCGCTATGGTCGGGCGCGCGTGCACCTCGTGCCCCACTTCTGCCTTAGGAGCATCGTGACCGAAAGTGACAACAGGTGGAAAACGCTCCTTTATATTAATAGACCATTAGCTTAATCCCAACTACAATTTTATTTTATTATGTATATATATATTTCGGGAGCAACTTACTCCCTTCATCAGTACAAAGCTAAATATAATCGTAAAAACACGTCAAGGGTGCGTATTATATCCAACTTTAAACCACCAATAGTTTAAGTCTAAACTAGGCTAAAGCTAGATTATTGTTTGGAATATAAGGAATCCTTAGTTCACATCCACTTGATGTTGGACCGGACGAAATGGAAAACAATTTACTTCCACGTCCACGGACCCCACGTTTGGGGCGTAGCACCCAGCAAACTTGGATATAAGTCGCACCCTTGTCGTGTTTTTGCGATTTTATAAAAGAGCGTTTTCCACCTGTTGCCACTTTCGGTCACACTAGTGAGGTAGCGTCGGATGAGTTGCCTCTGCCCTGGACGAAACCTTTAGTTGCTTTTTTTGAATGCTTGGATGCTATGCCCCACGCGAAACTGTCTTGCACTCATCGTTTCTTACATAGGGCAAAGACCTTTATGTCTAGAATATATGCTTTGTCATAGGAAATTTAGACTAACGTCAGTCTAAACATCCTTCTCACGTTGTAGGTAGTCTCCATAACTTTCTATGTGAAAAGAATCAGTGGCTTTTTTCTTTTCCTATTTTTGTAGTTTTTACCGCTATAGAATAAGGTCAGTTTAGGTCACTTTGTGCGACAACTGCGGCTATAGACAAGTGTCATATGCTAGTACTTTTATACGACCGCAAATAAGTACAGTGCAATATTGCAGTAATTTTCGACCCGTTCGAAGGGAATTCTTGAGAAAAGTGGTCCGACAGTAAACATTGTCATGCATACATAAGTTTCCTGTTCTGAACACCGCATTGAAATAGATTTTCCATGTCTTGGCATGGTTGCCAAGGGTCAACGTAAGACAATGAACGACATTTAGTTTCCCGCTTTTTCCGATTGATATCGGCAGGCTTTTGACAGCGTTTGAAAAGTTTATGCAAAATAAACTAGACGGGGAGGACACCTTTCGCACTCGCGGCGAACCTGAGTATCAAATCACAGAAGGAGTGGTGCATATATTTGCCTCAATCATGTATAACAGTTTTATCTACCAAAAGAAAATGTTATGGGTAAACCATTACTTACAATCATTTAAAGTTATATTGTAATGATATCCATTTGACATTCAGTTTGTATTTTAAGTTACTAAAGTCGTTTTCTCATTCCGTCACGTCGTCGCAACACAATCTTCGGCTGAATATTATTGTTCCAGTAACACAATTTTCCCTGTATATATCCGAAATTGCTTCTAGGCAATTTCTCGCGTAAAGCAGGAAATCGACTGAATTTAATTGGCATTATTCTCTGTCTACTACGGAAAGACAACAACTTCTAAGAGCAATATCAAATATGTACGGAGCCAAGGAACTAATTGCCTCCTGACCACCATCCCATTTTCACAATTGAGTTTGTTGATCAAAGCGTGAGAGCAAGTGATTTCCTGTTTGATGTTAACGCTCCATTTGTATATTCCCGGACATTTTCCTCCTCCGTAGTCGCTTTGAACGCTCTGCATTCTGGTGCTCAACACTTAATAACACTTCCCGAATATCACCTAAAACATGGTTCGTTTCGCACTAGGTGGGACGATAGCTAATTTATTGTACGACAACGGAAAGGGGAATCGATTGTTATTGCTTTGCTTGTACTCTAATGTAAACAGTACTACCTGGATCTTGGAAATTTCATTGTTCATATCACCTTTGCCTTTGCTTATTCGGGGTACGTGCGACTATTATAAACGCTTCGTCGAGATGCATTCTGACGTGCCCCAATCCGCATATGAATGCTAATATTAGCACACTTAGTGCTAATTATTATTTAATTAGCTCCGTACGTACACCGAAATGCAATTCACCGATTTTACGGTTGGATGATTTATGTAAAGTAATTTATAGTTAATTGGATTAGTGGGAGTTTATTTCAGGTTTTGCTAATTTATGAGACACGTATTACAGCAGGAGTCCCATCGCAGATTTGGTATACATATTGACTGAAAAGTAACACATGTGTTTCCATTAATCACGACTTTTGTTAAGTGAAAACTACTTTGGTATCCAATGTGCATCAAAATTAAGATAACCAATGTTGCATTAATTTCACATAATACAAATGACAGTTGTCCTTATATTCAAAAAAATATTTTGAAAGATTCGAAAGTGCTCTGCCATCAAACTTTTCGTAAGACGAGGAAAATGCCAGGCAAGTGTAAAAGTGTAACAAACCCGATTGTTGACCATTTAGACTATTCTTCAAATGATGAGGAAGCGATGGTTTAATTAACACTTAGAAAACTTAAACAAATCTTTGCTCGGTTACCAACGAAAGATATTCCTCTGATATTCTCTAGCCATAGCATGCAACGTATAATCTTTTTATAGTCTCAAATCTAGTTCCGGCCGAGCTTTGATCGAACTATGGCGGATTTAAGCTAATTCGCAGCCGTGTTGTGTTTCGCGAATGTATAAAAGAAAAGGGTTAACAGTTGCGAACCGCTTCGGTCATTCTGTTCCCAAGGCAGAGGACTTCTGATGAGTTGCCCCTGCCATGGACGAAATCGTAAGCCGTCTTTGTCCCTTATTTTTATGGTAACTTGTGGAAAAATAGATTTTACTCCAACCACTCTTTCTTCCAAAGCTCTGACGGAACAGCCAAGTACTCTGGATCTCTTGGGATTGCCTTCCGTTGCTGGTTCTTGAATGTCGAGTAAAATAGCCTAATAGTTACTGTGAGTGTTACATTCATTCACTCAGCGCACCATCTTCTTTTCCAAGGTGGAAATAATATACGCCGCGTGAATAAATTAGCCTAATCCTCTCCATCAAAAAGTGGTCAGATGCTCACAGTTGACTAATTACATTTCTACCTTCGTAAATGTTTAAAGTAGCCTTTACCTCTTTACAAACCAATCCACACAACTATTTTACTTTACCATCCACATTGCTGGCAAGATTTATTTTTTTTTATGTTCAAGCTGTGATCTCTAGCATTCAGCACCAGATTTTCCAACATCAACTCATATTACACAATAATGGCACTTGAAGGGGCTCAGCGGTTGTACACATCAATGCGTCAACTTTTAGCAATAAAAACTGCCTCCCGGAAGTGCGATTATGGAAAAATTTTATGTTACCAGGCTCATATCTCGGTGTTATTCGGTACGTTTCTCACTCAACTACTGCTGCTTTGATTCCGATATAGTTCGCAAATTACCTCCATGCCAATATTCAACTCTTGGGTCGTCCGCGAAAGCGCGATCTTAATCATTCGACAGTGGTTGAATTTGGATTGATTCTTGATTCTTCTGTATACTAGAAATTTACTGCCTCCAACATACTCGTTATCCATCTACAAGTTTGCACTAATTGAGTGTTTATTGTAACTACGAGTGTTGATTGAGCGGGTATCTAGTTAACTTGCATTTGGATGGGCTCCGAAAGGGGAAAAAAATAAATGGCTATATTTCGCGACTCCATAATCTCGGGATTTCATGGCTTACTACATCTGGGATACCCCTTTTGCCGAATTCCTTTGGTAGTTGGGCAGAAAAGAGAAAAACTTTTAAGCGTGCTTTTATCTGTCAGAATTCAAACATAAGAATTCGTTAAAATATATTGTACTGGAAGGTGTTCATTTTAACAGTAAAGTAAGAAGGAGGATGTTTACAAAAATATGCTTCATCAATTTTCTTGTAGCTCGGATCACTTCAGCTAGACAATTCATTATTACCGCAGCCTTTACTGGGGAAAGTATAAGTGTTTGTCATTGACAACGACGTCATGCCGACGCATTACACTCCATTATATGACTCTTCCGAGAGTGGGCTGGTATGATGAACCAAATCCGCTTGCTTAAATGTCGATTGTTTTTACAAATCAACCTATTCCTTACTTTCGGCCATACAGGCCTTCAATTGCTTGGCTTGTTTTTCATATCAAACGATTAGTGGCCGCTGTGAATGTAATGCTCCCTACCATTCTAGAACAAAATGTGAGCTAGTGGAAGACTAAAGAAAGTCAGATCCACTATATCTAATAGTGTCTTTTTGGCATCCGAAATCAACTAATCTGAGGTTTAAGGGAACAGAATAAGCATCGCACCTCTGTCATACATTCCTGTATGGCTTCGTTTTTACTTGCTAGCAAATTGGCACCCATAGATTAAGGTTAAGGTTTTTTTTAAAAGATCGGCCTATTATGGCTTGTTGCACTTCCGATTCATAGATGGTCTACAAGAGCAAGTTTTGAGTTACCCTACAAAGTTTGACGTTGATTTCAGTCAACACCATTTTCTAGCTGCAGTTAATTACCTTTTTGAACACAGAACATTTGCCGTTTGCAGCAGTGCGCATCTTATCTACACTCTCTTTTCCATTGCTTAGCATGCACTTGTCGATCGTTTAGATCGATCAACAGCACTTGCGTAATAAGTACAAGATACGCGTAGAAGATACGCTTGAAATATCTCCTCCAAAGAATACAGCCCCTAAGGTGACAAAAAATCTATCCAATTTCTAACGCCCGGGAGTTTACCCGCTGCCTATACCGACTACTATACGGGCAGTCGAAAGATTATCGTTTGTACGCCATGAGATGCCTTTCTAAGGTTGACAATATATGTCTCTTGTTAATCTTCCAGCTTAAACTATTCTATTTGTTAATCCTATAAAAATTTCTGTCCTAGAAATGATTTGTACTGAATCGAAACCCCACACCTTTGACCATCCACCACACTACACTTCCCAAATAGATATTTTACTTTCTTCCGAGATTGTCTAGCTTCGCTTCCGTAGAACTTCTGCAGTTCCAACATTAGATTCTTACTTTTGATTCATCTAGCACTTTTCTTCATGTTATCAAATCCAGGCTAACTTCCGCCTTTCTAAGTATGTCTACATATGACGGACTGTTCGTACTTGAAACCACAATGTCCCGTCAGCAAATCGTCCTTTTGTTCTTCCTTTTTAGCTTTTTTAGTTCAATCCTATTGCAGCCATGACATTTTTTTCGACTGAATTCCCACTAGTTGTTTGGGCACTATTTTCTCACTTACTGAGGTTTTAGCCCTTTAGCCCCTTCGACCCCCCCCCCCATTCCGTGCGTCGGATACGAGGAATCGATTTTTTTCCTATTAGTTGTATCTCGACATAGTGTAAAATATTTGGGCACGGTGATTTTTCGATATTCGGAGCTGTTATTTGCTGTAATTCAATAAATATATGGTGAAAAAATCATATTTGTACCTTTATCCAGTTCTTCACGAAAAATTCAAAAAAAAAGTGAAAAAGACGGCCTTCACACAGGGTGAACTCCTTGAAGTGGCAGAACATTTTAGGTGTTTCAGGGAGTGAGGCTCTAAGTTTAAACACAGCCTTTTACTATAGTGCGAGATGAATCGATAGCCAAGCTTTGTACCACAGACGCATTACAGTGCCACTCGCAACAGCCGCAGGTACTGGGATTTATCCAAAAGTTTCCACCTTCTCTTTATATTGGTTTATTATTCTCATAGCCATTTTTCTCCACACTACCGGTTGGCTTTTTCCTTCCGTTCCCTTCCACTTCCCAGATATGAACATAGATATGACTACATGAGCATACCTTCAGATGCATACGTGTCAATGCTTATGGCCATTGACCAATAATGAGATTCACACAAGGAACTTGCCTGATTCGAAATCTGGCGTCACCTCTTTCCTGTAGGGCTCATTCTAGAACTGTAGGCTCTCACACAAGCATAATTTGAGATCTGGTTAAAAGAGTTAGGGGAGTCATCTATATACTATATATCTCTATAACGTGTTGAGAATAAAATTAAAGATCTTGTCAAATAGTTTCCGAAGTAGGCTCCAGTCATTAGTTGTAAAGCGGGAAGGGATTTTACATACTTAAACCAAGGACCTCTTTCATTTTTTCTAAGCAATCATTATACTAACCATTATGCCTAAAACATGGATTGTCGCTTCATTGCTCTCGCATCGTGAGACCGTCTTTTCCGCAAAACTTACACCCTTTCTAGAATTGCGACAAGCTTTCCTTTACTTCCGTCTAGCCAACGATTCTTCTTGTTGTCTTCCTCGAGCATATACCCAGAAACTGATCCCCTCCTTACCTAAATATTTTCCAGTATTACGCAAACTGTAAATATGCAATTTACATGCATAGATTTCGAAAGAGTTGTAATATCTTTGTTATATGACAAAAAGTCGTGGCATGCCTACAGTCCCTGCAAACCCAAGCGAATTTTTCTTTTAGTCAGGTCAATTTACCTTTGGTTATTTGCACGCAACGCCTTCTTTGCATCATGTTTCTTTTTTTCAGTTTACCTCCAACTTGTTTATACCTTTCATGACAGTGCAGCTGGTCATTGACATACATGCACGCAACGCCCGCTTTCGAACGATTATCTTAATCAATACTATAAAAGTTAATTTTACTATTTTATATTTAGGAATCTATTAGAGGAAGCAGTAACAGGAAGTTAAGGATAATAAAGAGTGATATCAATTCGCTATCAACTAACTTTTATTTAAGAAATATGCAGTTACAATATGTATGACTAATGACACTAGCTGGCATTAAAGTTGTTTCGTTCTACAGTCTACCATCCTCAATTTTTTAAAACTTTGATTATCGTTATAATTACATAACTCCACTTTGCTTAGCCATGTGCGCATATTTGTGCCGCGTAGCGCTCCTTTTTTTTGCTTTTTTGATTCATTTGAAATCACCGATTGGGACGTAATAAAAGAAACCCTGAGCATGACCTTCTACCCAGAGAATTAAATGTTCGTCTGGAGCTTTTCTTATTGTTAGAATACATTACCGCTGCCATCTATTTTCCATAACTATGACATTTAGGACTACAATAACTTTACATAATGCAGGATCATACAAATGATAGCCCTTGAAATTTTCGGAATATCCAATTGGGTACCTTTCCTTAGGTGCCTTCGGTTGACTGCCAAAGATACATTCTTAATCCATGTTGGGTTTTCTGCCAGTCCGTACTTCATGAGAAGGTCTATTTTGGTGAATGCCCGCCGCTAGTAATCGGTTTTTGATATACATAGCTGTATTGACATTTCCTGACCAAACTGGCCATCGAGCAGTCAACGTGATTTTTAGACTATTGATTTCTTATATTTCTCAGATAGTTCACAGTGCCTAGGATTATAACTGGTGATCTATACCCTTTGTTTGAACAATTTTAATTTCCGGTGAACAACGTTATCTCTCTAAACCTGTACCGTGTATTTCGGACTTTTACTTACACAATGAAGAAATGGCAATCTTGCTTATTTCCCTTCATAAAAAACTGTGCACCTGGCTTTATACATCTTATATTCTTTTTAACCAAAATTAAAATCTTGAACCGCACCATTTATTCAAAACAATTCGTTGTCTGCAGGTTATCTTTTTAGGTTGAACTTAAGATGGGGCCTCATACATGCAAAAGGGGTTGTGTAAAATTTTTTTCTCACCGAATATAGTAATGCTGGGTAACAATTAGTACTTTTCGAAGCCAGCCTAAATTTTGATGTTTGTTGGGAAGGCGGGGAGTGCAGGGGGTCGAAAGTGACGATTTCTTTAACGAACCCATTCTTCGAATCGACCCAACCGAAAAATCTGAAAAAAATCATGAAGCTGCCCCTATACGGTGCCCAGGCGCTAAGATACTCTTCATATCGATAATTGCTCAAATTAAGTTAATAACAGTGTACTATGTTTGTGGAAAATTGACAGGAAACGACCCTTAAATTCCTACCCTAAAGTCATAAAAATTTGCGATAATATAGATTGTAGTATGGAGCATAATATCTCCAAGTTGATAATGCTACAGTAGCTCGAAGTTGTTTTTTCTCTGTAAATTTACTGCAACTCAAAATACTAAATATCAAGATCACACTAAAGTGGGTAGTTTGACATCGGGGTAGTCCTGCGCTCAAATATTCAGAAACAAACAAAACCTTTCATACCTGAAATGCGAACATCAGATTTCCGAATTGCTTCTAGAGGTGGAAAGCATCAATAGCCACAGTATGGGGGTAAGAACTGTTTCTGCACTTTTTCATAAAAATAGGACCTTTAAAATGCCTTCTGAATACAGTTTATGGTGCCATGAACTCATACTTACTGAGGTTAGAGCATTTGCATAACGATTGTCCCTACTTGTAAGGGTCTTCTGAAGAGAAGTTCAAGCTGTTGCCTTTCATAAGTCTCCGTCACACGAAAACTACATGCTCTGGGTTCTTATATTCACTCAGACAGTCAGGACAAAGGGTAAATCATCATCTTCAAAACGATTTGAATACTGGCGGTATCTGCTGGCAATGCTCCCATTGAGAAACTGAGAGGATTGATAGTGGACACTTCCATGACTGCGCATAATCCAAAGCTAGATATTTTGAATCAGTCTCTGTATCCACCTCCCGTTCTAAGAATTATCCCACCGTCCCTGCCATCCCGTCGACACTCTTCAGCATTGTGGTCACCGCGTACTTTCCAGTTGTTCAATTTTCGCATCTATTCAAAAGGCAGCATCTCCTCACGTTGTTTGAAAACTGTCAACACAGACAGTCTGTATACTGTCGTCAGTTTCTTCCTGTATGTCTAAACATTTACATTAAACTGGGGCCGCATATAGCAAAATAGATGTGTTCACTTTGGCTAGCAGCAGCCAATTAGCGAATTTACACCTTGTCGCGCTTTTTCGCTCGTAAAAGTTAGATCTTCCTTGAATGTTAACAGATGATCCAGCAGATAACATTCATAGTTGATCGAACGTATAGACTACACCACATGCTGCCTCGCAGAAAACCTTAAAATTTCCTACACCTTGCGACTACTGACTAGTGCACCTTCAGTCGTCAGTGTTCTGCCTGCTTCATGCGATATCAGTCATCCTTTGGCCATCTTAACCAAAAAACATCCTAAGGATGTTTGTTTACCACTACAGCCGCGTTATCGCGTGGCTATGCTATGCTAATAATCGTAGCTTGGCAGGAGAATTTGATCTATAAGATATGTTCGTGCCAGAATAATGAGGCCGGTACCGATCTCTGAGATACTTCGACAATTACTCAATATTCAATTTGGCTTACTGCAATGTCATAGAAAAGCTTTCAATTCTCGAAATTAACCCACATGATTTTCTGAATATACCTGGACACATCAAGCTGGTATAGGAATCTTACTATATGCTACCATTGCACATAGCTGAAAGTATTCCTCATATAGAAGGTAATGATAGTACAGTAATTTTTAGTGCTGTTGTCTGTCACAACCCATTTACTCAGAGACATTGGAAAAAACATGTAATGTGATGAAGGGGCATGATTTTATGTTCAGCTCGTTTGTGAAAGTAACTTTTAACATTGACCGAAAGCTAGTGGAGTTTGGCTTATATGCTCCACAAAGTGTGACAATTCTCGGTCCCAGAAAATTAAATCCAGAAGTAATTGAATGAAGCGAATACTAAACGTCGCTAATGTAAAGACAACAGGAAGGCTTGTGGCCATGTGAATTTGGGCTTAAGAATACATTCAAAGCCTTCCCTGCTTATCGCAAGAGGCGACTGAAAGGGATAAACATTTTTAGGCTAGCAATCCGAAAATTTTGAAACTTTATTGCATCCGAAACATCAACAACTCCTCAGATAGGGGCTGACCTTACCGCGACGCGGCGACCTTGAGTTATCGAAAGCCATGATTTCTTTCTCGAATGTGCGCATGCTCCTTGACAACCGTAACGAGTGTTCTCAGAATGCTCGCTTTCTCTAGCTCGAGCGGAAATTCTAACGATATAAGTTGGACATTCTGGGCCTAACCGAAGTAAGCTGGTGGACCGTGGAGAGGGCTCCTCTCCTTTTTGCGGCAATGTGCTTTTGTAATCTGGAAAGCCGAGTGGTAACAAACGCGAATTCGGCGTAGGAATGCTTCTGACGACTACCGCAAGGCGCCCTCTCTTGACTTGGGAGCCGGTTTCTGACAGGACTGTGATTGCAGAATACCGGCCCAGGTTACGGAGCATCACAATTATACAGTCCTACTTACCAATAGAGACTTCTAATATACTAGAGATGGAAGCTTTCTATGAGCAATTACTAGCAGTTAAGAGAAGGCTCTTTAAAGTGTGTGTGTGTGATCGTGATGGATGATCTGCAGGCCAAAGTGAGTCCTGATACCAAAGATAATGGTGGAAGGTTTGTGAATTCCTTCAGCCTCCTCCGCCTCGTCATTGTTCCAGCACAGAGCCTGCCAAAAGGACACCGTACGAAGAATCGGATTTGTCCCTTGCGAGTGATTGTCGGCGTGATATGCTCGAACTCCGATGCCGAGCAAGTTCCCCAGAAATCGTAGTCTGCACTGCGACAAGAGAGAGTTTACATTTACATTGTTCAGGGAAGCGGAAGACCCCCAGATCTCAATGATTTCAGAAGTGTATACGGCATCACGGAAGAGCTTGCATGTATGCCTGAATTTTTCGTTGTTCCTGTGAAGAAAGTCAATGGTCAACTGCTCATACACGATGACGTGCAACTGAAGAAGTGGAAAAAACACTTCGCAACCGGGTAGGTTCCTCCTCTTGTGGGCTGTTCCTCCATAATTTCGGCCATCAATGCACTCAAATGGTGTAAAGCCGGTGGGCTTGACGGTCTCCCCCACACGGGACACAGGCGTTTCCCAGAGAGTGGATTGTTAAGATTCCAAAAAAGGGACACCCGTTTTGAGTGTGGCAATTGGATAGGTATCTGCGAGCTCCTTACCGTTTTAACGATAAGAACTTAAATGATTCTCGAACAAAAACTTGATCAACAGTAGGCAGGCTGGTTTCTATTCCAGATCCTCCTGCATTGACGATATCAACGCCCATCATCATTTTGGAACAGTGCGCGACGTTTGGATTTTTGCTATACCTGCTCTAATCGATTTTGAGAAAGTTTTCGATAGCATGAACAGAAAGTGTACATAAAGTGCCCTACGCAGAAAGAGAATTCCGAAGAAATTAATATCCATTATCAGCGCGCAAAATTTCATGTGCTGTATGGGGATAAAGTCCCGAAATGCAGTTATTTTAATACCAAGATCAAGTTGAGACTGTTATGTAGCAGTGCTCTTTCTGTGTTACTAGTTATATGGGAGTAACGAATGTAAAACACTGTGCAGCTCATTAGCAACCTAGGTCCATGGTTGAATCGAAAACATGGTGAGGTTGTTTATAACCTTTCAGTCTTCCTTACACAAGATTCGAGGGGCACGATCTCTCGACTTTGTGTTCTGCAATGGAGTGAAGAACGACGCCGCTTACTGTTTTTTTTCCTTCTACAAGTGCGGTGAAATTTGCGAGTAATGTTGTGCAGACACAGGAAGGCTCTCTCCGGAGAACATTGTCAGATAGACCCTGGAAAGCGCTGATAGTTGAAGCTATGTTACGCATTACACTCGGATTCTTCTTTTGGCTGTGGAAAGATCGGATGGCGGAGGGTTATTTCAAACAAAAATTCCTTCTTTTCCCTCCCATTGAGAGAAGGAATTCTGTGACTTGAAAGGGAGCAGGAGCGCTAGTTTGAAGTAATGTGTCAAACGGCTTCACGTTAGTTCTCTGATGATGGGGATGCGTTGAGTCCTCTGACGAGACTTCAACACTCAGGTCGTGAACGTAATCACCCATCCTGTCCAAAACAACTCAGCCAAAACAACAAGCCAAAAGTTTGTAAAATATTTGGAAGTTGCGTCTGTCAATTTACTTCTCTTTTCTATGTTATGAAACCTTTCTATAAAGGCTACTGCAGTTCATTCTTTTGCACTAGATATGCAGCATTTTACTCGATTAGATACTGTTCTCGCTCTTAGAACACTGAGCTATTTGAATGCTCAAACTTTCAACAATTTTTGCCATTAAGTTGCCTGCTAAAATTTTTTCTTGTAAAAGGAACCTAATTTGTGTATTGACTCATAAAATTTCATTTGGTACCCACACAAAATTCTTCCAAAAAACCTAAAGATACTTCAATACGGTTTAAAAAGGAAGGATGTCTCACACCGAATAGGTCTAAAACAACAACAAATAAAGTGAACTCCAAGGAAATGAATTTCGATCCAGCAGTTCTAGGTTATTTATTTTTCCCTATTGTTAATAAATTATCTTTTTTTTCTCTGCTAGATTCATCGAATAATCTACGATAGTGATAAAGTCAAGTGAAAAGTGAGTTAAATATTATTATTTTGACTTCAGCGTGTTTAGTGTAATCGACGGCAGGTTCATCGTATTTTCATTCGCGTGTAGAGTACTTTTGATAACTTTTTCGCGTGGTTCGAATGCTTATCTTCCGAGGAAATAGCGGGCGGGAAAATTTCCTCTCTAGTGTTTCTATTTCCTTCACTGCAGTATAATTCACATGGATTTTCAGTGCTACGGTGTTATATTAAATCCAAAGTTCCTTAAAACCAGCTTCCAGTAATCTTATTCTCGTCTGCTGAAAACGTGAAATCTCAAAAGGAGTGGTACATAAAAGAGTGAAAAGCAGATGGACGGGAAGGGGATGAGGGAGTGAAAGAATAAAGCGGGACTGCCTTTTCTGTACAAATATAAGGTTGACACAAAGTTGCTGGAACGTCTAACAGGGGGACTCAAATTGATTTACCGATTTCCTTCGCGTTTCTCTTACCTTCCTAAATTCTGCGCATTATTGCAGCACTACCGAAGAGGTGGGAGATTTTTCCTGTGCACTGCCCTTATCCTCATATTTTCACATCATATCGCCATCAAATTCAACATGACGGCAACATATGACACGGCGTGGCATCCGTTGTAAGGCAGCTCACAGTGGAAGGTTTTGTTAACGTAAATGGGTGCTTTGGTATTAAAAGTAAACACGTTTTTTTCCGTTGCTGTTCCTTCCTCCATTGTTGTTGATTCTGATGAATCTTTTATATGAAAAGAAAAGAGAATTCCCCATACGTTTGTGCTAGACCTGATAAGAAAATTAGATTTTCGAAAATAGTTTGAAAAATCTGCGACGACAACGTATACGATGACAAAATAATTCCCATATGATAGAGAGCAACGTCCTAAAAATAAATCACTCCCGCGACTCAGCAATAAAATCGAAGATGACGGTGAAAAGGAGAGATACATAGAGCACTTCCCTAACGTTCTCACGCATATAGCGGAAGAGGGTTGTATTTTATTTACAACTTTGTCTTCTCCGTAATCCGAAGGATTTATGGAAGGAACTTTACGCCAACATTTCAAGGTTGTTGGAATGACAAATATATGCCACAAAGCGACTGAGAAGTGAAATATGTAACCAAAGTGATTGACACTGCTAAGGTCCTAAATCATACCCACTTTACGATAATTTGAGTTTAACGATAAAAATAGGGAAGAGATGACATAAAACGTGTAGAAAAAAAGACATAAGTTCCTAACAACCCGTTCCACAACGGGCAATCCAATGATGGGTGAGAAGGGTGAGGGATGCGATCGTCCCTCAGGGTCAGCAACAAATCCTTTCGGAGGGCGTAGTGAAGGGCAACGTATTGCACGTCCCAAAGATTTAGTTCATAAGTGCAATTCGGATCCGGGTGCAAGTGCGGTTGCGGGTACGGTTACGGTTTCGGTTACGAGCGCGTCAGGTTCGCGGCCGGTCGCTGTTGATTTTAGTAGCGAAAGTGATCAAGAACAAACGCGGAAAGAGCATGTCTCTATGACTGAGCGGTCAATAGTTTGTGCTGGTCCTTCCTCAGAAGCTAGATCGAGTGAAGTAAGTGGCGATAGTGGTTGCGGTAAAGACATAGTGCATAGTCATTCAAGTACGATCGGGCAAACGCCTTTGTATCCGCGAAGTTTATTTACGCGATCACTTCGATATCCGTCCGGTGCTGGTACGACGCGAAAATGCGTACTCACTTTGGACGGATATTCATACGTTATAGGTAGGACGAAATTAACAAGTAGTTTTTTAGAAAATGGTGTGTTTGATTTCCAGGTATTTTTTGCTTATATGTTTAGTAAATAAGACCATCACATATCATTCAATATTTTAAATCTAGCTTACCTTCCGTATTGTCTTCAACTGTACATTTAAAAGTTCCTCGTAGTTCCTGTATTTATATGGTCAAACCGACAACATCCGCGTTGGTAAAGCAAGTAGAAACGAAAATTAGAACATAAAATACTGCGTTTTTTCTAACAAAGTATTTATTATTCGCCTTCCTTCAAAGTTTGACAGATTGGTCAACTCTGCTCGCATGAAGAGCCTAATTTATTTTGGATCAACCCCTCCTTTCATTAATGTCGATACTACGTTTGATGTGTATACCTGTTGAAATGATATAGTTAAGCTGTTTATTTAACTCTAGAAGAAAATATCTCAGATTTTCCAGAAAGAAGTGGAAAATATAATATATTGAAATCCTTTCGATATGACAGTATTCCGTATATTTCAGTTAAAATATGTTATTGGTGTAACTGGTGAACACTACTCTCTGTTGTACTTTCTCAGCGTTTCGTCATTTCTTTTAGCGCTTTCCTGTCTTATGAACAATATTGCCTGTGTCCTCACAATTCCAAATATGTGGCTAGTTAAGGTGTTGGCGCCGATTATATAAAGACGGTAAGTCATGCATGTGATTATTTTGAACAAAACCTATGTAACTCTAAATAGCAATGTGATTCGTTTGGGCCTGGCGTCGGCTCTCGGATCCACTATTAATAGACTATAAAAACGTAGATAAGCAACTCGATAGCTTCTACAAATAACCATTTCTTCGAAAAACCTGCATGAAGAAAAAGTATATAACCGATTTTTTCCTAGTTCTGAGAATAAGAAGAGCCTTAGAACCGGGAAAAAACGCGAATATCAAGGTTTTCTCAAAGATTTTTTGTGTTATACTTAATGCCTGTTACACATGTTAAGGTTGAATTGAGATTTATATTATATAAGAATTCGATGCATTTTTCTCCACTGCCAGTACTGGGTTGCCCTTTCGAAGAGTTGAGTAGCGTTAACTTACTTTTTGTACACGCAAATGGCTCCAAAAACAACCAGGTGCACTATTTCATCATTACTAACGGGGCAACAGTCGGTTTCCAGCGTAGACTAGGTTTTAATAGGGAACTCCAGACATCCTGGTTTTGCAACGAGGTCCACTAGTTCGATATCCCTAAAAGCTATCTGGCATCCTGGCATACACGATCGTTCCACCTGAGGCCGGGTCTGCCAGGTCTCCTTTTTCTCCCGTAGATATTGCCTTATATAATTTGCGGGCTGAATCATCCTTATCCATACAGATTAAGTGATCCGCCTACCACATCAAGCGGGGTTTTTTTCACAACCGGACTGTCGACCATCCTCTGGCAGGCTGCCAAAAATTCTTTGGAAGATCTCTAGTATGCGGCAAAGAGTTCGTAATCTTTGTTGCCTAGGATCCAACTAGAAGAGGTATATACGAGGACTGGCAAGATCATTGTCCTGTACAGTAGAGACGTTTCGAGCAGAGCAGCTTTTGGAAGCTGAAAAAGGCTCTGTTTGCAACCAGCAACCGTACGCGGATGTACTCTTCTCCTGCACAGTAGAGACGTTTCGAGCAGAACAGTTTTTGGAAGCTGAAAAAGGCTCTATTGGCAACCAACAACCGTGCGCGGATGTAGTCGTTTCAGCCTTTATCGGTTGTGACTTTTGATACTAGATAGGAAAAATTATTAGCGGTTTTACAATGGTATACCGTTATCTTAATTATTCTCATTTGCCCAGTGCTTCTTGTGTTTTTTCGTGTTGAGGTTACCACCATGTACTGCACCGTGCCCTCATCATTAGATCTCGTACTTATTGCCCCCTGCTCGATCTCAATGAAGGTGCTGAGGCTTTCGCCCTTACATCAGCATTACGGATCATCTTTCCCAGAACCGCGTTAAAAAGAATGCATGGGAGGTTACCCACATGCCTTGTATCGTTGTTGATGACGAATGGATGGGTGATCCCGCTACTTCCATCTGGCCTCACACAGGGTTCAGGGTCAGTTTAATCAGTCTTATCAATTTCATCGAGATACCAAATTCTCTTATGGTCATGCATATTTTTTCTCTGCAACGCTATCGTAGGCGGCCTCGAGGGCGATGAAAATATTGTTCAAGTGATGACCATATTTTAACATTTTTTTCTTCGCTAGTTCCAGAGAGAAAAACTGGTATATTGCTGATTTGTTTCGCCGATCATATTCTGAACGTAGGGGGCTAAACGGCCTAGTAAGATAACGGGGAATATCTTTTTGACATGTGTGGGACAGATAATGGCACGTTACCAATCGTCAGGCATTCGCTATCCCACACCTTGAGCATCAGTTCAAGGACCGCTTGCTGCCTTTATATATAGACAGTTCGGTTATAATTCCAACGGCTCCTGGTGACTTATGATTTTTAAACCAATGGATTGCACGGATTGTTTCTTTCATACTTGATGGTGGTAGCATTCGTTCGTCATCTTCAATCGGAAGGACCACCAATTTGCCAATATTTTGATTTTTAAGCAATTCATCAAAATGCTCAACCCATTACTTCAATATGCTCATACGGTCTTAAGTCATATTTCCCTCTTTGTTTCGGCAGGATGGGCACCTAGGTATATAAGGCCTGCTGACTTGTTGGTAAAACTTCAGCACCCGGAGCGGTTACTGCCTGTACCTCATGAGTCCGTAGACCCGTTGATTCTTGTAGGCTTCCACTTTCTGATCGTAAAGTCGCTTCTCCAGCAGTTAGTGTCAGGTCTCTGCGTGTTCTTTGAGAGTGCAGCATTGTCGGTATGCAGCATTCTTGCGTTCTGTTGTTAGCTTACATTCACCGCGAATCAATAATTTCTACTTTCGAACATGGTTATTCATCACGGCAGAGGCGGCGGCGTCCCGTTATTACGTGCTCAATTTGGTTGGAAGTGACCCCGTCCTGAAAGCTCCCCCCCCCTTTCCACCCAAACCAGATACTTCCGAAAACCACTTTGTACGATACTGCTAATTAGATTATCCGCAGTCCGTTGTCATTGATAGTTTTGTGTATCGAATGTGAGTCAACGTTTCGCCTGAATATGGGCACCGCCCCTACTTGGCTATTAAAATCTTTGATGATTTTGATATCATACTTGTGGCAGGCTTACAGCATTTGCTCAACTACCTCGTAGAAGATATCCTTCTTCGACTCTGTTATATCAATCCTATATATGGACAGGATGTCGGCTGCTCGGGCGGCATTCGGTATGTACAGGGAGCGCACATTCCGCGTTCGTCATTCGTCCAGTCGGAAGTTCCTTTCATGGCTTCCTAACTTCGGTTTTCCGTGTATGGTCGTCAGCTCTATCCATTCCCCAATCCGGAAGACCAGTTGGTACAATTTGTCCCATTTTTAGGCGCAGGGCACTCGCCTACATCCTTCTCCGTCTACAGTTGATTATTAAGAAAAAATTCCCAGCGATCACCACGTGGAAGTGGTAGTTTTATACTCCATTGTGGGTACCAATCCACGTTTCACCCTAGAACCTATACTGCCTTCTGACCCCCCCTTGTTTATAATTTAATTGACCCCATAATTTATAATTCAAAGCCCGCTCTGCATTCTACCACTCGTTTGGCCCTCGAGTAGTGGCTCGATGTGGATAGCCCGTTATAGTTTCAATAAGTTGACTAGGGAGGGACGTGGAATAGATGATACAACCCGTGACGTTATTTAATACGCTATGCACTTTCCTACTTTTTAACTTCAGCAATATTTTGGAAGATTTTGCTTTCAAAAGTATTGAAACTGCTTTTCCGCCGCTTGTATCAAGTGTATAACTCCTATTGCACTTCCTTCGCACGGAATATCGATCAGACAAAAAATTTGGGATTTTTATATCAACTGAAGTCGGCAAGGTACCTTATCATCAAATTAAAAAGAGTTGGAGCAAGTCATGACTCCATTGGAAATCTTTGTACCAGTTCATTCTGTATTTTTCATTTTTATCCACTGCTTTCGCAAACGAAATTAGTTTTTGTCTATGTGTTAACTCGATCGTTATTTTGTACAGAGCATTGCGATAAACGTTATGGTAAGCCTCGTAGAAGTTGGGATCGATGTGATATTCCCAGCTTTTTCGAAAACCTGTTTGACTGAGAGATTCGTTGTTCATTTTCCAAATCTGATGTTCCTCAATAATACTATCTGCACGCTCTTTCCGTCATGGACAATAATGAGATCTTTTTTAATAATAACAATCCTTGGCCCAACAATCCATATTGAATCAGGGCCTTGAAATGTGTTAGAGCACTTCATTCAAGACCGTAACGGCACACTACAGGATTATAGTACCCTGTGAAGGACAATGTGGTCACTATTGCGCTTGCCCGAGATTATTATCCCGATTTGACTCAGGTACGCATTCACAGCTAAGTCGACTGGTATCCGACGTCAAATCACGATACAAAGTGAGATTTCGTGCTTGGCCTATTGAACTTCTTCATCAGTCTCTGAAGGGAATTATTCGTGGTTGACAAAGACGGTAGATTTTTCTAGATTTGTAATTCTAGCTCTTTCCTAACTACTGCCTGACTTCTTTTGAATTTTGCGATCTAAACTATTGCCATTCACGACTGACAGATTTTTCTTATAAGCATAACACTTCGAAAAAATGTACAGCCTGATTGAGTTCAAAATTTGAGTTTAAGGTCTCGTTTGTTTTTAAGTGCGAAGACATATATTTCCGATACTTAATCCAGTCAGTCTGTTTTGTCATCAAACTGGTAGGCTTGGTATGGATAGATTGTAGATTTGAGAATGTTAAGAGTACCGAAGGATGATCAAAGCAGGGTTGCACATATAGTTGATCCCTTTTTCTATTTCATATTCCTTGCTATGACAAAGTCGAAAAGTTCAAGTATTTTTACGGCCAACCAGTAGGTTGGACGGGTGCTCGGTAACATAACATTTTGAAAGGAACTTTCCATTCTACTCCACAGATAGATATCTTAAGCAATATTTTCCTTGATATTTTATTTTTAATAAGAATTCCTGAACCTCCATGGTTTGCTTTTTCCACCAAATTATTATAAAATCTCTTGCGTTCGCGGTACTACCTACTAAGTTTGTCTAGGAAACCATGGTTAACATCGTGCTATGTATAAAATTCTCTGATAACGGCCCTAACGATGAAATTCGATCGGCTATAAACAAGATCATTCGGAATAAGGCGCCGCCAAAAATTTGTAAACCTGTTTTAAAAACAATACAAGAATTTCGTGATAAACCACTATATTCTCTCAAGGTCGAAAAAGGGAACAAATTCGTTGTTATGGACAAAGATAAGTATGACGAGGCTGTTTTTCGGAAAGTGGAAACTTCTTCAAATTGCAAAACATCTCGCTTCCCGAATATATCAAAAGGGGTCGATCGGGCGCTGAAGGAAGCTAGTACGCTTCCAAGAATCAGATGTCAACCCAAAACCCACAAGGAGGGGGACGAGATGCGAAAAATCATTGCCGCTTTGAACTCACCGACGTACAACATCGCCACGTGGTTGATCAATGAGTGGCAGGCCCTTTGGAACACGAGCAGTATGCATTCAGTGGCTAACTCCCATGAACTAATACAGAAGCTGCAATGCATTGAAAGGATGGTTGAGGATGAAGTGATGGTTTCGTTCGACGTGAAGGCATTATTTCCCAATACACCAGTGAAAGAGTCAATTTTCAGTCTCGAAAGATGACTGAGCCAGTTTGGATCTGCCTCAGAATGGAGAAGAAAAGTTCAAATTTTTCACACCTTGCCAAGCTCTGCACAAACGGAAACTGTTTTACATTTCTGGATAGATTCTACAAAACCTCTTCGGGGGTAGCAATGGGAGAGCCCCTCTCGCCGTTACTCACTGAAAGGTTAATGTCATCAATCGGAGAAAAAATTGAGGGGAGGGGAATAATGCCTAAAGTATGATTTAGGTATGTAGACGACGTATTTGTGATTGTTAGCGACAAGGTCATCTCCTTAATAAACAAGATTCATCATAAAATCGAGTTTCCACTAGAGGTAGAAAATTATGGTGCTCCACCCTTCCTAGACCTGAATATCGTCAACTCTAGCGAGAAGTTTGAGTTCGAAATATACCGAAAGCCAACAGCAACGCAGAGAATTAGATATTTTCTAAAAAAAAATGGCTGCCTATAATTGCATGATTCACCGACTGATTATATACATTCTTTCGGAACACGGTTTCAATAAGGAACGACAGCACGTGTTTACGGTGCATTGCCTTCGACTACCATTCATCGATCCGCTCTTGGTCTGACTTCACCCCACTCAGAGCATTGAAAGATCCATCATTCAAGTTAAGTGGAGTCAGCCAACAGTCTGCCTTACAGATAGCCGCATGCAAGGGACTCGCCTGTTCTTTGCTGTAAAAATAAGCGCGCAACGAGTCGACTTGGCGATGATGTTGTGTCGCCACGTCAACCACGTCCCTACCCCCGATATTACGAGGCAGGTTCATCCGCTCCACGACAAACTTTGAATAATGCATTCGGAATTTGGACATAGTTGTCCGCATCCGCCGCTGGACGTTTTCCAGATCGGTCTTCATCCACGGCAATATTCGGAATGCATAAGCCAGTGAAAGGATAGCGAATACATTCAACGCGCTTATCTTATTCTTCCCCGAGAGATGCGATTTCATACCAGCTTTACACGTCACAGCAATTCGGACAGCAGAGCAGAATTCCTAGGTAGTCCTAGGAAGTCTGTCTCGGTCATAGCTTCGATGTGGAGGTCACCAATGCTATGTCCGGCATTCGGTGCGTGATGACTTTTGCGGATGGCTTGGATTCGGCAATTGTCCAATCCAAACTCCATCCGAATATCACGGTTGAACATGCCTATTATTCGCAAAAGACTTCTAAGATGGTCGTCAGTAGCAGCATACAGCTTGATGTCATCTAAGTACATCAAGTGTGTCGGTTCGCACTTAGTACCCAGGCCATACTTTATTGAAAACCATACCCTCTAGCATCATTCAGTAGCCATGAAAGGGGGTTCAGTTCCATACAAAACCAAAAGGGACTCAACGAATCCCCCTGGAAGATGCCCCTCTGTATACGGATGGGCTCTAAGGTATTAGCACCCTCAGATGTACGCACTGATACGGTGGTATGCCACCCTTGCATGACTGTCACCAAAAACTTGGTTAGTTAATTATTATTAAATTAATTAATTATCAATTATTTTTATGCATTAAGTATTCACTTTAACGTGATACTACATACTAGATAACTACGATGTCTTAGGCTTAATTTGTATAAAGGACCCAATGTCGACCTGATAATGGCAAAATTCCTTTCAGCCTGGTATTATGCCTGGTTTACATTCTTGCAACATATTTGTACCTCTTCCATGGACTTAAGGGAGATGAAAATGGTTAAGTTGTTTTCGAGAATCAATCCGGATACGTCTATTAAATTTCATCTCAATAGATCTAATCACGCTTTTAAGGTTTTGTGTGAAACAAGACCTTATGAGGATCCATTCGATGTCTGTCAGTCTGTTTGTCTGTCACATCTGATTTATTCGGAAACGGCAGAACCGATTGTCAGTAAATTTGGTGAAAGTATGTGCTCTGTGCATCTTTGTGCAAATACCTATATCATCAACGCAGTGCTTTTAACTATTGCTCGAGCCACCAACAGGGGATGTTATCTGGATATGCATTGGTTCCAACCATTGCTTCAAGGGGTCGCTTTGTGTTTGCATTTCCATTCATGCATATACAACTATCTGATCCTTTCGTTGCATATGTTCATATCTTACTCATTAGAAATACGTCTGTTTAGATATAAATGTTTCAGATAGCTTTCCTTTTGAATTTATGCAGTATGTACTATATATGGATGTTATGCTAGTTCAGTCTCTTAGGATAATTACTTCTGACATACAATATATATATATATCTATCTGACTGAATTCAGACAAAACAATGGCGACTGTGCATTCTCAGCAAAGCACAATGCATTTTGTAAGAGGGGATTACAATGGATGGTTCCAGCTACATACGAAGTCTCACCTCTAGGAATCAACCTTTGTTTGCTGATTACAATAGTAGAATTTAATGTGGAGAAAATATATGTTTATACAAAGTGGAAAAGGACGTACATAATATTATGAGTTGAAGGAAACTCAATGAAATTCTTCATATCGTTCCTATGAAATAAACGAAAGATAAATACAAGACAAAGTGAGCGATTATTCTCAGTTTTGAGTTCAGCCAAATCTCTGAATTTATATTACATTTCACCAACGCAGTTCCTTTTACTTCTGAGTTTTATTTAAAAAAATGTAATATGATGAACGAAGAATCACCATTTTTGCCTTTTAGCGGTGTATTTTACGTAAAAAGAACGCTTGAAAGTACAATGAACATTTTATTTGTGTCCCTAAATGAAAAATGTTCTAAGATATTGCGCCAAGGGAGCACAACGAAATCAAATAAATTCCCACAACATCTGCCTTTATATGAAAATCATTTTTCCATGAATATTTCAGTTCATACATAAGTGCTCCTGAGAATAATTTAGTTTCAAATTGGATTTACTCAACTTAATTAATTTTTGTTCATGAAAAAATGACACTTCATTTCTCAGGTTATTACGATCCCTATTGTCGGTCAGTATTTAAAAAAATAATACTCTTAAAAATGGAAAGCTTAAGCGATGTTCTGTGTCACTTATAAATAATTTTTTTCTTCACCCAACATTTCCTTGCAATAGTTTTTCTCTGTAGCCGCTTTCGTCAAAACTCACTTGACCCAACTTGATCTAAATTTAAATGCATTTTGGGGAAATGACATGGAAGTTTACTGTAACTAGCCAAGCAATTGTTGTCAGATTGCAAGTTGAGCTTTCCAGCTAAGATGAGTTTACTCGTTTGAGATAGAGCAACAAAGGATAAAAATTATGTCAAGATCTACAATATTGTATAACAGTTTTTATCAGAAAAGAGCGTCGTCCTCGCTTCTGACCAAATTTCAGCTGAATTTTGGAAATGGAATAGGCGAGAGTTGAAATCATGGAAAGAAGAAGTTGGCAAATGAGTTTTTCAGTTTCTGAGGTATTAATTGTTACTTCAGGGGTTGGCCATTGCGAGATAGTCTACCTCAAGATTCATTGATCTTATCTATCCTGCATCATAGTCAAAGTATCAAGTAGTCTGCAAACTGAAGAACATCCTAAATATCTACAAATTATTATAGTAAGATATAGTGTCGGATATCATACTGACGCCTGTGAATGATATTTAGATGCCTGTTCAAGCCATTCCAGTATTCGAGATCCATTTCACGCGTATAAGATTTGCCACAGGTCCAGCTAAGCCACAACAAACATCAGAATAGATTATCCAAACGGTAACCAAAAATGCAATGGCTCCCAGCTTATTTGATACAGTCACTGTTTTTAATTTTACATCACCGTAATATCGAAACTAGGAGATTTATTGATAAATTTTAAATGAAAATGTGTAGATGCATATTCAATAAACGAGTTTCGAATAAAGGGAAACCCAAAAATTCTAGTTTATAGGATACAGAACCGATGTTCTAGGTTGATTTGCAAATCTCAGTCTCCTTCAGTGTCAAAAAGCTTTGTTTGCCGCACACCTCAGAGGTATTTTTGTCGCGTTTTTTTATTATTAGATCGCACGTTTTGAGTAATTTTGGAACCCTGAGTACAACTATTGTTGTTTTTTTTGGTCGTACAACAACGGAGCAACGTGAGCTGGTAATTCACCGCTTTAGAAAAGGACAGTATTCGCAAAATTACTGAAATTATCATTTTAAGCACCTCTAAAGCGCAACACATAATTGAGCCTTTTGTACACAAAAATTTCTTGGTAAATGAGGGCAGAAAACCGCCAAATTAAATTTTTAGTAAATCAGAGGAACGTTGAATTATCCGAAAAATCAAAGTAAACCCGAAGTTAGCTAGCGGGATTCCTGATAAACTAGGAAAGTCATGGAATTATGAAACAGTTCTAGCTGTGCAACGCAACCACGATTGAAGCGACCAAGTAGCTTGCAAGAAGCCTTGTATTTCAACAACGAACACGAAAAGTCGATTTGCATTTGCCAGTGACAACATAAATTATGATTCCACAATTTAAAATGCTGTAAGTTTTGCCAACGAGTCAAAGTTTAACATTTTCAGGTCCTATGGAATGTCTTATGACTGTCACAAAGTAAATATCAAGCTGAACACAGGGAACCTGAAAACAACTGTGAACTATGGGAATGGTCTTGTTATGGTTTGGGTTTGAATATCCGTAGCCGAAGTTGATAGCCTAGTTTATCGATATACTAAAAAAAATTACTGCAAAGTGCCAAAAAACTGGGCATCCAGGACTAAAATCTTCCCGGATGCCCAGTTTTTCGGCACTTTGCTGTAATTCTTCTACCCAGACAATGATCTGAAGCACAAGTGCGGAAGTGTGCAAACATGGCTGAACTGGAATTGATCGTACGCAATGTTACCACCAGCACAGTCTCCTGATATAAACGTAATCGAAAACTTATGGGGAATTTTGGACAACAACATAAGGAAGTATAAGATTTCGAATAGGGAAGACCTGAAGAAGCCTTTCTGGCAGAATGGCAAAAGATTACTCAGAGTGAAATTATGCGGTGTTTCCAACGATTAATTAATTGAAATAATAAAACTTGTTGTTTCTTTTTCGTTGGTGTGGACAAACAAGAACTTGTTTGCACTGATGAAGGGAACAAGTGGTTCCCGAAATATCGGTATTTGCAAGAATAAATACCCACACCAACGAAAAAGAAACAACAAGTTTTATTATTTCAAAAGATAACAAGAACTTGTTTGCACTGATGAAGGGAACAAGTGGTTCCCGAAATATCGGTATTTGCAAGAATAAATACCCACACCAACGAAAAAGAAACAACAAGTTTTATTATTTCAAAAGATAACAAGAACTTGTTTGCACTGATGAAGGGAACAAGTGGTTCCCGAAATATCGGTATTTGCAAGAATAAATACCCACACCAACGAAAAAGAAACAATAAGTTTTATTATTTCAAAAGATTACTTCTGATTTTACACAAAACCTGGTTAATTCAATGCCAAACAGGCTCCAGGCTGTTATCAAAGCCCAAGGACATCAAACTAAATAATATCTATTAGCAAACATATTTTATTTAACAATAATTTGAAAGCGTATCAAATAAGCTGTGACTAAAATATGTACTTGTTTTGATTTTCATGTTTTCTGGCTCTTAAAGTTTTTTTTGTTTGGAAACAAAAATTGATTAATTAAAGAACAGTGTTCCTCCTTTAAAATGGCATTAAAACATTTTTGATATTATAAATAGTTTTTCAAAAAGCACTGTATCGAGATTCTCAGATGTAACTTCCATTTTAACAAATGAACAAAGACGAATCGATGGTTTATCAATAAAAATAATAACAAGGTAAAACAAAAGAGTAATTTCGACCTTGGTTTTGACAAATTAGGTCACTTCACCCAGCGAGATTGTTATTTGTCCCAAATTCTTTTATAGTTTCATTGTCATAAGACGATAGGTTGTCAATTCAAAAAAACATCTAAGAAGACGGAAATGATAGAAAACTGAAATTGATGGTCACTAAGGCAGGAAAGTTCTTTGCAGCCTTCGCCAACAGATGTGAGGAGGTAGCCATTATGGACGCCACAATTACGACGATAAGTCACGAGAGGCGGAATATTAAGATCCTTTTGTAATTAATTAAAAAATATTTGAACCAAAGATATTCTATCAAAACCTGGTTAGGACATATCCCTGATTAAAAGTATCAACTTTTTGAAAGCAAAGTATTGCAAGAGAGGAGGCAGGTAGTTGTTACTTCAAAGAACGCCTTGCCATCCGATGCCTTCACCGGTCGAGCTGAATCATCTCCGCAACGAGAATAACCCGATTGTAATGTACTAAACGACTTCATCTGACAAATTTGCCAGGAGAACCTCCTCTAGGTCTGCATATAGTTGCTGACGAAACCAATCCCACCTTCTATAAGAGAAAAAGGTTTGATCGCTATGGTGCCTTATGAATATTGTGCAAGTAAAACTGTAAAGCTCTACGCTCACTTGGAAATTGGGTAAGAAAATAGATTAATTCACCAACCTGTTGATCCAGATACGGATCCAAATTGCCGATAAGCCGCGGGGCGCATCTGCCTCTTGACTCATCTTACCAAGAGAATTGTCGCTCTGGTATTGGGCATTGCCATTCCTCATGGGCAATCACCTCTCGTAAGTTTTCGCCCTTGCAGCTGTAAATGGCAGAGAACTCCCGTGATCGCCGTCAAGGTTGGCTCTCAGACAGTGCGATAGACAGACGCCACTCACAAAGCTCCACATCTCTACACTTGGGCAAGGCACTAACGATACACCTTCTTAAAATATTATCGCGCCGTAGAGCGGAATAGACTACTTTGCTCCCACAAGAAGACGTCTCCAGATAGATACATATAGGGCCCCCGACATTCACCACTAGCCTACTCAATGCCGAGACTCCAGCTCCTTATCCGGTGCTGTTACAAATTCATGCCTTTCATCGCATGTTTGCGAAAAAATCAATGCTCTATTTTCCATTTTCGTAATTCAAAAGGCTCCTGCAGGATTTTCCTCAAATAAGACTTTTTGCTCTAATATGGCTTTTGTTTAGCTAGTATTTTAATTGTTTAATGAATTGATCTATCCAACACTTTTCTCCCGTCGAAAAATGTTTTTAATATTCATATATCGAAAGGCAAAATGACGATTGATGAGGTTATGAGAGCCAGTTGTGTTGAGTCTACAACCAGAACTGAATTTGAACACTTCCTAGAGAAGGAAAGGTGACTGCTAAAATAATACCCGAACAAATAAAAACAAGTCGGAATACCGGAAGCTCGCGCTTCGGGCATAAATATTTTGTGTTCATCTTATGTAAGAAACTTCAACGCACATTTTTCTGTCCGTATATAGCTACAAATCCAACATAATCCTTCATATTTTTCCAAACTACGAGACATACGTACATATTACAGCCATAGATATCACGCTCACCCTAAACACACAAACTGCCTATTATCGAATACTGTACACATGTATGCACGTATCGTACCCATATTTCCGACTTACTTCCTATATCTATTTGAATTAGGCACTACCCGCAAAGTTCATTAGCACGCATCTATTATATACCTACATACACACATGTCTGGCTGACAAATAACTAAAAAACTAAAACAAAATAATTCTCTGCGACCCAATTCATAAGAACTCATTTCGTTGTGGTATTGACGAATTGATATGTGATGATGACGTCATGCAGGTTGTAGAGTGCACGAAATTCACAAAAAATTGTAAAGTTTCACCCCCTATAACTTTGTTAATAATTGTTGGATTTTCTTCAAACTTGACCAAACTGTGCATTATGTTCTTCATTACACGCATGCCAAATTTTGTACTTCTGGGATGAACATAAGGGGGGAAGGGGGGTGGCGGGTAAATTTCTAAAATGTGGAAATATACTATTATTAACTTTATTTGTGCAGATATCGGAACCGGATATATTTTGAGGCCTAGATTTCGTAGAGATGCACCACTGTGATTTTTTTCTGATTTTTCGGTTGGATAGATTCTGAGAACGAGACCTGTTACACTTTTTGGGGCTCATATTTTGAACCCTCACTCCCCTATGTTTCATCTAATATCAAATATTGAACCAGGTTCGAAAAGTACTAATTGAGACCTCTCATTTGATACCCCACATGGCTACATTCTGTGAAAAAAAAATTTGCACCCTCCATTCACATGTATGGGGAGCCCCCCCTTAAACTTAACACAAGATGGCGCCACTTACTGCATGTAAAGGGATCACCAGATTACATACTCTCACCAATTTTCGTGACAATCGGTCTAGTCGTTTGCGAATAAATCGCGTGTGACAGACAGACAGACAGACAGACAGACAGACAGACGGACAGACAGACACCGTCTCGATTCTAATAAGGTTTTGTTTCACACAAAACCTTAAAAAGCTAAGGTATAATCACTGTGAGAGATCCTTCAGCTCAATATTCCAAAGAATGATCCCTCTACTTAAGATTAATATAAAATACAGACTATGCACAGTATTTTGTGAAAAACACGGATCCTAAGAAATTTGCCGCTATTATAAATCAATGTTGCATGCTTTGGAATCATAGGTGCAATTTTACTAATACCAGACTTTTTCCTAAAAGCCGAATTTAGCGCTAGACAGACTATCCATTAAGGAAGGGGGATAATTCTATTGCTACAAAGGGAACCGCTCAATGGAATACCCAAATGTCATAAGCCACAGGTCAGATAGAGAAGAATATAAACTGCTTTAGTTTCCCGCTCACAAAGTAGAAGCATTACAGCCCATTTTCCCATTCTATATATAAATTTGTCGGTTCAAGATCCACATATGGAATTTATACAACAATGTAATACATTAATTTGATATCTCACTAACACTAGTTTATCTTTTAAACCAAACTTTTATAGAGTCAGTATCATAAATTCATTGATGTAAAATATGGAGATGCCTTCGCTAATGTAGGTTATTTATTATATCCTTGTAGATGGAAATCCTAGGCAGACGCTGCAATGTCAGTTTGTAGTAGTGTGTGGGATATGTTTCCGATGGAACCAGCTGCACTGCCCTCCTTTCGACATATCCGCTGTATGTTCGTGAAATATTACTATACAAATATCTAATAATATATCAACGGATTCCTGTGAAACTGTAGGATCCGTCAGTGCACTAACGTCTCATATTGCTTTGGATTTTTTTTCTCGGAATAAAGTAAACTCAAATAAACTAAAGTCAAGTCTAGACGAAGATACGGATAGCAGCTAGTCAGAAAACGATAACTATGCAATTTCGCACATTCCAGGAGCAATGAAAATCTAAATACATATTTGGTTTAGAGTTATATCCTCTATCTCTATGTATCTCTAGAGGATCTATAGTTTCTGGACAAAAGTAAATTTTTGAAAATTTTTTTTTTTTTCATCTTTGAATTTTTGTTTAAAGTAAAATGTTCAAGATTATATTATATATAAAACGTAATTATGGACTTAGGCTCCTTTCTATCTTAAACAACAATTTATCTTTAATCTAGCTTTATTCATTTATCCATTCGGCGGCTGCAGAGGAGCTAAGGCGAACCAGTACGTGTGCACGTTGATGCGATTGACATCTTCATTGCTGGTAAACATTTTTTATGAGAGCTCAAATACAAAAATGTCTCTGATTGGCTTCTCAGTCGAAGAGAGAGGATTGATTGCAGTCTGTACAGGGAGGACTGGCAAGCCTCCTTGGCCATGGGAACCGGCTTTAGTCACCTACCACCAGTATTCAAAACGAATACTTGGGTGCTAAGTCTGCCGTAGTTTAAAAAATGACAGTAAATTGCTCTCCATTCGATCCCGTCCAACCTCAAGTAAATGTGAATTTAGGATCCCCTATAAGCAAGGAATAGTATAAAAAGAAACCTTTTTAAAATCGGTTTACTGTTGAGCTACTGTGAACTGTTCGAAAAGTGTATACAGTGAGGTATATTTCATAGTTTCCGTATGTCCACCGAATTTCGTTTAAACAATATATACCAGAGTAAAACTGTACACGACCATGAGAGAATTCGGTATCCCGACGAAACTAATAGCACTGACTAGGCTGACCCTGACTAATTTGCGAGGTCAGCTAAAAGCAGCAGGATAACTCTCAAGACCATTCGACATCAACTACGGTCTACGACAAGGGGATGCCCTATCATGCGTCCTCTTTAACCTGGCCCTCGAGAAAGTGATCCGTGATGCTGAAGTAAATGCAAGAGGTATGATCCTCTTCAAGTCCACCCAACTACTGGCCTATGCTGACGATATCGACATCATGGGAAGACCCACCCGAGACGTATAAATTGCCTTCATCCAGATCGAGCAGGTGGCAATAAGCGCGAGATTTTGGGCTGGACATCAATGAAGGCGAGACAAAATATATGGTGGCAACGTCAGCACCGAAGACGAACCAACCAACAACATCAAACCGCACTGGTCAAACAGGAAGAATAAGGATAGGAGAATACAACTTTGAGACCGTTGACAATTTCTCCTATCTAGGGTCGAAAATCACAACTGATAACAGCTACGATGATGAAATCCGCACACAGTTGTTGTCCGCCAACAGAGCCTATTTCAGCTTACAAAAACTGTTCCGCTCGAAACGTCTCACCATAGGGTCAAAGCTCTTACCGTACAAGACTATGATCTTGCCAGTCCTCATGTATTCCTCGGAAACTTGGGTTCTTAGCAAGAAAAATTGCGAACTCTTGGCCGCGTTCGAGAGAAGAATCCTCCAAAAAATTTTTGGCCCCCTACATGAGGATGGACGATTCCGTAGCCTTGATGATGATGATGACGATGATAGAAAACAGTATTTCGTATATACGAAATCGAAATCTGGCCATTAACGCCAAAGTTATAGCAGTTCAAACTTTGCAATTTCGCACGAATAAACTGCTACCAAAGTCATGCAAATAAGATGCTGACGTCATGATTATCGGGAATAATTGGCATTTGCATGGAATATTAAAGTCGCATTCATGAAAAATCTACTTATTTGCAGCCCTTTTTAAGGTTTTGTGTAAAACACTTATGTGAAATCTAATCTTCGTGAGATGTCGCATTCCCCCCATTTCTTTTTCTTCAGCGTTTGTCCGGTTCACAAGCGGGGTCGGCTCGTCGTGATCGGTTTCGTCATTTTATTTTATCAAATGTCTGATTAAGATGTAATCGCAAGGCCTTTAAATCCCCATCCAGTGTATCAAGCCACCTTTGTTTCGGCCGGTTTTTGGTTGCTTGCCATTGACTTCAATGTTCAGACCAATATTGGTAACCGCATTCTCGTTAGCGTGAATTACGTGACCACACCATCGAAAACGACTCTCTCGCAGTTTTTCCACGATCGTTGCAAACCCATATCGATTGGGGATATCCTCATTTCAGATGTAATCAAAACGTGTCACGCCACCAGTCCAATGTAACATCTTCGTCTCCATTACCGCAAGACGTCGTTCACTGTCTGTTATAGTCGGCCAACACTCTGGACTATAGAAAGCGGCAGACGGACGACATTGTGGTAAATTTTAGATTTGAGACGTTTGCTGATACGTCGATCATAAAGAACACCAGCGTGTGAAATGCCACTTCATCCAGGTCGCATTAATGCCTGAAGCAAATTCATTACGCAGTTCTCCATTGGCTGATAGCATTGACCCGAGATATTTAATGCGCTCAGTTCTGAGGAGGTTACTGAAGCTGACAGCACTGAGCAATTTAAATATCTGGAGTCAATGCTGTCAGCCAATGGAGAACTGCATTATACTCCTCACATAGGGAAACTCAAAACTTTTTATACCTGAAGTGTTAAGCTTCCGGTTTCCCGACTTGTTTGAAAATTTAACAGGGTGTTTCCAACTCTAAACAAACCGTGAGTTATGAATCACAGACAAATAAATAATATTTCTGTACAATAAAAGTTCCAAAACTACCATTTGATTTTTACAAGAAATTTTCGATAATATAAGCTTTTTTCAATAAATTCAATTTCAACAAACAAACAACGTTGAATTTTCAATTTCGCATTGCAGTTTAATAATTCCAATCAAAATATTTAAATATATTTTAGTAATTTGACTTGCCCAAACCAAAATAAAACAACGGATTCCAATATTTCGGCATTTTAGCAGCTCTTGTGTATTTCAATGCAAAGCATTGGGAAACGGTAGGGAGTTCATATTGAATTCAGATGACAGAAAAGCGCAGCAGGAGTGCATAAGGCATAAACCAATTTTTAAAAATATTGTTCCCCGTGGGAGCCTTCTCAAGCGAATGAATATACGATTCAACTTTCATATAGAAATATTCTGTGGCAGCATAAATAACTGAATAAAACAAAAACCTGCTGTAAACCAAAAGCTATCGCCGAAAACTAATATATATTTTCAGCTTCAACCTTGTGGTTGCGACTTTTGCGCCACTCTTTGATTTGGAAATAAAATCGCAATTTTGGTGAAATGACGCCGAAAGCAAATACGGGTATAGCCCCAAAAACGGGTCTAATTTTTATAAATAACCCAAAGTAAAATTTAATCGACTATCACGGTTCGGCTGGTCAAAGAAGATTTTCTTGATAGCCTTTCCAATACAATTTTCCTTGAGGCTCCTAGAGAATAACCAAAACTGTATTGAAAAATAATAAACCGAAAAATGATTCCCGCATGTCTCTAATGAAAGTAGTAGGTCACAGTTGCAAAGCTGGGCTGAAAGCTGTTACTATTGACTCACGTCATAGCATTGATGTCTGCATACATTATTGACTCTGCGAATAAAAGGAAAAGGATGCTGCATTTTAAGCACAATGCAACCCATAAGGATTAAAAATTTCTAAGAATAGATATTTCCTTTTCCCATAAAGCGATCATCGAGGCTTGCACACATTTCGAATCTAGCGATTGTGCACTCATATTCAGCAGATATGATTTGGTAATTAAGGCAGACGAAATTCGATTCGGGACAGAAGAGAGAGGTTTTAGTTAATATTTATCCTTAGTCCAACTCGGTGAGAGAGCAGGAGCAAGCAAATTTTGTCTGCACGGTCGAGGTGGAGCAATGATGCCATCGTCCACCTCTCGACGTCGATGAAAACTTCTTCCTTTGCCCCATTCATTACCCTCATCTGTCAATTGAATTCGTGTCCCATAAATGTGCCGTGACTTGACTTTTGGATAAGCAATCTTTTAGTAGAATTTGAAACAAGGATCTTAACATAGAGGAACAATCAAATCGTCTATGGATGGTGAGCATCCTACGCTTTGGTAAATTAGTTGTTATAAGTGGTAATCGTTAATTTTTTTTTTTGAAATGCGGAGTCACATTACGCTTTATGTAACCCTGACTTATGTTATTTTTTTTTTTAAATGGTAAAAACTTTTCGAAAACTTTCAAAAATATTTCGTTTTGTTGAACCTGATCTATAGTCAACGTATTGCAACTCCATCCATTATCAAAACAAATAGATGCGACATCTGTATGGGTGAAGTTAGAAGAAATACGATATCGACTGGGCAAAATTAGAAGACAGGTCTAGACCGGGCATCGAATGTTACCCTATTGATGAAGCACTTGGCAGAGGGGTATAACTTTTTTTTCACCAAATATAGTCATATGGGGTATCATATAATTAGTTCTTTCCGATGCTGACTTCATTTGACATTTAATGGAAAAAGGGAGGACGAGGACTAGAAAGTGGTTAACTTTTTCACGGGCTAATTTTAAGAATCTACCCAACCCAAAAATCTGGAAAACGTCAGGAAGCTGACCCTATATGGTGCTTAAGCTCCGAAATACCCTGTTTTGATAAAGTCAATAATAGTATACTACTATAATTTGTTATAATTGGTTGCAAAAGCCCCCATAAGCTCATCCCAGAATAATGCAACTTTGCAGTAACATAGGCTATAATATAAAGCATCGTGGAAATCGCACTATTGTTCACAAAGTTGTAGTACGTCAAAGTTGCCGCTTTGGCGCAAGCTCTAAGAGTTTGAATTGCTGACGTATTATATGCATATACCATACAACACATGGTACAAATGGAATAAATGTCCACCCAAATATTTTTATATAAGAAATACACAAAGCCTTTCATACGAAGTTTCCCAATTTGTTTTGCAGGTAATGACTCCTTTTCGATTCTTGGTAGCTTTTCTTGATTTTGTCCCATAAATAATTGCAGACATCCAGTGTTCAATATTTTACTAACTGATTAACCAAGACAAATTAATCATTAATCTATTCGCCTGGGCTCATCTTTAATTGATTTTAATTTGCAAACAAGTCGGGATAACGGAAGCTGGGCGTTCCGTGTAAAAGGTTTTGTATTCACCTTATGTGATGAACTCTGTATGCACGGTTTTCAAATCATGCATAGCTAAAAATTCAAAATATTCCTTCATTAATTATATACATATCAAAGACATCAATACTGTACTCACCCTAAATAACTTATCTTGACGCAAAAAAAAAATTGAACACTAACCGCAAACTTCATTATAGGACATACATATATATACACACACACACACACACACATATACACATACAAATACCTGTCTTCAGAATTTGATATTGATTTTCATATAAGTAAAAAAGCTAAAAAAGAAAACAAAAGTGTTATCATGGACCCCGCCGTTCAATTAAGTTCACTTTATATGATGATGACGTCATACACGTCTTGGAGTGCAATCAATTTATGTGCAATGCAAAATTTTGTATAACTTTGTATAACTTTGTTAATAACAGTTTAACTTCGTTCCCAAATTATGCCTTATATTAAGAATGAAAGAATGAATGAAATTAAGGGGGGTTTTCAGGCAAACTTCTAAAATATAGTAATATGCTATCATTAACTTTATTTGAGCACAAATTGAGTATTTTGAGGCCTAGATTTGGTATAGATGCACCATTGTGATTTTTTTCAAATTTTTCGGCTAGATAGGTTCTGAGAACGAAATCTGTTTCATTTTTTGGGGCACTCATTTTGAGCCCTCACTGCCTTCACCCAATATCAGAAATAAGATCAGTTTCGAGAATTATTAATCGAGCCCTTCCATTTCATATCCCGCATCCCGATATTCAGGGAAAAAAAATTTTACACCGCCCCCCCCCTCCTTTTGCATGTATGGAGGGGCTTCCCTTCAAACCGAGTAAATCGACTGTGACAGACAGACAGACAAACGGGCAGACAGATATTGATTCGATTTTAATAAGGTTTTGTTTCACATAACCAACCAATCGATTTTTTAGTGAATGTTTTTGAAGTATATATGGACGTCCTTAAAATTTCAAGCTGATCCGAATAAAAGTGAGATATGATCACTGAAAAAGGAATCCGTACTGCAAGCAACCTGAAGGTCAAACTTTATTTGTGTGTTTCCGCAAATGACATGTTTAAAACCAGTGGCGAAAATTACTGGAAAACCAAACTGATCTTTTTGAAACGTGGCAGGCTTATTCAATACGAAAAAAATGTAGCGCTTATTCATTCTGTGTTTTTTTTTATAAAAAGTAGCCCTTTATAGCCTAAAAACGACGTGAAAACAAGGGTCTCTCCAAATAAAAGGTAACATTGCACTGAGAATAACGCCTCCCTCTCCTATCAGTAAAATTCTTGAAATGTGGATACTTCATTTCAAGCATCGAATTGTAAAGCAACAGCATCGGCACTAAAATGTAACCGTAAGTTTGCGAATGTAAGAAAAGTGTTCTTCCTGTCTATAGTAATAATTATCACTTTTTGCCTCTCGCCGAACGACCGCACAGTTTTCTGAGAGATATTTTCCTTATGAATATATTAGTTAGCCAGGAGCTGGATTGCAATCTTTCTTTTCTTCAGGAGGTGAATCAATGAGTACTTTCTTCCCAACACCAGACACCTCAGTTTAGGTCAACGAACCACCTTCGAAACGAAATTCCGTAGCACTTCTCTTTAAAAAGGCTAAAAAGTTGGCAATATTTTTAAAAACTACAAAACCTCAGGACTTTGCTAAATCGCATCGAAACTGATAGATAAATAAAATATATGTAGTTATGTATGTTTGTCTGACAACAGGAAAAAACTCGCTCTCATCATCAAGAGAAATGAAACCCCAAAAAAGCTTCAGACTACCATCCATTGGTACATTGGATAAGGGAGGGGAGCCCCTACATGAGCTGATTGCTAGGCAGCAATCAAAAATGCTGAAGTTTTCACACCCAGGCAACTTTCCTGTCTTCCACTATTAGTGAAACTGCCATAAATAGTCAATATCGTATATTTCTACAGTGAGAAAGTAAGAGGAGCTCTTTTCTTATAATTTGGTCGACTTGGGTGTCAATTGAACTAACAGAGATCTGCAAATCACGGAAAGCTATTTGAAACTGAAAGTTAAAATATCGCTACGTACTTTCCTATAAATAGGGCGTGGTGCATCAACCACTCTTACGTTCCATCACTGCCGATTCGCTGAAATGTGTTTCAGTTCCTTCTACTTCGGAAAGGGATCCTCTGTTGTTGTTTTAACTTCATGTTTATGAGGCACTTTTTACGTCATAAGTCGTTATATTAGTAGCTATTAATTTCTCCTTCTTATAATAAGCACTTCGGATATGCTCCCTAGCAAAACGTCAAAATTGATGAAGAGCAGGTGAAGCAAAAAATATAAACTACCCACCCCACTCCACAATGAGCCGGAAGCTGTTAATGTGGCAGGCCAGAGATTCCAGAACAGAAACGGAAAACGATCTACTCTATTCTAATTAAGCTTCCGAGATGTTGCTTGCTGTGATACAGGATAATTTTAGCTATTATCTTTGCGAAGGCATGGAGAGCGCAAATACCTCTGTAAGTTTCGTAATGTACGTTTTCACGATATTGCTAATTAGACTCCTTTTGCACTCATTGCAAAGATCTCAGATTGCCGGGATACCCTTATAAGTTGAAGTAGCCGCTTTGCAGAAACCGCGGAAGCAGCAAGGGATGGCTTCATGGGGTCCGCTTGAGTACTTCGATGAGTTCATTTCTATTTGGTGGGGTAGCCCGTATCCGCCGAAACGATAAATATTTACGGCAGCTTCTGCCTTCCACACTATCACCACGAAGCGACAATTTTGCTTCAGAGCGATGTCAGCAACCCCATTGTTGCGTACATTCAAAAGACAATTCCTAGTTCAACGCCTGATCGCAATATGGTTGATTTTTCACGTACTCTACCCTTCAGTTGAAAAAAACTGCCCTTTTGGCAGTCTGTGGAAGTCTCTCTTGAACTGCATTGCTTATAGAAAGCTTCTTTCCCATCGGTATCGGAAGTCTCCGTTTAGTAGGTAACATTATACTATTGAAATATTCCTCCTTCCTGACCGAAATCTAGCAGTCAGTATCCTATCGAAACGGGGTGATAAGTAATGAGGACGCGGCGTATGAATACCAGGTTTACACTTACTTCCATGAAGCTTGCTAAAGTATAACAGCACGGTATTGTGAGAGGGAGAGGAGTGCGTCCCAATGTATCACCACCCTTTCTCGCTTAATTTCGGAAAGCTCAGCCTGTCCCGCTGGAATTCCTGCGGAAGTTTAGAGCAAGTGAGCATACTGGGTAGTCTTGATATCGTCATCGAAAAGCATTCGCACTTTCCAGTATCCAATTATAATCCGTTCCTGAAAACAAAAGGTTGGAACTGAAAACTTGATCCTCCTCCGCGGCATGGATGTCGTTTTCCAAGCACAAGGCGATTCGAGATTAGCGGCTTGCTAATCTAGAAGCCTCTATTGTTTTTAGTCACTTTTAAATTCACTACTCCCGCAACTTACACGGGTGTGACTATCTAAACAACGCATTAAATTTTCCGCTTAATGGTAAATATTCAGTGAAGTTACCGGTACCAATTTTCTGAGACCCCTAGATAGTATGCGACCGTTTAGACTATAGTGTCTCCTCCTCAGTCAAACAGATTTCAAATTGTCCACGACGGAGTATTTTTTCATTCATCTCTTTCTGTTCGGTCGGACTGTACGGTCAAAGGGAAACCTCATTGAAGTATTTTACAGGTTATTTCCTACCCCAAATCTCGCGGAATCCAGTTGACAACACATCCGACCTTAAATATAGTTGCTTATTACCCTAAAAAAGTTTCAGGCCTTGGAAAATTCTGTCACCTCTTGCATATTTTGACTCTAGATATCTTAAATATCTTAACTATGAAAGAATACTTTAAAGCTTGTCATGAGGTTTTCTGCTTTGTGTGAGTAAGAGTTAAAGTATCAAACGGGCGCGCGAAATACTAATCGTATGCTTGGTATTTACTGATGCTTCTATTTCAGGACTTATTCTTTAGTATAATAGGTGTCTGGATAGCTGAGTGGTTAGAGCACAAGGCTGTCATACGGAAGGTCACGGTTCAAACCTCACTCGTGGCAGGGGGATTTGTATCCTGATTTGACGTCGGATACTAATAATAATAATCTCGGGCGAGCGCAATGCTGACCACATTGCCTCCTCCAGTTTACTGTGGTGTACCGTTACGGTCTTGAATGAAATGCTCTAACACCCTTCAAGGGCCTGATCCAATATGGATTTTTGGGCCAACGATTATTATTATTATGCTGTAATCTCAACGAAACTTCTTCAAATTACGCTTGTACACGCTTATAAATAATATTCGAATTGTTTATTACCCGATCAACAAATGACATTCATAAACAAAAAATATTTAGATGCTTCTTTACAAATTAAGCACTTTGTCGAAATTTAAATGGCAATTCTTTAGCACGGTATCGTTAATAATGGTGACAAAATTAGACCGAATTTTCGGTGTCCAAAGGGGACTATAAATGCAATTTAACATGAGCAGCGTTCACCATTTATAATACAAAACTTTGTATTTTATGTGAAAGAAACATTAAGGTAGTTTTCGAAAAGTTTTCTACAAGTAAGTATTCCACCATCTGATCCCAAAAGTCCCCCACATCGAACACCTCTATAAATTAATACCCTAGCAAGATACGCATAGCATGCAAAGAAACAACTTTTAATACAAGAGACTTTGGGTTATGTTTCTTTCTCAATTTGTCCTTTTATTCTGAGGACGACATGTTAGAAAGTTCGAGCAAATTTATTGGGAAAGTACAATGGTAATAAAAATAGTAAAACCGAGAGCAATTAAGTTGTAATCTTTTTCTCCTGATCAGTTGTGATATTTGAAACAATTCTAGTTCTTTCACTAAATAACTCCTTTATTAAAACGTGTACAGATTGCATATAAGGAGTAGTTGACGACCAGCTTCTTGATTCTTACACCTCGGGTAGGAATTCTATTATCGTTATGGACATTGTGCTTATCATTGCTGCCATGGGCTCATAAATTCTACAGCACTGAGTGTGTAGAAAATGAAACGAAAGCACAGCCGCATGAGAAATCAAATGGAAAGAGGTAATCATAACAATTAGAAAAGACTGGGTGGGTGCCCGACTCTCCGCAAAGGACGAACTGGAAACATTTTTAAGGTTTTGTGTAAACACAAAACCTTATTAAAATCGGTTTATTGTCTGTCTGTCTTTTTTTTTCGGCGTTGGAAGGTGGAAAGGTTCAAAACCTACTGCTGCCTCCTGCCACGCAGTTATGTGAGACTTCTACTCACTAAAACCACCTCCTTCTCATTCCACTCTCCCCACGGAACTCCTATCAAGTATTGCATCGCGGGGCTGGATCAGCTTTTAACTGCGGCTCATTATGGTTCTCTCCCTTCCTTGTTTTCGTCGTAGTTGGCTGGCTGTTGGTGAATAGCTTGCAGTTCCCTTACAACCTGGTTCCAGGCATCCGTTGACTCCAGCATAAACTCCACAATGTTTTCGGGTGTTAAACGCCTGTTGCGACCGTTTCCATTCTTGTTCGGTGCGCGGTGAACCTGGGGCAATCAAATATGACATGCTCCGCATTCTCAGCCACGTTACCACATCTTGGGCAGCATGGTGATTCATCGTGACCAAATCGATGTAAATAAGCACGATAACCTCCATGTCCACTTAAGAATTGTGTTAACTCGTAGCTTAATTCCCCATGGTTTCGTTCAAACCATCTCCGAATATCCGGAATGATGCGGTATGTCCAGCGATCAGTTTGGGACTCGTCCCATCGCTGTTGCCACCGTTCGATAGATTCCCACCGTGTCAGCTGCCGTCGAAATGCGCTAAACTCTCCAGCTGCATACGTTTTGTCATAGAGTCGCCGACTTTCCTTCGCCAAGATGTCTATGGCGAGCATCCCTGCTAGTACATATGCTGCTTCTCCTGATGTTGTCCGATATGCACTGCATACCCGGAGTGCACTTAACCGATACGCCATTCCCAATTTTCGGCAGTTCACTTTGTTATTCAGAGCAGTTGCCCAAACTGGAGCTGCGTAGGGTAGCACGGAGCTGACTACCCTGGAGTGCAGAAAACGTCGACTTTGTCTTGGCCCACCAATGTTCGGTAGTATTCTCGAGATCGTTGTAGCGATGGAAGACGCTTTATTTGCGGCGTACTCAATGTGTCTTTTGAAGTTTAGTCTTCTGTCAATAATTACTCCCAAGTATTTAAGCGATGGTTGGGAGTAAATTGTTTTTCCGCCAACTTTGATTTTCACAGTTGTGTTCTTTCTTCTCTTGCTAATGAGAACTACTTCTGTTTTATGCTCGGCAAATGAAAGGCCAGAATTTCTCAACCAGGAATTGATCTCCCATATCGCTTCATTTGCATAGATCTCGATCTCGTCTTGGTGCTTTGCAACCACCGTTATTCCGATATCATCGGCGAAGCCAATAGATGTCACCTTGTCCGGTAGGCGTAGCGTCAACACTCCATCGTACATAACTAGCCACAGCAAGGGACCCAGGACAGAACCCTGTGGCACTCCGCAAGTTGTCGGGAATATTTTTAGCCCATCGGCCGAGTCGCAACAAAGTCTTCTCCCAAGGAGAAACTCGACCTCAATGCGTACAATGTACTTGGGGGCTTGTATCTTGTCGAGTGCCCCGATGATTTTTTTCCATTTTGCACTATTGAGCGCATTGTCTGTCTGTCTGTCCGTCTGTCTGTCTGTCTGTCTGTCTGTCCATCACACGCATTTTTCTCGGAGACGGTTATAGCGATTAGCACCAAATTTGGTAGAAAGGTGGGAACTGTGAACGCTCACGCATATAGTGAGTTACATCCGTTTACGTCGAATTTAACGGAGGTCCCCATACATACAAGGGGGGTGTAAATTTTTTTTTCATGAAATATAGTCATGTGGGGTATCAAATTAAAGGTCTCGGTTAGTACTTTTCGAAGCCGGTCTTAGTTTTGACATTTTTTGAAAAGGTCGGGAGTGCGGAGAGTTGAAAGTGGTGATTTTTTTAACGAACCCATTCTCAGAAATTACTCAACCGAAAAATCTGAAAAAAATCAGGGGGCTGCCACTATATGGTGCCTAGGCTCCGAAATACCCTTCATACCGATACTTGTTAAAACAAAGTTAATAATAGTACATCACTATATTTTTTAGTAATTGACAGGAAAAGCCCCCTTAAGTTCACTCTAGAATTTTTCAGCAATGTAGGCTATAGCATAGAGCATGATCCTGCCAAATTTGGTGAAAATCACACCATTACTAACAAAGTTATACTAGGTCAAAACTGTCGCTTCTCTGCAAATTCATACTAATGAGACAAATGCACACTCAAATCTCTTTATAAAGGAAATACACAAAACCTTTCATACCTGAAGCGCCCAGCTTCCGGTTTCCCGACTTGTTGTATTACATGAAAGGGAACCTATCAGAGCCTCTGAATGAATCGCATAGAAGATCATTACGACCTCATTCATATTTGAATCTTAACGTGTGAAAGTGTGACCTCTCTTTTGAGGATTTAACTGCAAACGTTTAAAGGTTCTGAATTAATTTAGCTTAAAGGGTTCCAACGAAAATATTCTCGCGCAGAGCTTTGGCTAAAATTTAACATTCAGTATTCGGTTCAGGTTCTCCTATTATGCGCTGTTATCTATAGAAGCCATGAAGAATAACTTCAAAATTACAACTCAGCAAAATTAGTCCTGATTTGAATAAACTCGTAAAACTGGAAGTTGAATTCCACGTTTCAAATCCGATCAATACGTTTAACTAAACCCTAAAATTTTATCGACAATAAAAATATCAAAGAACATAATGGTATAAAGTACAAAAAAAGCAATATGCCCTGAGCTTTCATCCCGTGAAGATATAGCTATGCATGACCGTGGGTTTGGACAATATAAAAGAGATTACGCTAAACACCCCACCTCTTTTATCCGCAACATTATCTCCGACTTCCATTATGCAATCTCTCTAAAAAATTAGGATTGACTGCATTCTGCAAGGGTGGCATGAACGGGATGATCCTTAATCCTCAGGGCGAATATTGGCAAAGTTGAATGGAAGTTACGTTCAATAATATTCCCTGCAAAGTAGATTTCTGCAACATTGTTATCGCAGACAATACTCGAGGTAGCCCTTGGTACGGTTTATAACTCAATTTTCTTCATTTTCTGTTACTTTACCTTTTTGTTGAGCATAAATTTGAATTTTATATCACAGACTTTGGTAAATGCGTCCTAATACCACCATCTTGGTCGATACTTGTAAAAGGACGACATTTGAAGGAATTTAATTAAGTTGCCGGTCACAACCTGTCTGCTGGAATTTCATTGAAGGAATCAGCAAGCAAAAATGTATAGTCAGAAGTTGTTGTAACTAAGAAGCGAAATAGCTCTTGGTTTAAAGAGTCGAGATCAAATGGCTCCTATTCCTTGTTTAATTAATTCAAAGTTAGCAGAGAAATTTGTTATTAATATTCATTTCCTTAGTTGAAGTAATTCGAGTAAAAATTATACCCAATATGCAAATTAAATAATAAAGAACTTTAAAGTTCCTTCTGAGTGACATCTTTTGTTTTATTTTCACATTTTGGAAACTCATCGAAATATACGTGTTGCTTGACTACGAAACCCGTTAAAAGGTCCTTCTATGGAAAAACAACTTCCGGCACTCTTTCCACTTTAGTTTGTAGGAGTAGCGTAAAATTTTAACTTTTTGTCTTATTTTATTTTTTACATTTCGATTTCAAACACTGGGCCCGGCAAGGTGCAATGCTGCCTCTAAAAGACTGTTACACACTGTATTTCTTATATTAGTAGAATATTGCAATTTAGGTACGTAAATTAAAGTCATATGTCATATGTGTTTACTTTTGTGGGAGTGACCAAACTGTCTAAAATCCTTTCAAGAATGGCAGATAAAACTCTTATAGTTGTTCGCGCCATTGTGACATCCCCAAGGAACTAAATCAGTCGTCCAGAAAATGTTGCCTTAAAAGTATCATTTTAGCTCTTAATGAAAGGTAAATTGCGCCATTTTGCCGAAACCTGTATTGGGGCAAAAAATAATCACCCCCAACGATATATGGTAAGGGACTTGGACCGCTTGCCATACCCTCTTAATGTTTCCTTGGCTTCTTACAGTCCCATTTTTGCATGAGTATTACTGCTATGAAATGTTGACATACGTCATAATGTATGAGGAAGAGTTTGGAGTTGGAAAGCTATGCAAGATCGTACCTGAGTAGAGGCTTGTCTTTAGTGCACCGAATACTAAAACAGGTTCCTCATCATCATCATCAACGGCGCAACAACCGGTATCCGGTCTAGGCCTGCCTTAATAAGGAACTCTAGACATCCCGGTTTTGCGCCGAGGTCCACCAATTCGACATCCCTAAAAGCTGTCTGGCGTCCTGACCTACGCCATCGCTCCATCTTAGGCAGGGTCTGCCTCGTCTTCTTTTTGTACCATAGATATTGACCTTATAGACTTTCTGGGTGGGATCATCCTCATCCATACGGATTAAGTGACCCGCCCACCGTAACCTATTGAGCCGGATTTTATCCACAACCGGACGGTCGATACCATGACCTAATAGACCTCATAGATTTGGTCATTGTGTATGCTACGGAATCGTCCATTCTCATGTAGGGAGCCAAAAATTCTTCGGAGGATTCTTCTCTCGAACGCGGCCAAGATCATAGTCTTGTACAGTAAGGGCTTTGACCCTATGGTGAGACGTTTCGAGCGGAACAGTTTTTGTAAGCTGAAATACGCTCTGTTGGCTGACAATAACTGTGCGCGGATTTCATTATCGTAGCTATTGTCGGTTGTGATTTCCGACCCTAGATAGGAGAAATTGTCAACGGTCTCAAAGTTGTATTCTCCTATCCTTATTCTTCTTCGTGTTTGTGTTTGACCAGTGCGGTTTGATGTTGTTGGTTGATTCGTCTTCGGTGCTGACGTTGCCACCATATATTTTGTCTTGCCTTCATTGATGTGCAGCTCAAGATCTCGCGCCGCCTGCTCGATCTGGATGAAGGCAGTTTGTACGTCTCGGGTGGTTCTTCCCATGATGTCGATATCGTCAGCATAGGCCAGTAGTTGGGTGGACTTGAAGAGGATCGTACCTCTTGCATTTACCTCAGCATCACGGATCACTTGCTCGAGGGCCAGGTTAAAGAGGACGCATGATAGCGCATCCCCTTGTCGTAGACCGTTGTTGATGTCGAATGGTCTTGAGAGTGATCCTGCTGCTTTTATCTGGCCTCGCAAATTGGTCAGGGTCAGCCTAGTCAGTCTTATTAATTTCGTCGGGATAGCGAAATCTCTCATGGCCGTGTACATTTTTACCCTGGCTATGCTATCATAGGCGGCTTTAAAGTCGATGAACAGATGGTGCAACTGTTGTCCATATTCCAACAGTTTTTTCATCGCTTGCCACAGACAGAAAATCTTATCTGTTGCTGATTTGCCTGGAGTGAAGCCGGGTCCGTCGTTTTAAAATCCGTCCTGTCCGAGGCTCCTGTTGTGGCTTCGTAACAAGTTGTTTTCCGTGTTGGTACAATTTGTCCCGTTTTTAGGCGCGGGAAACTCGCCTTCATCCTTCTCCGTCTGCAGCTTTTGGTTAAGGAAGAGCTCCCAGCGGTCACCACGTGGAGGTGGAGATAGGGTTTGGTAGTAGAGCTGTTGGTGTTGGTTCAGCAGGCATTTCCCAGGTTTTATGCTCCATCGTGGGTACCAATCCACGTTTCGCCCCGGGACTTATACTACCCTTTGACCACCAACAGCTTCCTCAGGGCAATAAAACTGACGTTTCATTGGAAGCATGTCTGCGAATTGACCAATCACCGAAACGAAATTAGGTATAATTATATACTTCACTCACACATCCCAAACCATCGCCATAATTATTGAATGGTTTTCCAACATTCGGATTGGGGAATAGAGTGCACTTTATCAATTTAATGTCAATCCATCATGGTCGATATGAGAATCACTTCATTTAAAAGCAGCAAATACTATTCAAAAAGCCCTCTATCAGCAAGGGGGACCTTTTTTTCTTTAGCGTTTGTCCCGTTTACAAGCGAGGTCGGCTCTTCCTGATCGGATGCACCATTTGGTTCTACCAAAGGCCTGATCTTTCAAATCCCCATCGTGCGTATCAGCCACCGTTATTTCGGCCGGGCTTTTGGTTGCTTACCATCAACTTCGGTGCTCACACCAATCTTGGCAAGTGAATTCTCGTTAGTGCGAATCACATGACCATATCATCAAAGACACCTCTCTTGCAATTTTTAATGATCGGCACAATCCGATATGATCGCATATCGGATGTGGTCAAGGCGTGTCATGCCACCAGTCTAACATAACATTTTTGTTTCCATTACCACAAGACGTCGTTCATTGTCCCTTAAAGTCGGCCAACGCTCAGAACCATAAAGTGCGGCAACTTTAGATTTAAGACGTTCGTCGATTACAAAGAACGCCAGTTATGGACAATCCAGCTTGCGCTAATGTGCGAGGCAAATTCCATAACGCAGTTCTCTATTGGTTGATAGCGTTGACCCGAGGTATTTAAATCGCTCAGTTTTGGGCAGATCACTGCCGCTGATAGTGATTGTGCCTCTTTCATGGGGATCGGTCGTCAACAATTCAGTTTTGTTTAGATTCAATCTGCATGAGGCGATCATTCAATTTTTGCACGAGTTGCCCGAAATCATTTTTGCGATGACCCGCCAGGAAAATATGATTTACATAAAACAGTGTATAAGGCGCTGGATATCCCGTGTGACGGCGTCCATAACAAGAACAAAGAGGAGTGGTGAGAGGGCGTTTCCTCGATGAGCACCAACAGAGACACGAAGCAGTTTTGATACACTCGTTACCCTTCCAACTTTACTTTTCGGATTACGCACGATAGCACGAGTTCCTTTGGTACTAGCTGCGACCGTAGAGCATACAAAATGAGTTCATGTTGCACACATCAAACGCCTTCTCCAGATTCAGAAATAAAATGTAAAGAGGGCGATGTTTCTCCATGAACATTGACAAACCCGGCTCGTAGTTATTTGAACGATTTCGCGAACACGGGTGTTAAGAATGCGTTCGAAAGTCCTTCTCGTATGGGACAGCAACCGGATTGAACTTTGATTTGAACATTCTGCTTTACTACCGTTCCTTTTCCATATTGGAATTGTTGTGCTTTGTTACCAGTCAAATGGTGTTTCACCTTTCTGAATAACCCGACTGAAATTGCACTGAACCACCCAACTGTTCGCTTTCCAGAGCTCAGATGCCATGTTGTCAGGTCCTGTGACTTTCCCCTATTACACTCGTTTTATTGCTTCCTCCTTCCTCCTTCCTGCTTCAGTTCCGCTGATACATGGAATTGCTTAAAATATCGACAATGAATGTGGAAGTGGAGGATGAACAAATTCTTCCGTTGAAATCTGCTCAACAAGCAAGGTGCCGTTCCTGTTATTAATGTAAGAGAAGTGTTCTGCATTGAAATTCGCAGTCGATACAGATCTCTCTTCCCATCTCGGGTATCCCGTTTATCGTAAAGATCTTTCTAATGGGCCACTCGGGTGACAAGCTATCGCTGTCATACGCTGTCTTTGCCTCCCGGTTGGCATTTTTGTAACTTTGCCAATTTGTCAGCATTTTATTGTCGACAAGCTTGTGGTAGAGGCGTTTCTTTCATTTTAATATCGTCATTCAAAATCAAAGTATTTCGGTTGATGATTCGCTTGCCTAGCTTGGCGACCCCGAGGTCGCTTTATGGATCGTGTCTGCAACTTGGTTCTATGATTCTCCCACATTCGAATGGTAAGCAATGGTGTAAACGAAACCGCCACCATTTAATACGCGACGCTTGATACGCAAGACAGCAATCAACGGTCGATGTTGAGGCGGAATGGTGTCATAGGGAATGCATGCAGTCAATACCGGTGGTAAAATGTCGGCGTCCTATGAGAATATAGTCAATTTGCGTTTTATTGTTCTCACTATAAAATTTAGGGAAATCAGATAATTAAGTCAAATGAACCATGCATTTGCAATAAACCATGCATTACATCCAAGTATCAGGTTTAGAATTTCTGCAAAATCGGCTATACGTTCGCCACCCTCATCGCGCGTTTCAAACCCTTTTGCCCCATGGCACCTGTTGCCGTCTGTTTTTTTACCCACTTGACCATTAAGCTTGCCTGCGACGACGATATAGTCATCGGCAGGTACGTTGCACCGTGAAGTTCCCAGAATCATCTTTTTCGGCTTCAGGTTGATCTGTCTATGGTGCGCGTGCAGTGAATAGTGGGATGGGCTTCATCAGCCAGCCGATTATCAAATCGTTTGACCTGTTTATTGGCACTTCGGAAATCCTCTGAAATGGCAATGCCCACATCGTATTCAGTGTACTGGAGAAGATCATAGTCATTTTTATCACGTTCGCGGTCAAAAGTTTTTAGCGCCACACCGTCGGGCTTCTTGTAGAACGCAAATTTTAATGGGCTTTTCCGAAGGACTCTTTGGAGTTCCTCGGTCTTTACAATAAGAATGCCGAAATTCAGCGAGCAAACACGTATTTGTGTTGCTCGGGCTGTTAACTTATTCAGGAATCAAAAAGAAGAGGTTACAAGCTGATAGGGTGAATGCCCAAGAATTGCAAAACTGTCTTTTCTTTGAACGGCTCATGCGCCATGGCACCAGGTCCTTCAGATTTGAACTTGTCATAAATTGCCTTTTTGAAAACGAATGAAAATTCCAGCCTGCCTAGAATACTATCCACAATCAATGTGCCACGGCAAGGCTCATTTTTCCAGGACCCATAATCTGGCTTTGCGACTTTTCAGTGACTGCTAACGACAACATCTGGTCAAACTTAGAATTGATGAACTTTCAAATTGTGAAAGAGAGGTTTCATCGGTTTCATAGATCTTTAGTTTGACAACATGTGCCTTTAAACTTACGCGCCCCAAACACTATTCATCGAAGGGCGGAAAATTGATGATGACTATCTAGAGGCTTGCTCACTGCTGTATTATCAACAAACGAATAACAAATGAGCTCATTCGTCACCCACTGTATTATCCGTTAGGTCGGATTTTGTGTAGCCTTATGTTGTTGCTTCAGGATTGAAAGCGTCGTTTTATTTTAGAGAAAGTTAGTAATGGTAGGTTAATGTGATCAAAATTGAAGGGTGATACTATTTTAATATGGTAACTTGCGAAAATATTCTGGAAGTGAATTTCAGCTTTGATAGAACGATGTAAGATGTAAGATGCGAATATACCATGTCCCTGATTGAAGTGGAAAAGTGGAATTTTCTGAATATCTCCAACTGGTTGTTAGTCGAGGAGATGTTTTTGCTACGACTCAGCAATTAGCCGACCGTTGTCTACAGTTCAGTGTACTAGCACTGTAACTCTACTGCACCAACATGCACTTGATAATCGAAGAAGGTTAAAATGAAAAGTTTTTCAAACTTTCATTCGTTCTACTGTTATTATGAGATGAGTACCATCTCATACAGTTACTATTCAACACAATTTGCGATTTGGCGATGTTGAAAGCCTTTTCCTACTTTGATAAGGCGAAAATATGTTCAGGATTGTACCTACAAAAATTAACCCTGAAAAATGCGGCGAAATGTTGGAAGCCACGTTAGTACCCTATTTGCAAGAACACTATGAAAGAATGTTTACGTTTGAGCAGGATAACGCATTGGTTCATGTCTCACAGCAATCGGAAGGATGATTGCCGTTGAAGAATGTACCGACATTGGAGCTGCCCGCAAGGAGTCCCCAGATCTCAACCCAATTCAGACACTTTGGGGTATACTAGCAAGGCGAGTTTACTCAAATAACCTGCAGGTTGTTGCAGTGTCCAAGCTCAAACAGGAAATCTTCGCAAAGTGGACGGACATGGAAATGGAAGAGGCCCGCAATTTGGTTTCATCAATGCCATAGCGAGTTTTTAATGTTATTCAGAAAATCCTAAAAATGCGTCAATAGGGAATGTGTATTCGATTTGATACTTTTCCTAAACAAACCTCTCGCTGAAATGATTAAAGAAGGCAAACTGCACAATCAATATGGTAAACAATAAAATACAGTTGTAAGTAGGTATTTTGAAAGAGCCATTAAGATCTGTTTAGGATTCATGGAATTACGCGCACTGTCTATTATGTATTATATTTTACTTTTTACTGCGAACTCCCCTAAAATTGAAGTAATATAGGTCCTAATATGAAGCATCATACTAGAAAGTTTTATGGAAATTCTACTATTATTAGCAAAGTTATAATAGAACAAAATTGTCTCTTTCACGCCAAATTACTACTCTCTAAATTGAATATCGGGTGTATTTAACTTATATACACTACCAACTATGTATATATGGAACCATCTTGTATCCAAACACTTTTACGGAAAAAATTAACAAAACCCTCATGCCTGAAGCACCGAGTTTTTCGACTTATTTCTTTTATTTTGACTACCAATCGTTTAACACTTTTTGAATGGTTGAAGGCAGTGCTATTCCTATCCCCGGTAGTAGTCTGCATTAAAAAAGGGTAAGTTGGACAACGATTGCCCGACAAACCACTAACAAATGAAACAATAAATGCCGATTTTTCTTTTGCTGGTACATATGTTTTTTGTTTCGAATCGAAAATATGGATATTTTGCGAACTGCTTTTCCCACATGTGCTAATTTGTGCGCGGACTGATGAAGTAACTCCAACGATATTCAGTGAACGCCTAGCATTGACAAAATGAACAAAAGGTTACTGAAATGTCCGTATTTGTAATTCAAAGTTATAAATATACTGGCGCTATCTAGATCGCTAGAAGCATCGCGGATATACAATTTGCACTAATATGTCATCCGTTAATTGTTGGATTATTCTGACAAAAAACTTGAAACAACATTAGTATGCACCACTTTATTTTCAATTACGCATTCTGTTTTCATCCGTAAATTTCTCGTAAATTAATTTCAGTTTGGCTTACATATTTACGAAACCACCTGTCAGCTGATAAAGCTTTTTACACATGATTGCTGCCAACATATTCGAAATATTTGTTCAGCATAATAGAAAACACAACCGCGCGTATCACAAATCATACTGCAAATATACGTAGAAAGTACAAATTTCAATTTTAGATAGGAATCTGCAGCATTTAGTGCCAACGCGTTCCTAATACCACCCAAAATGCGGTGGTCGAAATTCAACCGAAACTCTGAATTTTGGTGTGAACCACATTTTCCCTTCTAATTTCACTTCATTTCGGAAGTTCATTCGCACATGGTCACCTTCAGCTCTATTGTATTTGCGGTCAACCGATTTTCAGGAACAAATTGGTTGCTTTGAATTTTCAGAGAATTTCACGAAACCGCAAATTTCCATCCGTTACTCTATCAAATTTTAATCACAATATGCAGTCCATTTCAGAATTAAACTATTAGCTAATTACGTTGGGGAATGCCAATTATATGTACAGCGAATACACCCCTTTGGATTATGCGAGCGTTATATATTATACTGGCAACATGCTGACTTGATAAGCTCGGGGTGTCCCTGCAATTCTAAAGGAGTCTTCCACTGATATACACAGCATTGGCTGACATTTAAAAAGTAATTGCATGGGGAAAGGAGCTTAGACAGAAAAATTTATGCATTGCACATTGTGTCCATAGTGAGCAGTGTGTAATTATCTTTATGCAATTGCAGCAGGAAACTTCTACATTTTTTAAGGATATCTCAGATTAAACGTAGACTTCTAGGGAATACTTTTCTGATAAGATATTTCCGATTAGCATATTAATTAACGGGGAACGCACCAATAGTTAGTGCTTACAAATGAATTTTATCCATCCTTCTTGTTTCATGAGGAATAGATTTTAAAAATAGTTTATCTAGTATTGTTAATATTTTTCACTAATGCCTTAATGCTAATTATTTTCTCTTTTTTCTTAATAGGTAAGCATCATTTTTCAACAGAAGGAAACATCCATGGTAAGGACAGGAATACCTCTTTATGAAGTAGAGGCTTCAAGTAGTTTGTCCTATTTAAGGTAGTAGCGTTTTCGTATGCTTTGTAGTAGCAAATGTTCATAATAGTATGTAGATAGCAATCTTTTCACATGTTGGCCTGAAGTGAATCATCACAGAAAAATATATAATTGATCAGCAGAAACAGAAATTTCGATTTATTGCTCAACAGGAAATATTAAATTATTTCATTCAAATAACAAACAAAGCTTTATCTAATCTTGGAAATCGTTTAATAGGCTGAACCGATAACTTAACTTATGAGCAATAATTCATTCTTTTGCTAGATTCTTCGAAATATTTAGAAGCCGTACCATATACAAAAAGGGAAAGGTCGAATTTCCAACCCTATCACCGAAGGATGTGGTGTGTGTTTGGAGGGGGAACCGGGAACTGCCACCTCTTTAATGCCGATGGAAACGTGTGGTAATCACACCGTTTAAAAAGTCAAGACCCTTCAGATGATGGGGAGATATGCAGAAGAAAGACATAGATCCCCTTTCCATTCCCGTTAAAACATTCTGTCGTTAACCTCAGTCAAAAGCCACCGCACCTCAAACTGGGACTATTTTCATGTCAAAAAGTTAAGGTTCAAATTTTAAACAGTATCTCTGCACAGGCGAAGAGTAGTATAAAGGGAGAAGTGGCAGATCCCCTCTCCTAAATCCCATTGAAAAATCGTGGCGATCACTCCCTCTTCAAAAGTAATTACGATTCAAATGAAATGTATGTTGATACCATCATGTTGAAGTTAAATTTTCCAACCCTACCGCCAAAGAGATTTGTAGATAGCCTCGAATAGCTGTTTTGGAGTTTGTAGAAGAAATGCTGTAGGGCCCTGGAATCGACAAGTCGATATAAATAAAAAAACTACTTTTTAAAATGAAAAAGACAAACTACAAACATCAAACGCGATTATCTCAAAACCGACCGCTAAAATTTTTTAATGGAATCGGAAAGAGAGGCCTTTCTTCGTTTTCTACATATCCCTCCCCTTTCGTGGATTTGTTGAAAATTTAAACTCAACCGGAATGAAATAAAAAAATACATTGAGTGGCAACAAGTTTTTAAAGAGGGTCAATCACCACGGTACCTTCCCCATCCCCTGCGTAAACTCCTCACTCCCTAAAGGGATGCGGTTGAAAATTCAACCATTACCACATCATGTATTAAACTTCCTCGATTTTACTAAATTTACATAATATTTCTCTGTAGTGGAAAAAATAATATACGAAATTTTATTTCGAGGACCAGTTGTCCTCATCCTCAATGAGTTTTTGCCTGCCTGATTTACGTCATTTACTTTAACCGTCAAGCATCATTTACTTCTGCAAACGTCAACTTGAACACGATCTAAGATTATTTCGTATGTCTAAGAAAAATAGAATTATCAATTATCTTATCAATAGTCTTTTTAGCATGGTTTCTCTTGGACTAGTGCTTTAACGATTCGATTCCACTCAGGATCCATACATTCAATTTGAATTAAGATTTTCAAAGGGCAATATGGCCCCTCCTTCTCTGTCGCAAAAAAGCCAGTTGCCATGAGTTTGCCTGGAGAGTGAGTTCGTTTAAACTTTTTAGCTTCGTCGAATTTGAGTAGCATGCTGTTGTTTTTTGGCTCGGGATGCAGCACGACGATGGCAGCGCCATCTTGCTAATCAGACGGCAGATACACTGCGTAACACCATTGGACTATTGATGACTCTGACAACAAGCGAAATCCCGTGAAGCTCAACATAGTATGCGCCGTGACAAAAAGAAATTTGCTATTATATTGTTAAGGGAAGCGGAGTATGCTCCAGAGACGTCGATGAATTCAGAAGTGCATACCGCATCATGACGCACACGTATATGGTTGCAAATATTTCGATGGTCCTGTGAAGGATACCAACGGTCCACTTGTCATTCAAGATATCCGGTGAAGTTTCCCTTCTTATGGATGAAATGGCTAGTCACCGTAATAAGTGGATACGAACTGTGCTTCCAAGCAGAAGCAAAGTCATTTGCGTTGACTGATGCTTTATACCTCACCAATAGGTAAATGGCAACCATGTTTATATATGCAATAGTTCTGACCACATTCATTTATATTTTTATCTGGAGGTATGCTTATCTATTGACCATCTTCTCGTGATTATATATAGTATAGGATACACTAGTCTCGGGACCAACGAAGTCAGGAGATATCGACAGCCAAAATTCCTCTTGTCCAACTCCGAAGGTTGCCCGCATTGCAAAGTTTGCTCTCTTCCACCCTTCATATTGTTCTGGGTGTCCTTCCTATCGCCATTTTCCTCCGCAGAAAATGTAGCTATTAGCATTTATTCCTTATTCGCAGGAAGACACGCACCTATGGTAAATATGTTTTTTTATTTGTCATCTGATCGCTCTGTCTACCTGCCGCACCCATTTTCTTTCCACCTTGCACCTATTGGCATGAAAATTGAAAAACATATGGAAATTGTAAAATCTCACACATACAGCGGAATGGTTTTATGTTGAGTTTTGTAGGGGATGTGCCCGACTAGCTTAGGATTTAGGGCGCTAAAATGTCGAAATACAAAGTTGGCACTGAAATCTCACTGAGGCGTACACCATGATTCCGTGCCGGATACTAGCTGACTCAGCTGTAAATGAGAACTTAAGTCAAATCCAAGTAACAATCTCTGGCGCAGTGTTGAACATATTGCCTCATTGTGTATCATTAAATGAAAATGAAATCAAATGCTCTAACACGCTTCAAGGCCTAGATCCAAGTTGAATTTTTGCACTCATCATTCATCATAATTAGAAGAAAGGTACTCTCCATCATACATTGAAGGCCAGAGTTTAAAACGAAGCGGCTCAGTTATTCAATTGTTATTACCACTGAAACATTTCCTAATGAGTATATTACCCGCGAAGCAGGGCAGTAAGAGGTCAGAAAGTGCAAACCTAAAACAAGACCGCCCATATTCTCAAAAACCTAAAAAAATAAATATTGGGAGAGTTATCTTGTATAAAATTTAGGATGCGAAATGCATTACATTTACTGCACCCTAAGACTTCATAGACTGTCAGGATTCTGTTAAAGTGAAGCAGTCATGTACCTCAAAACCTCATGTACCTTTTTAATAGAAAATTAGAAAAACATTCCTAACTGAATCGGGCAGTTCATGGTTTCCGACTTTAAATCTATTCCAAAAGTACACCCCATATTGTTTACTTTTTAAAACTTTGAACCTTTAGGGGAATTACCCCCAGCTTTTAGGAAGTTCGCTATTGACGTTACTTTCTCTCGTTAAACTTTCATTCGCATCCAACCGACAATACATTAACTACTGCATTTGGAAGGTTTTGTGTTTTATAAACATGCTTCGAAAGTTTTCACTCGAATAGCGATATTGTCGAACCTGAAAATTATGCAAAGTTAGACCTTAAATTCTGGACCATGGAGAGAAAATCCGGACCCGGGGGAAACCTATGGGCGTGTCTCCATTCTGGGCTGGAGGGTAATCACCTTTCCTCCTCCCTCTTTCATCAGGCCTAGGAAATCTACTTGCAAGTATACTGGACATCGCCTGCGTTCGGTATTCGATGTTGACGCTTTTTGCCCCGCGATTTTCTATATTTACTTGGGCACAACTCGACATCCTTAAGATGCTCTGTCACCTGAACTAATGCTGCCTTGTTGCTCGTACACATTTTCATAAAATAGCGAGATACCGATGGAGGTAATGCTCTTTGAGTCCACCATCAGTATAGTAATCAAGCCTATTTTCTCCGGGTATCTGTTGGGAAAACCAACGAGAGACGGAAAAATCAATCATCGTTAAGGAAGACGCAATTTGATTGTGTGTCGATAACCAATTTTATAATTTCGAAAGTCAGATCGATTTACGGAAACCAAATTGTCAATTCCAAAGGTTTGTGGCCTAACAGCGACCCAGAACTGTCATTATATGCATATGGATCAGTTAGATACTGCTCGCCGGGAGGGTTATGAAGTTTGAATACTAAAAGAAATTAAATCCATTCCCAAAATGCAGCGAAGTTGGTCTGCAATGCATACTTTGGACTACTCAATAAATGTATCCTGTCTTGTCTTTAACACAAGCTGGACGAACTTTATAAGTTTGTCTTCCGCAACCAGAGTTCCGGTTCGGCATATCGTACTTCAAATTTCCGTGGATAGTACCCATCTTCCAAGACTCTAATGACAGCTACGATTACCTCTCTACTAAAGGAAAAATCCTTAAATGATTTTCAACAAAAAATTCTTTCACATGATCCGCGAACACAAGGCTATTGATTGCTTTATGCTTTAGTGAACTATCTATGCACCATAAGGACTGTACAGAGGAAATCGGGACCCGAAGTAAGTGCGGGCTCCTTTGTGTTGTGTAACAAACTTAATTAAAATCTAAAATGTCTAGAAAATGTAAAGAAAATTTCAGCAGAAGGCATTATTTTTCATTTCAATAGAGGCCTACAATATTAACAAGTCTGGAAGGAGCGTAGGAAAAGCTCTCCCCAGTAAACCCTGTACTACCAGACCTCAAATATATTCTTTGTTAATCAAACGTAGATTAAACGCAAGTTCAGAATGATAGTAACTTAAAAAACGCTGATATTCGGAGCATATTTGAATATTATCAGTAAGTTTAGGCGACAGAGAATGCAAGAAAATCAAATCGAATGAAGAACCAAATAGTCTACAACACTATCTGTATAGCGTTAATAACACTATCTATATAACAAATGAAAGAGGGTGAGCACATCTCCTCAAGCTGACTTTTCTGAGGAAGATACCAGTGCCATCTTGATCATTCCAAACACTCGCTTACTCTCAGGGAGCGTGTATACTTGCTTAGACCAATAAGTGCCTCCTTTAAGCTTTTGTAGAAATGATCCTAAGGAGTGAACAGTGAATGTTATGATCAGATCTATTGGCTTGACATTACAACAACTTCTCGACACGCCTTCATCCAGGTTACACTGATATACGAGGTAATTTTATACCTTGAAAGTATACGGAAAGTCATGGCCTGGGGTGAAAATTATACGTATCTAGGGCGTACATTATGCCTGCGCCCTATTATCCTTTTTCATAGAAAATTCTATTCCGAGTCTACGCGGAAACTTTGGGCCCGGAAGAATCCCTTTTTCCACCCACCTTCGTGAGGCCTGCTGAAATTACTGCATATCGATGGCGGAAAATCCTCTTGAAACGTTTAAGCTGATTTCTTCTTCCTCTTTATCCTTTGTCTGATCGGCTTGTCCGAAATAGGCTCGCTATTTTTCTCGGTCATAAGCTTAGGCCAGGTGGAGTCCAGATTCTTAAATCCTCATTTAGCATATAAAGCCATTGCTATTCATCCCTTGGGTTACTTTCCATTTACTTGTGCGTTCAGGCTAACCTTAGCTAACGAATTGTCATTAGTGCGGATTATATAACTATACCATCAAAGATGCCTGTCACAATTTCCCTACTGGTTGTGTAACCCATGTCGAGTGCGAATTTGTTATGCAAGATCTTTATTTTTATTACCGTGGAAACACAAAGGGCGACAGAGAAGTGAAGTGCAGTAGGAGTGTAAATCTCATTGAAATCTGTCCTATGTAACTTTATTGAAGGAAACCAAAAACAGATTCAGAATACAGGTTTCTTGAAAGAAGTTAAAAGGGAAATTCGGAATAAACAACCCAAAAAATTTAAGATAACTTGGTTTGATAGCATTGTTAGCGCCACAGTCACACCCAAAGCCGAGCAACTCTCTGCCTGTTTCTTTACACTTATACAGAAAGAACCAAAAAGTCTTGAATCGCCCAGAGGAGGGAAAATTAACTTATCTTGGTCATTCTATATGATCTTTGTGCGTAATCTTTATGATTACTATACTTCTGTGCCTTTCTTCATATTTTCATTCTACAATCCTGTAAGATTGCGTGGGATAGTGTACTTTTTCATGTTACTTTATTCGAAACCCAACATTACACAATCTAAATGCAACTCCTTTATGACCCAAACCACATAAAACACACCATTTGCGATTATTAAATGTTTTCCGGATCTTTTTGTACAGGAAACTATCCACTCTGGAAACAAAGGTGATTAAATGTAAGACAAAATAGCTTCGGACCTAGCAACTTGAATATTTCCAAAAACTCGTCGAGCTTCCATCCAATGGGCCGTCCTTTATCGGTATATACGTATGAGAAACTTTCGTTCAATGTCTTGAATGTAAGAAGTTATTGCTGGAACGTTGGAAGCGAAGTTTGCCATTACGCGGATGCGCATCCCCAACCCACAGGGACTCCTTCGCACCCTTATTGCTTTTTATTACATACATATCCCAACCAAATATCAACTTTCATCACATATAGCCCACATAATGGTTAGGATATAGCTCACTTTACCTAGCTATGCTGTAATTCAAAATTATCCGGCGGATCCGACTAAGTGGCAACATTTCCTCTTAACATATGTTAATTGCGAGTAGCAAGAAGTGAAGTCGAGGAAACGAGCAGCTCGAGGAATCAAAGCCTTCAGAGCTACTGGAACTCGCATACATATACACATATGCGCACATATATTCGATACTTTGTCTTGAATTTCTTTTCAGTATGATAAATAGGACATGACCAGCATCGATCTATATATTCTTTTCAGCTGTAGTCAGGCAAGGACGAAATGGAAGCGTTTCATCTTTCGCAGCTCATTGTCTACTTTGTGCAAACGATGGTCGCTCATATCATCATTATCGTGGTGGTTATCACCCGTGATTGTATCCCCGATTATAACTTTCTCAAATGATGAAAGTTTCTCGGAAAAGATCTTTGAATTCGAGTTAGCATCCAATCGTATCCATTACTTTAATGTTCATCTTTTGCGATGTGGCACGGTTAAATTGGGAGTCATTTGTCTTCGTGTTGGGTCTTCGTTGGATTGTAAACCAAATACGGGGGAGGATTGAGAAGAAAGAATTTTCAGTTTCAAAGTTAATTAAATGGAGTGTCGTCTGGAACTTTGATGTTGACACTACCGTTCGGAAAATAATATCACAACCTTTGAACTTTTCATATCGGAAAACTGAATAGATTACAATTTTTGGCAAGATTTGTCTGTTTATAAAAGCTGCAGTCGAAGAATGACATCGAATGGTGGTTTGCCAGAATATTTGACAAGGTTAAAACACTTATCCTGTGGAAGGCACCATAAAACTTGGACTCAGCTAGAAACTAAAGTTCTGCTAGACAAGGACTTATTGCCAAGTTTCTAGGTTGAGACTTTCAAGGTTCCAAGGCTAGAAATTGTACATTCTTCAGTTGCATTGTGAGATTTGAATAACTCCTCCTTTCCTTGAAACTTTGCCATTTAGCCCACATAGCTCAATGCCAAGGGGATTTATATTTGAAACATTCACTTCATATCTTAGCATCTGAACTATTCCATCACCCAATGTTGGTCCCAAACACATGTTATGTACGGCATATTTCAAAGTCACTACACATTACAGGAATCCTTGATACTCCAATTACCACGACCTTCTATCCTTGCATTGTGATTTATGAATCAGGTGATATTGCCCAACTGCCTACATAAATTTTATTTAATAACATGCCTCCTGCTGTGGGAAACCAAGGGACCCTTAGAAACCTCACATTATACACAACCGATTTCCTACCATTTCATAGTCTTTGCTATTCGTAGATACACGTATCTAGACTGGCTCTTGGAAATGAGTATGAATAGAATCCACAAGCTTCTACCTTCTGTCGATATTTCTCATCAGCTAAAAGGCTTTAAGATATGATGTGATATTTGCTACAAAGGTATCCCGAACTTCTGCTCTACGAAATTCTCTAGGTACGTGTTCGAAATATTACCTAGGAGCAACAATAGAAGTTTCGGGATGGCGATGTAGATATGCAAGAGTAGTGATTGCTGTCGCTATCTAATAAACTTCGTTCAACTGAACGGAGCTTCTTAGCCTGCGGACTGTTTGTGTACCTTTCGAATGAGAATGATAGGAAAATGCCAGAACATGATGCGGAATATTCAATTGGGGGAAAAGGACATTGTGCCGTTTGAATGACTTCCAATTGTGCTCGATGTATCAATTCTGCATGCACATGTCTCTGTTAAATGATATTTGTTGCGACATGATTTCATTAACTCGATATACGCCATATCCACAATAATGCTTCCCGGCCTGAAAATGTCAATCCCATGGAAATGGGACACTGGAGATGTGTCGAACCATTCGTTCCCTGCTCGTCAGTTTATCTGAATACTATTTCCAATGGATGCAAATTTGTCTTCGTTCATACGTACACAATGTCTCATTAGTATGAAAAGTGATGTCCTCACAACAATATCGCTTTACTGCGTGATATACAAAGGGCTACAAAAATGTTTTATGTTGCCATACAAACATTAAAAGTATCCATCCGTTGAGAGAACCAACGAACCTATTGAGGGATATTAGGGGCGCTTTTCATCCCAACTTAAATTTAGGATACAATTTTTGTTAAAAAGGGCATGAACGTCTTTCCAACGTTTGGCGATAGCAAAAGTAAAATATGCTTTTTAAGCCAAAGGACAAAGTGAGATTGGCGTCTTGATAGCCATTCTTTCTTGTCTGGCATTTTAACGTCTGTATCACCCATAAAATAAGCTCTTATTCTGTTGTGCATTTATTCCTTCATAAAGTCACAAAGTTGAATACCCGTTCAATCAAAAGATTTTCCTGATAACCTGACGTATGGCAGCTGAGATGTTCTAATGGCACACATAAATTTATATATCTTTTTCTTGGTCGAAATTTGATGCGTATAAAGTCTTTCAAACTAAATGAGACAAATCTGCAATATCATTTTTATCTTTGATTTGGTGGCGATTTCTGACTTTCTACGAAAACGCTATTGGGTTTTCTAGTGTTCTAATATTCAGTCGTAAATAAAAATTTACATTATACCGTAGATCCAAATTGATTATTCATTAGGGGTGAAATGTCCCACGCCCGTTCCCTATTTGAAAACTTATTAAGTCAAAACAAGTCAGAAATTGGAAGGTCGGCGCGTCAGGTACGAAAGGCTTTGTTGATTTTTTATATAGAGCTCAGAGTGTATCTACATTGAACATACCCGATATTCAATTCGACGTGGTACTGACATTTTATTTCCTAGGGAAAAGGAAGCAACGTTAATGATAATAATAGTAGGATTCCCAGCAAACTTTCCAGTATGCTGCTCCATTTTAAAACCTACATATATTACTGCTGATCTAGGATGAACTTAAAATGGGTTCGTAGTAAATTTTCGAAATATAATCGTATGCTATTAATAACTTTATTTGAGCATATATCATAACAGATTTTTAGGTTGAGTAGTTTCTAAGAGCGGGTCCCTAAAGGCCCCTTTTGGGCACCGCACTCCTCCCCTTTGCAGCCTTTCTCAAAACTATTATAATTGCTGCTTCTAAAAGTATTCTTGCTAGGCACCCCTTTTTGCGTGTACGGGGGCCCACCTTAATTTCAACGTGCAGTAAAATAGTTCACCGCATACGTGGAGTTCACAGTTCCAACCTCCCGAATTTCTGTCTGGCTCGCTACCACGTATCAGTTAGTAGCTCCGGGATGCTCTTCCAGAAACGAAAACCTAAATTGACAGTTCCGTTTACGTATTGCAGCTTCCATTTCAAGTCTTTCAACATGATCCGGTTTGCTTATTTTTATTTCTACTGAAAATTTTGACCATTGTACTAAAATAAGGTCTGGTTATCGAGATGGCGCAGACGAGACATCCTACTAGTTCTCGATAGCTTTCCTACACATTGCGCTAGTCATCCTCTCGAGGAACTTGCGTATTCGCTTTGATTTTAGTTGAGATTGATTTGCAATTTTTCAAGTTAAAACACTCATGAAATTTTTTCAAGAACAATTTCCGGCTCTACCAAGAAATGAACGCTACGACCCCCAGCTTATCATTTCCAGCTATTTCGTCAATGCTGCTTTTTCTCACGCTTTCCAAAGGAGATGGTATCCATCAACATATTGTAGTGGAAATATTCCCTAAGTGTAAGTGTGTCCTCCAAGTCCTTTTACGAATGTGTTGAAGATTTTAGCCTATATTCATGGTGCTTATTTCTGTCCGCAACGAAACCTTCCTGGTTTGCAAACTTGATTTTTCTTAGGGTGGATTTTGCCGAAAGATTCTATATACATTTACTCCATTAACTAAGATTTCCTGTAAAATACTGTTCGACAATACCGTCCCTTGGATCAAAAGCCTCGCGATTGCAGGATTCTTCGCAGTCATTAATATTTAGAATAACCAAATCTTGTCAATGGCATCCCTCCCGAGTTAGATAGTTATGTGCATTTCTATGTTTCATTCTAAATCAGAGCGTCCATCTTCTACTTAATTGAATAGATCCACTCGTTTCTGAATTAAAGTACTTCGAAGTCTTCTAAATTTTCAAGAACCTTTCCTTGCATATGGACCGCAAGTAGACTGCTAGAGGTTTTCAGAGTATGTTTAGTAACTTTATGATCGACAAGCAACTAGGCAATTTTTCTCTTCAAGCTCAATAAACCATCGATTTTTTTGGCCGATCTTTTGGTAACTTCCAATCGACGTTAATGTTTAGACCAATCTCAGCCAGTAAATTCTCGACACACATACACGACCATATCAATGAAAGACACCTTTCTCGCATTTTTCAACGGTGCGTGCAATCCATATTACACATATCGATCGTGGATCTTACGTAGCTTCTTCATTACCACGGGGGGACAATACTCGGAAAAATTAAGGATAACATTGCGAACCACGCTCCCGTCGATATTGGATTTGAGACATTCATTGTTACGTCGATCAGGCCAGCTATAGAACGACATTTTATCCAAGTTGATGTGTGAAGAAATTCCTTAGGATGGTTTACCACTGGCTGATAGCGCTGATATATTTATTTATTGGGATATTAAAATCACCAAGTTTCCAGCAGGTCGCTGCCACTGATAGCAATAACTCTTGTTTCATTGAGTTCAATCGTCAAAACTGTGTTTTGTTGAGATTCAGACGCAGATTGTGCTGCTTCAGGTAATCATTCCCCTTTGGTTAAGTTAGCTGAGATTAGTCTTCGTCTGCATAGAGCAGTGTATTGCGCGTTCTGCGTTGGATGTCCTGTGTGATATTGTCCATGACGAGAACAAAGAGGAGTAGTGCAAATGGGTTCTGACATACCTGCCATACTTCGAACTTTCCCCTTTGGATAACCGTAAATAAATTTAACCTAGTGCACGAGTCCACACTAGCTACTGGGTACGCACTGCGTGAAGGGTTTTAGCGACTCGTACAAAACGACTTCTCTAGATCTAGGAATGCAATGGTGGGGAACATTGCTTCTCACCGTATTTCTCCATAACTAACGTGTACACTCTGCAAGTAGTTCTGCAGACCTTGATAAACCCGGTACGATCCGCGGTTCACGGTAATTTGAACAATATCTCGCATGTTGTTGTCTATAATACGTTGATAAGCGATAACAACCGAGAAAAAATGGAGAAAAAAGTGGACTAGCTAGTTTTTCCATTTCTTCATTGGAACAGTTGGGCTTTCCCACTAGGTGGTGTTCTGCCATCCCCAAAAATGCACTAGATTAATTCACTGGGTTAGACTGTTTAGCCTCAGATGTTTACCTTCTTGAGGCTTTCCATGGTTCAGCTTGAAAGTGATGGGGCTTTGATGTGAATACCTGTCATATGAGTATAATGCAATTTTCATCTTCGGACATGGATTAACTTGGAGGCCACAATTAGAGCCTCAGCACTAGTCCCATGGTGCTGCTTTATACGTCAATATTTATACCAGTGGGTCGAAAACCTATCTAACACCTCTGCTGCAACTAAGAGGTAAAGCACCCGGGTTGCACAGGGCAACTACACGCATGGAGCACTGCCCGTGATATGGACAGAACCGCAACCATTCTGAAACTCTAACAAGGTGCCCAATCGAATACAACCGGGCCGTAAGAACATGCTCAAGAATTCTTTTGGACTATATGCTCTAAGAGAATCACCCTGGTTCCCTTGGTACTAGATAACCTCCGAGAAGGCTTTGTGGCAGCAGCCACTTTAGATGAGTCCCACTGTAGAGTCGGCTCTGATCGCCCTCCTCGAGTATGTGGGACGGCATTCCCCAATGACTTCACTAGAATCAGCTCGGTGCGAAGAAATGCAATGAAACCTTTATATCAATCAACTATCGTTCTACGTACAACATAACACATAAAACATCACAAGACAACACTAACGAAAAAACATTGGCGAATATGGCAACTTGCCCATCATACTCCAGATGAATCAACGTTGAGGACCTCCCTCTGGCGCGCGAATCGAAATTTATTATTGTAAGCAATTACAAAAACCGTTCACTATATGAATGCCCATGTCGTCAAGATATTGGATGTTCGGGTACGTTAGAAAGGCACGAAAGACATACAACCAGTCTTATGAATCTAAACCATATACAACAAAACCAGGATGAAGCTCATCTCATGTTCGAAGTTTACAGTACAACTTTCACTGACAACCACACATTTCAGGTACTCATACTTTACCCGACGTTTCCCGTTTTCGTTGCATAATGGAACGGGTTCTTCCATTGAAACCGTAACATTGGCTTTGAGCGACAACGCATTAGCAATGTGCATATACTCAGCACCTCAAATATAGTCAATTTGTTTGTTATTGTGCCCTCTAGGAAATGTGGAAATATGAGTCTTTGTCCCCATAGCAACAGTTGCCTTCTCACCGTCACGATCATTAAAATCAGTCACGGTGATGAAATAGTTGCCGGCATCTTTCTCCCCAGTCAAAAAATGAATGGTGCTGTCAGCCGTGAGCTTCATGAACCTACCAAAATCAACCTACCACTTCTTTAATGACGTCACGGAAAAATCTAAATTTGGAAATTCTGAGACCGTAATGAGTGTGCTGTGGGGTCATCAATTGCACATTATCAAGTGCTATGATAGTGAAACTGAAGAACAGTCTCACTATAATGAATGTGTGGGCTATCAGGGCGAAGAAGTTCATAGCAAATTGGTTCGAGATTACTTTCAGCGTCGCTGCTCTTGTCATCACACTATCGAATTTCTTGTAGTACCAGCACACTCCTTCCGAAAGGGTCTCGCAAGTTCCTCTCTTGGAGAAATGACCGAAACCGACTTCGGGTGGCATTTTGCTCTATTTTTGTTTCATTCAAAACCTGACAAGGTTATGAGTTACTGTTCGAAAGAGCCAGGTTTACACCTGGCATAGTTTCATCTAATACAACAAATACATTCTCAGCCCGCCATTCACTAAAGAGCGAAGCGGAGCGAGTTGTTATTCATTTGAGTGCGGCGCGCCATTAGTAGATGGTTGGCTCAGAATCATGGGAATACAATGAATTCACCTGGAAAACAAAACTTTCACCTTCTATAACTTTCTTAGTTATATTGCCTCCAAACTTTCCAAAATTGTGTCTTATATCATCACTTATACTGATGCCGTACTTCCGGATGCAATATCAAGGCTTTTAAATCTCCACCCAGCGTATCAAGCCACCGTTGTTTCGATCGGCCTTTTGGTCGTTTCGTTCATTGTTCAGGCCAATCTTGGCAAGTGAATTCTCGTTAGCACGGATTACGTGACCATACCATCGAAGACGCCTCTCTCGCAGTTTATCGATCGCGGATATCTTCTCAGTTTGGATGTAATCAAAACGTGTTTATTCTGTGAAAAAAAATGTTGCTTCGCCTTTTCGTACATGTAGGGAGCCCCTTAATCCAACGCATAATGATGCCACTCGTTGCATTTGAAGGGACACACAAACCACATGTCCTTACCAAACTTCGTGGCAATCGGTATAGCCGTTTCCAAGTAAATCGGTTGTGGCAGACAGGCAGACATTAAATCGATTTTAATAAGGTTTTGCTTTACATAAAACCTTCAAAATTACTTTCTACGGCGTCATAATATGACTGAATCTCAGTCTTTGCAGGATGATATAAGGATGCTTTTTCAGGTGGGGAAGGTTTTGTAAAGTTAACTTTATGATTGTGATTGATAATCTGAATTTCAAGATGATCCCGGGCGACAGCTAGCGAAGTCCTCCTGGAATGTATTTTACAGCGTGCCCGTTATCGGTGACGTCCTTCATTCTTCTTCGCCTTGAGCACATAGAAGAGATCAATGGACACAAATTCCCTCAGATACTTTCAATACAGCGACGTTGTCCGCCTGCTCTCTCACAGAAGCATAAGCCAAATACCTCTGAAATTGGAAAAGAAAGCGGATCAACAAAGCCAAGGTACTCAATCTGACGGTCATCTGAACCCTAGAACTATGCACCATAGAAGAGCAGATGTAGAGTACAGGATTCGGAAATCGGATGATAATTTGATGAATGATCCATCTAGGGAAATATAGTGTATACATATATGATATATAAAGAAAAACTATATGAATGTCATATGCTCCACAATGTGAAAAACAGAAGACAACAACCTGCTTTCCAGCCTATTCAAAAAGTTATTTGGATTTCCACCAAATTAGAAAAGATGGTTTCTAAATTTTCTTTCCTCTAGAGGTAGAATAACCTAGGAGCTTATCTCGAAGTCAAATTATGCTGATATTAACCTTTTTCTTCTATAATTGCAAAGCCGTCTATTAAAGACTTCTTACTTCTTCAAATTTTGAATTTCAAGTACATAACTTCCAATTTAAGAAGTAAAAGTTACCAAATATCGATCCACTTTCATGAAAATTATCCTTTCAAAATCAATCTGAAAGCTCTCAGTTATTCATAAAAACGTGAAACACGTCAATCAAATTTGATTTATCGAAAAATAAAATCAGAAGATAATCAGGAAAGTGATTCGATCACGATTTCCGAATACCTCTAACCCGTAAGAATACAAACTTTCCATTGTTTCTTGGAAGCTTCCACTTCAGAATTTTATTCACCGTAAATCTTATGCAATCATTGAAGAAACAGTTCGAGCTTTATTCAGACAAAAGCGAGTAATATTCTGTATAAAGGGTTCTCTTGAAATTTATATCCTTACGACATCTGTATGTAAGACGTCCACTTGAAAGTATGTCCATAAAAACTTTCAATGAAAAGTCGGTTAAATTGTTCCGCTGGGACCCATTCGCATCCTTTTCAGCTTAGCATCATGTCGTATGTGCAAAATCGAAGAGAGACAAAAAGTTAAGCTGGCGATAATGTCATAGCAGCAGTCATGCCGGTCTCCTTGCCCATAACTAGGATTACTTTTTTCTTTGCCAAGTTTTAGATTCGTTTCGTCAACTATTTTGCTTGTGATTGTTTTTGTTCGAGTGACTTAAAGTTTCCTGTTCAGGGTCACAAATGCTCTGAACATATAAAATCAAAGCTATCCAATAAATCCCCGTCGAATTGTGGAGAAAAAATCGAAGGAATAGGGAAATAGGTCATTTGTTTGCTTGTTTGGAAATCCCGAGTTCTTGAACTTAAATGTTTATGAATTATCTGGAGGTCAGGTTTGGAGGTTAGATGGTAACAGATGGTAAAATTAAAGTTTCAGATAAATTCTTCCATGAGCCCACAATTAGGAAGTATAATGCAAATCTAATTATTGTATATACTTTTATCAAGTGAGTTAGAATGTTAACATAAACCTCTAGGAAAATTTTCTTCCTGGCATGCCTTGAAAATCAAATGCAACTAAAGTTGCCGATGCTAAAATGAACACGCTTAAATTGTTTGCTAGATGAAAAAGTCCTCAGTCCTTTCTTCCAAAGCAGATTTTCCCATCATTGTCAAAAGTCATGAATCGCAGAGGCTTCTCTAAGCCAATTCACTTAAAATTTCCCTTAACTAATACTGAACGAAATCCACTTCCTCGTATCACTTCTCCAATCTTTTCAGGAATACTGAGTAATGGAAAAAACTGATTCCATTCTTTTTCCAATTTGGGAGAAAAATCAATACCGGGGAATTGAATAGTATCAAAGCATTTAAGGGGCCGATTTTACCACTTTAGAAAACGAACAAAAGCATCCACACACTGCTGCCAGCTGAAAAGGGAGCATATATGTATTATATTCAATTTATGATCCAAGACAAATGATTTTATTGTTCAAAGTGGAGCAGTCTCTAGTGGCGACAAGGATAGTACCGCAGCGCTACGAGTAAGTGCTCATATATAGACCATGCCAGAAACCTTATAAATCCCATTGAAGTAGAGAGCGTTCCCCCGTAAATCCGATCAGAAGAGCTTTCCTGAATGAAGACACACGCTTGCTCTATTGCTCTTTTCTGCGGAGTTGGGTAATTTAGAGTGAGCGTGGAAGCCAACTTTTTTAAGGCTCCGGTGAATGTCTGCCGCAGCAATTATCTACTTTTTGCTTTTTCATACGGTGCTGCCAACATTTTCTCATGAGATTAAAGTTGTTTTCGACTTAAAATATATCATTTTAGCAGGAAACTGAACAAGAAACCATCAATATCCATTTAGAAATACTAGCTCGCGTTCCTTTGAAGTACACAACACAAGATATTACTACGTATGTGACGGCTTCGGTGGGAAGTTATATAAATATACTTAATGTCTCATGGACATAAACCACCAATATGGGTACCACTGAATTCAAATTCTTTTTCCTGGCCCATTTACATGTCTTTTCAATATCTAATGTGGTTCAAAATGCTGAGCTTGAAGCAGTCTTCACACACTATCCTCCGAATCGCCTCCTAAGTACAAAGCGAAACTTGAATAACAACTATTTCCGCTAGGATATAACTTCACATCAGTACATGTTGCTACGGTTGTATTTCACAGTCATTTGCATACTTCATATAGCCGGACTGCCTTCGTACGCGGAGATATACTGATTAATGGTTTCACAACCGAATTTTAAACGAAAGTCCTCTCAAGCCAGGACTGCTGAATTGTTGCAGAATAGGAGAGGTATACCTGAACTGTGTGGAAAGTTAACAACCTAAAATCACGCAACGCATATAATTGTCTTGCCGGCAAGGATATGGCGAGCAAAGCGAGAAGTAGAAATTCAATTGTCCAAGACAGAGAGGTTTCTTTGTTTACCGGAATTTCCTTCCGGCTATTTCGAATTTTCCAAGTAATGTAAATATCCGAAAGATATTACATGCAATCAAAGGCCTACTTTGAGGTTATAAGTAACACTTTCATATCATGTGGTATTCCAAGTAGACCCAATGTGGAGGCAGTTTTGCAGAAATAGTTAGCTCCAAATATTGAAATTTGAAACCATTAATGCTGAGATCGATATGCGGACAATAACACAAAAAGGACGCAATTTATATGGTTATTTAGGGATTCAGTCTATAAACGGAAACCTCTAATGGATCTTCACCATTTCATAACCCCAGGAAGAATGTGAGTGTCTTATGTTTGCTTACGCATTAATAATGGGAAATGGAATGACATTCTATAGGCTACTTTGGGGATACCATTAATGTTACGACATCCGCATTAATATAAAATGTAGGATGTCACCACAATTTCTGACAAAATAATGTCTAGACAAGTTCAGTGTTGACGACATTAAACGCGTTATCTATGTACATAGAGAAGCAGATAAATAACCAGCAATTTGTAACTTTGTGATTTTGTTGTATTCTGAATAAATAGATGATGTACCGTTTCTATAAAAACATACTTCCGCATTACACAATACACTAAAAATTGACTATGTTGCCAGCTGGTGTTTTATCATTTAACTACCTGTACTAGACAAGCTTCTCTAAGGGCTCCGAATATTATTGGAACGTTGGAAGGAACCAGATGCAATATTGGCTTGTCCCTTTCGAGTTAAATTGTACTATTTAAATCGGGGACGAATTCAAAATTCATGTCAATGGCGAACTGCCTCTTACCTTGGCTGTTACACATTCATAAAAGCTTTGGTTAGAATATGTGCTTCAATTACAAGATAATAAATATTGTAAATTTATGGTGTTAGCTTTCTAGTGAAATCTTCGGATTTGCCAGTTTGGCATTGATTCAGCAGTCACTTGAGCGCTACATACTACTAATCATTGCACCATCAAGGATCTACCGGCAGTCTCTCTTTAAAAACATTAAGAAAGTTAGCTGGACATCATCCATTTCCAAAACTATTATAGTAAAAATCCTGATGAGCAAGCTGCATCAGGATACTGAAATCTAAGAATCCGGTTGCGCTATTTGATATAACCAGTAACTTAACCAAACTGGACGTCACCCGGCTAAGATAGCCTTAAGGGCAGAGTTTTTCTAAAATCAAAAATAATTAAAACTTAAAAAGACGCTGCTGGGCCACGTTGAAACAATCTGTGGGATTCTTACACACTAAAGCCATCTCCACAACTCTGCCCATATCCCCGCACATCACCGTGACGTATTACTTCGTCGGGAGGGCTCGGGCCTGCACTGGTTTGATTAAATTCCGCGTTCGTTGCGCTTTCTGAGCTCCATCCAGTTTCTCGAGCTGCCATCTCCTGCATAAGTCCCTGCAAGTGGCATTCCAGAAGTCCGTAGCCTCATCGGACGAATTCGCCCTCCTTCTTTGGTAGACACAATGTGCCTCATTCGCTAAAAGATCCAAGGGGATAATTTCTGTGATGACACACACTGCCTGCCTCACCGGATACTAACCTATATGCGCTGCACACACTCAGCGCGATTGGCCAGTGTGCCGTACTCAACCTTTCCCATTACACCGCGTTGCCCAGTGCACCCCCTTAGGCAGGACCGCGTGTAGCAGGATGCGTTTCACCACCCCTCCTATAAACAGCGGACACCAGCCAATGTATGGCATCATCCTTGCTAGAGGTGGACTAGCTTTCGCTATATTTTCTTGCAGGTGGTCCAAGCGTCCCTTCAAACTCATCTTGGCATCGTTTACATGGTGATAGGTATCTAATGATCGATTTTGAAACAACCTCGTGATAATCGACCCGGATTTTGATGGTATTGTTTCTCTTCGATTGGCAATAAAGTCCAATCTGGCTTGTGTTGTATATCACCCACTCCAACATCTTCCCCATAGTGGTTAAAAGACAGAACAATATGAAGAGGGTACACCAATTCGTTTCTGGGATTCGGGGAACAGAACCACATTTCTTCACCCATGCAAGATTGAAATGTACATATCAACTATGTAGCCTTGATTTTAACAGCCAACTTCATGACTTTCTTTGGATCCCCATCAAATCCCAGACATTTAGTATCCTCGAGTCGTCCACAGATCTATTATAGCTCCTCATCGGGGATCGGGAAAATATCCTTTGGGACCATTGACTGAGGTCCACTTTCTTCCTATTATGCAAAAAGAATTGCAGTTATTTTGAACTGAGTTTCGGCACCTGTACGCCACTTGAAGGTTGTTTTGCCTGTGAATTTTATACTTCAAAACCTTGCCCCACTAGTTCGTATTTGCCTCATGTCATGGCTGCCTGCAGCAATTCAACTTTCCTTACCGTATAGCCTTTATAAGGTTATCTCGAAGATGACCGCACTCTTTCTCCATACGCCGATATTCTGGTTTCTTTCTTGCCCTTTGACAAATTCTCCTCGCTCATAGATACGATGATCTCAATAGCAATATTTCCTGGCTCCACCAATAGTTTTGTTTCCCTCGCAACAATTTAGAGTTATAAGTTCCATTTACCCGCTGCTATAGCTAGCACATCATTTTAAGCACCGTTCCCTTTGGGTCGTTGTTATTAGGAGAGAAATAATATCAATTCGACGTTAGAACAGCAAGTTTTTGAACATTTCCTCATATTGTGTTATCGTTGCACTATGGGGAGCGTAACTGCTGTAAATATGTACGTCGTTGACTTTTTTTATGGGAGTAGGGTAGGTGAATGCGTTTACGCACAGAGTGTAGGACTCCCGCAACAGCACGCTGGCGGACTACCAACTAAACACCTCCCTGTCATCAGAGAACTAGCCTGGAACCATTTGACACATTACTTCGGGCTAGCCGGCTTTGGGAGCCTTCAAGTCAGGGAATTCCTTTCACCAACAGGAGGGGAGGGGCGGAAGGGAGTTGTTGTTAGTTCAGGGAACCCCTTACCGTCCGATCCCTCCGCCGGTCAAGTTCAATCTTCTTCGTAGTAAGAAGAGCCCGAACATAATGCGCAATGCGATTCCAGCTGCCAGCGCTCTTCAGCATCTCTCTGACAATATTGTCTGGAGAGAGCTCCCCTGTGTCTGCATAAAGCTGCTGGCAGAGGCCGTCGCACCTATCGCAAGAGAAAAAGGTGTATTCAGCGTCATCCGCCACTCTATTGCAGAACACACAATCAGGAGATCGCACCTTCCCAATCCCGTGCAGGTAAGACTGAAAACCTTCATGCCCACTTAGAAGTTGGGTAAGGAAGTAATCAATCTCACCGTGCTTTCTGTTCAACCCTGGGTCTAATTTGTCGATGAGCCGCGTAGTCCACTTGCCTCTTGGCTCATTTTGCCAAAAAAGTTGCCATTCGCTAAAGGTGCGTTGACGTTCTTCACTGGCAACCACCTCTCTTAAGTTTTCCCCCTTACGGCGATAGATAGCTCTGCGCTCCTTGGCAAGGAGGGCAACGGGGATCACTCACGCAATCACCATCACAGCCGGTTCGGAGACGGTGTGATAAGCAGACGCCACTCGCAAAGCTCCCCGCCTCTGCACTTGAGCGAGGCGCCCATACCTCCGCACCATAGAGAACAACGGACTGCGTTACAACCATGAGGAGACGTCTCCTAGTTGATATAGGGCCCCCGACATTCGCCATTAGCCGACTCAAGGCCGCGACTCCAGCTGCAGCCCTGCTACTTTGATTTGCTCAAAGAAACTCATCTTCGAGTCGAGCGTAACTGCTGTAAATATGTACGCCGTTGACTTCAGCGTTTATAAAGCTTATCGCTGGGAATTTGATTGTTTCTTGTTTGGCTTCTCCTCAGCATGCCCATATCGCCGTGTTTCCACACTTATTACCCATGTAGCAATGCCATAATTTCTATAAGGTTTGGGAGCGTGGGTCTTGAGCCGCACCGCAATGGTTGAGGCTGATTTGAATCAACCTCACTTAGGCCTACGATTTAGGCCTTCCTTTATGCTGGACACATGTCGCCACCTACATCGTGCTGGTCTTCTACTCCCTCTTTCCTTCTACACAACATGCATCATGGATCTAAGGTACAATCTTAGATCCGATGGCCCTCTTCTCCACACTCCTTGTACCTTTTAGATCATATCATCATCATATTCACTAGTGTATGCTGTTGCAAAATGATTGGGAAGGAGGCATCTGAAGCATCTATTATGAGAAACTTACTCCCTAAGTCATCACAAGATCCAACTCCTTCTTATCCTTCCAGCGGTAATCAAATTAACCTTTGATTCCTCCATATACCTTCCTCAACCTCTTTATTGCACTCTGTTTTATTCGACTAAGGTTAAATTGTTCCCTTTGCGCAACACAGATATCCGTTGCTTAGGTTCTTGCACTTGATTACTATTTATCCCTCGCTTTCGAACTTTTAGTTCTACTTGCTCACCTACCACGTTTTCCACCTGGTCACGCTAGATTTACATATTTTGTTTCAACAACAGACCCAACACATTTTTCCTTATCAATTCTGGATTCGCTTTCAATTTCAGAAAGACATCGGCAGAGGACATACCTCCTTTCTTGGAAATGATGACTATTTCCGGACGAATGTTTTTCAATTGGTCGGGTTTAAAAGTCACCAATTTCTCCCCTTATGCCCTTATTTAGGCCATAATCGAGGAACCAACTTCCTGGGAATTTTGACCGGCTCACTTTTCTTCACGGAAGAGGTGTTTTCTTTTTGACCGCTCTCTGGATGCCAAAGGCCTCACTAATAGCTCCCCTACCTCATTTCTTGACTGCGTTCTCAACTACTTTGTGTTGAGGACGTATCACCTGCGTTTCCTGTGTGACTTCGCCACATGACCATTGAGTGTTTTTCTCTATGGGACAGCTTAATTCTTTTATCGGAGCTCTGGTATTTTGGTGGATATTTTTCCTCTCCTTGATAAACTCATAAAATTATTTTATGCGTTCTCCTAGTGAAGGAGACGCTGTTACAGTTCATTGCCTTCTACGTTCGGCGCAGAACGCCCGTGATGCGAAATTTGGCAACTCTACACCGAGGGTAGATCTTACATTAAAACATCCGTCTCAGTTGATACTGACTTACCTTTCATCATTGTAATAAATATCGACAGAAAAAATTAGATTTCGGAAGGGTTGTAAGCATCTTTATGATAAGAATTATATTCAGTTAGTGTTTCTAAACAGACTTATAGAGTAAATTTGGCTTAAAACTACCACGATAGAACCTATAAACAATAATTAGCACAATTGATGCATTCAGGACAGTTAAAGCAGTTCGAACTAATTGGGCCGTTTCCTCCCTACGAAATTGAGATCGAATGAGCATATATATATATTTTTCGATTCAATTTAGAAATAAATTACTCACCTCTTGTTCACAGTAATGCATCGGAATAGGATGGAATCGTGCGATGATAGTTTCAGGGAAACCGCCTCTACAATATCCCTGCAAGCGAAATTTGAATAAATAACAAAATATTAGGTTCCGTTGATGGAAAAGCTGGTTAGAAACGCTCAAAAAAGGGAATAGTATCAGTAATGACGTGCTTGTGTTTACATGAGAACTCCATTCGCGTGGAGATCAAATGTTGAAAAAGACCCAAATTGTTGGCAATTTCGAATCAATTTACCACTTGGCCTCACTAAACAAACAATTTACTACTTTGGCAATTCGATATTGAATAGATAATTGCACTGGCATGTATGATGAAATAGTATACACTCTAGTGAAAAGCCAGTTAATTGCATTAGCGTTATCACTAAATAGCGTCGTGTATCGGCTTACCACCGCGTGCAGTACTGTCATGATAATGGATTTGACACTGCCAAGAAATTAGGAAAAATTTATTGAAATTGGATTATCAAAGGCATGATTGGAAACAAGGATGAGTCAGCGTTCTACAAGTTTTTTGTGTAATTAGGTTTCATTTTATCACTGTACAAATATTTCGTTTTTGCTAATTCAATATTTTTCCGAGTTGTTAGATTTTTTTTTCGTATTTTTGAAAAATTTATAGAAAAAATATTCCTTCTAGCATCATAGGATCAATCAATTTTTTGATAGATCCCGTATTGGTTACCTACCGCACTTTGGAATATAAAGTCGCTTAACAGTCACTAAGGGCTCGGATTCTTCCTTGAATCAGGTATAGCGTAACAAAGGAATCAAAGTTGCATCGAACTCCAGGCGTTTTCGATAATCACAGACTACTACATTGCCCGCCAAATGCTAATTTTTCGAGACTGAAACCAGTTCAAGAAACTGAAAATAGGAAGACTATTGGCACGACATGCAATGACTGATTATCATCATTGGTGTTTGGAAACATAACGGGAATGTCGTTCTAAAACTTTGTACGGCTCTTTGTATGGATATTCCAGAGGTTCTCAGACTCGGACGAACAGATGCGAACAAATAGAAAGGGTCTTGGGAACAAATACCTTCATGACAAACATGGCGATCTCAGTTCATAATTGCAAAAATAGACCACTTGTGGGTTCATTCTGGGTAGGCAACTCATCAGACACTACCTCACCTCTGCCCTTGGAGCAGGATAATCGAAGTACCTACAAGCTGGTATTTGTTCACTTTCATCATTCCATGAACATGACATAGGATTCATTATATTCAAGACAACACCCGCCTAGTAGTGGCTAGACTGATTTTGATTGTAAGCATTTATTTTTTGCGAATTGGGCGCAAACCCAAAACAGAGGGGTCCGTGGACCATAAGCAGTGAAAGAAAGTTTTATTCCCAACTATTTTTTTTTTAATTAACAGCATTAAGAAAAAAAAATTAAATGATTGGAAGTGACGTTCCATGCACTAGTTCTGCAGCTTTTGCCTCAATATCCTCCTTCACGCCTGTGCAAAGGGCAAGGGAATTCTTGGGTAGCATCCAAACCTATTCTGGATTATTATGGCATATGATGGCAGCTTTCAGTAATCGGTGCCATCGACCCATCATTCCACTAGCTGCAAGATAGGAGGCAATCGATCCAACTTTCTTGCAATCTACTAAATACGTCAATGAGTGGAAAATCCAGTACTCAAATTGAGATTTTGAATAGGAACTATCTCCGGCCATCTTTGTGGAGGTTTGAAGTTTGCGGCATATGCCAAATGTGTGGAGCCAGCATTATAATTATCATTAAAACATACGAGAAACCCTTTGGCAGCATTAAAAATCCAACTATATCAGTGTGGACTCGACGATATCTGGAATCCGTCATGTCGACTTACGAATATGGAAGTTTTGTATGTCTTTCAACCTTGTTACGTTGGCGGAAAATATGTTTGCAAGATGTCAACTTCTCTGTTGCGAGTTGAGTGATCTAGAGGATTCTATCCCCAAAAACTTTTGGGATGTACTATAAGTTCGTACTGCAGATTTCGATAGGTTGTATAACAATGCGGTATCCCTGTAGTCAACTAGAAGCTGCTTTAGGACCAGTGACGTTTCGGAGTGAAGTAGCTACGCTAACATCAATTCCGCCAAAGTCACTCAAACAGACAATCGGTCATACGTGCTATATTTTCGCTGAGTTTGGTAGTATTCCTTATGAACCAATCTAATCTGCTTTTTCTCAGAAACCAACGTTCGCTCGATAATACAATGTGATCTTCCATTATCCTTCTTCTTGAGGTCCTTCAATTTCTGCAGCATTTTGGTCAGAATCAATGGCATAACATTTAAAGCGTTACGTAAGCTAAATGACTTGAAATAACCGGCACAATTCGCTTGTATCCTGGAAATTTATTAAGCAGCAATAATCGTAATCATGGCGTCTGTTACTTGGTCTCCATCAGTACTATAACCTGTACGATCAAGATTTTTGCCTTGTAAAAAGCGTCTTAGCTTGGAATGCGCGCACTCTTCAAACTGCCAGTATTTGTTTCATACTTGCTTGGTTGGCATGCTGAACCTGTTCCAAAATGCCGGGTCGGTAAGATAAAATTTTTGAAAATTTAATGATATGCGATGCTCGATATAGAAATTCGACAAGGAATAGTTACCAATAATAATGAATTACTATTACGCCATGTTTCTACCATATCTATTGTTGTTGGACTCTGTAAACTGCCTTTATTTTTGCGATGATCACGATATGCCACAAGGAAATCCCTTTAAAGGCGGTAGTTCGAAGTATTATTTGTGAACGTGGTGACCATTCAATTGGAGCTCATAAAACGCATGACTTACAAAGCACAGCCATATACATATATATATCTCAGTTGCGTCACAATTGATAAAGCAGCATTCATCAAAAGCACTTACGCATTAAGCAGCTTATTCGAAATGTTATTGAGGGCTATTAAAGGCAAAAATTCAATCAAGGAATACACTGAGACGAAATTGAAAAAAAAAATCTTTCGCTTCTCCCTTGATGTATTGAAAGCGGAAAGCAGCAGCGCTATCAACCAACGCTTCTTCATCATAGTTCTGATTAACTTCAGAACAATTAAAGAAAAAATAAAACAACCCTCCGGCTCTCAAATGACCTCTAGTTACTTTGAGAATTAAATGCACTTTTCTCCCACTTCTCAACGCATAAAACAAAACATCCGCTTGCTGTTCCTCGTGGATTGGTTTAAGGCAAAATTCATGAAATTGTAAGCAGTAAGTTTTTCTTTGCCTTCTACCTACCATTTTTATCATTTTGATCATTCCTTCATTAATTAATTAATCAATTCATCACTTATATATTTACGGAAAAAGAATTATTAGCCGTTTTTCATACATTTAGCGTACTATGCCATGCTATGTACATGCCAATATCAGCGTGCAATTACACTCATTTTTACTAAAAAGTCGTTAGAAGCTATAGAAAAATATTTATCTCGTTTATAATCTCAACTGTTTGTTGGTGCGCGCTAAGTTGAAAATTTTCATCTGGTTGTTTGAGGAAAGTAACAATTATTTGGGCTCTTGGTCCCGTGTGACCACCTAAGAGAGGCTTGAGGCAATCATTCTTGGTTGGAAAGTGTTCACTGGAGTACTACGAAGTTATTTTTTGGAATGGTTGAATTAAAGTGAGTTGGTGTTGCGGAAGTATTTCTTGTTTGCGACATTTCGAACAAAACGAAGAAAGACCGCAAGAATTATGGGCGGTGGCTCTAATCAGATATCCTGTTGTTATCTGTCCAGCTTGTTTTGAACGGTAGTTTTGTATTCTCTGTTTTGCCTTTAACATTTGGAAAACCACGAAGTCATGATATAAGGAACAGATTTGAGTGGGCAACATCTTTGAAACACTCGATCGTCCATTTGAAAGCATTGGCGCACCCCAATGCCATACTCAGTGAAATTTAAGATTTGAAGCACGAGGAGGAATTAATGGATCAAATTTTTATTGAGCAGTACGGGTCCTCAGTGACTCATTGGTTCGTCATTTGTTGGTCCCGATAATCTCATTAACCTGATAATATTGTGCAAACGCTTTAACAGATTGCTGTTGCCAAGGTGAGCTTTGCATTAACTCTTCTAAAGCGGTGGATCAGTTTCTTGTTGTTGGTTGGAGCTGCCACCGGAAACAAATTTTAACTGAATTCAACTTCCAAGTTAATTTGGAGTAGTAAAGGAAGTAACTCGGCAACTTTCATATGTACCAACACACCCTAAACCGATTTTATATTCTATTCACCAATAAATTCTTACAAACTACCAGTATTGGAAATTGTCGCCATATTGTTTTCATTTCATCTGATTTCCCATGTCCTGATCTATTCTTAAATTTTGTCAATAGCTGTTTATAGCTTAGACGTGGGATCCTCATTATTCTTTCCTGTGGTAAAGATAATAGCATCATCCCCAAATGTTGCTAGTTTGGCTTTGTCACTGAAAGGTACATCTATGATATATAAACGAAAGAGTGTTGCATCTAAAATACTGTCATTGCGTTTTTAGTAAGATTGTGTTGAATTGTGGTATGATATTCACAGAAGCCACGTTGGTGAGCTGGTTTTCTTAATTCTTCTTCTTAATGAATGTTACGTAGATTATCTCTAGTAATCTGATTAGATGTTTGACAATTGTCTCAATATTCTATTTTTAATGATTTCGCAGACAGGTGTTTTACCAGCACAACTATTTTAATCTCTGACCTTAGCTCATTCGGTTTTGGACGCCGTAATAGGTAATGATCAGAGAGAGAGAGAGCCTGGAAGGTATTTTCTGGATAATTCGTGTCTCTGTCAGTGTTCATCGAGGAAGTCCCCTCTCACCACTCCTCTTTACTTTTGTTATGGACACTGTCACACGGGACATGCAACGTCCAGCGCCCGATACACTGCTTTATGCAGATGATGTTTTCCTAGCGTCTCATAGCGAAAATGATCTCGAGCAATGTGTCAAAAAATGGAATGATCACTACATGCAACACGGTCTCAGATTGAATCTGAACAAAACTGAATTTTTGACAAACGATCCTCATGAAACAGACACAATCACTGTCAGCAGCAGTGACCTATCCAGAAACGAGCGATTTAAATATGTCGCGTCTATGCTACCAGCCAATGGAGAACTGCGTTATAAAATTGCTTCAAGCATTAGCGCACCCTGGATGAGGTGGCATTCCACAACTGGCGTTGTTTGTGATCGACGTATCAACGAACTAAATCTAAAATTTGCGGCAGTGTCGTCCGCCTTCTATGGTTCGGAGTATTGCCCAACTATAAAAGACAATGATCGGCGTCTTGCGGTAATGGAGACGAAGAGGTTGCTTTAGACTAGTGGCGTGACACATTTTGATCATATCTGAAATGATGTAGTATGTTTAGAGACATTCCCGTTCGGTGAATTTAGTCATTTGTTTATTGACAGGATCATTTTCAGAGCAGGGAAAGCTTGGACTTGAAGTTCTCAATATCAATCATATAACTATTTAGGAATATTCTTCACAGATTTGGTAACTTTTCATGGATTTTTGCAAGTAAGCACTTTCCTTGAACCACGTCGCGATTTTTCAATGAAATGTATACCATTTCTGTTGTAATATTACAATAAATAATCGTGCTTTTGAAGAAAATACATGCAAAACAGGAATATGAAAAAATTATCTTTAATCGATTTAATTCTGAATTTTGCTCATATTGAGCTTTACTCCTAATGGTGAAACGAACTGTTTAACAACCTAAACTAGGCCAGCTGGAAAAGTGCAAATTCACTGTAACATAGTGAACTGAACAAAAAGTACACCCCTTTCATATATCCTTGGAGAGAAAGGAAAAAAAAATCGTTGTGTCACTTAACTGAAACTCTAAAGAACGCTATACTGCACCTATTCACTGTTTAGTTTCCAATCTAGTCTCGATATTCACTTTCGGCCAAAGTTCGATATTTTGCGTTCGAATCCAAAAACCATTTCGCCCCCATGGGCGATATTTCTGCAAACACTCTTTTGTGAAGTCAACTTCGGAACATGCCTAGCATTCAAAGTGATTTATCGATTTCTAGCCCTTTCAATATGAATGCTTTCCGCCACCTTTCATTCTTCAGATATGAACGTCGTTTAGAATTTCTATGTTTGCAAATCATATTCCGGAACTTCGGGAATCACGATACCAGTCAGAAATGTCACCTAAATTTTCCAGCTTAATGAATTCATTCATGATAACGCAGTTACTGTCAAGGTATCAAACAAGGACATCTGTCCCCTCATGGTGATTAGCAGAGTTGACGCTAATGGGTCCCAACTTCCTGTTGATACGTCAAATGGTAATCATACAGATGTACATATATGGAAGAGCAGAGTGATATATTACCTACAAAAGGTCCCTCTACAATTCTGTCTATAAAATGATAGATACCCTGAAATGGCAATATACCAGAAAGTTTTTCTGACAATCCATGGAGTCGCAAAAACACGAAACAGTCATAATCAAATATTTTTATCCGATGGGACATTGAGTCCGATTTTAATGCGATTTATCTACATCATGGTTAAATCCAACATTCTGACTAAACTTCCGACGTTTATTGTTAGCTACTGCATTGCATGCAGACATCGGAGATCCAAACATTTGAAAAATTGAATTATTCGATTGAACGAATCCCCATCCGTTTTGTGTTCCATTTCACTAGCATGTGTGACTAATGACCAGGCTGGAAGTGAATTGATTGGAGTGGGAAATAGTAAATATGACGAGCACTAAAACAGATCCGAGTTTTTGATGATAAGTAACAAAAGTTGAATGATTATGAAAAAGCAGTTCCGTAATCGAATCGTCCATGGCTTCTGTTATGAAATGAATTGGAATAAACGTAAATTGGATATGGTTTTAGTAGAAATTTTGCTATAGTAAAATCCTTTTTAAAGGATTTATTAGACCAGATTAGTATTTGATATAATAGTGTTTTCATATATGAAGTGTGTCCTAAAAGTGGTTGATCAGGGTTTTACCTTTCAAACAATAACGAGCGACCAATGTGAAGTTCAATCGTAGCCAGTGATCCTTGATAAACTATTTGGTATTTCGGCTTAACGCCTTACTAACTCATTAGCTATTTCCATTTCTCGTTTCTCAAGGAGCATTCAAGTTAACCCTTTTCGAAATGGACAGTAGCACGACCTGATTGCGAGTAAAGTTATTGAAGGGATATGGTCTCCGTACATTTTTAATACCTCGGAACCTTTCTGAGAAATAAAAGGAAAGATCAGACACTTTTAACGTTCTACAGATCAGCTGACAAACCTATAGCGCCATATAGTCACTCAAACCGATTGCCAAACGCCATTAAAGCTTTGCACTCAGAGGTGACATCCTTTAGGCTGGTGGGGCAGTGCAGAAACGTATTGAAAATACTGGGCGGCACGGCTAAAGTTATCTTGGGAACCCTGTTGCCAGAGTCGGCGTTCTCTAAATTTTGCATAGCGAATCTGTAGAGAGGAGGAAGGAAACCTTAGGCGGAAATTCGTTTACTAAGCTCTAGCTGGAGCCACACCACGAACACTAGGTAGACAATTCTTTGAAGACCTCAGAAAGATCTCTAGTTTCTGGAGTGATCAATCATCTTTCGTAAACGCTACGGGCTGGCTCTCAAGACCTGAGTCGGCTGAATTATGCTACCCTTGCCCTTCGCACAATAGTCAAGTTTTACGACTTAGTAGCATCAAAACAGCGCTTTATACAGCCAGCAAAGCCTTTTAGAACGCCTGCTGATACCTACCTACCCTACATACCCTACAAGTCTGTTGCCCAGAATGTACTGGTCGACAATTTCTCTAAATATCGCGTCGATATTCGGCAGGTTTGGCATGATGGGCTTCTATGCAAAATCCAAAAGTATCTGCATGTGAACGTGCATATATGGAAATGTACCTCAAAGACAGATTTTGATTATTTCAGCTTCATTTCCCGTGAATCTATCGTCATTATTGGATTTTGGAGAATAGTGCTCTCAATTCTTTGTTTTACTTGCGATGTACTGCAAAACGTTACAAACAACACAACATTTTTTTACCTCTAAAGTTTTGAATTAAGGCAAATCCGATAGGGAAATCAAGGAAGTGAAAACCTGGCATGTTACTTGCACATTGAAAAAGCAGACACAACACACATCAAACTCTGAAGTAGAAAAGCATATCCTGGGCGTTTGATATGGTAGATAATTCAAACTGTAAAAGAAATAAGAAATATTGATCTACAAGGTCAGCATAGTATTAACTTCAACTTACAATATTCAGCTCTGGATGTCTACGAAAATATTAAATATTAAGAACACTTTAACATCTTAGTATGTCGAAAATGATCGTATGATTGGTTTAAAAAGCATGTGCTATAAAATGCGGTAATATCACAAAATCGGTGCAATAGTTATATTGACTGAAGGTCATCATTTCGATCTCGCTGACTCAGTTTCGAATCCTGATCGACATGGACATTTGGGTTCATCTTTGTGCTTCTATCTCTGTGGTGGACTTATCTCATTAAGTATGATGATAATGAAACTGCAGTATAGACTGCATTTTGTAAAATTAGGTTCACAATGGTTTTGAAATTGGGCAGAATTATTTATTTTCTTAGCGTACATCATTTTAAAGCTTGAAAGTTACGCAATTTTTCTACAGAATCCAAAATCTCTCTGCAGTTCCCTCATTTGAGCACAAAGCTGACATCAAGTATGGATATGGATTAACATCACACCTTTATGCAGTTTCGTCCTTTCCGGCAATGTTGAATCGGCCGTCTAAGTCTTCTAAATATGTCACAATATTTGTCAGAACGCGCGATCAACAACACCTCTTTCCTTTCGAAAAATGGTTGCGTGACTTTGCCAACAGACCTAGTTTTTTAAGGTTTTGTGTAAATACAAAACCTTATTAAAACGGTTTACTGTCCGTCTGTCTGTCCGTCACACGCATTTTTCTCGGAGACGGTTATAGCGATTGACGCCAAATTTGGTAGAAAGGTGGGAACTGTGAACGCTCACGCATATAGTGAGTTACATCCGTTTACGTAGAATTTAAGGGGGGGGTCCCCATACATGCAAAAGGGGGGTGTAAATTTTTTTTTCATCCAATATAGTCATGTGGGGTATCAAATTAAAGGTCTCGATTAGTACTTTTCAAAGCTGATATTAGTTTTGACATTCGTTGGAAGGGTGGGGAGCGCGGGGGGTTGAAAGTGATCACTTCTTTAAGGGGGCCACTCTCAGAAACTACCAAACCGAAAAATCTGAAAAAAATCAGGGGGCTGCCACTATATGGTGCCTGGGCCCCAAAATACCTTCCATGCCGACATCTGTTTAAATAAAGTTAAAAATAGTATATTACTACAATTTTTTGTAAGTGGTTAGAAACCCCCCTTAAGTTCATCCTAGTACCATAAAATGGCAGTGATATAGCCTATAATATAGACCATGATCTTACCAAGTTTGGTGGAAATTGCACTATTACTAACAAAGTTATAATACCTCAAATTTGTTGCTTCTTTGAAAATTGAAGACTATGAATGTCAATATCACCCGAAAGTGGATACTTTCACATAATATATGGATATATTACGTACTATGTACTAAGAAATACACAAAACCTTTCGTAACTGAAGCGTCCAGCTTCCGGTTTCCCGACTTGTTTAAACTTTCAGTAAAATTGAGTGACCGGATTAGAGCGGCTGTTTGAGGTCTCGGGAGTGAAATGACATCCACATGTTGCATTGCTCGCAACGATGGAGTCCAGCTATCCCTCCTTGTCGCCTGGCCATTGTTGCAAAACTGGTCGCTTATAATTTTCTGTGGTCTTCTGATCTCCAGACAGTATGCTCTCGACATTTTTAGCAATCCCATCCAAAACTGACAGCCATTTCGGGTCACACATCATCGGTAAATTCGATGTGAACTGCGGAAGTCTAGAAGTTTGGACCGCTAAAAGATACAGCGAACAGTAAAAAAATCTGTTTGTAACCTGAAAATAAACAGCTTCCGATAATTTGGCGGAAATCGCGGATCTGAAGTTTATTTTTCAGTGGGATTTTGCTGCAATTCCTATTGGAAAAGAAAACACAGTCACCGAGGTCGCGCTATGTAATCATCCGCAGAACTAACGCCTTCAAATATGTCATTGTAATCTGAAGGCAATGTGCGTCTTTGATCATCTAATTAATCTGAAAATATATCACATATGGAAGATCCTGCTATCGGTGGCATGAAGTCTTTTACACGATCAGGGTGAGATCAGTGTACTGCCAGTCTGCCTTTAGTATGTGATCAGTCGATTGACTTACCATGAGTCTGGTGGTATTGGTTAAACTACTTTCAAAAAGGTTGGCAGATTTAATTTTAATTAATGTTAAAATTTTGAAAATATTTCTCTTTTTGGCTTATCAGTACGTGAGTTTACAGGGGTTGATGGTTGACATCTTTCTAATGGATACCAGACTGACTGTGTAGCCTGAGTTCATTAATTTGATCACATAGTATTTTTTAGCTGGGCGATTTGACATTCGTGGGATTTTCTTTAAAAATGATGAATGGAGATGAATAACAAATTTTAATAAAGTTTTGCTTTAGACTCCAAAAGAATATGCGGAAACTCGTCCTTTTTTTTATTGTGTTCAATCCCCTGCGGAGCATGCGCAGCTACTGACCACTCTTGAATTAGGAAGTGGTCATTCTAAAACGGGTTTTCAGAGAATTCAAAATGACTCAACTGTTTTTGGAATTCTTTACAAAATTGCTTGCGATAGACTAGAAAACGCAGGCTTCGTAGTTATTCAAGGCAGTTTGGAAAAGGTGACTAATGATGAAAATTATCTTAAAAGATAGTAGCTTTATAGTTACGATCCCAAAAGGACGGAATAGAAAAGCACCACAGTAGGGATGATATATCTTGAATATGCTACGAGAGGCGAGAAAATCAAATGGAGGTTCTGATAGGATTACGCGACGTAATGAGAAGAAAATACCGCATTTTCCCATTAATCTTAGTAGATGACTTCTTCACAATGATAATGCCCGTGCACAGCGAACTGTGTGCAATGGTTTTTGATAAAACTCGGCTTTTCAGAACTTCTCCAGTTTTCTCACTCCATGACGATAATCTAAAAATTCGAATTTTTGAAAAATATGGTCGATTTACTCCATTCTTAAATAGAGATAGCAAGAGCTCCACCCCCTGTTGCACAAATGTGATGAGTTGTAGTCAAGTCTTGTATCCAGCCAGATGGTTCAGCTCAAAATAGATATGCTGCTGCATAGCCAAGGATGGTCCAAGGAAAACATGTTTCTCGCGACTTATACTTGTCAATCATTGAGCGTATTAAGTTAACCATTGCCTAGCAACATACTTACTTTGTATGGATAAAAGTTGTCTGGTACATAGATAATGGACTCTTATCTGCACTGGTTTTATATGTGGTGTTTGGGTGTGGTTGGTTTAGTTAATTAGTTAAAAGCAGTAGCTACGCGCAGGTGAGTTCCTGCATTCAGGCCGAATTGCACTGGTTTTCTAAGGGCACGTATTGACTTTGTGACCACAATCAGAGCGCCGTTTTAACAAGCCCAACGGTATCAGTTTATACTATCTGCAAGGCTCAGCATGCATACTGGAGGATACAAGACTTACCTTAAGTCTCTACGAACTAAAAAATACGGCGCCCGAGTCGTACACTGCAACTCTAAGTTTGAGGACCGAATGTTTCTGTGCGCCTTGTAGACATAACTACGACTTCCATAAAACTTTCAAATAACTGGGCTGAGTACCCATGCCCGAAGGAATTCTCTTAAGGCACCCAGCTCTAGCTAGAACCAAGCTACAGACACTAAGTAAATCACGCTTTGAGAACCCCAGAGAGATCTTTAGCTACAGAGCGGGAGAACTGCTTTTCTATCCCGATTTTCAAGGTTCCAGATAACCTCTGGTGAGGCTTCGTGGCCGTGTCTTATCGCCCAAGCCTTGGGGTGTTCGCCTACTGCATTACATACAACGATTCTCCGTGCCACACATAAAACATAAACATAAAATTATTCCATATACTGTATGCCGGGGGAGCTTACTGTTCTGATATTTCAACCAAATGTCATGTAATAAGTATAACCATTTCCGAGTAAAATGCATAGGATAGTCCTATATACAGATAGACACGTATAGGGACAATGAAGGTTTTGTTTTATACAAAGCCTTAAAAATAGTTAATAATTCTGTAGATTCTTAAACTTATCCTGAAAACTTACTATGCGAGGTAATTTCTTATGCAGAAACGCTAATGGGAGCGTGTTGTTCAATCAAACAAAAAAAGAACTGATATATGCCACTTGCCGGACAATGATAAGCATAAATTGGATATTTTTTGGACACAGCTTATATACCATTTGGCATCAAGTCATTAATTTTTTCATCTTTCACGTTACATGCCTAAACGAAAAATGGATTATACTGACCAAGTGCATCGGAACTTCAGAACAAAGTGCAATCTGAGTAAAAAGGGTGTATCACAATTTAGGAAGAGAAGGATTGGAAGGTGGTGATTCACAACTTCGCCAGTTCTGGCAATGCGGTTCGGTTTCATCGCCTTCAAAGAAATTTACAGCTATTCTACCTCCTGCATCTCCCGGAAGTTCTTGCTGAAAAAGCGAATTCTATTGAATAACATAAACTGCAATGGAATGACGATGTGCAACCAGCATGTCTTTGGCTATCTGCCTGGAACATGAAAGTAATTTTTGATTCGAGATTATATCCAATCCGCATGTTCTATTGGGAAGAAGTCAAGAATTAATGGAAACTTCGTCCTTTAGAGTAATAAGTGGCATCCGACTTTCAGATTGATGCAGTCGATGTTGGCGTTGGTTAATTCGCGGAATTTTAGCCGAAAAAGTCAAGTCAAACTGTGTAATGTGTATGCATAAAACGGTATCGCATTCAAGCTCTATTTGAAATTTATTTTTGGGAAAGAAGGAGACACGCAAACAACTCTTCAGTTATTGTACCCAGCGGGATCTTGAATTTCACCCCTCCTTTCATTTTCTGGAGAGCATATCAGTTTCCCAAAATTTAAAGTTGAAGTGATGCAGTAGCTCCTTTGAAACAAAACAGCCCCGGGGAACCGTAATACTAAATGGTGCGTTTCAAGTTCTGCGGGATTATACTACTTGAAAGTGCTGCCGTTGCTTATCTAAATCGGAAACCACCCCTGAAGATGACTACGCAGCGCGACAGTTTTTCAATGATTGAATAACAACCAGATCGTGGAAACGGTTCATCACGTCTTTCCTTATCACTAGCTCCAGTACGATTTTATTAGATCATATATTGGCATTTATATCCTACTATGTTCACGACATCATCTTTAGATCTCTTCTACACTACATTCGACTTTTCATAGAAAGCCTCTTTTCTTTTTGTCTTTAACCTCAGCATAAACTAGATTCAAGCAGTCAGCGTTTCGTCAAGGGATACTTTTGGCAACTGAGAAGGTGTCATGAGAAAATAACATGAATTTCCGTAAAAACTGCAGTTTGCTTACAATTGTCCATATAAGCCTGTTGTTTGATCTGGTACACATAAAGGGGGAATACGACGGAATCGCAGTAGCCCTCTGCAAGCGGAAATTGCCCTACGGTCGTGCTTTTTGCAATTGGCTCAGGAATGAGGCAGCCTTTGGAAAAAATCACTCTGGAACTGAACACAAATTTGGATCGGCGAGATGTTTGAAGAATCGGGAAGAATATATTGTATGTATAACGAACTAAGGCAATAGCAGTGACCAAAAGACCATCCAGAAGTTAGCTTTAATCAATAGCAAATCAAATGAAATTCGAACTTAAATTTGTATCAAAAATTGGAAATTGAGGTCATAGGCTGAAGGTGTAAGCAGCCAGTTTGCGATTAGCCCTATGTTACGTCGTTTTGATATCGGCAGTCAAAAGGTCGCTTTTTGAACTCGGTCTGAAACTGGCGTTTTCATTCAATCAGGGGACAGTACCAAAGATGGCATGGATGTATCACAAATCTTACCTTACATATCAAGGTCAGCAAAGCGTCATTCAACTCTGAAAGATTTTCTGTATTCTTATATGAAGAACTTTGTTAGTCAAGAGACCAGAAGGAGGAGAATGGAACGTTCGATGCCTATTACACCATTTGCACGTCATATTCGATCGACCGTAGCTTTGTTGATAATACATATAGGATCTTGAAAACTCTCCTATACAATCCACTGCAATATTCTTAATTCTACTGCGTAATTTCGTAATTCTAGGATGAACTCGAGAAATTTCGAAAATTTTGTTGCAGTATTTTTAAATTTATTTGCAAAATGACGCAACCGATAACCGATCACGCTTCTGAACGGGAAAAAGCCTGAAGAACTAAATTAATTTGACCAGATATCTTTACATAGGCCCATAATCATGACTTCCTCTAAATTTTTCATTTTGGGTAGTTTCTGAAGATGAGGCCTGGCTTTTTTTCACCCCTTACTACTACTTTGCAACCAATGTCAAAGCTATCTATTTTGAAAAAATTTTAATCGGAAACTTACATTTGACTTGGCACCCGATTACATTTGAGAAGAATAACTTTACCTCAATGACTTCGCTTAAATCATAAGAATTGAAGCCAAGGCTTTACTTGCGTTTTTTTCAAGAAACCTAAGGTTTATAGGAAAAAAAACACCAAAATTTACAAAAAAAGTTTAACAATATAATATTTTTTAATAATCCTAGTTTGCGGACTGTGGTTAAGTCCGCACGTTAAAATGTCGTCTACATTTTTCTTTAAGATAATCACAATGCCCTCTACCGTAACAGTAGAAAAACATCTTGTTTGGAGATGCTGAACTATGCTATCGGACTGGAAAAATTACTACGCATGCTCAAGATGTTAATATAATAAATATATGGTGAAAAATCCACATTTGTATCTTTATCCAGTTCTTTACAAAAAATGTCTAAAGAATGCGAGAAAATGGCCTTCACAACGGATGACCCCCTTAAACTGATTTAATTAGGTTTTATTTTACACTACACTTTATGTGTATAGTTAAAAGTTTCTTTTCAAATAAAAACTCACAAATCGTGAGAGAGTGGAGAGTGAACATTTTCCATTATTTGGGCTTCCTTCAACCAGAAATGGTTCCAATAACAGTATAAGACGTTTTAAAACGACGATTAACTAGAAATTGTCCAAACCTACTGCGAAGGCTATACCAGTAGTGCTATGTATTTTCAATAAGTCTACGTCACTTGCACTACATATTTCACGAGAACAAGACTAGAAATCCATACTCTCTAGATTCATTCCATCTTCCTAAAACATCTGCAATGTTTTTTTCCATTTCACTTCTGATTTTCAGAGTACTCCTGAAAAACACTAAAATGCACACAGAGAAAGAAATTATTTTCTGTACGGACAATATCGTGGAAAATTTAGGAGTTTGCCATGCATCACCACTTCATTTGTTGAGGTCTCGAAGCGCTCGTAAGCCTTCCTTCATGCTTCATATTTAAACTAAATTACATTTCTTGCCTAAAAGATTCTAATTTCAACACAAAACTTCTTCTTAGATTACATCGTATCCAAAAAGCTTCACTGCGCAAAAAGTGGAAACTTATACCTCTACTTTCGTTCTACATTTAAAAGTTTTGAGTTTAATATTTAAATTATAAATTGACGATAAATCTGGGGAAAGGAAAAAAGAAAATCCGAAGGCTACAGTTAAAAGGATATTCATACCGGGAAAGTGCTTTTTAAAAGTTGGGCATCAATATCTTTGAGCCAATAAGAATTATTCATCGACATATCTGCACGAACTCCCCAGAAAAAGGTCAATGAATATCTTAGATAAGTTTGAAGGTAAAAAGTTTTAATGGGGAACTTTTACTAGAATACTAAACACAGGATGTTTTTGAAAGACCAATTCACGTTTGATAATATCGTCATCACATTTTGAGCACGCACCTACACTGTAAAGCGGCAGAGAAAAGGACGGCAACTATAATAAGTGCAGAATAAATTTCAAAATCAATGACAGTATCTGGCAGACTTGTGTCCGTCCAACTGAAATACTTTCGAATCAAAGGCCCGGTCATTCTAACAGCCTTTTTCATACGTTTGTAGGACATATCTAGGTTATATAATGTGTCTTATGACTATTTAGCCCCATTTCTACCTTTAGTGAGACCGCTCAATTCCATTATTATCATTCTCCAATCTGTGCAGGCTAAGCATACCACGAAACTCAAACAACAATGCTGGTGTATGATAACCTGAAAAGTTAACGAATTTCAGTCCCACCGATCGGCCGAAATCGGCCGAGATGCTAGTTAGAAAAATGCTCTGTTATCCGAATTCTTGCGACTTTTGAAGAGGAGAATAAGGTTAGCAAATCCTGAATGCAAGGCTCCAACTCTGTCTTAGAATCGACGTGATATTGGAGGTAGCGGCGTTAATTAATTTAGTTTGATGGGGGAAGCTGCAGCTCTTAGCACTCAGTCCTTTTACTAGAGCCATTGTACTGTCCCATAAAATTGCTTTTTTTGGCAATTTGAGAATACCTTCCAGAGACAAAGGTTACGTATATGAAATGGAGACCCGTCTCCTCCTCATATTGGCTGTAATAAGCGAAATTCTGACCCTAAGTTTTTCCCGTGGTAATTTAAGTAGCAGTGTCCCATTAAATTTGCTAGTAGAATTTTTATGGCCCATTTTTGAAAGGACAATAGAAATGCTACTCTGGAAGCCCAGAGTTCAGATTTCTCTACCCGAATGTGGGTTTCGTTCGTCAGTCAAACTTCAGAAGCAACTGAGGACAACTTCATACTAATTGCTTTCATATGATGTTCCTTTTTGTGCTGATAACGTTTCCTGACTACCAGAATAGATTCGAATGGTCCAGCCCGGTCATTTCTGTCGCAAACATCGCCAACGTGACTTGCTATACGCATGTACTTGGTTTAAGTGATCAATCATTCAATGCAATGTCGATGAGGTCGGTCGAGAACGGAAGGATTAAAAGAAATTGAAGGTAATGCACCGCCAACACGTGAATTTTGTCTGGAAGCCTTTTATCAATCTTTAGTGGTCAAACATCTCTTTGTCGAAACGGAAAGGTTCCGATGGCCCACCATGATGCTATAATTGCTACCTTTACTTATAGAAACTATTTATGAAATTGCAGCTGAAAAACGATCAAGATTGAATGTATAGCTCTACGTTAAGGCTACTGTACTATTTCATTTGTTGGATGCACCGATGCAATATGCAAGCAGTTGTGATAACGTATAAATTGTAGGTAATTCATGATAACTTCGCATATAAACGTGGACTAATCATTGAATCCTGGTTTACCGGAATAAAATGTGACCAGTACTTGATAGTTTTGCTCATGGTATGTTTTGGTGATCGCTAACGAAAGTCTGTTGGTTGACAAGACAAGTCGCTTCATATATATAATATGATAGATGCCCCTATACCTCACAATAACAAAACTAGACAAAAATCCACGAACAAAAAAATGAACTTTGACCCATTGGGCTTAGAAAACATATTTGGCCCTTTCCACATTTGAAAAATTTTGTTTGACGGATTTTCTCTCAATATAATTCCTAGTGATGTCATGTCCTGTGAATTATATAATGGAGCATTTCACATTTGCCAACTGTTTCAGTCAAGCTGCTTCCGGGACAGAGACAGAGAGAAATGTATTTCCAAGCGTCTACTAGTTTCTGTGCTCAAGGGTAATTACGTTTTCATTGCCTGAAATTGTATTTTTTCAACCATTAACTTCATATTTGGTGTTCCATTGGTTTTTACTAAAAAGAAAAAAGTTTCTGCCAATTACAAAAAAATAATAATGACAGCGACCACACTCACTCCAGTTATAAGTCCTTGCGTCGCTTTGCACATGTCCTCTTTTCACGGGAGGATAACAAAATTTAGTTCAGTTTCCGCCACTTTAGCAATTTGATTAAACAAACCTCCAAACGACAGCTTTTCACCAAAAGTATCTTCAATTGTATAATACCGAAAAAGAGTTGAATGAATTTAAATTTCCATCGGATTCATAATAAGCGAAGAGATAGATGGGGATCCTCTGTGCTCAGTGAAATAAGGGAATATTGTATGCATACTGAAATATGCAAAAGACGCCGGCCTGCACATTGTTTGTGACTCCCAGGGGGAGGGTGGGGAGGGGGGAGATCCAGGCCCCACATCTCCTGACTAGTGAAACCGCCACGGGGCAGAGTTACCTCACTTTATTGGTCTTTCTTTCTTTTATATATGTCACTTGTAGCCACACTTTCCTGGTTTCGCTTTTCGCAACTCACATTGGATAGACATGATCATATGATTCATAACGTCCTAATTCTTGGCCTATCAATATTCGCAGCACCGGTATTCTCGTTTCACCTTGAGTTTTTTCTGAGTCTCCCCTCTCATCCATGAATCTCGGAGGGTGGGAAAATAGATTTTATGGATCTACGGTGACTTTATCGCAATTTGAGTAATGGGATGAATAGTCAAATTTAGTGGGTTTTCGAAAACCGATTTTCTCTTTGATATATACTGCTAAATTGAATATGCAGTAACTGTAGACCAAAATTCTGAATATTTATCAAGTTACAACAATTGGAAGCGCAAGCGCCATGTTGACGTACCTACAAAGCAACTTTAAACACTCTTTTCTCAAAACCAAATAAAAACTTTCAATGAAACATAAACCGGAGTTTTGAAGACTTTCTAATTCAGCCGTTTTAGTGCTTAGTAAGGTACAACTATATTAATAGACGATAAAGGTAAGTATACAGAATAAGAAAATGTTTAAATTTTTGGTTCCAGATTTCTACAATAGGAGATACGCTCCCATCAGTCACCTAACTTTTTTTCTCCCAAAACAAAAAAACAAACGATTACCAAATTCGTTAATTACAAATTTTGTATGATAATTTAAGACCCCAGTGAAAGTATGAATATCATTGAAGTGATTACACACAAAACAAAAATCTGAAAAAAGTTAAAAGTTGAGCGTGACAGGAAAAGCTAGTAGCAGTGCTGGTGAAATCACTGTGAGAAACAAAATGTGATGATAACCAATCTTGTCATAACATCTGTCCAGCCAGTCTTTGATGGTAGGGATGAACCTGTATGTCTGTCGACCCTTTCGCGAGTATTCCCAACGTTCTTGCCACCTGCTTATGACCGACCTGTTCCTGATAGTTCGAAAGCTACCAGCTCTTTATAAATCACTCTCTATCTGTATTGATGTCTGAGTTGAAGCAAAATTGGGCTTCATGTTGTTCATGCTCGTCATCTTAGCTACCAAGGCGCTAATCGGCATTATTTCCGAAATGATAAATGCTGTATAATTAGAGACAGTCCGAGCGATTCAAAACAGTAGTGTTCTTCTGTAGGCCGCACTCACTGGCTTTCCCAAAAATGCGCCTCCGCCATCAGTGACATACCAGAGGTTACTTTCGGCTTAATACCTATCGGCAATAGTAACGAGATAGGGGAGAATACTAATACTACCAGGGTTTCCATATAAGCTTCCAATTCGCAGAATTTAATTTATTTACCACGTTCAGGGTCACCACCATACAGTATTTGCTGGCACTACCCTTTTAGTGAATCCCGTCCTCCCATCTTATGGACCCAAAGGTCAATCTGGTTTGACGGAGGCTAGGCAGCTGGATGTTTGCCAGCACTAGGCAGTAGTACCAGCTTCTGCCGCTTCCCCCTTGCAGGAAATATCTGTTCGAACATGTACGCTTCAAACATCTCAATGAACATGTCCGCGAGCTTAAGAGTTCTATTCTAGCTTTGCTATCGCTTATTCTACTATAGATCTCCAGTAGCTTTGAATAACTATCCAATTTAAATCTGCACTTGTACTGTCGATAATCTCCATACCCGGTGAGAAACTGAGTAAGATTATAACAAATATCACTCTGCCGTCTCTCCAACCATTCCTTGATGGCAGAGATGAACCTATATGTCCACCGGTCGTTTTGCGAGCATTCCCAACGTTCTTTCCATCAATTAACTGATCTCTCCCATTCGGCGTTCTTCATCTGCGATAAAGAAGAGATGAATTCGCTGTTAAATCCCACTAAAACCGGTGAGCTTTGAACCGCGACCTTTGGTATGATAGACTTGCGCTCTAACCACTCAGCTATCCGGACACTATAATATATAAGATGTTACTATTCTTATCTGCCACGATATCAATCGACATCATTCCCGAGAAGACGAACACAGCATGTCTAAGACAGTCCTGAGGGCAGACCACACCCTCCAAGGAGAGACTGCACTGCCTTTGCTAGCGTTAAGTAAGACCTGCAATGCCTTTTCCCAAACAGGAGCTGCATAGGGCAAGATCGAGCTCACCACTGTAGCTATAAGTAACCTAGAAGCATGCCCTTAGTAGCACTCTCCGCTTCGAGTGAGCATAACACATAATCTTCACGATGCTTTGTGACTACAACCAGCGATATATCGTCGGCGTACCCCACCACCGCGGCTTCTTCCTGGACTGAAAGATTAAAAACATCACTGTACATTATGTTCCACAGCTGTGGGTCCAATAGGCCCTGTGCCCTGTGAGATGCCCGCATAGAAAACGTACTTCTGTGGTATATAGTCTGCGTCATACCAAAGCATCAATCCTTGCACTATCCACAATTGTAACGAGATAGGAGGAAATACTAATCTTTGCTAGGGATTTCTGTATCAGGTTCCAATTGGCCGAATTGAATGCATTTTTCCAATCCAGGGTCATCATCACGCAATATTTGCTGGTATTATCCTTTCCAGGAATTGCGTCTTCGAGTCAGTAACCAATTTGATGACATGATTGATCGAGACGCTCCTTGGTTTTCAACAACTGGGAATGATCTGTTATAAATTTCTAACTCTTGCACTTTTCCCACAGTCTCTAAAGGACATATAGGTCTGTAGGAGGTTGGCTCACCTGGAGGTTTAGCAAGCTTAGGCAGTAGTACTAATTTCTGCAGCTTCCATGCCGCAGGAAATATCCTCTCGGACATGCATGCTTCAAAAAACTTAGCGAACATATGCGGTGTCGATTTCCCAAGATTAAAGGCCCTATTCGGTATGCTATCCAGACCCAGAGTTTTGTTCTTTAAAGCATTCTCTCTTGCTGAATTGGATGGCAATCATGCGGGCTTCCTTATAGGTGCGCTCTTTTTACTCCTCATCGATTCTATCTACCGTCCTCTGGGCCCACTGGTCAGGTCACTATTCTACCGGTAACTGGGTCTTCTTTGCGTCACATGCTTTGACTATGCAATGGGCCAGATGGACAACTTTTTCCGTAGAGGCGACTGCTTTGTTAGGTTGGCCCAACTATACCTCTATGAAGCTCTGCTCATCGAGAGCTTTTGTAGACCGGCCTGACATTTTTCTGGATTTCGGGTATGATGAGTCTCTCCCCTGTGATGCCAACCATACCCCAAAAAAGATTGCATGGTGACCGCCATGATAAAAGCATATAAGAGAGTGTGCCTCCTTGCATTTGCTTCTCTGCTACCCCACTCAAGGGCCCAAGCATTGAAATCACTGGCAATCACCCTTGAGCTAGTCCCTTTATAACAAAGTTGTAATAAATGAAAGTATGTGTCTTTCGCGTATAATTATTGGTCCCTTAGAAATAAAATGTCAGTACCATATCAAATTGAATATCGAGCATTACGGGTACCCAAATATTCTTATGTAAGGAATCAACAAAGCATAACGACAGGAAAAGTATGCAAAATTGTCTACCAATTTTCGTTGACTTTATGGTTGTCAGGCACAAAATAGCATACTTATGTTTACTTTTTCTTTAAAGTCAGCGCTCAAATAAGAAGATAGCTTGTCTCTATGTTATTTACCTGGTGGTTGAGTACGGCATCGAAAAGGTAAGCTCAGTAACCACGAGTGGTATGCTGGTTGTTATAGAATCTGCTCCGACTAATGTCCACGCGAAGGAGCCGTACCAAGCATTAGAGTCAGCAAAAAGGGAAATAAAACTCGAAGTTATTTAGTCAAACACTAAACATGTAACCCAAACGTGAATAACGACCACTAAATACACCAAAATCCACCAATCGAAATTCTCATATCATGGAATCAACAATAACGCTGTAAGGAACATATCGTGACAAAAAATATTCAAGTTGGCCTATCCTCCGAAACTGGACCCCTAGAATCGATTCTTATAAAGCAAAATATAATTATCCTATATAAGCTAGTATTCACAACAAAAACGTACGATGAACCGAAAAAAGGATAAGAGTTGTGGACTGTTCAAAATAGAATGGATCCTAATACCATAACATAAAATGAGAGGAAAACTGAAACACTTTGAAACAAAAATGCAAACAGCACTCACACAAATTATACTTTTTATTTTGAAAATTAGATCTATGCGTGAAAACATGTTTTTTTTAGGAATAAACATCAAAAACAACAACAACTGTATGCAAGTTTGTCGAAAATTATGAATCAGAAAAACAAATATTGATCAACCCAGTCGCTCAACACGCAAGATTAGTTAACTAGTGTCGATGAATATAGGTATACTAATTAGGAAATGCTCAACTATGATCTCAAATTTTGTCCTGACAATATCCTCGTTGTAAGCAACAATGCTTCAAACTTGCCAACTTTCAAGCTGTCAGTAGTAGGCTTATCTCTGTCAAAACACATTCAACGACATCAACATAAAACATGCAATATTTTCAGAGTAGCATTAGACCCAACTCACCCTTCACGATAAATTGATCCTGAACCTGCAGCTGCAACAATTAGAGTGTCGGGTAATCCACCAAGATACCGCAGATCCACTGTGTGCTCTTGACTGCCGAAATTTATAACGGTCACAAAAGTATCTTCGCCTTTCAGTTCCCTTTGTTCGAAATATGTATGCAAAGGAAGAAGAGAAGTCTAAGATAGACACTATCTTTTGTTGAGGGGTGTTGTTCCATCATACCTTTTGAATGCTAGAACATCCCTTGTTATAGCCAAACCAAAGAAACTGCCCTTTCAAAGTGTGTTGTGTTGACGCAAATTTGCTAGCCGCTGATAAAGCTTATACGTGCTACGTTCCGCCGATTTTTGCTTGGCTAAATTCAAATTTTCATAGTTTGGATGGACTGGAAGCCAAGTAGTTTCCGCAGTCGAAAATCCTGTGAGAAATAATTACCACTTGCCAAAGGAACAAGTGAATGAGCTTTACCTGCATTTTTTGTATCATCCCATTGAAATGGTGTTCTGACAGGATCTCGTGATATTTCCTTAAAATCTTCTGAAAATCCGAAACGCCTCGCTGCAGGATCTTTGGTTTCATCATAAGTAATATCTCTGTAGTCCACCATTCCAATTTCTTCACCCTGTGCGAAATTCCTATAAAAATGTTATATTATAGAAAAGACAACATACATTGTAAGTAACAGCAATTCCAGGTAGAGTCAGCAGAAGAAGATTGAGCCCATCAGCTCGTTCTGGTCCGAATCTGGAGGCAACACGTGGCCTATCGTGGTTACCAAGTACCCAGTTAGGGGTACCAGTAACAGGCATATAAGAAATCCAACGCTGGATGTTAGAAAGGAAGTCCCTCGCATCTGAATTCATATTGAGATCTGAGATCAAGTAGAAATTGAACGGGACTTGCGCTCCCTGAACTCCGTCTTTGCTTTCATAGTAATCCATTACCGATGAAATATTAGCATAAGCTTCCGTTAGCATCACTGGTGTATCTCCTCCATTTTCCTTTTTGTAATTGTCCAAGAGTTTTCGCCAATGATATACAACGTCATATGTTTCCGGCTAGAAAAAATGTGTGCGTACTGTTTTGATTGAGTTTCATTTAATGTAACTAGAAACGTAGCTGCTTCTCAAATATGCAAATTTTATTGAAAAGCTTCGTTTCAAAATCTAGTACGGCATTCTAAGAGCATAGTATCGAAGGTCTTACCAAGTCTTTGGTGTAAATATGTTCCAAAAATTCATAAGACTGATTGTTCGGCTTTCCACTTTCCGGCTCATCACGAAGATCTTCCACTTCAAATAAATGACAGATTGCATCCACCCGAAAACCGGCCACCCCTTTTGATAACCAGAATTGTAGCACATCATCCATGGCCGCTAGGACTTTGGGGTTTCGGAAATTCAAATCTGGTTGCCCGGCGGTAAACTGATGTAGGTAGTACTGGCCACGTTCTTTATTCCATTCCCATGCTGACCCTTCAAAAACGGAAATCTGTTGAAGACAAATTATAGAGAATATCTAACTGTATCTAATTGAATACATAAATAAATTGCTTCCAACCCAATTGTTCGGTGGATGAATCTTTCCATCTGCACCCTTTCGCCCATCATGCCATACATAAAAATCCTCGTATCCTGGCTCACGTTTCACCGATTTCTTGAACCATTCACATTCGTCGGATGTGTGGTTTGGAACAAAATCGACGATAATTTTTATTCCTAACCGAAAAGAGAAAGATATAAATGATTGAAAAGAACATCGAAGGCGAGGTCGCACGTAGAAGTTGCTAGAAATGGAGGGTAATCATACCGCTAGCAAAGCATTCGATTTATTTAGAGTTTCAGTACAGACTTGATTGAAAACTATTTTGGTCAACTTGTCCACCACAGAGATATTTGTAACTGAATAAGATTTGTTTTGTTTGTTTGTTATGTGAAGACATAGTGAAGAGAAACTTACCTAATTTATTTGCTTCTTTGATTAATGCTTCAAAATCTTCCCTTGTTCCATATTCGTCTTGAATGTCCGTGAAATCGGATATATCATATCCGAAATCAACCATCGGTGATTTGAAGATAGGACTAAGCCATGTTGCATCAACTCCACTTTCCTTCAAATGCCCCAACTTTGAGATTATTCCTGTCGGAAAATATAGACAGATAAGTCAGCGGGGATAAATACAGTAGCAATATTGAATATTGCAATGTAAACATTTTTCAAAGGAAACGCATTGAATAAATGACGTTTTTCCGTTACCATTAGCCAAAAGATTTTTTTTTCTTTGAAACTTTTAATAAAAATAAAAATTGAGAAGAAAGAAAAAAGGAGAGAGAAAGGATAAGAAGAAATGAAACTTTTCAAGCAATAAATAGCCACAAAAATTCAGAGTCGGAATAATACAAGCAAGAATAAAAAAGTAAACGTAAAAATATTTCAAATTTATTTTAGAAGTAATTCGAAAAACGAAAGTTGGACATTTTAGGTATAAGTTTCACTGCTTTCTTATGTGAGAAACTTTTGGTTCAAGATTGTTTCATTTTTACGTAAGGAAAAAATCAATTATCTTCTATTTTTCAAGACCCATTTAAATAACAAGCGAAAAGTTCTGTATCGATAATAGTCCACTTTTGTTAGTATCTGGGCTCATGATGAGGTTGGATTACGAGCATTATATAAAAATAATACAAAAGCGCACACCTAGAAAAGCTAATTTTCTATTATTGTAATTTGTGCATGTTTATCTGTTCTCCAATTGCTGAATCCGATTTAGAATTAATTAGGAAAGTTCTTTTTCACTTTTCTAATTAATTCTAAATTGGAGAAAAACAAAATATTGCAACTTGGTCCCCCAACTAAGTTCATACGCCCCCCAATAGAGCTTAACTTCAGTGATCAGAAGAGAGCCTAATTTTTTTTTCGGTCATTGTTTCAATAATTGCCTGGAGTAATTTAAGCCATACAGAGATCACACACCTATGTATACCTCGATGAAGGTTCTAGTTGAAAAATTCCAAAATATGCCACTGCAAACTTTATTTGATAAGATATTGGGATATAATGTATTTTCATTTGGTTGCTATAAACCTCAATGTGGGACTTAGCACATCGAATATATCGCGCCATCACTGTTGGTTGCTGGTATTGGTTTTCATCTCCCACCTGGACTTTCCGAAGGGCTGGAAAAATGGACTTCGGGGCCACAATATATCCAAGCTTATAGCGGTTCATCAACTAGACATGAATCTTGTCGACTATAACATTTTCCCCTAGTATGAAATACAACTAAATGATCGGCAATGATATTTGTTACCAACTGCTAGGTAAAGTTCATTTTTAAGGTTTTGTTTGTAAAACAGTCGGTTCAATGTCTGTCTGTCTGTCTGTCCGTCCGTCTGCCTGTCTGTCAGTCCGCCTGTCTGTTTGTCTGTCTGTCTGTCGCAGGCACTTTTCTCAGAAACGGCTATTTTGTGAGAAGGTGGCACCTGTGGACCCACAGACGTGGAGTGAGTGACATCCTTCTACGTTGAGATTTAAGGGGGGTCCCCATACATAGTCATGTGGGGTATCAAATGAAAGGTCTCGATTAGTAATTTTCGAAGCCGGTCTTAGTTTTGAGATTTGTTAAAAAGGCGGAGAGTGGTAGGGGTGCAAAGTGGTGATTTCTTTAACGGACCCATTCTCAGAAACTACACAACCGAAAAATCTGTTAAAAATCATGAAGTTGCATCTATATGGTGCCCAGGCCTCAAAATACCCTCCATATCGATATCTGTTCAAATTAAGTTAATAATAGTATATTACCATAATTTTGGGAAAATTGAATAAACCCCCCTGAAGTTTATCTCGGAGTTATAAAAGTTTGTATTAGTATAAAATATAACATGAGGCATATTATCCCCAAGTTCGATCAAAGTCATATTATTACCAACAAAGTTACAGTAGCTCAAAATTGTCTTTACCGTGTAAATTTACAACCCGAAGTATTAAACCTGATATGCTAAATGCATATTCTTAACGGGCTACGTACAAATGGGATAGTTCTACACTCAAATATACTCACACAAGAAGCAAATAAGACCTTTCATGCCTGAAGCGCCACTCTTCCGGTTTCCCGACTTGTTTCTTTCTAAATGATCAAATTAGAATCATTGAAGGACGTATTTATCGCAGAATTTACAGTATTTTTGACAACTATTTTTAAACCGAAGCAAAGCGATATATCTTCAAAGGCAGTTATAAGTTTATATAAAAAATGTAACATTCTATTACTAAATTTTGCAGCCTTTTCGCCCGGATAGTTTAGCGGGTAGGGCGCTAGGCTGTCGCAGTGGGAGGGCTCACTAGTGGCAGAGGAATTCGCGACTGGATTTCAGACACTAGTCGACTCAGCTCTTAATGAGTGACTACGTCAAATCCAAATAATAATCACGGACGAGCGTAGTGCTGACCACGGTGCCTCCTATAGTGTACTGTATTCCATTACGTAGTTGTATGGTGTGTATGGTGTAGCGGTTAAAATACATTCATTTTCGTATTTATTAAAATTCCGCTATCTCCCCTTAAAGTGTTGTCCTTTCCCGTTGGTCTTTTCAGCATGGTAAATGGCATGATTTTCTACTGATAGTGACACCAAAGTATACAAATATTATTATGCCAAAAGTTGTCATAACAAGATGTAGTGATACCATCATTTCTCGAAATTGAAGCATGGGCTTCATGGCTACACACACGAATTACAGATGATATGAATCTTAATTACTAAAACCTAAGATTAGACATTAGTCAAGATGGTTGCGCGTCAGCCTCTCGAACTCATTATCTCGGGCTCGAATCCCGATCGTCTTGGATATTTCTGTTTCTATTCATGCTGTCCCGCCGTTATAGGCTTATGACTTACCCAGCATTAGTTGTGATTATAATGAAACTGAAGGATAGCCTCATTGAAAACTGAGACTGCAAGGCTATTCTATAGTCAGTGTTGTTTTAATATGAAAGATGCTAAATTTAGTACCTCTGGAAGTTCATGACCCCCTCAATACTTTTTCTCATTTGTCAGTACTTTTATAACGGAAGCACTCACTCGTGAAATACATCAAAATCCCTTAAAATCGCAAGAGTAAAGTAATGGTTTCGGTAAATGCACCGAAACCATTATTTTTTCTTTTGCTCTTTTTCAAATAAGACATGGAGTACTACAACTTAACTCAAGAAATGAAGAGACATGCAGTTATTGTCGCTATATCTGCAAATGACACCGATTTAGAAATTTCTAATTTTCTTAAGTGCGCCCGTTGATTCCCTATGACTTGGAAGCGTCAGGTGGCGATGCAGAATGAAACAAATGCAAGCGATCATTGACGAGGACCCTTCAACTTAATGAGGCTCTTGGGAGGGAGCTTAATATTTCCGATGGTCTTATCCATTGAGTTGTCAACGAAGGTCTCCAGTATAAATCCTACGTTATGCGCAGAAGACAGTTTATGTTGGAGCAAACATGAGAACAGCGCGTTATCTAATCAAAACACCTTCTAAATAAAATTAAACATCTTGAAGCGCCTGAGATTTTATGGGTTCTTTCTAACGAAAAAAAAAGTCGACTAAGGCGAAAAGACTAACCGCAAAAAAAGCAGCTAGCTATGTTACAATCCTACAGAAGTTCCTGTTGTCATGCACACGAAGCTTCCAGCCACTGTTATTGTTTTGGGTGTTGTGAGCAACAAAGGACTCAAAGAATTCTGCTGCATTTGTCGGTTCAAGAGATAATAGTGAAACCCTGGATTGATAGTGTACGCGGTGACAGTCCATACATATTTGAGCAAGACTATTCTCCTTCACATAAAGCCAAGGCAACACAAGATTGGGGGAACTTATGGCCGCCTAGATCCCCAGACCTTAATCTCCTAGATTACTACGTAGGGGTTGTAGTTGAGTGTGAAACCAATAAGCTTCCTCGTAAGACCATTTCTTCTCTGAGCGCAGCAATATGAATAAGGATCATTTGATTTGGGCATGTAATCGTTTCCGAATCCGAATCGAGGAGGTTACTGCAGCTAATGGAAATTTTATTGAATGATTTTATAGATCTATAATAAGTTAATGTTGTGTAAAAAGTTCTTGAAGTCTCACTAAATTTTGTTCAAAGTAAAAGCTTATTAGTTTTACTCTCAAGTTGTCCTCAAATATCGTTCCCACCCTGTATATATATAAAATAACACACTAAATTGGGCATAAATTGGATCGACCCATTCTAAAAGCTGGCACTGCGAAAGCAAAGCAACATCATTCATAATTCACATAAAAGTCTGTTCAACAGCTCCACCATATTTAAAAAAGATGTTTCGACATGCACGGGCCGAGAGGTCTACTTGTAAAGCATATGCACAGTATTGTTGGGTAGTGAAATTTCATTGCCACCTAGTAAGAAGAAAATCGTCCATTTCCGAAAATAACCGAGATGATAGTATTATAAAAATTCTAGACTGGTTAAAGTAAATATAATCTGCTTTGATTTTATCGGCAAGCCAATATGGAGCTTATACCTCGCGACATACATGCCAAACTTGGTGGCAACAATCAGTTTGGGGGCTTCAAAGCGGCGCGGGTGAATAGATTGATATTTACTGACTACTTCAAGTTAACAGGGTTCCAAATGAAATTAACAATTTTCCAAATCAAAACAAATTAACGGTTGTCCACATCAAAATAACGCCTTTCCAAGTCAAATTTATGATTTTCCAATTGAAATTCAACTTTTTTCCAAATAAAATTTACAAGATCAAATTATTAAGTAATCTGAAAGAAAAAACAATGTGTGAAAAGGGAATGTAGTCCCCCTTCACACATAGTTTTTGTTAGATTGTGAAATAATTTCATCGTCTAAATTTAATTTGGAAAACCGTTAATTTGATTTGTTAAAAAGTTAATTTCACTTACAAAATTCTGAATACGATTTGGAAAGACGTGAGTGTGGTGTGCAAACGCGTTAATTTGCTTTGAAAAATTGTTAAGTTCGTCTAAAATATCGTTAACTAGAGAAGGGAAATGCCAACAAAAGCAACAAAAAAAAGCGAAAGCGACTGGGCGTTTCTTTCCTGAACACGGATAGTCACGTCAATAATGCCACAATTCTAAACAAACCTGGTTTGGTATTAATCAGGATCTTAACGATGTTCCCAGGGAGCTTGTAAAAGGTCTTGGTGGTATAATATAATTACCGAATGGGGCTGCAATTTGATTATTTCGCCGGATTTGTGGCTTTTCCATATTGCAACTCTCTACTTCTCACTAATGTGATTGAAAAATGATGTGATGATTGATGAATCCACACAACTGTAGAGTTTGATTCCAGTTTTTCGATTTTTGAAGTTTAACTGCAATGTAGGGTGATATGCTGCTGTCTCCGCTTTGTCTTCCTTATTATTCTGTGGCCAGTAAGTAAAATTATTCTGCCTGAAACATTCCGGCCATCTGACCTCGCCGGGCGGTAAAGAAATTATCTTCCGTGTCATAAACGTAGAAGCAGAGCTCGATATCGACATCATTTGTTGATTATTCGATGCGCACTTTTCTCTCAATCTTTAGTTAATCGTAATGTTTTTCATAGTCACCTCCTCGGCATCTGTTTGTCTCAATCATGTACCTCAACTAGCCAGCGTCATCGTGAACCATGACACAGATGCGTTCCACCTCAAGGACCTTTATTTAAGCATGGTCTCTCTAAAGGCATGTAGGTATGTGGGTTGATAACCCGCTTGTCGGCCTCTAACAACTGGATAGGCCGCTTTACAGATGGCATTTTTGATTCCATAGTCTTTCAACGCTCATATTGAACCGAAATCGCATGAGTAAGATCATGTTGTTTCCTCCGCAGAACACCCAACCACCGATTGAGGTACGGAAACTACTGTTACCAGTGAAGTAGGCATCTCCTAAGATTATAGTTGATGTACGTCTTACTATTGATGGAACGATACCGTAACAGTTCAATTTAAACTTTGGCCTTGAAGTATGCTAGAGTATTGTTGTATATCAGCGTTATACTGGATCTAATTTTTACCATGATTTGATTCAAGTACACATTAACTACTGGGATAATCTCCGATATCCGGCACCGATACAAATCCCACTGTCTCCAGTGAGATTTAGACCCAAAATGTCCATTTCGGCAGCTTAGTTTCTTAACCATGAAACCATCTGGACGTACCTATTATACTATTGTACTGCTTGCCAGTGACAAAGTCCCAAGCCTTCATGTTCATTGCTTTGCCGCCAGCTCTCTCTGCTTTTTCGCCGAAATGAATATTGGGGTCACCCGCAATGACGATATTGTCGTTAAAAAAGTGCTATCCATATCGAGCGATTTCCAAGAGGTGTCGAAAATCAGAAGATCGCCGCTTCAGGTATGAAACGTTTTGTATATTTCTTGTATGAGAATAGGTAAGTGTAAAATTGTCTCATTTGCACGTAGTTTAGTTTGATTTACTGGGGGGATCCGCAGCTCCAAGCACCCAGGCCATTGTTAGGCCCATTGTACTATCCCCGTAAATTGCCTATTCAATGGCTTTAGCGGCTTTAATGAATCTGAGGACACCACCACCAGAGTCAGAGAGTGTGCAGATTCTTCATTGAAGTAAACCTTGCCAAGTGTCTTCGTCTGAGATCTAAGGATGCCGGGCAGCTGCATAAAAAGTGCAGAGCCGTCTCCTCCTCCTCACATTGGCTGCACATAGCCGAAACCACTACACCAATCTTTTCCATATGGTAGTTTAAGGAGCAGTGTCCCGTTAAAAGCCCTACTAGGGTTTTCATGTCCCACTTCTTAAAGGACAACAAAAATGCCGCTCTAGTGGCCCTAGGCATTAGCAACTTAGAAAAGTTCAGTCGTGGCCACCATACGATGCATGAACACATCAAAATGGGTTTTATTATGGGTGTATACATCCAGTATATTCGTTTGGGTGAAAGTCCCCGGGTCTTACCTATCGCATTCCTACAACACCAGAACAATCTGCAGGACTTCTGATATTGTTTCTGGATATGATGCTTCCACGTTAACTTGGAGTCGAAATGTACCCCTAAAAACTTGACTGTTTGTGCCAGCTGGAATCCGCCCCTGCTAAGGTCGGTAGCGTATAGCTGCCCCACCTGACGTTCCTAGTGAAGATAACTAGTCCAGTCTTCCTAGCGTTCACCGTGAGTTCATTGCGAAGGCACCAGCTGTGCATTTCATGCAGGGTTGCATTCAAGCGGCCACATACTGTGTCCGCAAACTTGCCGGTAATTATTACGGCTAGGTCGTCCGCAAATGCTTGGCGAAAACTTTTTTGTCCTCCAGGAGCCACAGTAAGAGCCATAACAGTGGAGAGTGAACCCCTCACTGTGGGTAGCCCCTGAGACATCCTGCTTCAATAGACTTCTGGCCGACCGATGTGTGGATTTTTCTCCACTCTAGCATGTGAAGGATCCAACTGATTAGCAGCGGTTCGATTCCATGCTGTCTTGCCGCATCACAAATTGCCGCGAATGAGGTATAATTGAAGGCACCTTCGATGTCCATAAATGCGCCTAAGGCGATGTTCGAACGCTTTTTCAATTTTTGCATTTGCACGTAGCTCGCAATGTATATGCATTTAGCATATCACGCTACTCACTTTTATATGATATTGACATTCAGTGTTTTGGGTTGCTGTAAATTTACACGAAAAGACAATTTTGAACCACTGCAACTTCGTTAGCAATAGTAGGATTTTCTCCAAAGTTGTTAACGTTATGTTTTTTAGTATTTAGCCTACATTACTGCATATTATGATTCCAGAACGAACCTTAGAGAGATTTCAATTTGCCAACAATATAGTACATACTATTATTAACTATGAGTAGATATCGGTATGTAGAGTATTTTGATGACTATAGGAGCGTATAGAAGCAGGTTCATGATTTCTTTTAGATTTCTGGTTCGGGTAGTTTCTGACGACAACTAATGACAAAGCTAATACTAGATTCGGAAAGTACTATAGAAGACCTTTCATTTGATATCCCTTACACCTCCATGTGCAGGACATTGCGCCAGAATATGCATGTTGATCTCTCTGTGCTCCTCAGACAATGTTCTTGAGCGATTTAAATGTAGGCCCACTACGACCCCTTCCAGATAATGATTAAAAAATCTTGCTAACCTTTGGTTGAAGTGGTCCAATAAACAACTTAAAACTTTTCCATTCCTGGTACGCTCGCCTAGTGTAATTTCCTCAACTGTTCTGCCTCATTTCTGAATATGGTAAACATGAAACAACGCACAGTTATACTGTACGATGGTGGATACCCAATTTCAATTGTTAGTTCTTTCTAAAACATTTGGAAATATCGACTTTAAACAATTTTAATCGCTTATGCATAACCAAATGGAACCATTTGGGACCCCTACAAAGAGGATTAGTTAAATTAAGTATAAGCGAGAGCAGATGAAATGAATGAATTTTGGTGGTTTGAAGGCCACCCCGAGTTAACTTTTATCAACCATCATAGTTTTCATATTGAAAGCCATGCTCGTTATTTGATTGCGTTTTACGACCTAAAAAGGGCTACAATTGCTATTCCTGATATATTAAAAACGGGTTTGGAACAACTGCCCCAATCCCCTCGAAACAAATGGTTAACTCGTAAAACGATTGAAACTTTTACCGTCCTTGTATTTTGCTTCCAATAGGGTATTCTCATGTAGTTTTCTACCACCGTCAATCCGATCTGGATGCAGCACTTTACTCAATTTCAATGCCTCAAGCCTGGGAGTACAAACTAACATCCCAAATTGAAGTCATATCTTTACTATCTCAATGGTCGATAAACGAATCGCCTAAGAAGATATATTATTCTTATTTACTCTCCTTATAATCGAAGCAGAGAATAAACAAGAAAGTTTTGAGGTATCCACAACCAAGTATTTCCCGACTCCCCATTATGAATTATCTAAGGTAAAGCACTCGGAAACTCCAATTACCTTTCAAATCACCGATGCCGTCTCCATCACTGTCCATAAATGATCGTGGGTAAATCTGGTAAAAAATTGTTTTCTGCCACCAGTCCAAATCATTTTTTCCGCCGTTCGGTGCCTGACACCATCCTGTATTTACAGTAAACAGGAACAATATAATCACTAATTGCTTCTGCTTCATCTAGATAACTGCACCTCCACTAAATGTTTATGGCGGACTGTCTTAGGAACTTTAAGAAACTTTACACCGAACTCTCAGAGTGATTCCCAAATGGAATAAACGAACCTGAAAAGTTGGAAAATATGAAAATTAACTTTGAAAACTGGCATTTAAATATTTTCATTAAAAAATATGCAAGCATTAATTCAAAAGGCAGCAAAATTATATACTTTACATTCGCCCAGAAAATCCGCTTCGAGTTTGTTTGGTTTCAGGTGCTACCTAACTTAACTCCGCAAGGAATGTAGAAGCCTTCACTACGGAGAACCTTCTTAATACTTGCAATGTTGGTAGCGACTGCCCCTTGTAGAATGAATCTAGTCCCAAATGAATTAAATATAGTCGTAATTTTATGGTTGAGTGCGTGCGATGACTATATCTCTGCATGGGAATTGGCAAGTTTTTTTCACAAACGTTTCTCGCGTTTTTCATTTGATTCCGATTGTTAGCAAACAACCACCCAACGTTATAAATGTGGATGTTATGCAATTAGTGGTCAGTGATGAGAACTACAGTTGAGCTTACTTTTATAAACATTGAAAGTAGAAGAGGGAGTGAACCTTGTGGCGTCGTCACACGCTTATCAATATTGATAAACCTGAAGTATTTGATACAGTGAAAGTGAAGAACATTTTGATAGATTAAGAACACTTTTTAACAGACAACCAATTCGAAAAGGCCACAGAATCCATTTCGTTACCTTTTCACCACCAAATGAGCCCCGACTTTCTAGTGAGGCAAAAAATCAATGCTGCTGCATTAAAATATAATTAGATTCGCTAGCAATGCATTGTAGTTATTTCTTTCCATATGAATTTCGAAAATCATCTATTCAATAGACCCAAATTCACATGTTAACGAAAAATGGATTTTCCTTGGCTTAGTTCTAAAATTGTTTCAAATAGTTTCTATCCGATGACCACATTACATATAAGCGAAGAGAAAATGAAGTTGTAATACTTTTGAGTAATAATGTATACATGTATTTAACGACTGGTAATCAAGAAGCCACATGCAGTGTTTCATAAACAAATTGTTATAATTTTCTCTAAAGACGGAAAAAATGAACGAATTAAATGGATAAATCTAAACTGAAAATCAGCATCAAAGTAAATTAGACAATGATTGCGAAAATTAGCTCATCCAGGTTTTCAAGTTAAATAATGCTTAGATATTGCAAAAAGATCTATTACGAGTAACATTTCAATTGTGATGAATTAAAGGGACTTCAATATTGGCAGTGTTTCTAGTAAACAGAAAAAGTAAATTAGCATGCAAGTTCATGATGTTGAAATAGAAAAACATTCATCCTAATTGGGTAATTATAATCATTGGTAGCGCTTAGCTGAATCCTGGCGTACCAACCACACTTACTCACCAGCGATGACGGTTTTGAAGTTTATTACGTCGAATTTCCTGCTTGCCAGAAATATCTTAAATAACTGCTGGACAGTTTCTGAGATTGGCCCTAAATTTAAGTGAACGCTTCTACCTCCTACCCACTCCCAATTTTACAACTAATGTCAAAACTAAAACCTTTTTCGGAAAGCACTAATCGAGACTTTCTTTTGATGTGCCCACCCCCTATCCGCTGCATGCATGTAGGGTCGCTGTTCAACGACCTCAACAAATTTCGAGTCAGTATATGTACCCACTTTCGAGAAAAAAAATCTCGCGGACAGACAGTTTTCCAAAAAACTCTAAAATTCAAAATTCATCTTTCTTGCTACATTCAGTTTATAGATACTATATGGAATTTCAGTAATTGTCCGATGCATTTTCTACTGTATACATCATAGTATTTCAATGACCAAAGACTTAAGGAAGGCCTTAAACACAACACCAACTAAGGTCAGGACAAGATGCTTCCCAGCTTTTGGACGTATCTCCAACGGCACCTGGGAGGCTTCCTTGCGAAATATATCCTTAATTTTCAAAACAAATACGAAACCAATTCCCAGGCTAGCTTAATTTTCGTGCTATACTATCAAGAAAAGAGATAAAGCTCTATTCTGCAAGGTGGGACGGGAAAGTCGAACTTAGAAACACAACCATAAACCATCCCCCCTGGTTTTACCATTGCTTTGTAAAGAAACACTTTCAATGCCAGTTTGAGCCAATATGCAATTTCAAATTCCGGAGTGGAAACCTGGTATTTGGCTTGCTATTGTTTGAAACATAGCCTTATAGAAATCAATTCTGTCTGTCTGAAATCTGCCTTTTTTTGGGGGATGCGGAATCCCTCATGGATACGAATCTGTAATCGAGAGTACCCCATAAGAAACCGCCGTTGTGGTACTGCTTTGGGGCTGTTCAATTCTTTATAGATGCATTAGTGTTCAAAATCACTTAAGTCATTACAAACGGCGCCCAACGTGGCGCGAAACATTTTTTGATTCTGACTAAGTGAAGATAACCTTTTCCGAATCGCACCTTAGGCTTCACTTAATTTGCTTAGTTATAGGTTATACGCTTCCCACGAATCAAGTTTCCTGGGCTCCACTTTCCGATTCTTCCCTGTAGAGAAGAGTTAACTATCTTTTCCTGATAGTATAAGTTAAAGTGCAAACTCAAAAGAAAGTTTCTCAGGTGTCGTTGGAAGAACGCCCAATCGCTCAGAAGTGTCTTTCTCTGAGCTTCGTTGTTGTTGTGTTCAAGGCTTCCCTAAAATCTTTTGATTACTGGCCATGCCAATTGGATGCTGGGACGTTGTATCGTGCAAGCTTTTCACAGCTATCTCTCCTTGCTTTTATGTAAATGACGATCCTTTCTTTTTCTATATGCAGTTACTGGTCTTTTCTCTCTTGTGGCGTGATAGTCTTTAGGCATTTGGTTGGAAACGGGGCATTGTATTAAGATACAAGCTAGATTGGCGTGGGTTTTTTTATTTTTTGATTTCTTTATCATTTTCTCTCTCTGTTTGGGTAACGGGCAGCTGGGTGCTAAATCCATCCGTCTCCAATGGTGCATTCTCATCCTGCTGCCGGATTCAAAACAAAGAGTTTTTCTTATTTTGTTCTCCTATTCTGCGATGATGAGCAACTCTGTCAATGTATCTCTTACCAGCGTACAGTTTATATATTGTGTACAATTGAAAGCTTGGGCATTTTTCAATTAGCGAGTTTTGTGGAAGACTCAGAACTTTTTTTCCGTTGTGGGCCTTCATTTAAATTACATTTTTCATTCTTCTTATAGAATTTTCGCTTTCTGTTAAGCATAGGCCCATTTTTTGCCTCTTTCTTGCTGAGCGTTGGCACCGCATCCGTGGTCAAATTTAAGCTTATTGTGTGTTTTCCGATAAGTTCACATGGTAGGACACGTGCAATTTTGTAAACTGTCACGTGAGGGACTGTAGTGTCCAAAGCAAACTCCCCCGTGCAAGCTTGGTTTGGCGAATGGACTTCGAAAGTCAAACTCACCGCGATAGGTCCCACTCCGAATGAATTCCGACCAACTAGAATGATTTTATCATCACCCGATCCTATAATTCATTACAGAGTACTTTGCACTAGTCAGGAAAAGGCTGTAATTTTGTATGATGGACAAGAAAATGATTAATCCAAACGAGGGTGTCCAGTTAGGAACTCAATCAAGTTAAAGCCTGTGTGTCCACAGATCAGCCGTTTGGCTAAATCGCAGGCCACCAAGCTACAAATAGGCTTAGCGAAAGCTCCGAATCGAACGTTACTCCCAGATACATTAATAACGGCTAACACTAAATCATATATTCACCAATGGAAGCATGAAGAGTTTTCTGTTTCCGCTGTTTTATTATAAGTACCATCTAAGTATGTTCTGCAAGTTTGAGACCGAAGTTTTCAAATCGATACTTCATTGTCTAAATATTGTCACTCGAATAAATTTACACTATGTTCGACGGTCTCTGCGGAGCATCTGCGGTCTCCTTTTCCTATTCCTTTGGTCTCCTGGCTTCTGCATTCTTCTGTTCAGACATTCAAGTCGCCGAAAATAAGCTTCATATTGTGCTATTTGGCATTTCTTGAATTCTTGTAATAATCATAAACAATGTAATTTGCCAAAAAGTTTTTTATTGCCTGCTTCGTTAAATGCAGTAAAGGTTAAGAAGAACTTCAGAGGCATCGACGGAGGCAGAAAGTCTTTTATGCATCATGCTTTATATTTTTTATTAAGTCTTCATAAGTCTATTTGAGGATGACTCGCAATTCTCTTTTCTAATCGCACCGTGCTACAATTCGTTTAGAATAAAAACAATGAAGAGAAATTTCGGTTCATTTTCGATCCCGAAATACAAAGGAGAAGGGGTTGCATGCTCAACGTCATCTTAGGCTAGACAAATCGTTTCGATATGAATATGATCCTTTATGAATCCTTCTTTCCTGATTCGCCCTGGATCTGGGCTTTCCGGCTTCGCGTTCGGTTGAGTTATTATGTTATTATGTTGAGTTATGGTGTTTTTAGTTACGCTAGGTTGTTAACGCTGTTAACGGGCCACCTTACCTTTCCGAGGCTAGCTAACATATATAATAACGCGTGGTGAAGAAACATTTCAATTGGGCTGCACGTGGGTGACCAATGACCAATGTTCGCAAATTTTATCATGTAAGATAGTACCACCCTTGTAAATGTTTACTCCCAAACGTCCAATTCCCCATAAATGCCTGCCAAATTCTCACGAAATTTTATGGACTTGTCACACCGTATTGTGTTCTTGACGGAATCCTAATTGATGGTGAGAAATAACTTTTTTGGTAATAAAGGAAGTAAAAATCTCGTCATCCTCCAACAATTTGAAAGGAATGAATAACCGGACGCAAGCAGTGCATGTGTCAGCCAGTTATCTCGATGATATCGTCGTTCGCTGAGGTCCTTTTTAAGGTTTTGTGTGATTTATTAAAATCGGCTCAATGTCTGTCTGTCCGTTTGTCATATATACCCCGAAACGGCTGGGGCTATCGTCAAGAAATTTGATGAAAATGTGTGGTCTGTGAACTGCTACCTAGCAACAAGGTGCATCAATTTGTCTTGGATTTCGGGGGAAGGCTCCCCATATATGCGAAAGAGGGGACCAACATTTGTTTCACAGAAAATGGTCACGTGGGGTATCGAATGAAATGGCCCAATTAGGGCTTTTGGAACATAGTCTTATTTTTGATAATAAATAAACTGCGAAGGGGTAAATAATTCAAAAAATAAAACCGGTCTCGTTCTCAGAACCTCTCTAACCCAAAAATCTGAAAAAAATGACAATGGTGTACCCATACGAAATCTAGGACTCCAAATATATTCCATTCTGATATCTGCTCAAGTTAAATTAATAATAGCGTATTATTATATTTTAAAAATTTACCCGGAAACCCCCCTTAAATTCATTCTAGAAGTATCCGCATAAGTGATAAAATTCGACATAATTCTGAAAAGTTTGAAGGACTTTATTAACAAAATTGCAGAAGGTCAAAGCTTTGTATTTTACCTGAATTTATTGCACTCTAAAACGTGCATGACGTCATTATCATATAAAGTGAACTCATGAATAGCGAAGTTGGAGAATGACTTATGCCCTAAGCCAAGAATCACACGCTAGAATGCAGGTGGACGAAATTTGGCCTAGGAGCTATGCCCAGGTAAGTTTTCTTCCCCTGTTACAGCTACTAGTGATGGAAATGGTAGCAAATTTGCAGAGGTTTCCACCTGAGCCAATTCTGAGTTATATATAAGTAAGCTTTCTCCAAACTGGGTTCGCAGTTAACTGGCATAGCTATACGCCCTCCAATTTATCTTAGGTGAATATTCAACCGTTGCCAATTTAGGTATCAATTTTCATCCCAAATTAACGTTCAAACGCCGCTTTTAAGAACAGTAACAAAATCCTGTAAATAGGTCTATTGCTGCAGAACTATAATATGAAAAGTGTGAAGGTCTTTAGCACAAGGGGTTCACTAAACGTTTCGATCAATAATAGACCCTACTTTGATGTAGGCATATTTCCTTCGGTAACCAAAGCTAAAATTTAAGAACAACAAGAACTGTTGGTACGAATCTAAAACTTCAGGTTCCTACACACTACAGTTGAATTAAAAAAAACCCTTATCCGTGACACTCGAAGCAGATTAAACGGAAATGAACTAACGACACATTAGACATAAAGGCCACTCATCGTACGTCTATCCTTCCGTCTGAAAATTACTTGGTAAACGATAGTCGATCGCGAGTAAATGAATTGAATGTTCGGTTTTGGAAAGTCGTATTCCATAGTAAACACCGAAAAAAAAAAGAATGGTCACTAGAGTGGCCTTTTCGTGCGGTCGTAATCACCGACGTGTTAGTCATGGAGAGGAGAACAGACGCAGCAAAACTTTTGGGAAGATGGAGAATGGATAAAAATGTAACTAATCAATGCTTCCAAAAATGAATCACCATATTCCAGGTGGAATACACTATTTTATGGGCAACAATTACAGCGTTTGTAAAGGGTACACATACCAAAGAAGATGCGGCGTTGCTACAGGGAAGGGAAATTGAGGGTACGAAATCGTAATGGATAATCAGTCAGCTCGCAGAAGACTCTTTTTGAAAAAGAGGGTCCGGATGAATTGACGTTGTGGGTTCATTGCTCCTTAAATTAAAACCAGAATTAGGGAAAAGAGCAAGACAGACCACTTGCTCTTTATGTCTTTGTGCCTTCTGCACGATTTCTATCGTTAGATTCCAGAAAGCCTTGAAAATTGCCAGGTTACGTCTGGGCTAATTAGGATAGGCCTAAATGGGCTTTTTTCAGCTCTGTAACTCATTCTTAATAAGAACTAAAAACTGATTCTCGATTTGTATGGTCTTTCCATTGGATAACCAAAGCCGTTATTTTTAGCGTAAAATAGAACTCATATAGTTTATCCTGGAGTAATTGCAGTGCAGCACACCCTGCTTTAAAGTTATCCCGTCTCGCTTCTTACACCAGCAGTAAATTCACCAGTTCTTCACCTTCCCCTCTTTTACTTCCAAGCCATTCTCCCAATCGGGAACAAAAATTCGCTTCCCTATTAGCTACCAGCTATTTCTATTTCATAATCAGACCTACCATTTGCACCAACGCTGTTTGAGCTCGAATACGTCATAATAATATCTCTTTTCTGAAGCATTGTGGCAAGCAAAACAAAACCCTTAGCCTGTCTATCTGTCTGAATGTGTAATCCTTTCAAAATCAGCAAAATTCATTGTCATTGAATTTGATGGATACAAATCAATGGAATATCAAGAATGGCGTGAATAAAATGATTTTGCTTCGCCTTCGTGGGGGGATTCTTCGAACATGCAAAATGGGAATTTCAACATTTTGCCTCAAATTATGTGATATACATAGTTACCGTCCTAGGCAATATGCTGAGGGCACCACGCGCTTTTTAGATTCAACGTTGAGGGATGTTGACGTCAGGGTAATGCAAAGATACCAAATCATCAATGCTTAGGCGAACTTAGAAGAAACTGCTTAATCGAAACTCCCTTTTAATATTTAATAACTATGAAAATGACTAGACACCGCTAAGGAAATCACAATGACACAACAGAGACTATTTTCAGTTGCACTTCACTGAAGGAATATATCACCTACTCAGATCTTTACGAAGGGACGCTTTTCTATAGAGTGTTCAGCGGGTCTTAATATCCAATTCATTCATTCTGTACGTTGTTTCAAATTGCTTTATCAATTTCTACTATTTAAAGAACTATGACTTGCTTTTCTATGTAATATTTAGTACGCCACTGCTTAAAATCCTTCTACTCCTAATCATGGCTAACAAAATACGTCATATCATCTCTATTTATTCAAATCTCCGCCAAATTCTACTTTCGTTCTTGACCTCTGTTGTTCAATGTTTAGAAAACTGTTAATCTACTTTCTTGGAGAGTGGGATTGACTATCTACACTATTACAGTGCCCCCAACTAATAATTGTCGTGCAGATATTGATTTTCTTGTTTGGGTCATACATGTTGTTTGGCCTGACCCTTAATCGAACTTCCTTTACTGCAAGCTTTTATAGGTAGAAAAGTTGTTTTGCTTCGAGTATTGAGCGTGTATGAATTTAATACCACTCCACTATTTTGCTAATGGTATCCCTGTTATCTTGATGAAAATTCTTCGGATTTCATGCTTCACAACTACATTAAACCGAGTAGAGACGAGATTGTTTCCTCTCTTCAAACCCGGGTTTATGTTGACGGTCTATCTAACTCTCTTTGTATCTTCATCCAGGGTTCTGTAGTACCCCACGGTCAGGTTCGTAATTCGTACCATTCGGTGGCGCCGACCATTATTTTATGCAATATGTTACATCATTTGCCTGCTCGGAATCTACAAGGAATTGGTGCACAACAATGTTACATTCCTAGCCATTATTACCCTGATTTGACTCAGGTACTTATTCACAGCTGAGTCGACTGGTATCCGGCACCCAATGGCGATAATAAATTCCTCTGCCCCCAGCGAGATTTGAACCGCGAACTTCCGCTACGACAGCCCAGCGCTCTAACCACTTGAGCCATCCGAACAGTCGCTATCATGAATACTGTTAAAGTAAATTGCACTTCATCCTAGAAGAACTATTGTACACACTCCTTTACTGGTTCTAGCATATCTATCGATTATAGTAAGCTTATAACTGTCAGGAATGTGAATATATCCCCTACTTTCAAATATTTCAAGTTGGCATCTGGTATTAAGTATCCTCCCAAGTGAATCAACATACCTTTTACAAATACCGGACACTAACCCAGAAAATGTGCGAAGGTTTGGTCGCTCTCTGCACAGAATTTACAGATAGTTTTCGTAGATATCCCTAACTTCCTTAGGTAAGTATTTGCATTAACAGAAGGAATATCTTGCATGGGTTCTTACTCCCCCATGAGCATCCTGGAGTGCTCTATTCCCAGTAGGTTCGCCTAGTACAGTTCCCTCAGTCATTCTCCTTCAACGTTATAATCATGAAGCCATTTCCAATTCTGCAACAGGATTCTGGTATGTGTAGCGGCTGCTTCTTTCATGGCCAGCTCGCCCGCTGCCTAAGTGCCTTCTGGAACGCAGAGTGCCCAGACCTTATTCTGCGGCTGTTTGGCTGTCGGTCAGAATAGCAATAATCTGTCCATTACAATTTCTTTGGAGGTGCATTTTCCTTCGATCAATGGTCCTGGCTCCTGCTTCCTCTGCTGGAAGAATTCCTTCAGTGTACCAGGTTTTCAGTTTGCTTTGTTACTCCTGTAGTTGTGTAATGGTGATGGCCGTGAATGAACTTTGCGTTTTCGAAGGTTTCTGGAATGTTTGCTTTGGTGGAGGTGCTCAGTAGCGTAACACTTAGTAACTCTTTGAAATATTGAACCCATCTCGAATTGTTTAAGTGGTTCCCTTCGTGCTTTCGCTTCCCGGTTTTCTTATAACGGACACGTTTTCCTATCCGGTAGCGAAATTTTGCGATTTAGTGATGCTAGGCGAAATCAGCGTACAGACAAACTATAAATTGCGCTGTCTAGACAGTCAACGAGCACATCTTCTGCGCTAATATCCTCCTACATTCAAGGATATGGTAAACTGTCGACACTACCGGTTAATCTAGCTTTCAATGTGAAGAAAAGCAGCCCCTTCTGAAAAGGAAATGATTACAAAATTTCGAAAACGGGTTGTTGTATTTTTTCCTCCCAATGGGACTTCACTGCTACAGCCCATATGTCAAGGAGTAATCATCGTTATTGTCGTTGTCGAGAGTCCACAGCCCATTTGGGGCCTGGGCCTCCTCCAGCAATCTATCCATCGAATAGTGATACACTCTCTTCGTCAACAGAATCTCTTGGACTGATTGAGTTGTATGCGAGTGGTTAAGGAGTCTCTTGAAATATGTCACGACGCTCATCTATTACGTGTTTCAATGATTGGCCCTTTTCTTACCAAGGGTGGTTTTGGATTGCTAAACACATCACAGGCTCTTCACTATTTTGTAGGCTTATTTTGTGTTGCTTCTCTGCGTGGAAATGTTTTCCGTATTCCGTTTTTCGATTACCGTAAGTTTCTCTTTTCGTCCTTGTGTTTCGCTCTATGTATTGTCTGCATGCCTCGTTTTTCTTGTCAATAATAATAATCGTTGGCGGAACAATCCATATTGGATCAGGGCCTTGAAATGTGTTAGAGCACTTCATTCAAGACGGTAACGGTACACTACAGTACACTGTGGGAGGCAATGTGGTACTAATTTACAGCTGACTCGACTGGTATCCGACGTCAAATCACGATACAAATCTCACCGCCACCAGCGAGATTTGAATATCATAAATACGAGCTTTATTACGGCGATCTACATAAATCTGGCATGTGACTTATCACTTTGCCCATATATTCTACACTATATCTAGATACAATTGATGCCAAAAAAAAATCGATTCCGTCAATCCGATACACGGGATGACCCCCTTAAGAAACGCATAAATGCATGTCTCAATTATACCAGTCTACAGTTAATTCTTAAATACATTAGGTACAAATAGACTCTTGAAAAAATACCTTGAAATCTAGGCCATCACACTATTTCCACAAAATTGTATGACTATAAATGGAAAAACAATTCCAGGCCAATATCAGATGACATTAAATATTCAAGTCGAGTTCTTTCGATCTAAGCTTTCGTATTGAGCTACCATTCAACTAATTTCAGCAGTTCAAGTCCTTTTAATTGAATGATTTATACAAATATGCCAAAACAAACAAGAAACTCTTACCTTCTGCTGGTTCACTTGCCTTCCCACATTGCCATTAAGGAAAATGTTACACAAACAACTTCAAATTAAAAGGTAATTAGAGGATGTATGCTAAATTTAGCGAACCCATTAATCAATTAATTTAAGAACAAGATTAAGGCAAAATTTATAGTTTATATTTGGATTTAGAAGAGCACCAAAATTACTGGTATTTAGTCCCATCTTTTCTTAAATTAATGAATGCATTGTGATAAATTAAGGATTTACAGAAAGTATCGTCAATGACGCAAATGACATAAAATAGTATTCATTTTAATAGAAAGGGCTTCCTTTAGCCGAGTTTCGAAAATAAGTTAAACGATTGTCATGGTGGGTGAGAAGGAGATTCATCGTATAGAAAGCTCACTAATTAGGCAAATTAATAAGTGCCAAAATGCTCATAAAGGATTCACATTTCATTCAACTTGAATAGATTTTTTTATAATTACGACAATTTAGTTTGTACTCGTATTCTGTATTCTGCATTCATATGCATACAGTCTATGGAAATCACGGTAAGAGTTCAACAAAATCTGCTAATGAAAGCTATTTGCCAATTTAAGAAATAGCATTCCATCTTAATCTAATGATATAATACAATATTTGACCAGGCAAATAAAAAAACAATACGCTATGCCAAAAGGTGGAACCGCGTAAAATATTGTGGAACCACACGTTAAATGAAATAGTTCTATAACGAATAACACACAACATATAAAATGCCTATAGAGTCGCAATATTATGCAAGCGTCTATTTACGAAATATATAGCATTTGGCTGCACTTTGCCTGCTTACTATATCTTAGCGGTCAGTATGCAATCAATTAGCAATTTTGAGCAAGCTTATGTGAAGAATATAATAAGTTGATAGTTGTCAATCACGACGAGCAAAAAACTGAAAAAGTGAAAATTCGCTATTCAGATCCGGGAGCATCTAACGACACCTCCAAGGAAGCACCTGTTCAAATGGTGTCGCTTTGGCCTTTTGCAACCCAACTCAGGAATGTAAACCTTGCTTTGCTGTGCTTCATTTGCTCGTACATCATTTACAAACATTTTGATTGTTAGGCCTTAGCCTCAAAACATAAGCGATGTTTTTATATGAAACTATGCCTCTAACGTTATCTACCGTCAGATCGTTGGAAAAAATTAGTGGCTTAACACCTCGCTGTCCGGATGGTGTTATCAAGGAAGGAATAATCCAGGATGGATTACAAACATATTCTTTTGCGGTCGAGGCTACTGCTCTATCTTAACATCTACTGGCTTAAACATATAGAAATCTCCCTTAGGTGCGGGAGAAGCTAAGAGGTGAAAATTATTCCCACATAGGGTGCCATTTGTAAAACAAACACTTTGGGAATAGTCAAAGGAACATTGAAGGTGACTATTGTTAATCACCAAGGTAAAGCTTAACTAAAAAACTCAACAAGTGACGTACCTGCAACTTTTTTCATTTTGTCGTTGAGTTCTTCACTAGGTGCAGGCAATAGTTAATTTGAATTTTCCTTCAACTATCTCCAATCAATTTGTTTCACTGTGAGTCTTTCAGGCAATTGAAGAAACCTTCACTGAGTGTTTAAATAAAGCTTTTAACATCCCAGATACTGTCTTACCTCAACCTGGAAGTAGCGTAACCAGAAGTGAATAGATGTTAGCAAAAGGCAAAAACTTTCAAATATATGTTTGCACTCCATTGCATTTTTTATCGTAACATTTCCCCTGAAATGCAGTTAGAAGCATACTGTGAAAAAGTCCCTAAGTAATTATCGACCCCAGAGGCTTTCAAAGTCATGAGGAATTTGAAAATAAATAGAATATAGAAAAATTATAAGCCCCTAGACAACTATTCAAAACGTGCCTCACCTCTGTCCTGAGGATCAGCACAACCAAAAGCAACTCCACGTTCATAAACGCACCGAGTGTAAAACTCTCGGATTTGGATCTTAGCTGGCTTAAACCTCGACAATTTTGTTTGATACTATGCGGAAAACCTTATTCTCTATCTATTGATGCGAACTGCATTCATTTTAAGCAACCAGTTGCTGTTTCGAGCCGTAGATCACTACTCCACCCTCCCAGTCCACTCTGTTGCTCCGTCGTGTTTCTAGTTGAAATGAAAGTTCACTGTCGTGCTACCTCGTTATCAATAATTCAGGATACCGCCTAGGATCTGGAAATCATCAAAGCTCTTGTTGCTTTCCTACATATATTTCCGAGGTGAGTTTTCCAAAGTAGCTTTTGGCCTTCTGTAATTTCCAAATATTTTATCTCTGTTTACTGTTAAACCTCTACTTCTTGTAGTCTAATGACTCCCAAGTGATGAAGCTTGCGCTTCCTAACACTATGACGGCTTGGATGAACCATCTAGTAACAGTTCCTATTAATTTTCAATCCCGATTCGACTCTGCCACAAAGGGTGTCCTCGTATTTACCGCTGCATATTAATGTAATACCGTAAGCATTAGTTAGCCCTTCCATGGTTTCATCAACTAATATACTCCACTTTCGTGGAGATAGTGCCTGTGGACAACCTTGTGTTGTGTTGACTTCAATGTAGTTTGTGCCTGCTGGTTCTTTTATGTTGACCATTGCTCCATCCTCCCACTATCCCAAAAAATTCCTGGCCTCCTTGTCGGTTAGGGTGATATAGATTTCTGCATACGTTATGTTGCTGATTTAGGCAAATTAAGTAGTGTGAAAGTCTGTTCACCTCGATGTCCTTGTGATGTGATCCGAGACCATACTGCCCCTTAACACCTTCATGGAAGAGCCTGGAATGACCTTTACGGACTTTTGATGTAGGGCTAGAAATATCCAATCTACTGCGGGTAATATCAGTAGCTTAAAAATCCCCACTGCCTACCTTACTCTTGCTTTCGAGCATACCTCTGTTGCCATGTTATACTAGTCAGGGTGGCCTTCCAGCAACCATTTCGTTCCAGCGATCCCATTTTCAATTCTTAAATCCGAGCAGTAATGCGCCGCCTTCGTCAACATAATCTATCCAGCTCTTTGAGGGTTTTCCCATCGATTTTTATATTCCTATTCTTCCTTCAAATATTTTTTATGTATCCGAGTGTCGTCCATACATGAACGTGGCCAGCCCATTGCAACTTACGGGGTTTAATTATTTTGGAGATAGGGTCGTCAAATATTGGTTGTCGACCAATTATAAGCGTATAATGGTTGACGCGACCGTAAAAGCACACTGCAACATAATGGTATCCTGAAGAAGGCATGCAGTCACGATGGAAATACCACTGCCGCCAGTGAGATTTAAACCGCGACTTTCCATTTAACAGCCCAGAGCTCGAACCATTGAGACATCCAGACACTCTGCTCATTCCTATTATTCTCTTCGGGACAATCTTTTCGAAGGTGCTGACCAGTTTTGTGGAACTTTGAGTCGGGATCCATGTTTCGCACCCGTAGCATAGCAGAGGTTTTATGGTTTCTTCCCGTATATGCAGCTTCCTTTTAAAATCGGCATGTTGAAGATGGCTCTGTTGCGATCTGAAGTTATTTCGTCAATTTCATTTATATCTTTCGTAAATTGTACACCTCAGTATATAAAGTTGCCTATATTTTCCAAGTTGTATTTGTCAATCACTACAATCTGGCTGGCGAGCGTCATTTTTCTCTTTTGAATCATAATTTTCATCTTGTTTTCGTTAATTCGTAAACCAGTTTCGTTTTCTGTTTTGCTGAGATGTATAAGATCCCCTTTGCTAATGCGGAAAAAACTTATATCGTCCGCATATGCGACGATATGGTAGGACTTATAGAGCAGCGTGCCTTTTGTTTCCATAAGTAACTGTCATATAACCCTGCTTCAATACCAAATAAGTGAGTAGAGGTGTCAGCCCATCTCCTGGCTTTAACACGACGTTTGTCCCAAAGGCATCTGTCAGACTATTGTTGACCCTGGCCCGTGCTGTTGTGTGGAACATTGTTATTCTGGTAAAGCTTACTCGTTTTTGCTTGAATTCAGTCTCTTCCATTGTAAAGTACATTTCCGGCAATATTGTTATTTGCCTGCTTAAAGTCAACGAATACTTTATGGATGTTGATTTTGAATCAAATTATGGATAGTTTTCATAGTATATTTTGATTTCGCGGCCGGTAGATACTTTTTACTCTGTAGTTGTCCGAGTCCCAGTTTCCTCCATATGATCCAACGTCGAGAATACTGGATGGATCTTCTGGTGATGAGAACGTCGTCTGTCTAGTTCAAGGTAATGCCATCTGAGGAGGCCCATGTCTTTTTGTGATGCGCTTGTATAGGAAGTATATTGATTTTATGATTAAATTTCTGCTACTTGCAAAGTCAATGAGGCTTTGGTCGTTGTCACTTAACATATGATGGAGACCTGTGCCCCTTCGGTCGTTCCTGTGGATGACTACCTAATCACGGAGGACTGCAATGTTTACTACATTGCCTCCTACAGAGTATTATAATCCTGTAGTGTACCGTGAGCGTCTTGAATGAAGTGTTCTAACATACTTCAATCGAATCCTTGAAGAGGGGAAATTATAAGAATCCCTGAATATTATATCATTAGGAAACAATGTTTATATAGAATGCCTGGTATTAGCAAAGTTGTGATATTCCAAAGTTCTCTCTAATAAAAAGGAACCACGTAGTATTTCTTAGACTGTTTTCGCTCTAATTGCCGGGGAGAATTCACTCACCTGATAATAAGATTCAGCTCCACCAGTGCTAATAATATTTATAGCATTCACTAAAATCCAACCATCTGTACATGTCACTGTGTTCAGCTGTAGCCGAGTCAATTATAAACTCCGACGAAATGCTAAACGCACACACGCCCCACGCTTTCGTCTGCCTTTAAGATGCCACTTATGCCACAGAATAAGCCGAATCGATAAGATATGTATGCCGGCAAAGTCGCGAAATGATTATATGTTACCACTAAGAGATATTCCCTGTATGGGCCACGACATTCATTTCATACAAGACGCACCGCACTGATGGCAGCCCAACGATTTTCTTTAATTAAATTCTTCGTAAAGCGAAATCTCTCACATCCACATTCGTGACACGTTTTTAATAATATCAAGTGTGGAAGCGGCCAAACTCCCCACTCAGCAGAGCGCTAATATCTTTCGTTTGGGAGACTGTGGAGCACCGAACATGTTATTCAAATTGTTTTAGAGGAAATGGCATTTTCGTGAGTTCGGCGTTAGTCACAGAATATTTGGTGAACCGAGCAAGTGTCAGTGTAGTATGTTCCCTTATGAACAGCTTTGGCTTTTATGCAATATAAAGGACTCACGAGCGGCACTACCCATGTTATTGAAAAATGGGCTAAGTCGTGCTTGGAATTTTCATTTTTAACTACCTATATATGTGTATGTGTTTATCCAGAATCCATGTTATTATCATATATCCTGACTGATCTGACTTCCAAAGGAATTTCCATTTTTGAAATAGTTTATTGCGCTCAATTTTTCGTTTGACGACAGCCGAATTGGTCGAGCGCCAACCTCTCGATCTCGATACCCAGGGTTGGAATTGGTCGCGGATGCTAATATTCACCTGTTTGTTGCCGCGTTCCTGTATGTGATAATAATGAAACTGATGCACATCTCACTGAAAATCCTATAGGAAAAAATAACAATACGAAGACACTGTGAGGAGGATCTATACTCCATAAAAGAGTGAACAAGAGACGTACAATTTGTCATTAACAATAAAAACTTAATTACATAACAAAAAATCGAATAAATTTAAAAAAAGCCCAAATGGTATTTTGATTCCGAATTGTTTCAAATATATTTTCCTGGGTAGGTTAATTTAAATCGTGATTCATGTTCTTTCGCCACTGAGAAGCCACTTGATTCGAAAAGGTATTTTTATTTGAATGAAACATGAACCTGCTTTTCCAGCGCTTGATTCTGCTCTACAAGGCCAAACAATAAGGATACCATTCATATAATTAGTGATTCGTTTTATTGTACGTCCTTCATTGACTTTCAGTCCTAGTTTCAATTAAATGAAGCACAAGCCAGCAAGAGCTTCAAATGCACTCATGACCCAATTCACGTTATCAATGGTTAATTTCGCGACCTCATCAGGTAAAACCATTTAAAACGCAAAAATATATAAGAGTAGGTAACTTCCACTCTTCAATGAACTAAAATTTAGGTTTGAATTACCCTCAAAAGTCAAATCTGGTTAGAGTCAGGTAACTTCAGAAAAAATTTGGTCTGTTTTTTCTCATGATGCGAAATCAAAACAATGATTGAGCCACCTATGTTGGGTGCATTCTCGCGATTAGTGTCCCTCTGTTATATGCCTTGCTGCTGCACACCCCACATGTAATTTTAAACTTAGTCTTGGTTAATCATTTCGCCTAAATACTTGAGTGCTAGCTGAGATCCAATTGAATCAGGGCTTTGAAGTGTGTTAAAGATCCCACTACCACCAGCGAGATTTGAACTGCGACCTTCAGTATGACCACCTAATGCTCTAACCACTGAGCTATCCGGACACCTAATCTTTATAGACATACTTTTTATCCGTTCGGTGGTAAATATTCCCTTCGACTTATGTTCTGTGGGCCATAGACCAGCGTTCTCCAACCAGGCCTTAGTGTCATAAACTGCTTCTTTCGCGTAAATATTTCCCTCTTAGAGGAGGGGTGAGATCTAGTTTCAATACTCTGCTGTATATAATTACTGACATCTGGTTCTTCATCAGGCAGTTGGCAACAATACGCACCAGGCAATTCGGCGCGCCTAATTTTATTAGGGATTCTTTTATTTCGCCCCATCACAAGTGATGGAGATATTCTTCTTATCGGGTGCTTTCATTACACAGCATTTAACCTCTCCGAACGGGTCTGTAGCTAAGTGAACCACCTCCATCGTTGATAGATTTCCTCCTTCGAAATCCAAACCGGTTCCCAAAGAGACCACCTTCATTTTCGGAAATTGGAAGTAATCTGTTATGGATTATCTATTCGAATAATTTGCCAGTATTATTTCGAAAGCATATGGGCGTGCGAGGCGAGGCTTCAACCAAAGGTATTTTTGCGTTGGGAATTGCTTCCATTGTGTGGGAAATACTGCGTATCTAAGACATTCGGCAAATACCTGAGCAGACATGCATGGCGCTATTTTGACTGCTGCCTTAAGACCTCTGTAGGAGAAACTAGGTGCTTTACTTTCGGCTATTTTCTTCCCGGCTTCTATTTGGTTTCTGTTTCGCTGACTTCTGCTTCTCACCTTGAGGAGGTCTTGTGAAATTTTTCGATTTCACCAATATTTCGATACCCGTTTTTTGGATTCAATATACCATTGGCATGGACGTTTTTTCCTGCAAAACGTCTTTCGAGGTTTTTTCGTCAAACCCAGACCAATTTATTCTTGTATATTGCCTGTGCTTTAAGACACTTAAGACCCTGATCCAATATGGATTGTTGCGCCAACGATTATTATATATATTTCCTGATATAAAAAAATTATGTCCGGGTGGTCACTGTAGTAAGATGGTCCATCATGATGAGATTCTTATAAGCTCAGGCGGCGACCAGGCCATCCTAAATGCCACACATAAATCCCTTCATTTCAGCAAAGATCTCCCTAGCACACGGCCATCTGTTAGACAAATGCAAATCGACAAATGGCTGCCAAAGGCAATTGTCGTGTTTCCCGTGCATCGTCTTCGACTTCCATTAATTGATCTGCTCTTGGTCCGACTTCACCCCACTCAGAGGATTGAAAGATCGATCCTTCAAGTTAAATGGAGTCAGTCCAAGTCAAGGGACTCGCCTGTTTTGGTTTAAGTAGGTAAATCACACACGCTGGCGTGTCCAGGCCAGTGTCTTGTGAAGATTTCCACCTCCTCAAAAAAAAAAGACAGACAGACAGTAAACCGATTTTAATAAGGTTTTGTTTTACACAACAATCATCAAAACGGCGCACCAAAGTGCTAATTGGGCTCCTCGGAGCGGCCACTGATACCACTGATACCTTACACAACAATCGTGGCCTGCTTTTTTTCCTAATCCAGGCAAAGCTTTCTTTGAGCTTCGATTAAGAGATTTTGTTGTAGAAATTTTCAAAAACACTTTCACATGATGACGGATGAATGATATGAAAACAACACCAGCATATAATGGCTTCCAATCAGATGTTAAGTAGAGCCTCTCTGACATCTTCAGGCTCCAAGATAATGCCAGGTTTCTTTGGAGTTATTAATGGTCTGCAGTCCGTTTCAATGAATGTTTCATTTGCGTAAAAAATGGCCCATTCATTTTCACAGGGTAGAGGAGATTATCCTACTTTTGAATAGTGCAATGTATAATAAGAAGACTATAGACAAGAGAAGCAACTTCAGAGACAACGGAACGCAGAATCTAATTGTTTACCTTTAGGGTAGGGTAAGTAGTATCGGTGCGTCGATGTCGCCTAGAAGGTTTTCTTGTGTGTATTTCTTCATTTTATTCCAGCAGGAAACGGAGGCATACGAAAGATTGATCTTGAATGCATCTACTTATTTCATCCTCGCTTCCTAGGACAGCAAACATGGATTTATTCCCAAGAATATCGCGCGTGTGTGCTTCCGCCAAGTTTACCAGAGAGGAATTTCGAAGCATCATTTGCTCACTGATTCCATTAAGATCCATTACCATTAAGCCAATATGAATCTTTGAGGAAGCTCTGCCTTTGGTTCTCGCTGGAATGTGGGAAGCCATAAATAGCTATGCAATGCCTGTTGTTATGACAGATTCCATCACGTATTCGCAGCAACTCGCAGTGATATGCTCGCAACCACGTGAACGCACTCCACTGCATACGCGCAACTAACACCAACCCTTATGCGCGGAGTTTTATTCGCATAAATCCCATATCGGTCGAACGTGTGCAAGGCAATTCGGTCTTCCTAAAATTTCAAAGAGCGTGCCGAGAGTTCAATGTTAAGCTCAAAGGTGTCGAGTGTAGACGAAGTCAACCTAATTGAAGTGTTATTTTTATACTCTGTGTTTGTTTTTGAATCTTTGTGTTGACGTCCCTTTGCACAAGTTTGCTTGGAGGCGTCAAAAGCGGCATCCTAACCTTTCGATTCCAAGGAACACTTGAGGAGCATATTCGGAATGTTCTGCCCCCTGATATTAGCAGAATTTCTTGAATTCATGCATGGTAAACTGAGTTCTGTTCTTATTGAGAATTCCTTATATTCAATGGCGTACAATGTGCATAAAATTTAATTATTCGCCAAAAAAGTGTAGAAATTTAAGACATCAAAGATGACGAGGAAGTACTTTTTTCCTTATCCACCATGGTCGATTTGAATGCATTAGTTGTCGCCTTCGTCGAAAATTTGACTAGCTAATTACCAGCAGTACTGCATGCTGAACATAGGCAAACAATAATCATGATATTGTCCAAATTTAGCCAGTAAAAATAATTGCAAGCCAAAGATTTCATATGTCAGTGGAACAGTTAGAGAATTTGAAACCGCAAAGAAGCCATACTTTTTTGGCTCTCAGTTTGCGCTGTCTGTTTATCGATGTTTGATGATTTGGTGTGAAAGATAGTGCATCAAATTGATTAAATTCTGTCGTGTTCCGGTACATCGTGAGCAATACCGGTGGTTGCGCCACTCTGTAATTGATTTGCTATGTGCTTAGTGATTCCTTTTTTATTTCCAAAAATGGAAAGACTCCCATAAAGCATTTTATGGAATTTATGCACAGCGATAATGAGTGCAAGGTATCTGATTATTATGAGGATTTCCTAATGTGGTAACTGGGCTTCCATCTTATTTACTCTTCAGGGACAATTGCTCCTGGAGCAATCTTGGGCTGGCCACTTATAACGTCTTTGCAGGAAGCTACAACAAACGCTGTTAATGTTCGTTTGTAATTTTGGAGCCAAATTCTTTCAACTGTTAGACAGGGAAGAATAAGAATTTATTTTTATTTATTTATATTTATTTATTTTTATTTTTAACTATAAGGGTGCTATATATCTTTATTGCTTCTACCTAATGGCTTGAGCTATTTTTGGGACTCACCCAATGCTCTCCGCAGACATCCCCTAATTATTTTCTCTCTTCTTTGCATGGTGACCTATTACAAGCTTCAGCTTTCGCTGCTCGAACGTATGGTATTTCTTTCTTTCCAGATATTTACTACCACTCACCTTCAGAAGTTTGGAGACCGCTAGTGGGAATCCATTATTGATAAAATGTTGCCAGTCCCCAGCCCCCATCGCTTTGTTTATTAAAAGGCACGACTCTGGAAGGCAGTACGTTGCAAATTCCCCCAACTATCAGATGAGCGATGTTGAATTAAAGTACCAAACCAGTAATTGGATATGTCAGCTGCAACGATGGTCCAGAACATTGGTTTCAAATGAATCAAGAATATGCTTAGTTTAAGAGTTCTGTTGGAATGCCTTCTGACCTGGGTGCAGATGAACGGTCGATTATATTATTGTTACGAGGTTGCAATCCTCCTTGCACCGTTCATCATATTGGCTTTATATATGTTAGATACGTCACACAGGACTATTTATACTTCTATCTTTCATTAAGTGATATGAAGATAACGCTTCAATGCCTCATTGGAGAATGCAATTGGCTTAGCTATGACTAGGGTCGTCGCTGCCGAATCAACGTACTCGACCGAATGATTAGGATTTATGTATATGCACGTACTAAGGGTCTCAATTACCCAACCGGCTGTTTGCTTCAGATACAGACGTCTGTCTGCCTGCTGTCTGGTCCAGACTGTCTGATGTCCGAGAATCAGACATTTGTCTGATGCAGAAACAGGCATTCTGCTGAAGCGGACATTTGTCTGTCTGGTGTTTGGGGCAGACTCAGACATTTATCTTGTTTAGAAGCGGACTTTGTCTGAAACAGACATTCATGCGAAACAGCCATTTGTCTGTGTGATGTCTGATACAGGCACAAATATTTACATGATAAAAGCACAGAAGGGAAATAATATGTCTTTGCTTTCAATTGCTTTCTCTTGACAAAACAATTCTTGTCTGCACCTGCAACGCCTTTTAATTTTCTGGTTGGAGATTAAATCCGCGTCCACCATACATACGTACAACATGATCAGTTTATTAAGGCGGTAATATTCGCTATCCAGATAAATACTAACATTTCAATACAAAGAAAAAATATATTCCCGCTTGGAAATATGAATCCAACAAAATTCGCATTCGTAAAGAGGAATACGTTGGCATTCACTTTGGGACATGAGAATACAGCCATATTTGTATTTACTTGTGTAAATACCAAAAAATTCATTTTTCGAATACGAATATGTATATGCGTTCCAGTCAGCTACTTCCCGTTTGCCGCCATCGTACTTCTGTTGCGACTAGTTGTCATCCAGTTAAAAATGTCCATCACCGATTTCAATCACTAAACGCCACACTCTTCCGTTGAAAAATCGAAATCAAATAGCTGATCATATATTAGATTAGATTATTTTTCTAATATTCCTAGATCTGCGCTCCCGTTGCGTTATTTTGTTCCTCCTCAAACGAATCAAGCAAGTGATTGTCCGGTAATAATAATAATCGTTGGCGCAACAATCCATATTGGATCAGGGCCTTGAAGTGTGTTAGAGCACTTCATTCAAGACCGTAACGGTACACTAGGAGGCAATGTGGTCAGCATTGCGCTCGCCCGAGATTATTACCCTGATTTGACTCAGGTACTCATTCACAGCTGAGTCACTGCCAATTCCGTATGACAGCCTAGTGCTCTAACCATTGAGCTATCCGGTAGCCTGAGTCAAAAGGAACGTCACCCGCATTCCATCACTGGTCATACGAAAGAAAGAAAATTGTAAATGTTACCGCGCGCAGCTTCACGATGTAGCAAACCCACATGCTTCTCCATTGCTGGTATCGACCTGTTAGGCAAAATCCGCTTAATTGCACATTGGAATGGCCATGTGAATGGCATTGATGCCAACTAATAGAAAAAGGGGACAATAATCATTTTTAATATAAAATGTGCGTGATGATGTGATTATCAGATAGGACAAGAGTTTCAGGAGGTTTGAAGATTCGTGAGTTTTGGACAAAAATTCCCAATCAATATTAATAACATGGTGATGGGAGAAATGCTACATAAGAGAAATAGAGAAATTCCGTGTGCAGCCTAATTTCTCCACCAGCTTGGTACCAGAGAATGAAAAACAATTTACACCTGTGAAATGCTTTCTTCAAATAATATCCATTCCACATTCCAAGTAGACCATGATCCTTACAGCCTTTCAAATTTATTGTGACTGGCCCACTCAATCTCATCCTCCCAAATCTATTCTCCCACTGGAATTATATTTTCAGTCGCAGCAAAGAGGTGCTTGTGACTGTGATTGCACATTAACAGCCCCTTTCTTAGTGTCCAATTATTGATACTTAAACTACAGAGTAACCTTCAATGAGAATCTAGGTTTTCATCGTATCTAACTTTTTCCATAGGAATATTTAGATCTCTACAATGATTATGATTATCTCATACTTGAGATTATTTAATGTACTAAGTTAATTTTCTGCCTTGTGGCTCAGTTTTGGATCACTTTATCATGGGGGTTTATATGTCTCTCTGTCTATTATGAGCTTATCATACCGGAAATTGTGTAAAAAAGACGATGTGATAATGGTACAACCAACATCGAGTTTTAGCCACCCAGATATATCTCCTCCTGCAACCTTGGTGGAACAACCGCATTCTGAAATTTCAAATCCTTGGAATCTCTCTGTTATTTGCTTCAACTGAGTACTGACGAAATGTCATGTTTGATCATTTTGATGGGAAAATGGGCTGAAACTAATGGTTGAATGTCAAAGTTTTATTGTTTGAAATGCAGTTGCCGTAGTTTAACTTGGAGCTATACAACTATCCAAGGCAAAGATTGGCTTGGAATTGAAGACTTTTCTCAAAATGATAATTTCGTACCAAGGTTAATACGAGCACGAAAATTAAATACCGGAAACATTAAACAGAATAATGAATAGACTAGACTAGACTAGATTATTTAAATGTGCCGGACGTATCATCTGGATCACAATTGCTAGCACCTACGCCTTTCAAAAGTTCTCCCGAAAACAGTTAATTATATGGAAGGCTAAAGGATTGGGAAGACGTAATTTGAATATGCATCAACTGTACTAAATGAATTTATCTCTTGTTGAAGTGCACGCATTCATGAAATTACTTCCGTAACGTAATGTCTCGCTACGTATCAGAATATTAATAAATATATCTTCTGAATAAAAGACTCTTCGCATATATAGGCTTCAGCATCCCTAGATTAACAGCCAGAATGAAAATTCTCAGACATATACATGTAGACACTCATATTTTGGGAGTCCTCTTGTCCTTGCTTTGTTGTTGATTACGCTATAACATGTGAGATACTTTCTTTCACGAGTAACGTGACGTGTTACCTACGTAGGTACTAAAAGGAAAGCAATAAGAAGCGTTTTCCCCCTTATATCATATTCCTACCGTAAGGTTACTTAATTTTGTTATGTACAAAAGAAAATTAGAGATGCCCTCTTGAATGATGATGATGGAGCTTTTCATATTTCTTCTGGAAAAGGCCAATTTTCTGAATTCTGGTATGAAGGAAAAATCCTGTGCTCCTAATAAACTCTCTGTTCAGAGGAAATTATACTTGTGATTTGATATTACATTTATGCGCATATTCATTTATAGCTTTCGGCAACCAATTTGTTTCGGGTAAATTCCATTGAAAGTACATTATTTTAGGTATGGGATCACCTTTTCTGAATACCATGAGTGTTCCCAGCAATGCTTAATTTGGTTAAAAAGGTCTTCACCTAACTGTATGCATTTAGGACCTGCACAAATACCTCTATTCGTTACAGAAATGAACTTGAACTTTTGGCCTTTATCAAAAAACCAAAGTGGGATTTTACCTGATAAAATTTTTCCTCTCTCCCCCAACCTCAAAATTATATTTTCTTTTCCTGCGAGGACATTCATTTTTCGGGGGTATTTATGCATAGTTCAGTAAGAAAATAATTTTAATTGTTCCGCCAAGAACAAGTGTATCCCGTTACAAATTTAAAAGATAATTAGACGAGGAAGATAAATCAAATTGAATGCTAAAATCATTATGATAATATCAGGCTTTCATTCTAAAAAGTCACAAGGTTGTACCTTCATTATTTTTTATTGCTCTCATCTATCCCATTTTTATCCCTGTTTTATATTCAAACGGTAATACGCCACAATTTTTTGATCACGAAAAACGAAAATCTGTTAACATTAGGCTAACAAGATGACTGCTTTGTATCTGTATGTAAATCAGATAGGGAAGGCACTCCACGGTAATATATTTCAAGGGAATTTAATGATGTTATATTTCCTGTGATTTCCGTTTTCACTGACTTTCATCAACTGCCAGACTTTTAAGAGCTTTTTCCTATAAATCACCTTGATAAAGTGTATGTGTGGGCAAATGTGGATTTCTGTTCCAGAATAATGCAGCTCTGGAGCTAATTACGGAAGTATGAAATCCGTCTTTTTCGGGAAGACAATACTTTAACTGTAGCAAAAGAAAAAGCGTGAGATAAGAAAAGTAGCTTTGCAGGAATATTCTAGCAAAAGTTCGCGTATTTGTTACGAAAAGAATGACCACGCCAAACGTTCTTAAAATTAAAATTTTTTTACCAAAGAGTGAGTGTGCATCATTTTGACATTGAATTGCATTTTATTCTGTTGAACGTCCTTTATACGACTACCTCACAACTCTGGGAAAGTTTTCTGATCCATCACTTTCGCTAAACAATTGACAGTTTGACAGTTTCCCATTCAGGGCTTTGTTAGTTTCCTATAGACCCTAGATAGAAGGCAAATACAATACTTGGTAAACGACAATATGGAGGTACATAAATCTAATCATGAAACTGAGCCAGACCTATCTTTTCGCTATTTACTCATACTATTTTTATTGGCTAGTATCCGGTCCATAACTGCGCAAAACCTTTAGGAACTAAGCCTCCTTGGCTACTGGTAGACATCAGCAACCTGGGCGTAGGGAAGAGCGTGACCGAAATATGTTCTCGAATTTCGTCAAAATAAGACATAGAGGAGTATAGTAGCTATACGTACATACGTCGCCCACTATAGCTGATACAAAGCTACTTCATCCAATCCCTGATATTACGGCTGCCATTGCAGTATTATCCGTGATCCAGACATTATTACAAACGTTCCTGTAAGATATACTTTGAAAGTGGTCTGAAAATGCAAATCCGGAACGACTCTTCAAAGTTGAGATCTCATATATTTTATTCTTTCGTTCCAATTAACAACTATGGCAGTTTTAGGTATAGGTATTTGACTACCAGATGCATATCAATCCTCCATAGTATCAAAATATTTATCCCCCCCCCCCCCCAAATCAGATGCATACGTTTAAGCGTATTCGTTTCAAAACTAGCGGCCAAACTGTATGCCAAGCGATCGCTCAAGCAATTCTAGGCAACAAATATTTATAAACTTTTTTGATTTCTTAACCCTTTAGCTGCAGCAGGTATTTAAATTTCTAAAACAAGGTCGTTGCCTTTACACCACTAAAATCATAATAACTGAAAAACTAGGGTAGCTACTATTTCAGATTAAACATTGAATCGCATCTTGGACTTCACTCCGAAATAAAAAAGTTCAAGAAGAGAGCTGCTCTTCAAATGCAAAAATCGTACTTTTCTCTCTAAAAAGTTTGTTGACAACAGCGTCAAGTTGTCAACAGAATTTCAGTTCAAGTAAACGATACTTATTGACGACCCGGATACAATCGGTTAAGGACACAACAGAGCACCGAAAAGACCGGCATATACAAAATATCCTGTTCAGACAGTCCTAAGTTCTTAAAAAAAAAAGGATGAAAGCTACCAGCTTCCGGTTTTTTGACTAGCTCTATTTCGCTGTATATTTGGTATTCAGTTCAAATGTTAAAGGAGAAGGCAACGTAAATATTGAAATTGGAGCTCGTCTTGCACAGTTTCAATAAACCCGCGTCAAAAACGGTACAAATTGTACTAACTGGTCCTGCTGGGGGTAGGGTAAGATTGACATCCCCACACGTAGCAAAGCGACGAACCCAAAAAATGCGCTTGACACTGGACGGATCTTATAACAGCAGACGTAGCAACGAAAACGAACTAACAATTTGCTCATTTTCTTATGGAACTTGCGCACCCTCTACAGAAAAGCGCTCGGAGTAGTCAGCCACAGTTATGATATCAGACTCATACTTGGAAATTTTAACAGCAAAGTGGGGGTAGAGCCGGTATTCAGGCGTAACGTTAGCTCCCATAGCTTGCATAAAACTACCAATGATAACGAACTACGCATTATCCAATTAACGGCGTCGCATGAAATAGTTATTGGAAATGCCTGATTTGGGCGGAAAGTGATCCACAAACAAATATAAGCCTCTCCAGATGGGATCACTTTAAGTCAAATTGACCACAAGTTAATCGAACGCCGAATGTCGATGAATGAATGTCAAAATAGGAGCGTCAATATCAACTCGGATCACTATATCGTTGACATGAGTAAAGACTTATCACGAGCTCCGTCAAGCGGAAAAGCGACAAAAAAAGATAGCTCGATGGCAAATTAGTGGGAACAATCAGGTGTGCAAGATTCACCATGAAGTCAGCCACGTTGCCGCTCAGGTGTGTTACATAGAAGTCCTAATCTACCCTCCGGGGATTCCTTATTATTTTTCTTACTTTGGAGTTGCCTTCAGTATCAAATCTCATTATTCTGTGATCCGATATACCTCATCCCACGCTCTCCAATTATCTGTCAGCCCGTTCATCAGAGTATTCTGTAGAGTTATATCTAGTACCTCATGTCTAGTGCTGGTCACGAATTTTGGAGTATTCTCTATGTTATATATTTTCAACTTATTGGAAGGAATAAATTCAAGAAATTACCCACCTCTTCCGTTAGAGCCGGGCATTCGAAGAGAAGTGGAGCGTCTTCTTCTCACAGAATTTCACCAGTCTAGCGACAAGTTCCGGTGGGATCCGAATGGCGTCTCCTTGGAAGTAGCCCGATCCTACGACTGGCTCTCAAGTGATCTATAATGCTAATATGAATGCGAGACTTGGGGTTTTAGTAAGAAAAATGGCGAATTATTAGCCTCATTAGAGCGAAGAATCTTTCGAAGAATTGTTTGCCTCCAACATGAAGATGAACGATTCCCTAGCCTGTATAATGACGAAATTTAGGAGCAATGCCACAACCGCCTTGTCGTGGATAAACCCCGGCTCAATAGGCTGCGGTGACCCGTCACTTAATTCGTAAGGATGAGGATAATTCAGCCTAGAAAATTTATAACGGTATTGTCTATAGTACAAAAGGAAGACGTGGCAGACCCTTCATCAGATGAAACAATAGCGTCGACCAGGGCAACAGACAGCTTTTAGGGATATCGAAGTCCACAAAGTTGTTTGGAGTTCCTTACCAAAGCACGTCTAGACAAGATACCGGTTGTTACGCTATCGATGATGGTTTATTTTTTGCCTGAGTGATATTTGCATTTCCTTTTTGCAAAAGGATCTCTCAACAAAGGCTCAGTGAATTCTTTAATCGGGTTATTCAGGAAGCAAGAACACCATCTGACTAGCAAGAAAGTACTGTTCCAATATGGGAAAAGAACAGTAGTCCAGTAGAACGTTCAAATTACCGTCCGATCCGGTTACTTTCCCAGATCATGAAGATTTTTGAACGCATTCTTGACAACCGAAGTCACTAAATCGTTGAAATAACCGTGAATCAAGCCGAATTTGTCAAAAATTTCGGAACTGGAAAAACACCGTGAGAACCATCGCCCTCTTTACATTGCATTTCTGAATCTAGAGAAAGCGTTTGATCGTGTGCCACACGAACTCATCTGGTATGCTTTACGACATGCGCTGGGTTCAATTGCTCTACCACGATCCAAAAAGTAAAGTTCGAAGTATGGCGGGTGTATCAAAACTGCTTCGTGTCTCTGTTGGTGTTCATCAAGGAAGCGCTCTCTCACCACTCCTCTTTGTTCTTGTTATGGACACCGTCACACGGGATATCCAACGTCCAGCGTCCTACACATTGCTTCATGCAGATGATGTTTTCCTAGCATCTGATAACAAAACTGCTCTTGAGCAACTTGTCCAAAAATGGAATGATCACCTCATGCAACACGGTCTCAGATTGAATCTAAATAAAACTGAATTTTTAACGACCGATTTCCATGAAACAGGCGCAATCTGAGCGATTTAAATACCTCGGGTCAACGCTATCAGCCAATGGAGAACTGCGTTATAAAATTGCTTCACCTATTAACGTAACCTGGATGAAGTGGCGTTCTACAACTGGTGTTCTTTGTGATCGACGTATCAACGAACATCTCAAATTTAAAATTTACCGCAATGTCGTCCGTCCTGTCGCTCTCTATGGTTCTGAGTTTTGGCCGACTATAAAAGACAATGAACGTCGTCTTGCGGTAATGGAGATGAAGATGTTACGTTGGACTAGTAGAGTGACACGTTTAGATCACATCCGAAATGAGGATATCCGCGATCGTTATGGGGTTGCACCGATCGTGGAAAAGTTACGAGAGAGGCGTTTTCGATGGTATGGTCACGGAATTCACGCTAACGAGAGTTCACTTGCCAAGATTGGTCTGAACATCGAAGTCGATGGTAAACGACCAAAAGGCAGGCCGAAACAACAGTGGCTTGACACGCTGGATGGGGATTTAAAAGCCTCGAGATCACATCCAGATCAGGCATTCGATAGAGCCAAATGACGAAACCGAACACGACGAGCCGACCCCGCTTGTTATCGGGACAAAGGCTGAAGAAAAATCTTTTACTACATACAACTGACACTTTTTTTCAAGATTGGCCTTTTCGCATCCATCCCTAAAGGGTGTCACTTGGCACACTGCATTTCGCCCGATTGCGTTATGCATACAATCGAGCTATATTTAAAGGTAACCTCAATCGAGTAATTTCTGTTCAGGTATGTTTACATTATTATTTGGAGTAAAAAAGGACAGGTTGCATCGCTTACAAGAATTTTTCTGTTAACTCTTTCAGATGAATATTCCTATTTTTTCTTTTACATTCAACAACGTACAACTTATATGTTACTCTTTTTATGGATGGAGTCGAATCTAGGTATTCTCTCAGACTAATTCTCTGACAGTAATGACTCTCCATTATTAGAGCACTCTTTATATACTAATTGATTTACAGTCACTTAACGCCGATTCGCCTACCGTAAAAAAGTGCGATAAAAAAATTAAAAAGTGAAGCATTTTTGAGGCTGGATGAGTAAAGATCATTTAGGTTGTCTTAACTTTCGGGGTCAAATTATTATTTGTTATTCTAGGGGAGTTCTTGACAAATTAAATACATACAAGAGACATTCTAGTTAAACAGTATGACTTAAGTATCTTTTGCAGGTAATCATCGGTTATACCTTCGTCTCGCTCGTTTGTTGTAAGCAAAAGTTCAAATTTTAGTATCAACGTTTGTAGAATCTGTCTGCGTCCTGGAATGCTTAGCTCATGCATATACGCAACATGCACCAAAAACTCCCTCCAGATGGTTATCCGATTTAAATACACTTACTTGAACTATACACCTTCAATCTCAAGAATCCATTGCTCAAAAGTTCGACGTCCTGGTGTTTTCCATTACTGAAAATTGAATTTTATTTAATGGTTAGAATGGTTAGAATGTAAATTCAACACTATAGTGCAAAAGGCTGTCTTAAACTGGCCAATATTTCCAGGTTGGATTTCAATTTATTCTCTCTCGTTCCTTACTAAAACCCACGTACGAAATATGAAACTTGTACTATGAAGGCAATCATGTCTTTGTTCTCTAGTTCTAATTTAACTAGAGCCCTCCTACTTTCTACTGCTTTTCTCAAAATTTCTTGAACTCTTTACTGCATGTCTTCTTTCAGGATCGACCGACTTTCTCGTTCAACTTCAAGACATCACTGCATATACTTTCTAATCAATGTTAATATTTATAAGCACTTCATAAACAAAGTTTTCATTCTCATGCACTGCCAGAATCACTCTGAATCACAATGAAGCCCCCGAAAATTACCAACCGAAAGTTCAGGTATACCGAGCAGGCACGTCAATTTGCACAGAGCATTGCTGTATACTCGTATTTGTTCAGACTTTTTACCCTCCCTCTTACCGGTGGTAAGACCAAGTTTTGAGTATTGAAATTTTTCATGAGAATTTATAAGGAAGAACATACATAAAGGGATGCAGTATAACGCCGCACCGCAAAAATTAAATTAAAATTTCTGGCCCTTTCTGAGCACCTCACAGAGTTATCATACTGGGAACTGATATCAAATGCAGCCAACCCTTCTCAAACGTTTCTATTGTTTTTGCATTAGAGTACGAGAATGTCGGACTTTCCTATACATATTTGATTCATTTAATGCCCGGACGAATCATGGGTGGAAACTTTTATATTTTATGCCTTAATTTTTCACCCCAAAGAAATGTAAGGGTAAAACTTTTGCACACATTTTGTTTTGGGAAAATTAAAACCAAATGAGAAGATAGGTTCATACCAGGAAGCGTTATTTGACTTAAGGTAGCAGCTGGTAATTTTGAATTGGAAATTGTTTACTAATTGCTTCAGAGAAAGTTGTGTGATTCTTCGTCTGGAAATATTACATGAAAAAGATACACTATATGCCTCGTTTCATAAAAATCATGTTTAGCACATTTTCAACTCTCCATTTTTGGTTTGTTTAAATATTATAGAAATGTAATCTAAAAGCAAGAAACAAAAAAGCTCACCTTGTAACCTTGGCGGTGAGACCTCATTCAATGCTACTCACTTATTATTTCATTTGCGAATGAATTGAATGAGCTTCGCTGATATTTATTGTTCGTTGGTTTTTCTTGCAATGAATGGTTACCATAATGTGTAACCAAGTTCCGCTTGCTACTTCCTCAGCATGATCTTATTGGAGCTACGTAGGGCTTATGTCTTACCAAATTACATCTACTCTCAACACACCTATCTTGGCACATTCTCCTTGGCATTGACTTAAAAATAGCTTACTCCGGTCTAGGCCTGCCTTAATAAGGAACTCCAGACATCCCGGTTTTGCGCCGAGGTCCACCAATTTGATATCCTTAAAAGCTGTTTGGCGTCCTGACCTACACCATCGCTCCATCTCAGGCAGGATCTGCCTCGTCTTCTTGTTCTACCATATATATTGCCCTTATAGGCTTTCCGGGCTGGATCATTCTCATTAATACGGATTAAGTGACCCGCCCACCGTAACCTATTGAGCCGGATTTTATCCACAACCGGACGGTCATGGTATCGCTCATAGATTTCGTCGTTATGTAGGCTACGGTATGGTCCATCCTCATGTAGGGGGCTAAAAATTCTTCGGAGGATTCTTCTCTCGAACGCGGCCAAGAGTTGACAATTTTTCTTGCTAAGAACCCAAGTCTCCAAGGAATGCATGAGAACTGGCAAGATCATTAAAGAAGGTAGGGCATCCCCTTGTCATAGACCGTTGTTGATGTCGAACGCTTTTGAGAGTGATCCTGCTGCTTTTATCTGGCCTCGCACATTGGTTAGGATCAGCCTATCCCAATTTCGTTGGGATACCGAATTCTCTCATGGCCGTGTATAGTTTTACCCTAGCTATGCTATCACAAACGGCTTTAAAGTTGATGAAACGATGGTGCAACTTATGTCCATATTCCAACAGTTATTCCATCGCTTGCCGCAGAGAGAAAATCTGATCTGTTGCTGATTTGACTGGAGTGAAGCCTCTTTGGTATGAGCCAATGATGTTCTGGACATATGGGGCTATCCGGCCTAGCAAGATAGCGGAGAATATAGAATAGAGAATAGATGGTACTCAGCAACGTGATACCTCTATAATTGCTGCATTGTGTGATAGCTCCCTTTTTATGTCTGAGACAGATAATGCCTCTTTACCAGTCATCAGGCATTGATTCACTGTCCCACACCTTGAACACAAGTTGATGAAAGACTTGGTGGTCTGGTCGCCTCTATATTTAACCATTTCGGCTTCATTTCCATCGACTCCTGGAGAGTTATGATTTTTAAGCCGATGAATTGAACGGGCTATTTCTTCTATACTTGGTGGTGGGAGTATTTGTCCGTCGTCTTCAGTTGGCGGGACCTCAAACTCGCCGATGTCCTGGTTGTATAGTAGTTCATCAAAGTACTCAACCCATCACTCCAATATACCCATTCTGTCAGAAATCAGATTACCCTCTTTTTCTCGGCAGCAGAGGCCCATGTACGTTTGTGGACCGCTTTCCGCGCCAACCAGGTATTTCCTACAACCATTTCATGTGACACTGCTAATTGAATAATCCGCAGTCCGTTATCATTAGAATTTTGGTGTAAGCCGTGGGAACCAACGTATCGCCTGAGTACGGGCTCCGCCCCTACTTGGCTGTGAAAATTCCCAAGTATGATTTTGATATCATATCTGGGACAGGCTTCGAGGGTTCGTTCTACTGCCTCGTGGAAGGTATCCTTCCCTGCAGTCCCCTGTAGGGGCGTGAACTTTAATAAGGCTAATTTTTCTAAACTTGCCTCGCGAGCGCAGAGTGCATAGCAGTTCACTTATGTTCTCAAAGCTGATAACAGCAGGTTTCATTTTTTGGGTGACTAAGAAACCTACTCCGAGCACATGGTTTACTGGATGACCACTATAATATATGGTGTAGCGAATTCTCTGCAGGAAACCGGTCCTTGTCCAACGCATCTCCTGCAACGCCCTATATTGGGACAGGGTATCGGCTAGCTGCTTGGCAGCTCCATCTTTTTACAGGGAGCGCATGTTCCATGAGAAAATGCGCAAATCGTTGTTCCTTTGTCGTTCCCGGGTTCATCGTTGTGTTATCCGTCCAGTCCGAGGCTCCTGTTGTGGCTTCATAAAAAGTTGTTTTCCGTGTAGGGTTGTTACCCAACCCCCAACCTGGAGGACCAGTTGGTACGATTTTTCCCGTTTTTAGGCGCAGGAAACTCGCCTTCATCCTTCTCCGTCTGCAGCTGTTCGTTAAGAAAGAGCCACCACGTGGAGGTGGAGATAGGGTTTGCTAGTAGAGCTGTTGGTGTTGGTTCAGCAGGCGTTTTCCAGGTTTTATACTCCATCGCGAGTACCAATCCACGTTTCACCCTGGGACTACCCTTTGACCACCTAGAATCAGTTACAGTTAATGTACATATGAATCAGAATTCAAATACGGTGTAGTATTCAAGGATACTATTTGAGCAGAAATACAACTATCCATTTCCAGTAAACTTAGGCAATACCGCCATTTGGGGGAGTGTATAGTTCGTAAGTTTGGAGGAGGATATTTATTTCGAAAATATTTATATAATTATTAAACAAAAATGGGTATATAACTTAAGGAAAAATTTGCAAATTAAGATTATATTATTTTTCAATCGTGGGAAGCTTTTTATGAATCAATATCAGCCGTCTTTCGTCGAATTTTCGGCCATTCCCATGGCTCCTAGTCGTGTTTTTTGTGTTATCTTTTGTTTCATGGATTCACATTGGTTTCTTTCCACACACAACTCCTTTGACGTTAGCATCATCAATTTAATTACTGCTTCTTAGATCTCTCCGATATAGGAGCTGCAGTATGATGACATGGCTAGAAGGTAGCTTCCTGAAGATCTTTTTCGTCTGGATCCTCACTCGGGTAGTTTTTGCTCCGTTGCGGCTGTATAACTTCACAGAATACAAGCCTCCCGTAAGCTATGAGAAAGGGATCAGTGCATAGAAACCTTACGGCTCAATATCGCATCCGTTGTCAATCAGATGAAGAACGTAACGCAGCTTGTAGGCACTCTTGTTCTGTTGGATACCTTGGTGAACAATTTTCCATCATGGTCTAACCGTATAAAGCGCTTAAGTGTGAAGAGGGTAGCACTGCAGCAATTGGAAGATCCCCCTTTCCCCACCTCGCGATTGATAAAAAGTAGAGTTATGTTTGGACCATGTTAGGCATTCCTGTATGCGCGATTGTATGATGTTACCTCAATCTATTATCTAAAACTTAGTTCATATGTTGTTCAAAAGGTCTTGTTTGCCTCTGTGGAGAGTTTCACTGTGAGCGCTGTCTATTAGGAAGTTCGTTACATGGTACTTTCCCCCTATCTTTAGAGCACCGATCTTGTTCAAGGATGGATGAGTGAGATAAGTCGGCTGAATTTCAGTAGCAAATAGTCCCGTTTTGACACCTAATCCCCTTCTTACTGCTCGCGATGTAATCTGAAGGATATTAACATTTTTCTTCAGGGAAGCGGAAGTTAGTTGAAATTGATGTTCATGTTTTTTTTTACTGTTGATGTATAAGTTAAGAAAAGAACTAGGCTTTTTTCCTTATCCTGTAAATATTTTTCCCCGCATACAATTGTTTCGGAGACCACGTGCGTCCTTCCTCAGTTCTAGTACCTAATTAGTTCTTTTATGAGAGGAGAGCCTGTAATTTTCTTGAAAGCAGAAGCAATAAATCATCACTTATAGTTACCGCATGGAATTAGAGAAACGATTTCGAAGGCATGTAATACGCTGTACGATGTTAGAGTTCGCTTCATCTTTCGCTTGCTCATATAGCGGGTCTTTTGGGTGGCAGGTTATCATTGTGAGTCTACCCACCAAAAGTTATGTAACCTCAAATTCGCTGGATTGTTAGTTATCGAATCTTAGGCAATTCAGGCGAATGCAATTTCTGAATTGCCCCATGTAAATAGCTGAGCAAGTAAAACTGTTCCAGTCAGTTCAAATCAAGCGATCGTTTCGGTTTTAGCGATGCTATCTTTGTTTTAGCATACAGAATGTTAATCTTGATTTTTTCGGAGGAATTGAAGACCTGGGCTCTGGTGTGGTGTGGAGTCAAACCAACTACCCAACGGGGGAGTCTATCCATCTTGGAATCCTTGAATTCCTGTTTCTATTTGCTCCTATGTGTCAATAATTTTGAACGAGGGTTGTTCGTCCCAATCAATCCTAATTTGCCAGTTTGTTTTCTTGAGTTATTAACTTTGTAGCCATAGATATTGGAGGAAGCCAGGGAAGGAACAGATTCTTGCCGCTATTTGAGAAGAAAAAAGAATTCATCTTGTAACTTTGGTGTTTGCTACTTTGGTTTTAAGCTTGGATCTACAGCTGTAAGTTTCCGCTTTCCAATGTATGCCCAAGGCTTTGATTGTATCGTTACCAAATATGTTGATGCTTCGATTTTCTACGAAATTATTTGCAACATGTATCACAGGAGCTTCACAAAGCATTTAATCAATATATTTCCTAGCATTGTAACATCATTTCTGCTAATATTTTGTCGATATGAAAGTCCTACTTCAGTGTCTTTGCGATCAACCCCTTCATCAGAACTGTTGCGTTGCTTGCCTGTATCCCTTTAATAACTGGAAGCGCTCTTCGCAGACTTCATTCGGAGACTTTCCTGGATTGCTCACAATTTATTTCCGCCAGAGAAACATAGCCCGATATCGCGTGCGTCTTCTCGGTCAAATTTGTTGCCTTGTCCAACATTATTCAACATAACTTTATATACGGCGACTTGGGTTCTGATTATGCCGTTCAATGCTTTATTACATTAAAATCATTCACACCAGGTGAAAATGCTGGTGCAGAAAAAAAAGATAGGAAAACCAGAGACAGATCTGCAAGCTTTTCACCATTGTAATTGTAGCGATAGAACCTCTTCTTCTTTTAATATATTTAAGGAACGTGTTATTAAAAGCTTTGGTATTTATATTGATATAAGATCACTTGGGATCATTACACTCTTTATAACTTTCGAAAATCTCTCCATATTAATGAGCACTGTAATAGAAATAGATCTATTCCAGATTTTTTGGTCGCCAGACGAAGAGATCACTCGGTTGAATATTTTCTTAGAATCGACATTAATTGCAGATCATCAACAATAGTCTGTCTTCAACCTTAAAAGCGTCCCTGATTTCTACCTGCGCCTCTGAAGTCAAATCCTTATTAAGATATTGTATAAACACAAACTCTTATTAGAATCGAGTCGATGTCTATCTCTGCGTCTATCTGTCTGTGACACCCGATTTATTCGGAAATAGCTAGATTGATTGTCACGAAAATTGGTAAGAGTGTGTAATCTGTTGTTCCCTTTATATACAGTAAGTTGCGCCATTTTACGTTAAGTTTAAAAGGGGGCTCCCCATACATGTGAAGGGAGGGTGCAAAATTTTTTTCATAAAATGTGGCCATGTGGGGTATCAAATGAATGAATGCTCAATTAGTACTTTTCGAAAGTGGTTCCATATTTGATATCGAGTGAAACATAGGGGAGTGGGAGCTCAAAATATCACCCACAAAAAGTGTAACAGGTCTCGTTCTCAGAAGCTATCCAACCAAAAAATTTGAAAAAAAATCACAGTGGTGCATCTCTACAAAATCTAGGCCTCAAAATACATCCGGTTCCGATATCTCCACAAATAAAGTTAATAACATTATATTTCCATATTTTAGAAATTTACCCGGCAACCCCCCTTATGTCCATCCCAGAACTACAAAATTTGGCATGGTTGTAATGCATAATTTGGTTTGAAGAAAATCCAACTATTATTGACAAAGTTAAAGAGGTGAATTTCGTGCATTCAACAACATGAGCTCTTATGGGGTCGCAAAGAATTATTTTGTTTTAGTTGTTAATCATTTGTATATGAATATCAATTACTCCAAACAGACATGTGTGTATATAGGTATATAGTATATGCGTGCTAATGAAGTTTGCGGGTAGTGTCTAATTCAGATAGATATATTTGTACATTAAACCAGCTGCATTTAATATACATTCATATATGTACGAAGTTTCGCCCCTATAACTTTGCTAATAACAGTTGGATTTTCTTCAAATTGGGCCAAGTTGTGCATTATGTTATCTTTTATCTTCACACTGATTTTATACTTTTGGGATGAAGATAAGCGGGGTTGCTGGGTAAATTTTTAAAATGTGGATATCTGCTATTATTAACTTTATTTGTGCCGATATCGGAACCGTATGTATTTTGAGGCCTAGATTTCGTAGAGATGCGCCACTGTGATTTTCTTTACTCAAAACACTACAAATACTCAATCAAGTCAGTCAATATGTGGATGACCTCATCGTTTACATCTTCGTGCACGAATATTGTTCGCACTGAGGTTTGCCGAAATTTATCTTTGTATATTTACTGGTACTTTACCATGTGAAAACTTACCCCTGGCCGCCAAAAATGTTGCGGAAACAGAATAAGGATGAATCTAAAAATGGCCCTGGATACCAAGAATTCGTCCCTGACATCAACTTAATTCTTACCTGCAAAGTTAGACACATTATTTATCAACGTGTTACAGTTAATTAACTAGAACCTGTTCAATATTTCACACGTCAATATGGCATTCGGTTGTGTAAATGGTGCTTTCAGATCACTGCAATACAGCATCGTTTTCATCAATTCACTATTACAACTATTACAAGCAGTTAATTAAAACTCCGATCGCTTTTGGATCCTTCGTCTTGTCCGTCTTAAAGAAAGATTGATACTAACGCTACGGAATGCGTTTTAAACCAGCGTCTTCATGATTCCATCCAAATCTTGCGCATCCATTACCATCACCCCGCCTCCCCCCATATCCGGTGAAATTGCAAGAAAAGTGTTTGACATATGAAACGAAAAGATTTTCTTCATTAGGGACAGCTTTATTTTTTATTTACAGATATCGATATTTCTGAAGCTAGTTGCTCCCTTTCTCAGTGCTTCAATCTGCCATATTGCAAGCCCGTATTCACCCGGTGCAAGGGGATTGAAATCCGCGAAGAAAACGCCTCCCACAAAAAAGAATTCCCACGACTCGTCATTTCCTACAACAGTCTCAGTCGTCTATTTGACATGAATTGTCCAATCCACCTCCCTCTTCATCCTAAACCCTTTCCACCCTCCTCTCCCCTAAATTACATATATCTCCTCAAAAGTCTGAAGTATTTTTAAATCTCTTCTGTTGCCTTGATGTGCTGCATAGCCCTAAATAAAATGCCATTACTTGAAAGTTATTAGGTTAAGTAAGCTTTAAGTCTGAGGAATAGCACTGAAGAAGGGAAGCAGTGGCACCCGAAATATCGAATCGATCTAAGCATCTCTACTAATTTAATCGCCAGAAACATCGCAAGAACACACTTAGATTAAGTTAGCTATTTTATTATTTCAGTTTCTCCATTGTAAATCTCTGCAGGTAGCACATCATATTTTACAATGTCTGTGCTCTTCTGTCTGGACCACAAACATGAACCATATCGTATGAATTTTACTTTCAGCTGACGTCAAACCAGGTGCGGTATTACCACCTAAACGGTAGAATGGATAGAAACCTAGTAGATAGAAATAAAAGTAGCAGCCTATTCAAACATGTACTTTTCCCAGGAACATCTCCTTCAGTATCCCTTCCTCCATGAAAAGTTATTTTAATTATAAATTGGGACAGTGGAAATCACCCAACACACAACTTGGGAGAAGATTTCAAGGACTTTTAAAATATCATACTTCCACAAAATTTTCTTGCTTTCTTCTGATCTGATAGATCAAACTTCTCCTTGCCAATGTTGGGATTTGGTAATCCTTTCTTTACCCCCATCTAAAATATTTGCTACCGTAAACGGATACAAAAAAGTTTGTTTCGAATCTGAAGTCTGCCGACTGAAAAATTTTCTCTTAATTTAGTGTTAATGTTAAGTGTATGGCGAATATTGAGGGTAAACCTGACATGATGATGATGAAGATTTGAAAAAAAGTCCATTGTTGCGGTATAAAACCACGTTCTAAAAATAATGAAATATAACTAGAAGCAACGGTGCCATAAGCAAAACAGAACCATCCACAATCAATTTGTAGCATATTCCTAACTTGCTTTTCCATCAACCTGTTTGACTATCAATTCTACCATTCCAAACCATTTTCGATAGTTTCATGAAAACCAAAACAAATAGAGCCCAAATATTACATGCAAACCTACGTATGCATTAACGGATTAAAATATTGAAAGATACTTAGGAACCAAGCGAACAAAGTCCAATTTGGTCACAGAATTAAAATCAAATACCAAATATCCTTGAACCTTCCACAGAAACCAATTATTTTAAATTAGATCTCGACGCCGTTAAAGCTATAGATCCTTTTATACCCTCAATAACTCTTCAAAGCCCATTTCATTCTAGCTCGAGAGCAACAAGTGGACTTAGCTTCGAAACGAATGTGAACGTTAGCAAATTGAAGTTTGTCTCAACGTTTGCAAGGATACATTGAATTTATTTCACCAGAAAATTGTTGCCTTGATCCACTTGAAATACAAATTCTACTCCGTATATGCTACGATAGGTCTTATTATGGTTTCCACTTTTCTCTACTCAATCAAATGTTAAATCGAAATAAATTCCAAGCATAGGAAAAGATACCTTCAAAGATTTCCAATAAATTCTTGGCATTTCATTGTCAAATTTCAACCAAGGCCTACGGACTCAGTGGTTACAGGATCTAAGGTGCAAAATTCTGAAACTTTTGAGAAATTCTTGGAGAAGATGAAAATTGTAGCCATATATTTATGCATCTACATATCTTTGTATATACGAGAAAATATAATTCACCACAAATATTCCACTTTTCTTTTGATGTCAACCGTACAGTTCAAAATGAAATTTTCCCAGAATACTTTGTCAATCTAAGAGATTTTTGGGATATGAAAGATTCACTGTAAATCCGCCTTAGGAGTGAGAAAGGATTGTTGACATTTTTACAGGAATACCTTTCGTCGGGGACACTTGAACCCAGTAACATACCTGTCTGAGATAATTTGAATAATTTTAAAGGCACAGGTATGAATATGTTAAAATTTGTCTACACGCCTGAGTGAGGTTAGGTGGAAATGAATTTCCGTATATCAAAGGTTAAGGTTACTTGAAATTTCGATAGTACTGCGTAGCTAAAAAACTTTCTGAGGGATGCTGGGTTTCGAGTATATACATACACATATATATATGAGTAATGTGAACGAAAATCATAATTATTCGAAATGGGTCAGTCTCTTGATAAATTACGTTAGTTTTTACCTTGCAAAATTGAATTGATAGATAGAAATTTTGGTTAAGAAATTAGATTAAAAATTGCTATGAAACATTTTTACGTATACGTTTTTTTTAACCATGTCCCTTTATTGGGCTTGGCTCGGCTTGATCGGACGCGCCATTTTTCTCGGTCATAGGCTTCGTTCAGGTAAATTCCAAATCACCATCTAGAGTATGAAGCGATCGTTAATTTGATCAGCCTTTGGATCGCCTCTCATTGGCTTTGATGGTGATGCCAATCTTACAGATTGGCAGCACCAGTACGTTCTCGTTAGCGAGGGGTATAACCCCATTCCTATCGCAGGTGTTCTTATTTCAATCGCGATCATAGCGTCCACTGCATCTGGCAGACGAAGAGCACTCTATACAGGGCGAACGATAATGCGGCAGGTTTCTTATTGCATTGACAAAAAGAATTTAAATCACTTAGTTCCCGGCAAGTGGCTGCCACTGACAGAGATAGGATCTGTTTCATTGGGTTCAACTCTGCCCTATTTAGATTCGAGCGAACACTGTGCTACGTGAAGCCACCATTTTAGTTTTGGACAGGTTGCAGGAGATAAGGTTTCTTGCGATACAGTTGGAGAGCACATGCACATGTTCAGGACAGTATGTAGGGCGCTGAATGTACCATGTCCCGTGCGATAATATCCATGACAAGAACGAAAAGGGGTGGCGAGATTGCACTTCCGACAACGGGCCGTTTTGATCTATCTGAGGTCTTCAAATTTTTCCTCTGGTACCAGTTACTGTCGGAATACATGCCAGTTGATTCGGTGCCAACCCTTTTCACGGTGTGTCTTCATGACTGATAGTTTCGTGATTCGAATGATGTCGCAAATGCGGTTGCTAACGATACGTTCAAAAATTTTCATGCCATGGGACAGCAACCAGTTCGGACGGTAATTTGAATATTCTGATCGACTGGTTTGACTTTCCGTATTGTAACAGTCGTGCTTTGGGCAGTCTGATAGTGTTCCTCCTTTCCCAATATACCTATTGAGGAGCTCATTGAGCCACAGTTTTGGGTTCCATTACTGCGCTTTTCAAAGCTGAGCTGCAATGTCGTCAGAACCTGTTGCTTTCTTTAATTTCATCCGGTTGGCTTCCTCTTCAACTTCTGTAGCAGTAAAAGTAGGAGCTGCTCTAAATATCGCCAGTGCTTGTGGAATTAGTAGATGAGCAAATTCTTCCGTTCAGATCTGCTCAATGTATTTCCGCTATCTGCCCCTCGCGGCTCATCACAGAAGCACTTGATAAACTCTGCGTTGTCTTTTGATAAGTCAATATAGATTTTTCCCTTGGTCATGTTCTGAAAAAAAAAAACAAAATGAGAATCTTTGTACTGGTCCCTCGACCAAGTAACAACGACTGCTTTCTTTCTCTCAGTTTGAATTCTGAAAAATTTGGACATCTTTCAATCGACGAGAAACTAATGATAGAAACCTTTCTTCTTATCCACTTTCATTCAGACATTGCCCATTCGAAATCCACGTCTCTCGGTTGATGATCCCCTTACCAGACTAGATATTTTCGAAAGTTGCATAGGCCGGTTTTTTACAACTTTCGTAATAGTCAGCTGTCCCGTAAATGAGATTCTTCCCTTTTCTTGCAAAGTAATCATCATTTTATACGCAGTGGACGAGTACGCTCTTCTTATTGTTTTAACCATGGTTTCATTTGCAAGACAACAATTAATCAAGCCATACTATCAGATAATGAATCATATAGTCAGCTGAGATAACAGTGCCGGTCATCAAATCGCTCAACTTCTTTGACGGTGGAACGGAAACGCTAAGAGATGACGATACCAACATCATACTAAATGCGAAGCCATCCAAATTAATAATAATAATCCTTGACGCAACAATCCAATGGTATCAGGGTCTTGAAGCTTGTTAGAGCACTTCATTGAAAACCGCAACGGTACACTACAGGACTTTAATACACTGCAGGAGGCAATGCGGTCAGAATTTCGCTCGCCCGCAATTGTTACATTGATTTAACTCAGGTATTCACTTACAGCTAAGTCGACTGGCACCGACATTCAGTCACGATACAAAACCACGAGAAAAGCAGTGAAATTTGAACCACGGCCTTCCAATACACAAGCCCAGCGTTCTCACCACTGAATAGACACGGCTTCCACATAAGCACAGTTTATAGCCGTTTTTATTGATGGTGAAAGCAGGGACATTAAAACTTTCAGTACCACTCCATCGAATTTCCAGTAGAGCACAGATATCGATGCGCCTCTTCAGAAAGATTATTATGAGCTCCTCCGTCACTCCAGAGAGGTTAACAATATTTAGCGTGCAGGCGCGGATTTATTTGGCTACGGTTAATTTGCGTACGTCCTGCGTCAAAACTCTTGATTATTCCTCGTCATAATGGGGATGTATCCCGCCGCGTCGACTGAAGTAAAGAGCCTAGTATCTTTTCCAAGCTTTTTAATAATTTTTATAAAAACATCGAAAGTACTTTCTTGGCCATCCTGGGGCGAATTTTCTTGGTCTCAGCATTTTAAGTTTGCTTTAATGAGGATAGTACGAACCCCTGCCTTTTCGAACCGCCTGTTATGCTAGTAACATGGCAGACTTATTTTTTCAAAAAAATATTTAATATCAACAACTTCTTAATACAAAACATAGTCTATTATTGTAAAAATTTTCAAAACCAGTTCAAAAAAATACCTAGCTATCCAATGAGTTAAAATAACCTTCATCGTTAATCCTTTTACTGCGTTGAGAAATGACAACGACAATAAACACCTTTAATTATTATGAAACCTGTAATGAACGCAAGATGGGAAGAGCGTCTAAAAGGTCAACCCGGGCATAGATTTGACTTCTCAGTCTTCCTCAACTACTCCAAATTGTTTCTTACTCATAGTTCTCCGCTGATAAGAAATTTAAAAGTTGTCAACAACATTCTAATAAGGTCCAAATAAAAGTTTAAAGCATTTACGAGTATGGCGTAATCTGTTTTTCCCTATTTCTTTTTGTTTTGCCTCAAATGTATCTTCAGACAACTGGTCAATTTACAACGAATAAGAAGCCATTATTTCACACCTATACGCTAAAATTTTAAAGGCACTGGCTGGCATATGAGTCAGTGATTTCTAGCAATCCAGTTTCTTTTAATAATGATATAAAATTCTCCGTGTTTCAGATAAGTTAAGAAATTAACAGCAATTATCCTCTTTTTAAGGTTTTGTTTACAAAACAAAACATGTGAAAGGGGGTGTAAAATTTTTTTTCACCGAATATAATCCGGTCTTAGTTTTGACATTTGTTATAAAGGCGGTGAGTGGGAGGGGTGGAAAGTGATGATTCCTTTAACGGACCCATTCTCAAAAACTACCCAATCGAAAAATCTGAAAAAAATCACGAAGCTGCCACTATACGGTGTCCAGGCCTCAAAATACTCTCCATATCGATATCTGCTCAAATTAAGTTAATAATAGGATATTTTCATATTTTTGGGGAAATTGAGGGGGGGTTTCCCTTAAATTTATTCCAGAGTTATAAAAGTTAGGTCGCAGTATAGAATATAATATGAAGCATATTATCCTCCATTATTATTGATCAAAATCATATTATTACTAACAAACTTACAGTAGCTCTAAGTTGACTTTACCGTGTAAATTTACGGCAACTAAATATCAATACCACACTAAAGTGGGAAGTCTGACATGCTAAATGCATATACATAACGGGCTACGTGCAAGTGGGATAGTTCTGCATTATAATATATGCTCACAGAAGAAGCAAACAAGACCTTTCATACCTGAAGCGCCGAGCTTCCGGTTTCCCGACTTGTCACCTGTTATCTCAGAACAGCGACTATGGTTTGACAAAGATACCTTGTATATCACCTGGTAAATAAAATGAAAAGAAAATTATAAATAAATCGCGAACCTTTGCAATTATGAAAATAAATTGATTATTCGGCGAACTCGAAATTTTTAATTGTAGAAATAGAAGGTTTCACACTAAAATCTGAAGTGAATCTTATTTAGTAGATGAGTTGTTATCTGCGGGCATCTTTATCCACTTTCCGATCTGCCACCTGCTAGCGTTAGCATAATACAGGTAAAACGCATAGCACAACCAATTTTTCTGCAAGAATTCAGTTTGCTAGTGGTGTTTATCGTTAAACTTTCTCACATTCAACAACGAATATGCATAATTGGTTGGTGGAAATTGACATCCAATCTGCTTTTTCGCTTACAAAAGGTATTTATACCTACCAAAAACAGCTATACAGAATATCTCCATAAAAGCAGCGGATTTAATTTGAAAATTGAACCAATATTTTTTTAAAGAGAGCTTCCATTGTAAACAAAACGGGCCGCTGCTCTCTTTTTGAAATTTTCAATGATTTTTGACATATGTAACAGCTCTATCTCACCGATTACCGTTTGGATCTTGAACTTGAGTTCGGGAAATGGTAATAAACTTAGAAAGTTACGAAGGTTAAAATCACCTAAGTTAATCTGGTAGATCCGCCAGCTCCTAACTACATGAAAACGCTCCTACACCAACCCTGCACTAACCAGGCTCGGGAATGTTTAGGAGGGATTTTTTGGTCACTTTAGTCCCTCTTACATCATTTGACCGCAATCGAGAGGCCGTTGCCATGGCATTATCTAGCTATTGGAATTAAAGATGCCCCTTGTATCAATGTGTGAGATCTACAGATTGTTGAATGAAATGGAGGAAGGGATCCTCAAATCAAAGCAGATAAGCTCATTGAATCCATATATATCAACAATAACAAACAAAATAAAGCCTGAAGCTTTAACAAATCACAAATCGTCTAAATAATTATAAATAAGAATAGAACAAAAATAGATGAAATAAAACAAGAAGGAGAGATAAAATAAAGTAAATAATAAAGCCAAGAAGTAAAGAGCATAGACAAAGACCTCGACACCCCCAAAACAGTTTTTTTTTTGGATTTTTCCTAAGAGCTGTCAATTAGAGTTACTTCGTTATCTATTTCGTAGTGTTCAGATAATTTAGTTTCTTTCGTGGATGGTATGCAGTCATATTTTCACATGCATTTAAATTTACTTCCAAAACTAGTACTTTCAAAATTTTGATCTATAAAATCGATTAAAAATTATCCGAAATATTTTTGCAAGGCCGTTGTGACCAAAATGAAGACAACCTGTTTTTCCTTGTTCCTCCCCCCCCCCCCCGTATACTGGAAATTGGAGACTGCCTGATGAATATAATGAATATTGCTACGTAACAGGAAAAGAGATATGTCATGTGCCCTGTTTTTTCCTGATGAAAAAGATCTGAAAAAGCTGTTTCGTGATTTTCCTTATGGTTGCTTGCCCCAAACTTCACCCTGAACTCTCTAAACAACTCTGAGTTATACCTGGTTCTCCAGATTGACCCCTTCCCTACCGAGCCAATCAGGATCCGCAATGCTAGGCGCTCAAATATTTTAATTATTGATTACTAAACCATTCTACAAGAGACATTATTACCAAAAATTTGTAAAAAAAAATAATCAAAAACTTTTATTATTTTAGAAGCAATAGTAACGCGTAGTAAAAGAAAATCCTTAATGTTATTCGCCCTACCCTAAATATTAATGTTATGCACCTTACATGCTGTTTTGCACTTCAGGAAAAGTTTGTTATCAATTTTCTTGGCTTTGATGGAGAGAAGGGACATACTTTTCTTAAATTTCTTACTTCAGTTTTTGCTGCTTCAGCGACAGTACTAAGAAGCAAGTGTGTAAAACAAAACCTCATTAAAATCAGTTTATTTTCTGTCCATCCGTCGTACCCTATAACCCAGAAACGGTTAATTCTATTGATACGAAATTTGGTTGAAAGATGGGTCCTAGTAGAGTAACACAGTTACACGTTAAGCTCTTCTCTCTTCAGTTTCACTTTCATATATGCAGAAGGGAGATGTACATTTTTTCCACTGAGTGTAGTCATGCGGGGGTGTCAGATGATAGATCCACATTAGAACTTTCCGACACCGATATTAGTTTTGACATTGGCTGCAAAGGGGAGCAGTTAGTTTTTTGGCAGAAGAGTAGGTGAATGAGTTTATACACCGCAACAATACGCCAATACGGGGTCAAAAGTGACGATTTCTTTAACGGACCGATTCTCAAAAACTACCCAAAATCTGAAAAAAAATCATGAAGCTGCCTCTATACGGTGTCCAGGGCTGAAAAACTCTCGATATCGATATCTTCTCTCTTGAGTAAACCCCCTCCCCTTTAAGTTTATCCTAGAGTTATAAAAATTTGCAATAATGTAGTAAATTGAGTAGTCTGCTAAATGCATACCCATAACAAGCTACGTACAAGTCAGATAGTTCTGCACTCAAATATACTCTCAGAAGAAACAGCCAAACCTTTCATACCTGAAGCGCCGAGCTTCCGTTTTCCCAACTTGTTATTTATTAAAGGGCCTCACCATTTAAGAAGTTAACCATTTACCTCGAATTCGGTGTCGCGTTTTTAAGGTTTTGTGCAAAATAAAATCTTATTAAACTCGGTTTACTGTCTGTCTGTCTGTCGCACGAATTTTCTAGGAAAGCATTGTAGCGATTGACACTAAATTTGGTGGAAAGGTGGGAACTGTGAACGCTCACGCATACTATGAATATATTATTCTGTGTCCTTTTATATGCATAAGAGGAGTGCAAAATTTTTTTCACCAAGTAACCATGTGGGGTATCAAATGAAAAGTCTCGACTATTATTTTCCCATGCCGGTCTTAGTTTTGACATCTGTTGGAAAAATGGGGAGTGGGGGTAGGGGGTTGAAACGGATCATTTCTTTCACGGACCAATTTTCAGAAACTACCCAACTGAAAATTCTGAAAAAAATCAGGAGACTGCCTCTATATGGTGCCTAGGTTCCGAAATACCCTCCATACCGATATCTGTTCAAATAAAGTTAATAATGATATATTATTATAGCTCTAATTCGCTACAAAACACCCCTTAAGTTCATCCTAGCATCACGAAATGCAGCAATATGAGCTATGACATATGGCATGATCCTGCCAAGTTTGGTGTAAATCGCACTATCACCAACAAATTTATAATAGGTCGAAGTTGCCGCTTCTGTGCAAATTCCAGACTTTGAATGTCAGTACCACGTGAAAGTAGGTATTCTCAGATAATATGTGCATATATTACGTGTTAGGTTCTAATTGCGCAAATGTCCACACACATATTTTTATATAAGAAATACACAAACCTTTTTTACCTGAACCGTCCAACTTTCGGTTTCCCGACTTGTTTTTTCATTCTTTCTTCGTTATTCAATGTACTTCAAGTTAATATTAAGCAAAAGTAAGGGCAAAGAATTCACCCCAATGTGCACACCTTGGGGCTTGTTCACTTTGAAACAGTAAAGCGGGAAAATTTAACGAATAAAATCTTTCAGAGTATGCAAATCTGTAATACGGTTTTCACCGAGGTATGTTCTTGCCTAACCTCATCAAAGTTTTCGTTTGACGTTGTTTCTTTGATAAATACACTCATGAATGTACGTACGTATGCGTACCATATGTACTCGCTAGAAAAAAAGTATGTAAAGAATCATGCTCCCCCAAAGGAAAGACTCTTAATTTACTTCAGACGTGCAAATATTTAAAAAGCGTTTGCTCTTTCCTAATTTTAAACGCTCAATGTAACATAATCTCACATAAGACAGACCATGAAAGGTACAATGATTCCTATTTCTGTCCGCACCCCGCCACTATTTATTTTTACTTTGCAACTTAAGCGTCATCCATTAGAACATCTAAGATTCTATAGACCTATCCAATTAGTAGGCAAATTAAAAGGAGACAGCTGGATGCAAGCCTACGATCCTTGAGAAGGAAGCTTTCAACCACCACAGCCCACATTTGCTTGATTCTTTCAAGTTTTCAAAGCGTAGATAACACTCCATCGAAATCTGCTGATGTATACATCCTTGGGTAGGCGGAATTCTTCTCATTTTGTAAAATTTCCGTGAAGAACACGCAGCACACTCGTACATATGTGCCTTCGAGAAGAATGTAAATTGACATATGATGAGGGTGAAATTATACTTCGCTATGACATAATCTGGTCGACTTCAGGGTACAAACAAAAGAGAGACGGAATGCTATTATGTTGTCATGAATGCTAATGAAGTCAAATGATAATAGAATAGATTCTGGCCTAGACAAGATCTTGTTGACATTTACACACTCTCAAAAGCAGCATGACATGTAGGACATAGAAAACGACAGTAATGGATTCATTTTGAGAGAAAGTGGTATATCCGCATGAAGTGTGAACTATGAATAAAATATTATTCAGCGTTATTTTGGCTGGAGTCGTGACATGATATTAGTTGAAGGGATGAACTTTTTTGCTGAGGGAATAAACAAATTTTAAAGAGTAGCTGCTATCTCATCTGCGCAAAATAATAGGTTTTGATGCGTTCCTTTAACCTCCAATTTTTAGAAATACCTGTAAGCGACTTGCTTAAAAGAATTCTAGTAAAGAAGTCGATTATTTTTGTAAAGGCAGTAATTAATGTCAGAGAATTACGTATTTCACCAGGTTTTCTCTCGCTGTGGGTACCAACAAGACGGAATTCGGACCCATTGACTTAATTGATATTACTTATGATATCTTTATGAGCACTAGTACTCAACATAGAACAGAGAACAGAGTAACTGTATGAACTCTCTTATTCTAAAATCAATATCCAATCTACTAGGAAACTGCCTCTTTCCAAGGCTGTTTTACCGTCACAATTCTAAATCTGTCTCACCATCGACCAAACTGCACTGCAATAAGTAGAAATCTATGCAAGTTTCGAATTCAATGAGGAAGCACAGGCTAAATCCTGTAGAATTCTGGAACTTTGAAAACAGGAAAATAATGATATGAAACCGACCAATTTGATACCGATATATGAAACTGGATCCATGCGGATCAAATTCCGTGATCCTGGAAAAATTCCTAACCTACGGCAGGCCTAGCAATACTTATAGAAATCGAACTCAAAGAAGCGGAACCCTGACTAGCTGGTAGTCTCAGTGAGATCAATGCTGTGTCTGTGGTTAGCGACATCGCGCGTAAAAACCTTAAGACGATGACACCAGTTGAGGTTAGTACTTTAAAGTCTTCTACGCCAAGTCATCCTTCTATGGTTTTTTTGGGGTTAAATATCATTGTTTCGGCCGGACTTTTGGTCGCTGACAATCGACTTCGATTTTCAAACTAATCTTGGCAAGTGAATTCACTTTAACGTTAATTACATAAAAATGCAATCGAAGACGCCTCTCCCGCCTCAGCCCCATTTCGATCGCGGATATCCCCACTTTGGATGTAATCAAGGTGTACCATGTTATTAGTCAACACAACATCTTCGTTTCCGTTACCGCAAGACGCCGCTTATTGTCTTTTATAGTCTTCCAACATTCAGAACAATAAAGGGCAACAGCACGGACGACACTGCAATTAATTTTAGATTTGAGATATTCGTTGATACACAAAGAACGCCAGTTGTAGTACGCCATTTCATTCAGGTTGCGCTAATGTGTGAAGCAATTTCATAACGCGTGCTCCATTAGCTGACAGTATAGACCCGAGATATTTGAACCGTTCAGTTGACAACGATTGAATTCAGCTTTATTTAGATTCAGTCTGAGAGCTTGCTGCATGAGACAATTATTCCATTTCTGGTCAAGTTGGTCGCGATCATGTTTGCTATGAGACGCCAGGAAAACATCATCTGCATAAAGCAGTGTGTAAGGTTCTGAACGTTTGATGTCTTGTGTGATAGTCTCCATAACAAGAACAAAAAGGGGTGGTGAGAGGGCACTTTCTTGATAGACACCGACGGAGACATGAAGCGGTTTTGACACACCCGCTACCGTTCGAACTTTACTTTTCAGATCGCGGTCGAGCAACTGAACTTAGCGCACGAATTCTAATGACACTAAGTGTTGTCGTAAAGCATACCAGATTAGTTCATGTGGGACACGGTCAAACGCTTTCTCCAGATCCAGAAATGCAATGTAAAGAGGGAGATGTTTCGCACCGTGTTTCTTCATGAGTAACCGCGCAACGTGTATTACGTCAGTAGTTCCGCAGTTCTTGACGAACCCGGCTTGATTCACGGTTCACGAATACAGTTGTCATGGTATGGGGCAGCAACCCGATTCGGCGGTAATTTGAATATTCTGGTTCACTACCTTTCTTTTGCCATATTGGAACTGTGGTACTATCTTGGCAGTCAGATGGTGTTCTACGGTCCTGAATAACCCGATTGAAAAATTCGTGTTACAGCAATTGCTTTCTTTGCGGCCGGGTTGGAATTCTTATAAATTTACCAATTGTCCAGCGTTCTATCGTCGAAAAACTTTCTTTCCACGGGCCTTTATTTCAACATTGTCATTCCCAAGCCAGTTATCTCGGTGGATGGCCTACCTGGCTTGGTAAACATGAAGATAACATAGGTCGCTTTGTGGATCGTGTCTGTCATTTGGTTCCACATTCGTAATGGTTAGTACTCGCGAGAGGGAGATCTTCTTTTTTCTAATCACGAAAGTGTCACCATTTAATGTGTGGCGAGCCAGTGTGTTCGTTGCGCTCTTTCATCAGTGGCTTGATTCACAAGACGGCAATCAACTGTCAATGTTGAGGTGCGATGATCTCATAGGGAACAGCTTTGCAGTCAGTAAGGGTGATCAAATGTCGACTTCTTATGAGAATATATTTGATTGGCGTTTTACTGAACCCTTTCGACCCATGCCACTTGTTGTCGTCCGTTTTTTCACCCACATGACCATTAAGGTCGCCGGAAATAATGATATAGTCATCAGCGGGTACGTTATAGGTTTTCGCATCGAGAAGTTACCAGAAGACGTCCTTCTCGGCATTAGGTCAACCTGTCTGTTGTACGTACTGAGACGAAAAAGCTAACAGTGCGATCAGCTGGTATAATGGTGAGCTTTCTCAGCCGCTCATCAAATCGTTTGACTTCTTTAATGGTGTCACGGAAACTCTTTGAGGTGGCCGTGCCAATACCGTATCGAGTGTCTGGCGCACCAAAATAGAGCCGTCACCTTTACCGCCTTCGTGTTCTATGTCGCAGCTTTTGACACCAGACCATCGGGTTTCTTGTAGAGCGCAGATATCAATATGCTTTTTCCAAAGGGCTCTTGCGAGCTCCTCGGTCTTTTTTGTGAGAGTGCCAATATCTGATTTGCATGGACTAATGACTGAGATGGACGCCCTAGCCTGTCGCGGGACTTGTCACCAAAAGAGATCAGGTAGAATTTAGTATAGCAACTATATTTTATTTATCTCTTCCCCTGATCTGTGCACTTTATTTTTGTTTTATTAAGGAGAGAACAAAATACGTTGCCTTCAACCCTCCTCCTTTACCGGCACTTGGGCATGCTATGTAAATAACATTACGGAGTTCTGTTGCAACTTGCTCAAAGCCTTTAAAGAAAATGACGGAAGGAAAGACTGACGCCAGTTAAACCGGAGAAAGCTTTTATTAAAAGACGAATCTCCAGCCAAATGGAGAAATTCTCGTTGATTTACAACCAAGCACGACCATTCACAGAGATATTGATCCTAATGGGACCTGATAAAAATACGAATCGACTCAGTGCTGTCCGAAGTGAAAGAATTCCCAACCCTGACTGCCTCCGCAATATAACTGTGTCTTCACGTCAATTTACCATCATCATCAGCGCATCCGGCTTAGGCCTGCCCTAGTAAAGAACTCCACAGATCCCAATTTTGCATCGAAGTCCACCAATTCGATATCACAATAACTTGTCTGGGATCCTGGCCCAGGTCATTGCTCCATTCCAACCAAGGCTTGGCCCGTCTTCATTTTGACCATAGACATCGCCTTATAAACTTTCCAGACTGGATCAACTCCACCCATATGGAGTAAAATACCGCACTTTTTATTCAAAGGGAGCTGGGAAATGATTTAGGGAATTCAAAATGCGATGATGAAAAGGATAAAAAGTGACATGGTAGGAAAAAAGGAGAATACGGCATAGATTCAAGTGAATTTCCCTATCAGCTCGGCACAAGAAAATAAAAGGAATTCCGAATTACCTATTCTTGACAATGCGCTTTGAAGATTCATTACTCGAAGAGGAAACATCATCAAGTAGAAACAAGAACTGGACTTTTTTGGAGGACAGTATTCAACTGCCTTTCAGACTGAAAAAGAACAGCTACATGAATGATGATTGTGTAGGGCAAGCAATGTAATCTGGAACGATAGCCAAGAGACTTCGAAGGCATCGGGCAATATTGAACTCGATACCTAACTACCTTGTCCTTGTGACATAAAAGTAAATGAAGAAAGGGTCTAAACTTCTCTTGTCTGGGAACCGCAGTAAGGTAGTATTGGTAGTATGGCTAGCAGACTTTCCATAAACACAAAAGAGAGAGTTAGACAAACAAAAACCAAGCAAGCAACTCGTATCGAAAAGCAGCTGAATATGTAGAATTTTTATCAAGTTTCTGACTGGTCGTATCTCACGAGGAAGGTGAATCCAAAAAACACTTCCTATGTGAGTGTTCTTTCTATGAAGGCGTGGGGCGTGACAATTTTGACGCTGCTTTAACGGTGTTTATAAAAGAATCTGGAATATTCTGTTAGGCAATCGTATCAAATGCAATCGATCACATCTATTCGAGTGCTCTCCCCATTCCCAAGCAAACACGTCGGCACCCTCAACAGGTTATCATCAACTTTATTCTCAATCTTTATAATGTCGCTACCATCTTGCTGTTTGTACCGTTCTTGACGGAATTCTCCCCATTATCTACTACTGTACAATTTCTGCAAGCGCAGGAAATCCAAGCCTAATTCGAATGGCTAATAAATCTGTATAAGGCTAAGTCAGTTGACCAGTCATAACCTAATTTCAGATTCCTCAAAATGGATGGAATTTAAATTTTAATCCAATTATATCCGCAGTGTCCTTCCTTTAAATTATATCGTTTCGCAATACGAAATTTATTCACTTCACCGAGGAAAAATTCCTAACTCCCCCCCCCCCCCTGAATACAGACATTTACAACCATATGGCAAAAAGCTGGTCAAGCGCAAAAGGGAGCTGGCGTATCATAAACAATGAACCCCTCCATTGCGGAATTGTGGTCGTGTTGGCAAATGGAAAGGCGGTCTCAGCATTAAGCGTAAAAATGAATTGAACCTTATCACTCTCTTATGGGCTGTAAGCCATCGTCTGCCATATGTGTGAACTCATCGGAAAAATAATGAGTAAATCGTAAAATACGGAATGATATGAGCGTGATAAAGTTTCACTGACATTTTTATCACCATTGAAAGTGTACTAAATGAGCGGCATCACCCCCTTCATGTAAGTCCTTGTCTCTTATGTGTTTGCGCTATGGAATGATAGACTTCCATAAGGAATAATGACATGATGAACATTGTCTACAGATACGGCAAGCGTGTAGTAAGTAATGTCCTTTCATACAAAGCACGTAATAATAGTATGGGAGGCGCATAGAATGTTCCTTGTTTACAGATTTGCCAAACTTCAAACCATGTCATAGAAATTTACTGCTTAATACGCTCGTGGCAGAGCTAGCAATAGCCCTTCTCTTCCTGGCACAACGATGCTGAAATAGAACTTTTACAGGATACACCCACTGAAAAATGAAAGAAATCATAGGCGCCCTTATGATCCTACAGGTTGGTGCCGCAAAAATTATATTAGACAATATTCCAAAGTTTTTATGCGAAAGGCCAACATATTACACCAGGAAGCCTTCCTTACACCTGCCTGGAGCTATTTTCTTGCCCATAATAATCCAAAAAATTGCTACTGCTCACATGAATTCCGTAAATGTAACCCACTCCCTCTTGATTTTCTGCTCGAAAGGAGAAGATGCCGGCATTATGCTATACATAAATACGTGAGCACGTAGACACGAGCGTGTTTCTTTATGTCGGATATCCTGATTCCGAAATGCGTTTCCTCTCGTCGTCTAGGCTCCAATTATTATATGCACAAGAGGCCTCTTTGCATAAATTTGAAACGAGGAGTCATTTGATGTTAAACCAGTGGAAACTTGAATGTAACGTAATACTTTCGGTATGACGTGAAAAGGAAGCGCTGCATTGGCGTCACATTCATTGCAGAAATTTAAGATTTACAATTTTAGTAGTTGGAGAAAGCCGGAGATATGGTTATCTGATTTAGAACGAATGGCGGATTGATAAATTTTTATGCTGATTAATTTTTTATTTCTTATTTAATCATAAGAGCTTTACTAGGTGTTAAACGATCAAATGAAATACATAAAAAGCTACAGCTGACTCACAATATGAACTCTATATGTCTCGCTTATTTCGTATTCGAAATGTGCAATGATAATTAAAGTATTAAAGTGTTTCCGACTCATTAATTATTAATGCGCAATCGAATGAACATTCTACAATTATATACATAAAACTTGTGGATGAAATTTAGCTAAATATGTAAGACGAGCATGGTAACACACAATTAGTTAGCATACTAAATTGTTACTATAGCTTGCAATCCTACATAAAGAAAAAATTGGCAATTGATCTTGACTAGAATATAGTCTGGAGGTTCAACTTCCAGAACTTTTTTTCAAATTTAATGGTGACGAAAAATCCTTGCACACTTTCGACCGCGATGGGAGTTGTGCGAACAAAATTTTGCGCATAAGGGCTAGTGTTAGTACCACGTTCTTCCGACCACATGGATGCGAGTTGCTGCGAGCACGTGGTTTTCTTAATTTTCGAAGAAAATTGTCGAAACATGTTAGAAGATGTATTTTACTAATTGTAGCATTGAACTCCAATCCACTTGACCAACTCTTACAGATTGCTCTAATAAATGCGCATTTTCTCGTCCTAGCGTTAGACGAGAAGCGACAACACATAGCCTTCTCTGAGGCGATATATAAGAAACTTACATATACTGACAAATACCACTATTGATAACATCATAGAAAAGGGGTCAGATTTGCTTGATTTTGGGGCCACTTACAATAAACATCATAGTCAATTGCCTGCACAACCTTCTTTCGAACTAAGTTCTAACCATTCACCTATGTTGCTCTCATTTTCAAATTTCTGCACTAGCATGTTGCAGTCTAACGTACTAATCTGAGGTTTAAATAAACCATCTAGTCTAAATATCAACACGGTTTAGGCACCTACTTAACACCGAATTCTACTATAAGGACAAGTATTGAAGTCGACATAGTGGCAAGCTCTTGACCGATATTCTCAAATCAACTGTCCGGCATGCCACTTCTCCAAAGCAAAATTTAACTTTACCGTTTCAGTAATGTAATTGATGAGTTATGAGTTGAATACAAAAAAAAGATTGGGGCACGACTGGCACCAACATAGGCCGGAATTGTGGATATTTAGTGAAGAAGGGAGGCAACTTAAATTATTTTCTTGAAACTGCTATAAGCTACCTCTTTCTGTCCCACAAAAAATATGCAACTCAGTTCCTTTTAGATTCTTCCAAAGGTGTCCATCAGTTTGGTTTGGAGAACAACATGGAACAAAAATAATTGAACATGCATTGCCTACGGATGTCCACAATGTCCTGAAATCCTACCTTATGGACAGAAGTTTGGTTGCGAAGTTAAATGGTAGTACTTGGGAGAATATATCTCCAACCTATTGCGGCACTATGCTTCTGTAATTCGGTAAGCCTCGCGGAAGTAAACATGAACACCATGTAGCCCTGACCCTGACAGCTACCATCAACCTGCCTAGAAGCCCGCTTTTGGCAGGATTTTCATTGCCAAATGGAGAGTTTCCATCTACAAGAGAAGAATTGTGATCATGATGGTGATCTGAATGCTAAGAAGAGCTCCGTGAGTACTTTGCTCATCGCCTCGTCACTAGCGGAGGCTGATTTAAAATAAACCACCATCTAGTTGGTCCCTTGCCATCGCTTATATATCACAACTTCGTCTACTTGCAAAGACACAAGACGCCAGTCCCCCAAAATTTAACGTAAGCCATTTCTGCAATCCAGCTTCAACCAGCAATGGGAATTATTTCTTACTGTGCGGATAACAGGGATTATGTTCAATCCACTGAAGTATTCCGATGAGAGCCAGGCTCCCATCAAAAGCGCTTTGATTAATGATGCAGATCAAGTTGTCAGCACCGAAGAAGCTTCCAACATCTAGAAAACTGTTACACGAGCAGCAACAAAATTTGAACAACACGCTCGAGAATATTGATGATCACTATATCACCATCAAAAGCGCCGCGGGTATCATCAACCACGTTCAAATATGCCTTCACCAGAATGGGCTGACTGCGGAAACATGGAGACACAAGCAGCTGAGAGATCTGTTGATCGTTGCCAATGGGAATGAACGCGATGCTCTAAAACTCTGATACCATGGCAAAATACGAGAGTACAGCGTACCGTACCCCGTCACTAAAAGAATTGCAGAATCTGCTGAAAATGACAATAATTTTGCTACTGTATATGGCATCATGAAGGAGCTTCTGAATGTTCGTAAAATTTTCAATAGCCCAATAAGGCACAGTCTAGGTAAGACCCACGATGATTAACAACTGGTGAGGTGAAAGGAGCACTTCACCGCAATACTTAACCGTACACCATCTGGCGAAATTCCAGTTCTAGTGGATGGTATGGCAGTCCAAAATAACCCACGATATGGACGCCCACGCCATCAGCCCGGCATAAAAAAGTAAAGCCAACTGACTTGATGGTCTCTCCGGGGAACTTCCTTCCTTGATGCATAAATTCGAGTCTTTTATTAACTTCAACCACTGCTCAAAATTGTCAATTCGTTGCTGTTTTTGGTCGATTGTGAACTCGCGCGGCATTTCGCCTTTTACAAACTTAGCAAACTATGGTTGATTTTGACGGTGAAAAGTCCGGATAATGTTTATCAAGCCAAGCCAAACCTTCCACAGTATTTTTTTCTCAAAATGCTCTATCCCACAAACTAATAGTTCGACAGCTATCAAATTTGGTGGGGTTAGGTTTAGTTAGGGTTAACTAAAAATGACATGAATTTAATACTAGTAACGTCATTTGTGTTTCAACCTAGGAAGTTTTCAGTCCAATAATCTGATAAAGTGACGAATTTGGATCGCAAATGTCCTGCTGAGTCTACGTACAACTTATCTGAAGCATCTGTCGACACATATGTCCTGGAAGGTTTGCTAACCAGTTGGAAAGGTACATCAGACACTTGGTACTTCAGCCTGTCTCATGCGTCTCATGGGTAACATCACTGTAAAAACCTAAAAAAGGATTTTTTCACAATTTTTTTATGATGGAAGAAAAGACCTTCCTCTACGGCCTACATGGAAGGGGCAAGGGAGTAATTACTGCGCATATACCGCGCATATAATAATGACGCCACTGCAACATTTCTTCCGACCACATTTCGAATCTGAGATGCTTTGCGACATGCAGTATGACTAGTTACGGTTAGCCTTTAAGCTTGATTCTCTTGGACATTGCCCCACATTGGGCGCCATTTGTAGTAGACTTGAGAAATGAACCTTTTAAGTCAATTGGAATTATTACTTATAGTTTTCGCATAATAACAAAGGCAATTGAAATTTCTCTAGGCTATAAATCCCGTTAAAGGCATCCATCCTTTAAATTTTGCAGTTGATGATACAGAAGTCACACCTCGAAACACATTTATCATTTTAGATGAAGTTGTGTTCTTTCCGGTCACAGCGTATGTTTAGTTCCGTACCCTTTGACTACCATGTAATACACCGGCGTGTGAAGAATTATTCTTTTTGCGGAAACACCTCCATCTGTTATATATACTTAAGGACACAAAACACTCATGAAGATCGTCATCAACTACTTAACCTTTGCCTTTGTGACGTTGACCAAATGATACTGTTTGAACAATTTGCGAAAGTGAAATATATTGCAATAGACTTCTTCACTTTCAATGGCGCGATAGGCCAAATCGGCCCTTCGCTTCCAGCATAGACTTCGTTGAGTCATCACGATTCTTCGATCGCGTCCTCCAGTTGAAAAATTTCAGCAAATTTTTACTGGCCTGCCCCAGTCAACTCCATCTTTTACCGTATTCGACGTAGACTTTACATTCGAATAAGTCAATAGAATCCTTTAATGCCTGCGTTAGAGTCCATGCTCCACTGCTGCACACTAGCACAGGTCGTATTATGGTCTTCTAGCTTATTTTTCCTATGCGCCCTTTCATTTTTCATTACCCATAGGATTGAGTAATATGATTTGTTGGCCACCATTACTCGTCGCTGAAATTCATCCTTTCCATTACTGTCCTTCGCTATGTTTACTTCTTGGCACACAAAGTTTTCCACGTTTTCAAAATTAAAATCGCCCATTCTCAGGTATTGCCGTATTGACGCCTGATTGGATCATGAATTTTATTTTCTTTCATGAACTCATAGGCACTTCTTGCGCTGTTTCATTTAGTTGTAGGAATACTTCCTTAACGGGAATTGAACGTGCCATGATGATTATGTAGTCAGCAAATCCCACTATTTGCGAAAATTTGTAGACCAATGTTTGGCAGCGATACTGACGATATGGACATCATGGGAAGAACAACCCGAGACGTACAAACTGCCTTCATCCAGATCGAGCAGGCGGCAATTGGAGCGAGATCTTAGGCTGCACATCAATGAAGGCAAGACAAAATATATGATGGAAACGTCAGCACCAAAAACCAACTAACCAACAACATCAAACCGGACTTGTCAAACGGGAAGAATAAAGAGAGGAGACTACAACTTTGAGACCGTTGATAATTTCTCCTATCTTGGGTCGAAAATCACAACCGATAACAGCTACGGCGATAAAATCCGCGCACGGTTGTTGGCAGCAAACAGAGTCTATTTCAGCTTACAAAAACTGCTCACAACGTCTCCCCATAGGGTCAAGTGTCTTACTGTACAAGACTATGATCTTGTCTGTCCTCATGTATGCCTCTGAGACTTTTGTTCTTAGCAAAAAAAAATAACAGACTCTTGGCCGCGTTCGAGAGAAGAATCTTCCGAAGAATTTTTACATGAGGATGGACGATTCCGTAGCCTACATAACGACGAAATCTATGAGCGATGACCGTGGACAAAATTCGGGTCAATTGGTTGCGGTGGGCGGGTCACTTAATCCGTATAGATGAGGATGATCCAGCCCGAAAAGTCTATAAGGACAATATCTATGGTAGAAAAAGGAGACGAGGCAGACCCTGGCTAAGATGGAGCGATGGCGTAGGCCAGGACGCCAGACAGCTTTTAGGGATATCGAATTGGTAGGCCTCGGCGCAAAACCGGGATGTCTGGAGTTTCTTACTAAGGCAGGCCTAAACCGTTGATGATGAATGTTCTCGATAACATATTCAAGAACTATGTTAAAACACATGGGGGCGGGTGCATCACTTTGCTTTAATCCGCAGTTTGTTGCAAAGCATTGCGTTAGCTTGATGAACACCTTTACATGGGATTCAATCTTAGTTATCGTCAGTTCGGTAATTCGTACCAGTTTTTCATGTAGAGGTAACCTACGTATGATACGGTATAGTACTTCTCGTTTGATGCTGGAAGGAAGGAAGAGTTGATGCATCCACATCGATATTGAACTCAGCACAATGTTTTGACGGTCGAAATTTTATTCATCGTGGGTTGTCATTTTCGAAAGTCACATTGGTATTCACCAATTAATTTGTCTGTATATGGCTATAACGTAGCTTCTATGATTTTCGCCAGGACATCGTAGGGGTGAACAACAATGAAATGCCTCTTTTTCATTTGTCCAAATTTTTAAAAAAAGTATGAGAAGATTATCCAGACATTTTCCTCTAGTCTGTAAACTAATTCTGTAATGCTGGAATACCATCGAATTCCAGGGCCTTGTTCAGTTTTTAATCGGACAGGGGTTTCACCTCTTTAATAGAAGAAGGTTCGACTGGTGTGCTGTTTATAACTTTCGCTGGCGGTTTCACTCGATTGAGTGCTTCTTAAAGTATTCCATCTGTCTTTTTTTATATCTTCGGGGTTACCTAGAATGTTTCTATTGTCATCCTTACAAAAGACTTGTCCGTGGTCTATAGCGTCGTACGAAATCTTTTAAAGCGCCCTATGTGGCTCGTACATTTTTATGTTTCATATCAAGGTTTAAGATTCCGTCATTATTGTGTTTTCGCTGTTTTTTTCAAGCACGCCCGATTTACTATTCCCCTAAGCTCGTCATAGCTTTCTTGTTTTCTCCTTGCGGGTCGTTCTATGTATTTACGGTAAGCTTCGTTTTTTTTTTATTGAACGCATCACGACATTCTTCGTCGAACCATTACGGGTGTGTTGGTTTGGAAGCCAATTATCTTTTTTGCGGATATTTTAGCTTTGACCACGTTTCTTCGACGTCGAGTTCGGCTAGCGATGTACTATTGAAGTAGTTGGATGACTCTGTAGTGTGCGCAGCCGTTATTCGCTTATCGCTAAAATTATCAACGTTAAATTTCTGAGACCTGTTCTGTTTCGCGTGATATGTTTTCGTTAGTTGACATCGAAACATCGTCCTTCCTAACATGTGGTCAGAATCACAATTGGCCCTACGTAGAGACCTTGCATACGTAATGCTGGTTGCAGCCCGCTTTTTGAAAAGAAGATGGTCAATTTGATTGAATGTGCGACCATCAGGTGATGCCCATGTTCTTTTGTGAATGTCGCCATGTGGGAAGCAGGTAGAGCTTACCGACATGTTTTGCCGCTAGTGAAATCAAAAAGACGCTGCTCTTGCCTACCATTGAGAGTTAATAATAACCGTTGGCGCAACAATCCAACTTGGATCAGGGCCTTAAAGTGTGCTAGAGCACTTCATTCAAGACCGTAATGGTACATTACAGTACACTGTAGGAGGCAATGTGGTTAGCATTTCGCTCGTCCGAAATTATTACCTGAATTCACTCAGGTACTCATTCACAGCTACTTAATAAATCATGTGCTGATGATATCTTCTTAATGAGTTCATTAAAGTCTTCGAACACTATCCTCCTCATTGTTCTTATGCCGCCACATCGGGTCCCGTACCGTTTACATACGTTATCTGTTACAAAATCCGCAGAACATAACCAACATAACCAGCACCATTCACGACATCTGCCTAAATGACTCTAAAAGGATGTTTCTCCTAGACTACTTTCAATTCTCCTGTTTCTTTTCCTCGTAGAAAACCCAGGGGTTCACAGCTACAAATTTTTCTAATATATCCTAGAATAGAATTCCGCAAACTCCAGTAGGTTGACACCAGTTTGCTTATTCCGTTTATAGTATACATAAAACCACATTTGAATTTACGGTTACATATTTTTTTAATTACGATACATGAAATCGGTTTTCTGATCAGGGCCTTCCATTTCAAGAACTAATTCATTCATGTTAATATAACACCCTCGTAGCTGTTTAGATTCTCGCAACGAAACTGTATAATAGTTTATTGTTAACTTCACCCTTGTAAACGTACATACATGACAAAATAGCTACGTGAACACATTGTTGCTTCAAAACTATATTCAAAATGTTTACCATGTCACTTTGCCAACTTCTGTCGTTGTCCTGTTCATAACATTTTTTCCGACAACTGAAATTTGAAAGCAAACATGGAGCAAGGAAAGCAACTATCAGAAAAATTTTATTTTAGTGGTCTCTAGTGTACCGTTTGCCAATGAATATGTATTCCAACGACAGCACACAGAAAATATACAAATAAACTCAACGGAGAATATAAATGCTTTGGGAAGCGGAAAAAGCATAGCAAGAACCGTCAGCAAAGTCTCAAAGTCCTTTTTATTCTTCAAGCTATAATCGTATGCGATCAATAAGATAAACGGGAACGACGTGACTTAACACAGACAATAAGTGCTTAGCTGAAACTACGTAGATGATAGGGAACAAATGGATGACGGATAATGGTGATGATGCTGATAATAATGCCTTATTAGGAAAACAATAATGATATTTATATTTCCATTTAGTTGAATGGATATTTGAGGATTAGATCGGAATAAATGGACATTCGGGAGAGGAGGAGCGAAGACTAAATTGAATCAAATATGCAACCTAAGCAGCAAAATAATAACCAAATTAAGGATGTATCAGCAGTAGCAATACTCCTTGTTCCTACTTTCAACAAATCGAGGAAACCCATATAGATTCATTAGATCGGCTTCCTGGCTCATCTGGAAGTTTCAGCTATATAGTTTACTTGCTGTCATATCTGACAATATCTTATCTATGGAATAAATAATTCCTTTAAATCCCTCATAGTTATTTAGGTCTACATGCCTCTATATAGTTGTCTTTCTACAAAAGCCCACTTGCAAGCAACAGAGTTGGATGGAATATGTATATTGTAAAATACCACGCATCAGAAAATGACGTGGTTAATCTTTTTCGATGAAAGTCTTTTGCGCCTTCGCTATCAAGTGACATACACATTTAAGGAATCCACTTTAAAGTTCGGTTTAAGCCCTTCTATTTCAAAATACCCTGTCATAACAGAACTCCTAAATTAAAAACCCCGTAGTTGTTAAAAAACAGGGAGATGTGATTGAGGTTTCCCTTGAGCATTATACATGAGCACATTCCCAACTCCATCCTGAAGGTCCTTCTGTGATTTAATGTTCTTCATCTTTACATGCACATGCAGTCGAGAAGTGTAATCTTCAAAACGTGCGGGAATATCATCGAGGCGAATATTGATATATCCCGCGATATGCCGATTTGCAGATACCAAAGGATAGCATGACAATGAAATTCCATTTCGGCAGAAAATTTGAAAGAAGATTGAGCGACAGGACAAACTGGGAGGGAAGGACAGTGACCTACAAACTAAACTGGACGAACTTACTGTAAATGGAACTGTCCAGGGTGCCCATAAGGTAATTTGAGCCCATGCTTTCGCAGAATTGTTTAAACCTCTCCAACAGGAAATTTGGAATCATAATACTCACAGGCCTCAGTAGGGTAAATTACCATCTGAGGAAGTTACGGGTATCACCGGAAGCCCTTTGCCGGTACTATGAGGAAAGTGATGAAACTTCCATACAAGAACTTCTACAATATAAATAGGCAGCCTCATAACGATATTGTGATTGGTCAATGAGAACCAGTCATCCAAAGTTGGAATTGCTCATGAGCAAAGTACTCGGATTTGTAAGTAAACTACGGGGGGAAGAAAAACAAATTGCGTAAACGATGATGGTTAATGAGGCACTTCACAAAGATGTGAGCCCTAGGTCGTATTCCACCGCAAAGAAGAAATAATCAGAAACTAAAAAAGGCAACGGTAACCGCAACACTTCACTTTGTGTGAATTCGTTCTCTACATCAAATGTTGAAAACCCTTATATTAAGTAACACTGAACTCGGAAAGACCAACCGAGAGTGAGCAAAAATATCAGATCCCGTAGATAAGTATACACATCTTGAAATACTTGGAAACCTAATGAAAATAGGCTACGCTACTAGTTCAATTCACCTCACAACAGTGACGGCAATCATATATCCAAAAATAAAATCAACACAGTCGCTTTAGGCTTACAATTTCCATATGGTTTCCTTGCGAAAGTGAGACAAGCAGGCCCTCTTTGAAAGAGTTTTTTTTAAGAACTTTCTAAGATTAACTAGAGCTCTGAATCTTGGTATAACTTCACATGTGGAAAGCCCCTATCCTATGACTAACTTACATGAAATTCAATACAACAAAAAATTATTTTATTATTATTTGTTTAGATAGAGAGAGCTGCAGCTTCAAGGATCCAAGCTTGATGTATTAGTCCCATTGTTCTGTGCCCTGAAATGTCCATTCAACAGCCTCCAACCTGCGACTCTAACAAAGAATGAGCAGCTTCTTAGTGGAAATCTTTTTAAGGTATTTGCACCAAATACATTAGGGGGCGGGGCCATTGCACATAAAATGTAAGACCGTCTCCTCCTTATGAATTATTATCCTTAATGAGGTTTTCATGTCCTTATTATTAAATAAAAACACAGATGCGTTGTGGAGACCTTGGGTTCTTTCGCAAAGATTTTCGCCTAACAACAGGTGTGCAAAATCAAATCAAATTACGGCAATGTAAGAAAATATTCAAAATGTCAAAAAAGTAGTAGCGGAAAACAAATTGGATAAAGTTCCAATGATCGTGTGCACGTGAAAAAATAGTTCCTATTAAATGCTGCTCGAGTGACAAAAACGATTGAATAGTTGGCTTATTTTTTAAAGTTATATCAAAGTTATTTGGGAGCAGCCGTATTGCGCCGATAAAACTAGGGTTTGCCAATATAATTCGGGGTCCAAACGAGACTCCATAAACTGGATAAAAAGAAAGAAAGACCACCAAAGAAATTTAAAATGGAAATCCGCATCAAAAATAATAGCTACCATTTTCTAGGACTGCGAGGCAATTTTATTACTTATTACTTGATTTCTCGTTTAAAGGACGACAATGCACGGCCAGTACTACACTAACTTATTGGCTCAAGCACGTGAATCAGTCGTATCAAAGATGTGTGTCAAGTTGCCACTCAAAGTGTTCCTGCAAGGCAACACTCCCCTTCACATTGCACAAGATGCGAGTGATTATTTGAAAGCTATTGGATTCGTAAAAATTAACCACGCCCCTATGATCCAGGCTTCATTCGCAGTAATTTTTTGCCTTTTTCAAATGTATAAAAGGAGTTACGAAGACGGGGATTTTCGGCCGAGAAGAGAACGATAGCAGTTTCAGAAAATCAATTGGAAGAGAAATCCAAAGAATACATTTTCAATGGCATCAAAGAAGATTATTTCACTTGGGGGGAACTTTTGTGAAGAAGCTGCCCCAATTCGAGAGTAGCTATGACTAGATCGTCTGCAAATGCTCGTATCAAGGCATTCACTTGTTCCAGAAAGCATGACAAAGTCGCCATTACCAGATGCCAAAACAAGTACTAGAGAATTCCTCCTAACGAGCAGCCCCTGCAACAACTTGCCTCAATAGACTTGCGTCCGACTCCAATGCGGCCCGGTCTTAATTTACTAGGCAGTTTTGTCATGAATATAATTCATACTCGCGTCATATTAATGAATTGTATCTATAGGGGCAAATAACAGCTGACAACCACTTCGATCACGCTTCTCGCAGTCTAGAGGTGAGAGTCACCTCTGCCCTAAGCAAAATCCCAATCCCAAAATCATCTATATTTTTTTTTGCAAAATTGGAATTCAAAACGGTTCGTAGACCAAATAAAGGGGACGAATTTTTTCCTGAATTGATCCAGTCTGCTATTAAATACATTGTGAACGCAAAAATCTCTCAATAGCTAAACAAAAATTCTAATATAAACGTGTGCCAAGCATACGTGTCACATATCCTGTAAATATAAACTAAGCGTATCCACCCCCTTTATTACTAGAGTAGAAATGATTACTTCCGGCTCACAGATGAGTCAAATATCCATTTAGCTCACTCAAGTTCCTTCACTAGAAAATGCCAACACTGAAGACAATGAAATCTGTGCATGGCCTTTAGAGAATTCGGTAACCCGAAATTGATAAGACTAGGCTGATCCTGAACAATGCGGGAGGCCAGATAAAAACAGCAGAGTTACTCTCCAGACCTTTCTCCCCTAACAACGACTAACGGATCATGCATTCTGTTCAACGATGGCAGCACCGTATCCATGTAATATATGGAGGAAATATAATATATGGAGGAAATAGCAATACTACATGAACCAAAACCTATAATTTGTTATTTTTGCTTCCCAGATTAACCGTAGCATTTTACAGAATGCACCAAAAGATTGAAAGCAAAACTTGATGATGAGAAAGACTTTCTTCCTATCGTAGCCTTGGTACAATCAAACGATGCCTGCTAAGAAAATCCTTTCCCATGAGACAGGATACAACCCGAAGATTGCAGCTTCCTCCAAAGATGATTTGTCCAGAGATGGTTTCCTTGGAATAATAGTTTTGTTCGAAGGCAGTTTTTAACTTCGAAGCAGATGCTTACCTCTACAGATAACGTCGACTAGAGCCTAAATACATGGAGAAACTGAGTCCAGGCTTTCTGGAAATTTTTAATTGCCGAGTTTTGAAAAAATCTATAGGAGGCTGATGAGTTGAGATGTAATATGGGAAAGATCCTGTACTAGTTTGCAGAGCATCATCACTTGCCATAGCTTCCGAACGATGGTAGTGCCTCATTCGAAGAATGTTAGTGTAAATATTTCCTTATGTCTGAGTGGAACATTTGACCATGACTCTTTTTCCTGGGACCAAGTCTGGATCAGGTGCTTTCATTGTATTTATCGAGGGTGCATACCTACGTTCTTAGTAATAAAGGCAATTCCTTTTCCATACTTGCTCCTCGCCTAATAATTGCTGGAAAACCGCAGCGATAGGTCGGTTTGTAAAGCCTTTTTGAGGTTCTTGGTCGCTTTGCATAATAAAAAGTTAGTGGTACTCGCCTGTTCAGATGTACAAGTTGCCCTGCGCAGTAACCATTTCAAGGTGATCTCTGACTGCACCGTTCAGACGTTCCTTCAAGCTTGACATTCGAATATTGCTGCCACCTTCTTCATATGGGTCTTTTGTCATATATCGCTGAAAGATTATGTCGCAATAAAGTGACATCAGGGACCTGGGAATACGCCTTCAGAAAGGGAAAACCTGGAAACGGTCCGTAAAGATGTAGAATCACTACCTCAAATTGAAATTTAAGTTTCTGCGGATGCTCTGCAAAAAATCATCATTATCTCTGAATTTAATTTGTCTATAAATCAGTGCTTAAGCCTACGCGGTCATATAGCATCCGGCTCTTCCATGTCGTCCAAGTCGTGATCTGCAGGAGCGGTTTCAGTTTAAAATTCAGAAATGTATTTTAGGTACTCCCTGATACTCCCGCAACGTTGACCTCTATAAAGTATTGGAAACCAGAATAATAATAATAATCGTTGGTGCAACAATCCATATTAGATCAGGGCCCTGAAGTGTGTTAGAGCACTTTATTCAAGACCGTAACGGTGCACTACCGCACACTGTAGGAGGCAATGTGGTCAGCATTGCGCTCACCCAGATATGACTCAGCTACTCATTCACAGTTGAGTCGACTGGTATCCGACATCCAGTCACGATGACAAATCCCATTGCCTCCAGTGAGATTTGAATCGCAACCTTCCGCTACGAGAGCCGTCCGGAAACTAGAATGATTGCGGAAAAAATCATTTTTCCGCCTGGAAATGCCTGGCCATCAATCGCCTAGCCACACCGTCAGTTATTGGAAATAGTTAACATGCACAAATAATAAATTAAAAAATGTTCTCTTTGAACAGGTCAGGTCAGTCTGAACTACCTCGGTACGATGCCAAAAAGAGGTCTTTCTCAGTAGCTGGTAATGAACTGGGTGAAGGGCCACACGGCTATAATTAGAATCTAATGGATCTAAATGGCCAAAAATTCGACTTTTTTTCGGTCTGCTAGATGGCTCTACCCACAGGTGACAACCGCTAGCCTTGTGCATCTACAATCCTCCAGTTCTCTGCTTGATATGCAGTAAACAACCTTGTACTCCCAGCTTGTGTTCCTAACGTCTGCCAGGTGTCTTAAATTGTGCAAAAATGCGTTTTCCATGTCACTCTAGTGGATCCACTCATGACCACCATTCCACTATACTAAAACTTGAAACCCTTCCCAAAAGCTAGAAATGATATCATACCATACAAAAGAAAAAGATCATATACAGAAATATGTCACATTAGAGACGCTTTTACTCGCAATGGTAGATACGAAAGCAATTATACCATCTCACCTATTAGTTAATGCTTTTGAAATGTAGCATGAACATTGAGTACAGTTTGGAATGTGGAGCACACCTCCCTATCAAACATCCAAAAGCATCGGAATGGACGAACACAAAGGTATGATAGTAATCATCAAGTTGTTTTTGACAAATGGCCTCATGAGCTTGAGGCAAGAATGTCTGTCGAACAAACCTTTGAATGGAATGAAACATCAACTCCTTAAAAGTAAATCGGGCTTTAAATTACCCTCGGGAAACGCTCAAACTGAAAGAGAAAGGGGTAGAAAGTACTGAAGCGAGCTAAGAAAATATTAACCACAATTGAGCTAAACTAATTTTCACAGATAAATAGCCTTTTTGGATATGGATAATAGTGAATGGTTATAGGCTTTATGAACATAAATAAATGTGTAATGCCACAGTCCTTCTCATGAGAAACAGAATACCAGTGTAAAGAGCTACTGAAGGCCATCTTCTTCTCCACCAGATCCAACTGCTGTGACTGGGATCGCAGGGTTTTCACCTTTCCCGTGTGTATTCAATTAATAAGTTTTCATCTAGAAAATACCTTAAATTGCTACCCTAAATTAAAATTTTGACGTTTCAGAACTAGAATTTTTTTTAAACAAAATGTTAAAAGTAACTAACGAAGAAAATCCATTAACCTATAGTAGTCATTAGCTTAAACTATTATTATCAATAAATTACCAGCTAGATACATAAAGCAAATTTAATACTCCTCCTAAGGAATTGTCTACTCTCTGTACGCATTATATTAAAACTCAATTCATTTCATTTTATTCCTAATCCTTCCAGACTTTCTCCGCACAAAGCTTCCATCTGCACATTAAGGTCGTTTACCTCTAGCGCCCTTTAAACCAAAATACTCAGTCATATCAGCGAACAAATTCAGTAGAGATAATACCTCTTGAATGTACAAGCAATTATCCTAGATTAATCTAAATTCTAATTTCATAATATTTTTACTGAAAAGAACATTACAAATCTGTATCTACGTCACGTCAGCTCCATAGTCACGTCAGGCGCAAAGCCAGTTAGAGACAACGCACGATTCCTACCATTGCCCCAATTGTACATAGTCGTATAACTAAATATTGTCCTGGCTTTGATTATATCTCATCCATTCTTAATTGTCCTACACTTATGCCTAATGAAAAAATCTAAATCCCTGCTCGTAAATTCACAGTAACAAAGAAGGTTTATCATCAACGGAATACTGTACTAAAGCACACAACTATGACTAATGTAATACTCTTCATTTTCATTTCGTGTGGTTCAATGTTTTCCTTTTCTATTTATTTCCAGTTGCTAGTTCCCCTGAAAATAAAAGTGAAAGGGACGAACCAGCCATATTCGAACGACGTGGTAATGACAAATTAACGTCAAGTAATAGCCCGACAAGCTCAAATTGTCCATGTCCTCTTAACGGTCAAGTATCAAGTAAGTACTAGCCATTACAACCCCATTTTTTCCATTGCTTGATGCTTCTTCTCTCTATCATCTTCCTTTCTATCCATGCTCTTTTTCTTCATCTTGCTCCTGTATTTTTCCGTTTTATTTGGAATTCAGTACGCATAATATTCTGTAATCGTAAAGTATTATACTATACATATATTTTCTGTACCTATCCGTGGCTTCATTAGATTAGGTATGGACAAAAGAACCCAACACAGTCCTGTATGTGACTTTCAAGCACCCCCATTAATCCTGGCATGTTCCTATGAGTCCTAATGTGTATCTGTACATCATACAATCTTTCATTTTAAAGGTGCTTAGAATGGACATGGAGAACGTAGACAACATCATTCTTAATTATGCTGTTTACTGGAATTGTGAGTTTTTCCCAATTTTTGCTCCCTTGTCTGAGGCTCTTACCTTGGACTTCACAGCAAGAAGTCTACCTTATAATAAATTATACGGAAAAAAAGTACGAAGAAAAAACGGATCAGATATAAATCACATCTTTTCTTAGGAAACATTCCAAAGAATTGTTTTTCTGTTCATGGTAAATTGATTTATGCTGTGCTGCTTGCTTAGGTTTTCTAAGGAATGTCTGTTCTCCCAACAGATGTCTAACATAAATGCTCAATCATAAGATTTGCGATATGCAAAAGTTATTTTTAAAGAAAATGAGACGAACTTGGCAACTAAGAAAGGTAGAGAAGAATCAATGAAGATTTGGAGTTATTCATGGGTTTGTTGTAGCTATCATAGTACACTCTTTTGAAATAGATTTGGACAATTTGGATTTTGCCTGAAGCACAGCTTTTCTGTGCACTTGATTAATTAAATACTGATAAAAAATACAATTAAGAGAGTAGTTTTGACTATATAACTATCTTTAGTTCAAACTTAGCACTGAAAATGTAGAATGCAGATCCATTGCTGTAACTCACGTTCTGCATGAAGGTTTTAGCACGCCTTATGATAGAAGGGTTTATTTTACAAACACTAACGAACTAACGATGCGATTTGTTAAAAGTTTCTTAACTGTCTTTACTTGTTATTTCCACCTTAATTTTCGTTGCGAAAATTGAGATTTTTAATTCTAACAATTGGTTACATACTAATTATACCATCAATTTTCTTGAAAATTGTAAGTAAAAAATATCTATCAAATATTTTCAATTACTAACCATGGCAAACGGAGTTTGAGTTCTGGGTGTCATGACCACGAACCTTCAATTCCGCAAAAAGTTTCTGGTCCATATAGCTACTCTGGTTGAACTTAAGTGCTTTGATAGCTACCGGTTAGAATCGCAATATTCTGCCCCTACAGTTCCTCTGAAAGTTGAAGTACCCATAACTGTCAATAGCTTATATTGGAATATACTGGCGCTCTCTCTGCTATGAGGGACCCATTAATGTACCAGGTATCAGTTGCTATTTTAACCAGTAGATTACTATCACGCTCACCCAGTCTAAATTTATTGACATGCTATCCCTTGGTTATTCGCGATACCGTCTAGAAAAAATGTCAACCTTTTTCATCTTTGGCAGCTCTTCCGGTCACTAATACCCCCTGGACATTCAAAATATTGTCCAAATACTTGACCTCTACTTCTTCTTTGACTTCGGTACCCTACATCTAATGACCCTCAAGTGATATCAGTTATTAGTAATTCCCAATCACAATTGACTTGCGACACGTAAGGTCTCGTCATATTTTCCCTTTGAAGTTAATACGATTTCGTCCCTTGCAAATTAGAGTATTCTGTATTTCCATATGCGATATGTTATCGAAAGCACTTTTGATATTCGAAAACGAACGCAAAGCTATTTCTTTGCTATTTATTGCCTAACGTAATATCTTCGTCAATTAACACTGTTTCGGTTAATCATCCTGCCCGCAAGCATATTGACATGAATGGGGAACACCAGTTAAAATTTCAGTTCTAATGTCTAAGACCACTACTGTTTTCAATGCAAACGCTTTTCATCCTTTGTTTCCCCATTGTTTCTCCATTGTTTTCCTGAGGTTCCTTACTATTCTCTGTTGAATCTTACTATGCTATGATTCGACACTCTCCGATTTCTAACTAGCCCGTTCGCTAGAGTTATATCTAAGAAGAATGTTGGCGTGCTTCGTATATGATTCTAACCAGTTAGCGCTTTCTTTCACAATGCTCCACCAGTCTAACGATTTATTCCGGTAAACCCGGTTCTTATCTGTGAAAATAGTTCTATGCTGAGACTGTCTCTCAAAATCTTCTCCGGCTAGAAACTCTAAAATCCAAATATTTAAATTTGGCCTTAAGACATAAGCATAATTCTCTCAACTCCTGGTCTTTTAGACGGGTAGTCCCAAATTACCTACATAATTCTTCCTTGCTAGTCACGAACCTGGAGAGAGCACGCTTGCCTGCCTTTGGACCTGCTTTTGTCGGAGCATGCTGGAGGTTAACTAGGACTAGGCTAGTGCTTGGAGCTCTTCTTCAGTTTCGGGGTATCATCCTCCTCCTCTTATATCGCATTTTCAAGTAAATTTCGGTAAGGCTTAAACCTTTGGAGATCTAGGTTTAGGTCGTCCCATCTCTCCTCCTCAATAGGCAGTACCTTCTGAACCTGTTTAGACATTCCAACGAATATGTCCTCCAAAATTTCCGGCTTCTCTTCGTGCGCATGCCCTGTGATGTTCCGCCACCAGCCCCCGGACGTACACCTGCAGGGAATAATGACCCATCCCGATCATAAGGAGTCTATCCTTAGGTTCTTTTTGCTACAGACTCTCTACAACCTTGTATGAAGATTCTCATTCTAACCGATTGAAAAGTTTGAAAGTTCCTCTGCCTCAATTTCTTTGAAAAGGTAGACTGTCACCATAAGTGCTCTTAGTATACCATTTTCAGCACGTTTCGCCAGTACTGGTTACTTCCAGCCTGGAAATGTAATAAAATACACTGGCCGACTGATATACTACCCTCAAATATACATACTTTTGCTGGTCACTGCCTTCTGGCCCTACCTTCTGGCCTTGCTCTCTGGCCTTAATTAGATGTGGTCTTCGCAGCAGGCCAATGATGAACTTGGCTCTGCGGCCTGAGTATCAGACTATTTCCTTTTTAGGCATTGTCATCTGGTTATTAGAATTGCGGGGATATTCCTCCGCCTGATCCACTTTATTTGTTGTTGATATTTATCTTAGTATTTTGAATTTCAACTACCTGCATAGGGCTAGGAGTGCCACTGTGCCATAGTCCCCCGTAGCATGGTAAGGTCAAATTTGTACATTTAGCTGACCAAGCACCAATGAGGCTCTGTTCGAATATAGTCAGCTACTCCGTCTGCAAACTGTCGAATGGACACAGTTCACATAACACCCTGGACTTAATGAGGCACCCTTCGAGTGTAGATCCGTACCTTTTTGGTTAATAGTGGGGTCATCTAGTATAGATATAACATTCTTCTGATTGTTCTCGCAACAACAGTTCACCTGCTTTCTGCTCCAAAGAGCTTTCCAGGTAGACAAAGACTGCTATGTGTTGCTTTCGAAATTCTGCATTTCTTACCACTGAAATGAGTCTTTTTTATTTCATCCGAGAATAAGTGACTGGTCTTTTCAAACCGATACATTTCACAGACGCGCTGTCAGAATAGATGATTTTTTAAATGCTGGAAGACAAATGATGAACTTGTGAGTCCAAGGTGAAATTAACCATTATTTGTTTACCTAATGACCGCCATCGGGGAAAAATCCTATTTTTGATTTGCTCCCCGGAGTTCGTCAATCAGCGGTAGAATATCGGTCTACGATAATCATTTTAAAGAGTTGGCGATAATCGATAAAAACAGTTGGCCGTTCTTCTTCTGGACAACGAAGGGACTTCAACAATACATTGCAATGGGCTCGATTTTTCTTTTTTTCAGCCATTCCCCGATTAACTAATTGATAATTTCTTGCTTTGTTAATATCATAGGAAGTTTCAGCTCATTATAATTACAAGATTCAAAACCAAATAAATTTTTGTACAAGCATCGCGTCTAGACAATGTAGCCATCCCCATAAATTTCCCGCTATTCTTTTTGTCACTTCAAATCATCAAATATTGCGCCTGGTGTCAGTTCAATCTGATGTGATGTAATAAAATGACGGAAAGAGGTGTTGGTCTTGTAGAGGGGCTGCTATGTCGTGATTACCTGCTGATAATAACCCGTAGAACTATCATAAAGTAGCGCTGCCCATTGTCCACGCGTCTCACTTTCAGTGCGCTGCCCAATACATGAAGTCTGTTTTGTTTCGCCCCAATTTCAGCATTTACTTCACGAATATATGGATAGACATATATATTATAGAGCAATGTATGTCCCAGTTTCTCTCTTGAAGCATCCCTGCGACCACAACTAATTTACGACTATACTACAGCCTGAGGTTGTTAGGCATCACCTCTGCTAGAGGTGAGCATCTGTCGTTCGATCTTGCTACCCAGGTTTGAGTCCCGGTTCGTCATGGACGTTTATGTTCTTATTTGTACTGTCCCACTGCTCTAGGATTATCACTTGCACAGCATTGCACAATACCCCCCCAATATTAAGTGCCTTTTGCAACTCATGTTACCATCTACCATTACCTCTAGCTACTTAATGCACCATTTCTGTCCCGAAATGGTATGTTACCGACAGTATTGTTTCTTTTTATCTGGTTATTCATAAGGATCGTCTTCCTTATTCTATCTACATATAGTTTTACGTCTTCAGTACGCTAGGTGACTTAAACTACTGGCAGCGGTAAAAGTACTTAGCAATACCCAATTTTGCCGGAGTACCGGAATTTAATGCCAATTGGTGAAACTGAAACAATATTGATATTGTGGAAAAAAGAGTTGTTATTTTTTTACCAAGATCATCCTGCAAATAACTTCAGATGATTTCTTCCCAAGCACCTTGTTCAGTATAATATTCTTGCCATCATTATATGGAACCCAAAAACAACTTCGTGTGACTGTGTCGCTAACCTTTCCGTACTTGTACACCAAAGTAAGTAAAGTCTTCGCTGGGAAGTAATGCGAGCTGATCACCTCAATTTTTTGATTGAATCTAAATGGCAAATTCGCATGCATCGGTTTCTCGGGAAGATAGTTATTCAGCAGTTTTCTGTTCGACTGGGAGGTCAGAAAACCTCAACCTGGCTTGTTAGTTCCACTTAGTTTCAATGAAGAGTAGACGCTGTCTCGTAGTCCTTTCTCACGTGCCAGTTCAAGACTTTCAGCAAAGCGTCAGTCGCATACGTTAGGCTGACAAACCAGTTTAACGGTCTTTCGCGCATGGAGGACACACTTTCGTATTTAGCCGGATAGTGTTTCTCCAGGCCACTGCCAATACATAGAAATTTAATACTTGATACATTTCCAAATCCATTTCAAATTCAGACTTATCCAATTCCAATTCAAGATTTTTTGAGTATTTTGCTATAAAATTTTATATCAACTTTTCATCACTGGAAGATCTGGGCGTTTTTGTTACTTTCAGACACTTACCTACTTAGATCGGTTCAATAAAGCAAATATGGATAGAAATTTTCCTCGAAAAAGTCCGAATTTGAAATGGAAAATTCTAAAATAAAGTGAATGATTGAGAAAAACCTGAAGCTAGTTTAGAAAATTCTAAATTGGTTTGGAAATTTGTGAATTCGACTTGCAAGCATAACACATCGCTACACCATGCCACCACACTATGACTACACAGTTCATAGATTTCTAGTACGCCAATATTCAAATTTCAAATAGTCTTTGAAGCCAAGTACTTGGTAACTTCGAGGTTGTCTTCAGGTGATCTATATGGGATATTTGGTGCTACCTGTAACAACGTAACAATCTTCGCCGCTTCTTCAATGGTTATTAACTTTGATACACCTGGGCCTGTTGGATCTTGTACAGAAGCAGACTCAAGTCGCCCAGTTGAGACTTCGACAAGCAAAGCCCTTAAGTACGGGGTGGAATTTTCTGCTTCAAATTCTTCTCCGCACTTTCACACGCGCATTCTCGCCAATAGATCCATATTAGCTCCCCTAAGAAGTGAAAACGAAATAAGTAGATGCCTTCGGGGGCACCCAACGAAAAAACACAGACCAGAAAACTATCTAGCCGACATCGACACACCGACAACCACCCACACCTCGTCCCTACTCGAAAGATGCACAATGAGATTCCGTGCTCCTTTGCCTCGGAAGTTGCTCCTCCTCTGTATAGCCTTCTTGCCTAGAGCATAGAATTTTAATCGTAATTACTAGCACAATTCCAAAAAAGTTCATGAAAGTCTGATTTTTCATTGCTGCTGACTTCTAAATTGTCGCGGTATACCTTTTATATTCGCAGTTAACTCCGAGTTGTATTTTTGTTACAGCAACACCAATGGAAGCATTTCAATGTATCTTATCGGCTGTAGATAACAGTGATAGGATTTTTCGGGTATTAAGCATGGCTGAATGCGTAATTTCTCCTGCTATTCGAGCATTGACGAAATGAAATCTATACATAATTTACCCTATTGTGATTAATTGTCTGGAAAGATAGAATTTCCAGCCGCAGAGTAGCAATTAATATTCTTCGTGCCCCAAGAAATCAATATCTATCTGAAATAGGAAACCTTTGAAACAGAGATATTGAGACGTTATGTATACAATGTAGCTGAAGCTTGTTGAAAGATATCGAATATAGGATAAAAGGTTTCGCTCATATGTGTCATATATAAACGATTTGGAGAGGTGAATGGCAGTACGCCGAAGAAGTTGCGCAATAGTTCACTGTGCATATGAGTAGACGTACGTAGATGCTAGAGAAACATTACATTTGATAAAGCCAATTACATTTCCATGAAAAAGTAATTTCGTAATTGTCCCAGAACCTTCCAAGGTGTCTCTAAATATAAGATAAAGATACTTGCTTCATACTTTGATTACTGCATACGTTGATATGATAAATATAGCTTTGAGGTCCTGTTACTAGCTTTTCGCCTAGCACCAATCCACCATTAGTCTGTAGACAGTCCATTGTCAGTTTAACATAATTCTAACTAATCCCAAACTGATTGACTGACATATAACTCTCCTTTAAGGAACTTCAAGATTTCTTTTCAATTTTGGACGTATATCAAAATAGCAAATTTTTTTTCGCTAGAAAGTTTGTAATCCCTTTCATAACTGCTCCTGTGAGCCAGGGTTTAAGAAAACACTGAAAGTATTTCTTTTTTATCGTAAAAGGTGACCAGAAAGCGTAGAAATTTGTAGGCTGCTAGCCTGCTAGCGTAGAAATTTGTAGGCTGCTAGCCCAGAAATTTCTACGCTTTCTGGTCACCTTTTACGATAAAAAAGAAATACTTTCAGTGTTTTCTTAAACCCTGGCTCACAGGAGCAGTTATTTCTAGGCTAGCAGCCTACAAATTTCGATAGTTTATTGCTACCGAATTACCTACCTCAGATAGGAGTTGACCTTTAGGATCGGGTTCTAGAATGTTATTTCGCTACTCGATAACACTATCTAAGGTCCTAGAACATTCGCTTTCTCGAACTTTAGTAAGAATTTCCGCAATATAAGCTACACATCCTAAGACCAAGCGAAGTGAGATGAAGAGACTCTACAGAGTTTTCTTCTCCCTCTTGCGGTATTATAATTTTATACTCTAGAAAACCTAGTAGGTAGTAAGCGCAAATCCAATTCTGGACTCTCACTTACGACGACAGCAAGACTTGACACTTGGGACCAGCCTTCTGACAGGATTCTGGCAGCAGGACTCCGGTTCAGGGAAAGGAACGTCACAATTGTGCAGTGCTATATAGCAAAGGAGATTTCCGTAGTGGTAGTAGAGAGGGATAATGTTGTTCTGAATGTCAAAATAAGCTCTGAAAAGACCTTCCACGGAGATGTGATGGGGATCCATGGTCTTGTTGACGATTCTGAATCGTATAGTATCCGATGAAGTTCCACCTCTTGTAAATGCAACTATAACACGCGCATATGGACTGCCCCTCCAAGAAGAAGCAAAATTATCTTTGCTGTGAACGCATTCAAACAAAATAAACAAGCCGGCCGTGACGGTCTTGCAGTGTTACTTTTCCGTGCAGCTCTTGCAGTTACTGAAGAGTTTTTACTTCCAATCATTCATAAATCTTGTGAATCCAACCTCTTTCGCAGTGAGAAGGGAATGATGGTTAAGTTCCTAAAGAAGGGCACCAGTCATCTTGGAACGTGTGTTGCGATCGTGGAAAAACTGCAAGAGAGGCGTTTTCGATGGTGTGATCACGTAATTCACGCTAACGAGAATTCAACAACCAGCATTGATCAGAACATCGAAAGCAATGGTAAGCAAACAAAAAGACGGCCAAAACAATGGTGGCTTGATACGCTGGACGGAGATTTAAAGGTCTCGCGATTACATCCTGATCAGGCATTTGATAAAATAAAATGACGAAACCGATCACCACGAGCCGACCCCGCTTGTGAACTGAAGGCTGAAGAAAAAGAAAAAGATGTGAGGAGCGACGAGTGCACGACAGCTCCGAGTAATATAGCTAAAAACTCCATTGTCCTCTATTTTATAGAAAGCGATTTAAATAAATTACTTGATGGAAAGTCCTGTGTTGATAATGGTCAACTTCATACGCTTCACGCCCTCAGGTTAATATTATTAGCGAATGAAAACAATTTAACCAACATCAAATATAAACAAGTCGGAATACCGGAAGCTCGCGCTTCGGGTATAAAGGTTTTGTGTTCATCTTATGTGAGAAACTTCATCGCACATTTTTCTGTCCGTATATAGCTACAAATCCAACATAATCCTTCATATTTTTCCAAACTACGAGACATACGTACATATTACAGCCATAGCTATCACGCTCACCCTAAACAAACAAACTGCCTATTACCGAATACTGTACACATATATGCACGTATATCAATTGATCGTACCCATATTTCCGATTTACTTCTTATATCTATTTGAATTAGGCACTACCCGCAAAGTTCATTAGTACGCATATATTATATACCTACATACACACATGTCTGGCTGACAAATAACTAAAAAGCTAAAACAAAATAATTCTCTGGGACCCAATTCATAAGAACTCATTTCGTCGTGGTATTGACGAATTGATATGTGATGATGACGTCATGCAGGTTGTAGAGTGCACGAAATTCACAAAAAATGTGAAGATTCACCCCCTATAACTTTGTTAATAATTGCTGGATTTTCTTCAAACTTGACCAAACTGTGCATTGTGTTGTTCATTACACGCATGCCAAATTTTGTACTTCTGGGATGAACATAAGGGGGGGGGGGGGGGTGCCGGGTAAATTTCTAAAATGTGGAAATATACTATTATTAACTTTATTTGTGCAGATATCGGAACCGGATATATTTTGAGGCCTAGATTTCGTAGAGATGCACCACTGTGATTTTTCTCAGATTTTTCGGTTGGATAGGTTCTGAGAACGAGACCTGTTACACTTTTTGTGGGTCATATTTTGAACCCTCACTCCCCTATGTTTCATCTAATATCAAATATTGAACCAGATTCGAAAATTACTAATTGAAACCTTTCATTTGATACCCTACATGGCTACATTCTGTAAAAAAAATTTGCACCCTCCATTCACATGTATGGGGAGCCCCCCTTAAAATTAACACAAGATGGCGCCACTTACTGCATGTAAAGGGATTACATACTCTCACCAATTTTCGTGACAATCGGTCTAGTCGTTTCCGAATAAATCGGCTGTGACAGACAGACAGACACCGTCTCGATTCTAATAAGGTTTTGTTTCACACAAAACCTTAAAAAGGGCTAGGGAGAATTAGATTCTTCTTGACTGGAATTTTAATATTCCACTCGAATTTCAATTATTCTCGTTAATTATGACATCAGCATCTTATTTGTATGGCTTAGAATACTGTTAATTAGCACGAAATTGATAAGTTTGAACTGCTATAACTTTCCCACTAATAGTTGGATTTTCATGAAACCTGGCATGTGTATGCACAAGGCTATCCTCTATGTCGGTGCAAAATTTAGTACACTATGGATGAACTTAAGGAGAGTTTTTTAGTCTATTTCTAAAAGTTGATAATATACTATTAGTAAATTTTTTGAGCAGATACCGGAATGGGACATCTCTCGAAGATTAGATTTCACATAAGTGTTTTACAAAAAGCCTTAAAAAGGGCTGCAGATAAATAGATTCTTCATAAATGTGACTTTAATATTCCACGCGAATGTCAATTATTCTGGGTAATTATGACGTCAGCATCCGATTTGCATGGCTTTGGAAGCAGTAAACTCGTGCGAAATTGCTAAGTTTGAACTGCTATAACTTTGGCGTTAATTGCCTGATTTCCATGAAATTTGGCGCATATATACGAAATGTTGTCCTCTATGCTGGTACAAAATTTGGAAGTCCTAGGATGAATTTGAGGGGGGTTTTCAGTAAATTTCTAAAAAGTAGTAATATACTATTAGTAAGTTTATTTGAGCAGATATCGGAATGGGACATATTTTGAGGCCTAGATTTCATCTAGGCGCACCACCCTGATTTTTTTCGGATTTTTAGGTTGGGTAGTTTCCGAAAATGAGTCCTGTCTCACTTCAAGTGCGTACATTTTGACTCCTAACTCACGCACCTTGCAATTTATGCCAAAACTAATGTCAGTTTCGGAAAGTACAAATCGAGACCTTTCATTTGATACCCTACACAACTACATCCGGTGACAAAAATTTTTGAATCCCCCTTTTGCATGTATGGGGAGCCCCCCTTTAAACTCCACCTAAATTTATGCCACTCGCTGTATGCGTGGGATTTCATAGTTCCCATCTGTCCACGAAATTTCGTTTGGATCGGTTTAGCCGTTTTGGAGAAAAATGCGTGTGACAGACAGACAGACAGACAGACATTGAATCGATTTTAATAAGGTTTTGTTTTACACAAAACCTTAAAAACTATTAAAGCAAAAGGAAATAAATATTTATTTCAACCATGAAGATGATTGAAATTTGTCCTATTCTGAAGAGGATTGAAATTTACTACGTGTGACGGTTACCTACAACTAACTATTTCATTTTTCCTTACTTGCAAGTAAAAACCGCTAGCTTTCATTTACTTTTTATTAACATGGAACTGTTTCGTTTATGACCCTCTCCTTCCCTTTTCTGGTTAGCTAACTCTTGGAGTTCCAAGTTTAGCATAATTACCAATTTTCACCTGTCGCGATTATATAATGATATGATAATCAAAATTTTATAGAAAAAATATTTCCCGTAGCCAACAAGAACCCTGGGCGCTGTCGCTTTCTTTGACTTGATAACTAGGGGTTACTTACTTACATACCTTACCCATGTTGGTACAGTGCAGTCACGAAGTTTCTTTGGTTAAGAATTGAAGGGTTTTAAGCTTGCATTAACTTGACAATAGAAAATATTAGATACATACTTAGTAGTATTTTTTTTATCCGCAGGGTACTCTTATTTGGTTAAGTCCACAACTTTTCAGAAAGAAGATTGATGATTTCTTCCAAATTATCACTCTCAATTGTTCTATTTCCAGAACAAAGGTGAACCAGAGTCCGGTGGGTTCATATGCCCTAGTCTCCCCCGATTTCCTGAGAAGCTTGCGCCACTTTTCTTTGTCATGTAGTTTTAGGGTGTTGTTGCTATTCTGGTAAATGTTCCACCAGAAGTTGTAGTAACTATTATTTTCAGTACCATCGTTATAGAATTTAATATCTCTTCACCCTTCATTAAAAAACTTCAGACTGAAACAAGTTGGGAAACCGGAAGTTGGAGGCTTGAGGTATGAAAGGTTTTATGTATTTCTTTTATAAAGACATTTGAGTGTGAATTTGTCCCATTAGTACGTAACACGTAATATACGCATATATTATGTGAGAATATCCATTTTCCGATGATATTGACATACAAAATCTTGAGTTTCCAAAGAAGTGACAACTTTGACGAGTTATAACGTTGTTAGTAATAGTGCGATTTCTACCCAACTTGCTAGAATCAAGCTCTATATTATAGCCTACATCATCGTGGTGCTAGGGTGAACTTAAGGGGAGTTCTGCAGCCAATTACTAAAAATGATAGTAATACACTGATGAAATCCGCGCACGGTTGTTGTCAGCTAACGCTAAGCTAAGAGCGTATTTCAGCTTACAAAAACTGTTCCGCTCGAAACGTCTCACCATAGGATCAAAGCTCTTGCTGTACAAGGCAATGTTCTTGCCAGTCCTCATGTATTGCTCGGAGACTTGGGTTCTTAGCAAGAAGAATTGCGAACTCTTGGCCGCGTTCGAGAGAAGAATCCTCCAAAAGAACTTTTGGCCCTCTAAATGAGGATGGATGATTCCGTAGCCTACATAACGACGAAATCTATGAGCGATACCATGACCGTCCCGTTGTGGGTAAAATCCGGCTGAATAGGTTACGGTGGGCGGGTCACTTAATCCATATGGATGAGGATGATCCCACCCGGAAAGTCTATAAGGGTAATATCTATGGTACAAAAGAAGACGAGGCAGACCCTGCCTAAGATGGCACGATGGCGTAGGTCAGGACTCCAGACAGCTTTTAGGGATATCGAATTGGTGGACCTCGGCGCAAAACTAGGATATCTGAAATTCCTAGACCGGAGAACCGGTTGTTGCACCGGTGATGATGATGATAGTAATATACTATTATTAACTTTATTTGAAACGATATCGGCATGAAAGGTATTTCGGAGCCTAGCCACCATATAGTGGCAGCCTCTTGATTTTTTTCAGATTTTTCGGTTTGGCAATTTCTGAGGATGGCCCCGTTAAATAAATGAGCAGCTTTGACCCTCCGAACTCTCTGTCTTTCCAACAAATGTCAAAACTAACCACCAGCTTTGGAAAGTACTAATCGAAACCTTTCATTTTATATCTCACATGATTATATTTGGTGAAAAAAAATTTACACCCCCATCTTGCATGTTTGGGGACCTCCCCTTAAATTCGAGGTAACAGGATGTAACTTACTGTCTGCCATATCGTTCACAGTTCCCATCTTTCCACCAAATTTGGTGTCAATCGCTGCTACAGTGTCCGAGAAAAATGCATGTGATGGACAGACAGACAGATGGACAGACAGTAAACCGATTTTAACAAGGTTTTACTTTACACAACACCTTAAAAATTTCTGATTAAAGTCGAATTCCAAATTTTAGAGTTTCCGTAAACAAAAAATTCCCGATAGGCTCGTACACAATCGCTGCAGCGACACTTGTTTTGACAAGATGTAATAAATGTGCTTTTATTTACGAGAGAGTGAGAAATGCGAAGTGCGTCTTTATTCTTATCGCAAAATAGCTCTCTTCTTTTTTGATAGATGTCAAATGGAGAAAAGCAGACTCTTCCGAATGAAATAGATTTTTTATTGATAGCAATTGATATCGATATTCGTATACCATATGCTCCCTTATTCAGTACTGAATGGGATAAGTGGTCCTAAAATATCGATAAATTAAATACATGAATAATCTTTCACGTTTGAAGAAATCAAATTTTCTTCATTTGAATAAAATATAACAAAAGAGTTCTGCAGAATACCCATCAATTGGATTATCTGTTCCCCGCACTCATCGCTTAAATAGCATAAATATAATTTTCCGCGAATCTCCACGGAAAAACATCCTATGACTTCACATTGAGGAGAATATTTGCTTGGGGTAATTTTATTTCTTTATTCCAGTATTCACTGACGCTAACAGGATTGAGTCACTGAGAGTACATAAATTAAGAGTGATTAATGATGTCATCGTATTATTAGCAGGATTTACACTACATTTATCTAGCAAAGTCATTAAGTTTATACAAAAACTTCTCTTTTCCTATTAAAGATACTTTTGAATTTAATGGAATAGCTTTATCATGAATTTTTGGTGAGTTGAGAATCATAGTAGTATAATCTTTCGAATTCTGATGAACCACCGGTAAGTCCAAAACGGAATTGTATCTTATAGGTTGTCTCATACAGTTAAATCATGCAACTGTACTGTAATTACAGCTAACGATTAAGGGGAATTCTGGCTTACAATTCACCAAAGTCTATAGAAATTGGTACTGTTTTTCAACATATCATGTTTATTCCTTTTGGGGACTTTCTGAGTAATAAGGGGTTGAAATTATGAAAAAGTATTTTATTATTAAATCATATTTAATAACAGAAATGAGGCCGCGATCAGAACTCTATGCTATTGAAGGCTTGCATATACAATACCCGTTGCTTTTTCCACCTGAGACATTTGCACAAAAAATAATTGTTTACTCATAAAATATTTATATAAACTTTCATTTTGAATGAATAATAGTTTGGATGCTCAAAATGAAAGAAAACCGATAAATTTATTTTTGAGTTTTATGTCTTTAATTTAAAAACTTAAGCTTCACTAATAAACTTCAGAGAAAAACAAAATTTTTTGGTAAGAATATTTTTAGTCCTGAATGCAATATCAAAAAAATAACTTATCGAGAATAGTATGTTTGAAGTTTTCTCAACAACTCACATAATAAGTTTTAAACTAACCAGTGTCACACACATATAGTCATCCTTCAGCTTTTTCAAGAAAGTTGTTTTCAGCTATTACATAATTCTGTTTTATGAACCATTCAAGCTCCAATAGAACTGCGCCTCGTTATCTCCTGTCCGCTGTACCAGTTCGTGACATTTTGAAATTGTGGTTTTCAAAATACTAATCCATATTCATATCCTTTTTTAAAAACGCAACTTTTGGAGCCCGCAAACAAGCGTCGCAAGGCGAGACGTCGTATAATCGAGTTGAAACAATTGTGAGAATTCTACCATTGGAAACCTAAATAGCGTGTTAAAAATGGTAAAAGACGGATCATTTCGTCAAGGGCAGAGACAACTCATCAAACGCTGGCGCACCTCTCCACTAGGAGCAGCGTGACCGAAACGGTTCGAAGGTGTGAAGTGATCATTTTTATAATCCCCAAAGCAAAACGTGAATGCGAATTTTATCGAACGTAAATCGGCAACACTTAGATCAAACTAGATTTTTTCTTTAAGGATTGAGGGATCCTCGCTACGCATGATGCCGAGCCGATTCAAATGGAAAGCAACTTTGTTAGGTGCTAAAGCCAAAAAGGGGTCCATGGGCCATAAAAGTCAAAACAAGTTGCTCTCCATTTGGTCCGGTTTGACATCAGGTGGATGCGGACATAGTCTTTCAATCCTTAGAGCTTGTTAGACGCTAAATGTTTAATGAAATTTGTAGATCGGACGTATATTTTTGATATCAGCAAGGACTATTTCCGCTTGGTCTCATCAGCACCAGTTACTGGCTCCAAGTGAGTAATTCGATCATAACCCAGTTTTTATTAATAGAACTGGAAGCCTAAAGTTAATGTCATTTTTTTATCAAAATATCAGTAACCTGTCTTTTCGGAAAATTTTGGCATTTTTTCGAGTTCTACTCCTTTTTTTAACGCAACCGACGCACTCGCGTTTTATTACACTATAATTGCTCACATAAGGAAGGAAAGTTTTACATATCCCAAAATATTCACCATAAAAAAAAATTGAATACTTTACTCCGTATTCGTTTGATCGCGTCCATCTCGTTTTTTCTCGCTAAGCCTTAGTGATTCGCGAGATATGCAATTCCATACTTTTCATACCACCCTCGAGGTCCAGTACCTTTCAACTTTTTGAAGAAGTTAAAGCTTACTTTTTAAATTGTCTTCCTAATATAGATCGTCGCGACTTCATATCGAGATGTGGGATCACACTTTTCCACGATCCGTATGCGTATACTTTCGATTCATCTTCCTTTCTTCCATTATTATGAAATGATTTTTTCTCACTCACAGCTTTGGAAAACCTCCGAAACTCCCGCGAAAATATGTTTTAGTGACGCGCTCCGTGCAATCTTGCAACATGGTCTATAATTATATAATTAGTAAGCTGTAAGTACTGATCCCAAACTAAATAGGCAAAAAACTAAAGCAGGAAAGCAGGGAAGCAGAGATGGTTCCTTCGTAATCACCAAACTAGCAAATTGCCATATAACTGGAATGGAATTGATTGCAGTCTGTGGCGGAACAAGGACACTAATAGAACAAACAACAGACCATATGATACAATACGAAAAGCAAAAGACGAATATATATTTAGTTACTGAACCCTCTCTAGAATGACAGTCCCTTGATGTCTTCAGCAAAACACTATACTATCGCCTCTAATAACTGCAAGTCTCCAGGCTTCCCCTCATCCAGTTACAAAGAAGTTCTCTTACAAAAACTTCATCTTTAGTTGGAAACTACAAGAAGGAGCAGCCAGTGACAACCACAACACAACTTGAATTTATGCTGGTTATCCCATCTAAAAATACCCAAATTTTGACCAGGATAATTATTCCACCTACTTGTGGTTCAGTTTACTTTCAAATTCTTTTCGTCTGTAAAGCATCAACCACATTTTTTTTTATCTACTGATACCACCATTGTAAGCTCACCACCAACTTCGAAAACGATCGACAAAGCAGGACTCAGGGACGATAAAACTTACGATACTACTTATAACACCAGTAGACATATTTTTTTCAATCACTGCTTCTTTAAGAAACATTAAAGGCTTCAATCAGGCTCCTCATAGTAATTTTTCTCTACCGTATTAACTTGGATGATGAGGTGATTGAATTTGGTATTTACTAATGACGACGAAATGGTGGCCTGTCCACCTATTAACCATGGAAAAATTTTCTAATTTTCCATTCATCACCCTGGTTTTCTACTTCTTGAATTTTCTCTGCATTCAAAGCTAAGGAAGCGGAATTGTATATACTCTTTTGAATTGCGGTTATGAAAGCTTTAAACACTTTTGGAACACCACCTATAGACCGAGAGCTGGCTACATCAAAGTTTACATGACGGAAAATTTTACCTTTTCTCTTTTGGCGAAAATTTGACAGATTTGACAGCCCGCCCACGCCCTAGTCACGAAATAGGCCTTCTGACTGTCTGCCTATTGCTCCATCGACACGAATCCAACCATTTCCAGGTAAAATTTTTCATACAACTATTTTCATGTAGCCAGCTCTTAGACTAAGAGCGGATCATATCTAGATGGCTCTACGTCATCAACAGAAAGAAAATAGGTTCCATAAAGCCACCAAAGTGGCTAGAACGGTATTGATCATTTAAAGGAAAAATACAATGTACTTCCAAGAGAATTCACCTTTTGAGCCCGCGAATTGCTGGAGAAAAACTTCGATAATATAAAGCGAAGAGCAACTGGTTTTTTTACCTTCATGTTCAGAGAAAATATTTAATTTTTTGGTTGATCGATTTCAAAGTACATACATTCAGCCCAACTCACAACCCATCATCAACCCCGTCTACTGAAACGATCCCGAAATTCGTTATTGATATCGTACTTTTGGCCCTTATAGAAATCTGCAAGATGTTCATGAACTCAACGTCAACAAAGGTTCAGCTGTCGACTTAATCCCTTCTTAGCTTTTGGGCGCGGTGCATAAATCAGTTGACAATTCCCCCGAATATATTGACTATAAAATCGCTCTCAGTGTGCAGTTTCTCGTCCTCGTGTAAATTTGCTGATTTCACGCCAAGAGTGACAGACAGTCAGTCGAAAATTACCAAGTTATTACTATTTTATGAACAATCCCTAAAAATTTCAAGAAACTAGTCTGTAATAAATTTACTCCTTTCATCAACCAATTTCTACTTTCGGTAGAAAAAGGAAACGTAATTGACGCAGTTTATGCAGACTTTAGCAAGTCTTTCGCCCGATTCTATCATGAAGCTTTGGTATATCAGGCTTCTTACTTACCTTTACCTTCAAACTCACCTTTTCGTTCGAACTCAATTTTTCATGTTTTAAGGGCGTCTACCCAAAAGTATTTTCATGTCTTCTGTAGTACTCCAAGGTATTCATTTAGGTTCCTTCCTATTTAACGCTTTCTTTTCTGAACTATCCAGCATATTATCACCTTGGTCCTTGGACCTGGATGAGGAAGGTGAAATCAAATGTAATCAATTTGAATAAAAAGCTACCATGATATTTTTGAAATAAAATTTAGAAAAGGATTCAGGAAGGGTTGCAGGAAATTGGAATCGAGTTTATCGAAAGGATAAAAATCATACACACAATAATGGGAAAAGGAAATTTTGCAAACAATTAAATGGATTTTCCAATCCGTCCAGTATAAGACAATAAAAAAGGAAAGATGATTTGAATGACGTGATACCAGCTAAGCGGATATTGTCCGCCATCCTGCAGTAAACCTTCTTAGCCAATTATAGATAATGCCTGGTTTTAGTTTTTATTTAATGACAGAATTTGTGAATCCGGGCTTGTCCCTTCTGACTCAAATGAGATCTAAATTATTTTTTTCCATTTACTTGTTGGTAACATGCTCTATTATATAGTCTATGTTATTTCAAAACTTGATGATTCTAGGATAAAGTTAAGGGGGCTCCCAGTCAATTTCTAGAAAATATACTTAGAATAAATATGGCAATATACAATTATTAACTTTATTTAAACAGGGATGGAGAGTATTTTAAGGCCTAGTCACAAGTGCATGAACTACCATATTTCTTTTTAGATATTTGGCTCGGATAGTTTGTGAGAATGGGTCCTTGAAGTAACTGACCCATTTCGGATCACCGCAGTCCTCCCCTTTGGAATCAAGATCAAAACTAATATCGGTTTCGGAATGTAATAATCGAAACTCATTTGATACCCCACGTGATTATACTCGGTGAAAGCAAATTTACACTCCCCTCTCCTTGCTTTGCATGTATGGGGGCCCATCTTAAACTCAACGTGGAACTATGCTACTCACTGGCTCCACATTCCGTGTCAACAGGAGTAGGAGTAACCGTTTTTGAGATAAAAGGTGTGAAAGACAGACAGATTGACAGACAGAAAACCGCTTTTCATAAGGCTTTGTTCAACGCAAAAACCTTGAAAAGTGATAAAAAAAAATATGTACGTACAAAGTTTGACGGAGCTTTATTATTTCATTATATATCTTGGAACAGTCTGAAATATCGAATTCGCTGTTTGAGCCAGCTTATAGTACCATTTTACATGACTAACAAAGCAGTTTCTTCTCGAAATCTATATCTCTGTAAAAATTCCTAATTCTTTTTCTTCGTCAGTCCTTTTGCTCTGTACGTTTGCCGTATGCCTGATGCAAAACGCTAACTTATATTTAACTTTCTTGTCAGATTGTTAAAGGCTTTTTATGTTGATCCACATACACATATAACAGCAACTTGTTGATTTCGTATCGGTAACAGCGTTATACACCTTGATTATCATCTGAAAGACATGTTAAACAATTCCGGAAACTGAAAGATGGACGGTTCAGGTATGAAAGGTTCTGTGTAGTTCTTAGTACATAGTGTATAACATATGCATATATTATGTGAGCATCCACTTTCGGGTGATATTGACATTCATAGTCTTGAATTTGCAAAGAAGCAACAAATTCGACCCATTATAGCTTTGCTAATAATAGTGCGATTTCCACCAAACTTGGTAAGATCATGTTCTATATTATAGCCTACATCATTGCTGGATGCTAGGATGAAGTTAAGGGGGGTTTTGCAGCCAATCACTAAAAATCATTGCAATATACTATTGTTAACGTTATTTGACCAGATATCGGTATGGAAGGTATTTCGGAGCCCAGGCACCACATAGTGGCAGCCTCCTGATTTTTTTCAGATTTTTCGGCTGGGTAGTTTCTGAGAATGGCCCCCTTGAAGAAATGTTCACTTTCAACACCCCGCAATCCCCATCTTTCTAACAAATGTCAAAACTAAGACCAGCTTCGAAAAGTATTAGCCAAGACCTTTAATTTGATACCCCACATGACTATATCTGATGGGAAAAAATTTACACCCCCCTTTTGCACATATGGGGACATACAATTTTTGGGTTAAAATAATTATCCATTTTATTTTTAATTGAATTTATATTCTCGTTCGGTTAAATCCGCTTCCACGAACATAGCCAGGACACACATCGCTGTAATTTCCTTTTGATTAGATTTTCTGTACGCTTTTCTCTACTTCCCCGCTCGGTTTAATGAGTTACTGATTTCTTTGAATCTTTTTGAATCTTCCCTGTTTTTCAAATCTGTAGCGTGCTTGCCCGCAAACTTGTTCATTTGTTTATTTGCTGACTGTGTATACTGACCAAACTGCATCAGTTTTAAGGAATACTGATTCTTTTCTATGGGCTCCGAGCCATTTTTCTGTCATAGACGTTTTAAAGTAGGCAGATCATTGTTTCAAACTATTTAAATTATAATTATGGGGTATCACAATAACACGACAGAAGTTACCCAGATATTCGAATTTTTCGTCAACATTAGACAAGGCTGGGGTCTACATTCGGTCGTAAAGATACATACAAGTCATTATTGTTGAACATGAAGAAATGTATGCAAAAGAAAGAAACAAAATTCGATTATTTTTTTCTTTTGTGATCTTATTCACAAAAAAAGCCTATATGCCATCCGCAGCTATCCATAGGTAATTTTTAAGTCATCATATAGCCTAATAGATGCCTAATACAGTGCGATAATATAACAAATTTTCTTCTGAATATGAAAATTAAATAAAATTTCATTACAAAACGGCCCATTATTGTTCCAAGTTCCAAAAATAGTATTTAAAAACGTTAAACATTATTCAAATATATGAAGAAACAAGCATTCTTACCTAACACTGGGAACGCTGAGAACAAAATCTGTACTTTGTAAGATGGTCAACTACCCCCACACGTGCACGTTATCAGATTTAGAAGTATGGATAGTGTATTATTGTTACTGAGATTGTCCTTTATCTGTGTAATTTTTATGACATTTCTACCACCACTTTTGAAATTTGACTTTTGACCGGCTAAATCTTTCAAATCGGCCTAGGTACGTCGGTCATTTTGAGAGGCTATATAAGAAAATTAATCAAAATTATAATTTTATTTGTACTTTTACAAACTAATCATTATTACTTCTTGGTCAACCCTAGTATTGGTCTGTGATATATTTAGCCTACGTAGATATATTGTGATGAGTGGTTCATTTGACATCAACCAGGTTTTTACCCCAAGGAAATGATCAATAACTTCTTTCGTTCTTCCAGTCAACACCGAAATACCATCAACGTATTAGGTCGCCTTCTTCATCTAACTTCAAAGAAACTCTTATTCTCAATCACTTGAATCCTTATTCTCATCCACTTCAAAAGGGATTGGATTGACTACCCACCCATCAAACCACAGAATTCTGAAGAAATTTATCCTAAAGCTCCTACATATGTTCACATAACTGAATACACACTTTGCTCTGTGGTACTCCATCGGTTTTACGCCTCAACTATTAACAGTTTAACCGGAAAGGAGAATTGAACAAATAACATATAACCCCACCATGTACCAGATACATAGGAGCTTCTCCCTTATATTCGCCCAGGATATGTAGACACGAGCATGGTTCAATTCAATCAAAAACCACAGAGGCCTCTTAGAAATATAACATCATTTTAGCTAATTACCTCATGGGATATTTAACGAACATGGACGTGTATTTACATTCGAATGTGATTTCTGGGCAATTTTCCGGTTCTTTAAGCATGAACGTGCTCATCTCACACAACATTATTCCCGCTTTCAGGATTAACTGGCTGCTTTGTCACTCCTTGTGCTAATTGCGTCATGTACGAAGGAAATCGGATTCAAATGCTGCTGTGATTATAGCCATGGAAAGTAATCTAGGGTGAAAATCCGACTGGCCGCTATCCTAGCTATGAGACAGGACTTTTCCTCATGAGAAAAACTATATTAAAGACTATTCTCTTATATGATAAATTCATAAATGTATACAAATAACCGCCCTTTCTCACGACCAATAATATTATAAAAGAATTGTGAGTCAATTGTATTTTATTATTCAGACCACAGAAGAACAGTTTCCATTCCTACCCCAACTCTATTTTTCTTGCGATACAGACTCTGTATTTTCACGTGAAATAACTAGCTCATATTACGCATACCAATGAAAGCATTCATGTTTGCTTTAGGTAAGGAAGGAAACTGCTTTAACATAGTCCATAATTAAAGTTGATTAGGACGTAAGATAAAGTCTACAAATGATAACCAATTACATGTGCGTTTCAGTAAAAAGTGTGGAATAAACTAAATGGAACAAAAGTAGCTTTTCATGGATTCACTTTCGTCTGTTTGTTATCCTATTTTGTGCGACTTATGCATATGTTCATACATACAAACGTACAGGTTACGGATCGATAAGTATGTACACAATAATAAGAAATAAGATTAGAGAAATGTAGACATCAAACATGGATTTAACAAGCATTGGAACATGAGTAAATTTGGTTCGATCAAAAACTTGATTTATTCGTCTGAAATGTACCTGATTCTATCTATTTTAAGTAGATATAAAGCGTCAAGTAAATTATTAGTTTGGATTTATAAGAACTGTACCATTGTTTACAAGACATTCGTGAATATCCAAATCATTTTGGCAACTACAACGAAGGTGGTCGACGATAATCAATATTCTAAAACAAATACCGAAACATGTCTTATTACAAGACAACTAATTTGTCATCATCAACGGCGCAACATCGGGCATCCGGTCTAAGTCTACCTTAGTAAGTAACTCCAGACACCCCGGTTATGTGCCGAGGTCCACCAATTAGGTATCCCCAAACGTTGTCTGGCGTCCTAACCTACGCCATCGCTCCATCTGAAGCAGAGTCTGTCTCGTCTTCTTTTCCTACCATTGATATTGCCTTTATAGGCTTTCCGGGTGGGATCATCCTCATCCATACGGATTAAGTGACCCGCCCACCGCAATCTGTTCAGCGAACCTGACGGTCGTGGCATGGCTCATGGATTTCATCATTATAGAGGCAACGGAATCGTCCATACTCATGTAGGGGGCCAAGAATTCTTCGGAATGCGGCATTCTTCGAATGCGGCCAAGAGTTCGCAGTTTTTCTTACAAAGAACCCAGGTCTCCGAGGAATACATGAGGACTCGCAAGATGAATGTTTTGTACAGTAAGAGCTTTGACCCTATGGTGAGACGTTTCAAGCGAAACACTTTTTGTAAGCTGAAATAGGCTCTTTTGGCTGCCAACAACCGTGCGCAGATTTCGTAGATGTTATCGGTTGTGATTTTCGATTCAACATAAGAGAAATTTTCAACGGTCTAAAAGTTGTAGTCCCCTGTCTCTAGTATTCTCGTTTGACCAGTGCGATTCGTTATTTCTTTTTTGGTTTTTGGCGCTGAAGTTGCCGCCAAGTACTTCGTTAATGTGCAGCCCAAGATTTCGCGGTATCTACCCCATCTGAATGAAGGCGGTTCGTACGTCCCGGGTCGCTCTTCATATGATGTCGATATCGTCAGTGTAGGCCAATAGTTGAATGCATCGGATCACTTTTTCTAGGGCCAGCTTGAAGGGGACGCATGACGGGGCATCCCCAGTCTTAGACCAACAACCGTCTGTTGGATGGTTTCAAAATTTCCTGCTTCTTTTATCTGACCCCGAATACTGGTCAGGGTCACCCTAATCAATTTTTTCAAAAACAACTAATTAGCAAGCGAAAAACTGAAACTCCTTAACTTACCGGCTACGGTTATTATCTTGGCTCGATTGCAGTTCTTAACATCGTCTGTCCGTCTGTTTTTTTCAATGGATGAAGATGAACATTTTAGAAGGACTGCGCCAGGTTCGATCAATGCGTGGAATTCTCACCTACTAAAACCACCCACACTTACTTGTTTTTCGTTCTCCGCGGGGCTTTTCTGAAAAGAGGTTAGTTGCTGGTGGAAAGTAGACCTCCATTTTTAGTAATAAACAAAAAATTCAAACGTTTTCTGTGTAATTGCCTCTATCATCCGAATCACGATTATAACTTTACCTAAATATTATAGATATTAAAATAGTGGAGTTGTAAAGAAATTTCTTCAAAAATCGAGTGTGTTTTTCATTGAAAATCCAAAAATATTAAAATTATTAGTGAAAATAGATAATTGTGAGTTACACCGGAACTACTGATGTATAAACTAATGTGTAAAAATTTCAGGTTGTTCCGTTGAACAAAATTTTAGGTGTACTTCCCACTAATTTACAAAATGTGGTTTCGAGAAAATCGCATTTCAAATTTTCTTTTTGTATGCACGTCAATATGGCACGTGCTCTTTTACTTCCTGTTAATTGGTAAATTTTTCGAATTTCGGTCTGAAGTTTCTGCGGTATATTGGTTGGGGAAAAAGAAATGTCGTGTTTTGTCAATAGATGGAGACACTGAAACATATCTTGTGTTATACTTATGGCATCGGGTCATACTATACGGCGATTTGAAGACGACAGACTGTGCTATAAGTGTCTCTTTGACAGTGTTGTGATCGTACGTTTCAGTTTCAAGTTACATCGCGTCAAAGATGGAGTCGACCAAGCAAGAAATTCGTCATATTTTACATTTTTACTACCTGAGCGGTAAAAATGCAACGAAGCCGACCAAAAAAATTTGGGAAGTTTATGGGTTTGATCGATTTCGTTCTGGTGTAGTGGATTTCGAAGATACACCCCGTACTGGTAGGCCAATCGTCGTAGAAACCGATAAAATCGTCGAAATCATCCAAGTAGACCGGTATGTGAGTATTCGCTCGATTGGCTAGGAACTGCGTAAGGACCATAAAACCGTTTGGAACCATTTGTAGAAGATTGGATTCCAAAAAAAGCTGGATGTTTGGGTGCTACACTAAAATCTTTTGGACCGAATGAACGCCTGCGATGCACTGCTGAAACGGAACGAATTCGACCCATTTTTGAAGCGGATGGTGACTGATGATGAAAAGTGGATCACGTACGATAATCTCAAGCTAAAAAGATCGTGGTCGAAAGGCGACGAGCCGGCCCAAACCATCGCCAAGCCCGGATTGACGGCCAGGAAGGTTTTGCTGTGTCTTTGGGGGGATTGGAAGGGAATCATCCACTATGAGCTGCTCAACTATGCCCAAACCCTCAATTCGATCCTCTACAGTGAGCAACTCGACCGTTTGAAGCAGTCGATTGACCAGAAGCGGCCAGCATTGGTCAATAGGAATGGTGTTCTGTTCTACCAGGACAACGCTCGGCCTTACACATCTTTGATGACCCGTCAGAAGCTACGGAAGCTCGGATGGGATGTCCTATCGCACCGCAAAACGCTCTTGGTGCTACTAAGTTCGCCTCAAAAGAGGCTTGCGAAAACTGGCTGTCAGATTTTTTTGCAAATAAGAGGGGGGGGGGCAATGGAGTTACCTTCTAAATGGCAACGAGTTTGCGAACAACACGGCTCATATTTGACTTAAATCGGATAATTCTAAGTTTGTTAAATACAGCGTTAAAATTCGATCACAAATACGAGATTACTTTTTCCCCAAACCAATATTATACTTTCGAAGTATATATAAAAGAGAAAATTCACGTAGGAAAACCTACTTGAGCGAACAATTTTTCCGCTCCTCGTGACCTCCTTGCGCGCTTTGCTTTTGCAAGCTCCACCTGTTTTGACTGCGGAGTTCAACGCACACTAGTTTGTCCTGACATCAAACCACATCTACTGCGTGCATCGTTGAATGAGCTTGACGAAAGCCAAACTGTCGCTCCCATAGACTATCCCTATATTCTATGATAGGGACTCTGTCAAACAAACAGAGGTGCAACATTTTTTCATTGAATATAGTCACGAGGCGCATCTAACGAATGATGGCAATTAGAACTTGCCCAAGCTGGTACTACTTTTGGCATTGACTGGAAAGGAGTGAATTGCAGAGGTTCGAAAGGGGTCAATTATCTACTAAATCTAAATCTCAAAAAAGATATGGTAGCTCATACATACTGCGTCTAGACCTCGAAATATTCTCCGCCAGGATATCTACATATATATATTATTATATTATATTATTTATTTGTATTATATTATTTATTTATTATATTTTGAAAATCTAGATCCGTAAAATTTTGCAATAATGTAGGTATTAATATGAAATATCATAGTGTGTCCGGATAGCTGAGTGGTTAGAGCACAAGGCTGTCGTACGGAAGGTCGCGGTTCAAATCTCGCTGATGGCAGTGGGATTTGTATCGTGATTTGACGTCGGATACCAGTCGACTCAGCTGTGAATGACTACCTGAGTCAAATCAGGGTAATAATATCGGGCGAGCGCAATGCTGACCACATTATCTACTACAATATAGTGTAGTGTACCGTTACGGTCTTGAATGAAGTGCTCTAACACACTTCAAGGCCCTGATCCAATATGGATTGTTGCGACAACGATTATTATTATACTGGTTTTGGTTGAAATCAATCATTCTTAACAAAGTTATAGTTGGTCCAAATATCTGTCGCGCCTCTTTCGCGTGAAATTACTATTCCCTAAGAGATAAAGTATCACTACCACATTAAATTGACTATCGGGTATATTCAAAGTGTATGCACTAGGAGCTATATATAAATCATCGTGCAACCACATATTTTTACAAAAGAAACCATTCATACCTGAAACGCTGAGCTTGCAGTTTCGGAATTGTTTCAAATTTCTGTATAGTTATGGTGAAACTTTCACCATACACTGGATATTCATTTCGTGGCCTTTTGATCTCGATTGGTGTCAATTTCGAATAACTTGAATTTTTAAACCATCAATTCGATATCCTTGCTGCACCAGCTGCCTGGTGTCCTCGCCTATTCCATCGCTTCATTGTTCGTCTGCAGTTCTTTGTTAAAAAAAGATCTCCCAGCGATCACTACGTGAAGTAAGAAATAGGGTTTCGTAGTAGTGCAGGCGGTTCCCAAGTGTTGTGTTCTGTCATAGATATCAATGACTTTTGACTGCCAAATCGATTTTAATAAGGTTTTTTAAATAAAAAATCCTAAAAATGAAGGTCCGATTGGTTTTCTGCCCATTACCAACCACAGCAGAAACCAAAATCTCACCAAGGTATGATTGACGAAAAATTACTGAATCACTCGACTTAAATTGTGGAATCGACTAAAAAGAAGCGTTTGGTCACCACAATTTACAAAACTGGAGCTGGTGTTGCTTACCAATTAATTATTTATATTAAAGTGCTGAGCATTTAGACTCAGACATCCTAGCTATTTAAAAAGGATAGGTTGATTGATGAGAAGGTCCACCGAACACCGTTTTCCCTCATGGATTATTTGAGGCAAACTCTTCCTATACATCTAGGGAATCATTCATGTACTATATCCGCACCTGACAATATTATAGAAAATATTGCCGCCTTTGCGAAGCACCAAATTTCTTTGATTTCCCGAGTGAGTGGTTCATAACCTAACGACAGTTTTCCTCACGTATTTCGGTGAATTATCCTTCAACGTCTCCAACGCCGAACCGAAAATGCCGTTGTTCTCTACCCTCTATTTCAGCTTCCTATAGGAAAGGACAGCAACCACACTGTCACAAACCACGCACATAATCCGTATATGCCAGTGATGGTATAGCGAACACATTTATTGTGCTTATGTTGTTCTTCCCCGAGAGATATGATTTCAGCACCAGCTTCACACGTCACAGGAATTCCATCAGCAGATTATCCTTGAAATCGCCAACTCAAGCATGGTTCGTCGCAGAACAGTTAGGTCTCTCTGAATATCCTGGCTGAACCTGTCAACTATGCGCAACAGATTTTGGTGATCAATACCAGCATACAACCTCCAGCTTCCTTCAGTAATCATAAAAGCTCGTTTAGAGCCATGCAATGCCAAAATTGGTCCAAGGTGTTAAAAAAGTGGCGCTGATCAGGTGGGTATTGGGGTTCCCGCTGGTTGTCGAAGTTGTTACTACCAGGTAAAAAATAAAATGAAACTGGTACAATCCAAAATGCAGGAAGGAAGGTCGAAGGAGGGCAACAACTCTCAGAGCAGATTCTGAAATACGACGAAAAATCAGAAACATTTGAAGTAAAATTAACTTCAGCAGAGTTAACAACATTAGAAGGACTATCATTCGAGGAAGAGTATACGATGCAGGAATAACAGTTTAAGCAGCCAAAAAATGGCCACATGCAACCCAGAAACCAGGAAATTCGTTGGCAGTTTGCCTTGGCTCACAGAAGTAAACTGGCCATATTTTGGACAGCAATATTGTAGACAAACAAAAGTGCTTTTTCGTTGACCGAACCCAATGGGGAACATTTTTGCATGCCAATAAACAGGAAAAAAGTAAGTTGAAAGTAATTCCCTCGGCACATTCACATAGAGGTAGTTTTCAAATGGGGTCCACGAACTCGAAAGTCATTAAAAATGTCTTACATTTGGTTAAATCAAAATCAATCAGTCTTATTTCCTCCAGATTTTGTGAAAAATTAAATGCCCAAATTCTATCTAAATATCATTCCGGGGTAAAATCCATTTATAGTTGCGGTGTCTCTGATGAACATTCTTTTTTTGTTAGGTTAGGGGTACTTTTAGGAGGCGGTGTGTCATTGAATGATATGATGAATAGTTCAATGTACTTATGATAGACCTTTATGTCGAGCTTTCTTTCCTATGATATCAAATTATATTTTACTGTTGTTATAAATTACCTTCAGGTTGAGAAATGGGAGTTGTCCTCCTCCGCCTACCGTTATGGTGAATTTGATGTTGGGATCTAGCTGGTTTATGTTCTCTAGAACTATCTCCTTTTCGCTTCTCATTAGGAGAGTATAATTACAGAACTTTTAGGATGGGGAATTAAGAATAGGTATAAATAGAACAACGTCTTTATTTATTTATTTAATTTAACGGACAACAAACAGAGAAAACTCCAATTAATTATTGTCCTCGGGAGGAGGAGAAAGCAAAAAACTTATCCTACGTTTAAAACTACTTAAAGTAGAGAAGTTCAAAGGACCAAGCTGTTCTGCGTTATAATTTCAGCAAAACCTAGGAATGGGGGACTGAAAGTAGACTTCGAACTCTGCGAAGGGCACGTGGAAAATGTCTGCGTTATGTGTGTTATAAGACGCAGGAAGGCAGGTGATGTCGTCAACGGCGAAGCAGTCCATCAGACCCGAGGAAAGTTTAAAAAATGTACATAGATCCAGATAGGATACACGCTGTTATAGGAAGGGAAGGTTCAGAAAGCGGAGGCGAGAGGGATAGAAGGAAAGAAGGAGAGGGAACGGGTGAATTTACGTTGCACATTTTCAAGGGCAAGACAATCACAGTTACGGGAGGGATACCAGATCACGGAGCAATACTCAAGGATATTCCTCAAGAGGGAATTGAAGAGAGCTAAGGACGGTTGGATGGAGTCAGAATCAGAGGAGGAGCGAAGTATAAAGCCTGACAATTTTGCTGCCCGATTGATGGCATCGAGGCAATGGGTGTCAAAGCGGAGCTTAATGTCGAAAGTGAAGTGAAGTGAGGTCTTGAGTGGAATTTAAGCAGAATAAGGAATGCCCGTCAAGAGAGTAGGAGAAAGTTGCTGAGGATTTTAGGGAGTAGCAAATAGAGTGTCACTTTCTGACGTTTAGCGCTAAACTATTAGTCGAGCACCAACGAACCAGAGTGTCCAGGTTAGATTGATGGGAAACACAGTCCATAGGCGACGATATAGCGAAAAACAGCTTCATGTCGTCTGCATAGAACAAACAGGGACGAGTAAGGAGGGGAGAAAGGTCGTTAATAAAATATAAAAATAACAAGGGACCCAGAATAGATCCATGTGGGACGCCAAACTAGGGGGAGAAGGAGCGGGAAGTACAGCCGTCGAAAGAGACGCGGCGGGATCGGTTGGAATGGTAAGAGGCAAGCCATAAAACAGGTGGTATGGGAACGTTTAGAGAGTTTGGATAGAAGTATCTTGTGATTTACAGTGTCGAAGGCTTTAGCGAATTCATTGTAAATGGTATGCACTTCTTATTGTGAATTTAAACATTTGGCGACAAAGTTAGTAAAGTCAAGCAGGTTGGAGGTAGTGGTAGTGGACGGGGTAAGATCGTAAGCACTTAGGAGAGGAGGGAACGTAACAAGGAAGAAGATCAGATAAAATGGTATAGAAAGTGTTGAGTCCTTAATCACACGTAAATGGAGAGCACAAGGCTGTCGTACAGAAGGTCGCAGTTCCAATCTCGCTGGCGGCAGTGGGATTTGTACCATTATTTGACGTCAGATAGCAGCCAACTCAGCTGTGAATGAGTACCTGAGTTAAATCAGGGTAATAATCTCCGGCGAGCGTAATGCTGACCACATTGCCTCCTACAGTGTTCTGTAGTGTACCGTTACGGTGTTGAATGAAGTGCTCTAACACACTTCAAGGCCCTGATCCAATATGGATTGTTGTGCCAACGATTATTATTATTAAATGGAGAGAGGAGGGGCACCCAGTTGGTTGACGCCAGGGCTGAGTTCAGATCTTCGAAGTTCGATGATTTCGGCACGGAGCTTTTTTTAACAGCTATTAGGGCCCCTCCGTCAGTTGTCTTGCCAAGCGCAGCGCAGTCTCTGTCACAACGAAAGACAGGGTAACCTTCGAAGAGCTCAGAATCTAAAATCCTGTTATCCAGCTAGGTTTCAGAAATGCAGATAAACAAAATGTTGGAATGCTAAAGCAGACAGTTTGAAATCCGATAGCTTGCTCCTTAGACCCCTTACATTTTGGTAAAAGAGAGTGCATAGTTTTCGGAATCATTCAAGTTCGGTGAGGCAGGCGGGCGGGCCGGAAATTTTCACGAAGGTTAGTCCTTGGATAAGGCTTGCCGAAAAAGCCAAAAGGAAGATTGGACGATGGCATCGAAGTCGTGGAGATATGTCACTTTGAAGGGAGCTATAACTCGGTCAGGAGAGCCATCCTTCGTAAGCAAAGTTGAGTTAGTTATCTTCATAATCCACTGGTGAAGGTAGCGTGTAGTTACTGAGATGTGCATATGGGTAATAAATAATTCACTGACTTAAAAGCAAATTTAATATAATTTACTATCCCTTGATTATATGATTGCATGATCCGGCGCTAAGAGAAATTGAGAAAAATTGGTTGAACTGAAATAGTCAGGCTACAAGACAATATTACCAGCATGTCAAACAGTCATTTCTAACCAGTACACTTACTTTTTGCCGTATATATACATATATATGTCACTTTATTTGAGTAGATATCTGAATGGGATATATTTTAAAGCCCATATTTTATTGGAAGGCTGCATTAAGAAGATGCTTTCCCGTATGTAGATAGGCTCTGAGGCGTTGGAATCCTCGAATGAAAGTAGGTAGTATATTCTTCCATGACTGCTGTTTGCCAGAATGTCGTTAGTTTCGAAGTGCGCCCTGTTTTTTACAACTAATCGGCCTTGTATCTGCGAGATCCTGTACTGTGAACTGAACATCCTCTTCGGTAAGATGCGCAAAATTTATGCCAGGAATATTGGCATGGTGTTCCACTCAGCATGCTGGGCAGGTAACCCCCTTAATCAACCCCAACATTCTTTTGCTTCCGTTACAAAAAACTGCTGTTAGGATTCGTTTGAGTGATCTGGAATGGCTTCCGTTCTATCGGATGGCATAATTCCGGTAAACCTATTTTTCACCCGTCGCATTGTTAGTTTTGATTTGAGTTAGCCTAGCAATGTGCTTCTTTAATGAATCACGCCGACATTCCAAATGAATTTTCCATGGTAGATCTCTGCGGTCACTCAATCTAGGGAAACTTATGTGCAACATGGGCATACGATTTTGTACCTGCATTGCCGTTGTAATCTTGTAGTAGAGGCGAATAATAAAGACGTTCCTTTCCTCAGTCCACTTTAGCTGCTACTTACGTACACCTGGTGAAGTGGTCACCACAAATTGTGTCGAAACAGCTGCAACAGGCAAATCCATGCTCCTAGTCATTATGGAGCCTTTGCGTCTAAGCGCCTTACGATCAACGATTCCGATTCCATGCTTTCCGGGGCGCGGTTCAATCACCAAGTCGTATTTACCACGTTGATGGCTTCGAAATCGAGAAAGGCTACCTAAGAAATAGCTTACATATTTATAAAAAACAGCACTTCGGACGCCACCTTAAGTCTGGCTCTACAACTGGTTATAAGAATGCAAATTGGGAAACTCATTACCAGAACTCTGTAACATTATAATCACCATAATGTTGACCGGAAAATTCTTTCGCAGAACAGAATAAATTTAGATCCAAGACTGCAACCCGGAGCTAGTAAAGTAAATTGCTTTGTCTTTTTTCAATTTTTTGTTACTATTGTAATTCTGACGTTTCACCGTGTTGGTTTGATATCTATCTGTGACGATTTTTGCACTATGTCATGATTGAATTCTTGGTGGACAAGGATGTGCAAGCAAACTCTCCTTAGAAACGGCACTCCCATGCATAAAATCTCAATATCAATATATAATATTAAAATTCTATATTGAAGGCCAAGGGTGTCAAAGGCAGAGAAATAAAACTATGGCTGGGGGCTCTTCAAAAGTCTCAATACATAAAGAACTCCAAAATAAGAATTCCACAATGAAAACGATGAGACACTATCTTCAGAGCATAAACTTAAAAATCCCCAGATAAACCGCAATCCTATCAAAACTTCGATATATATAATTTTCGAGGCACTTTGCCCCTTGAGAAACGTATCCACGCTATCATGGCAACCATGACAAAGTTGATCCTGAAAAGGATAAACAATTTCCAATACAAAAATAGACGTAGATGAAGATCTGCAGATGATATAAAAGTAATAAAGTATCTCGAATCTTGAAAGGATGGTGTCAACTTACCTTCAAATGAAAGGTAGATTTCAATTTCATGCTTCATACTTATATCTCCCACATATATCCTCCGACAAAATCCAACTAATCTAGTTTCCCAATAAACTAAATTTGGGATGAACTTACAACGTTCACCCACTAAATCTCCCCCAATTTCTTATTACATTCGCATACAGAGCTCAACGAAATTTCATTCTAAATGATGTGCGTAACGCCAGAAAAACCCATTTCCGTTTTTTTTTACGATTTTAAGTTCATTCTGATCGAAAGATGATTCCGAAATAGATTCCCATATGATTGACCAATTACCGAATTTTATAGGATCGTAAAAGAAAAGAATTTATCTTAAATCTCATCTGATCCGTTTTCCATGATGGACATTATTTTCGATTGACTGAAATGATGTAGAAGGCTCATCACATGACCTGAGTATTTTTCAGGATAATTGGATATTGAACTTCCATTAAGTGGATGTCTTGTTGTTTCATTTTTACTGTCAAGAGCATTTGGTTGGACCAATGAAGTTGATAAGAAATTCTATTTGGGAATGTAACTGTGTTTGCATGTACACATTTATATTGTTTGCTTGAGATAAAAGTACGTTTATAGTATAATATTTCATTATCTTTCGATGCTTTCTAGATTTATATCCTTAAAAGAAAATTATGTTTTATAAGCATTTCTCTCAGAGGTAGTATTGAAGGAAACTGCCCGGATGCAACGAAAACATTTGATATTCCATATGCACTTCTATATGTTTAAAGGAATACAATCAGAACATGTTATATCTATCATAAAAGCTTCGGCTAACCTATCTATACCTGCGCCGATAGATAAGCAATTATGGAATTTTGATAACATTTTAATTATTACGTTTTACATAGGTACACGTTAGTTCTAAATAAGCATGGAAATTAAATTCCAAAAGAATAGATCAGTTTTGTAATATTACAAAATTCAACAAAAAGTCTTTGATTTCGTCTTTATAGGGCATATTGTCAGGTATAAATGGCTGCATTACTCTGATGTTCTACGAATTCCAGTTTTGTATAGTTGATGGATGAGGCCTTCGAAACTCCTGGATAGGTAGAAACTAAAACACTGATGAATGTTAGAAGAGGTAGGAAAGCTGGGAATTGATTGAATAGAGAGAAGTGTAGTTCAAAATCGAGACAAGGGAAACAAATCCTCCTCGATTTAGCGCAAGTGGTGAGCTTTTGCCATCTAAAGTATGCAAGTGTTAAGTAGTACGAGTAGATTCCACACTTCCAGTCACTAACGCTCATTTCTCATTATGTTTTCCTGACGGGAACTCAGAATAGAGAGACTTTGAGGGCACCGCCCAATATATTCAGCATGCTACTGCACTTGTCTAAATACCCGTTGGACGTCGTGTCTGAGGTCAAAGCCTTACTGGTCTCTTGACTGTTAATAGAAATGTCTATATTGCGCTTCGGGCTCGGATCATACCTGAGTCATCAACAGTATTGGCAGCACCCTGGACTGCACTAGTGATTCCTGGAAAACCATGCCATTCGACTACACTGTGCATATTTGGAAAACTCTCGCCCCGACTACACAGACTTCTTTCATTTGCTGATGAAGAATATTGTGTCATAACATTACAACAGGTCGCCAATTTTCCACTGTGCTCTGGTTGGAAAACCCATCGGAAAATTCCTCTTGAAGCTCAGCTTGTATGTGGCGTGATCCCGCTGGGAATACTCAGAGTTCGAGAAGCACTTTAGGATATTGAGCGTTGAGGACATCTGCCGGGCAGGGCTACAGGGCACCAGTATAAACTGCACATACTGTTGTTTGAATATAATTAAACGCAGTTCTGTTGTAGTTCTTGCTCAGCTCCGGTCACAACAGAATAGAACCATATGTTGAGACGACACGAAACACAGTTGCGTGCGTCCAGAGAAACATCTTTGACCAAAGACCTCATTTCTTACGACGGCCCTCATGCGAGCGTAAAATATTCAGTCCACTATTTAATTTACAATGACAAACAGATACCTTATATGCCAATCTTTGCCTACTTACGGGGGGGGATTAAATTGGTGATAAATAGCGTCTCCATTTTGGGTGGATTTATGCGAAGTCCGCCCACACGCATAGCTTTCCAAATACGCCCTCCAAGATTTAACTTAAAACGCAGAAAAACACCCCCGACACCAATATCATCAAGTCATCAGCATATACCACCACCTTCACCCCGCACCTGGAAAATAACAATGGGATACTACCCTGGGATGTCCCTCTGTTCACAGCTCTGACCAAGTGGCTAGCTCTTAGATCAGATTGGATTATCCTGATTTTGAGCACGGATACTATCCCATGTGTACGGCATGCCTTCAATCCTATTCTAGTTTCAAAATTCTTAATGGTTTTCGTACTAACGTTGTTGAATTCTCCCTCCATATCCAAGAAGGCAGCTGGGGTCTACTACTTGCAAAGCAGTAACCGCTCAACCATGCTAATTGCCATGTGTAAAGCGATTTCCATGGATTTGCATGTGAGGTAGGCGTGCTGGGATTTGAAGAAGGCCTCCCTCTCCTCAAGAATAATCGGTAATGCCAATATTCCGTTGTATATAGGCTTTGATATTTCACTTCATTCTAGACCATAACGGTACACCGTAAAAGGCAATATGATCAGTATTCCGCTCGCCTGTGATTATTACCCTGACTTGGCTTATGAACTTACTTCAGCTCAGCAGACTGATATCCGACATTCATTCACGATACAAATCCCTATGCCACCAAGTAATCCTGTACTTCTGGCATGCTAAGTGATAATAATAATAATAATCGTTGACGCAACAATCCATATTGGGTCAGGACCTGTGTTAGAGCACTTCAGTGAAGACCGTAGCAATACACTACAGGGTTACAGTACCCTGTAGGTGCCAATGTGGTCAGCATTGCGCTCGCCCGAGATTATTACCCTGATTTGACTCAGGTACTCATTCACAGCTGAGTCGACTGGTATCCGACGTCAAATCACGATACAAATTCCACTGCTACCAGTGAGATTCGAACCGCGATCTTCCGCAGCGTTGTGCTCTAGCCACGCAGCTATCCGGACATGCTAAGTAATACCAATAATTAATGTTTTTGTTCTTAAATGGTCACAAATACTTTGCACTGAATAACCGATTTTTTGTCTGGATGAACTAGATCGTAAACGGCGTGAAATGGTTCCTTACGGACATCGGCCGGAATATATGGCTTTGGTCCCTTATATGACGTCTCGCAGTCTGGACGTTGAGCTGATGATACAAAGCTCCCTAAATGTGTATTTGGAGTTGGTCCTGGGCCCCTGAAGAGTTTCGTCGTTGCCAGAAAATGGATGATGGCGGAGATCGTCACCTCTGCAACATGTGGTTAAGCGCCGAAGTCTGGTATGGTACCTTTTCTAGACACGTGTTTAATGTTTTTAAACCGTAGTTGCTGAATTTGTGGATGAAGCACTTTGTCGGGCTTTTCTTTCAAAGCTAAGTTGAAGGCATGTGATCGTGAACACTGTGAACCGCCTTTTAGGAAATAATTCTAGTTCACCGGCTAGCGGGTTTAGGTCACGTTTTGATGAAGGGAAGCACCAGAAGTATCGATAAATACGGCTAAGGCTGCGTCTTCCTTAGACAGCCACTGAGAAACACGCAGTCAGGCCGGATTTATATATCTCTTGCGCAGACAAATAGGCGCTAAGGAGCGGTTGGAAGTCTTGGGCAAGGAACATGCATGCATTTCCAAGAACCTTAACCGCTTTCGGTAGGCAGTTGGATGCCTTTTGGGGTAATCAAGCGGGCAAAGAACTTCACTTCCTATTGTAAGAATTTGCATTTTTCAATGTTGACTACTAGACCACCCTGAAGGTGACATTGAAAAATACACCCGGAGTGCTTTAAGTCTTCGGACTCCGAGGAATACGCGGGAAAAACTCAGATTTCAGTGACTGTAGCGTTTAGGCAATGGCGTCGACTCAAGCGGTCATAAATTGTCAGGTGATGTGATACTGTATTTCGTGTAGCCGTCGCCAGATTCTCTAGCAAGTCTAGCTTTTTTTGGAGAAAAAGTGCAGGGGCTGGCGCATTTTATCGTCTTTTCCGCAAACCTTTGGTGATACCAGCTTGACCTGGAACTTGTCGAAGGTCCCGACGACCTACTACCCGATCGTCTTTTTCGGGAGGTATATCAAGACCATCCCCTTGTCCTACATCTCGAACGCAAAGCAGGAATTGTCTCCTCCAATTTAGAAACCATAAAAAGATCAGCCCCAAGATGCTATTTACAATATGTAGGAAGTAAGTTTGGATATTTGTTACCTGGGAATAGTTTTTGCAACGCAGAACAAAACGGAAAGCGATATGAAATATTAAAAAGGAAAAGCAAAAGAAAATAATCAATGGTTTAGTCGTTCGGGTGGAACCGAAATTCTCGCTACCCCCTAATTACATATTCACGATACTTTCTACCTCTATTATGGTGGTCACTAGCAGCCGACCATCTTAGCTTATATTCGCTAATAATAGTTATTAAAAGAGGCGCCCAATATGTGGCACACAAACAATACTACCCGAAACGGCCTATTCCGCCTTTATTCTAGATAAATTTAACCCCCAAATTTGTTTTCAGTTGACCTCACATTAAGCACGATCTAAAATGGCTGTAGTGAAGTGAAGTCGCAATCATTAACAGGAATAGAAATGGTAAAATTGCAAAGAATGTAATACTCCGAGACGTCATTTAAAAACGTGAGAATTGCATCTACAGATCAACGACCCTTCAGACAGAGCCCTGTACGTTTTCAGAAACGTAATGTGAAATATCCAAAAGATCGAAATCTTGAATGAACATATCAAGGAGTGCAATAAATTATCGCGGTAATAACTTGAGAAATGCTGAACATAGAATCCTGACACTGAGAAATTTTTGCTTTCGGCGATTCACTAGACCCAAGAAAATTAAAATTTGTTAATTACATTACATATGGTCATCATAACTTCAATAACTTTCACTGGAATAGAGACAATTTAGAAAGCAATTAAAATGTGTTTGCTACAATGGCTGCACACTGCTTACATCCCCGAGACGGAAATTTCCCATCAGTCCTTAAACTGCTCGGGATATTTTCAGGAAGCAATTGGAAACTTCCCGAGGGCAAAGGTCAATCAGAGCCATGAAAACAAGCTGCTTTACCTCCCGCAGACAATACACAGTTAATTAGTGGAGCAATGGCGAAAGGAGCAGAATTGTTTAGCGATGGGCAATAATAAAATTCTTTCACAACCTTCTTATCCGCTGAAGGATTTCACTTTACTCTCCTGAATGCAAACACACACTAACGTAGAATCTCGCCCAAGGGGGTGTATATATTTGAATACGCTCCTAGCTGCTACATTTGGTAAGAATAAAAGGAATTTCTACCATAATTCAACCCTATTTTATAAAAAGCAAGACCGATCGGAATTCACTCAACATCCCAGCAATCCTCATTGTTTTCTGAAGATGCCATGTTCGTCCCCGTCCGCCGCAGTTTCAAAGTAAGGCATTTTCGAATTGATGAAATTACACCGACTTCAAGACAGTTTGGAAATATCAATAATGTGGTGATTTAACATTCTTTGGAGCAATAAGTTTAAAATTAGTCCATATTTTATTCAAGTGAAATTGGCTTGGTTCCCAGAATAATACCCTGCAGCCATGTCTCTGCTCTCCCAACGACAGGATTGGAAAACAGTAAACAAAATTTGCCTGCGAGTTACGAGGTAATTGCAAACTGCTCAATTTGCCTCCATTACAGTCTGGCAAGGGTTGTACGGTGGATGTACTTGATAGACGTGGCGTTTGAAAGGACTTATATATTACTTACTACCTTGCGGGCATTGTCAGAATTAATTTGCTTTTCTGGCAGTAAAGTGGAAGGCAAAGTGCAGACGGACGAATATCCTTTGCAAAACCAGCACACACTCATTGCAGTCTGGGCCCCTCGACTTTATTGTCAGGCGAAATGAATCTGGCTTTGCAAGGACAGATCAGTTAATTGAAAACATACTAATCCTCTTTGCCGGTAAGCTTTTTCCCTGCAAAGCTGACAGCATACATATAGCAGACATTGAAGGGATTCAAAGCCAGAGGTGATACTACGTAAACGAATATAACTGGAGAAGCTTCTGTAAGTTGAAGTGCCGCTTCAGAACAAAAATCCTACAAGTACTGCAGATTAGCCTTGAATGAGTGCACCTTTTGAAGTGCAAACAAGTCGAGTAGAAGCTCTAATTAACAGAACTTCCAATAAACTTAATAAATACCAGATGCTAACAATCAAGCTAGGAACGGATGTTTCATTCCATTAAATACTGGTGTAAATATTTTCTTACTAGAAGGAGTGCGACGTCCAAGTTTATTGGGCATTTGCCTTACGATTTTGTTGCTCCTGGTTCAAACCACGGCTCTACTGCTGCGGACTTACAACTTGTATTGCAATACACTTCGTGAGTATGAAACTGAAGCTCAATCTAGTTGGAAATGAATTTTAGCATAAAAATATCAAACAAAAACAAGGGAGCTAGTAGATACCTTAGGTTATTCATGGGAATGATTAGTGGCATATGAGTCATCATCCTTGGACTAGATTCCTCCGTCATCACAATTTTCTACCAAGGCAATAGACTCCTCCACCTTCGATCTGCCGCCACCTCTATCTCCTCCAGATGTCCTCTGATGTGTGCTTCCTTCGGTCGGCGTAACTGGAATGGAAGCAAAGTAAAGGTGGCCGTAATTGTGGAAATTTATAGAAGATTTCTAGTGTCTTTCGGAAGTATTTCTCGATAAGGACCAAAAACGCTGATAACAAGAAATTCGGGGGAGGTGTTAAAAAGACTCATTTACCGATTCATATGACAAGAAACATAAATAGGGAGATCCTAGATTTCTTTCCTCATTCGAATTTCTGCACTAAGGTAGACCACGAATAGTTGTCACAACAATCTTGCAGAAGAATCAGGTATCAGCGACAAGCGGGGCATTCGAACTTTACAACCTCAATCTCATCCAAAGATCCAGGAAAATAACGGTATTGATTAATTTTATGCTACCACCAAATACCGACGAACTTAAGGAGCTGAGAACTCTGTTGATCGCTGCGACGCACTGGAGCTCCGCTACCATGAAAAGTGCGAGTAGCCCAGCGTAGCTTGAACCGTGACAAAAAGAATTCCACCATTATGCTGGTCGGTGAATCTGACGTTGCTGTTTGTGGTGAACTTTTCAATGGTCCTGTGAAAGACGTTAACGGTAGGTTTCTCAATCACAATGATCAGTAAGAGAAGGATTTTAAGGAACCCTTCACTACAATAACATCCAGTGAAGATCCATCTCTTGGGGATGATGTGGCAAGCCGCCGGACATGCGGATACGGGCTGCTCTTTCAAAGAGAAATTAAATTATCTTTACCATTAATACACTCAGGCGGAGTGAATACGCTGAACTTGACCGTCTGCTTGTCAAACGTTCTCGTGCTCATTCCTAAAAACCGGAAATCTAAAATCTTTCCCAATGAGGGGACGCAAAAGATTATCGTCAAGATTCCAAAGAAGGGCAGTCATCTTGAGTGTACAATTGGCAAGGTATTCATATATATCTTGCTGCCACGAAGATATTACCTAAAATCAGTCTGGAAAACATCGAGAGCTACATCGGCAGAGAACAGGCTGGTTTTCGCTCTGAATCTTTATGCACCGATGACATCAACGCACTTCGGATCATCGTGGAGAAGAATTCGTAACCTAGAGCGTCACTTCACTCGCTCTTCATCGATTTCGAGAAGAAATTGCTTAACTATTTTTCCCGTTGGCATTGGTGGCGAACCCGACGCATTATCATTATCTCGAAATCAGCCTGTGATTTTTTTTTTAATTTGGAAATGCAACTATTTTAACATAGGAATCAAGTTGACAGTTTCCCTAACCAATGTTCTCTCTATGCTACTATATGGAAGTAATACAAAGCAAGTGACCAACACTATCACTCAAAAACTTCAAACTTTCCTCAATTCACATTTGCGTGATGTCATGGGAGTATTCTGGTGAAAAATAGTAATGTCCGGAGCTAGTAGTTATCACACGGAAGCTCGCGGTTCAAATCTCACTGGTGGCAGTGGGATTCGTATCGTCATTTGATGTCGTGAGTGAATGAGTACCTAAGTCAAATCAGGGTAATAATCTCGGGCGAGCGCAATGCTGACCACATTGCCTCCTACAGGGTACTGTAAACCTGTAGTGTACCGTTACAGTCTTAAATGAAGTGATTTAACATTCCCTGATTCAGTGGTTGCGGTTATGCCTACATCGCGGGCAGAGCTCCTCGGAGCTCGAGCGTGGAGTTGCGCTGTACAACTCGAGTGCCGTACTCCTTAGTTGCGGCAGAGGTGTTAGATAGGCCTCGCATCCACTGGTATGAATGTTGAGCCTGCACTCAGTATAAATCAGGACCGCTGTGCTTGCATGGCGGGGCTCTGATTGTGGTCCCAAAATCAATCCGTGTCCGAAGAGGACCGTAGGATTATGCCTTCACGGCAGGTACTCACGTTAAACCCCCAGGGACTTTTATTCCCTGATTCAAGATGTATTGTTGTGCCAACGATTATTATTGTTTTTAAACAACAAAAAAAATGGCAAACGGCAAGCTGAAAAAAATTAAAGGGTGTTTTAGAGTCAATTGCTGAAAATTATAGTAATATACTATTATTAACTTTATTCGAACAGCAGTTTCGTAATTTTCTTAAATATTTCGGTCGGGTAGGTTCTGAGAAAGGGCCTGTGAAATGACTGACTGCCTTCCAACCCCGCACACCCCGCTTTTCGATCAAATGTCAAAACTAAGACTGCTTTCGAAAATCACTGATCAATACCATTCATTTGACAAATTTTTTTTACACAAAACCTTAAAAATCTATCCTTGCCACTTGTACTGGAAAGATGGAAGCGTAGCACACAAAGAGTTTGGCTCCTCCTAAAGCAACTCCAATCTACCTCTAACCATTAAAAACGTAAATCAATTTTTCGAGAACCGCTTTGTAGTTATGACCCATAATTGGGAATTAATACTCGCTGAAATTTCCAGCCGGGAAAAGCCCACCTAAAAAGAAAACAAGTCGGAATACCGGAAGCTCGCGCTTCGGATATAAAGGTTTTGTGTTCATTTTATGTAAGAAATTTCAACGCATATTTTGCTATCCGTATTTAGCTACAAATCCAACATAATCCTTCATATTTTTCCAAACTACGAGACATACGTACATATTACAGCCATAGATACTACGCTCACCCTAAACAAACAAACTGCCTATTTCCGAATACTGTACATATATATGCACGTATATAAATTGATAATACCCATATTTCCGATTTACTTCTTATATCTATTTGAATTAGGCACTACCCGCAAAGTTCATTAGCACGCATATATTATATACCTACATGCACACATGTCTGGCTGGCAAATAACTAAAAAAACTAAAACAAAATAATTCTCCGCGACCCAATTCATAAGAACTTATTTCGTTGTGGTATTGACGAATTGATATGTGATGATGACGTCATGCAGGTTGTAGAGTGCACGAAATTCACAAAAAATTGTAGTTTCACCTCCTATAACTTTGTTAATAATAATTGGATTTTCTTCAAACTTGACCGAATTGTGCATTATGTTCTTCGTTACACGCATGCCGAATTTTGTACTTCTGGGATCAACATAAGGGGGGTGCCGGGTAAATTTCTAAAATGTGGAAATATACTATTATTAACTTTATTTGTGCAGATGTCGGAACCGGATATATTTTGAGGCCTAGATTTCGTAGAGATGCGCCACTGTGATTTTTTTCAGATTTTTCGGTTGGATAGGTTCTGAGAACGAGACCTGTTACACTTTTTGGGGGTCCTATTTTAAGCGCTTACTCCTCCATGTTTCACCCGATATCAAATATTGCACCAGTTTCGAAAAGTACTAATGAGACCTTTCATTTGATACCCCACATGGCTACATTCTGTGAAAAAAAAATGTGCACCCTCCATTCACATATATGGGGAGCCCCCCCTTAAACTTAACACAAGATGGCGCCATGCTGCATGTAAAGGGATCACCAGATTACATACTCTCACCAATTTTCGTGACAATCGGTCCAGCCGTTTCCGAATAAATCGGGTGTGACAGACAGACAGACAGACAGACAGACAGACAGACGGACAGACAGACACCGTCTGGATTCTAATAAGGTTTTGTTTAAACCTTAAACCTTAAAAAGGCGAGTGGCTTGTAGATTTCTAGGAGGGAAAAGTTCATGTCCCTCGCTTCGTTTGCATGTTACTGGATGCAATTTCTGCACTTGCCATAAAAAATAGGTAGAATGCAATACACTCAAATCGTTGGAATTCGAGATATATCATGGGTGACGCATAACGGTTTTCCACCCGTGTAAGTTGCACAGTGAGTAGGCCCCATGGAAGGAAGTCCAACTCGCCTGCTGCTTCCAGAAATTCAAATTATTCTTCCACTGTAAAAAGTTGATTTGATCTGATCAAGAAACATGCATCTCATCTACCAATTCTGTTGGTTTACAGCGTAGCGTACTGTTGTTTTAAGGGGAGAGGAAGTTGTCAAAGCATTCCGTATGCAATTGATCTCAATTAAGTGGTTTCCAGTTCTGGCTAGGGGCTCATTTCCAGCACCACCGCTGCCTACATTACGGAAGAAGTCGAACAACTTTTGGGACATACCGTTCAATCAGGATTATGATAACAGTTTGGAGAACAAAAGGTGCGGGTACCTTTTTCAGGGAGTGGGCAAGGACAACGCATCCATGTTGATAGACGACTTAATCTATGGGATGATAACTTCGGAGAAGAGATTTGAAAGGTTGGAGCGAACAAATTTTCCCCTGAGTAAATGGGCTGCCAAGTGGAGGGAAGTCCTGGAGGATATAAATTAATTGCTACATGTTGACCCCTGTGTACATCTACAGAAAGCCAAGAATGGTTAAGGGTTATCGTTTGGGGAGGCATAAAGAGTTAGCGTGAAGCATTACACAATAATTACTCTCGTTCAATTTTGAGTGAAACCACTACGGTCTGAATGTTCAGAAGCTTTCGGTCTCCAACATGTTCTATGCTATGTTCAAAGGTGGCATTTTATAACAATTTAGGCACAACACTTTGAAATATACATCAATACTATAATTTCTCCAACGTCGTGATGCGAACAAACTTCCCTGTGAATTGTTCGAAGGACGTCGCGCTTCTTTCAAATTGCCAACTTCCATAGAGAGTTATATTATTCCTTCTATGATTTGGTGGACTGCATTCACCGAAATCGCTACTTTGTTTTTGCGATTTTACGGAAATGGTGACCTATTTCACGAAGTGACTACAGGCCTTCTAACATTACCAGTTCAAATTTTCTATCATTTTGTCATTCAGCAAAACATAATATTAACTAATTGCTTTAGATGGTTTCAGTGTTCACTGAAAAATACATATTCAAATTAAAAAGTAGTGAAAAAGGGGGAAAAATTAGTGAGGTACTGATGAACTTCAAAAGGCACAAAATTTGTTGACTTTCGTAACACAAAGACAGCACTGGTCACTAGCATCACAACAATCTTGCAGGAGAATCAGCTAACCCGTAATAAGCCTAGATTTATTAGATATATTACAGCACACGATACAAATCTCGCTGGCGGCAGCGAGATTTGTATCGTGATTTGACGTCGGATACCAGTCGACTCAGCTGTGAATGAGTACCTGAGTCAAATCAGGGTAATAATCTCGGGCGAGCGTAATGCTGACCACATTGCCTCCTACAGTCCTCTGTAGTGTACCGTTACTGTCTTGAATGAAGTGCTCTAACACACTTCAAGGCCCTGATCCAATATGGATTGCTGCGCCAACGATTATTATTATTATTATTATTATTATAAACTACTGATGAACTGAAGACTTGTCAGCACTGATGAAGGGAACAAGTGGTTCCCGAGATATCGCTATTTGGAAGAATAAATATGTACACCACCGAAAAAGAAACAACAAGTTTTTTATTATTTCAAATACTGATGAACGTAAGAAGCTAAGCACTCTGTTCATGGCTGCAAACGGGGTGAACAGAACTTCTCCAATAAGTCGCAAGTGCGTTACCACGGAAAAGCAGTTAAAATTCTGTAGCGATCACATTATCACCCTCCCGAACTTTGTGGGCCAGTATTCGGAATCTAAATGCAGTGGTCATCTGACTTTCGTCGATTTCGAGAAAGCTTTCTGCGCCCTCAGCAGGGAGTGCGCTTCTACTCAAGAAGGGCATTCCAACGAAACTAATAGTTATTAACAAAGCGACATGCGATTCACAATGCACAAAATGCCTCCAGCTAGAATCTCAGTAGAATTTGAATTCCAAAGCGGACTCCACCAGGATTGTGTCTTTCTATGCTGCCTTGATTGGAAGCCCATGGAGGGGATCAATGGATTATACCACCTTTGTTCGGACACCACGCCTATCCTTGTAACATCTACTTACCATGTAACTGAGTCATAGAGCTTGGAAAAAATGGCCCTAGATTTGGATAAGTAGGCAAGTAAGCAAGTAGTTTCGACGTTGTGCCCGTTAATGCAAATAGGAAGTGTGCGATACCATACATGCAAAAGGGGGGTGTAAATTGTTTGGTCATCAAATATTAGTACTTTTCGAAGCCGGTCTTAATTTCGACATTTGTAAGAAAGGTGGGGGTGAGGGGGTTTGAAAGTGATCATTTCCTTAACGGATCCATTCTCAGAAACTACTCAACTGACAAACCTAAAAAAACAACAAGAGGCTACCACTGTATGGTACCTAGGCTTCGAAATACCCTGCATACCGATACCTGTTCAAATAAAGTTAATAATAGTACACTACTATAATTTTTAGTAATTGGTAGGAAAATCCCCCTTAATTTCATCCTGGAATTACGAAATTTTGCAACCATAGAGCATGATCCTACCAAGTTTGGTGAAATTCACACTATTACCAGCGAAGTTATAATAGGTCAAAATTGTCGCTTCTATGCAAATTCAAGACTTTGAATGTCAATGTCACTTGAAAGTGGATATTTTCACATAATATATGCATATATTACGTGTTACACACGAATGGGGCAAATGCACTCTCAAATCTCTTTATAAAAGAAATACACAAAACCTGAAGCGTCTAGCTTCCGGTCTCTCGACTTGTTTATGTATGGGACAGATAATGCCTCGTGGCCAGTCGTCGGATATTGATTCGCTGTCCCACACCTTGAGCATATGTTGATAAACCGCTTGGCCTAATTGGTCGCTTCTATGTTACTATATGGGAGTTATACATGGAAGGTGACATTTACTGTTACTTGGCAGTTTTCTTCAACTGCCTGCGCCGTGTTATTGGGCTACTCTGGTCTGAGAAAATAACTGATGAAGAACCTCTTGGGAGAGCGGGCCAAAAGCCCGTGAATGTGTAGATGAAAACACGGTAGGAGCAGTGGATAGGTAACACATTCAAAAAGTGTGACAACGCCATTTCGCCTTATGCAATACAATAAAACGAAGACTTAGAATAATGAAGATCGAGCAGAATATTATCGGGAAATCGCGTGTTAAGGTGAAGCACTTTGCGAAGAACCGTTATATCGCACATAGGGATTTATTTCAACGATTATAGGTTTTACGCAAAATTGCTAGTGCTCAGAATGGAAACTAGTTCATTAACTCAGACTACCATCCACGACTGCTTCACCTCTACCACAAGCTCCTACCTCTTTACTTACCCCAAGAGTTTTTCTAACGGAGCTAGATCCCCAGGTCATTATATTTTCCCATTCACCATGCAGTAACATGAGTACTATGAGTTTTTTTAATAAGAATCTCAAGGGTGTCCATAACTTACATATAGATATGTATGTTATAAAAGGAGTCCAGAGAAAGTTTCAACTTTTTCTTAGGTGTGGTAGCGTATTCAAAGGTCATGGAGGACAAAAATTTCCCTACAAACATTCCAACATCTTTCTCTTTATATCTAAACACAAGTCCTCGTTTACCGTCACTCTCTCAAACAATGTCTTATTGACAACCCTTCTAATAATACGAATGAATAAATCCGAAAAAGATTCCTCTTCATTTCCAGTGATCCTTGAACCAAAGCCATCATGATATCCAGCGTGAAGCCCATTCTCTCAATGTGCTGCCAATTTACTTCCAGCAAATGCCTCCAGCTGTAAGAAAACTATTTAAAAGTTAACTACCCGCGTCAACATCTGACGTTTGTCGTAATGAATCCAGGGAAAATCCTTAGGCTATAACAAATTCATAAACTTTGAATGAAGTCATTACCCCGTAAAATTGAATTTATTTTATGCCTCAGTGGGAACTGTAAAAATGAAAAAGACTCCAACCCCTTGGTGGATATTGATATTAAAATGAGCCGACTTAGTAACGCAAAAAGATGCCCAAGACTGGTTCAACAAATATTCGGATTGTTAGAGACATTTCATCACACGTAAATCTATCCCATTGTATCTTTGATGGGCAATGCAAATGCGGTGATATTTTTGGTTATTTAAGAGGATATTGCAATAGTTTGGGTATCTAACGAAATGAAAGAAATTATTTAGTCCGGTTTTATTATGATATTTTTACCTCCAGCTGCATATCTAATTTTTGATAACTCATTTTTTTTGCTGAGGGAACAAACAAATAATCGCAGGCGAAAGTAATGACGACCACGTTGTCTCCTTTCAGGTTGGCCCCGAAATAAAGTACTGTGGCATGCATTATGTTATAGGTTCAAGCAGGTCACTTACCATCTACCATATTATCACGCAAGTAAAGTTAAACATTTATTAAAAAATGGTTTTGTAAAAGCCACTTTATCCAAGTTGCGCCGATGCCTGCTGCAATTTCCTAGCGGTTACCCATCTTGGTGATGGAGGTCGATTTTAACAGAATTGTGCAAACGAATGAAAACGAGTCTCCTGTGTGCAAACTGCGTGGACTGTTTCTTCAGGTTGGTAGTTAATCTAAGGCTGGCAGCTCTACCCAGAAAAGCCATCTGTATCAAAGCCATGGAAGAGGACTAAAAACAAAACAAGGAATCTGGCAGTCTGATGAACCTTCATGCTAATGACAATGAACCGAGGATGATTCAACTAGCATCATCATTCGTAGGGAGAATCTGGTTTGCACAGAAAGAGACACAAACGACATTCAGACGGGACTCCTTTTGACCAAATTAACCACCTCATTTTTCAGCTCTGGCGAATGTCAGAAAATCTAGAAAATATAGAGGGACCAATATAAAGTCGAATCACTATCCTGTTGACATGGGTTCTCCGGACTGAAAAAAACAATAATTCCCTCTCACAATCAGATGAATGGTGTGTGGATAGTTCAGTGGTTAGAGCACTAGGCTGTTGTACGAAAGGTCGCGGTTTAAAAGACACTGGTTGCATTGGGATTCTTATGGTGACTTGACATCGGATACCAGTCGACTAGGCTGTGAATGATTACCTGAGTCAAATCAGGGTAGTAATCACGGACGAGCGCAATGCTGACCACATTGTTTCCTACATATAATCCTGTAGTGTACCATTACAGGCTTGAATAAAGTTCTCTAACACACTTCAATGCGCTGATCCAATTGAATTGTCGCGCCAACGATTATTATTATAATCAGATGAGAAAAGCACTGAAACAACGCTAATTAAAGTTTTCGTCAAACGTACAAAGGACAAATAGATGCCGCAATAACCGCAACTAGTAAATTCCCTGAAGGCACAACATCAAGAACGGATCCTCACACCTACCTGCAGAACATTATCATTGATGCGGTCATTAATATATTTCACCTTTGTCCTAAGGAATAGGAAGAATGATTTATTTGATGATTATTACTATAACGGAACGGAGAAAAGTTGCATGGTGGGTAATGCAGCAATCCCAAAGACCACGAGTGCGGACGGAGTCTTATCGTAAACTCTTTCGAGTAGATGGGTAACTTCACAGACATACCAAAGTATTCAGAGAGTCTGTAGCTGAAGTGGTACAAGAAGCAACTGTACCAGGCGCGCAAGTTTTGCCAAGAAATTAATAGGATAAGGCCATATACACTTTAGTGCCTATCCTGTTGCGACAAAAAGGACAGTCTGACTTCCAACCATATTGGAAGAATGGGTTGAGGATTTTGATGAATTGCTCAACAACCAGAATATCGGCGAATTGAAGACCCTGCCAACTGAAACCCGCCGACTTTTCCAACCACAAAAGTGGAAGAAACACCCCAAAACCAGTGAAATGACAGCAAGCCTGCTTAAATATGGAGACGAACAACCATACCAATCAGCTCATCAGGTTAATTCACAAAATGATCAAGCTGGCACTTCGGATTGCACGGCCTAAAGGCTACATGACCAATTATAAAGGGCAGCTCCAATGTGATTAGTAACCCTCTCTCCGAGCACAATCGTTTTTTAAGGACGCGGTGCGACTTTCCCTGAACAGACCCTCTCTCCTAAGGAGGCGTAATTTGAACTGAAACCTCCAAGAATGATGAGGTAATTAATTCCTAACTGGAAATCGTTCAAAATTACGAATGCTTGGCGGAACTACCCCTAAGAATCATATTACATAGGTTATTATTTTAGAATGAAATGCTTTAACATGCCTGAAGACATTAACATTATTTCCGAACTACCTTAGCTGGTACCAGATCTTCTCTACTACTAGCACTAAGGGTCAAAAAATTAAACCCGAAAGAAAATAAATAGAGAAGTTTTGGTGCTAGTGGATGGTACTAGGCCACCAAACACCTGTTGATAAATCCCATGCATGTTTGCTGAATTGTGTACTTCTGCATAATTTAAACCAAACCATTCCAGTATATCTAGAGAGTCGTGGAAGATTTAGCTGCAATATTTAGGAGCTACCTTGGGCAACCCACTCGGCATCCTCAGCAAGCAGGGCACACAAATATTCTTTTGTTTCCATTACCAGAAATCAATATCTGAGCATTACATATCTTGAGTGACTTTTATGCCTACATATGTACATACGAACTTGATAACACAGTTTCGGAAATTATCTATTTGTCGTCCGTCTGTTGGCACTGACTTGAGTTAGCCTAAAAATAAGTCGCGCCAACGTCCCAAACGAGTTATCCATGGTTAATCGCTACGATCATCAAACCAATAATATTTAGCCGGATTTTGCCTTATAGCCGCTACAGTTTACAGTCACCTTTATATTGTGCAGCAGTTATCACAGTCGGGACGCAATCTTATCATTGATTTGTGATAGAATTATCGAAATCGGTGGAGATACATAGAGCCTGGGAATGCCTGGTCTATTGCAAAGGATCCATTTCTGAAGATTCTATGCACGCTCTTTAGAATTCATTCTAAATCTCATTGGAAACTTCAGCCTGACGATGATGGAGAGTGCTTCGCCGAGTACTGAACCTGGCGTCTTACTTACTGTTGTAGTGTTGTTGTAGTTCATCATCAGCAACGGCGCAAAAACTGGTCTAGGTCTTCCTTAATAAGGAACTCCAGACATCCCGGTTTTGTGCCGAAGTCCACCAATTCGATATCCCTAAAGCTGTCTGGCGTCCTGGCCTACGCCATCGTTCCATCTCAAGCAAGGTCTGCTTCGTCTTCTTTTTCTACCATAGATATTGCCCTTATAAACTTTTCGGGCTGGATCATCCCCATCCATATGGATTACGTGACCCGCCCACCGTAACCTATTGAACCGGATTTTATCCACAATCGGTATCGCTCATAGATTTTGTCGTTACATAGGCTACGGGATTGCCCATCCTCATGTAGGGTTCCAAAAATTCTTCGGAGGATTCTTTTCTCGAACGCGGCTAAGAGTTCGCAATTTTTCTTGCTAACAACCCAAGCCTCCGAGGAATACATGAGGACTATCAAGATCATTGTACAGTAAGAGCTTTGACCCTATGGTGAAACCTTTCGAGTGGAAGCGTTTTTGTAAGCTGAAATAGGCTTACTGGTTGTTGTAGTTAGTAGTCTTATTATTATTATTTTATAGGCTTAGTAGGCTTCTGGAAATTCTCCGGGTTTTCCTATGCATTCAAAATGAATTCGGATATCCCCAAGCCTACAAACATTTCAAATTGTGAAAGCAACCCAAACAGATCATCAAGCCACTCAAATAAACTTTTGTATCTTAAAATATATTTGCCCTGAGGTATTGGAATCCTATCCTTCATCTTCAAAATCTCCGCCTAAGTCACTGTATGTTCACTTGGTAACGACAGTCTGCTCGTCAGATAGTCTATAAAGTTTGTCTTCCTTTGAAGGACACTCTGGTCGTCAATGTTGTGAACTATAGACCGGTCATTGCACAAGGCGTCCATCATTCGATACAAACCACACTATTTTGAATAGATATTCAGTTTTGGATGTAGCCTTGTTCGTTTAATATCCGCCGTAGCCCGTCTTAGTGGTCCAAACAAATGTTCACCCTATTGCTTCCTATAAGTTCCCGGAACTCGCTATTAGTCTTCAATCGCATGAGAGTACCAAATAATGAGTTACACTGTCAAATGTCATGCTGCAATATTTTGTGGCATTCAGATAATTCTGAAATGATTAAAGAAGACGAATAAAAAGACCAGCAACCTTCAAATTTTGAAACTTTCCTACTTCCAAAACGTCAACAACGACTGGGGACTGACATTTAGCTACGAAAAGCGGGCTTTATCCATTCCAGTCACATAGGCTGCACATTGTGAACCTATGCCTTCCTATTTACACTAATGAGCAGAGGATCGAGCAAATCGAACAGTTTATGTATCAATTTGTTCCTGTCGAGGGCAACACCGAACTTGATGTCACTCAACGCATTAACAGCGCTAAATTCGCTTTTGCTATTTTGTCAATAATCCAAAAATGAAAATATCTCAACACCAACAAATTATGACTTTTCCATGCCAATGTCCCCTCTGTACTGCTACATCAGGATAGCATAGTGAAAGGGCTACCATTATTACTCGAGAGCTCTAAGCAACTCATGTCCACTGCGTATCGTCGGAGGACTCTAACCGAACTTCTTAACCGTGGGGAGTTCGCAGTGGCACTAGGTAAGCAGTGTATTGAAAAAGCATGCTGTCACCCTTATGAATTATACCACGAAATGGAACCCCCTAATCGTGGGGGAATTGAAGCAAATTATCAAGAACCGATGGCGATGGCGTGTAGCTCTGATTGACGAATTAGCGGTTTATGGCAACATATATCCTTCTCTTGGAACTCTACACGTGATCTTGAAACATTGTAAATGAAGTGGAAATTTCATCTGTTACTGGTAAGCAAAATTTATTACAGGCTGATGTTTAACTTTTATTCATCCGAAAATAACTGCGCTCATGAACTTGGGTACGACAATAAGGGGATCATCATTATTTATCTTGTAGAACATATCATACTTCCGGTCCGTCACGAAGTGAGCGCGGACTCAAGACTCCCAGCATCCTCAACAAAAAAAATCATACCTGTAATCGCATATCGCGGCGATCATTTAAGGCGACTGCTCTTTCTAGCGAAGATGGCACGTTGCAGCTGAGATCCAAAATCCAATAACAACAGCAACAACAATCACGACAACACAACTTCAATACTTCAAGACTACCGTTTCTGGTCGCTAAAATGGAAGCTTTTACCACAAATCTATTTATCAGAAGCCTACGGTCGACCGAAGATTATTAGTATTGAAATCCCTTTCCCCGTAGACGGTAAGAATTCGAAGTAGAAAAAGGGGCCAATATGGCAAGTAGCGAACTACAAGAAACTCATTTGTCAGGCAACAGAGTGACGAACTCCCCAACCAAACGAAAACGCTATCCATCCATCTCACCGGAGAGGATAGAGCTCATCCGAAAAACAAGGGTAAAGGAAGAAAAGCTACTGGCAAAGTCCAGGAAAATGAAGGCTACCACCATCGTCCAACGAAGCATCTCTATGGATGTCAAAAATGAAATAATGGGCGTGGTACTGTTGGACCATTTTTACACACCAGCCAATTTCCTGGTAGGCAACCGAAAAGGAACTGAGGAAGAAAACGCATCGCTAGCGCAGCCCTATCTACGCAAAACACGGTCCCCTTCGCCCGACAGATCGGAAGCAAACAATTAATAAGAGGATACAAAGGGAAAACAGTGTAGATTTGCCACCAAAGATGCAGCAGAAAGAATTATGCGATTCAAACAGCATCGAAAAAGCAGATAATTCAACGCATAATGTGAGTTGAATGACGACAGTAGTGATTAGATATTCGTCGGATTCTTGTAGGCCAGCCTATAACTAATAGATAAGGAGTGGTTTTCCCTAAACTACATTTTTTTGTTTTAAAAGTATATATATATTTCGGCAGCGATATGCTCCTTTCTTCGTGCAAAGCTTCAACAACAGTAATTTCATTGTAGCAAAGTCGCAGTCAACTACAGCGATAAGATCCGCGCCAAAGTAGAAGAGAAGGGCATCAAGCCGAACAAAGGGAGAATGTTCGCGAAACTTTTTCGAGAAGTCCAGAACAACGCCAAACCAAAAGATGCTGGGAACTAATGAACTCGCGTGATTAAATCCGATTCTCCAATAATAGTGTATATGACTCATTCGTGAATAGCTTTCGCAATGTGATCTCTTTCGTTAGAGGGCAGTCTGCATTTTGCCCGTAAGTGGCATTCTAACGTGAGCCGCTTCTGTCTACTGTGGTTTACATTTAGCATTTACCATCTGCGTCTGAAATCTATGATAAAACTACTGGTGGATGTCCAACAATTCTCATAAAATAAGAAGTTTCAACATAAAAATGTTTTTTTCTCCCTCTCTTCTAACTCTCGATGACGTGGGGACTGCCTACCCATTCCTCCCTCAGTGTCTTCTTTAGTTTCGGCAGGACATACCACATTTATCGAAGCAAACGAAGAGGCCTGCAAAGTATCTGACTGTGCACTTTGTGTTAGTCAGTGATTCGTCGACTTCTTTAAACATAAAGTCTTTAAGGTATTGAGCTCGAATTGCCCGTGGTGTCTCTAATGCTTCGGTCGTAATTGTTACGAGTACTTCCTCGTCACTCAGTACCAGTTCATGGCCTTGGCCAGGCTTCCGATTTGAACGTTCCCCTCTAATTTCTCTACTTTTTAGGTAATTCTTCACTTTACTTGCCCTTTGTTCATTTGACGTTATTTGAAAATTTGTAGACCGTTATGTTTGAGTTTCGCCGGTCAGTAAGGACAGCATTTTACTTTGTACTATAATAGTAAGTAGCAAAGCATACCTTGGAGCTTTCATTAATGTCATTGTTGTTATTCGCTTGCATGCCTAAATTCACTTTTTAATAGCTTCCGAAAACGTTTACATTTTCCTCTCTTTACTTCCAGAACAAGGATCTCTGACCATTGTACGTCGTTCGAATAGTCGAAAGGGCAACCTATCATATCAAACTGACCAGCAATTTCAGCAACCGTCACCGTCACAAGAGCAGCAACCACACTTGCTGACACAGACGACCGCCATTGATGAGAGTAGTAGCGGCAATAGTTGTAGGGAATTGATTCGAAACGCGGCCATCTCGCAGGGCGAAGAAGCCGCAAGGACAATCGATCGATACGAATATTCAACGTCGACGGGCGATCGTTCGGATATGCAAGCGCTTCAAACGACGGGTATTCGAACTGGTTCATCTGAATCCTCCGGTGGTACAAATATCACATCATCGTCCGTAAGCGATGATCTCGATACCGTTGACTTAACAACCGACAGTTTACCTGCCGTCGATACACCGGATGCATGTGATAAAGCCGCAATGAGGTAAGTAAATTATTATGTTTATTTTGGGATTTTAAATTTCCGAAATTTCCTCTTTGATACTTTCTTTGTGAACGCCATCAAACCTTCCAAACGAGGACAGAATTCCTGTTACTATAAACAAAATGGATTCCGCTAAATATGGTTTCCAAACCTAGCAAATAAAATGTGGGCTAATATAGACAGTGGATATGATTAAGGGCCTTTTATCGAATCTATCCCAAAATTTTTGGTGGAAACGGAGACAGTCGGCATATGCTAGTCTCTCGTTTTCTGATTACAAATGACGCAACTCTGCTTTGACTGTCAAATCGGTATCTCCAAAATTCCCTTGATCGTATGCTTGGAGTCACAGCTCAACGCCATGATAAACGAATTTCTGGAGGATGTTATTAGTCCGCGCAATTTGACCTTCCAAGAAACTCAAAAAGGGACTGGTAAGTCTCTAGTTGCAGCGCTGTAGAAAGTGAATTTTTTTGGAAAGGTCAACGCTTCATGGCAATTTTTACCTTTTACCAAAAAACATTTATATTTATTTATATGTTATATAAGCAAGCGATGACGGCTTTACGGTTTCTTACCAGGGCAGTGGCAAATCGTCAGACGCTGCCTCACCTCTGCCCTGGGAGCGGCGTGACCGTAGCGACTCGCAGATGTTGAGTGCTCCTTTATATAATTCGTAGAACACGATATGCCTACGAATTATATTGAGCGCAAATCCACCTTATTGACCAGAGCTTCGCCAGAGCTGAAAATATTCGTTTTGAGAATGATGGGGTCCTAAGTCCGCATCAACTTAATGCTGGACCGGACCAAATGGGGAGCAACTTACTCCCTCCTTCCTGAGCCACGGACCCCTCGCTTAGGGCTTGCACCCAAACTTTTCAAAAAAGCAAGCGAGGGGTCCGTGCACCAGGAAAGAGGGAGTAAGTTGCTCCCCATTTGATACGGTCCAGCATTAAGTTGATGCCGACTTAGGACCCCATCATTCTCAAAACGAATATATAACACTAAGTTAACTTTGTACGCATGTGAGAAGCCAAGTCTTGTCAAAAACTCAATACTGTCAACGAAGCCTGAATGTTACATTATGAACCAAAGGTTGGCCCAAAACGCTAACTCCAAATATGACAACGACAAGTCCCCTTAAATCAGTTGGTTTCCCATTAACAAGAATCTGGCTCGAAAGAATTTAGCATTTGATAATATTAAGGTCCGGGTTGGTTGAATTTAGAAAACGGAAAATTGCTAATTTTGCTGATAATGCCGAGTAAATAATATTTCTCATATAACGATATTTTGATGATCATCTTCATAAAAAATCTTTAGTTTAGAACTAAAACTCACTGAGGAAAAGGACCTCTCATCATCATCGAAATGTCGCTATGAGAAAAATACAAAATCGGTTAATGTGAAAGCAAAGTATCGGAACAACTAGTATTGCTACTGAAACCTAAAAAGGAGCCAGCACATCCACAATTGTACCGGCGGATTTGCCTTTTAGACACGACAGGAAGAAAGGGTCATCTACAATAGACTTTTCCGTATCATAGAATATAAGGATGGCCTAACCAAGCGACCGTTTAGTTTTTGTCAATCCCACTCGACGGTCGACGCCATAGATAGGATATCCTCCAATCAATGATGTAGTACGGTAAAATTGGACACCAAAAATGTGCTGAATTCTGCAACTGTAAGTGGATAAAAAGCTCATTGGCTAAAGTGGGTTCCGTAGTTGCCTAACTAAACCCCTCAAAGTTAGCGCTTACTCGTAGTTATCGTCGCAAAGCAACTTGAAGACGTTAAAGTGTACATTAATGAAATCATCAACATCATAAAAGCGTGGCTGGAGATAATTTAACTTGACCTTTCGGAACAGAAGACGGATTACAAACCGTAGGAAAAGAAATACGATTTGTATTCAAAACCGGTTATTGGTGAAAATGTGAAAACAACGGAGGGATGACTCGCAGAGGGGTCACTGAACCGAGACTTTGAGTGCCCGTATTGAGGAGTAGATTCATTGACGACATGATGTCAGCTGATCTAATTACCGTCAGGGCTGATGGTTACAGGAAATATAACCGATTCGGATTGGATGATTCTCTCCTTTGCCCGCAATGTGGCATGGCTTGTTCTACTGTCCAGCGATTTTACAGAGCCTGGACGACTCTTTGAAAATCAGAATAAGCCCTCAAAACATTGTGAGAGAAATTCTCAAGTCGGAGGCAAACTGGTGCACGGTAAATTCCGTAATCAAATGGATTCAGTGAGAACTTGGGAAGGAGTGTGTGAAAAGCGGGAAATTTAGTCACTTAAAGCGCAGTCCCCTACTTCTGAAGAAAACTATGAGCGATACTATGACTGTCTGGTTGTGGACAAAATCCGGTACAATAGGTTGCGATGCGTGAATCACTTAGTCTATAAGGGCAGTATCTATGGTAGAAAAAGAAGACGTGGCAGACCCTGCCTGAGATGGAGCGATGGCGTAGGTCAGGAAGCCAGACAGCTTTTAGGGATATCAAATTGGTGTACCTCGGTGGGTTGTCAGGAGTTACATATTAAGGCCAAGACCGGATACCGGTAGTTGTTCCGCCGTTGATGATGAAGTGGTGAGCTCGTAAGACACATACAAATAGCGACGACGGTTGGAACTTGAACCCAGGGCACCGAGGTCGAGAGTCCGGCGTTCTAACCCTCAACCATCCCACCGTCACGTAAATATCGTTATGGAGGCTATTTTGAAGCCCAAACACCGTATAGGGTGATTTTTTTCAGATTTTCGAATGGGTACTTTCTGAGAATGGGTCCGTGAAGGAAATTATCTTTAAAGCGCGTACTGTCCGCCTTTCCAGGCAATACTAAAACTGGGTAAAACCGGAATTGAAAACTGCTAATCGAGGCCTTTCATTTCATACCTCACATGACTATATTTAGAAAAAAAATCCTTATCCCCCTTTTCCACCCTTAAATTCGACGTGGACCTGGACCATCTCACCAAGTTTCGTATCAATTGTTTCAGCCGTTTCTGAGAAAAGTGGTTGTGAGATATTGTCAGATGATTTGAATAAGATTCTATTCTACAAAAAACCATAAAACGATTGCGAAAAAGTAGCTTCCTCATACATGGAACTTTAAAATTTCACTTGTATATACATATGTCAATTATTCTCGTTAATTATGACTTCTGCATCTTATTGCAATGAGTTGCAATGCAGTAAATTCGAAATTGCTAAGTTTGAGCTTTGACAGTAATAGCGGGATCTCACTCTCAAATCCATCTGTTTTTTTTTTTTGAGGAGGTGGAAATCTTCAAAAGACACTGGCCTGGACACACCAGCGTGTGGGATTTTTACCCACTAAAAGCACCCCGGACTCCCTCCCTGCCCCGCGGAACCACTATAAGGTATTACATGACGGGGCGGAGTCAGCTCACTCTAGCTTAATCCCATTTCTTCTATACGCGGCGCACGTGACCGCGCTTTTCTCCTTTCCTCTGCCTTTCGCAATTTATCTTGAATTGATGCGATCATGGAGACCGCATCCCAATTCTCTTGATGTGCTAACATTTTCGGCACCAGATTTTCTGGTACCAGCACCTCTCCTAGAGTCTCCTCTAGATTCGTCTTTTCTTCCACAAATCTCGGACAGTGGAAGAATACATGCTCTGGGTCCTCTGGGACTCCATCACAATTTGGACAGTCGAGTGAGGTCTCCAATTTTAATCTGTGAAGGTATTGGAGATATCCTCCATGTCCCGTGAGAAACTGGGTGAGATTATAATTAATCTCATCTTGTCGTCTCTCCAACCACTCCTTGATGGCAGGAATGAGCCTGTGAGTCCACCGACCCTTTCCCGAGCGTTCCCACCGCTCTTGCCATCTATTTATGGATCTCTCCCTCTCAGCCTTCTTCGTCTGCAATAAGGGAGAGATTGGCTTCGCATGGTATATATTCGCCATCTCATCTGCCAAGGTGTCAATCGGCATCATTCCAGAGATGACGAATGCTGCATCATCTGAGACAGTCCTGAAGGCAGAGCATACCCTCAGAGCTGTCCTCCTGTAGACTGCATTCAGTTTACTAGTATTAACTGACATCCGCAACGCCTCGCTCCAAACTGGGGTCGCATAGAGCATGATTGAGTTCACCACGCTTGCTATAAGTAACCTAGAGGTATGTCGTGGCCCTCCTACGTTCGGCATCATCCTCGACAGGGCCATACTAGCAGTGGATAATTTATCACAAACATACTGTACATGTTGCTTATAGCTGAGCATTCTGTCTATCACCACCCCCAAGTAGTCGGCTTGGAAGTGATGATATGATTCCGGATTCTAACACAGGCGTAATTTCTCTTCCGGCGCTTCGTGATGAGGACCGCTTCTGTTTTTTCCTCCGCAAGCGTTCGACCAGAGCTCTCTTACCAGCATTTGACAGCATGATTTATGATTGATGATGATTGCCTCGCCTGAGTATAACTCAGCATGTTCGAGATGCTTTGCGACAACAACCAGCTCTATGTCGTCAGCGTAACCCACCACTGTGGCTTCCTCCGGAAGGGGAAGATTAAGTACATCGTTGTTCATGATGTTCCACAGTAGTGGGCCCAATACGGAGCCCTGTGGGACACCCGCGGAAACAACATACTCCTGGGGACCGTCATCGGTGCCATACCAGAGCCTCCTTTCAGTTAGGTAACTATCGACGATAGCAGCGAGATAGGCGGGAATACCAACCTTCGCTAGGAATTTCCGTATGAAATTCTAATTGGCCGAATTGAATGCATTTTTCAAGTCCAGGGTTACTACCACGCAATATTTGCTGGTACTACCCTTTCCGTGGATTGCATCTTCGGCCAAGCCAGTAACCAATTTGATGGCATCAATCGTTGATCTGGCTTTTCGGAACCCATACTACCGATCTGAAAGGCCGCCTTGGCTCTCAACAACCGGGAGTAATCTATTATAAATTACCCGCTCTAACATTTTCCCCACCGTGTCCAAACGACATATGGGTCGGTATAAGGATGGTACACCTGGAGGTTTACCAAGCTTAGGCAGAAGTACCAACTTCTGTCGCTTCCATGCCACTGGAAATACTCCCTCGGACATGCACACTTCGAACAACTCAGCGAACATGCTCGGCCTGGATTTCACGGCAAGCTTAAGGGCATTGAAATCACCAGCCAACACCTCTGGACTTCGTCCTCTTGCGTCAAGAACAAGATTATCAAGCATTTGCTCGAATTCAGACAGTGTCAAACTTGGTGGGGCGTAGCAGCTGTATACATATACACCACTTATTTTCGCCTACACAAAGCCACTGGCTGCCTGACTTGCAGTACATTGTAGGGCCTGTCGACCACAAGCCCATATTGCCGCTCCACCAGTCGAATCTGTGACCCATACGCCACCGTGACCACTTCTATATGGTTCACTTATGATGGCAATTTCCATCTCAGATTCGAACGTAAATCAAGTAAATCCTGAGCGACCCTGCAATGATTCAATTTTATTTGAATAAACCTCATTTTCTCATTGCAGTGAGCGCCTTCCCAAATTCCGGACATTTACCACTCCGGCAATTTGCCGGTTATCCTGTCCCTGTTTGACTTCGCACAGTAGGCATTTGGGGTCCCTATTGCACTCTCTGGCAAAATGGCCTTTCTCCCCACACCTTCTGCATCGATCGGATCGATCAATGCTGCTAGTGCATGCCTTCGCGAAGTGCCCAAACATGAGGCATTTAAAGCACTTCTTTAGTGAAGTTTCTTCTCTTAAACGACAGACAACCCATCCAATCCAAACCCTTCCGGCAGCTAACAACATCTGCGCTGCCTCCGCTGGTACTCGTATTGTGGCCGTTTGAGTGCCAACATAGGCTTTTCGTAGGCCCACAACAGACTCCTCTATAAGGCCTTTCGATTCACATTTTCACTCAGATCTTTTAGGTCGGGATCCGCTTTGACCTTTCTGAGTATCTCCGCGTAGGACAGATTGCCCTTACTGTAGATAACAATTACATCTGGACGGGTTCGCACTTTTGCTTAGTCCATCCATCGTTTCCGTTCGTCTTAGCCTTCGCAACGCTGGTCGACTTTTCTACATTCGCTGTACGCTTCCCTCCTTCAGAGCTATTAGTGCTGGTTTTCAGAGTTTCCTGTCCACCTTTTTTTCTCTTAGGCGCCTGCTGATTATTTAAAGGATCCCCCTCTTTTTCCCGTTCTCGTTTATTTCGCTGTGTTTCGATGGTAGTACGGTTAGGTGTCACTTGGGCCGCTTGTACTACTGTTTGCGCAGCGGGGTTGGGCGTATCCTTAGTATTCTTTTCCTCCATCTGCGATCAATTATAGAGGACTCTAATAGCCCTCACCATATTCTTTATGGCTTGGTGCACGTTGTGCTTGTCCTTGATAAACTCAGACAGCTGAACTATTTTTGCCCCAAGCTGGATAAAGGGTAATTCCTCCAGATCGGGACTGCGCTCCCTATAAGCCCCGACAGGGTTACTCCGTTTATACACTGCTTCACTTTTGGCAGTTATTGATCTTGCCTGTACTTTATCCTTCATCGTCTTTAGCATTGGTGTCAAAGTTGTCAAAGTTGATGAGCTTCTTTTGAATGGATCCTTTTCTTCTTCCTGGAGCACCTCTTGCTGTCGCGCATCTTGAACATATGCGGTGGGTCACAGTTTTTGTCGTCCAACGATCCGTCTTCAGTTCATCCTTGTTTGTTCTTGCTACTGGTGTTCTCGGTAAGGCCGTACTTCGTTGGAACACTTCCTTCTCCAGATCCAAATCACTTGTAACATTATATGCCAAGGTGGCCAAGTTGTCCACCACCGAGGCATTACGGTCGAGGGATATCGACGACCGGGAGCCCGCTTGCTCACTCCTAAAAGCCGCCGGTACTGGGGTTCCGAGCCCCTGCACCGTAAGTTTACTCCTTCTCTTGTCTTCCACGGTGGTTTTATGTTCTGGGTATCCTTCCCATAGCCATTTTGGTCCACGCACCAGAGATGAGCTAGCCCATGCACAGTCAGAATAGAAAAGTGCATGAACACATATTTACACATCAATAGGTATGCCCCAATCCGCCAGCTGGGATCGTACCTGATGGGAGATCTGGCCACTCTTCACAATCAAACCCATCTGTCTGTGGCATTACCCATTAACCCCTGTAGTTGCACCAGCAATGGGGTCAAAATTCTGCAAAACATTTGAATTAAAATGTTAGACACGATTTCTCAAAAGTAAGTTCAAAGTAGAACGTGATCTCAAACCCGTTCTTATTCACGAGCTCTGCTTATTTTCACAAACATAATAATCTGTAAGAACGCGATTTTGGCACAAGACCTGCAGGTTGAAAAGTCGCTTCTAGTTTCAACAAGTCGGTAAACAGGTATAAAAGGTTTTGTGTTTCCCTATGTGAAGAGCATAACACATTTCTCCATTGGCTGATAGCATTGACTCGAGATATTTCAATCGCTCAGTTCTGTCAATGGCCTGGTAACCTGCCCAGAACTAAGCGATTTAAATATCTAGGGTCAATGCTATCAGCCAATGGAAAACTTTGTAATGAAATTGCTTCACGCATTAACGGAATCACAACAGGTGTTCTTTGTGATGGACATATCAATGAACGTATCCAATCTAAAATTTACTGCAATGTCGTCCATCTGTCGCCTCTAAGTGTGACAATGAACGGCGTCTTGCAGTAATAAGGACTAAGATGTTGCGTTGGACTAGTGGCGTGACACGTTTTAATCACATCTGAAATGAGGATATCCTCGATCGATATGGGGTTGCACCGATCCTGAAAAAACTGTGAGTGAGGCATTTTCGATGGTGTGGCCACGTGATTCCCGCTAACAAGAATTCACTTACCAATATTGGTCTGAATATCGAAGTCAATGGTAAGGGACCGAAAGGCAGGCGCAAACAACGGTGGCTTGATACGCTGGCCTCGCGATTACATGCATATCAGGCATTTGAAACAATTAAATGGCGAAACCGATCACGACGAGCCGACCACTCTTGGGAACAGGACAAAGGTTGAAGAAAAAGAAGATGTGAGGAGCGACGAGTGCATGACAGGTCCGTGTCGCATAACTAAAAATTCCATTGTCCTCTATTTTTTAGAAAGCGATTTAAATAAATCATTCGATGGAAAGCCCCGTATTGATAGTAGTCAACCTCATACGCATCACACTCTGAGTTTAATATTATTAGCAAATGTGGAGAATTTAACCTACATCAGATATAAATAGGCCGGGGAGAAGTAGATTCTTCATGAATGGAATTTTACTATTTCACTCGAATGCCAATTATTCTCGTTAATTATGACGTAACCATCTTATTTGTATGGCTTATGTGCTGTTGGTATCGTATGAAATTTATAAGTTTGAACCGCTATAACTTTGACACTAATTGGATTGGATTTTCATGACATGCGTATGCACGATACTGCCCTCTATACCGGTGCAAAATTTAGTATTCCGGAAAGTACTAATTGAGGCCTTTCATTCGATACCCCACGTGACTACATTCGATGAAAAAAATGTTGCATCCCCCCTTTACATGTGTGGGGGGTCCCCCTTTAAACTGCATGCAAATTTATGTCACTTACTGTATGCGTGGGGTTTCATAGTTGCCATATGTCCACTAAGTTTCGTTCGGATCGCTTCAACTGTTTTGGAGAAAAGTGCATGTGATAGACAGACAAACAGACAGTGAATCGATTTTAATAAGGTTTTGTTTTACACAAAACGTTAAAAACGAAATTCTCTACAGTATATTAAACTGCTCCCTCATCACAGAATAGCGTTCCAGGGTTCTCAATCCAGAAACGCAAATAATCTCCTTATTGCCATCCACTTCAGTGCGAATGATATAAATAGAAGTGATCATGAAACGAGGAAGAAAATTAAATAAGACTGGGCCCCTATCGATAAATGGCCCCCTAACCGTCAGGAGATAAGAAGGTCTTTAAGTTCAAAAGAAAAGCCCGGTCAACTTCTTTTGCGTTGCCGGTTGCTTGTATTCGATCAGGTTGCCACCATGTCGAGACACTTTGAGATTATTCCCGTCTATTGGAAAAAGGGCTTCATTCTTTCATTTATCACTTTCAAATAAAGCAAATGTAGCATCATTATATGACATATATAAACAAGTCGGAAACTGGAAGCTTGGCGCTTAATGTATGATAGGTTTTGTTGATATTTTATGTAAGAATATTTGACTACACGATGTTTGCTTTTATATGTACCTAGTAGCGTATATACGGTGAATATACTCGATATTCAGTTCAACCTAGTACTGACACTTTATTTTTCACGGAGTAGTTATTTGACGCGAAAGGAGCAACTTTAACTACTATAGCTTTGTTTACGACAGTCTGATTTCGACCAAACTTTCCAATATGATCCTTCCTATCAATACCTATTTTACTGCAAATTTTACGAGTCCTGGATGAGCTTAAAGGGGATTCGCGATAAATTTTCAAAATACAAAAATAAACTACTATTAACTTTATCTGGGGTCGTATTGTAAAGCAGTGTACTTTGGAGATTTCACACTATGTGCACGGACCAGCATTATTTTTTCAGATTTTTTGGTTGAGTAGTTCCCGTAAACGTGCCCGTGAAGTAATTGTCCTATTTCAGACCCCCAATCTGCTCCTCCTTCCAACCAATACCAAAACTAATATTTGCTTCGAAAGTACTAATCCAGACTGTTTATTTGATACCCCACATGACTATGTTCGGTGAAAAAAATATTGCACCCCTCTTTTGGGTAATTCAACGTGCAAGAATGTAATTCACTACATGCGGGGAGGTTTACTGTTCCCACTTTTCCACCAAATTTCATAGTAATAGGTACAGTCATTTCTAACAAGTGTGCGTGTGGCGAACAGGCAGACAGAAAGACACTACACCGATTTTAATACGCTTTTGTTTTCAACAAAACCTTAAAAATGTCTTTATTGTCTGCGCCAATCCATCGAGTAAAATGCACTTAATTGAACGCTGGCATGGGTATAGAACATTGCGATGCTAACTGCTGGAAAGGGGAAGCAATGATAATTTCTGGTTTAAAATGTATATAATTATATGACTACTAAATAGTATGTAAGGTTTCGGGTGATTACATTTTTGAGAAGTATTGAATACAAACTTATTGATGTGATCCGATAAAACGAATATTTATAGAACTTTAAATTTTTATTTTGTGTGATCGGTATGGGATACAGGAAATCGGATATGGAGTAATGAACATGAAACATGAAAGCGGAAATGTTGCATGCAATCGAATGATCTTTCTGACAGGCACAAAAAATTAAAGACATAACGATGATTTGCATGGCGTGAAACTATATATTTTCGGAAATTCTAAAATTTGTTTGAAATATTTTCTGTTTCTTTTTTTGAATATTACCTTATATAATATTGCATAAGTTTCATTCTCATTTAACACTTTTATCCAAACGATTCCTCTTTGCTTTAATTCCAGATTACGCTATCTCTTGCGGCTTTTACAGCGCGGTGAAATTTCCGCCGAAGTGCTACAAAAAAATCTACATTACGCAGCTCGAGTACTCGAGGCTGTGTTTATAGATGAAACTAAGTAAGTATTGACTAATTCATAATCCCTAGATATTTTTCATGCAAAATGAAGTCATAGATAAGTTCCGAGTAAAATGTATATATTATAGATTAACGATAAAAATTTAAGAACGATTGATGATTTCTAATAGCAGGAAGTAAAACCATCACCGCAGACTATAAATATTACTGAATGAAGTACATTTGCATCTATTTCGCGTTAGTTGTTTCTTTTATGAGTTATAATGAACAATAATGGTTAAAATAGTATCGTTTTTCATGAGATCATAAAGTCAAATTGAAATCATAATTTGAAAAGAATGAGGAACAATTTTCGATTTCCCATTGTATTTATTTTGTAGCTTTTGTATTTTATGTTCGGGTATTCCTTCCTTTCAATCTATTATTCTATATTTGTCTCTATAATTGATGGGACGATCGAAGGTTTTTCATGAAAAATTTATATCATGTGTATGTTTTTGTTCCTTTTATATATTTTATTTATTTGTTTGTTTTCATTTCATTTATTTTATTTTTGATTGAAATATATAAATTTTCTAGAGAGTCGAAAAAAACTGCGCATGCTGAAAACGGAAAATATCTATATTATATTTCCAGAAGCCCTGCTTCGGAAACGAACAAAGTAATTGTTGATATTAAGTCGGGGCAAATTCCCAAAAAAAATTTAAAAAAGAAGTAAGTTTGGCTAATTTTTAAGACGCTCGACTGCAGTAGCGAGCAAAATCAAAAGTTACAGTTTTCCTAGAAATTAATCAAGAAAAGAATCATTCCATCAGTGTTTACATTACTATGATACAATAGAACCATTGAAACAGTGCTAAAATTTACCGCTATTTGTTAGCTTAGCGTTCCAGTGCGCAGTTAATATTTACGTCATTTAAACAAAAATGTTCTAACAGCCGCATATCCTTAATTGAAATTTTCAAGGAACTTAAAATTTTGCCTGCATACTTTGCTGAGTTCCTTTGAAATATTTCGGCATAGTTATTCAGAACGTTCGCCTCCTTTAATTTCCTTTACATAGTGTCCGTCATAAAATTGAATTTCGTGGAAAGAAAAGAAAATATTTTTCATTTTCCTGCTTTTATTATGATTGTGTTGTTCTCGTTCTCGTTGATGCTATCGCACAGTTCATTCTTTATCGTACATTTTTCTATTCAGGATATTTTTAATTCATTTTCTAGGGAGAAAAAAAAAACTTTTCCTATGCTTCCTTTTTTGGTTGTCTTTGTTTCAAAACTTTCCACTTTAAAAATGCGAAAAGCTACCCTCGGTAGACAGAAGCAGAACAGGTAAAATTCTTTCACGGAAAAAAAATTAATATTAATTAAGGGAAAAGTGAATCTTACTCACCTTTTCATGAGGAGAATTTGAAGGACATGGAACTTTTTACATATTTTAGAACGGCGAAAAGTAGCCAATGATAAAATCAAGTAAATACGTAATGGTGGCGGGAAACGCCTATATTAAATGTGATGCTATGATCTCATGAATAAATTATGAAGGTTTATGACTTTTTGTTAGGGTTCGCGCACCAAAAATTATTCCAAGTTTTGTATCAAGGACTGTGAAATTAGTCTAACCCTTGTGCAATAAATTGAACTTTTAGAAATGATTGCGGCGAATTTTGGTAAAAATTAGAACAAGAAGCAGTCGATTTTCATTGAAAACAAATATGGTCCCATTGTTCCTTTTTCCTTTTTATTATTTTGGCTGCATCAATAACATGAAAGCCGACTGACTTTGTCACCTTTAGTTTCTGGGACCACAAACGTGCAAACAATACATACCTTTGGGTTTATTGTAGCTTGTAGGTAGTCCTGTTGAAGGGTAAACGAATATGCTTCCAAAATAAAATGAAGCATTCGCCTCCATCTATTTCTAAAAGTTCAAAGCAAACTTTCCCGGGATCGTCTGGGAATTAATACCAGAAAGTGCCTCTATCCCATAATAATAAAATGTGTGCCTGGAGTGAGTTTTATTAAAATATTTTATTACTTTTTCTTCCATCGCTAACTTTCGTAAAATCTCTCATGTTGACGATAAAATTTGTTCGATGGTTGCTACAAACAATAATTGAAAAAAAACCTAAAACATACAAACCTGAAACACAACCAAAATCACAAATATTGCAAAAATATCTACACGGAACAATTAAACAAACACAAAAGTCAAGATGGTGCCTCTTCACGTGATAAAAACGACAGTTGTAGCAATCAATCGAGTACAAATGATGGAGTTACGCCCCGGACTAAGGGTCCTTCGACTGCACCACCAACGCACAGTGGTCCGACGGGGCCACCGCCCAGTGGGAAAACTGGTTTGGGTGGTGGTGCAATACAACGACGACGACTACGTACACCAGTTTGGGCTCGATCCATGTCAAAAATGTACAAACATAAGTTAAATAGTCAGAAGTTTGTCCGTTTGTTTTTCTTTAATTTATTATAAGATTCCATAGTTCATAAACAATTACAGTTTCTAACATTTTTTCTTAATTAATAATTCACCAACTAAGAACAATCGAAATCTTTACTATCTTCGATTTGTTTTCATTCATTTTCTTTCTACTCGCAACTAACTTTAACTTGACATTTATTTTTCATAAAGCTATAGTTTTCCATGACACGAATGACTGTAGTCAAACCCATAAAATAGGAATTCCCTGCGTGATATGTTTTGTATTAAATATTTCATTCTATGCAAAACGCTCCCCAAAACAATTGTCCTTGTCTCGTGTGTTATTGTCATGTTACTTGAAAGAGTCCCATGTTTCGTCTTGTCTTGTGTCCGTTTTGCTGAGAACCCTTTTCTAGCCTGAATACCATCAGCATTTTAAATTTAAATCTTTCGAACATGTAAATATTTAATGGAGCAAATTTTTCTATTTTATACTATTTTGCATGTTTTTTTATATTTGAATTTTGTGTGGAATGATCGGAAGCGTGGACGTGTTGATATCTTATGTGTGAATGTGTAAAAATCGCTTTTCATAACCGCTTTCACCTGTGGAATGAAAAGTGTATTTTCAGCCAACAGAATTAAACTTGACCGTCTATGTGAACCGTGTAACATAAAACCATGTGGAAGGTTTCGAACGTTGCCCTTCCAGTTATATTATTACGTTCTCATCCTGTATTTGAAAGTATTTGACTCCAAATTATTTATAATTATAAAACTTGAACCATTCCAGTAGCTAGACTATCCCATCTAAAATGTGAAAAGTATACCCTTCTGTATTCCATTCAACATAGGCTATATAATATAGCCAATTAATATCCAATAGCATGACCAGGAAGGATTCAACCACCAAATTGGGCAGAATTTCTAGAATACCAGGGCACACACGAAACCATCACTCCGGCATCCATAAATCTTTCCATATACCAGGTTTTATTAAACATTATTTGCAAAACGTTAACTTAAATCCTGTCAACTTTTATGATCACAGTCGTCGACGTGAAAAATGTATATAAAAACTCTGAGAGAAACTCATAAAAGTGATATAATTGAATACAAAGTGATCATTTTTTTAAGATTTTACTTAAAACAAAACCTTCTGTCGTACCCACTTTTCTCCAAAACCGATCCGAACGAAATTTGAGGGACTTATGGGAACTACGAAATCCCACACATGAAAATTCGACTATTAACGGCAAAGTTATAGCAGTTCAAACTGATCAACTTCGTGATAATTTACCGCATCCTAAGCCATACAAATAAGATGCTAACGAGAATAATTGACTTTCGAGTGAAATATTTAAATTCCATTCATGAAGAATCTACTTCGCTTTTTTGATTCTTTTGTAGGTTAACTTTCCATCAAATTATTTATTTAAATGGCTTCCTAAAAAATAGAGGGCAATGGCATTTTTAGCTATGTACGCGCGGAACTGTCATGCATCCATCGCTCCTGACGTAGGGAAACACAAAACCTTTTATGCCTGTAGCGACAAGTTTCCGGTTTTTCGACTTTACGAACAACCATCTCCCTTGGCTCTTCTTCCTTGCTCTTGTATATGGCTTGACGCTCCTTAGCAAGAAAAGCAACGGGGATCACTCCCATGATCAACATCACAGCCAGTTCAGAGACAGTGTGGTACGCAAATGCAACCCGCAAAGCTCCCCGTCTCTACACTTGCGAGAAACGTTTACAATATAGCCCCTAGCCAAGAGCGCTAGCCCATACTTCTGCACCATAGAGCAGGACAGACTGCGTTGAACTCATCAGGAGACGTTGCCTGCTAGACGTAGAACCCCCAATGTTTGCCATTAGCCTACTTAACCCGAAAACTTCAGCTGCAGCCTTGTTCACTGCTGCTTTGATTTGCTCACAAAAGCTCATCTTTGAATCAAGAGTCATCCCGAGGTATTTTATCGCTGGTTTTGACTCGATTATCGACTCACCAAACGATATGACACGCAGGGTCAAAATTCTCTTTTTAGTCACGATGAGTACTTCCATTTTTTTCAATGCAAGGTTGAAACCATGAGTAGTCATCCATCGCATCAATATACTGCTTTGCGCCTGTTCGATAGCGTGTAGAGCAACAAGCGCCGCGACACCATCTGCATAACCGACCAGACGCGACTTTTCTAGCATGTCGAGTTTAAGTAGATTATCATAGGTAGCGTTCCAGGGGTCCGGCCCTAGGATGGGTCCCTATGCTAGTTTCACAGAGCAAGGAGCCGTTCCTCAGATAGTCGTTCAATATCCGTAAGAGATACTTCGGCCGTGGAAAGTATTGTCTAGTGTGCCTTGAATGTCTTTCCATCTTACGGAATTAAAGATGTTTCTGACGTCAAGCGTTACGAGGAGCATCACCCGTCGAGTTCGGCGGCTATGTGCCTCTGATCGTAGAACGGCATCCACGACTTACATGACAGCATCAACTGTGGATCTGCCTGCTCTAAAACCGATCTGCCGTGGAGGTAGGTGTCTACTTCTTTTCCAGCAGTCTCAAGCATACAAAGCGAGCGGAATGGAGACGGCAACTCAGGGTCACATTTCATTTGCTGACCAGCACCCTCTTTCAATCAAGCGTTGAATGCGCCGGGCAGTAGGTTTCACCGGTGTTGGAATACCAGTTTGTATACCTCTGCTGGAATACAGGAAGAGACCATTAAAGGAATTCAAATGTTTCGGAACAAACACGTTTGAAAAACGCTGGTGCTAGGGGTTCTCGTAAAACATACCAGATGAGTTTGTGTGGTATACGGTGGAACGCCTTTTCTAGATCCAGAAGTGCAGAAGTGCGATTTTTCTCATGTTGTTTCTTAATGACTAACCGCGCAGTGTATAAATATGAAATATTTCCGCTATCTACCCTTCGTCGCTCGTCGATCGGTAAGCATAGTACCGATCTTATCATTAACGCAACAGAGTGTTCGATGCCTTGTGTACGTTGGTATCGGTTTTTGACAAGTCGATACAGATCTATCTCCCCGTCCCGACTGCGCAGTTTAACATAAAGATCTTTGCAATCGTCTGCTCCGATAACAGCGATCGTTTTCTTAGCTTTCCAATTGGTATTCTTATGAGTTTGCCAATTCATCAGCGTTTTACTATCGAGAAACTTATGGTAAAGGCATTTCTTTTCCCAATCCTTCATTTGGACATCGTCATTCTACAACCAAGTATCTCGATAAATGCACCGATTGAATAGGCCGCTTTGTAGATCCTGTCTTTAACTTGGCTCCACCATTCTTCTTCTTCCAGTGAAGTTGGTAAAATGTCTTATAAAGATATAGTCGATTTGCGTTTTACTGAGGCAATCGTTTGAAAAGCCATATATTCACAAGTACAAGTTCGTGAGTGTTTTCAAAATCAATTACACACTCACCACTCTGCCGTTTCACCCACGTGACCATTATGATTGTTCATAATGACGATATAGTTAACAGAAGGTACGTTGCAGATCTTTGTATCGAGATATTTCCAGAAGGAATCCTTCTCGGCATCAGGCGACCTGCGACTGCTGTGTAAAGGTAAGTCCTACGATCAGCTGATGTAATGACGAACTTTATCCGCCACTCGTCAAATCGTTCGACCTCTTTACTGGCATCCCGGAAACCCTCAGAAGTGGCAATTTACCATATTAAGTGTTTGAGCTGCCAAAATAGAGAAGTTTATAGTTCTATATGTAAGCTCCTAGCACCACACCATTGAGTTCCTCGTAATGTGCAAATATCAATGCGCCTTTTCTGAAGGGCTCTTACGAGTTCCTCCGTCTTTTCCAATGAGGGTACCAATATTTACCGTGCAGACACGTATTTGTTTTGCTCGGACCAATTTACTTCCATCCTAACCATGCGCATAAGCCCTTGCCCAGCCGAGGCACATCCTACAGCGTCGACTGAGGTGAACGCCTTAGCATATCTCCGAGCTTTGAATTTAACTCGTTCGTTTCTGTTTTTCGCGACATTTAATGCGTTTTTTTAGTTACCAAGACAGACCATACGTGATTTATCTCTTTTCCTGATCTAAGTATTTTATTTTTATTTTTCTAGGGCCAAGTACGTTGTCTCAAACCCTCCTCTTTTATCTTGGCTTGGGACCAGCATATTCTATAAATAACATGGCGGAATTCTGGTCTGTCGTGCATTATTTAGGCCTAAATCTTAACCTTTCTTAATCATCGCCCCCTTCCCTACATAATCTGTTAACAATGGGTCGGGTCAATAACAATCCTCAATTAGCATTCACATGATTAAATGCTACGTTAGTATGTGCTAACAATTAATGGTTCCACGATTGAGTGTCATATGAACAATGTAAATCGACACGATCAACTTATGCCAAGAGTTCCACATTTTCGTCTCATGGTAAATTTACCCCAAAAGTTTCACAGCATGCAAATTCTTCCGTGCCTTCATTTCTTGATGCTAAGTCACTATGGGGGATTGTTTTTAAAATCTAACAAAAAGATGGACTAACCATTTTGGCCAGACTAACCATTTTGGTCAGTGTAGCGTGATACTGGCATTCAAGGTCTCATAATTTACAATGAAGCGATAATTTCAACGTACTATTTACTATATTAGTAATAGTGCGATTTGCATCAAAATTGATGGGATCGTAACTTGCATTACCTCAGATTTTCAGGTTGGGTAGGTTTTAAGAAAGGGTCCGTGAAAGAACTGACCAATTTCCGGCCCTCTCGCTTCCCCATTGCTTTAAATATCAAAACTGGAGCCAGCATTGAAAAGTACTACTCCATACTTTTGATTTGATACCCCACACGACTATATCCGGTGATATCCGGTGTCACCGGCAGAATCAAGAATTAAACCGTTCCTGTCCATACTCGGACACTTCGGGAGAATGATGTCCGTTTTCTCGGAATGTCCTTCACTTGGGTAGAACAACTGCAATACCTAAGGGTTTTCACCATGTGGATCTCACTATGCGATTGCGAATCAATCTAACAATAACAGCGGCAGCTGCATACCTCACCTCATTAGTTACATAATGCTTACAATTTGACGAAGCAGTCCTGTTACGCCCCGTACAAGCGCACATACACTTCCTTTCAAAGATCCTTAATTTCTCCACTTGCCTGACACTCAAGTTAAACCAAACAGCACACCCGTAAGTACTGATCTAACCGGGGAAAGGTAGCAAATGATTTTAATCTTCGGCTAAAATGTAGGGCATAGAAGAGACTTCGAAAGGACATGAAGCTTACAAGATGACTTTAACGTGCTCTTCAAATTGGAGACATTTATCAAGACGCACAGTCAGGTATCTAACACACTTCTTATCAGAAATGCGCTCAAAACATGTCATTGATCATCTTCTGAACTTCAACTGGTACTTCAGTTACCTTCTTGTGTGCCGTATAAGCCGTATAAGAACCCGCCCATCCAATAAGATGCTATCACAGATCTTTTCCATGTCACTTAGGCACTCACTATTGCTAATCCACCAGCAAATATCCGACGTTGTATTGTCGCATGCCCAGATCAAAATCCTAATTACGCATTTGCCAATAATTCCTTCCTTTTGAAATGCCCGTTCAAGGTTTCTAATTACAGAACTTCACACATATTTGGTGGTGCGTATACGAAGTTTGACAATTCTAAGGCGGTGCCTATAGACTTTCAGACAAATGATAAAGAATTTTTTCAAAACGGAGGTAAATATAAATCTTGTTAAATCCAAAACAAAATATGGAGAATTTAATGTACTAACTAGCCATAGCACATCAATTTCGAGAAAAAGGTCACTAACACTTTGAACCACTCGAACTTTCATCAGCTGCTCCAGCAACTGATGGACAAACTAAAAGTTTCTCCACGTACGCACGATTGCTCTTTTAATAGAAATAAGAGGTTCCCGATTATGAAGCTCGACTATATCACTTCTTCTCTCCACGAATTGAACGTAATTTTAAAGTGATGCTAAAGATGCATGAAGCAATACAATCTCCGTGTCATTCGCTTCCTGCACCTGGGTCTGATTGAATAATTCGTAATTGAACTGCATCGCTCTCAATTGCTCCTAAATCAACTTTGCCCCAGCATCCAATTCCGACAGCAGTAATTCACATTTTATCTGTGGAAACTCTCTATCAAAAAGCAGCCACCACGCCAAGTAGATTCTATCTCCGCATGGCAAAGTTATCTCTTTCGCTTTCGACCTCATCTAGCCGTCGTCCGTGCGGTTTTGACGGTAATTTTGTTCTCCTGGCATTTCATTCATTTCTGATTTGTAAGGTTTCGATTCATAGTCTGTCTGTCCGTCATCAGCTAACCCGTTGAGGAGTGCCGCCCCACGCACTCGAGAATAGTGGTGAGCCCCGAGTCTACAACGGGTCTCATCTGAAAAGGTTCTTGGCTCACCGGAGGTTATCTAGTACCACGAGACTGGGTTGACTTTCAGAAAGCGTATGCCCCGAGTGAATTCCTGGAAGAGGTTGCTTGCGGTTGGCCCCTTAGTGGGAATTTTAAGATGGTTGCAATTGTACCCATATTGCGGGCTCAAGTGTGGAGTGTCCGTGTCCGAAGAGAACCATGGAATTATGCTTACACGGCTGGCACTTTAAACCCCCAGAACTTTCATGTCTGCGGATCACACCCAATTTACTCGGAAACGGCTGAACTTATTGTCATGAAATTTGGCGTGAACCTGTGGTCTGCGAGTTTCTTTATATGCAATGCTTCGCTTGATTTTACGTTGAGTTTTAAGAGAATATCAGGTTCGAGATAGGCGAGCTAGAGCCCAAAATGTAGGTACCGTAAAGGGACCGAAAAATCAGAAAGTAATCACAAATACCGACAGATACCGGGACCGAAAAATCATAAAGTAATCACAAATACATCCCATTCCATTACCTGATCAAATAAAGTTAATAATGACGTATTTCTACATTTTAGAAATTGTGGGCAGATAACCACGCATAAGTGGTATTGGGTTTTCTGTATGAAATAAAGCGGAAATATTCAGATGCGTACATTCAATCTAGATACGTGCGTTGTTCAATATAAATGCATGCACATGTGTATGTATATATATGTACGGACCAGTAAGTAGTAATCGGCAATATCTGTTCATTTAGGATGAGCATAATACTTATGTCTTTAATATGTACATATATATCCTTAGGATTTAGAAATATATGAAGGAATATTTATTGTTAGCTATGTACGAATACATAATCCGACGAATGCTTGAAATCAGGACTAAATCTCCAAAGATTCATCTTACCTACATTCACATTGATGAACCCAACCAACTCTACCATTCCGAGGTTTCACTATTGCATTGCTTAAAAATATACCCGACACCACTCTCCGACGAGAACTAGCCCGGGTCCCATTAAAAGGCGTGACAAATTCGACAATTCTTTCCTCCCTCGTATGGGATTTTCCATGTTTCTAAGTTTGTCAACTTGCATTTTATGACGGCAGAATTTGCTTTTGGTTTCGCAACATCTCTTTAAACATACCTATCTTGATGACGTTAACTTGATAATTGCCTGAGTTATTGTAACAGTAAATTCCTCTCAATTTTGGGAAGCAGGGTTTGCAAATGAATGCTCTTGGGCTGGGTTATTTAGCATTGTGGTTGGGGTCGGCTATCTAGATAATGGTGGAGGTACTTTTGATTTTAGCTATTGTTAATTTTTGGCACTGTGTAGGTCACAGATAATGGAATAATGAGATCTAGAAGCTAGCACAAACCGTGCATCGCTCCATCAATGAGGTTGGATTGGAATCAAATAAAGGAAAGTTTGATTCATAGGCAAGAAGGCGGGGAGCCAAAATTTGGAAACAGTCAAATGCGCATGAACTCTAGCTCAAAAACAAATTGAGATGAGCTGTTGTCACTATTCAGCAGCCAGAGTTAAATTGGGAGCCTGGATCGACTATTACCTAGAATAATACTTTAAAGAAATTTAATGATTTGTGAGTTCATTCTTGATAAACATTGGAGTATTATCCGAAATAGCTATGGTCCATGGCAATGGCACGTAGCTGCTAGCGAATCTGCATGGCCAAATTTCCCCATTTTTCACATCTTCGAATTAGCTCCGACCTCGTGAATGACCCGTATGATCATGCTGGCCAAATTTCTGGCAATTTTGAGATTGTGTAGGTCCACTTCGTTTGTATGACTAAAGATACTTCAAATGCTAGATGCAATGCGTTTTAGCTTTCTTCAATTTTTTCCAGCTATGGCTCTTACGTGTCCCGATATAAAACTGGGGGATTTCATCGCTGCTAACCATGTTGCACATTGACTTCGCGTTAAATTTTTCAATTACCTAACCTTCTCTTACTTTGTTAATATTAACATCCGTCTCTACAACTTTTATAGTTATCACCAAGCGTTTAATTGATAGGCATAATATTTACTACTGACTTGTTCGAAATCAAACTTTCCTTATTATCATAATCCTCATTACAGATTTGTATTTTGGTTTTGAGTATGTTCGTGAGATATCATTGAGGTTCGTTGCCTTGAATCTTGTGATGTTATAACTGATTTTTACCTTTAATTTTATCGACACTCCTAGCGTGTGTGGCGTCGATTATATTGGGATAATTTATACTGTCTAATCCGTAGTGAAACTACCATACAATAGTTTTTTTCTGTAAACGTTCCTCGTTACTCCATGTTACTTTATCATCAAAGGGAAAATACTTCAAACGCTTATGAGCTTATTAACTTGTCGTTAAATGTACTTATGCATATGCTCACATGGCAAAATTATAGGAAGCGTTTTCTACTATTATAAAATATAATATACGGCGATGTCTACATATATACATACGTCCTTTGAGTATGTACCCATTATTAAGGATTACAGCCTTTAGAGAATAAGTCTCCTATTCTTCCTTTATAATGATTTTCGTCGTTAACTGCGGAATTTCCAATAAGTCCTCGGGGCTGTTTTGGGTAGGTACCCTAAGTAAACAATTGAACAATCTTTCCAGAAATATCTACTGCTGCCGTTCAAATGAAACCTAATTAGTTCATTTGAATATCAAACGTTAAGCATCCTTGTCAGCACAAGCAGACATCTCATTAGAATATTATGAACTGGAGATTTTCTTCTTGAGAGTTTACAGATGATGGTATTAATTTTGATGGAAATTTGAAAAAAAAAACCGAGTGTCTCCTTTACGTATGGGTCTTTAATATCCAATACGTATCTATCTTAAAGCATTTCTATGTTAATTTTTACCCTTTTAAATCAGTGAAAATAACTTACATTGATAAAATCTTTTATCACTTCTTAAATGCATATAAACATCCTTCGTAACGTGCATTTGCTGCAAATCTTTTCAAACAAACTTATCCGAGGTTCTTTCTTCTTTTATCTACTATCGATTCACATAGAATGCAACGTCACCCACTTGCATGTACTTGTACCTTACCCAAATGAAAACGGAACGAACAAAGAAAGTTCATGTCTACTTGAATCCTTAGCGTGACGACAATCCTCATTGTGCACAAGTTTATCCTTTTGCCAAAGTCAAACCAACTAACGTACGTCTATTACTACTGCAAATATTTGAGAAAAGCAGGTTGAATATCGATAGAGAAAGCATCGATATTAGCACATTCATTGGAACTAAGGCTTTCATATAGAGACAGGAGGTGCAGAGGATTTTAACTAGGCGCTTTCAAAATTCGATTTTAAAAGTTTTTTTGTAAATGAGACTCTTATTTAAATAAATTCTTCTTTGTTAAGACTGAAAATGTAATTCTTAAACAGGCTCTTCATTGTCGAATTGCAACAGTGCGGAATTCACACCCACTAGCACCACAATGGTCTAACCTCCAAACCATCCGAGAATCCTCGTTGTTTTTTCCCTGCAGAATATTCACCCCCGAAGCTACCATGCTTTCCAGTCGTCGCACCTTCGTTATGTGTTTTACCTTCCCAAGCTCCACCAATTGTTGCTACTGATTTCTTCAGGAGACAGGTTTGGTTCGATTCCAGTATTGGGTCGATAATGTTTTACGAGTTTTACTGACTTTCAGAGTATATAGGGGATTAATGTGAGTCCAGAGGCTCATTGGGACTATCCGGCGGTTGTTGCTGTTTTTGCAGTGATTATGGCCCTGCTGGCTCGGGTGGGGCGATTACAGCGCTAGGCTGTCGTAGCGGATTTTTTATCGTGACTGGATGCTGGATACCAGTCAACTCAGCTGTGAATGAGTACCTGACTCAAATCAGGATAATAATCTCGGGCGAGCGCAATACTAACCACATTGCCTCCTACAATGTATTGTAGTATATCGTTACGGTCTTGAATGAAGTGCTCTAACACACTTCAAAGCCCTAATCCAATATGAATTGTTGCGCCAACGATTATTATATTATTGACCTGCTGCACTTAGCCACCCTACACCTTATTCAAGTCGATTCGTTTTATTTCTCTTTTATCCACAACACCTCACGACAGTATTTTTGCAACAATCCACGCTGCTTTGCTTAAGATTCTCCTCAAAAAAACTTCAAACGTCTCGCTACTTAACTGTAGATCATGTTAACCTTCGTCCAATTACTTTCACATTCTGGGGCTTTCTCCTCGAGCCCCAGATATTGACCATCACCCACGCTACTGATAGACTTAACCACTAGATCCAATATCACCAATATCAGTAACCTTTCCCAGTACGGGAACATAGCGCAAGTCATACTACACAATATGTTGCACAAAACAGCCCAGCGTTAAGCATTAAACGACTCCTAACCTAACAGTGTACTAATTAGTATCATACTAAAGTATCCTTTTGTCTTAGTCAACCAGATAGAAGCGCCTGTTTAAGTTGATATACTATTTATCCTATTAGTCCAAACCACTTGTCTGAAATGAATGGAATTTTTATATCCAACCTTTGCGATTCTCTTGCAAATCTTCACAAGTTCCATTTCAGTTATTGCAGGTATGGTGACAACATGCAACAATGCTTTAAATTGCTTTGCGATCTTGTTTCTATGATGGAGATGTAAACAGATTAACTATTGTATCCGCCTCCTGAGCTTCTTCGTGGTACGGGTTACCCCAAGAAATCAAATCTCGTCCTGGACAAAGTTTTTTGAGATATTATCGCTTGATAATGGGTATAATATGGTTAACCCTACGCCGAAGCCGGTCTTCTTCCATTTCTGGTATACTCCCCCACAGCTTCTTATTTAATGACCTTAGCGTACTGCTGCTTGTCCATCCCTTCTGATCAAGGACTTTTGCTGGTTAGAGTCTTCATAGTAGGCCAATGTTCAGCTTGGTTTTCCGGTATTGCGGAACTGCGACCCGGCCTAATGGGCAGCCTGTAATGGGCATCTCTGTTGTTTTCATCCTTTTTTGTTGGTGTATTCATTTCGCTCTCGCCAATCCATAACCTCCCGCACTTGCTTGCGATTATCTGTATCAAACCACCACCAATTGGCACTGTTGGTATCGGATAATGAAGTATAAATACTCCTATATTTAATCAATGAGTCATTTCAGCAACCGACAGTTTCCCGACACTTGCAAAAACTTGCACTTACGAAACAAAACATGGCGCTTCGAATGAAAATTTGCAGTTCTTTACTGTCCGGTAACAGAAGCGATCCCTTGCACAGAATGAAGAAGTGGATGTTATACGACAATCGTCACTGATCAGCACAATGGCTTGATGCTGATGAGCCACCAAGGCATATGCCGAAACCGAGCCTCCATCCGAAGAATGTAATGGTGACTGTTTGGTGGTTTACAGCTGGAGTTATACACTATTCTTTTTTGGCACCTGTAGAAACGATAAATGCATAGAAATACTGTGCCCAACTCGAGGAAATACACCAAAAATTCAGTATTTAACGACCGGGATTGGTTAACAGAGATGGTGGGATACTCCTTCACGACAATGCACGGCCTCATGTATCTAGAACAACGGTTCAAAAGTTGAAAGAATTGCAGTATGAGACTCTGCCTCATCCACCATATTCACCGGACCTTTCGCCTGTTGCTGTTCATCCGCCCCTACCAACAACGGTTCAAAAGTTGAAGGAATTGCAGTATGAGGCTCTGCCTCATCCACCATATTCACCGGACCTTTCACCTGTTGCTGTTCATCCGCCCCTACCGACAGCGTGCCCTCAGTTGAAATCCTCTTTCCCTTTACAAAACAAAAATTCCACAATCGACTTTCCATTCCAATATTTGGCCTTCTTGCTCATATTGCACCCACCGATACATATCTCATCTATGTCGCCAAACTCGCGCATCTCAAACATCGCTTGAGGGACACCAACAGCCTTTGCTGACAAACTGCCTGGCTTATTTTTACTTTGCTTGTCATTAGCACTGTGAAGTTTTTGTTTTCTGGAATTCTGACGTCATCGTCGTCTTTATATTCTTTATCATTTTGGCCCTTATTTCAATCTCTTCTTCTACGGACTTTTTCAAATGCTTCCACCGCCTTGCCAGGGGATTATTTTTTGACTCCAGATCCTCTTTTTGAAACGCCTAATTCGACTGGCGACTGCCTTTTTGGTAGTTAGTAATCAATTCGTGAGGAATTCTCCATTAATGTAGCATTTTGTTCCTGACCAGTGTCACTACTTCTGCAACTTTGACTAGTTTCCTCAACTTTCTTGATTACTCCAGTGGCAGCCATTTACGCTTCCCGGAGTCCTATAAGGGTCTGAAAAAATCGTTTGCCCTCCCTGAACTCCTTTCTTCTTCTCTTCTGATTATTATAGAACCGTTATGCTGCCTACCATATTCCCATTAACCTGATACTAGAGCGTTAGGGAGCGAAGCCAGGTCAGGAATACAAATTGACCCGCCTAATTTCTATAATCAACCTGGCTGTGTTAAAGTTTCTTTTTTCGAAACCGCCAAGAAAATTTTGAATCCGGGGGAATTGATCCCTTTCAATCACATTCTGTTTAAGAGTTGGAGGTGTGAAGGTTGAGTTGATGGCAGATGCAGGTTCTGACCATCGGAAGACATTTGCGGAGTTATCCTCGTTCTGTTCCCACAAAAAACATTCGTTTGACACTTTCCAGGATTGAGGACTAGTTGCGTTTTGGTGAAGCATTTGTGGACAAAGCCTGTGGGATTCTAAACCGACTATTATATAGAGAACTTTCACTTGGAACTGTGTAGGAAACTAAAAATCAACTTGCAAACGTGCTGGTGGAAGTTCTAAAATACAGACTCGAAAGCTTTCCCTATATCAAGAAGACAGGCTATAGGTGTCTTGTGGATTAACTAATCCAAAGGAGGATGCCAGTTATATGAATTAAAAGGGCGTTTTCAACCGAAGTAGTATTGTTTTTATCACAGTGTTCACCGATGATTATTACGATGGTCAACTCGAATATTTTGACGGAGGTTAAGAGGATATCCTTGTAGCTATCGGTAGGGAGTAGATTTTCATTCTTTTCTAGATAAAGGTCATTTGAGTATTCTTCCAACTCGCCAGGAAGTAGGCGTTCAGCAATGATTAATTAGAGAGTATAGAAAGTGGCTAAGCCACCTTTTTAGAACAATAATTGGATTTTTTTTTTTATTTTACTAAATTTGTCCCTGTTTTGGGCTGGACGAAGTTAATTGGTAATATCGAATCAGTGAGCTTGATTGAGACAAGTGGGTATTGGAACAGTCCGGTGTGACTGCGCATATGTTGGTGTGAATTAACGAAGGGTGAATAATGCTTTGGATTAGGCTTCAACGTTTTGGCCTACGGAAGTGGTTCCAATATCATCATCATCATCAACGGCGCAACAACCCGTATCTGGTCTAGGCCTGCCTTAGTAAGGAACTCCAGATATCCCGGGTTTGCGCCGAAGTCCACCAATTCTATATCCCCATAAGCTATCTGGCGTCCTGTTCTATGCCATCACTCCATCTCAGGCAGGGTCTGCCTCGTCTTTTTTTTCTACCATAGACCCTTATAGACATTGCAGGCTGTATCACCCTCATCCATACGGATACAGTGACCGGCCCACCGCAACTTTTTGAGCTAGGTTTTATCCACAACTAGATTGTCATAGTATTGCTAATAAATCTTATCGTTATAGAGGCTACGGAATTGCCCATCCTCATGTAGGGGGCCAAAAATTCTTCGGAGGATTATTCCCTCGAACGCGACCAAGAGTTGGCAATTTTTCTTGCTAGGAATCCACGTATCCGAGGAATACATATAAACTTGCAAGATCATTGTCTTTTTCAATAGGAGCTTTGACCCTGGTAAGACGTTTCGAGCGGAACAGAACAGAAATAGGCTCTGCAGACTGCAACAACCGTACGTGAATTTCGTCGTCATAGCTGTTATCAGTTGTGATTTTCAACCCTAGAAACGAGAAATTATCAACTGTCTCAAAGTTGTAGTCTCCTATCTTTATTGTGCTTAGTTGACCAATGCGATTGGATGTTCTTGGTTTTTGACGCTAAAGTCGCATCGTGCGTTTTGCCTTCATTAATGTGCAGCCCAAGATTTTGCGCCGCCTGCTCGATCTGGATGCAAGTAGACCGCACATCTCGGGTTATTCTTCGCATAATGTTAATATCGTCAACGTAGGCCAATAGTTGGGTAGACTTGAAGAGGATGGTGCCTCTTGCATTAGCATATGCATTCCAGGACGCATGATACGGTTACGATATCATTGCAACTAAAACAACTTTGTTAGCTTGCTGAGAAGCATGTGTTTTGGCTGAGTTCTATGATAAACAGGTGGTTATAGAGATGGTTTATTTATAGGGTAAGATGCCTATCATTGATTGGAATATCGTAGAACTTTAGGAAGGAATACTACGGAATCCGAATATCTCCATATCTGCTATAAGGTTTCACGGAGGATACCGTCCGAGAGAGAGGTGGGGGCTTCTGACGATATCATGTTATACCCGGAATGTGATTTCGGTAAAGGTGAATATTACCTCGAGGTAGAGAATCAAGAAAGAGGAATTGGGTGGTGAGAAACTTGCCGAAGATTACCATCGCAGGTATCTCTGGAAGGCATGTCGGTGTTTGATTAGGATCGTACCTATTAGCTCGAAGGGGGTCATAGTTGACAAATAAAGGCATGTAATAGTAATGCAGCGTAGTTTAGCAAAGGAGCACATTATGTTCACCAAGAAAGAGTATGAATTCATATCTTTGACCGTGAACGCCTAAATAGTTAATGTCCAATTTAGTGATCCTAGCTCCCATGATTAGATGCCAGGAAGTTGATCATCTTACTAAACATCATCTCAAATTGTCGCGATTTCTTGGTGAACTGACAGAGACCCGAGATGGTTTGGTTGCTCAGGGCTTGAGATCCCACTATGATACTGTTGCCATTGTACATTTTTTTTCATCGCATTAACTTATTTTTGCACTTTTCTACTATATAGTAAATAATAAAAACATTATCAAGTCTTAAATTTAAAACCGTCTAGATATTAGACTGCCCTCTTTCAAGAATTCCGATGTGAATGTGCAAGCAAATAGGATACTAGGACTTTGAATTCCAAGTGTTGCTTGGAAAATTTGTTAGGTAGTCAGTTCAAGTTTTTTGGTTGATCAACGTATTTTACCACTTTAGACTGAGGAGTGTATCCATGAGCTTAACCGAAGGGTATATTCGGTTTTTCAATGAGAAAGTGGCATTGCAACCCTTTGTTTCGTAGGTAAGCAGGGCAACCAATCCTCAATTTTTTCATGTGATTTCAAGGTCTTTAGATAGAAGTGGAATATGTGTAGAAAATTGCCGTATGGTCGCCAAAGGTAGATGACGGCCGAAGATACAAACTTAAGGTACCATCACTTTGATGTTAGATTAGGTGAGGTAATGCTTCTTTCTTTAATTAAAAAATGTCCAGCCGGTGATTCGTAGGTAAATCTTTTTTACTTTGCAGACAGCGCCTTCATGTTATGAAATGACTCCATGGAGAGTACAATTTGCACGACGGGGAAACCTACCCATGCATCTATCTCTTCATTCGATATGACGATAATCTGAACGACTAGCAATCTATTGTAGTATTTACAGAAAGATATTATTATCGGCTGAATTTCTCCGTATCCTCGAAGCAAGGCTGGTTAAAAACCACCGCCAATGGCACCCTCTCAGGTTTGATGTCTCGCTGACAGCTTCGGATAGTGAGGCAGTGAGTTTCTCCGAAACGCCTTTTTTGTACAGAACCCTCCAAATAGATTTGCAGTTGATGATATCAAAATCCAGCGGGCAAGGGTTTTTAAGCGGCTAGAATATATACCTACCGGAAAAAGATATTAACTCAACCTTTTGATATTTGCGCATTGGTGGGTTCAATTTCGCCCCACCTACATACGTTCTCAAGTGTCTAGGAGTTTTAAACCGCTTATTTGCAACTTTTTTCCTTCTCCTTATCTAACCATCATTGATTGATATAGGAAAGATAAATTATCCGCACATTAACAAAAATTAACTAGTCTTTCTTCTTTCACTTCGCTTTCTCAGGGTAGCTTCCATGGAAATTAATATAAGTCATGATCCAACTGCTCAATAAAATTTTATGTGTAGAAGGTTTCCATGAAACTTACATGTTATTTCACAGATTGCATTTCTATCGGAAGGTATCATTCCATTGAAAGCAACTGGTCGACCCTAAAGAACGACAACTTTAGAAACTCACATGCATGAATATGGTCACTGAACATTTACCTTAAAGGGGATGGCAACAACGTTGAAGACAACTTCCTTTTGTAGGCAAGATAGTGAGACTAACAGCAGTAACTACAGTTTCATGCAACAATAACCAACAAATCTGGTAAAGTTTTATCTGCAGTGCAGTTGCCGTTTATTTGTAGTTTTCCCTTAAATTACCGCCTCTCGTGTCTTTTAAGTCAACGTATCTTATTCCGTAACAGCATAAAGTTTTCAGAATTTAAATTCGAATACAGAACTCTGCCTCGGAGGTACCTTCAACATTGTAATAATATATACTGGTTTTTAATGGAACTTTATCAGGCAATCCGCAGTTAGGATTCTATTTAAATTAAAGGAGTTTATTCAGATTTGGGATATTAATTGTTAAACTAAAGTTTGCACGAATTGGTAATGATCTAAATATGCAACAGTCAACTCGGTTGGTAAGGTACGGGCAGCCAATTATCGATTCGAAACATATTTCATCTAGATTCGGCTCAAGCTTGCTGGAACCTCGTGCTTTAATAATCTGCCTCCTTGTCAATTCCCCACCAAATTGAACTCTTTTGGAACTGAATTTCGCAAGCAAGGAATACATTGACAAGCCAAACGAATAGCAAAATTTTGCAGGATGTACAGTATCCTGAACATGTTATATTATGCTATGAAAATAGAACATTATGTAACATTTTACCAAGTGATCGCTAGACAAATCTTACTTTCCTCCGTTTAAATAAATTCTTGTGAAAAGGTTTTTCGTTTCTACACGAGTCCTTCTCACGTTCTTTGGATTCGTTAGTAGAAAGGATAAGAATAAGTGGTTGAACATCTACCAGATAAAAAGAATTGATTCTCTATTGTATGTATTTCTGTGTGTTAAGAAGGTAGCAATCTAATCCGCTCTTACTCATGAAAAAACCTTTGCTATTCCTGAGGTGGCATTAACGTGTGAGCAGGGAGATGTCGCAATGCAGTTCGACCAACTTAGAATATGTTTAGAAACATACTTACATATTGTATTTTCTTCACAGCAATTGTTTATAATAAAAAAAACATAAAAACTTAAGAAGCAAAATCCCTCACAGTCCACCTATTTATGTGCAGGAAACATTTGAAATAGAACTATCAATGTACTTTAAATGGGGATGGGACGTTGCGAAAAAGCTGATTATTAAACCTTGACTTCGGTCCGGTCCCCGGACATTTTTATCCTCAGTAGCATGCGAAATTGATAAATTCTCCCTCCAAAATTTTACTGTTCTTAAAGCAAACTCCCATCGTCGTACATACTCTCTGTTCTTCTTCCACGTTCTCCGTACAAAGCAGCATGAAGAACGTCACCAATAACAAAAATATCGGTGACAAAATGCAAACCTAGCGCATTCCGACCTCAAAATTATGTGAAAGTTTACCTTCTAGATCTAAAGATCTAAACTCCGCGCACTGCTGCGGAATAATCCGTAGGGTGTTGATGTGATCAACGCAAGAGGATCCGAAGCGGAAACTAGCGTGTTCTCTGTCGATTAAGCTTTCGAAATGTTGTTTGATGCATTGCAGGATTCTTTTAAACGGCAGAGAATACAATATTCCCCTCCAATTTTTATATTCAAAATGGGTGCCATTCTTTGGAATCTTAACAATCATCCCCTTTTTCCACTCTTTAGGAAAAGTATTGGAATCAGAAGATTTCCATACGAGTGGAAGTAGCTGATCCCCAGTAACTGCAAGCGCCGCAATAAATAGCTCTGCAATGACAGCGTCAAGCACAGCGGCTTTACTCCGTTTGAGTGCATTGATCGCATGTCAGAGTGACTAACCATTTCATCCACAAAAGGCGGAACCTCATCGGATGTGATACGCTTAAGAACCGTGGTGAAGTGTTCTTTACACCTGTTCAGTTTCTCATCATTTTGAATGAGGAGTCGACCGCTAGCGTTCCTCAAAGGGCCATCGAAAAATTTGCGACGTCATGGAAGCTCTTTCGTGATACAATATACACTTCTGAAATCATTGCGCTCCGCAGTATCTCTCGCATCCCTGAATAGGGCAATAGCAAATTTTCTCTTGTCACGACGTAAACTGCGCTGAACTTCTCGGCACACTCGGTACCGGAGTTCGAACGCGTCATACACGCCATCATTCGCAAGGGTCAATAGGGCTTTCAACCCTTTCCCAACAGCCCAATGCTTATCGATATTCTCAGACGAGTAACTCTGTATATTTAGTGTCCGGTCAACGAGATAGCTTCCCAACTGTCAAACGACAGCTGGATCATACGAGCGGTCGATGTTGAACTTAGGAAGTCGCAGCTCCCCAAAGCTACACGAAGTGGGGGCGCAACACACAAGCAAACGTAAGCGAGTATCATATGGTGATCCTTCCAAGACCAATGTCAGCACCTCACTTGTTACGGACATCCAGGTGACAACTTCCACATCTACTGCTGATCGAGAAGCGGTCGATCTTATTGTTCATACAATGACGATGATTTGAAATCCAATTTAACTTATGGCACACTCTGTGCTCGAACAATGTGCCACCAATATCGAGGCGGAGGAAATTTCAGAAATCCACGAACTTCCTACCACCATTGTTACAGTCGCCAAGACTGGGCTTCCCCATCATATGTCCCAGCAAGATGTTGTCGGAGTCCAACTTGGCATTCAGTCCACCCATCATGATTACAATGTCACCTTTAGAAAAACGTGCCTGTCCGTTGGTACATCACTCTGTAAAATTATTATGCTCCTTAGCCTGAACCGGAATCTTGCAGTTATAAGTCTGTCAGAGGTGAGAAGATCGCGCCTTAAGGTAGCCGTCAGAAACAACCCGACTCCGAATTCGCGCCTGCTACCACTTGGTTTTCCAGAGAACAAAAGTACATTGCTGCAAGAGGGAGAGGAATACTCCCCAGACTTCCAACATCTTACTTCGGTTAGATCCAGAATGTGCAGCTTATATTATTAGAATTCCCGTTGAGATTAGAAAGGACCCCCACTACCGTTTTCGAAGAGGGTGCGCACATTCCAGAAACCAATCATAGTGCATTCTCGATAGCCAAATAAAATAAAAACTATTAAACTAAACTAAAGGCTGTCCCGACAAGTGAAGGTAGCGGAACTATTAAGTATCCTCTTCAGCATGACGTTAACATCACTTGTATGTTCAATCTTTCTGCAGCTTTCATCGAACTATCCTGAATAAATGAATATTAAATTCATCATGATAAAAGAAAAATTTGCTCCCTTTACTACCCTGTTAAAATTCTTTCATGAATTTAATGCAGCAAAACCGTGAGGTATCCTGTCTAAAGCTAAAGCAAGGGTAGCAAAAAAGCAATCAAACAATTTTCTAAGGAACTGATTCCATAAACAACGTCATTGAATTACCAACAAAATTGGGAAATATTTATCAATAAATTTTCAATTACATCCCAACACCAATCTATCCGAAAGAATGACAAGATTTTGTAATCGATGCTCTTGAAAAGCTGAGTTATTTCAATTTCACCAGTTCACAACGATTAATCATTTCAGCTGGCTACATCCTGGGTCGTATTGAAGAAGACCTTCGTGCTGCTGCTAATTTCCGCACCCTACCTCATCCGACCTTACTCGGAGCTTTTAAACTCACTAGAATCCTCTACATTTTACTCGGAGCCATCAATCCCTTGAGATTAGCACTATTGACGCGAAAATACTCCGATTTTTTTTTTCATTTGTCTCCTGCAAACTTCCCAACAGAATAGCCACGTAATCCTTAGAAACTCGAGATTTTCTATTACGCAGGAAATTGGCAGACATACGGATGAATTGGAGTTATTCCTGAAAGAGTCAATTTAGCAAGGAACAGATTTTTCCTACCCTACACATTCCACGCCAACAACGAGAGCCGAACAAGATGGATAAAACTGTGCATTTCCTATAGATATGTATATATCGTACATATTTCCAGCTCCCATGGAAAAATACCCGATGATTCTCTCAGGGATTGAAATTAATGTTGCGGGAAAATAAGACATGCCTATTTTCATCCTTATTGCTTGGTCATGATCTTCTGCACGCCAGAGAAAGCCTCTCAAAATTCGCCCCGCCACCTTTAGATTTCTTCTGAAATGTCCATTCAGGCTTTCGCTTTTGTCTAGCGCGTTCGAAATTGTTTTGTGGCTAATAAAGTTTTGTTTGTTATTCGTTTATTGTTTGAGTTTCTTTGCTTGCCAACGGTGATATCCTGCAATAAACAAGTTTCGCAAATGAAGCAATTCTATTACGTCCCCAGCATCTTTTAACAACATATCAGGGCAGAGGATATTTTAGGAACGTTTCGTCGAAAGTGGGACAGTTATTGGATTGGTTACTAATTTCAGTTTGAGTAGGTATTTCACCACCAGGAAATTGTTTTTTGGGGGATGTCCTTTGACTAATTTGGGGAAAATGATTTTAAAATTACACTTTGTTGGTACATTTCTTTCTTATCTTATCTAGGACTGACTCAGTGCTTGTAGATCCGGAAATCGTTAGCAAACGCAATAGAAAGGAGGCTGTTAAGTTTGTGGTTCAGACCCTTTATTAAGGATTAACGGGTCCTATTTTTTAAAGAACTGACATTTTGTAATAATAACAACACTTTACACCACCTATATTCACTGCTTGTTAGTGTAGAAACATAAATATTCCGTAAAGCATAGGCGCCATTAGCAACAACCCAAGTGGAAACCTTTCTCCACCGCAACACTGACGCAAACTTCTATGGGAAATTGATAAAGCATAAAACCTCTATGTTGATCCAATTACTACTCGCAACATTCTACACTTGTTAGACGCTGAGCCAATTAAGTCTAAGCTACTGGAATAAATGGTCTAATCTTTAATCTTTTCCATCGCCCGTGAAACCTAACACGTTTCATAGGTGAGTTAACAAAGAATTTAACCGAACTATTGCATTAGAAATTCAATTTTGATTTATCCGATTAAAATGTTTACAGGATCCATTTCTCACCGATGATGTGTTTAGTATATTGTAAATTGCTTTGTTTTGATTGTTGGTGTGGTTTTATATTCGTAGGTTCCATGAGAGGCCAAGATATGGAGGCACGTCAGCCTCAAGCTCCAAAAGTGGCAAAAGTACAATGTATGTTAGCAGAATTTTGTCCACTAATGTTGGTGTCAGTCGCAAGTAATAGAGCCATTAGTCTAGAATGTTTAAAGTGTGATTGCACCTGTAACGTTTCTAATGCAGAAGTAGAATGAAAGTGACAAAAGGCATTGTTAAATGTGCATGCACAACGTAGAGGTACTTTGCACCCAGTAATTTTAAAAATGGAGAAAATCAACGATATGGTGTCCATCTTATCTGGTATTGGGCATTCTACATGTTTTCAAGTCAACTTGGGAACCGATGTTTCTTAATGGATTATAAATAAAATATTGCAGTAGGATCTATAGTCCATGAAAAAAGTGCTAAGTATAGATGCCAGGGACCGCGAAAATTATGCGTAGCCATTTCGGTATCACATCGCGAGGCTGCGTCAGTTTCGAACTATGGCTCGTGTCATTATTTACTACTTTTTACCGAAGCTCATTCTTTCACACCAGATCGCCTTCATTAGTTTTTTCACCGCCTTGCAAGTTGTTTCAGAAGCGGTCCACGATATTTTCGGGTGCCCCGGCGTCAACTTTCACCTCCACCTCTTGTGCAACGAACCTTCACCAGTTAAAAATAGCATGCTCCGCATGCACTGGAATCATCTTGCATGTAAAGAGTCGTCACGCTCGAAGGTAATGGTATGCGTTCGCCTAAGAATTGAGTTAGGTCGCAGCTAACTTCACCGTTCCTTCGTTTGACCCATTTTAAGACATCTAGGGTAATCCTGTGAGCCCAGCATCCTTTTGATGAATCATCCCATCCTCTTTGCTATTCTGGTTTTACGGTAAGCGCACAACAGCCGCAATGCGCTCAATCCGTGGGGCGTAAATTTTTCTTCTATTTGTTCCTAGCTTCACTGCCGGCGCCCAGACTAGAGCTGTATAAAGCAAGATGGAGTTGACAACTCTCAAGATAAGGAGCCGACGGCTTTGCCTTGAGCAACTCACATTTGGTAATATTGTAAAATATGACTTGGTCATTGGGTAGGTAAGTATCAGTAGCCTCTCCAAGGAGCCCAATTAGCGCTATGGTGCGCTGTTTTGACGCCACAAACTCCCAAGATCGTGACTGCTGTTATGATAGCAGGGAAGCAGAGTGCAGCCGGGTCTGGTCTTCAGAGCCAACCCGTAGCATTCACGATGGAAAGCAGCTCTTCCACCCTACAGCTAGAAAGCTCTCTCAGCCCCAAATAGTGGTTTAGCCAGTGTCCGTAGCTTGACTCTAGCTAGAGCTGGCCAATCGCAAAGGAAGTGGCCGAGGCTTTCTTCCTCTTCTCCGCAGCTTCGGCAGTGCGAATTTTAGGGTATGCCGAGCCTGGCAGCACGATCCTCTACGGGTCAGTGCCCTGTGCAGATCGCCGTATTCTAGTAAGCATTTGCACGCGTCTGGCACAGGAGCTCTCCTGATTGGGTTTTGTTGTAAGTGAGCCAAATCATTTGACACAGGTGTTAAGCTTTCGCCATCTAAATCCCGTGGCTATTACGTAGTATGTGTAGATTCCGTCCTTGAAGGCCGCCAGCGAATGACTGTCATTTCTTTACACATGGAGAGTAACTACCATTATCACAAGGAGAACAACTTAGTCGCCTCCATTGCTTCCTTCGTGATTTTCGTCACCGTATTATTTGCATTGACAGTAGAATTTACATTTCAGAAATTTAACTGCCTATCTGAAAGACCATCCTCTCTTTCGGTACAAAATTATTGCAGGGTGACAAATTCGAAAAGTTTGTTGATGCCGTTTAATAGGCACAAACTTTTGTTTTCCGGGAAAATCCCTTCTTTTCGGGTACGTCGCAAATGCTTCAACAAACCACCTTGGAACTCTTTTGGTGATCGGTGGTGAGCGCTTAACCTTGATTGGTATCATAACTGCCTTGTATTCACCTCCGCATGAGTCGAAGTGCGAAGTGTTCAGCTTTACTTCTAGAGATGGTTGGTTGCAATTCTTTCCTAACATTTTAATATCGGTTGTGCAACTCTTCAGACTCAAGTCGGTTCCTACTACGTTGGCTGTGGTGAAATTCTTGAATTTCGGCATTCACCAGAAGTTGAATACAGTGTTGCGTGGCATGGAAGCGTCAATTGCTTTTCTGTATTCTTGTAACAACCTGGATCTTTCCTTCTGCGTTTCACATTGGCATCGTCTTCTCCAACAATATTTCTTCAAACATTTGCTTATCAAGTTTCTTGGATGTCCAATCCGCCACTGCAGTTTTCTTGGTAAATTTTGCTCTTGTCTTGCATCCTATCTTGAAACTGATAACCTGATGGTCACTCTGCGTATATTCCTCGCTTAGTTGTCGTTGGAGATCCTCAGATATTGTGTCGCTAACAAACGTAAGGTTTACCACTGATTTTATATCCTGTCCTCGAAAAGTATTGATGCCGCCGGTCTGAGTACCATCTAATGCAGTGAGCCTTGCCAAATTGGACTTGAGGCTCGAATTTAGCCCATGTTGAGTATTTCAAGCCTTACAGATCTCCACTTTTGTGTTGATATCATCTAGGTCCTTACACTCAATAATTATTAAGTCTTTGCTTTTTCCAGTAATAACTCGATCTTCTTGTGGAGATAGTGGGACTCACTCTCTCCAGACCTAATCTCACCGCTTGTTGTCGTTATAATAAACGCATCTGGCCGCAATCTCTTTTACGGTCTTCCTTTTTTCTCTACATTAGTTGAAGTGGAGCCATTGATGCGGTTCTTCAGTTGGGTCAGCAGACTTTCACTGGCTAAGCTTTGCTAACAACTGTATTTTCCGCTTCTTATGCTTTAGTCCGCTCTGATTATTCTCTATTAGTGGCCTTATGCCGTTTGCGGCGATCTGATATTCCTTTTTCGTCTTGAAGGGGATCCACTGCGGAGTTATCACGTATAGTCCCTATTCCTACTGGGAGTATTGATTTTAAGAACATTTGTGTTGCTACTTCTACTGTTACTTTCCTTTGCTTGGAGCACTGTAGTTGGTTTAGTGCCTCAAAATACGTTCACCTTACAGAAATGCTTGTCTTTTTATTTACCCGTACACAATGTGTCGGAGACCAACAAACTCCATCAGTTTCGAATATTGTCACCCTTTGCTTTGAGAACTGCCCCACGAGTAAAAAATGGGTTCAAAATTTTCATTCCGTAGCAGACAATAGTTTTAACATTGGTTGCGAAGGGGAGGAGTGCAGGGGTCCATACCCGAACCGCCAAGATTCCAATTTCCGAATGGTTTTCGCTTAGTTACTTTTTTCGTTTGGTTTTAGGTATCGACCTATAGTCGGGTTGGTGATAGACAAGTGCTTCTGCTTTATTTTCACGCTTCTGTTTATCTATAAAAAAGACATCAGGCTCATGAGATAAAACACCGAAAATTACAATTATTCGAATAAAAGATATGAAAAAATCTCCATAGCCAGTGGTATCACACTTACAACAGCCTCGCTCGTTTAATGTTCCGCCATATTCTCCAGATGGTGGTTGACTGTTGTATATTTAGTTGCCTTGCTAGACTTGTTCCGGGTTCCCTGCTCGATTCAAATTAGTCTCCAGAAAAACCACGGCTTCACAGACGCTACTTATATATGAGTGTCAGTAACAGTCGATTTGAAATGTCCAGGACAACATTCGCCTGAGCGTCGGGAAACATAACAGATTAGTTAGAACGATGTTGTCTCTTATTGGCATAATATATTAATTAACAGAGCTGTTTGTGACTTAAGGTTACCATCCGTACAAGTTCCCACAAAATTGTTAACCTTGAATTTTCAAAATTTCATTTAATATGTGGCTTACTACGTTTTGCTCCGCGTCGTAGCCCAAAAGTCCTACACCCTGAATAACGCACAATATTTATCCGATCAAAGGTTTCTTAGGCGAAGTGCACGGAAAATATCTGTGTATACGAAAATCTGGCGTTTTTTCAGGTTGTAGCAGCTAACGGAAACTCTGGTTTCTGGTAGCTAAGACATAAACATGGTTGTATCGCTTTAATTTTTTCAACTTCCAGCTTTCTAAAGATGCCTTCCAAAGCGAGCGACTATCAAAAGGGTTTGCTTATTTATTTATTATAACAAATCAGAGATAATGCCAAGTTGAACCTATTCTGTTAGAATACTAGGCGGCAATTGAGCTAAGAAAGGTATAGCCTGGAACACAAAAATATCAATAGGTCCCACTCCCTCCTGTTTGTTTGGGGATAGTTCGCAGTACACACAGTAGAAAGGCCCTTTTCACTTATGCACAGTCCTCATAAACAAAGGTAGATTCAATGGAAGTGGTAAAGTTATCTTGTTTTCTCCCGAGACGAGAAGGACGCAACACACAGGCCAAAGTGCGTGACTATCATGGATGGTAATCCCTTTCGAGGCCAATATCAGCGCTTCTCTTCTTATTTACATCCAGGGGAAAACTCTTGAATCAACTACTAATCGCGAAGTTAAAACCTAATTGACCTTACGACAAGATCTATGCTCGGACAATGAGCCACCAATGACGAAGCGGTGCAAATTGCAGAAATTCACAAACCTCCCTCTACTATCGTTACGGTCGTTAAGCCCGTCCTTTCCCACCACATGTCCAAACGAGGTGTTGTCACAGCCCACCTTGGCATTCAGATCACCCATCATGATCACAATGTCATCTTTAGGAAACCTCCCCTGAAATGCGAATATTGCTCGTAGAAAGCATCCTTCTACCCTATTTCCGAAGTCCCGGTTGGTTCATAGCACTGTACAATTATGATGCTCCGCAACCTGGATCAGAATCTTGCAGTCATAAGTCTGTCAGAACCCGACTCATGAATCAAGAGCTGCCTTGCGATGGCTGTCAGAACCAACCGGACACCGGATTCGCATCACTCAGCTTTCCAGCATACGAAAGTATATTGCCACAAGAGAGAGAGAAATACTATCCAGAATGCCACAATCTTTCTTCGCTTAGGGCCAGAGTATCCAGTTTATATCGTCAGTATTCCCGCTAAAGTTGGAGGACGCATTCTAAGGGCCTTCGCTATATTTGTTGAGGATTATGCGCACATTGCAGAAACCAATCATAGTCCGCTTTCGACAGCCAAAGGTCACAGCCATGAGGTCAGTCGTATCCAAGGAGTTATTGACTTTCCGTCTTTCCGGTAGCTAGTTTCTAGTCCACAAATAGTGAGAAGACCATTCATTATTGAATATTTATATCCGATAAGCTTGCCATTGTTTTGTAGTTTTGACTTTGGTCCTCTTCTAACATTTCTTTTTCTGTTTTGATTTTGGACTCATATGAGAAGCTTCCCAAAAGGTAGTGATTTTGACATATTCCGGGAATTTCAACGAAGACAGAGGTTTCATAAATTGTTTGTAGACTCTCAAAAAAGAGAGACACCCTGGCTTACTTACTATAACAAACCTCTTACACTAGGTGTTTCCAGATAGCTCAAGCGATTAGAACGCTGAGGTTTCGTAGCGGCAAGTCGCGGTTCAAATCTCACTGGTAACAGAGAGATTTGTTCTCTTGGCTGGATATCGGGATCGGAAAAATTAATTAATTAATTATTAATTAAATTAATACTACAAACAAAACCTTAAAAAAGAACGAGATGTTAGACGAACCCCGCTATACATAATAAATAAAGCCCATTTACATGCATACGTCTCATGTTACTGCCGCATCAGAAAATATCGTAAATGACTAATATTGCTTTAAAGCTTGATGTACTGGAGCAAGATGCAAATAACACTCGAAGTACTGCTATATTCACCAAAAATGATAATAATTTTTCGTGAAAAAAGTCTTGTTTTTCTTCAATTAGACCAAGAATTCCCCGAAAGGAAGAACTGGAAGACTGAAATTGCTATTCTAAAATAAACGTTTCACCTAACTTTGAAATGTCGAAAATGCCGAAATTCAGCATTACACTCGTACCGACATGCATAACTTGCCTTTCGAGTTAGTTAATAACATCCGTAACATTGTAATTTTCTCCATCCACAAAAAGAGTTCAAACTAAAATACCATTTCCATTTCTTTACACAAGCCTAACGCTATCCACGAACATCCTTTCCTTTTACAAGCCCGGCATTTACATATAATTATTACTCAACAGCTTGAACAACAAAACGGAAAATTTCACCCAGTGAATTGCACCTTTCCTTCGGAAGAGAAAGAGCAAAGACTGTTTACATAAAAAACCTTTCCACTTCCGTTGTTTTGAAATGGGTGTTCCTCTTAGTAGTTTCAAGGATTGCACGAGATCTTAAGAAAAAGTCTAGTAAAAAGGAAACAATTAATTTACAATTAAGAGAAAACAAATCGAGATGTTATCTGCAGAGAAGCAATAACGCAAGGAAGCTTATGGTATTGAAAGGACAGTCGGTCACCGAAGTTGGGATACGTAATATACGCTTATCATGTAAACGTAGGTCTGTAGGGTCGGATCAACTGCCTGCGCAATCCGTATTACTTGAGTGTACTCCACCCTCTATTTCTTCCTAAGTATGTTAGGGCTTTTCAGAAAAAGACTTATTGAATCCTGTTTCAATTTCAGTTAATTTTGACCAGTACCTGCTAAGATGGCTATATTCCATTCTATTGATTATCGCATATTCAGCATTTCAGTAGCATTTACACTTCTAGGATGAAGGGGTTAAATTTTTCCCGAAACTCCATATACTCACTGAGTCAATGAAGATTTCCAGTTCGGCAAGGAAACCTATTGATTTTCATCTAAACATTGGCTACCGACCATATTCCATCATCATCATCAACGGCGCAACAACCGGAGGATTCTTCTCTCGAGCGCGGCCAAGAGTTCGGAATTTTTCTTGCTAAGAACCCAAGTTTCCGAGGAATACATGAGGACTGGCAAGATCATAGTCTTGTACAGTAAGAGCTTTGACCCTATGGTGAGACGTTTCGAGCCGAACAGTTTTTGTAAGGTAAAATATGCTCTGTTGGCTGATAACAACTGTGCGCGGATTTCATTATCGTAGCTGCTATCGCTTGTGATTTTCGACCCTAGATACGAGAAATTGTCAACGGTGTCAAAGTTGTATTCTCCTATCTTTATTGTTCCTGTTTGATCAGTGCGGTTTGATGTTGTTGGTTGGTTCGTTTTCGGTGCTGACGTTGTCTTGCCTTCATTGATGTGCAGCCCAAGATCTCGCGCCCATTACCGCCTGCTCGATCTGGATGAAGGCAGTTTGTACGTCTCGGGTGGTTCTTCCCATGATGTCGATATCGTCAGCATAAGCCAGTAGTTGGGTGAACTTAAAGAGGATCGTACTTCTTGCATTTACCTCAGCATCACGGATCACTTTCTGGAGGGTCAGGTTAAAGAGGACGCATTATAGGTCATCTCCTTGTCGTAAACCGTTGTTGATGTTGAATGGTATTGAGAGTGATCCTGCTGCTTTATCTGGCCTCGCACATTGGTCAGGGTCAGCCTAGTCAGTCCTATTAATTTCGTTGGGATACCGAATTCTCTCATGGCCGTGTACGGTTTTACCCTGGCTATGCTATCATAGGCGGCTTTAAAGTCGATGAATAGATGGTGCAACTGTTGTCCCTATTCCAACAATTTTTCCATCGCTTGCCGCAGAGAGAAAATCTGGTCTGTTGCTGATTTGCCTGGAGTGAAGCCTCTTTGGTATGTGCCAATGATGTTCTGGGCGTATGGGGCTATCCGACCTAGCAAGATAGTGGAGAATATCTTATAGATGGTACTCAGGAACGTGATACCTCTATAATTGCTGCACTGTGTGATATCTCCCTTTTTATATATGAGACAGACAATGCCTCGTTGCCAATCGTCAGACATTGATTCGCTATCCCACACCTTGAGCACATGTTGATGAATCACTTCGTGTAACTGGTCGCCTCCTCCTGTTCTCCTATACTTGTTAGTGGCAGTATTTGTCCGTCGTCTTCAGTTGGCGGAACCTGCAACTCGCCGATGTTCTGGTTGTTCAGTAGCTCATCAAAGTACTCAACCCATCGCTCCAATATGCCCATTCTGTCGGAAATCAGATTTCCTTCCCTCTTTGTCTCGGCAGGATAAGCATCGAGGTGTATAGGGCTTCATCCTGCTGACTTGTTGGTACTTGCGCGCCTGGTGCGGTTGCTCCCTGTACTTTTCTAATTCACAGACTTGTTGGTTCTCCCAAGCTTCCTTTTTCCGTCTGTGAAGTCGCTTCTCCACTCGACGGAGTTCGTTGTAAGTCTCTGCGCGTGCCCGCGTTCTTTGAGGATGCAACATTACTCGGTATGCGGCATTCTTCCGTTCCGTTGGTAGCTTATATTCATCGTCAAATCAGCCGTTCCGACTCCTTTTGCGGCTGGGACCAAGTATGTTTGTATCAATGATAACATTCTTCAGGTGGTTGTGAAGATCATTAGTTGATGCTTCATCTCCAGGTCCTCTGTTGACTGTGGTTACTTTGGCATCCATTTCCCTCTTATAGGTGTCGCGGAGGGCTGTGTTGTGGATGGCTTCAGTGGTAACTCCCACCTGATTGTCAGAGGGGATTCTAGGTGGTGTTGCTATTAGAGCTCGGAGTACCATGCCAACGAAATAGTGATCCGAGTCTTTATTGGTCCCCTATATGTTCTGACATTCATCAAGGCGAGGTGGCGGCGTTCGATCAACACGTGGTCAATTTGGTTGAAAGTGGTCCCGTCTGGAGAGGTCCCCGTATGTTTGTGGACCGCTTTCCGCGCAAACCAAGTACATCCAACAACCATTTCGTGTGACCCTGCTAATTGAATAATCCGCAGTCCGTTATCATTTGTATTTTGGTGTAGGCTATAGGAGCCAACGTATCGCCTGAATACGGGTTCCTTCTCTACTTGGCTGTTAAAATCCCCAAGTATGATTTTGATATCATACTTGGGACAGGCTTCGAGGGTCCGCTTAACTGCATTGCATCTCTTGCAACGCTGTTACATCAGCCCTATATTGGGACAGTGTATCGGCTAGCTGCTTGGCAGCTTCATCTCTGTACAGGGAGCGCACGTTCCTTAAGAAAAAGCGCAAACCGTTAATCCGTTGTCGTTGCCGGGTTCGTCGTTGTAAAATCCATCCTGTCCGAGGCTCCTTTCGTGACTTCGTAACATCGGTTTTCCGTGTAAGGTTGGTAGCCCTACCCAACCCCCAACCTGGAAGAGCAGTTGCTACATCTTTTCCTATTTTAGGCGCGCTAGACTCGCCATCATCCTTCTCCGTCTGCAGTTTTTCATAAAGAAAGAACTATGGCGGTCACCACGTGACGGTGGAGATAGGGTTTGGTAGTCGAGCTGTTGGTATTGGTTCACCAGGCGTTTCCCAGATTTTATGCTCCATCGTGGGTACCAATCCACGTTTTGCCCTGCGACCTATAGTACCATTTGACCGCCGAAAAAACTATACATCACTTTTATTCACCAAACAGGATAATACCTCTCTAAGGAACCCTAACACTCATTTAACTTCGATTTTCAATATGTTTTACGAGAAGTCGTTATACAACTTAAAAAAGCCAATCCAGTCAACTCTCCGGGGTGCCACGGCGGCTTTCAATCTTTGGAACGGAACTGCCCGCCCTCTTTTCTTCCATCCAAAATCCAGAGCATTTCCTAAAACTTCACCAACGCCACATGCACACAGTTCTCAAAATAAAATAAACGAAAACCAACAAGTTGCCAATAAACATTATCCCTAATTTCTCCAACTTTCCCTGCTGTGCAAAAGTTCAAGCTGTCAACTGTAATTTTTACATTTTCTCCGGAAACTTCTCGAGAACTTTCCTCAAAAGCATAAATCTTTCTCACCTTTATTTGCACACCTTCTTTCATGTACCACTCATCTGACTCCATCACAAGGTAATTAACGCAATTTCATAGGGACATTATAATACACTAAATTCATCAGAAATTATCAAGGAGACTTGATACACATCGAAAGGGACACGTTGCTTTTAGAACTTATCCTTGTTGATATTTTCTGCTATGTTCCTCAAAGATTACGTGATAAATGAAAGTTGAAGTTTCGCCTCCGGAGGACACGTTGATGTGTTTCGATGCCGAAAAATCGATTAAATTATACAAAACTTTTTCATGGCAAAAGTTTTCGGAATTCTCTAGGAATTTATGTTTCCTAATGAAAATATTGACCATTAACTATGGCTAATTTCGATCCCAATCCTAATGGACCATGACATGATTGTGTCCCTAATGTTTTTGCTAGAATCATGATTTAACTGGCACGTAATTCTTGATGATTGATTACGGTTGGATTTGAATTTTGTCCCTCGTTGATTTAAATTACTTTTTATGGCTTTCTCTGGCGTTCCGGTGCGGAAAAGTGACATCCCAGCTGGTTTGTGAGAGTTCCATGCTTTCTGATTGATCATTTTTCTTGCTGAATATCAAACAGTATGTTACATTTCAGCCTCAAATATTTGCTTAGGGACCCGTACATATTTACACATGAAATTTCCATAAATAAACACTGAAATAAACAAGTGAATCCACCTAGATACACAGATATGAATGTTTTTCACTCAAATATAAACATGAGAAGGAAATCATTTTTTCTTTGAAGATACTTTGAGAAGGAATAAAACGAATCTGGATACTATAAAATGGCATAATAGGATGTTAGCAATATGTGAAACACATAATTAGCGAATCAGATTGGCTTTTTAGAAACAGGCAGTTACTCTCACCGCCACTTATTGTAATTGAGTTATAATTATGTATGTTAAATGTAGTCATTTGATAAAAAAGATATAAGCCAACTTTAGTGCTCCCAATTGATTATGAGGTACACACAAGCATAAGAGCATTTTCTTATTTGATTCTGAACAGATCACCCAAACGTTTGACAAAATAGTCCCCTACAATAAAGGTGGAAAGTTTTACATACCTCTTCAAGTTGGCCAGTGACATAATCAGATATTTGGCCGATAAATAGAGAAAATTTAACATAAAAATCTGCTTGTTGTCACATTCAGCTGTAATATGTTTGGTTTTTCTTTAATAATAATTATAATGGCGTTTGCAGAGTTATAGCATTTTTCGTCAATAGTGTCATAAAGCTGAACCTACTTAACGAAACCGCAATTTTCCATTCCCCCAACCATTTGATCCCAGATTTGACATCATTTTCGGAAACCAAATAAAATGTGATATAAATGGATATTTTTTCAATTTCAATTTTTTGAATCGTAAAGGCAGCCAGGTTGACTAATGTTTCAACTGGTTTTTCTTGAGATCTCACACCCCGTAAGGCCATCAATCTGTATAGATCTGTGGTAAGGCCCATTATAGAGTATGCCGCTTCGTACTCAATATCTGCTTGCATCCTGAGAGGATAGCTGGGGCTGACCAAAATTGCTCCATTGCACGAGATTTTTGCTTTGGCCAAGAAGCCGCCTACTCGTCTCAGAAGACTCCTCCTGGCAGCCAAAGAACGTCTTAAATTAAAGGAAATAAATCCCAGAACCTATCATTTGGTGGTTCAGAACCAGATTGCTGAAAATTGTCCTTCCTCGATCTATAAGTCGTTCCGGAGTTTGCAACCTTAGTAAGTTTCAGGTTTTCCTGTCGTATGATTTGGGGGGCACCTTTAGCGGAGCCCAAGTGGTCACTGCTTGTCGCAATAGAGAGCCCCAATTGAAGGGGCATTCTGGTAATAGCGACTGATGCTGCGTCTGCCTGTGCGGTGGTTGGTCCAGATGGGGGGCAAGTCTCATGTTTTTCTTTGGGTGTCAGTTCAGTTTTAGCGGCTCAACTTTTTGCCGTGCTTCGGGCCATCAAGGTGGCTTTCAGGATAGGTGAAGACAAGATGACTTTAATTACAGACTCTCTCCATAGTTTTAAATTGTTCCATAATTTTGGTCGAACCCTCCCCTGTAAATGTTCTGAACGCAATTCAGGGACACTCCTGTAAGAGTGGGAGGAGTACTTTTTGGCGATATCACGTGTCAAAAGACCATTTGTCTCTAACATTCACGATTCTTTATCCGTAGTTCAACCGGAGACTTCGCGTATAGCTACCCAAGAAAAATTACTGAATCGTCTTCAAAATAATTACACATATAACAAAGATCTTGTCAAAAGGTTTGGAAACCTTTCGGGTAAAAGTGTAGATTGTATAATAAGTTTTTTAACCTTCAACAAATCGTTTTGAGTAGAGATCCTCGCATGATTCATGATTTTTTATATTTTTTGATGGAGGCTACAGTCAAATTATAATACATATAGTTTCTGTTTCATTAGTTGCTACTACCTCGCGTGGTATCTCTGCCTGTCTATCTGTCCGTCTGATTTGCTCTTATAAGCATTTTTCTTCAAGTCGTCTATACCTAGTGAGATGAAATTTGGTAGTTATATGCAGACCACCCAAACAACAAATGGCACAATTTAGTATAAAGGCCCCAGATAAATCTTTTCAAACAGGTCTTAGATTTGTCATCGCTTGCAAAATACTGATGATGATATACTGATTTCGACTCAAATTAATAATATTATAGTATATTATTAAATTTTTGAATTTCAGTGGAAAACCGCCTTTAAATTCGTCTTAGGGTTGCAAAGCTTGACAACAACATTGAAAAGTTTGAAGAGTATCCTACTATTAATAACAAGTTTATAGTAGGTCAAAACTGTATATTTTTTGTAAGCTCACTGCACCCCAAAACGGCATATCATATTGAAGTGAAGATTCTGACATACAGCCTCCAAGGCACCTTCTAACTTCGTACAAATTGAATCATCTTGATCTAGACGGTTGTGGTATCGAATATATATCGAATATATATATAGATAAGAACTGGCAAGATCATAGTCTTCCACAGTAAGAGCTTTGGCCCTACGGTGAGACGTTTCGACCGAAACAGTTTTTGTAATCTGAAATAGACTCTGTTGGCAGCCAACAACCGTGCTCGGATTTCATCGTCATAGCTGTTATCGGTTGTGATTTTCACCCTAGATAGGAGAAATTTTCAATGGTCTCAAAGTTCTAGTCTCCTATCTATATTATAGACACAATAAGATGCCACAAAGCCGAACACGAATATCCATGACGAACCGGTATTCAAATCCGGAGTAATGAGATCAAAAGGCACTTAACCAACATGGTATCAATCTTAAATATGATTTCCTTTAATCATACCTCTAATAAAGCACATGAATGCATATTCATAACATTCATAAAACATATATCAACCACATTTTTCAAACATGTTCTCTGATTGGCTCCCGCTTGAAATGTCCAGAATACTCCAAAAATATTGAAATACCGTAGTCATAAAGACCAAAGCATATCCGCCATCAAAATGGAAAAAAAATTCAAATCGCCGAACTTCTTAAAGTGGGACCTCATGCTACAAGTGAAAACTTAACAAGAAAAGAGCTCTAGCTATAGTCATTCTAAAACATATATATGTACTGACATTTCTGGCTACTTTACAGCCTCTTAGAAAATCATTCCTAGTCACTAATCTTTTAAAACTTCAAGTTTGCATTGCTATTTATATTTCCATTTCTCCCAAATATCTACAATCACCAGCAAAAAAACCAAGACGCTGGCAAGGAAAAGTTTTATAATAGCAAATAACTTTCCTAAGACCAGTCAAAATCTATCAGATTAAATTTTTTACGCTTGAACGACAACTATATAATGTGACGACTCCGAGGAGAGAGAAAAATCGGATAATTGAGTTATGGTAACATCCATCTAACATGTCAAAATTTTTCTAGAATTCTTGTCCACAGAAGCAACTTATGGAATTCAATTTACGCGAAATAAGCTTACGACTTTTAAAAAGAGACATTGCCTTATTCAATTTCATTTTCAGCTGCGATTTCTCCCGATTTGTCTGGGTCTCCCGGATGAGTTTTGCTTAAAGAGAATGGACCATTTTAAAGTGGGAATTCGATTCAAAATTGCGAAAAGCATTGAAGCCATCTATAAATAGCAGAAGTGGTTTAACAATCGAAAATGAATCTTAATAATTTCTAAGACAGTTATCATTATCAATTATTTCGTATAAGATAAAATCCCTTAGCAATAAGAACATATCTGCCTCAACTCTTGCTGCAAAGGAGAGACCCAGGAGAATTGTCTGAAATTCACTATACCTCCACTATATCCTTGCATACTGCCCTTATTTCTGCAACATGTGTATATCACCATCTACCGCTTTGAAAATCTCCTAAACCTTAATAACCTCAATTATTAGCAGCCGTGCCTTGATGTATACATGTTACCCTTTTTAAGGTTTTGTGTAAAACAAAACCTTATTCAAATCGGTTTACTGTTTGTCTATCTGTCTGTCTCTCTGACAGGCGTATTTTTCTCAGACACTTATTGTATCAATTGACACCAAATTTAGTGGAAAGGTGAGAACTGTGAACGCTCACGCATTCAGTGAGTTACATAATTCTATGTCGAATTTAAGGGGAGGGGGAGGGTGATCATTTCTTCCTTTCTTGGAAACTAGCCAACCTAAATATCTGAAAAAATTCAAGAGAATACTTCGATATGGTGCCTAGGCCTCGAAATACCCTCCATACGGATTTCTATTCAAATAAAGTTAATAACAGTATATTACTATAATTTTTAGCAATTGGCTGCAAAACCCCCTAAGTTCATTCTAGCACCACGAGGGGTATGTTGAGTATAACATAGAGCATGATCCTACCAAATTTGGTTTAAGTCGCACTATTACTAACAAAGTTATAATAGGTCAAAGTTGTTGCTTCGTTACAAATTCACGCCTGCAACTCAATATCACCTGAATGTGGATATTCTCACATAATATATGCATATATTACGTCCTACGTACTAGTCGGGCGCAATTCGTACTCATTTCTAGAGAGACTCTCTGATGTAATTTTTACCTTTATGATCCAACTTACGGTACTCATTCACAACTGACTCGGGTGGTATCCGACTTCCAGTTAGGATGCAAATCACTCGGCCACCAAGGAGAAATGAATCACGAGTGCAGGCAGGCTTATAGCTATCTGGAATCTTTGATCTATGTATATTGCCCTCACTAAACTCATTCCTAGAATATTTATTTTTCTAATTTACTCTGGCCCATAACTTTAGTATGGTATTCCTGGAAGCTCCGCTCTTTTGAAGGGATTTAAGAAAAGCGTTTTTTTCAAAGCGTAGGTCGCGCGAGACTAAACTAAACTTTTGTTTGAGAATCTGTGGAGTCCTAAGACCGCCATCCTGGTTGGTAGAAGTCGACCTAGAGGGAAGAGCTATCAGAAAAACTTAAAAATTTGGGAATATCGACCGCTGCGTTCGTGGAAGGATCAACCTCACCCACAGTATCTTTCCTCGTGGCCTCGTACCATTCTCGATCAGTGCGGTGTGCTAGAGAGTCGAACTCAAAAGAGCCCGAATTACCTAATGGAAAGATAGGAGAAAAACGACACTGATCTCGTCAAAAACTACCTTGGTTATAAGACGTAATCACGATAAATCAAAAACTATCATAATGATGAAGCTTTCTTAAATCATGAAATTCGATAAGAAATTCAAAAACGAAAAATAGGTAACAAAACTGCAAAAAGAATATAAGATAAATGATAATCAATATGATATGCCAAAAACAAAACCAAACGGTGAAATCGATAAAATGGAAGCAAAGACAATTAATAGCCAAAATAAAAGAATAATCAAAACGTAGCAGGTAGAAACGTTAAAAAATTAGGTTATCAAAAGTGTAGATAATCAAAATAATCATTAAAAATACCAAATAGTCAATCAGTCGCGCGTATTGTCCCGAAATATCAAAGTGATATGCAAACTGCTATACTCATAGATGGCCCAAAATGCTACCCCAACCCAGAAACTTGTTTACAACATGTAATTGTGGCGCGGCAGGATTCGCGGCATTCGAAATTTATTTCGAAGGTCGCGAATACCAGCGGACAGATGACGCCACCGGCGCTATACTCAGTTCAGACCTCGCTACAAGAGTGAAGAACAGAGTAGGTGGCGAGAAACGTCAGATAAAGAAATAATAATAAGAAAAAAGACTTAAGAAGATAGTTGGCAGTCATTGTAAAAAGAACGAGTTTTGTGCAGAAAGAAAATAGTTACGGACGGAAATCAGTGTAATTTCTAATATCCCTGAATTATAATAGGAGTACTTTTTTGAAATTGTGTATTGAACGTTGTTAAATACAAGCTCCTAAATAACGACGTTGCTGGATATACAAACTGATCGAGGCTTTGATCATTACTGCCTCCCCTTGATTACTCGCCTCTCCTTCCAAATCCGGCGCCATTGGGTCAGATCATCAGCGTAGCCGAAGTGTTTAAGGAAAGATTTCAGGTTTATTGATACTCCACTTTCTCTGATACAGTTAGAAGCCGTGGTGAAGTTTTCTTTCCACCTCTCCAGTTAGTCATTATCGTAAATGGAAGAGTCGATCATTAACATTCTTCACAGGACCACCGAAAGATTTGCGACGACATTAAGTTCTTTCGTGATGTAGTATTCACTTCTGAAATCATTGCATTCTGCGACATCTTCTGCTTCTCTAACCAGCGCAAAAGCAAATTTTCTTTTGTCACGGTGCACACTAAGCTGAATTTCTAGTGACTTCGCTCGGTATCGGAGTTCAAAACATCCTTCAACTCCTTCCATTAATCGATCCGCTTCCAAGATTGCAAAGCACCCAAGAATAGAACAGTGCTTATCGATATTCTCAGACTGGTTAGCTACTCACTGACGTTCCATCAGCCGGATAACTGTCCTATTGTCGAGCGACAGCGGTCGATATTGAACTTGGAGGGTCGCAGCTCCCCAACGCTACGAGCAATAGCGAACATAACACTCAAGCGAGCGTAAGCAACCGTCAGTGATCCTTTTCCAGGCGTATGTCAGTGTTTCTCTTGTTAGGATCATCCAAGAGACAACTTCAACCATCACATTCCAGAAACCAATGAAAGTCCGTTTTCGAATGCTAAAATCGTAGTCGGTTAGTCCTCATCCAAGGCGCTGTTTACGTTTTGGTAGCAAAATTTGTAGATTGTTAGCCCATAAATTTCGTTCCCTTTTAGTCGCCTCTTTTAATAAGTCCCCCTTAAGCCCGAGCTCAAAGGGAAACCCGAGGAAAATGGACGAAAAAAGCTGAAATATGAATAAATTAAGACATTGAAAAACTGCAATGCTTTTGCTTGAGATTTGGAGTATACTATAACAAATGTCTTTAACTGCGAAAATAAATACGCCTATAGAAACCACTTTAGGACCTGCGTGCGAAAAGGAGAAAAATAATATTTAAAAAATCGTAAACAATCAATTCCAACTCAGACGACTACCGTTTCCTTTGATGCGGACCGTGAATCAAAAAAAGTGAACAAAATCTATCTTCAATCCGATCTGGATTATCAAGTGGATGGCCACTCTTCAACTCAAAAACACGATATAGAGCAGAACTACTAGGCAATTTTCCGTTTGAATAAAATTCGGACCCATGTTCCATCCAAAATCCATTTTGAACACGTTGTTCCCGTGACAGAGGTGACGCAGGGTCTGATGAGTTGTATCTGCGTTGGGCGAAACTGTTGTTGTCTAAGTTCTTTGAATATTGCTGGGTAGGTGCTAACCAACAAAGAGGAGTCCATTGACCAAAAAAAAATGTGGGAAATTTCTGTCAAAGCATCAAGTGATTGCTGAACTCAGGACTCCTCAATTCCATGACAAAAGTCATTTCCAAGTTTAAGTTGGCTTTTAAAAAACAGACTATTTTTTTTTTATTTTCGTTATTCTCCATCATTCAATGTATTATAAGGACAGTACTTTCCGAAATTTGTGGTACTCAAAAGTTGTCGTCAACTTCCCAAGAGCCCATAGAACCTCTGAGTTTGAAGATGAAACTTCCACTTTGTTAGTCAACATTGTCATCCTTCTTGGCATTCAATGAGCTGCTTCATGACAAACTGGCAAATTTAATCCTTGTTATAGCAGAATCTTCAAGCATTTCAATATGGCAGCTGTCACCTTCCCCTTTTCAGCTTTTGTTCAGTTATAATGAAAGCTCTCTCCTGAATCCCATTTCGAACAGTTACATCACTAATAATATTTCACACTTTGTTGGCCAAGTGTAATACCTCGAGAATTATAAATATTTAGTCAAAATTGAAGTGAAAATTACTGAGATTCTAACATTTCTTCTATATAAACGACAAGGTTTAAATGAATAAATGAATGGTTCCTTGATCAAACAGCTGCAACAATAATGTAGTGTCAGCAGGATTGAAAATAGGTTTAATATTCTCCAAGTGCACATTGGCAATGTCAGCTGTGCCAACCAAATGCTTAACATTTTCGTTTAATTTATCCATTTTTTCCCTTCTTCCGCGTATTCCCCAGTACTTTTCAGCTTCTAAATTGTTGCCTCTATAAAATTGATTGCATGGTTACACCTAACCTCATCAGAGGCTGTCCAGTACCATGGGAACCAGGATAACCCACCGAGTTCGTATGTCTCAGGTGAATTCCTGGAGGATGTGTCTTCGGTTAGGTTATTTGCAGTTGGGGCCCTTGTGAGAGTTTCAAGGGGGTTATGGTTGTGTCCACAGGACAGGTAGAACTCCTTGTGAGTTGGAAAATTTTGATATGTGAACACTAACGATGAAGCCTCTTGTCCATATAGTTGCAGTAGGCAATTTGTATCGTGATTTGACGTCGGATACTAGTCGACTCAACTGTGAATAAGTACCTGAGTCAAAACAGAGTAATAATCTCGGGCGAGCGCTATCCTGAACACATTGCCTTCTATAGGGTACTGTAATCCTGTAGTGTACCGTTATGGTCTTGAATGAAATACTTTAACACACTTCAAGGCTCTGATCTAATCCAACGATTATTATTATTACTTAAAGGGTCAGTCCAAATACATTGCAGATATTCTATCTGTACCTGGTGTACTATACATACTGTATTCCTAATGTAAACAGAAAAGTGATAATTCACTATTACAACTCCCACCGCCTCCAATTATCTCGGTCCAAATACCGTGTCCTCCAGTTAGAAAATCCTAGAATTGATCTGCAATCTGCGTCTACTAAGTCCTTTCAATGTTTCCTTAGCTTCCTTTGCGGTCGGCTACAATCGGCTCTGCTTTCAGCACTCATTTTGGAATCCTTCCCTTCATTCGATGTGGCCGGATTCTGATTAGTGGTGATGCTGGTGGATCGTCAAATAATTCATACAATTCATCATTGCACTAGGTATCTCTTTCCTTTACGGATGCGCAAACCTTTTGGAGGACTTTTCTCTCGAAGATACCGATCTGTTTTTCCGACATTTTCATCAAGGTCTATTTCTCGCATCCTCCTTTAGGAGCAGTAGTAATCCGCCTTTGGATTTAGTGTTTTTTGCTTCCGCCCCTCGAGACTAGGGCTCCTAGGTAGACGAATTGATCCACCTATGCTCGTCTGTCGAATTTGAGTCATGTATTTCATTTTGGATTCATTGATTCGTGAGCCTCACTTCACTCGCTGCTGGCTCGAACTGCTCGAGCACTTTCTTCGCACGAAACATCGATCGGGCAAGAATATCGCACCTGCCTACGCCACCAGTTGTGCGGATTTTACCAGTGACGTACCTCCAGTATCCGCTGAGCCCACCTTCCTCACGACATATTCCAGCACCAAGTTAAAGAGGGTGGAGTGAGACCATCCCCTTGCTTAAGTTCTGACACTATAGAAAAGCTCAGTGCTAACTAGTGTTTCTTTCACTAATCGAACTTGTTTCGTTGGTATTTTTAGCTGAATCACTATTCTGTACATAGCATTACGATTTACACTATCGTACGCCTGACAGAAATCAGTGAACAGTTGGTGCACATCGATGCCATATTCCCAGCAATTTTAAAGCACCTGATTAACTGCGAATATCTGACCCGTTGTCGATCTTCCAGATCAGAAGTACAAAGCCGTGGTGCGGACAATTGTTCTCCGTTTGGGTCATCCGGAATCACAAAGAGGTGGGGATGTGTCGTCGTTGGGTTCAAAAGGCCTTGAAAATACTGAACTCATCTTGCCTTTATTTAGGTCCTCGTCGCTGATGATATTGCCGTTCTGATCTCTACAAAGGGTGGTTTGCGATTTAAAGCCTATCCTTATCTGTTTCACTGTGTTAAATGCTACTCCTACGTCGTTCTTCTTCTAATGTTATAACTTTGTTGTTATTGAACTTTCGTTATTCTCACCTGCAGATCTTCTTAGCGTATCGCCTTAGTTCGCAATACTTGTTTTCTTTAGCTCGGGTTCGTCCTTCAATTAGTAGACGGTAGGCTTCAATTTTCTTGTTAACTGCTTCCAGGCAGGCATCATTGAACCATTCGTTACGGTTCCTCCGTCCTGCATCCCCAAGGGTGTTTTTATTTGCGCTCCCTTATTTTTCGCCTCATTTCGTCACTACTTTCCTCAAGACCAGCATAAGGAAGTGTGTCAAAATGTGTCTTGATTGTGGATATGTAAGTCACTTTCGTCTTTCAATTTTTCCACATTGAATTTGGAAGTTCAGCTCCTGTGGATGTAGATGTTTTTGACTATTTGGCAACGGTATTATCGCTCCAACCAGAAAATGGTCAAACTCGATTTGATTGAATGTTTGCCCGTCTAGTGATGCCCACGTCATTTTATGTATGTTCTTATGCGAAAAGCAAATAGAGCTTACGCCTAAATTTCTTCGCCTGGCGAAGTCGATGAGTTCTTGGCCATTATCGTTTGTTGAGGTGTGGAATTCGGTTTTAATGACATCATCTCTGTCCTCCACTGGTGCATGGCAGTTAATATATCATACATTGAGAAACTTCATCTTGAAGCCGATTAAGCAGATTCCTTCATTAATCGCTTTGAAATCAGTTACCAGTTATCTAAATGTGTTGTTTATGATAAAGGCGACACCGAATCATCTGTTTCCTCGCTCTTTACCGCTGGTAAATTTTGTGTAGGGTCCGCAATCATTTACTTCCCTCCCGAGTCATTTCTTTTCGCGGAGCGCGAGGATGCTAATGTTGTTACGGCTAACTTCCTGTGGAAGCTCTTGCAGTGTATCCGTTCAAAAAAGGGATCGCACATACCAAGACCCAAAAGAATAGGCCATTTTACGTTTCCGTTTGATCCGTCCAATCCGAGGCTGATTCCTGGGTTCTCGGAAACATTGAGGGAAAAAACGCTGACAGCGTTTCGCTCAATCCCCTACCAGAAGAGTCGGTCTGGATAGTTTTTCTGTTTTAAAAGGAAAGTCTCTATAGAAACCGGAAAAGAGTACTGATTTAGTTTTGACGTATGTTTCAAAATACGCGAATAAAGAGGCAAAATGTGCAGACTTAAAGGGAGACAGGACTCATTTTCGGAAACCCAACAAAAAAATCTGAAAAAAGTCAGGGTGGTGCGCTTATATGAAATCTAGGCCACAAAATATGCTCCACCCCGATATATACTCAAATAAACTTAATAGTAGTATATTACCAACTTTTACAAATTGACTGTAAAAACTCCCTTAATTTCATCCTAGGAGTGCTAACTTTTGCGCCAGCATAGAGAGTCATACACATGTTTCATGGAATTCTGGCTATTAGTGCCAAGAATTGAAAACTAAAAAAATATTCAGCGTGATGTCCGTGCACGTCACCGGAGATGTCCTAATTGGCGTGCACGACCTTGGTCTAAATGATTTAAAAATGTTTAGTTGTCAAAGATCTCATTCATAGTCAAAGTAGTTTTTTATACCCTTTAAAGTGAATGTTACATGAATTAAAACCGTTCACTAGTTTTTAGTAAACTTACATGCAAAATAAAAAAACATGGTTTCGAGAAAGCACCGTTCAAATTTTATTGTCAAGTTATAGCCGACCTGAGGTGAACTGCTTCCAGACGGCATATCTTTCACAATTTTCAGAATTGGCTTTTGAAAAGTTTACACAATATTGTAAGGCGATATACCTATAGATTATAAAAAAACTCAATTTTTTTAAGCACTTAATGAGGCTTCCCCCTTAAGGCACGGGAAACTCGTCTTCACCCTCCTCCGTCAGTTGATTTGATGGCAAAACACCCAGTGGTCATCGCATAGAAGTCAAGGTCGGATTCGATAGCAGTTGTGGATGTTAAATTACAGGAGACGGTTCACAGGATTTGCGCTAGCCGTGTGCCAGATCACGGTGCCGCCCTGTGATCCTTACTATCATTTGGCCACCAGGAAAAGAGCAATCAGTAAATTCTAAAGCAATTCAGCCATTATTACTGGGCCGACCACCTTTTGAGACTTTATTCTACTGTATGTTCCTCGGTGCTGCTCCATGCCGAGCCTCAAGAACACTGCCAATTAATGTCTTTCAGTTCATCCACAAAACAATTATTGACTAATTTTGATATAGATGGAAAGGAGGAATATTGCTGCTTCACTCGGAAACTCCCGATATCGCCCTTGCAGACTTGACATATATTTGGAGGAAGAAGACATTCCGAATCGAGATGGCAACTGCATCGAAGTATCATAAGGCCTGGTCTCTACCTGATTTTTTCTTTCAGTGAGGAACAGGGAATTCATAGAAATAGAAAAAAATAATACCAACTGGCCTATCGATCCTCAGACAGAAGAAAAGCTTTACAATTCTCCGTTTTCCAATTACTGGCTTCATTATCAATTCTCAAAGACATCAAAGAACATAAATGAGGCCTCGCTTCTGGGATTTCCTGTATTTTATTTAAAATTGCAAATTCTCTGAAAGCTTTGTACTTCATTTTCAGGGGTCCGCTCAAACCATCGATATTCAATATTCAATAATAATTAAAAAGCCTTCGCTTAATTCCGTCATTTATATTAAATTCCATCCCATAAGTGCCTTCACACAATACTGTATACTTTTCTAATCAGTTTAAACGTAAAGGAAACGCCGAACAACATAAACTAAAATGATATTAACTCTCGCTCAACATAATTTTGCCGAATAATTTTCCCCAGATATTTTTAGACATTGTTTCAGTTTATTAGTTGTGTATTTCTTCATCAAGCAACTATCGACTGAACAGCAAGAAACATGATATCAATTAGAAAATCGATTTCTCCCTGAATACACAACCCAACCCCCGCTTCGACGACCCCCACTGTTGCTTTTCTCACTACAACTCCCTTTAACGTTCGTACTGACCGCACTTAGTAGCAAGAATGGAACAGAGCCCCGGCAAGAAAACAGAAATTATATAAAACAAAGCATCGGTCAACAGTGTGTCGGCTAATTTGCGTAAGAAATATGGGCGCAGCAGTCCTAGGAGCAGGACAATAGGGACCACCATACACAAAGCCATGGGAAATGTACATATAACATCGTGATAAGACTTCAATGGAGTGTAATTATCTTGTCCGTATTTATTTCATCAATTAGGTCATGGACATGCTTTACGAGACCGATTGCAGATCAGAGAAGAGATACAAGGCTGAATTTAAGTGGAACAAAAACGATGATAGGCACTTTATTAAGCCGAAAACCTACTTTTATTCTATTAGGATATTGGGGAGATATTGTACGAAAGAAACACGGTGTCTGTGACATTTGTTGCTCTGAGTGAAGCATTTATTGGTTGTCAATCTTTGGATTACAAACCTCAAAAATATCAAATAAGAGTTCAACTTTAAACAGGTTATCACATCACATCATGAATCAGCAAAGTTTTGCCTTTTGGTACACAATTTTATTTGCGTTTCATCCTCTTTCAAAGGACAACAAAGGATACCTTTCCTTTGATGTAACAGTTCCAGTCAGCAGTTAATAATTTCATGCTTGATGAATGGTTCTGGCGGAGTTTGTTATCATAATATCAAAGGTAAATGTAGAAATCCTTAGATCATTTATGCAAAACTAACAACCTGAGCAAATTGAGGGTACGCAAATGAAAGAGGACAAATTGAAAGGCTATCGACCTAAACTGAATGAATTTTTATCAACGGCTTCTGTGCTACCTTAACTCAAGTACAAGTCAATGAACTTATTGATAGTACTACTATGTACATAGGTACCAGTCTTTTCACAGAAAAAATACTTAAAACCGGTGGAGTCTATCTATATATAACATTCAAAAGAGTTTGATGAGAGTAAGTCACTTAAGTTAGTTAAGTAAGGACGTAAATCAGGATAGTATGCTTGAGTTCCATTATCACTACATGCGTGATAAGCCTAAAACAGCGAGACAGAGTTCAATCCTGGTGAACGAGAATCGAAGATTTTCAACTTAACCACATCGGCTATCACACTATACTCTGATATTAGCATTATAAACGTTTTATTCCAACCGATCTCCAATGAGCGATTTCAAACCACATCGTTCCCTATTGTATATAGTTTACAGGTTTCTTGTCGAATTATGCAGCATTGATTATTTGCCTAATGGAAAAAGAAAGCTGTCGCCATTCTGCAATAAAGCGCTTCAGACAGCCCAGAATGTTGACCTCACTTAATTATAATATGGAAGGCCTTCAAATATGACCACCGGTATTGCTACTTGATTTTGTAAACATTTCATTCCACCAATTCCAGAAAATAAATAATTCCTTCATCTAAAAAGACTTACTTTGTTTTGACTTATGCCAAGTTTGAAGCCTTTTAGCAACGTTGTGATGGCAGCTTGGTTTGAAATTAGATACTTCTCAAGGAACTGAGCCACGTATTACCTAAAACAAGGCCAGACAGACAATCTGAAAGCGAATTCCAAATGCCTCATCTCACAGAACAATTTCGACGGTGCGCCGGCTCAAGCCCGCAATACATGTCCAGTTCCGCCTGAACAGTCCGCAATCTATCAGCTGCCGTAAAACCCACCATCAAATTTCAATTCGGCCTGTCAGTTACGTCTCAAGTCCACATTTGGCCGGTGGCGGTGACGTGGATGGGATGCAGTTGGTCTGTCAGTTTTAACTGTTCAGGCGGCTGGGATCGAATGATTCGGCTAACCAGCCAGACATGTTTGTTTAGTCTGCGACCGACAATTTTATGGGCGGCTCTATCGCTCATGAACATTTTAAATAAATGCTCATACACAAAATATCTCCAATTCTTCTCTAAAGGTCTTCCACGTACAGATTTGAACTAATGATATCACGGCTTGCAGGTAGGTGGATGGTGCTTTCAGTTCAGGGGCCGGGGACATTGCGGGCTCTTCTGGCGTAACTGACAGCCGGAACTGAGCACGGATGGCGGGGTTTAGTTGGCTAAGCGATGTTGCCCTAGCTTCGAATGCCACTTTAATATGAAACAATTTTTGGAAGAACTTTGGGGAAATTTGAAACAGACTCATGCAACTTCCCCCCATTCTGGAAGCCAGCGCCTTAGAGAAGAAATCCGAGCCCATGGTACCGATTAAGCTTAAAAGTTCTAAAAGGTTCCCTTGATATTTTAATGTAAGATAATATGGCTAAACGATGGTTCCATCCAAATATAGCTCGTAGTGTATATATGTTATTCAATTCAGTTCAATTCTTAGCGAATAGTTATTTGATGCGAAAGAAACAATTTTGACTTACTATAACTTTGTTAATAATAGAAGAATTTCCACCAAACTTCCCAGTACGATGCTTCCTATTGAAACCTATCCTATTTTAGGGATCTACGATGGAAATAAAGAGGTTCGCAGTGAATTTTCTATTATTATATTTATTTGAACTGATATCGTAGCGAAGATTATTTTGAGGCCTAGATACTTTAGTAATACATTTTATTTTACAATTTGTATTTACAATTAATATTTTAGATAAAATACGAAATCAAAACGACCTACCCAGGGCGGTGTTTCGCAACTTAATATATTCAATTATTTATTTTTCATATTCAATTATTTTATTTACTTTTCAAAATTAGCAAGGCCTACTACGCCACGGAGAACACCGGTGGTGGCATTTGTCAGTCGAATCAACAAATTTATTTCGAATGTTGCTAATCCCGCTGCGCCACATTACTCCGCCAGATGATATCTAGGGGTTTCAGCGACTGAACCCGGAACTGCGTCTCCATTATTCGGCGAAGCGAACGCGTCGTTGATTTGGGGTGTAAACTGGCTTCAGCCTGGACAAGAAGGCAGCCTTTCTGCGTCCCCTGATCTCGAGCCGGAAGAAATGTTCTCCCCGCTCGAGAACACGGTACGGGCCTTCGTATGGTGGCTGTGCCGGCTTCCTGACAGCATCCGTCCTGACCAGGACGTGCGTGCACGAGTCCAGCTCCTTGAGAGCGCAGGCAGGTGCGGATGTGTATCGGGTGGGAGGTGTAGGTTTAAGGCGATGGAGGTTGTCTCTCAGCAGACGCAGCAATCTGGAGTCTGTGAGACCCGATCTGCTGTCGAAGACAGGATCACTTGGGAGCCTTGGGTTCTCCTCGTATACCAGCTCCGGGGGGCTGGCAGCAAATTCTTCTCGGTGAGTTGTTCGGAGGCCCAGTAGGACGAGAGGCAAGACCTGAGACCAGGACTGATCGTCGCGAGCCATAATGGCGGCTTTCAGCGTCCAGTGCCAACGCTTTAGCATCCCATTGGATTGCGGGTGGTATGCCGTAGTTCGCTGGCGTTTAAATCCCAAGAGTTTGCCTAACTCCGAAAAAAGGGTGGACTCAAATTGCATTCCCTGTTCATCGATGACCACTGCAGGGACGCCAAAAAGCGGGATCCACTCTCGACAAATGCTTTGCCAACTAACCACCATGTTATTTTCGAGTAACTTCTGATTCAGGCAATCCCTCTCATGGACATACATTTCGACATCGTCATTCTAAAGCCAAGTATCACATTTTAATCTCCTTATTTCCGGGGTTGATTTAATCAGTCCTTACTTAACTAAATCCATCGTCAAAGACTCATATGTTGCTATACTTCCTCTTTCTAGCAAAATATTAACTGCTACTTACATCTCTCTATACCTAAATTTCAACTCCTACGAAAGTTACCGATAGATTATTCTGTTAAGGGGAAGCCGCACAGCGTCCTTAAAGAACTATAGTACCGATAGATACATGAAGCTTTCTGAATCAATTCCCTATAGAAGAAGCCGTTAATTGAAACTTTTTGCACACTTCCTAATTATAAAATATTGCTTTTCCTTGCGTTCTGTAACCATCTATTCACATGCGAGTATCTCATAGCTTTTACACTGTAAGTGATAACGTAGTGGTTATTGTGGTTTCAATGTGCAATTAATTTTCAAAACTCTGCTCAATGATGAGCGTTTTGTCACTTTATGCTCATCAAGCTTTTGAAAGTTATCATTTGCAAGCAAATTTAAGCATAGTTATATCAATAATGGAATATAAAAAGAATCCTGAACCAGAAATTAACTGCTTTAAGCATGAAAGTTGTTGGTACTCCCTCTAGAAGTTAAAAGAGTAACGTTTAGGTATTAATGGATTGGACATAATTAATTATCACCTTTTTCTTTTGTACAATGGATCATTCACCATACTTTGGTAGCTATAGTATAATTTCTGTAGATAATTTCTGACTTATATTTTAAAGAAAATATTAAATTAAGTGACACGTCGAGGAACCGCCTTTAAAATAGGTAGCAAATCTTAACACATGTCTCAAATTTTAAATGGGAACCATTTTGAAATATACTTCGCCATAGCACTGAAAAATAAGACGAGGCAGACCCTACCTGAGATGGAGCGATGGCGTAGGTCAGAACGCCAGACAGCTTTTAGAGATATCGAATTGGTGGACCTCGCCGCAAAAGCGGGCTGTCTGGAGTTCCTTATTAAGGCAGGCCTAGATCGGATACCGGTTGTTGCGCCGTTGATGATGATAATAGCACTGAATGAAGCACGAAAGAAAATGAAATTCTATACAATTAGTCCTTTTTTGAGTAAAATTTGTCCAACAAAACAAGCACTAGCAATTGGAACGACGTTCAACGAACTCAAAATTTTCTGGAGGAATCGTCTTCTAGGTTGTCGTGAGATTAAGTGTATGAATTGTCAGCGAGCACTACATTCCTATTATTTCCATCACCTCTTTTTTGTCCGCGCTTAGCAGTCTCTTATTGTGCCGATTTCCTTTGCCCAGGACGAGTTTGTTTGTTCTCATCCTCTAGGGTGACTTCAAATTTCCTTCCATGTAACGGCTAACCCTTCGCCCTGATCATATTATATGTTTGCACTTTGCTCTTTTGGCATTCAGAAATTATTGCTCGGTCTCCTAATTTAGCATGTGTCACACGGTGTCACGGTCCAAGATTTCTAACAACCGATTTTTTCACTTCCTTGTGATGAGGCCTACTTGAAATCGATTTTGAAGCGGGTAATTTTAGTCCATAACCGACGTGAGGAAAACGTAGTGTGCTGATTTTATAGGTTTAAATAATTTTATTACAGCTACCAACTGAACCTATGTAGGTACGGCGGGACCTATTAGGCTATATTTGGATTTTACGATATTCTGAATAATCTCTTTCCTTATCAAAGCCTACAAAAATACCTTGCCCAGTTATCACAGACATTTGTTAAGAATGACATTCCGAAGTCCTCATCTGATTTTCAATGCTCCTCAATCAATTAAACTTCTACGTAAACACTTATTTCAGCCCTTAGGCCGTTCTAGCTCCTCTTCTAACCCTCACCTATATTTCTACTTTCTTCACGCTGAGTGTTGGACACCTGGAACAATAAGACGTCAGCGTTCTTGTCATCAGAGAACTGAGCTGGAACCGTTCGAAATATTGCTACTGACTAGTCCTCCTTTTCCAGCGCTCCTCAGCATCTCTCTGATAATGCTACCCGCAGATAGCTTCCCTGCGTCTGAATAGAATTGCTTACGAATTCCATTCCACCTTCCACAAGAAACGGAAATCTGGACGCTTATGGTACAAAGGTTTTGTGTTTACTTTGTGTGAGGAACCTTCTATGCACTCTAAACTTGAATATATATACCCGTTCATATTCAAGAGATAAATACTATCTTCATCCTAAACAAACAAATATTATTTATTCCCGCATACTGATGCATACATAGGTCCGTTGTACACATCAAAATTGATGTAAATCATCCGAATATTTTCAATTTACTCCATGGGAAAAAGCATACATACTGTCGTAAACGCGCTGAACTGACGAATCGAGTGGGCACTGACAAGTTTGACAGGTTCAAAAAAGACTGCGAGAAAATCCGGCGAATATTCAAGACCAGATTTCGTCACGATTTCGTAAAGTATCCATTTCTAAATAGCGATATAATCTGCGAAGGAAACAGATGGCCGTGTAAAAGCAGGATTTGTGATTGTTCCAAGAGTGCGAAATAAGTATAACCGAAATCAAATAGTGTTTTTAATCAAAAGAAACGAACCCGGAACGCTTATAACATTGGTGTCAGAAGTGGGATTAAAAACAAAAAGTGACTGTAAGTGACTCTGAACTGTGTGAAAAAAAACAGAGCAGTGTAAATAGTCGGAAATGCCGCGAGATATTTATTCGCTTAAGGTGAGTGAGCTAAAGGCTGAGCTCGCGAAACGAGGATTGCCGACGCGAGGTAATAAAGCCAGCCTTTTAGCGGAATTAATAGAAGCCCTCACGAACGAAGGATTCGACCCGGATACCTACGAATTCCCGGAAGCGAAAAAATTATCGGATGACTCGGAAACTGAGCAATCCCCCGAGCAGGCGCCAACCAAAACCGACAAAATAATGGAAATGCTGTCAGCTATGACATCGACGATGAATCAACGATTCGAGGAGCAATCAACATCAATAACAGCATCGATAAATCAACACCTCGAAGAACAAACCGTGTCGATGAATCAACGATTCGAGGAGCAGGCAACAAAGACGACGGTTATTACCGATCAACTGACGAAAATCGATTCGAGGTTCTGCGAAGTCCGCGAGGAAATCCGGAAAACGGAAGAAGGCCTAAATGATAAAATCGAGAAAGTCGACAAACGAACGTTGCAGCTCAAGGAGGAAGTTGATGACAGAATCAAGGAACTAACCCAGCGGCTCGAGGGAATACAGCAGAATGGTAGCGTGACAATTGAACGAGCAGCGGTAAAGAGCCTGAAAGCCCCAATATTCGACGAACAAATTCCATGGGGCGTATACAAAACGCAATTCGAAGCAGCCGCCATTCATAACCGTTGGACCGATGAGGAGCGGGCGACCGCGTTGGTATTGGCATTAAAAGGACCATCTGCCGCTATCCTCCAAACACTTCCTGCAGAGAAACAGAAGCATTATGGTGCTCTTATCACAGCCTTGGAGACTCGATACGGTGACAGCAACCTAATCTCCGTCTATCGATCTCAGCTACGAGGACGAGTGCAGAAGCCTGGTGAAACACTTCAGGAACTTGCCCAGGATATCGAGAGGCTGGCACTTCTTGGCTACCCAGAGAGTCCGGAAAGCCGCACCGTGCAAGGAGTCGACGCTTTCATCAATGCTTTACGAGACCCCGAGCTGAAACATGCCGTGACGATGGCCGAACAGAGAAATTCTGTCCAACAGGCGCTCTCGTACAGCCTACGCTACCTAGCCAGCAGAGAGGAGTGCAAAACCGCTGCAAAAGTTCGAGAGGTAGCTGAAGAACGGGTTCACGACTGCGAGTGTCGACGAGCCGAAATTTTAAAGGAGTCATCGGCAGCAGGAGCACCAAGATGCTGGAATTGTGGAGAAAAGGGTCACCTAAAACGTGACTGTAAAAAGCCACAACGGGCATACTTCTGCCAACATTGTGCAGCTATGCGCAGACGAACGGCACACAATTCTGCCTCTCCCGCCTCTCCCGTCGAGGAAGCGGGAAACGAGTAAAAGCCAATTTCGTGGGGCAGAAGTTGGCTAATAGAATCTGTGGCCCCGACGACAACACCATCATAATCGCCCGTCTTCACAAAAACGATCATGACTTGAGCTTAAGTGGACGGATCAACGGCGAATGGCGAGTTATAACTATCGACACTGGCGCAATGAAGTCGATTCTGAGGCCAGACATAGCGAATGTGAGGTTATTTGGATCCAGTAACTACGTGCTTAGAACAGCGACAGGGGAAGCAGTACCAGTACTAGGAGAGGTCAACCGAAAGGTTCAGCTTGGCGACCTGGAATTCAGGCACGATTTCCTAGTGGCGAATATTACTGACGAATGCATCATCGGAATGGATTTCCTCAAAGCGCACGGCTTCTCACTCGACTTCAAAGAGCGACTCCTTAAGTGGCAGAACGTCGAAGTTCCGATAGAAATCACACATACGGAAGCTAAAAGGCTGCGAGTGATCATAGACAGCAATACGACCATTTCACCGTTATCGGAAAATTTAATATCTGCAAAAATAGACGGCTATCCGCAAGGCCACAGGTTCTATCTCGTGGAGCCAACGAAAACGCCAGCCGTCAAAAATCTAATGCTGGCAAGAATACTGATCAAACCACGCGACGACAATGTAATACCGATAAGAGTCCTAAACACATCGGAAAGGCCAGTAGCCATAAAACAGGGTGACGTAATCGGTCTCTGCGAACCAGTGGCAACTATAACGAGGCTGGAATCGAGTGAAATGAAAGCTGAGGTGCCATTGCGACAAGTATCTACTGAGGTTCTGGAACCAAACCGGTTGCCAGCTGAAGAATATCAGAAGGCGGCGAATCTGGTGGACGAGTTTTCTGACGTCTTTGCCGAAAGCAGCGATGATCGCGGAAGGACGAAGCTGGTAACTCATCGAATCAACACTGGAGATTCAAAGCCTATCCGGCAGGCACCTCGTCGACTACCACTCGCTAAGCAACCTGAAGTCGACAAAATGATGGCCGACATGGAAAAACAGGGAATCATTGAGCCATCAAATAGTCCATGGAGGTCACCGGTGGTCTTGGTCAAAAAGAAGGACGGAAGCACTCGATTCTGTGTAGACTATCGGCAACTAAATGATGTCACTAAGAAGGATAACTACCCGCTGCCGCGCATCGATGACATTATGGATACACTTGCAGGATCAGTATGGTTTTCGACTCTGGACCTAATAAGTGGATACTGGCAAGTGGGAATCGAGGAAAGCGATCGAGAAAAGACTGCCTTTTCTGTTGGATCGGGGCTATGGCAGTTTGTGGTGATGCCATTCGGTCTATGCAATGCTCCAGCAACGTTTGAAAGGCTGATGGAATGCGTACTTCGAGGACTCAGCTGGCAAATTTGTCTAGTGTATCTCGACGACATAATCGTGATCGGTCGGAGTTTCGAGGAACATCTGAAAAATCTTCGAGAAGTATTCCTAAGGCTACGATCTGCAAACCTAAAACTTAGCCCGAAGAAGTGCACCTTGTTTGCTAAGGAAGTAAAATATCTGGGCCATACAGTTTCTGCCGATGGAATTAAAACCGATCCGGATAAAATCAAGGCAATAAAGAATTGGCCAACACCGAAAGACAAACGTCAGCTACGCAGTTTCCTGGGGCTAGCCACATATTACCGACGATTCGTGAAGGGCTTCGCGCAAATCGCCAAATGTTTACATCAACTGACGGAGAAGCACCGGCCATACAAATGGGACGAGCAATGCCAGAATGCGTTCGATATACTCAAAGCTAAACTGATCGAAGCACCCATGCTGGAATATCCACGACCGGGAGTAACCTTCACCATCGACACCGATGCCAGCAATATCGGGATAGGCGCAGTACTGTCACAGGAAGTGGACGGCGAGGAGAGACCAATTTCATTTTACAGCCGAGTACTGTCAAAGTGTGAAAGGAATTATTGCGTCACCCGCAGGGAATTATTGGCGGTTGTAGAGGCGACCAAACATTACCGCAAATACCTGTATGGCCAGAAGTTCATAGTCCGGACCGACCATGGGGCACTACGATGGCTGTTAAATTTTAAAAATCCGGAAGGACAAATTGCCCGATGGATCGAACGATTGCAAGCCTATGACTATGAAATCGTACATCGGAAAGGTCGCATCCACAGCAATGCTGACGCACTATCTCGACGGCCTTGTCCACAGGATTGCAAACATTGTTGGAAGACGGAACACAAGGCGACCGAAATCGAAGTCAACGCGTTAGCGGTAGAACCAGAAATTGGATGGTCTGCGGAAGAAATACGCAAGACTCAACTGGACGACGAGGACATCGGTTTAATCATTACAACGAAGGAAAAGGGTCAGCGTCCTGCCTGGGTGGATATATCGGACAAAAGTGCCACGTTGAAGAGCTACTGGGCACAATGGGACTCCCTGCATATTGAAAATGGTGTCCTGAAACGGAAATGGGAATCACCGGACGGTCAGCAACATCGGATGCAGCTACTACTTCCACGTTCCAGGGTAAAGGAAGTACTGGCAGAACTGCACGAAGGCGCAACAGGAGGACATTTAGGTGTCAACAAAACTTTGGCGAAGGTCCGTGAGCGCTTCTACTGGATGCACGCGCGAGAAGACGTTGAAGACTGGTGCCGTAAATGCCATGCATGCGCGTCTGTCAAAGGCCCAAAACACAAACCTCGTGGAAAAATGCAGCTCTACAATGTGGGGGTACCCTTCGAGCGTATCGCCATCGATGTCGCAGGACCATTCCCGGAAACAAATGATAGTAACCGTTACACTTTAGTGATCTCGGACTATTTCAGCAAGTGGCCTGAAGTATACGCAATCCCGAACCAAGAAGCAACCACGATTGCCGAACAGCTGGTGTTCAATTGGATAAACCGTTACGGGGTCCCGAATGAAATCCATTCGGACCAAGGAAGGAATTTCGAGTCGCAGATATTCAGCGAAATGTGCAACTTGTTGGGAATCCGGAAAACTCGTACGACACCGTTACACCCTCAATCGGACGGCATGGTCGAAAGATTCAACAAGACCCTCAAGGACCATCTTGCCAAGGTCGTTAGCGAGAATCAACGCGATTGGGACCGCCATATTCCCATATTCTTGATGGCTTACCGATCAGCAGAACACTCGACAACCGGGGAGTCGCCCGCCACAGTAATTTTTGGAAACAATATTCGGATGCCAGCCGATCTGAAATTCGGAACACCGCCGGGATATTCAGGCATCATGTCGGAGTACGTTAGCGAACTGAAAAACAAATTGAATTATGTACACCACTTGGTAAGGAAACGGTTACGAATTACCAGCGACCGCATGAAGACACGGTACGACAGGCGGGCTAATACCGCAGGTTTCCAGGCTGACGATCTGGTGTGGCTCTACAACCCGAAACGACAAAAAGGTTTATCACCGAAACTACAAGCGGACTGGGAAGGGCCGTACCTGGTGATTACCCGCATCAATGACGTCGTTTATCGTATTCAACGGCACGGAAAACCGAGAGCGAAGATGAAAGTGGTACATATCGACCGTCTGGCACCATATACGGCTAACGACCCAACACATTAGAAGCGGCACCCTTTCGGGGCGAAAGGACTAAAGGGGGGGTAGTGTCGTAAACGCGCTGAACTGACGAATCGAGTGGGCACTGACAAGTTTGACAGGTTCAAAAAAGACTGCGAGAAAATCCGGCGAATATTCAAGACCAGATTTCGTCACGATTTCGTAAAGTATCCATTTCTAAATAGCGATATAATCTGCGAAGGAAACAGATGGCCGTGTAAAAGCAGGATTTGTGATTGTTCCAAGAGTGCGAAATAAGTATAACCGAAATCAAATAGTGTTTTTAATCAAAAGAAACGAACCCGGAACGCTTATAACAATACAATTACATATCTGCAAGTAAAAAAATCCTGATACTACATATTTCAAAATTGTATCTGTACGTACATGTAAATCCATTTGAATTCGAGTAGTTGATACTGACATTCATTTTTTCAGCTCTTTTGATTGGATAGATTCGGAAAATGAAATCTTTTGCACTTTTTGTGGCACACATTTTGAGCCCTCATTCTCCTATATTTCCACAAATATCAAACATAAAAATTAAAAAAAAAGAAAACTAGACACTCATTGAGGCGATTTTAATAAAGTTTCCTTTCACATAAAACTTTAAAAAGATGAGTTCGAAGTCGCCCGCCCACTCATAACAAAACATGCAGGCAGGGAATCGTGTCTTACCGATCTTGTGCACATAAGACCGAAAACCTCGATTCAGCCGCGCTGTCTGTCTGACTCTGAAGTCGTTTTCCCAAGAGAGTTCCCACTCATTCGGTGTAACCCTGACATAGTATGATGTGCAGACCCATCCGCGAAATACCCCGTCTCTGCATTCTCGCATGACTGTTACAATATACCTCCTTGTTGAGAAGATTACCTCATCAATCAAACTTATGAGGAAGCGTCTCTTGCTGGAAGAAAGAGGCAACAACTTCTATTAGGTGAGTTAAGACCAGACTTCCTTTTGAAGCCTTTTCCACCGCTATTTTGATTTGCTTGAAAAAACTCACCTTCCATTCTAGCATCAATTCCAGGTAGTTAACCGTCCGTTTTATCTTTATAATCATCTGGCTCATTGCCACGGGGCGTACAACCAGGATTCTTTTTTAGTCAAGAGTCGGTTTTTTTTCAGGGCAGCAGTACAACTACGAGCAATCATACTCCCGCTTACCAGACCTATCAATATACTAAGTCTGCTTTGTGACGTGACATAAAATCATGTGAATAGCTAATCAATTATGGCTCTTCTGAACAACATTTATAGTATGTAGTATATCTAACTTTCGTTATACCAAGAACAATGCCTGTCGAGGCCACTTTAGACTTTAGATCAATAGTTTATGCAAAGCTCCGATTTTTACTGTACTACAAAGCCGGCAGGTATCCCTATTCAACTCGCAGACTAGCAATGTGTCATTTTCGTAGATGTCTCCTGGTCGTTTGGACGCCAAGCGGGGGATTATGACATTCCTCCTCCTCATTCCGTAGCTGGACTTTTTAAAGCGAGGTACCGGAGAATTGAATCCCCATAGGCTAATTGAATTGAATTTACAACAATATCAACTGTAACCCCTTTGACCTCCCAAATATGTTCACTTTCGGCCCGATGTACGAGAGAACACATCAACCATTTTAAACGACGTTTTTTGGTAATCACTTGCCGAGAAATCAAACAAAACTCACCAGCGCTCCATCGAAAACGCCATACGACCAAATTTAAACAATACGTTTCCTTTCCACTTAGTATCACTTTGAGTAAGAATCTTTCTGAATGTGCATAAGGCAGATGATTCTATATTAGTTGAAAACTCTCGCGGTTAAAGTCCGCCCGCAAATATCGAAGCTTCATGTAGCCCGTCGACACGCGCTTGCACGCCTCTGTACCAGCCAGGCTCAGAAATATACGTGACGGTCTTTTTAACACTTCACGCTGTGAGCCGTAAAATGTTTAATCCGGATGACGCAATCGAGAGGGAAGATCCATGGTGGATCACCTACTCAATCATTGCTTCTTCTGCCTCAGTTGTTCATGAGGTCCGACCTTCCACCCTGCAATGGTATCCTCAGGCCATACAAATAGATAATGCCCTCTTTATTAATGCGAGCTTCACAGGCATTAAGGACGAGGAGAGAAGAATTAGTTGAAAACTTTTACCTAATATTACCTCTTTCGCTCTTCCCTAAAATTCTTGAAAACTTATAAAAAACTAGCTTTGGTCTTGCTTTTGTCGTCTTTGAATTGAAGGAGTTTCAACTCCAGCGTTCGACTGTCTCCAACTTGCTGAAGTTTACGAAGCTTTTCTCGAAATCACAGCAACCAACAAAGAATGTACCTTTCTCCTCTTCAAATCACAATTATATGGTTCTCCCTCATTTATCATCTGTCCCCTCCCGATTCTAGCAAATTGAAACTCCATTAAAGGTTGCTTCTCAACTGTTCTTCCCCTCTATAAGGAATTCCTCACAGCCCCGTCTTTAGTCCTTTCCTATTTTCATTTACCACCACTTACTACCTCCATGATCAGTTTTTAACAATGGTTTCCTCCAATAAGGACTTTGATTTAACGTTTGAGAGCCAGTTTCAATCTCCACTACAAGGATGTCAACCCAGCTTCCAGGACGTCCAGCTTCTAGAATGTCGAGTTTCCGTCATATTTTGGGATTTGTATTATGGTCTCCTTACAGTAGATGTGGCAAGAAGACTACACACAGGAGATTCAACTTCCAGCACATTCTTTGAAATTTTATGGAAACGCAAAAGTCTTGCACATGTTCAACCATGACTGAAGTTGCGCGAGCAAAATTCTACACATACTGGTATTAGTGCCGTGTATGTGATGTAGTGCATTCTTGTGCGCCCACATGCTTGCGAGTACATAGCACCGAGTTGCTGCGAGCATGTGGCAGCATTTGTCATTAAAGATTTTACACAGCTGTTTATGGCTAGTCATATTCCAGCTGGAACCAAAGGCAAAGCTTCCTTATTTCGGATTAATAGTAATGGATCTGAATGCTTCAAAAATCTTCTATGGGATGCTTAGTGGAAGTCAACACGCGCAACGTTCTTTGCAATAGATCCATGTTTGTTCGCCAAGGAAGCGACGATGAAATAAGTAAATGAAGAAACACACACAAGAAATCCATCTAGGCGACATCGACACACTAATTACACTTACCACCTCGTCCCTACACGAAAGGTGCACAATGGGATTCCGTGGGCCACCCGCTACAATCACCCACCCCATTGATTCACTTGTCACAGTTGTTCATGATTTGTGAACTTTGAGGCTCGTGCTCTGCGGTTGCGGTTATTGGAAAGGAAAGGGTGAATCAAAGATTTTAGTTAAACTTCACATCAATATAATCAAAAGAAATCTTCAAAATAGTAAAAATATAAATAATATAATATAATATAAAAAAGAAAATGATAAAAAAAACTGAAGGCAGGAGAGAAAAATATAAAAAGGAAAGAATAAACAAGTCGGGAAACCGGAAACTGAACGCTTCAGGTACGAAAGGTTTTGTGTATTTCTTAGTACGTAGCATGTAATATATCCATATATTATGTGAGAGTATCTACTTTCGGGTGATGTTGACATTCATAGTCTTGAATTTTCAAAGAAACAACAAATTGGAGGTATTATAACTTTGTTAGTAATAGTGCGATTTCCACCAAACTTGGTAAGATCATGCTCTATATTATAGCCTATATAACTGCAATATTTCATGGTACTAGGATGAACTTAAGGGGGGTTTCTAACCAATTACAAAAAATTGTAGTAATATACTATTATTAACTTAATTTAAACAGATATCGGCATGGAAGGTATTTCGGAGCCCAGGCACCATATAGTGGCAGCTTCCTGATTTTTTTCAGATTTTTCGGTTTGGTAGTTTCTGAGAATGGCCCCCTTAAAGAAGTGATCACTTTCAACCCCCCGCGCTCCCCACTCTTCCAACGAATGTCAAAACTAAGGTCGGCTTTGAAAAGTACTAATCGAGACCTTTAATTTGATACCCCACATGACTATATTTGATGAAAAAAAATTTTACACCCCCCTTTTGCATGTATGGGGACCTCCCCCCCCTTAAATTCGTCGTAAAAGAATGTAATTCACTGTATGCGTGAGCGTTCACAGTTTCCAGCTTTCCACCAAATTTGGTGTCAATCGCTGTAACTGTCTCCGAGAAAAATGCGTGTGACGGACAGACAGACAGACAGACAGACAGACGGACAGACAGACAGACAGTAAACCGATTTTAAAAAAGATGAACATCATTTAAAAGAAATAAAATATAAATAAGAGAATAGTAAAGTAAGTAATCATCATAAAACAAAAGAAACCCATTCACCAATCGGGATAAGAAAGTTAAGAAAATAAAGTTAATCTTCAATTGATACTACATTAATCTCTTATTCAAAATATTCCTATGTCTACAAACATAACGGATACATATGTTCTCTTTTTTCAAACCAAACAAGCAAGCTGGTTTATCGTGGTTAACATTAAAGTTTCCCTTCCAGAGTCTTTCCAGTGACATACACGTGAATATTCTCTACGCAACGCACAATCGATAGAGAAAATCTCCTTGTGGCTCCCTTTGACCAAAATCAGACTATAAATCACTCTCGTAAAACTAAATTTCCTGTTTTCCTACAAAGGTTTGATTATTCAATAGATTTTTCCAGCAAAATACAGAAAAAATTTCCGGCTCGGTTAATTTTTTCGAACTGCTCAAGATTTTTTCCATTTTTCACACTTTATTCACGAAAATTAAGTTCGTTGAGATCAAAACGTGATTTTCAGTCTTTGGAACTCTTGGGAAATTTCACTAGATACTTTACAACTATCTTCCCTTCAATTTTCAGATCGAAACCACTCCATCTACTTTAGTTTCAGATCTTTCAAACCCAAAAATAACAAAAACTATGACAGTCAGTCCAAAGTCCATCATCAGCTGGGACATTTTCTGTTCTGTTTCCGCCATAGACCTAATAATGCTGTATATTATTAAATGCATTTCTTCCGTTTGTTTTAAGGCAAGCAGATAGCTATGCATGAAAATACAGATGCATCGACGATGCCGGACCGGACCAATGGGGAACAACTTACTCCCTCTTTTTTTGGTCCACGACCCCTTGTTTAGCGCTTAGCACCCAAACTTTTAAAAATGTAGGGCGATGACGGCTTTACGGTTTCTTACCAGGGCAAAGCGAAGCGGCTCGCAGATGTTAAATGCTCCTTTATATAATTCGCAGAACACAACATGACTACGAATTATATTGAGCGCAAATACGCCCATTCTATTGACCAAAGCTTGGCCAGGGCTGAAAATATTTTTTTGAGAATTGTGAAGTCCTAACTCCGCATCGACTTGATGCCGGACCGAACCAAATATATAAAGGACCACTTAACATCTGCGAGCCGCTTCGATCACACTGTTCCCAGGGCAGAGGTTAGACACCGTCTGCCGATTTGCCTTTGCCCTGGTAAGAAACCGCAAAGCCGTGATCCGTTTTTTGGGTTGTCGTGGGGAATTAAAAAAAACACTTGACCAATCGCTTTGAAATTCTAATATGTTATTGTACACATTCAAAGCAATAGAATATACCAAGGAGACGGAGATAGGGGCGAAATGTTTTTACTTACATCAGGTTTTTTGGCGCCAAAAACCGAAAAATTTGAAAAATCGGCGCGATTTAGTTATTTCTTTGGCGAAATTTTTTAATTGTGGTTCATTCTATAGAGAATTTCATGCTGACTAAAACCCCACCACGCCATCAATTTTGACATTTTATTCAAAAACTTGCAAACAAAACCCATGATGACAATATATATGCAAAATTTCATCTAAATATCTGTCTTTTTTCTCAAAAACCCGTTTGAAAAAAATTAAAAAATCAAATTTTGAACCCGTCACCTCCCCTTAAATATCTTTAGGAAATTGCGTACCCGCGCGAGAATCTTTCAACTGGGGAAAGAGTTTATTATCTATTATCTTATGGAAATCGTCATAAGAGGGAGTCCGTTAACCCTCAAACCTTCCTTTGCATGCAGACCTGGAATCCAGCCTAAGTTGGTGTGTTCCTTTTGATTTCGCTGCGAAGCTTAAAAACTTCTCGTTTCTATAGTAAGGCAACCGTAAAGGGCACAAACAGCGAAACAATTTACATTATACGGATACTACCTTGAACACAATAAACGTTCAGCACCTTCAAAAATGATTTATTACACATCTAATTTCTTACCCCACTTGTGACGCGGCACGTAAGTAAAGTATTAATTACAATATTCAATTCGCCAAACAAATAAAAAAATATCAGTTATCTAAATGTCCTTCCTCTGAGCCAATCAATTACTACTCACTAATGTACTCTACTCATTTGTGGAGTGAAAACCCCATAACCTTTGCATTATTTCAAAGAAATGCTTCTGGCTACAAAGTTTTGTTCGTGCCCATTTAACTTGCGTGTGCACAAAATTTCGTATACTCAAATGACACTAGTAAGACTCTACCCGCGTAGTCCAACAACCATATATCAAGCATAGTGAGAAACTCCTTAAGGAGAAAACCAAGTGCCCACTTGGAAAGGAATACGTGCTTTATATCCTTTTGCACATAGTAAACTAAACAAGAAGCACACAAATAAGGAAAGGAGCCCCGAGCTAACAATAAGTCACGAAAGAAAATTTGCAGTCAGCATGCTAGGAACCATAATGCGATAGTTTGCAAGATTACAGGGGGCACAATCTATGATAAGAAATGATTCAGGGAGCAAAGTTGTTTAGAATTTACTGTGGAGTTGGACGTATTTGCAGGATCACTCGACCTAGAATTGTGGGTAGTAAGCATACATATCCCTCCATAAGACCAGAGAAACGGTCTTAATATTCTTGAAAATTTTTAAGGCACCAGGACGATGCCAAGATAATGTACCACTCAATACTGACTCCTGGATATCAAAAACTTATTAGATTGAAACCGAGCTAAAGAAAAATTCAAAAAATTTCAAATCAGCCGATATAATTTACTCCCTTACAATTTCTGAACGAAATCAGATCATTTTTAGGGCATCCAAAACGAAAGAGTCTATGAAATATTTACGGCACAAATTGTGCCCAAGGAAAATGACTCCACTCTCCAGTTCTTTTTCCGCAAAGAAACCTCCAAATGATTGCGGTTGATTACGTTTAATATCTGTTTGGTGAAAATTTATGCGCATGACTTGCTTTATTTGCCAGTACTCTTCTTCCATGTACTATGTGGACAGTGAGAAGATGTCCTATCGTAATCGTAACTATAATAGATGTCCGAGATCACGAAAAAAATTACATTACCTACCTACGTCCACCCATTCATCGAAGTGAGTGTATTACCGGCTGCACGAACATTGTAATAACCTTGACTTTTTGAATTTGTCTTTATTAAAGGAACTATTCTAGTAATTGCCATCCAGTTATTAAAGAGTGTTCATACAGTTGAAATCGTCGAAAGGATTTGCTCTGGTTAACAGAAAGTGTGCGGTATCCCACTTAGTGCATATAACATATCAATAATAAGGTGTTACATATGAGTAAAACCTCCAGAAATGGGCGGCGTCAAAGTGTTATTACCATGGAGCTAATCCAGTTCATAATCCAATTCCGGGCACAGGAAGCAAAGCAAAATCAAAGGTACTCTCATTGTGTGAAAAATACGTTCATTTGCTTTCGTGTTTTTCTTTCTTAATCACCAAGAATGCTTGAATATCGTCTTAATATAATTGCTTTTACTAATCGAATGGCATTCGAAACTCGAAGGAACTACACGTTAGTAGACAAAACGATATTTGTGCCATCACCTGTTCAAAACATGCCAAAAACTGGCAATCACTTGGTCGACTTAAGAGGTAACTTTTATTGAAAAAACTCCTGAAAGTTCAGCAAGGAATTAAATCCCAACAATGGGCTGCTACCTTCAATTATATTAATTTTTTCTCTTAAATGCTTCAGTCGGGAATTGTTGAACTAATAAATATGGTGACAGTGATCTTTCGTTGAAATTGAATTCCTAAGAAATAAAAGCTGAAAATCTTCCATATTAAGTACGACCCCTCTGAGGTCTGACATCAAATTTTATCGGATCACCATTATTTTGACTATCAAGAATGACTTCTTGAGATACTCTTGGACGCCGTGAATTCCATTCTACTTCACTTCATTTCTTTCCTTTTCCTTCAAATACTGTGAAAGTCGGAATTTCAATATCATAAACTACCCACAAAAATGGCACTAAAAGTGTTTTCAAAAAATATTTTTCCTAATGCCAATTACATATAATAATAAGGAAATCAGTGTTTTACTGTCTTGTGTACTTCAATGGCCGCTTTTCATCACGACCAGTTTAATTCATACGCAGCCAAACAGATATTCAATCCAAAGTTTCTTTTGCACTAATGAAACCAAAGTAACTCAACATTTTTCCCAAGCAACTGTTGCAATTGAAAACATAAATATTTTAAATTGCCACGTTGAATTCGGATCTGAAGCCCACTTTTCTAAACATACTAACATTTGTACTGTAATGTAGTTGACTACTATCAGCACAATAACGTAATAATAGGGGTGCAGTTAACTACATTGTGTTGACGATCTTTTGGCAAAGCTACTTTTTAAAATGAAGTCAAATTTTGTTTCCAGATTTTCGTCCACTCCTTTATGTGGTAGAGCGACAAAAGACATCCAGACAGTCTCCTCTTTCTAATTGTTTTTATGGTTTTTTTACTACTTCATTTTCATTTAGTGGTAAACCTGACAATAGCGTAATACGTACAAAGGTAAAATCCACGACGGAACTAGGATTCAGAAGGCTCAATCTACTCGATGGGCCGCCGTGACGCGATTAACTCCTGCAATGAGGACTTCGATACTTAGATTAGATAACCCAAGTAAAAGTGCCCCATGAATCAAACTCTTGATGATAGATATCTCGTATCTCTCCCTGTGCAATACCTCGATCTATCATCATTTGATCCTGAATATTTCATTTTTCCTATATCGTTTTGCCTTGGTAGCTACTATTTTTGTTTTCGGCCCGGCAAGTTTGCCTTCACAAGAACACAGCCCGACATTTTCAAATCGTGTTCAGTAACTACGTGTATGCGCAGTAGTGAGCACAGTACAGCATCCTATGGGATACCAATGAAAACTATATACTTGTTAAGTCGATCATCAGAGCCACGCCAGGAGCGCATTTTCTGCTGAGAGCTGTCAAAGAAAGTTACAACATAACTGAGACCTCCCAGTTTGGGGTTAGTTGCCCAAGTTTGATGCATTCCTAACATTCACACATTTAAATAGTAAGATTGCTTCATGAAAATTAGCCTGTCAATCCAAAAAGCTTCTAGGGTATCAACTACCCAGAACAGTCATTCCTGCTCCAATAATTTCCCCACTGCGCCTAAAAGGGTAAAAGGTTTCCCAACAATAAGTGCCAACAAAAATGTCTGTCAGGATCAGAACGCATCGAAGATTTTATCTGCAATGCATGAACGCCTTATTAGCTTTTGAACCCGAAGCTTTGTTTCTCCATACCCCACTGCAAATTTTCAGCAGCTCTTGCCTAATTAGTGCGAGTACTACAATTATCTCCTAAATCTCTCATGGCAGCCACCAAACCCCCATTGTTGAGACAACAATCTATGAACGGTGTTGAAATCAATGCAAATATACCCTCGTGTAACTTTTGAGTGCCCTTATCCAACCATGTAGAGACCCACAAAAAGGTATGCTTATCTCAGAGCAGTTACCCTTATCTCCCTAAATAAATAAAATAACCTAAGTATCTAGATTTTCTCCTAAAAGTGCAGATTTGCGTTTTTCCCTCGTTTATCTTGATTCCCCAACTATGGTAGTACCTGCAGAGGACTACAATGTAGTTCTCAACCGCTTTGGCTGCCCTGTTGGTATGGAGGTTTGAAGCGAAGATAAGCGTATCATCGGCGAATTGGATGAGGTTAACGCCATCATCGGGGATCGCAATGTCAGCCGTGAAGATGTTATAGAAGGTTGGCCCAGAAATGGATCCTTGCGGTACACCCGACGGTACTGGCAAGAGATCGGAGAATTCATTCCCCACGCTGACATAAAAGTGCCTATCTTCGAAAAAAACTTAACGCAAGTCTAATTATCGGGACTGGGAATTCATTGTCTATTAATTTGTATATAAGTCCGTTTACCCACACGGAGTCGAAGGCCTTTTCTAAATCTAACGCACATGCTACTGTGGGTTTGTTGTTGACGTTAAGTCTTGAGACAACAGTGTCGTGAAGCTAGCTCAGTGCGTGCTGGGTTCCGTGTTTGGAGCGGAATCCGAACTGGTGGTCAGGGATAATTTTGTTGAGGTTGCAGTGCTGGACTAGCCCAACTGTCCATGCTTTCTCAAACAGTTTGCCAAGGTTGGATAATAGAGAAATGGGCCTGAAATTGCTTGGCTCGCTGGAAATGCCTTTTTTACGGATCGCAATTATTTTTGCAACTTTCCACGTGGATGGAAAGTAGCCATTATTAATACAGTTGTTGAAAACTGCTAATAGGAATTTCAATGAGGCTCTGGGCAGGTTCTTTATTACAAAGTTCGGGATTTTATCAGGTCCGGCTGACGTTTTACCGTTGAGGTTTTGGGTTAAGTCGGTGGGTTGTGGTAAACTCAGAAAATGTTGCGATTCCGTTGGTTTGATTGAGGTGTTGGTTGTGGTGAATTTAGTGAGTTTCTGGGAGTTCTCAGAGATGAAGGCTTTGTTTGTTGAATCAACAATCGATGATATAGCCGGGTTGTTTTGAAGCGGAGGGGAATTGAGCTGAGTCTCAAAAGATTCCGCGAGAACTTGCGCTTTCCCTAGCGTCACTGCAGATGTGCTCCCCGTTCTTGGAGAGAGCGATATTACGGGATTTGTGTCTGCCGGTTAGCCTGTTGATATGCTGAAACATATCTGGGCCGGGCTTAATATCTGCTAGTTTCCTTGTTAGGACCAAAATATAACGTACTGTTTAATGTATGCAAGAAATTAGCCCACACTAAACAGGGATAATAAAATTACACACCGAAGTCATAGAAACATTATCATCTCAACCTACACACCAATGAAAGTTAATCATTTTCATTGCAATTACAAGTCATCCCGCCAGTGAGAAGCAGGGGGAAGTCACCAGGCTCCACAAGCAATAATCGTATTATAATTCACTCATCACAAAATCAAACTCATTGCGATCGTAACATAAGCAGATAAATCATTCGCGCCAACGCAGGACATAAGGACATATTTCAGAAGCTCTTTTCACATCTTCCGCCACACTACATCTGACCGGTAGTTGTTTCTGGTCTAGTGTAAAGATTGAGGCTCCCGATATATGGTACCCAACTCCACATAATAGCAAAGGTTTTCAATATCCCTAATTTAATCCATGTACATTATTGTTCTTCGCTATACGCAAAAGACTTGATTCCAAGTTGATCGTTGAAGTTGTAGTGTTGAGAGGTTCCTCAAAGCAGTCTATCGGTTCTAAGACACGCATCTTCGCAGTATATATGTAATGCGAAGCTGAAATCCTTTTATAATATGCGTAATGAATTGTATGTGATTTGCGAAATTGGTCGTTTAGTTCCTTGCGTGCATCGTTTCCTCCTGCAAATCTTGTCTGCTGTTTTCCTAAAATTTATTTATTTGTTATGTTATTGGTCCTTGTTAGACGCTTCTTAAATCGTTTATAAACTAATTTCCTTATCAAACTAAATTATTTCTCTTGCATGAGGCATCTTACCCGGATGATCCCTCCCATTGTGCTTCTTCCTGCATTTTTAATCAACGCTGTTGGTAATGCTCGTGCTGAATCTGCGCTTGGGAGATTTACTTCAATAGGTCTCTGACGTAGTTTATGATCAGTATATCATCGCAGAGTTGTTAATATCAAGTTTATCCTACTCCAGAGACCTACTACGCTCTTTTAGTACAATTCGGAAACTATATCTTACTGCGACAAAACAGTGATCGCTGTTAGAGCTCGAACCTTGGTATGCGCGTATGTTAAGAAAGCTAGAGAATGCTGGTTTTTCAAAATAAGAATTTGGCCAGCTTAAGCATCTTTTTATTTGGTCAGGACTTTACTGTATATGTTGCGATACGGAAAGCATGTGTATATGACTATCAAATTCCTGTTGTAGACACATTGCAGAAGCCTCTGAACCCTTATGTTATTGTTACATTCGTTCACAAATTAGCTTGGAGCCAATACTCGATAAATTTTTTTTTAACCACACAACGCCATATTCTCGTGAGCCCCGAACAACTTCCCACTTTTGAAAATTGTACACGTTCGGGAGTCAAATACTTCATTAGCTCATTATTTCGTTTCCTGGACTACTCTAATATTATTTTTACTTTTATCGACCTTTCCACTGAACTCTAAGGTGACCTACACCCCACATTCCCAATCAATATTTCATAATCCGTTGATAAAGTTGTAGTTCTGTCTCATGGCGAGGCTCGTCTTAGCTTTTTAGTCCGGGATATTTTCCCGTAAATAGATTGTCAATCTGTTGGACAACCAGCGTCAGACTCTGTCATATATCATGGAGCCAAACAGTTTCGTTAACCTCAATTATAATATTAAACAGACTACTGAGGTAGCAAGATTTCCTATTGACCCTTTGACAGTTGTTTTGATCTTTCCCAGAGATCTTTACTCGTTGATGAGACAACAAATTGGGAAAAGATATCACTTTTCCTCAAAATTGGAGACCATCACCAATAATTTCGAAAATGACAGACAACTTGTTTGCACTGATGAAGGGAACAAGTGGTTCCCGAAATATCGGTATTTGCAAGAATAAATACCCACACCAACGAAAAAGAAACAACAAGAAAAATTTTGCATTCACGTTCTGAAACCACATTCTTCAAAAAACGGAATCCGAGATAAACAATATTACGGATTGAAACACTAACATTCCAGCGAACTGTAATTGACAAAGCAGCAAAACATAGCAAGGATTGAATGGAAGAAAGTCAATGAGCATGGCACCTTTGATATTGCCAAAGCTATACATTGGGGCATTCGTCGACCCGTTCTCTTTGAACTTTCGCTCAATAAAAAATAAGGATTAACCATCCTAGCTTTACTTGAAGTAGCGGAATCATCTTTTACCACAATAACGCTCATCCATATTTAGATTTAATAGCTCAAGAGAAGTTCGGCAAATTCCAAAGAAAATTCTTCTTTATCAAAAATATTATCCTAATCTATCGAAATATGAAAGTGGGGAAAGGAAATTTTTTACGCAGAAGAACTTTTACAAATGATGTTCAGGTATGAGCGGCACTTGACCAGTATCATAGGGGCATAAGGAAAATAACTTCTACATAGGAGGAGTGAATGCGTACTAGTACATTAATAGTACGTAAAAATGGCGAATATCACACTGGGAAATAATTCGCATAGAGAGATGAGATTTTAGCCCGTTTTCTGTACATGGCCTCAAAAAAGTTTCAGAACAACGGCAATGGGTTGTTTGGCGGAAAATATAATTTTACAAGAATTTTTGTCCCTTCAGTCTAATCTAAAATCTAAACACTGACTGCATCTCGTTTTCTAGTTCTCCAAGCGATTCATAACGATTTGATTTTGATGATTTCAGTGGGTACAAATGGTCTCCTTGCTATTGATTGATATATGATGATTAATGGTAAGTCGGACCCCCGGCACTTCCAAAAATCGCCATTACTTTGATTTATGATTTGCTACGTCTGAGCCATCCGACGACAACCTACCTCGAAATATTTTCCAAACCCAGGATCTCTTTCTCTCTCAACTATATAAAATTATACAAAAGGTAACGATACTTCTTATACTGACATTAGGGTAATACGAAAAAGCAGCAGACTTGTGGGGAGTTTGCGTGCCACCACATTGTCTTATCCCGTAACTTTTCATGACAAACCTCATAGGTAGATGTAGAGATGTGAAACACCTAACCTGTGAAAACTATACTTTTCAGTTGCAAACCACCGTATTTCAGCCTAGCTTTCCATCTATCCCCACTCTGAAGGAGATGGATCTTTTATAGCCTCCATGGGACTTGATAAATTCCACTATTTTGGATTTTTCCATAGGCACTTGTCCTTCCGCTCCTTTCTACTTTCCTGGGTCACCATGTTTCCGCTCAAACACACATTGACTGAGACTGTGCGTCCATCAATTCTTCGTAGGCTCATCCTATCTGCATTGCTGCTGATCACCTGACTCATACATCTTACATTGTACAGCACCAGAATGTGGTCAGGAATCATCCCTGCCACTATCAGTCCTGTCTTCCCTGATGTGGTTCTAAATCCACTGCAAAGCCTCAGAGGCATCAGCCGGTAAACTGAATGCATCTGCTTCTGCTAACGCCCCTTTAATTTGGTTCCAGTTGTAGGGTATTGAATTTAACATAAACGTAACAAACAAATCCCTACCCACTTTCGGTCTCGCTGCTTCGCAGGTCAGGAGCACACAGCGTCTGATGAGACCGGCTCTGACCTGAAATTAAAACCAATCAGCAGAATTTTTTTAAACGCTTTGGCTACTCGCCCGTAACCTGTCTCAAGCCATGGTTGAGAAAGGAGGAGGAAGGGATAACTGTAGCCTGAATGGCTGAGTTACAGTTAAACGTGTCCGGTGAGTAGGGTGCCACGAACTACGTAGCCAGATCTAGAACATAGTTATGTGAAATGTGGCACGTTTCGAAAAACCTGAAGGAGCTATAACCAAGGCTACCCCTGCGATGTGCAAGAAACCTGGAACATTTTCCTCGTATTGGACGGATAAACGACAACGACCAAGCAAACGTCTACCGGATATTCTTTCGGATCCTGGAAAAAGCCCAGAGGCCGTCAAGGCTCTCCTTTAACAAATTGAGCATGACTGCAGTCCAGGAGGCAAATTGGATTGCAAGCGAAATAAGCGATATGAATTCGGACATAATTTTCAAAAGTTGCAAACCATCTGATCAGAAGAAGTTTAAAGTTGCATTTATAGTGATCCTATCGAGGAGCAAACTGCGATTCAGACCATCACTTGGTGAAGGCAACATATCGGTACAGAATCTTTTCAGTGCTCCAATCGGGAATCAGCACTACGAAAATCTTCGCGGCTGGTAAACTCCTGAACGATGGTACAACCAGGCATATACAGCAACTCAAGGGGGAAAACTATCTACACGACATCAGTAACACGGATGTACACGGGTTCTAGGGAGAAACTAACGGCGTCATGAAGTAAGTTGCAGAGAAGGTGGTAGGATACAAATCCCGACAAACGCGAATTGACTGGTTTGATGATGAATGCAAAACATCAAACGAAGCAAAGAACGAAGCCTACAGACAATATATCCAACGTGCAGCCAACCAGTCAAGAAAAAAAAAGGAGAAATAATGAGACGTAAGAAACGGAAATAGCAGTTGCTGAACATGAATAAAAGCCTAGCTAATAGAAACACCAGACAAGAACGGTTATCAACCCAGGACTAGCCTCTACAAGGACAAAGATGGAAACATCATCAACGATGCCGACAGCATCAACAAACGCTGGGCGTCCTACTTTGAAGAACTTCTGAATCTGACACCTGGTACCCCCATACAAGTAGCCCAAATCGATGGCGGTATTAGTTATCCCAGCTCCTCCGACGGCAGAGGAAGTTGATTTCGTCGTTCGGTCTCTGAAGTCAAACAAGGTGCCGGGCGCAGACGATATTCCAGCCAAGTGTGGAAAACCGGTGGAACAGGTTTACTAAATACGATACACCTACTACTATTGCTGCGAATCTGGGAGGACGAGGAGATCCCAGACAAACTAGCGCAGGAGCACCATCTATCCCATCCACAAAAAGGGAGATAAATTGCGTTGTAAAAACTATAGAGGCGTTTCACTAATCTGTTTGTCCTATAAAATATTGGCGAAAATTCTGGAGAATAGAATAAGACCATACGCCGAACGATTCATTGGCGAGTACCAAGGCGGTTTCAGGCCGAGTCGCTCCACAACCGGCCAGCCTTTTACCGTTAAACTAATCCTACAAAAGTACTCGGTAGCACCCTGTCAAAGGACGCCAATGAGACTGACGAGGTCAAGGAATAGATACAGCTAGCGAATAAGACTTTCTTCTCGGTCTTTTCTATAATGAAATCGAAGCATGTGGACAACACGAAACTCCTCGTATACAAACCATCATATGCCCAGTGCTAAGCTATCGGTGCGAAACCGAGCCTAACCCAAGCCTGCGATTCTACTTCACATTTTACTTACACATTCGAAAGGAAAGTCCTCCGGCGAATTTTCGAAACAGTTCGTGATGGATGGCGCATCCAGTACAACCATGAGTTGTTTGAACTATACGATGAGCTGGAAATCTCGAAATTTGTTAAACTAGAACGTCTTTAGTGAAGAGGGCATATGCAACGAATGATCGACGAGCGTATGCCTAAAAAGGTTATGAACGGACGACGTGTCGTCGAAGCCTGACTACGAAGAAGACCGAGAGACCGAGACAGTGGGAGAGCACAATATATACGGACGCCGAGCAACTACTGGACTTCCAATATTGAAGGACATCATCATGTGACCGCCCAAGGAAAACAGTGGCCCATGCGCTACACCAACCAAGTAATTAGCGCGCAGGCTCAGGACTACTCTCTCCCAGAGCATGCTACTGTACATATTGTTGTTTGCAAGGACTATCCTTACCCACCTGTCTTCAGACGGGCCACCATGTTGATCTGAACCGGTTGGAGTTGTTGGGATTCTTGCAGAACAAAACTCCATTGGTTCTAGAAAACCAAAACATACTAGACAGGAGTGAAAATCATCTTTTGGAACAAGCAACAGGATAACGATTAGTAGTGAATAACTTAGGTGTTAGCGGACAATTGTTATTATTAGGGTGTTAATAATTTCTTTAGATAACTAGGAGAAAATACTCAGATAATGAATTTAGTGTGGAAAAAGTTCTCGTTTGGGGGATATGGTGATCTCAGAGCTTTTGGGCTGTGGAGGCGGATCTCTTTCTCGATATGCAGGTTGTAAGAGACGAACCAGAAGAATTCGTGGCAGGATATGCTTAGGTCTTCTACACCAATGGCTGAAGTGTATGCGATCTTAAGTATTACAATCTGGGTAATTGTCGAGTGGTTGAAGCGCAGGCACATCGCAATCTACAGGGATAGTCAGGCTGGAGTGAAGGCGCTGAAAAACTTCTCCGATCACTTCAACAATCGTTCAGGAATGTAGAAACCAATTGAACTTTATTTCTGCATTCAATGCGGTGGAACTACTTTGGGTATCTAGCCACTCTCTCTAGACACTCAAAACTTTTTCTGTCAGAACCAAACAAACATACGGCAAAGTTCATCCTGTCGCAAAGTAGGCAAACTTACATAATTCACTAACTGAATTGAAATTCCCCAAGAGGATATGCGTCCCTCCTGTAATGAGAAAGCGACATCCATTGAAATTATGCTGTGTAAACGCCCTGCCTAACATTAGAAACTCATTCCTAATTCCTAGGAGTCCACTGACTACTGAGGCCTGTCTTACAAATATAGTAATCAAGATGGGCCCTAAATGTGTCCGGTTAGGAAAAGAAATAGAGCAAAACTGTCACAAAAAAAAACATTTTTCGAGATCAACTTGAGATATTCGTAGTAAATCCGATCATTCATGTTATTCTCCCCAATCCATAGCACAGACCTGGCCGTCGTCAAGCGGTATTAGACCTGATGCTTCTCAACAATTTCGCTGAAGAGAATCACGAGTGACACTTACTGTCTCTGACAGATGAGGAAAATAATAATGCCTCACGTACTACATTTCAATCTTCGGCTAATCAAGCGCAGATAAAATATTGAATTGTGACTATCATATGGATTTTTCTAGTCATCGCTTATAAAATTTGTTCATCGTGGTGAGTTATTATTTTTGTCGGATTATAACGATATTCAACTTCTATTTGGTTACCCCTTTTATCTGAAAAATTTTCTTTGAGCTATGTGAAAAATACGAAATATGAAGAAACGGAAACTTCGATCTTATTGGCAGTTTACCTCTGGGACTATGATCACCAAAACACTACGAACAACGACCGTGTATAATATTATAGAATCATAAACTTCAGATTTGAATTCAGCGTTAAATACCATTCGAAACATTCGAACTAGATTCAATTAGCGACATTTCCTTGCACCCACATTTTTACTTTTCGCTTATACATTTAACTCAAATGGTTTTCGTTTCACACTTTTCACCTTTTTGGCCGCAAAATTTCCTTTTAAAATATTACACAACTATCTTACTTGACCACTTCCCTTTATATTTTAATACAAAATATCTAATTCAAATTGATATTTTCAGTATCTTTGGATGATTATACACCGAAAAAATTACGATCTGATAGAATAATTCAAAACGAGGCATTACTAGAATTTCCTTGAAATTCCTGTTAATCGCTTTATCTAAAATCTTCCTATTTTTGATTGTTGAAGGATAAAAGCTTAAGATGGCATCAGATGTCTACAATCTTTTAGCAACAAAAGCTTGGTTTGTTCTCAAATAGCTACAATAGTATATAGAAAACTTTTGTGATGTCCGATTCTCCTTGTTTATCATTTGATTAGTGGGAATGAATAAACTTTCATTTCACTGCACTTACAATGGATTTAGTCGAGCAAACAGGCAAATTCAGACGAAAATACTTTCTGAAATGAAGTAATATAGAAAATGCACTAAAATGCATAAATTCCAGTAGAAGAAATAGTTGCCAATTAAAATTCATCTTATTTCAGGGTAATCAGTTTTCTTTCAGTTACAAATTGCTGTGATCGCATAATGTATTATTACTTTAAGGGAAGGATCCTTAAATCCCAAGGAAAATTACTGAAAAACCCCCTTAAATGTAATATGTACAGATAAAAGCTGTCCAGCATTGGTGTCAGATTTATTGCTTGATGACAATAATGTCGCTCATAAAACATTTATATGTAAATCATAGTCTTGATGGCATAAGCAATCATTTTTTATTGCCTCCATTTATTTTATATTGTAAAGATTTGACTCTTGAGTGCATTTTTTTCTATATTTTCTGGTCCATGCTTGAGGATAATAGTCGACAAAGGAACCACAGGTCAAATATCATTCTTCAATTTATTTAAGAGCACTTAATACTTCCAAGCCAAATTATTTTATTATTTACGATTTTTGTTTGTTTGTCTGTTTGACTGGCTGTGTAACTATAATACATATCCATTACACTTGACTTAATGCAAAACGACTGAATTTTCAGATAGAATATTTTCTGAAAATATCGAAAGTATTCATTTTCCAAGAAAAAGATAAGGATGCGTCAGCTATGTAGGGAAAATAGGGTACTAAATCTGTTTCCAAAAAGTATACTCACATGAATAAAAAATAATTATTATTTCTCTAAACCTCGTTTTATCGTTACTTGGCGGAAGCGAGGAAAATACTTGATCAAAAAAATAATAAATGATGAAGAGTTAAAGCGCCCTTTGAAGTGCTTGTAGATGAATTGAGGAAAAAAATATGATGTCCTTTTCCCCTAACTAGCTGGATAGTCCGGAACTCAACGAGCCTTCATAATCCCATTTTACCTAAATACAATATAATCTAACTACAAATAACCGGACGACGAAGGGACTTTCCAAATATACTACTATACTATTTCTAATTATTCTACCAAATCAAATCCCCGTACCATGCCGACCGTGTAGGGAGATTAGTTACTTTATTGAACTAAAAATTATCTTCATGAATGTCTGAAAAGCGATGGCCTTAGTAATATACATGCTAAATGCTGATCATTTATGAATTGATCTTTAAAAAAATATGCCATGTGCATCTTTTACTTTTCCAGCTCTCGTCCCACTCCTGACTTTTATGAAGGGTAAGGGTTTCATTTTAACTTGGTAGAAACTTTTCAGAGCATCAGTTTATGGCTTCTCCTGCAGGCATAAAGAATCAAAATTGTTTCTTTTTAATTGCCTCTATTTGGTGCAGCAGCGAAATAATTGTTGATGTTGTAAATCAAGTTCTTCCTCCGGCACGAGAATACTGAATTGATTGGCACTTTGCTGGCTTTCTTGAATGTACTACTTTTTGTTTAAGTTTATAATTTTTATTGAATTGTTAATTTGCACATAATTGCCATGAGGCTTTTAATGTTTTATATAAACAAAACCTTAGTGAAATCTACCTACCGTCTAGTTGTCAATCTGTCTACAACACGGAAATGCAAAATCACTAGATTTTATACAAACTTCGGGAATACCAAATGAAATTTGCCAATTAAAAAATAGGGGGCGGGGGGGGGGGGGGGAGAAGTTAATCTGTGAAATTCAAGTACATCAGTTCATTTGCTTCTAATATTCGACTAAACACCTTGTTTTTTCTCTTTGGTTCCATATCAGCCGAAATAATGTAATCCGCACCAACTAATCTTCATCACAGAAACCACCTGGAAAATATTTGGTGATCCTAAAGCAAATGCCTTTGACACTTCTTGCTCTTCTTTAAGACGAGTGACCTCCTAACAGCACTGAACCATTGGACAGTCCTTATTCGATCAGATTTTTTTTATAGTGTAAACTAAGCAATTAACTTCGAAGTCCTTAGTTAAACGGTCGATCGACTGTCGAACGATGAGTTTATCGCTACTCTCCACTACTTTTGTTTGCCGGCTAGGTCCCAACCATTTTCAACTTTTGGCTGATGTGCTCTGCTAGATGCCACCAACAACCCACATTCTTTGCTTGATAGCTTGTTCGGCAAGATCGAAAATCCATTATTTTTCAGCTTCGCCGACCAAGTTTTTGTAAATTCTAGGTATATGGTACATGATAATCGAACTTAGCCAGTTGAAAAATAAAAGGACAGCTGTAAAAAATTTACTTTTAGTTGTCGAAATTACACACATCAATTTTCCAAAATAATTAGTTATCCGTTCGCCATCGGTGACAGTTTTTTTGCTGGGATAGAAATTATCCCATTGTTATTAATTGTCATTGACCTTTACAAATTTAGCACCAAAACTATTTAAATAATTTTTTTTAATAAAGCTTAACATTCCAAGAAGAACCTGAATTACTTTCAAAGCTCTTATTGAAATTGACTCACTATCCGCCTGTTTGCGGCAGACATACCTTTTCGGAAATAGTTTGGCCTTTTGATTGAAGGTGGTTTTCCCGTATATGTGCAGAGACCTAGTATTCCTTCTCCAATGTCCGTTAAATGGAATTTCACATCAAAGGCCTTGATTACTACTTTTCAAAACAAGTCAGGTATTACAACCATCCAGATTGGCTATCATTAATGACAATGGGAAAGCTGTTCTAATAACCTGAAAAGGACGAAAGCTGACCATGCAGATTCGCCAACACCTAAATGCAGTAAAGTGTCCCACAAATACGCATTTGCATGTCTCTTTATAAACCAGGGTCGGCATCAAGAAGGCTTCTTTCAACGCTTCACCCCTTTACGAGTCATACATAAAATCTCACGTCTTAATGCATTGTCCATTTGGGGGAGTCAGTAAAATAAATTCAGTACCTATAAATATTGGAGATCGCGAAAAGTTGGACGGAAACTAAAAAGTAAAAATAAAATTTACAACTCGAGATGCGATCGGGGGAGGTAAATCCATCATAGATACGCAACATGCGCAACATTAACTGGCATTTCGGCAGTAATTAACAAACTTTACGGATAAAGCAAGCGAACTACTTTTTTACAGATGGAGTATATTACCCACTTTGAAACTTTGAAATAAATTTATAATTGAAGAAGATAAATGAACTATGCTAAGAAAAACTAATTATGCTAAGAAAAAGATTGAGACTCCGTTTCTGGATGAAGACCTGCCATCTTGTAGAATTCCTAACCTTTAATATATGTCCAGCTAGTGAATTATGACCGGTCAGCATTGGGCAATATTACTGAAAGTCCAATTTCTGGTTTCGGAGCCGGAGCCTGCCAATAGAAAAGGGGAGGTTTTGACATGCTGCATGTTAATTTGATTAACCTTCATGCCCAGTGTGGAACTCATCGCGGTTACTTCCTTACTCCACCTTCCGGTGAAAATTCCGTATCCTTTCTTCCAATTTCTGTGGATATTGTCATACTTCTTCTAATTTCTTCCAATTTCTGTGGATATTGTCATACTTCTTCTAATTTTCCTGATATCGGTGGAAAAGAAGGCAAAATTTAGCCTTTTATGGCTGCTGAAGCTTCCTTCTGTCGAGACTTCGTCTTCCATTTTTTGGAAGAATTAGGCAACCATGCTACCCCCCGTATTTCTAGTTTCTCTTATTATGCTATAGTGTCCTTTCTGGCGACCGCGCTGTAGACACTAAATGCACACTTTCCACTGATATGGAAAGCATATCATTCACAGATTTCTCCGCGAGGAACATAAACGACTTAATTGCTCGAAGTTTGCGACTTCCTCCCACTTGAAGAGTAAAAGTCCGTTGATTCCATATTCATGTGCTTAGAACACTCGTATTATAATAGTGAAGCAATAACGGCTAAATCACCGCCACAAACTGGTGTCTCTAATTATACTTTATTTCGATAGCTACTTATTTAAGTGAATCCAAATATCCAAATTTAATCTAGTATTTGCAGATTGCTTGATGATCCTTAGGTTTCGAAATATCTGAAATAATAAAAACTTGTTTCTTTTTCGTTGGTGTGAATATTTATTCTTGCAAATACCGATATTTCGGGGACCACTTGTTCACATAAGTGCTAACAAGTTCATCGAATAACGAAATATTTGCACAATACCACATGAAAGTTCTTTCATGATGCGATATACGGTTCTGAAATCATTACTATCTACGGCACGTTTTGCTTAACAGGGCACACCCTACACAGCACTCAATAGAGCCCTCAATTCGTTATGCTCCACTCAGCCATTCTCTCCGAGACGTGGCCAACGACTTGGGTAACCCTCGAGAAAAGAGCATTTTTAATGGCGACTCATTAACATATTCAGGCGGATTATTCTATAGCCCTTTCACTGTCGAATAACAGCTGGATCATATAAGTGGTCGATGCTGAACTTGGGAAGTTGCAGATCTCCAAATCCGGCGAGATGCGACGGAATCTTAGTGAGGACTGTTCGAAAAGTATTCGATCCGCGATTATTGATTTGAGTATTTGAGAGACCTGTGCACGGTATGCCCGGCAATCGGAGAAGACTCCAAAATCTCCCGTCGACCGGAATGTAGACAGTCTGATTACTCGTACATTATCGATCAGTTGATCGTATGGCTAGCCCTGTGCTCGAACAACAAAAACAAAGACGAGTAGCTAGAAACTGTAGAAATTCACAAACCTCCCAACATTATCGTAACGATCACCAAGACTGTGACCTGTGTTGCAAAGTACCCTCATCATATGCCATGAGCTAGTTGTTGTCAGAGCCCACATCTCGCTCATTCCGAAAACCAACTGGTGTCCTGATACGATCGCCAAAGCTCATTATCGGCGGGTCGTCCTTATCCGAATAGATTGATAATGTTTCCATAACCCAAATATTATAACATATTAAAGTTCTTCAGCCCTGATTTTTCCACCAACTTAATCCGATTTTATGCCATTAAAGATTTTTTTGGCAAGAATATTAAACGCATTCATAAGAAGAAACTGAATTATTTCGATCATGGCCAAGAGAATGCGATATGAATAGCATGAGGACCTAACTAAGTTGGGTGATTTGTCAGGATGTTCATAATGTTAACAATAACTTTAACTGTCGTACTTGTCGAGCTAATTTTATATAAGTTTCCAAAACAGTCATCCATTTCCTATTTCACCAGGTACTACTATTGTTATTTGTGCGTAGGAGGAATCAGTATTTTCGAGATAGTATGCAGTTTAATGTAACCTACATCACATTATATATTTATGGTGATCCTAACTGGAACTAGCTATTATAATATGGGCCATTTGAGAGCTATATATGTTTCCTAGCAACATCGGGTAGCCACCTCTGTCCCTAGGGACTCGAAATAATTTCTAGATAAGGTGGCAATAATTAATTAATTAATAATTATTTATGTAGAACCAATTATCAAGAAGTTGAAACGACATAAGTATCTGTTATATACCTCCCTAACTATTCTAACTGATCGGCGGAAATAGCAGACTTATCTGTCACCATCTTCACATTATTTATAGAAAATAAATTCATTTTGGGATAGATAGATACAAAAAATTCCATTATAAAGCTGTTTTTACTACAGAAATTAAACTGAGCCATTAACCCCAACAACTCCAACTAATTGGAAAACTTAAATAACATCTTATTTTCCTAAGTTACTTTTACTCATATGTGGAAGCAATATTCATAAAATCTTGTCCTGTTCACTTCGACAGTTTAAGATTTTCTAGAAAGAACGCGCGCTAAAACGAGGAACACCTGGTTCCAGAAATACTATTCACGCAAAAAAAAATAAATTAGAGGAGCTTCCTAGTTCTTCTTCCCAATTCTGTGTAATTTAGGACTGTATATATGATAGATGTTAATCACCGCCATAGCTCTATGTATGTATGTTGCTGTAAATCTTATTGCTAAGATCCGTGTGACAGTTTCTAAATTTAAATGTAAACTTCATGAATGTTGAGCATATCACACCCCTCCCTAAGAAATCTTGAAGAATTTGTAAGTATACCATATTGCTAAATGTTTGTAAAATTGTAAAATATGTGTGTGTATGAAATTCAAGGATTTATTTTCACTGTTCCATAGTAAGTTGAAAAAAACTCTACGCCTGCTCAGCTTACTGTAACTTTGAAAATATTTATCTATATTCGTATATAATTTGTTCAGTGTCACATGCATTACTGTCTGTGTTTGGTGTCTATTGTTACTATCTACCATATGAAGCATGTTTTCAAATATGTGTCACCCTGCATTCTTGTTGTACTGATACCATAACACACTTTTCAATTTCGTTAGTTTCCATTGATTTCAGTACTACAACACATTCACAATCACTTTTTCTAACTTTTATTTCATCAATTCTACATGATTTTATATAACAAATAAAAAGTTAAAATTTCGGGATAATCCACTAATGGTATTTTTCGTATTTTCTTGTTTCTCCCCTATCAAAATGAAAATTTTAGGAGACTAGCCGATGAAGATGATGAACTATCAGAAGTCCAACCAGATGCAGTGCCTCCGGAGGTTCGAGAATGGTTAGCGTCCACTTTTACACGTCAGTTGGCGACAACACGAAGAAAAACTGATGAAAAACCGAAATTTCGTTCAGTCGCACATGCAATCCGTGCTGGTATATTCGTTGACCGAATATATCGAAGAGTTTCTAGCTCTGCGCTTATGCAATTCCCGCCGGAGGTGGTAAAAGTACTGAAGGTAAGATACTTATAACTTTGCCTCAAAACGTCACTTCGCTACCACATTCTGGTATCTATTACTGATAAAATTGACCATAAGAGCCGGTGGTGTTTTAATGTTATTGATTAAATATTCGAAAACACACTAAATATATTAATGGAAGAAGCGTCAATTACTAATCTCCAACGTCCTTTTTATTTTTGATTTCAGAACCCTGTCTCTGTACAAACTGACTTGAAGAAATATTTTATAATCTTAATTGTTACAAACTTTGAACAGATAAAATGTTTTCATGGACCATCAGACCTTTACTGATTTTCCAAAAAACTAACTAATTTCTCATACTACGTTCCTAATTCCTCCCTTGATGCAGTATTGCCGAAATGTGTCTCAAGCAAAACATAAACATCTGTCACATCTGTCCATCTTTTCATATATTTGAAATATAGAATAAAATGATGAATACATAACCCTATTAGTACCATTCCTCTGAAACTCCCTCTCCGATTTACAAGCTCCATTTAGACATCCGAAGTCTTACCTCTACAAGCATCCAGTTGTGCATTCTGTTAGGATACTCCCTGCCGACACTAACATATGATATGTAAATAAAGATACCACACATGAGAGCCAAAGGTCTAACAAACTTACCCAAGCTATCTTGAACTGAAACATTTTTCCACAAATCTCTCAAAATCTTTTATTATCCTACTTTCCTGAGTTGTCTCAGCTGGAATTGAACTCGGAATGTCTTTGAGTGTTTCTATTAATGTCATGAAATCATTGAAATATTTCCAAGTGACATGCATGCATATGCAGTATTCCTCCTCAAATCACCCTTAAAAATGCAATGCCCTATTGGATAGAAATTTCAGATCGGATTTCTGTCTTCAAGTGGATGTTAGTATAATATAAGAACCTCTACTAATTTTCATGTTATTTTTCAAGAAAGAAAGTGAGAAACATGTAATTGAGTTTTGCCAATCTTTCTCTCAGCGATTATTTGCTAATAAATGATGAGAATCCCACTTTTGCCTCACCTAGAAACTGCATACCCTCGAGGATTATGCAATCCACATTGTCGCCATCCTTCATACTTGTATATAAAAAGGTTCATAGCAGATTAATTAATGATATACATATACAGTATTTTCATTCAGGTGTTCTTTTTTTCCTTTAGCCTTTGTCCCGTTCACAAGCGGGGTCGGCTCGTCGTCAAACGCCTGATCAGGATGCAGCCTCGAGCCTTTCTAATCACCCTCCAACGTACCAAGCCGCCGTTGTGATTGGCCTTTTGGTCGCTTACCATCGACTTTGATGTTCAAACCAACCTTGATGAAGTCTCCTTAGCGCGATTTACATGACCATACCATCGAAGACGCCTCAGTGGAACCCTATACCGATCACGGGAGTGGGATTGGCCTCGAGGCAAAGCCCGTGATCACTCAAACCCAAGTGGTCCATCGTGTTCGATTCCCCCATATTATGGAATATCTCGGATTCGTTTATGTGTCACAGGATTTTCGCTAGTGGATGGGATGCTACCCCCTGCAGCTGAAACACATCAACAGCAAAAATCTTAAGCCTGATGCGTCCATCCGCGAGGCACTCACATAGAAAATGTTCCGTGGATTTCGCTTCCTCATTACTGGATTGACACGTATCATCTTGAAGAATTTCTATTCTGGACATATATCCTTAAATTATGCCAATCAGAATGCCTACAATACTCCTGCAAGTTTTCATGCTTTTCGACAGGATCAACTTTGCCTTATATTTGTTTCGTTCTGGTAAGAAAAATTTGATGTGTTTAGGAGCATTAAGGTTTAGCTACCTATCATTAAGAGAGGCTTGTTCCCAGTTTTTGATAGCAGCATTAGCCAATGCTACTGACACCCCAATTACTAATTCCAGTCCGCGCCTGGTGGAAATTGAACCCTTTTTTGCTAAGGCATCCGAAATTTCATTTCTCTCCACACCACAATGACCGGGTACCCAGAGTAATTCCACCATATTCAATGTAGAAATAGAATTCACACGGTTTATACATTCCTAAATATTTTTAAAGAGATTAAATGATTGCTCAACGTCCTCAATGCAACTTGACTATCGCGTGCAGTGCTCTGAATCCAAAGGCTGAAAATTGAGTAATGCATTGAGAGCTGCGCGGGATGTCGTGTTCATGACACCGGTAATACCTGGACACACAGTTCTTTGTACTGTCGCTAGTTTACAGCGAAATATCTTTTGTTTCACCATAGCCCAGCACACTACGAATGCATAGGCGAAAATCATCCTGATGATAGCAACGTATATTCACATTACTACCTGAGACCTACGTCCCCATATCGACGCCTACACAATCAATAAGCTGTGAAAACTCATTCCATCTTTATCTCTACATGTTTGTTCGAAAGAAGTTTCGTGTCTAGAATAACCCATTTCACTTCTCCGGAGAAAGGTTGCAACCCTCATCTCTGGAAGGCAAAGATCATTTAGTTTCCAGATTTACTAAAAGTGCATGTCTGAGGCACCAATTGTCAATCACATCAACGGTGTGTTCTGTATTTCTACATATCGTTCTGATATCTCGACCAGCACAGCCATGTCATCCGCATAATCTTGAACGTGTGTTACCAGATTTTGCGGTTCGTGTAGTAGTCGTTCAACATACCCCACAGAAGGGGCGATAATACACCACCTTGGGGGCAAGCTTTCATTGCTTCGGTTCTTAGATAGTGATCAACGCCCACTTTGACGCACAGCAATATGTGCGTTAGCATAGCGTAGGTCCACTTAATTAAAGTTTCATCAACACCATGCTCTTTCGCGGCATCAAAAGAGCTTTAAAAAGGCGCACAGGCAAACACCCCTTCAATATCTACGAACTCTCCGCGCGTACTCGGCTTTCAGAGTTTGGGTTGGGTTTCAGTTAGTGCTTGCGATATTAGCGCCGTCTCACGAATATTACGCTATAGTAGTCTCTCCAGACATTTCAGCGAAAAGGATACTAAGCTAATTTGCCTAAAGTCTAAATAGGCATCTTTCCGAGGTTTAGGTATGACTTAACCTTCTGCTTAGAGGTATGTAGCCCCAGACAAGGCAACCTCGAAAAATATTTCTTAGCAGTCGCTCTAAATGCCCTATACTTTCGTTCAGCATCGCTCGATAGTTCCCATCCATGCCACGTGTTTTGAAGTGTTCAAAGGATAGTACAGCAGCTCTCCCCTTTTTATTGCTAACAACCGCTCTCTCAATGTTACAATTCCCCTTGCAGCAGTTTCGTGTTGAAGAGTTTGCAGAAACCGCCAATTTTTTCCCTCCCACTACTGTCACCTGTTCTCCCGGATGATGTACTTCCAAGAGCGTCTGGACAGACTCAACTTTAGAGTACATGAAAGTTCCACTCGGTTCTTTTGGACAGTCCAACTAGGTCGACTCAACCCCTTTAAAGATTTTGGACAGCCTGGAAATCTCCCTTTCTCCTTCTAGTTCCTCACAGTATGCTCTAAAGGAATCTCGCTTCAGGTAATAGGACAAGCCTCTTCAAAACACTCTAAGAGAGTTCGATTCAGGGTTTCCAACTGATCTTCTGTCGTCAAAGGTGTCTTTAATCACCTAAGGAGCTCCACTTTGTTGCCAAAAAATTCATTGAACTTTGTCCAGTCCGTTTTTCTAGCATTCCGTCTTTGGATTACAAACTGTTAGCCTGCAATAGTCGGATTAAAATAGGTAAGTAAGTAAGAAAGTAGGTAAGTGGCCTTAGAGTGAAACTTAATCTAGCGCTCGCCAGTCAGTGCATATTGTTAATTACATCATTTGTTTTCGGTCCCTCAAACGTAGGGGCGCACCCTGCATTAGCAGTTGGTAGACCAGCTGAATTGATAAAATCAAACAGCTTGTCTCCCCTAAGATTGCATTTACTGAGCTTTCGTATCACAACCTATTAAGAGTTCAGGCCACTTGATTCTGCATACACTATAAAATCCCTTAGTTCTTGCGTCGGCAAAGGGTATGGCCATCAACCTGATATTGTAAGTTAACCGCGAGTAAATCCTGGGAATAGAAGGAGAGAGAGAGAGTAGATAGGAAGAGGCTTTGGTATGTTGCAGGTTAATTTTACCAAATTTTATGTTTGTGGACGTAAGTGTAGTTTAATGTAAAAACCGCTACTAACTGAACAGTCTGCTGCATCCAGTGTGGTTCTACTTTGGGTTACAAGCTTACCCTCGCTTTCCGCCGAAAATTCCACTTTCTTGCGTCCGATTTCTCTAGATATGGCCACTGTTGGTGGTCTGGTAACGCCTATGTCCGCATTTCCAAGAAACTTTTTCTTCTTTCGAAGTACCTTCCGTTATCGTCGACTGGGAGCCTTCCCGGATTCACGGTGTCCGGGCTGCCTGGATCTGTGCCGATATTCACTGTCTTTTATTGTCGGCCAACAGTCAGAACCATAGAAGGCAGCAGGATGGATAATACTGCGGTAAATTTTAGACCTGAGACTACTATTGGAACGTGGTGGAAAATTCACTGAGCCCCAGTGTTGGGTCGCAGCTTTAGATGCGATGTCGTCAGTTCCGGTTGCTTTCCCCGATTTCATTCATTCTTTCACTTCCTCGGTATGGTCATGTAATTTGCGCTAAGGAGAATTCACTTGCGACGATTAGTCTGAACATTGAAGCCGATGTGAAACAACCAAACTGATTCGAAAGCTTCGCGTCCAGCTCAGGCCTTTGACAGAGCAAAATGCCGGAACCAATTAAGACGAGCCGATCTTGCTTCTGAACAAAGACCGAAGAAGAAGCACTTTGACTCTTCGTGAGCCGCTGGTTAGTTACCAGTACTGTATTAAACAATCAAAGTAAACAAACATCCTACTATATAAGGTTCAGCCAAAGGCAAATATACTTTCACTGCCGCATTGTTCGGTCGAAACATTTATTGTGATAGCTTATATTAAAGAGCGTAATTTCATGCACTCAAGCGCCAGTTTCGCTGGACTGGAGCTGTCTCCTAATAGTGGAGAGCATTCGCATTTTTTATTAATGACGAGTCTTCCAAGGTGCCTTCGTCTGCAAAGGGAACCCAACCAGCTGCACATGATCTATTGAGCCGTCTTTTCCTCTCCTCACATTGGTTTCCACTTTTTTACTGTGATTACTAGTGTTTTGATTTCTCTCTTCTTAAAGAATAATAAAAACGCCAGTATAACAATCTTTGATTTCTTCCTAATGTATCCGTTTAATTTATTTACTTAAATTTAGATGTGGACCAGTCCATCATACCCGTAGAAAGTTTGAAAAGCAACATAGGTCTAGGTAAATTCTATGTTGTTATAAGAAGGGGGAGGAGGCGGAAGTGATAGTCCTTACGGCTTTTTTAAGATAAAAGACAACGTATGAATTTAGGTTGCACATTTCCTGATCACATACTTCCAATGAACTAGTTGAAGAAAATTAAAGAGGATTAGAAGGCGACGAAAGCAAAGACAGAGGGTAGTATAAAAGCCGAAAATTTAGCAACTCCATTGTTGGCTTCAAGGCAGTTGGTGTCGAAGCAGAGCTTATTGTCGAAAGTGACTGGATGGTGGGGGGGACTATTGAGTGGAGTTCTAATATGTTAAGGATTATACTCAAGAGAGTAAGAAAAGGGAGTGTAGTGAGGATTTGAACGAGTAGGATCCTAGGTTTGATCGTGAGGAGGCAAAGTGCATAGGTGACGATATTGCATGAAACATCTTATGGTCACGGGCATAGAGCAGCTTGGGACCAGTAAGGAGGAGGGGCGGAGAGTAAAGGTCATATTGCCTTGTGGGATGCCAGAGGAGGTAAAAAGCGGAATGTGCAGCCATCAAGGGGCGCAACAGGATCGGTTGGAAAGGTAAGCCATGTTCCAAGTGATATGGAAACGCTGACGGAGGGGAACTTGGACAAAAGTGTCTTTTGATTTATAGTATTAAAGGCTTCAGAAAAATCAGTGTAGCTACTGTGCACACTCTTTCGAAAATTTAGACATTTGGCCACAAAGTTGGTAAAGCAATCAATAAACGGCACTCCCCTGATTTTGACTTCCAGAACTATTTGATAGCGTTCAAATAAGGAAAGAGTTTCGTGGTTTTATTTCCAGACGTATCTCTGAGATCCTCTAGGTAAGCCTCCCACAATATTTTCGACCTTCTCTTCTCAATAGCTAACAGTCCTTGATGTATGATAAACTCATCATTGTGGCGGTTCCGCTTATCTCCTGTAACAGTTTAGGGATTGTTCCTTTTAGAAATCCGACTATAACGGCTTTAGCTTACTTGACAAGCATTTTCACCTGCCAACAAGAGTATAAACTATCTGATTTGGCCATATAAAAGGTTGCGACATCATCATTTTAGGATGTTTTCAATAATAGAAGACTTGACTACAAAAACCGGTTCTGCTCCTGTAACTGTAGGACCAGATCTCTTTCTCTTTCGATGATTACTACAGAAAATATTTTCCCAAAGGCAAACCCGGTAACTATATCTTTGGAAACCCCCATTCAAGATCATAGTCGCCACTTCCTCTAGCATACGGTAAATCAGTGTGACAGATATCTATGATTCTTTGATAAACTAATAATTTTAAAATCATATGCTAAGGAATTTGATGTACACATATATCCATTGACAGGCTGAAAAGTGCTCGTTTCCAAGTACTATGCTATCCAAAAAGCTTCTGCTTGTGGTTTGTTGATTATTGAATCCCAACATCTCTGATGATCTGTCAAAGATCCAATGGCAATAACAGCACCTTGTAGTGTTAAGTGTAATGATAGTGAAACTGAAGCACAATTTGACTGTGTGGATGCCATATTTTCTGCCAAGCAGTGAACAGGAAACACTAATAATAAGTAAAACTACTGTAACTCACCAATATGAAATAAACTTTTGATAACTCGGTTTCAGAAAACCTTGCTTCTCCTGCCACCTTCTCTACTTTTTGCTTCCACATTTTTTCAACCAGCGCATTCTTTTTAGATGTGACCGGCAACTTGACCTGCGCCGAAGATAGAGACCCTTTTGAAAGTGGTCTAGTGGTCATCAATATCAATCAATATGATTGGCATGAGACCATCTTATTTAACCCTTGGCTAACAAACTGCCTCCTAACTCAAAACATTCATCTGTCTAATTTCATCGGATGCTCTTGTTACAGGTCAATTTTCTCTTGAATTGATTTTTCAAACCTAGCATTAATAATAATAATACGTATCAATAAAAACAAGCATCTGCTGTAATTAACTTTCTGTTTTCCTCCTTTTCAGACTCTAGATGAATGGTCATTTGACGTCTTTGCACTAGCCGAAGCAGCCAATGGCCAACCGATCAAATATTTAGGTTATGATTTGCTCAATCGATATGGTATGATTCATAAATTTAAAGTGCCGCCACTAACATTAGAAACGTTTCTGAATAAAATTGAGGAGGGCTATTGCCGCTTCCGCAACCCATATCATAATAATTTACATGCAGCCGACGTCGCACAAACCGTACATCATATCCTTTGCCAAACTGGATTGATGCATTGGCTCTCAGATTTGGAAATATTCGCAACCCTTCTGGCAGCTTTAATTCACGACTATGAACACACGGGAACAACAAACAATTTCCATGTCATGTCGGGCTCGGAAACGGCCATGTTATACAATGATCGAGCCGTCCTAGAAAATCATCATGTGAGTGCCGCTTTCCGGGTCCTGAAGGAGGATGACTGCAATGTCCTGGCGAACCTATCGCGCGAGGAGTACAGAGAATTGCGAACACTGATAATTGATATGGTTCTGGCAACTGACATGTCCTACCACTTTCAGCAGTTGAAGAACATGAGGAACCTGCTAACCCTCGCTGAACCGACTGTAGATAAATCCAAGGCACTTGCCTTAGTGTTGCACTGTTGTGATATCTCGCATCCAGCGAAAAAGTGGAATTTGCATCATCGGTGGACGATGCTCCTGCTGGAGGAGTTCTTCCGTCAAGGTGATCTGGAACGGGAGCTGGGATTACCATTTAGTCCGCTGTGTGATAGAAACAATACCTTGGTGGCTGAATCACAAATTGGTTTCATAGAATTTATTGTTGACCCAAGCATGGGAGTTTGTTCTGATATGCTGGAATGTATTTTAGCGCCAATTGCACCTATCGCGTGTAAGAATAACAGTCTGGAACCTGGAGACGGAACACCAATCAAGCAATGTCAACCGATAAGTGAGGAAACCGATGTAACTAAAAATGGTGCTTCCACTGAGGATACGAGAACACTCAAGAAGGACAAATTTCGAATACGAAAGCCTTGGGTTACCTGTTTGACGGAGAACATGAAAATTTGGAAGGAACAAGCCTTAAAAGGTAAGTTTTATTATATCAACTTATTCATTTGTTAGCTTATATGAAATATTTACTTAACCAATGTGTTCATAAAACGAATTCTAAGTTGAATTGAATAATTTAATCAAAGGGCGAGTTTTCCAAGCAAAAAGCAAAAATGCGAGGGGGAAGAAATTTGTCACTACACTCATAAATGTCTTCTGTTCATTCCTTTGTGAAACATGGGACATCCACAGGATCTTTTTCTTCATTCTTATTCTTTTTTACGTTTCCAATATCATTTTTCCATTAGATTGTACTGCAATTCTATTATCATCAAGCTTAAGATTTCACTAGTGATAAGCCTGCACTAGGGAGATAAGAACCAAAAGGAGCGCAAACATCCATCCCATGAGAGGTTTATGCTCAAATATTTCACTGGCTTGCAAATCAAAATATATTCAATATTGCTTTTATTTGAGGATATCATTTGTCCACCCTTTTCGTTTTCGCTTTCAGAGATATCAAAGTAAAAATCAGGGAAAACCGTTTGCACGTTCCTGATGTCTTATCAATATGGAACTTTCTAAAGATAATGCAACTTATGTTTGGGCAAGTGCACTGAGTTGCAGGCTTTTAAGGAATTTGCAGTTATCACCATTCAATTTCCTCTGTATCACGTAAAATGATCTGCGACCTTACAACAATTGCCAATTCATATCCGCGCAATATAATAAATCTCCCCGAGTACAAAGAAAGTTCTAAGATAAATATTGTCTCAAGTAACAAAAGCTTTTTCTAGGTAGGAGCTATGATGCGAAACCTTTATATTTGCAGACGATTTTTCTCAAGATAACATAGGCAGTAACCAGGTGACTGCTTTTTCTTAAGTCCTCTAAATCAGATATGGGTGAAATTCCAGCTTTCTGCGATTTGAAATGCCCTAATTTCAGCTGACAAATGACTGCCACGAGACTTAGTAGATCATTGCAATTAATCTTGGAATAAAGATTGTAATTGTCATTTCCATTTCCTTACGAGTGGAAGTCGCAGGTCTGCAGTAACTGCAGGCGCGCGAGAAGATCGTCAAGCCCAGCAGCCTTACATCGTTTGAGTACATTTGTGGCAGAAATGGTTTCTCTTCTACTTATTCAAATGGTCCGTATCCGCTTCACCCACAAGAGGCAGAACTTCGCCGGATATGATACGATAAAGAGCTGAGCTGTTCCTTACACCTCTTCAGCTGCTCGTCATAGGTCGACCGTTAACGTCCTTCGAAGGACAATCGAAAGGTTTCCAACCACATGCAAATTCTTTCACGATATAGTATACACTTCTTAAATCATTACGTTCTATGGTATCATCCGCTTCCCCGGTCAGCGCATTAATAAGTTTCCTTTTGTCACGGCGCAAACTACGCTGCACTTCTCGGGATTTCACTCAGTACCGGAGTTCGAGCGCGTCACGTCCACCGTCACTCGCAGCGGTCAATACACCTTTCAACCCTAATATTCATCGATCCGCTTCCACGGTTCCACGGTCAGCCAGATCTTATGTCGGTTCTTCGGGCCGACCGCCTGCGCAGTGCCTGAAGAAGAACATTTTTGATGGCGGCCCAGTCAGTGTATCTGCCGTTCGATCAGCAAGACAGTTCTCTCATTGTCGAACTACGTCTGGGTCATACAGGCGGTCGGTACTGAACTTGGTGATTCGCAGCTCTCCAGCCGTGTGAAAAGTGGCGGATGCACCACACAATATAAGGTAAGCGACCGTGAAATGATAACCCCCTTTCGAGCTGATGTCAGCGCCTCTGGGTACGCATATCCTAGAAACAACTCCTTAATCTATTGCTGATTGCAAAATGGTGAAACTGATTGCTCGTATGGTGCCGGTCAGTTGAAACCCTACTAATCGTATGACAAGCTATGTTCTCGAACAATGTTCCACCGATACCGAAGCGGTGGAAACTGGAAAAATCCACAAACCTCCCACAATTATCGTTGCGGTCACCAAGAAAATACTTCCACATCAGATGTCTAAGCAAGATGCCATTTGAGCCCACTATGGCATTCAGGTCATACATCATGATCATAATGTCAACTTCAGGAAGCTTTCCCTGACCTTCGTGTAACTGCTGCTAGAGAGCATCTTTCTCCACTATATCGAAAGTCTCTGTGTCCGTTGTGATGCTCCTTAACGTGGACCAGGATGTTGCAGTTAGAAGTCTGCCAGAACTCACGCGTGGACAGCTTTCCATAATATTGCTATTAGTATAGCAAGAGGGAGAGGAGTACTCTCAAGAGCCCGACCATCTTACGTCGCTTAGGCCCAGAATGTCCAATTTATATCGTTAGAATTCCCGCTCAAGCTGGAGCGAATATTCTGACAACCTTCGCTACCGTTGTCGAGGAGCATGCATACACTTCAGAAACCAATCGTAATCCGTTTTCGCAAGTCAAAAGTCTAGACCGTGAAGTCAGTTCCTATCTGAGACGTTATGTACATAAAGTTTCGAAATTTGCAGGTTGCTAGCTCATAAATCCCTATTCGCTTCATTATGCTTTTATGACAAGGAGAGAAGACTTTATGTTTATTCTAAACTCCAACTTACAAGACATAAACCATAAGCATAAATTTCTGAAAATGGGACCGTAAAATTATTATGTGAATTCTTCACTTTCTAGCCTCAACACTCCTCCCATTTACAACTTATGTCAAAACTAAAACAGCTTCAGAAACTACTAATCGAGACTTTTCATTTGATATCCTACATACCTAAAATAAAAATAATAATTCGTTAAATTCATTGGCGTAACAATCCGTATTGGATCAGGGCCTTGAAGTGTGTTAGAGCACGCAGCTTTCCGGACACAAAATAAAATTACTCTCCTTTTTGTATGTATGCGGACCAGTGTTCTCAGCTCCTTACGTTTCTCGATCCACCTCGACGTTTCTGCAGTCAATCAGGTCTTGTAAAGTGGTTTTATGACACAACGGGCGACAACTTCACTTATACTATCCAGTGTTCATCAAGATTCTGAGACGAACTTATTGGAGTTTGCGTCATGCACGCAAGAAGAAAGACTTCCTACCGCTGAATGCCGGCATGATCTTGAAGATGGTCCGTGTTGAATGGAAAGAGCCGGCGCTCTGTTCTCTGGGCGCAGTAGCGGCATGCATTTATGTGCTCTTTCGATGCTGACGGCCCTGCAGTGGCCCTTTTGTTACGCACTTTCAGAGGATACCTCTTAATCTACTGTTGATCGCGGTATGCTTAGTCCGGTCAGTGGAAACACAGTTGATCTTAAACGATACGATCCAATAATGTACTGTCCGTAACGAGGCGGTGGAAATTACAAAAACCTCGTTACAGTCAATAAGACCATGTTTCCCTATTATATGGCCGAACATCATCGCAATCACAATGTCTCATTAAACTCCATTTAGTATAAGCCAGACCTGGGCCGGTATTGCGCAGTCAATGTCCTGCCAGAAATAAGTCCTAAGGCACGAGATTGCGCCTTGCAATAGTCTGCTGATTCACATCTGCTACCCTTGAATTTCCTGAGTGGCGCAAGAGGGGTGGAGGAGTATTTTCTAAAACCCCAGCATGTCACTTCACATAATCCTCGAATCGTCATCATAAACAGGGCAATGACCCATACCCAGCGTAGGCCTACCTTAATAAAATCCAGACATCCCGGTTTTTGCGCCGAGGTCCACCAATTCGATATTCTTGTAGCGCAACCTATTCAGCCCGATTTTCTTCCACAACCAGACGGTCGTAATATCGCCCAGAAATTTCATCGTTAAATAGGCTACGGAATCGTCCATCCCCACGTAGGCGGGCAAAAATTCTTTGAAGGATTCTTCTCTTTATCGCGGCTAAAAGCTGGTAATTTCTTTTTAAGAAGAGGTGGACTAGCAAATTTATTGTCGTCTTGTTCAGTAAGAACTTTAACTCTATAGTAAGACGTTTCGAGCGAAACAATTTTCGTAGGCTGGATTAGACTCCATTAGCAGCAAACAACCGTGCACACATTACTTCGTCGTAGCTGTTATCAGTTGTGATTTTCGACCCCAGGGAAATTATCAGCAGTCTGAAAGTTGTAGTCTCCTATTTTGACTGTTCCCATTTTTCCAGCGCCATTTGAAGTTATTAGTTTTTTGGCTTTCATTAATGTGAAGTGTTGCCTTCATTAATGTGCAGCCCAAGATCTCGCATCGATCGTCCTACCAGGATAGCAGAGAATATCTTATAGATGATATTCAACATGACACCTCTGTAATTGCAGCACTGCGTGATATCTCCCTTATTATGTATGGGATACATAATACCTCGTTGGCAATCATCAGGCATTGATTCGCTGTTCCACACCTTGAAAAAAAGTTGATAAACCTCTCGGTATAGTGGGTCGCCTCCATAATTAATCAGTTCTTCTGTAATTCCATCGGCTCCTGGCTACTTATGATTTTTAAGTCGAGGGATTGCACGCACTACTTCTTCCATGCTTGGTGGTTGCAGCATTTTATTTTAGTTGTGGAGCAGTCTGTCGGAAATCAGATTTGCCTCTTTGTCTCGGCAGAATGAGCATCGAGGTATACAAGGCTTAATCCCAATGACTTATTGGTAAAGCTTCCACGCCTGGTACGATTGCTCCCTATATTTCTCGAGTTCGCAGTGTTATTGGTTCTCCCAGGCTTGTTTTTGCTGTCTATGAAATCACTTTTTCACCCAACGGAGTTCGTGATAGGTCACGCATGCCCGCGTCCTTCCGACCTTTTTTACAACGGAGTCCAAGTATATTTGTGGCTGTATTAACGATAACGTTCTTCCGCTAGTTGTCAAAATCATTTGTCAATGTTTCATCTCAAACACCTTAACAGGGGTGCTTGAGATTATTGCGGCATTCATTTCTCCTGTATAGGTGTTACGAATGCTGTGGATAACTTCAGTGTTCAGTCTGATCTGAATATCAGAGGGGTTTCTAAGCAGCGGTGTAATTCGAACCCGGAGAACTATGTCAACAGTCCGAGCCAAGTGACCCGAGTCTATATTGGCCCCTATATTATCTGATATTTATCAAGACTGAGAGGTACCGATGTTCAATCAACACGTGGTCAATTTGGTTAAAAGGAAAGGCACATGTTGGTTTGTGGACCGATTTCTGTGGAAACTAGGTACTTCCAAGCCGCAATCCGTCGTCATTGGTATTTTTATGTAATATATGAGAGACAACGTTTCGCCTGAATGTCCACACATTTGCGCTCAAGTTGAAGAAACCAAGCAGCCCTCGATACCGTTGTCAAGGGAAGTATATAAACCAATCAAAATCGTTTTGTCTTTGGAGGCACTGATTAAAACTCGGTAACAAGAAACTTTCGAAGTTTGCAAGTTGCTAGCCCACAAATTTCTATTCTTTTTAGTTGTCTTTTACGACAATCAGAGAATATCTTGAGTGTATTCTTAAAAGCCGGCTTAACGAGTGTAAAAACATAAATAAATGGTCAAGTCTTTAATGAAGGTTTCGATTTCCGATTTGTTTATTTTTCCAATTACTTTGATCGCCTATACATTTTGAGCTTCCAATAATCTTCCGATTACAATCCATCGTGACTGCCTCCACTTGAAATCATCCCTGATTAATAATCACTTGTATCTCCAAAAACCCTTCCTACATGCAGCCCAGGAGCGGTACTCTACTTCCACATTATAAATGTATAAATGTATGATTTTGAATAAATACAAACTTAAAGCCTAAAACAGAAATTTTCAGGGAAAGTTTTCAATTAACACCCTTTTCGTTGCGAAACAACAAAATTTCTGAAATTTGCAAATTCAATGATGTCGAAGATTTTCCACCAATTTAAAATTCATAAACTCTCTTTCTCGCTAAGAAATGATGTTTTATTATTCCGGGTGCTTGTTATAAGTTCAACGAGGGAAACCCGAAAAATTAATAATTGAATTCAACGTTCTGTAGGGATTAACTCGTCCTTTTCAAACGTTTTGTATGAATTCGCGTCAAAATGGAATGGAGTTGGAACAATGCCTTTGAGAAAAACCCCCGAAAATGAATTCACCGACAAAATGGAAGCTTCTCAAGGATCTTTCGCTCTGTTTTTTGTTTTCGGAAACGTGCGAAATTCATTACAGGGCCTGGGTGTGTATGGGTTTTTATATAAAAAGGAAATCTAAGAAAACTTTGCAATGCCTGCCACTTGATTACTTTTTTAGAATAAAGTTGGTCCTGGTTGGTGACAAAATGGAAGACCAAAAAACAAAATGAATTTGGGGAAACCTTTCGTACTGAAATACTTCGACGATAAGAGCAGAGTTCCAGTGCCTAGGATACTTAACTGGCTACGAACTTGATTATATACTAAATCTCAACTTGACTGTGTTTAATTATCTTTTACCCAAAGTATTTATTATCCTCTGAGCGTATTATGATTATGGCAATGATACCGGCTATCATCTTCCCCATAATACTTTGCTTTGACCGACGTTTCCGAGAATCTTTTCCATTTGCACATTGTAAGCATTCACAAAGGTAATGATAATTAGCTTCATTTGTGCAATGGGAATTTGGCCTTCACCAATCTAATATGGGCATTTGAGCAGATAGAAATATCTTTTACAGCATTATCTAAAACTTATCGGCTCCTTAAAAATATCTTTGCGTTTGAACTTTATCATGGTATGAGTAAATCTGCTTCCGCCGAGTGGGATGCTTTCTCGAAAGATGATACTCTGCCTCTAGTTACGCAAATTGAAATGGACTTTATAAGTTCCCACGCAATTATTTTAATAATTTACGCCTCTCTCATATCCCGTTACTGTCTATTAATTGAAATATTTAAGGCAGTAAAGTATGCATTAAATTATAAATTGAATTATTGTGAGCACATCATACCAGTCAATTCAACATCATGTTCAATTATAGCAAAACTGGTTCCACATCCAATCTTGAAAGGACACTTCTTTATGCAAAAGAAGTAGGGGAAGAGATAAAACAATATTCATTGTTCGAATTATAATCTTTAAGATATTCACGCCCTTTTGCGCAGGATCCTAAAGATGTCCTCCTTTTTGATATAACTGGAAGCTGTTTTAAAATCATTGAAGGGCGCGTATTGAGATCTACATTCTAAAAGAAATTGGAATGGTATGGAATGTGGCAAGTTTCATCATACTGTGCTGCACTACATAAAGTATATAAATGCCAATACCACCAGTAAGCAGTAACCATTAAACGTGTTATTGACATCAGCATTAGTGAAGGCTACTAGTCAAGGCCGTAAAACCAATACACTTTATATTCTGATCGACTCGATCGATCAACCCCCATTCAACCTCAAAAGCCTTGGCCTTGAGTTTGGGTAAAGTCAGACTATATCAGGAATTGGCGTTCTATATGGTAGCCATTCACCCCGATTTACTGTAATGCGCTTCAACTCTCCCAGAATTTCCCGAGATGCCCGCATTCCTCATCTACTCTTCTGCGCCAAGTGCTCTTGAGATGACTCACTCGTCGATATTCGTGGGGGAGTGAGTTCCATTGTATGCCTACCAAGTTTTTCTTTTGTAATAGTATCAGACCACCTCATTCCCATGATATGTCGCAGACAGGTGGAGGCTTGGAGCCTGCCAGTTATAATGGGGTTCACTTTCCATGCACTACTCCCGTATAGCAGCAGAAGAAGAGCACTAGAACGGCACATTCTCAACTTGATCTTGGTATTGAGATATCTGCATTTCCAAATTTTAGAGAAGGCAGTGAAAGCGGATCTAGCGCTGTTAATGCGTCGGATGACATCCAGTTCGGTGTCACCATCGGGAGAAACCACGCTTCCCAGGTATTCAAATTGATCGACAATTTCGATGCTTTGTTCATTAATGCAGATAGGGAGAGTGCGATGACCCGTCAGGCTGAGAATCTTGGTTTCGCTGGTAATTATTTTCAGTTCAACTCTAATTGTCTCTCTTCCTAAATCCACAGCCATTTGACCAAGATCCATATCATATCATAATCTCCGCGCACCGTTCCAGAATGATACATAAGGTCTTGATGTCGACAATACAGGATGACCCAAAGTGGAAACCACCTGTCGATCGAGTTTTTAAGATGTTCTTTCATCCGTTTCACGATGAGTTACTATCTTTACAATGGCACATAGCTTGCAGATACCCTTCTAATTATCACACTCAAAACAGACGGTTTGAAATTTTAACGATCATCTCCTTCTTCCATTCTCTGGTAAAGGTTTCAGATTCCCAGGAGTTCCGTACGAGTGGAAGTAGCAGAAACTGTACGTCGAGCCAAACGCCTTTACTTCATTTGAGTGCATTGATGGTCAAGATGTTTTCTCCTCTGCTTGGAGGAACAGTCCGTATCTGTATGTTACGGTGACTAGCCACTTCATCCGTAAGAGGAAGAACCTCACACGATGTGATACGGTGAAGTGTTCTAGCTACCCCTTCAGTTGCTTGCCATAGTAGATAAGGAGTCGAAGAGTCACGACCACATGCAATTCATGATCCGGTATACACTTCTGTACTCATTGTGTTCTGCCCCATTTTCCGCTTCGCAAATTCCCTTTTGTTGCGACATACATGATACGTAACTTCCCGAGATTTCTCACGGTATTCAAGTGCGCCACGACCTCTACCACTCGCAGTGCTCAATAGAACCTTCAACCCCTTCCATTCTTCGATCCGCTTTCACGATACCACTGTCAGCCAGATCTTATCGTAGCACCCGAGAAAAAAGCATTCTTGATGGCAGTCCAATGCTCACCGTTATTCTCAGGCGGGTTACTCAGCGCATCCGTCCGATGAACAAGATAACTCTCCCACTTTAGAGCGACAGCTGGATCATACAAGCGGTGAATGTTGATCGGGGAAAGTTGCAGCTCTTTAACCCTGCGAGAAGTAGTGGATGCAACACGCAAGCGACCATCCAAATGGTGGTCCCTCTCGAGACCGGTGTCAATCGCTCATTTGTTACGTACATCCAGGAAACAACTCCTAAATTCACTGCTGATCGCAAAGTAGTCAATCGAATTGTTCATATGGTATCGATTAGATTAAATCTAATTGATCTTATGGCAGGCTCTCTGTTCGGACAGTGTTCCACCAATGACGACGCGGTGGAAAGTTCCAAAAATCTCCAAACCTGCCGCTATTATCATTACGGTCGTCAAGACCATGTTTCTCATCACATGTCGGAACTAAGTGTTGCCAGACCGTACAGTTGTCCTTTTTGTGCGTCTTTACCTTCCCCGGAATCGTGCTATCGGCAGTCTGTCAAGAACCGGCTCCCAGATCAAGGAAGCTGCTACCAGTCGACATTCCATTCATCAACGGGAAGGGAGAGAAGAAAGGGTTGTTAGTTCAAGGAACCTCTCACTAACCTTACTCTCCACAAGTCGAGCTCTATCTTCTTCGCAAAAAAAAACCCGAACGTAATACCCAACAAGAATACACGTGTAGGTCTGCCCGCAAATGTTCCGTCGATACGCGATTGTTTGCCACTTTGCTACCTAGGTTCGGGACTGTGGAAGTCCTTTCTACACTTCAGTCCCTCGCATATCATTCTACAAACCTTTACGTATTCCTATACCACCGCACCGCACTAGAACCTAAAATACAAAAAACCATCGACATATGGCGTGATCCCATTGGAAGATACACTCGAGCTAAAGCTAGAAATAAAATCAAAAAATAAAGACTCAAACGCGCATGGACTCGTTAAACTCCGGGCCCGACTGCTACAGACGAAGATCCATGACTTAGATTTTCACCTTGAGGGTCTCCTGTATTTTGGCATCAGGCCATTATATTGGCTGATGTCCCTTCGCTTATTACCGACTTTATTTAAGAATCGACGCTCGTTCTGCAAAAACTGTTTTTTGTTAACGTTGCTCGGTAGACTACCACCCTCACATTGTCGGGCGAAACCAACGAATACTTCTGCGGTCGCGAAATGTAATGGTGGCTTCGGTTGCTTTTCATATGTGTCATCGTAGTCAAGCCTATCATTCCCTCCAGACTCCTTCAAATCGTTCAATGATCCACCATGAAAGGATACCGGAAAGTTTCACTAGTATTCCCTTGATTTTTGGGAGATTTGTACGAAATAGCTTCCTCAAGAAAATCATTGAAATCGTAATCATTCATATTCTTCAGGCTCCTAACTGTCATCACTATTTATGATTCAAAGTATTTTTTATATACTTCAATAGCTGGCTACTACTATTTCCCATCTATCCAGCAGCAAACAAATCCGGCGTCGAAATGACTCGTTATCCTTTGAGGCGGTCCACGAATCAGTTTTTCACTTCATCATAAAATCCGAAATGCTGATCGGCCAGGTCATGCGGCATTGATCGTAAAAGGTAGTAATTAGATGAAGGAATGTCAGGAGGGTACATCAGATGGGGTAAAACTTCCCATTTCAGCGTTTCCAAGTGCGTTTGCACCGGTTGTACCTCATGGCGACAAACATTGTCATGCAGGAAAATCACTTTGTCAAAAAAGTTGACTGACGGTTTTGTCCAGGGCAGATACAACTCATCAGACGCTGCCTCACCTCTGCCCTGGGAACAGCGTGATTTACATATAATCGCAAATACGTCATTGGTAAGAATTATACTGAAATGAAATCCGTCGTAAGTTCAGACCTAAACCCGGCCGAAGGGAATTTTTTGTTGAGGATGCTAAGGAGTCCTAAGTCCTAAGTTCGCACCCTCTTGATGACAGACCGGATCACTTGGGAAGCAACTTACCTCCTCCCTTGATGTCACGAACTGCTCTTTCTTGGGTTAAACACCCAAGTTTTCCAGAAAAAGTTGACTGACGGTTCCGGCCAGGGCAGATGAAACTCATTAGACGCTACCTCACATCTGCCCCTTAGAGGAAGTAAGTTGCTTCTCAAGAGCTCCCAGCATCCTCAACAAAAAAAATCACTTTATGGTTCCTTTCCTCGAACTGAGGCCGTCTTTCCTTCAGCGCCCGTCTCAAACTCATCAGTTGAATTGGATATCATTCGCCTATAATGGTTTAACTCGATTTTAGCAGCTCGTAGAAAACTACACCGACTGATTTTCTGCATTTAGGATTATCGTAATAAACCCACTTGATGAAAAGATGGTACAACTGCTCGTATTCCAATAGTTTACCATCGCTTGTTGCAGAGAGACAATCTGATCTGCTGCTGATTTGCCTGAAGCAAAGCCTCTTTGATATGAGCCGATAATGTTCTAGGCTATCCGGCTTAGCAAGATAGCGGAGAATATCTTATAGATGGTACGCAGCAACGTGATACCTCTATAATTGCTGCTTTGCCTTATATTCGCCGATTTTATGTATGGTACAGATAATACTCCATTCCCAGTCGTCAGGCATTGATTCATTGTCTCCCACCCAGGGCATCAGTTGATGAACCGCTCGTTGTAATTAGTCACTTGCATATTTAAGTATTCCGTCGACTCCTGCGGGCACTATTTTTAAGCCGATGGATTGCATGGACTGTTCGTTCCATACTTGGTGGTGACAGTTTCTTTTTTCTATCTGTAGAGTCGCTTCTCCACTCGACAAAGTTCGTGATAGGTCTCAGATCGTGCCCACGTTCTTTAAATGTGCAGCGTTGCCCAATATGGAGCATTCCTCCGTTACTAGTTTACATTCATCGTAAAACCTTGTTTGTGCTGGGTCCAAGTATGTTGGTGGCCGTGTCAAGAATAGCGTTGTTCAGATGGTTGTGAAGATCATTTGTCGACTCCTCATCAACAGAATCTCTGTAAGCTGCATTCTGGTATTTATTTCCCATGTCCGGATAGCTCAGTGATTAGAGCACTAGGCTGTCGTACAGAAGGTCGCGGTTCAAATCTCACTTGACCTCGGATACTAGTCGACTCAGCTGGGGATGAGCAGCTGAGTCAAATCGGAGTAATTAACACGGGCGAGTGCAATGCTAACCACATTGCCTCCTGCAGAGTACTGTAATCCGCTAGTGTAATACTACGGTCTTGAATAAAATGCTCTAACCCACTTCAAGGTACCAACCCACGTGTTGTCTTGACCGGCTATGTCGCTATGTTCCACCTAAACGGATATGAACCCACACTTCATTTAACATTTTTGCTAATCAATACTAATTTTTTCCAAAATTTTATTTTGTAGACGCAGAAGCTCGAGCAATAGCAGCAGCACAAGCACAAGCCGAAGAACAATCATCATCAGAAAACGTGAACGAGGCCGAAAATTCTCAACACGATTAGTGCATTATTTTCTACTTTAAATATTTAATTTATTTATAAATTATTTAATACTGCAAAACTCACTGAAGCATATAACACAGAAAGAAAAAACAAGAAAAAAAAAAAACAGTTTATGTTATTTAAGTTGCAGAAGCCAGAATTGTTCGCTGAACAAAGCAATTTTTTATATATATGTATGTATCATTTAAATTAATTAAACAGACATGTAACAATATGTGTATGTATATAAATAAAACTTTTAATTTTTTCTCCTTCTTCAAAGACACTGAACATAATTTTTACTAAATACTTTAATTGGGCAAACTCTCTTGCCATAATGTAAGCTAAAAAAGAATTGAAATTTATAGAAAATAGAACCAGAGAATTTAAATCTATAAATTTGACAGGAAAGGATTTGTGTAATTTATTATTTTTTACAACTTTTTTCGCAACAAAAACAATATATTATACATTATTTTATTCATGTATAATTATAGTTAATTTGAGAGCAATCGTTTTGAAAATTACTAAAATGCAAATTACCCTTTTGCATACAATTCTAAAACAAAATTGTTAAAGCATATTGTAACTATTAAGTTTGGTTGTGTAGATTTACAAATTGGAATAATAATAAAAAAAATACTGATAGGAAAATAAATTTTTGTTTAAGGGAAATAAAAGAAATAAAAAAAGCCCTGAAACCATAAAGGAAATGTATCTAAAATGAAGAAATAATAATGAACTCAGTAATAAACTTTTAGGGAAGCTTTCATGAAAAGTAAAACTAGAAATTTATAGTAGCAATGAATCAATCTTAGAATCGTGTTTGAAAATATACGTTTAGTTGTTGAATAGTGTATTAGAGAAATTTATCAAATAATAGTTTAACAAGAAGATGTCTCATAATAGCGAAGAGAAGTAAATCAATAAAAATGGCACAAATTTATCTTGAAGGTTAAAGGTAATTAATTTTGAACAGTTCCTTTGAATGGTATTTGCTAGTATTATATAATTTGATTTCTCTGCTTTTAAAATGTTTTGTCATTTATAATTTTGAAACCATATCCGTTAGATCTGTTTCATTTAAATGACTTTTTATTTCAAGGAAATTTATATAAAAAGCTTTGCGTGCTCTTTGAAACAATTTCGTAACCAAATCATGAAATTATGCATACCAATAGTGTTTATAATGATTTCTCCAATGTTACCCCCAGCAATAGTCCAGAAATAATGCAGACATTTCCAACAAAAATGAAGGAATATAACAGAATCGAAAGTGAAATGACTTTACCAATATCTTTTCGTCATTAAGGAGAAAATTAGTCCGTTATTTCATCGTGAAGGTAGTCCAAGAACAAATCTTGCTAATAAAGTAGCAAAAGGGGTCCGCATTTCTTATCCTAAACTTAATGGCTCTCGTTAATGCAGCCACCCCTAATCCGACATGCACTCGTCAGACGTGATCAAGAATTCAATCAACCAGTTCCCAATAATCTCATCCCATTAGTCTAGATTCAAGGGTGGCACAGCTACAGACGAAATTCCAAGTCGGCTACAAATAAATTCTATCAATAGGATCTGAAAACAACCTGAAGGCTCTTCCAAAATCCATGCAATGGTAACGTTTACAATCCATAACTCCGCTTCAAATCTAATTTCATCTAGTTTATACTAATGAGACCTGCCCGGGGGATTCGAAAATATACATTGGATACAAGCATTACTATGGCAAAAATAAACATCTTAGCTACTTGTTGCTATTGCCTTTTGTGGAAAACAGATGAACAGACCGAAAACTGTCCAACAGAAAATTAGAGCGCTAATAAGATTTCTCGGTCACCATGGAAAATTGCCTCTTGTAATAGGAAATTATTTCTCACATAAATTCAAATAAAACTGGAAATAATAAATGAGCCTTTGAATACCTTTTGCCCTTTCGTTTTCCCAAGTCTCTTTCAATCGATTCTTGCTTTTCTGCCTGAAAGTGTTTAGGTAAGGAGTTGTTTTCAGTTCTCCCTTGACTACCTTGTCGATAATGCCATGGATAAAAATAATACTTATGTCAACTTAAAATAAAATACACAGAAAAGGGAGATAAAATAGCATGCATCCATTCAGGTGGAATTGACGCTGGCCCCGTTAGGAGACATGTTTTCCTTTCAGAATTATGTGATTGTTAAAGATTTATTTTTCCCTTCTGTTACCTTCATATCATGTAAAATTTTGATATGCTGTTTATGTTGCGAACGTGTATGTGTACGTGAACAGAAAACTTTTCAATTTAATTTTTTCCACTCGGTTGCTATGTAGAAAATGGTTGATAAGGAATCTTCCAGCAGTTTGAATAAACACGGAGATGAAAAATTTGTGGGAAATAGGTTCTTTCTACAGAAGAGGGCCGAAATTGATTTTCAAAATACACATTAACTACCCCTCTACAGAAAGCACACTATTCGTTCGTGTTCACACTGTCTGAACTTGAAAATAGGTCACACCCCAACCGTGAAATTAGAGACAAGAAGTGGAGCCTACCAAAGTGAACCTTTCAGCCGGTTGTATTTGATGCTCGAGTGTATACAGTATCGATAAGCTGCCAATCTAACCAATCCAGATAACTACTATGTAGATCAGTCTCAGTGTCTTTACACTAAACTTTTAGCACAAAAGAGACCAAAGGATGCAATCCATATCATAATTTTGAATCCTTCCCAAAGAAATTACTTCCACTGTTTATAGCCCACGTATGTACTGTCCGGTCAGATATCAAGTCGCTGGTAGACTCAGTACTCCCACAATTTCGTAAATAAATCCTAATTTAATTTCGAACGAATGAATGTTATTAGACTATTTTTGTCCTGATTATAACTCATTCATATGTCGTGTTTTTGAATTTATATAAGGTGCTTCGCACTTTAATCGCATTTTGACTCCATCATGATATCCGTCTTTCATAATTTTTGCCTGGTGCTCTTACAATCCGCTCCCACTTTCGTATCTCTCTCCGGAATCATCTGGTTAGCTATCATCTTATCTGGTTGATAAATGATTAAATTCATGTCTGCTAAGAATGCATCACGTATTTCGATTAGGTATTGACGAATCGGGACCATTTACTCAAGTAACCGGTACTGACAATCTATGTCTCCTGCTCACTCCTTTGTGGAACATAAGGTCTCCACACAGTATCTTTTTGATATTGTCATTTTTGCCATAGTAGTTTTTCCATTTTGCTATGCAAGTCACTAGCCTCCAACAGCGGGATAGTACAAACATCTACGACTAAACCGGATTCAAACAGCCAACTTGCCCATCGCATCGTCGGATAATGACAAACATATATTATATCGGTCTCCTTTGCTGTCCATCGAAAAATGTCTTCTTTATTCTCATCTGTTTTTTTAATGAATTAAGTGAGCGTCTGCTACAAAATTTAGGTTTTCTTTTACTTCTCCTGGCGAATAGCTCCGCTCCTCACGATTACGAGGATTGCATTTGAAAATGTGCATCAATCTAGATCCTTAACTTCAAACTTAGAAGAGACGCCGCTACTAAGCACCTGCAATTGTTTTTACTCTTATTGAAATCTATACCGGTGTAATGATACCAATGCATTCGAAAATGATCCCCTAAACTCTACATTAAACTATATAGCAGTTAATTCTATACCTATTCCTATTCCTTTTTCGAGGTTATAAGGAGCACAGGTGACAGTTTATTCCTATTTACGGCCCAGATATATCATGACCACTAGACCCTCGTATTGAAATGTCTTCGCAATATGTTCTTTGATTCCACTTAGAATTATACTTTCTATTTCCACCATCAACGGTGAAACTGCCGATATCCTGTCAAGGCCTGCCTTAATAAGGAATTCGAGACATGGCGAGGTTCACAAGTTCAATATCCCTAAAAGGTGTTTGGCGTACTGGCTTACGCCATCGCTCCATCTGAGCCGAGGTCTTCTATCATAGATATTTCCCGTATAGACTTTCTGGGCTGGATCATCCTCACCCATCATACATATTAGGATACACCCACCGCAACCCATTCAGCTTGATTTTTCTACAACCGTACGGTCGTGATATCGGTCATTGACTTAGTCATTATATATGCTGCATAGGAGGGCAACAATTCTTTGGCGGATTCTTCTCTCGAATGCAACTACAAATTTGAAATTTTTCTTTCTAAGAACCAAAGTTTCCGAGTAATACATAAGGACTACCAGAATCATTGTCTTGTAAAGTAAGAGCTTTGACTCTATAGTGAAATGTTTCAAGCGGAACAATTTTTGTAAGACAAAATAGGCTCCATTGGTTGTCATTTTCGACGCTATATAGAAGAAATATCAATGGTGTAAAAGTTACAGTCTCTTATCTTTATTGCTCTCATTTGCTCGGTGCCATTTGATGCTGCTGCTCTTTGGTTTCTGGTGCTGACCGTGCCATCATGTATTTCCAGCCCAAGATCCCGTGCTAGTCACCGCCTGCTCAATCAAGGTTAAAAATATTGCACCATAGGACATCCTCTTGTCTTAGACGGTTAGTAATGCTGAATGCTCCCATCATCAGGCGTTGATTCGCTCGCGCACCTTGAGCACAAGTTGGTGAACCGCTTGGTGTAATTGAATGTCTCCACATTTAAATAGTTAGACTGTAATTACAATGGCTCCAGGCGGCTGAAGCTGATGAACAGCAGAGACTGTTACTTCCATGCTTGATGGTGACAGCATTTGTCCGTTGTCTTCACTTGGCGGCACGTCTGATATGCTGATATTCTGATTATTGAGCAGCTCAACTCAATCCATCGCTCCAATATGCCCATATGGCTTTTTTTCTGCTGGCTTGCTAGTAAGACTTGTCCGGGCTCGTCGCCGTCGCTCCCTGTACTTTCTGATTCCTCAGATCACTTGCATTTTTTTCCTTGAAAGCCAAACTCTCACATGTGCCACCCGTATAGGCAAGGTAACTAGTCCACTGCAGACCATTAAACCGATTTTTATCCAGAACTAAACGATCGTAATACCGATAATTGGTTGTTTCAGGGGCCAGAATTTCATCAGAGAATTCTCCTCTCGAACGCGGTTAAGAGCTCATAACTTTATACATGAGAACAAACAACGTCACTGTGAACATGGCAGAAGATTTGTCCCTTGTTTCGAACAAAATGGTTTTTGTAAATTGAAAGAATCTTTGTTAGTTGCCAACATTTACGGTATTCTACCCTGGATAGCAGAAATTTTTAACAAATTCAAAGTTATAGTCTCAAATCTTGTTTGTTTTCAATTGACCATTACTATTGGATCTTGGGAAAGCTAATGCCCATTACAAAAGACCGTCAGTGGTAACACGCACCTGTTTTATGTTGGGTTATTAGATGTGGTTGCTCTCAAAAACTGATGCTGGTGCTGAAGTTGCCACCATGTATTTCGTGTTATCTTAATTAATGTACAGACCAAGATCTTGGGCCACATGCGCCCGGAAACCACAACTCTGGATGTCCTTTCCATTATGTCGGTATTGTCTACATAAACCAGAAATTGGACCAACTTAAAGAAGAGAGTATCTCTGGCACTCTTTTCAGCGTCGTTAATTACTTTTTCTAGAGCTGGATAGAGCATCCTATTTTCCTAGATCTTCATGATGGTGAAAGGTCTCAAGAGTGATTTTGCTGTTTTTATCAAGCCCCACACAGTCAGAGTCAGCCTAGATAGTCTTGCTAGTTTTGCTGGAATAACGAATTCTCGTCGATGAAAAAGTGGCACAACTGATGGGCACATTCCAACAGTTTTTCAATGACTATCTTAAAGTGGAAATCTGATCTGTTGCTAATTTGACTGAAGTTAAGCTTCTTTAAAATGGGTCAATGATGTTCGGGATATATATACTTATCCAAGCTGGTAAGATAGTAGGGAGCATTTTCCAGATGGTACTGATGTACAACATTTCTCCATTTCCTTGCTAGTTTACAAGCATCATCGAACAAGCTGTTCCACTTTTCCTTGTGGCTGGAGATAAATTTGTATGTAACTATACCAAAAGTGGTCTTAGTGGTTGTGAATGGCCGTTGTCAGTTCCTGATCTCCAGTACATGATAACTATGGTTATGAATGAATATCATACATTTCCGGTAAATTGAAGTTACGGAGAACTTGATTACGGATCGCTTCAGTATCTACTTTTACCTGACTTTCAGAGGTGGACTTAAGTTGATGTGATTATTCGGGGTCAGAACATCTAGCCAACGAAATATGATCCAAGTCCAAGTTTATATTGCGCCCACCCCCTATATATTGGCATTAATCAAAATAAAGAGATAACTGGTTGAAAGAGAGATCCACTTTTGCTGGACGATTTCTTTCAGCGTAAACTAGACACATCCAATGACCATTTCATGTGCCCCTATTGGGGTAATGGATACATTCACGTATGCTAAGGGTAACGACTCATCACTAGAATACAAACGTGTTCCCTATTTGGCTGGTCAAATGTTGAAGTATGATTTTGATGTCATATCAAGGGCAGGATTTGTGAGTTCGTTCATATTAGCCAATTACAGTATATTCCTATTGCTGGTGTCGATGGCCCATTTGCAGAATATATTCCTGACTTTTATAAGCTCGAAAGGACATATGGGTTCTCCACCATGTGACCCGTTGCTTCCGAATTCAGACATCATTTGGATAACCTTACTCTCTCTGAGCATTAATGATACATTGCTGCAACTTTTTATATAACCAGCAGTCTGCTTTCACATGCTCTTCAGAGGTCTATTTGTTGTCTTTTCTGGTGTACCACTTTTCCTAACATCCACCATTTTGAGAGCTTTAACCGGATCACCAGTCGATGTTCTGACCTTAATCTGCTTTTCATATTCATCCAGATTTTCCTTTGAGGTTACATATCTGTTATGTTAAAGCTGTATTCATACTTACCAACACGTAGCGTGCCCAGCACAGACATCATAGGCTTAAGCGTTCTCACAAAAGTATTCCTGTAGGTGTCGTATAAAAATCCAGAACCAATCATCAAATAAGTATGCTTCGTTGCCCATTTTCAATATGAGAACTATAACAAAATATACCAATTTGCACTATTACAGCAATGTACAGTCTTCCACAGACAGAACGTATTCACACTTCACAGTTAATTCAATTTTCTATACAATTTTTATAGCCCTCTGGCAGGCCGGCCGCAGTTCTTTCTCTTTGTTTTTTTTTCAGTGCCGGCCCATTTTTAGCATGCCATTCGTTAGATTGTTAGTTGGTTTCGACGTCATAATCATAAACCCACACCTCGTCACCAGTAATAGTGTTTTTGATTAACGTAATTAACTACGTTGACAAACCCCTCTCTTGCCACCTCTTCTTGCTGTTTTTCTCTAAAAAATGTAACTCCTTTGCCACGAGTCGGCCGACGATGCGCTTCATACCCAAAACATCAACCATGTGTCTAGGCGATCCGTTAAAGATGTTGAGAGAATCTGCTATCTCTCTAATATCAACACGACGAATACAATTTCTTTCACGTTTTCGACATCGCCATTATGGTGAGGGACGGACGACTCGCTTGAGGAAAGTTTTCGACAATCTCGTGAGCCTCACTAATTGCTTTATGCCACTCAAATATTTGTGTTCTTCTCTATTGAAAAGAAGACTCCCGAAAATACTTCCATTAAACTGATGATTATTAGTCAATTTTTTCCCCTAGTAAAATCGCCAGACAAACTTTTCACGTCATAAACAGTCGACACTAATGGACGTATCCTGCTCAAACTTCAAGAAGAAGAAAAAGAACTTGGCAAAAATGTGCCGATCCAGATAAACGCAATGTAAATGAACCAGTCCAGATCAAATTTGATAGCACGTCCACCACACTTACGCACCATTGCATATGGTTCCTGACAAAATACGGCAAGTCCCCCAGGCTTTTTCCAAAAAGGTCGTTCTCAGTGGAGTGGTCCACCATTCTCCGCCACATAAGTCTTGAGCAACGACGACCTACTACCGCAGGATTTCCACTACATGACCCGCAATGCCATGTGTGACCTCTCCACTGTCAGCTCCTTTTCCAGGTCAAAACGGGATTGGAATGTAGATCGTTCGTATTTTTTCAGTACCATCTTCCTGTCCTATTCCCAGGTGTGCAAAATTGATCAACTGACTATCGTACACTATAACAGTGTCCTACGGCTTTGCTGTTTTTCTTCGTTTTTGGTTTCGAGGCGATTTCCCATAGGTTATCGAGTATCATCTGGGTCCATAGCATAGTTGTTAACGGGTGTTCGTATACAGCAACCATTGGCAGATACAATAAAGATAAAATACAACATACAAAATAAATCCATTGTCATTTAAAGCGCTCGTCAGCATCTTAGTCTAGCCAGCTTGAACTGCATATCGTCGTCCTTCTGGTACCCTACAATACCCATCCCGACCAGTTCATTAACGACGTCGTCCAAGTAACGTTCATTGCCCAGGATCAAAGATGCTCTGAGCCATCTTTGAACTTTCCCTTATATAGCTTATCCAAGAGTTTTGGAACTTCCTCTGCTCACTCGAGAAATACACATTGGATAGTGTCGTTCAAAAGGTTTTTGAACTTCACGCCGATTTGGTCACCTTCCTCTTCCTCGCTTCTAATGGTCTCCTGCAACGTCTTTATTGATTTCTCCAATGTCGCCAATTCCTGCGTCATGGATGGATTTCCTCTGCCAGTAGCAACCAAAAACTGAAGCACAGTCTCATTTAAAACGTAATGAGAAAAAACAACAATAAAATGGGTTAGAGTCAAGGGATTCCCTATACTCTACGAAAGACAAAAAGAAAGAACATTTTTAAAAATGCCTTTGTCAAATACATATTATAGATTCTCAACTACCTCATCTCTTTCATTTTAAACTAATTTACCCGAACTGTAACGACGTCATTTAATTATTGACCAATTGAAAAACTATAGTACATAGTATACCCTAGCAGGGTGTAGGAAATAACTTAGTAAAATGCATTTATTTATCTATAAAGCTCTCACTTATTTCCTTGATTTCGTTTCAAGTATTCCCCAATAAGCAAAAAATTAAATGAAAACATTTAGTAATACAACAATTGAATAAAAATGATTGACAAAGACCCTTATATGCAATGAAGCGTGCCAACCACTTCAACTTGCCTTCTTTGCAGAACTAAGAACTCTTGAAATCTGCTTCCCATAAAGCCAATACTCGTCCCCCCCTATTCCACACCAACTATTTCTAGCACGACCCACTCGTCAGTCATCCTGGTGTAACAACGTCTACTGAATGGCATGACCAAAATGAAATTCTCGCCCTTCCTATTGTCTGTATTGTCGTCTCTATATATTACATTTTTCTATATTCCCATTGTCGATACCATCTCAAGTCACTGAATCACATAAAAGTCATCAAACAACTTTTTACCTCCCTTTCTCTTTCTTCAAAAAAAACTGTGGGTAATTTCAACAAGATAAAATATTAATATCTAATATAATGACGGCAATGTTTATGCAACTTATTTTTAAAGTTTCCTCAAAAAATCAGAACAAATTTTCCAAATTCCAGCTTTTTCAGTATAAGATATTCCCTGTATGCCTCCTTTTCACCTGTTCCTGTTGTGGAATATAGACTCCTTTTCGAATTGTTATTTTCTTCCTATTTAATATTCAATAAAATGAAGTTTCAGTTCAGTTGCAGGTGATAGACTCGCAGCAGCGGAGTAGCACAAAGATAAGAACAAAAACATTCATTTCCCACCGGAACTTAAATCCTGGGCAAAGAGATCAAGAGGCTGACACTCAATCAATCCTGCCATACTTAGATACCTGTCGATATAGCTTGAATGCCATAACCATTTTTATTCCGAATTTCCCAAGGATATTAACGATTCATATATGCCTTTGAGATATGATATCGCACGCCAACTATTTAGGACTTCAAAGGAAAAAAAATTTGTTTGTACCTCCTACCGATTCCTTCTTCCTTCTGGTACTGATAGAAAAAGTTGTTAAAATGTCGCTACAAAGGAATCGTTTTGCAATATACACCAAGAAATTGATTTTAAAAACTTCTTCCATTCATACTTTCCGATATTGATAGACGACGAACATGACATCCACATAATACGGAATATATTCCTGTATATTTTTGATTTTTTCCTTCGGTGAAATGAAAGATTTTTTAAAAATTAATTCAGCACAAATTCGGCCTGTACCAAAAAAACTTATGTGCCACCTGGCATTTGGTATCAAATTTCCACCAACTTAACTTTATAGTAAAGAGTAAAAAGCGGTTGAGTTAGATTTTATCAAATTGTAGGCGAGGGTTCATTACTTCCAATGTGAATGGACGAATGGGGGTGCTTTGATCAGGATTGGGTTATGTTGCCCCAAACTACAGCCTGTTTGCTTATTGTTTGTCTTAGCAAAGTCTATTTATAGGAAAGGTTCACGGTGGTATCACTGAGCAGAACGTAGATACGGGCGTTAAGGCGCCATTTTCTTGTAAACCTTCGGAGGGCTATATATTTTTAGACTTGGCACCTTGGAGTAATTTTCTGTCTTAAAAAGGTCTTTTTTGGGAGTGTCCTTATCTGAGTAGCTTAAAATTTAAGAATTTTATTAGGAGAAAGGCATAAATTTTGCAACACTACCCACAGCATGTGAATGATAAACGACAAACGGTGTAGTTTTAGCGTCTAACCTTACTTACTTTGATTCTTGCGGTAAATTTACACACTTTGCCAAGCTTACTCATACGAAGGACGATCTTTAATTGGCTGATGTTGAAGTTTTCACATGGTCCCCACAATTTCCCAACGCTTCTCGGCTCTGTTCCCAAATATGATGAGCATGTCAGGAGCATATCAGAAATCCTTTTTAAGCTTTTGTGTGAAACAAAACCTTATTAGAATCAAGTCGATGACTACCGCTGGCTCCTACCATGCGGCTATGTGAGACTTCTACTCACCAAAACCACCTCTGTCTCCTTCGCTATTATTACATCGCGGGGCGACATCAGTTACGAACTGCGGCTCGTGTCGTTATTTGCTATTTGAAGCTTCTTCTTCTTCAATAGGTTGTGGATCGTCTTCATTAATTTTTCCATGGCCCTCCAAGCTGTTTCAGAAGCTAGCATATGTTTCATCATATTCCCGCGTGACAACCGCGCCCCGGCGTCAATTTCTGCCTCAAACCTGTGTGCGACGAACCTTGGCCAGTTAAAAACAACATGCTCCATATCCTCCGGAATAATCTTGCATATCGGGCAATTTGGGCACTCGGCACGCCCGGAGCGATGATGGTATGCACGGTACCCTCCACGTCTGTTTAGGAATTGGGTTAGCTCGTAGCTTCACCGTGCCTTCGTTCGATCCATTTTGAGACATCTGGAATAATCCTATCCTAGTCCAAAATCCTTTAGTCGAATCATCCCATCATTTTTTGTTCACTTCGTGCTAATTGCCGACGATGGTTACAGGACTCGGCGATTGCATACGATGGGTCATAGAGGTGTCGACTCACGTTCGCCAAGATATCAATGGAAACCATGATTGCTATCACACAGGCTGCTTCGTTTGATGTTGAACGGTAAGCGCACGACACTCGCAATGCACTCAATCGGTTTGATTCTGCGACTTTTCTCCTATTGCCTCTAGTTCCAATGACGATGCATAAAGCAAGGTGGAGCTGACAACTCTTAAGATAAGGACCCAATGACTTTGCCTAGGGCCACCTATATTCGATAACATTCTTGGCAAAAATTTAGCAACCCCTGATACCTTTGTGACTAAATTCCTAATATAAGACTTAAATTTCAGCCTTTGGTCCATCATTACTCCTAGGTATTCAAGCGTTGTTGTGACGGTGTTCGCCAATTCTGATCATTATCGACGTTTGCTTCCTTCGTTTGGTGATCAAAACTACCTCTTTTTTATGCTCTGCGAGGGTCAGACCAGCTTCTTCTAGCCAACATCTAATTTCAAAAATTGCCTCGTTTGTAAAGACCCCGATTGTCAGTCCTTTAGGCAGTTGCAACTTCAAAATTCCGTCATACATTATTATCCACGGGAGAGGATCAATCCTGGTGGAAATCCACAGGTTGTTTTATACATCCTAAGTCCATCGTCCGAATCGTAGCACATCAGCCACTCCTAAATAAGTTTTCATTTGATGTTCGCGCGATCACCATCTTTATAAAAAGTCCGCCCTACTGCTAACTTTCTGGGCACCTCAAGTCCCAAAAATTGGACAGACCTTAGAATTGGGCTCATGGATATCTATCGTTAATGGAGGAGTTAATGGAAGGGTAGATCGTATACATTCTGTTGCACTCGATTGTAGAGAACATTTTTTTTAACATAAATACAGTTTTTCTCTAGTTTTGGAGACCTATTTTGAAATTCGAGCTCGCTGACTACACCATACATACTGAAATGCAAACCAAATGCTCCCTAATACGAAATATCCCCCACTTTATGAGGGACTCTTCTTCCCTATCATAATAGTTTAGTAGTTGCTCTAAATTTGAGGCCGCGAGAGAGATCTTGAACTTGAATTTCAAAACAAACCTCAAAAACTAGTGAACTGCTTAGGCTCAAACTAATGGCGGTTTAAACTTCGATATAATTCGCACCGTTGTCGTGTTTTTGCGATTATATAAAAAACAAACATTTTCCACTTGTTGCCACTTTCGGTCACGCTGCCCCCAGGACAGAGCTGAGGCAGCGTTTGAAGAGTTACCTCTACCCTGGACGACGTTTTTTCTTTTGGTATGCTTGTGTGCTGTACCCCAAAAGAGGGATCCGTGGGCCAAAAAACGTGGGAATAAGTTGCTCTCCATTTGGTCCGGTCCAACATCAAGTGAATGTGGACTTAGGATCCCTCATATCCCAAAAAATCAATTAAGATTGTATCTTGTCACCGGTATTATTTCCTTTTATTCTCGGTAACATTCTTCATGCCGCCTTGGCCGGAAAACGCGCTTTAATGTGCCATGCCGTCCTTCGTCATATACTTTGACTACCCTGATGAAATCTGCTTACTCTTTTAGCGAGTTTTGTACCTTTTCCAAATGACTCTGGAGGAGGAGACAGGTAGAATCGGACTAAAGGTAAACACAAAAAAACAGTCTGTCTGAAGGGTCACCCATTCTCCCAATCTGCATCAACCCGTAGAGCATCGAAGGTGTTGATCAATTTGGATAGCTCGGAAGTGTGGCTTCTGCAGGCGTCGGTCGACACCGAAATTGATATCGCTCGAAATGTTAACAGCGCTAGATTCGCTTTGCTACATTCTCTAAAATCTGAATATGTAGTTATCTCAATACTAACATTAAATTGAGACTGTTCCGTGTAATATATTGCTATATGGAACTAGGATATTGTGAATGACCGCCACTGTTACTCGAAAGCGCCAACCCTTTGTGAACACTTATCTGCATCGTATCAACTTCATCAAATTGCAAACTAACAACTTGTCCGGCACACGGACCAGTTAACCCTGGATGTGTTAAGAAGAAGATAAAGGTTGCAGTGGCTAGGGCACACGTTGAGGAGAATCGACAACTACACCGCTGGCTTCGTTATGAAGTGGAACGCACTACCGCATGATAACCGACAAGTGGGTCGCTGCAAAAACGCATAATGTAGACTAGTGGAGGCGAAGCGCAAATTTCTCGGGAATTCCTCGAATCAACTGAAGCACATTTCACTAAACCTTATACGATAGCACGTAGGAATGGTTTTCCCATTCACTGGTAAATGCCGCTCATATAAATTGTTTGCCTCCTTGGTCTTCTACACAGGCAGGCCCGCCTGAAGGGGAAACGGTTAATTCCTTCCTGGACTGAAGTTTTCTCGGTGGCCCAGTGTAGGAAGACTTGAATCAAATTGGTTTGATGGTACAATTTCGAGAGACTAACACGATTTTCACCCAGGGTCCGGATTTTTCCCTCTAGGACAACGTGTATAATTGAATTGGTTACTACGTAATAATGACTTCACTTTCAATGTACAGAACAGCAATAATAAAACCTTCACATTTTGCCAGATTTTACAACCTAGGTACAGCAATATAAATCCAGCCAACTGAGCAGATAAAAAAAGTTATCTTCCAGCGGCTTTAACAATATTTTAAAAAACTTTCAATTGAAATCATCCTTCCCTATTAGTAAGAGCACGCACGTCTTAAGCTTAATAGTAATATACCATTTAATATTATTTCTTTAATATTTTTCCTCTCAGTTAATTTTTAAAAATTTTACACTAAGTCAAAACAACCGGCACATTATGCAAAATTGGAAGTACACAACATTCAATATTGTTGAATTTTTGTTTGGTTCATAAAACATTTGTTAAAAGCGTTTCATAATGTTCCAGGAAAAAAAAATTAAAAACCAAAGTAAAACACCAAACTTGAATATTTATACATTTACTTAACTGGAACGCAAATCTATGTAAATATCATGTTAATAATAATTGGGATTGGAATTGCCTGTTTAACTGACCTGGCAAACTTGCAAAAGCAAAATAAACTAGAAAAAGTCGAAGCTACAATACTATATTATATAATTGATATCGAAACAAGAAAATTGTATAATGGTATATTAAAATTTAATTTAATATATTCAAAAAAATATGTATAAGATTCAATGTTTATATTTTCATCTCTTGTTTATTTTTGACGAATTTTTACACGCTTGATTGAGGGACCATCTTTTAAGTTTCACCATTGCTCCACTCAACACATATAGAGAAAAACCTAATATTATATATAAAAAATTAGACAAGCTGCTCCTTATCAAGTTAAATAGTATATAAGCAGCATTTTTCAGTAGCGTACAATAAAAATATATGATAAATAAATGCAAGCTGCTTTTGGAATTCTGTCCACACATAGTAGAGTTTTTTCTCCGAAAGATATGAAACAATATAGCTTGTAGCTTTTTTAAAGAAGAAACTCTTCAAATACAATTGTTTTCTAAATAAAATTAACAAATTTTGACAAACTTTATATAACATTTTACTCTTTCTCTTTTTTACCTTTTATTCCTTTACGTCAGCCAATTTGTGATCCAACACACATGAATATATATTTCGAATCGGATATCTCCACAAATAGCAAAAAACTCATAACAAATCACAAAATTATGATAAAATCTCAGCGAAAATACACACACTGGAATATTTTTTATATACTGTTGAGCAATGGTAGTATAGCTTAGCAGTAAGGTACCATTATCAGCTGACATTGGGATCATAGCTTTATTAAGGTAGAAATTAATTACTGAGAAAAAATATTTGAAAAAAAATACAAACAAAATTATTATAATGAATGAAATACACTAAAAGAACTCATTTTCACTTACAAGCACATCCTAATAAGTAGCGATTTCTTCAACATCAATAAAGTTGGCAATAATATCTTTGTTTTAAAATGCAAATAATACAGCCGCGATAAATATGTTCTAACAAAATAAATAAATAAATTTAAACTTTCCATTTTGATCAAATCCGTGCAAAAGAAATAATAGAAATTTAACCAACTAAACTGTGTTTTTTTAAAGTTCGTTGCTGACTATCTTTCTCTCTGAAAATTTATTATATATAAAAATTTTATCCAAATATCTGTTGCCAACTTATACCCAAAATGAATAGAGAAATATTGCCAAGAATTTGAAAAAAAAATAAAATCGACCACTTTAATCATTTTCAAATATTTTTTATTTAATATCTACTCACATATTTTATCGCTCATACCATGTAGTGTACGAAATACAAAAAAGAGTAAATGTGTACCACGGAAACACAAATCATCAATCACCTAGTAGAATATATCAATCTATAATATATTTTAATAAGTCATTTAACAAAATAAAAATATACAAAGATGCATGTATTGATTGTCATAGAAAGACTATATTTATTTCAATTTTTCTATAAGCTCATCCATACATACATATGCATGAAATGGTACAGCGGAGAGGAATTACATTTGAGGGATTGACTTTGTCTTTTTATAAAAAGAAAATATTTAATACCTAACTATAACTAGCATAAATAGCGTGAAAATATAGTGAGATTACCGTAACAACAAAAGAGAAAAAAAACAACTAAAAATTAAGTAGCTTATTTTCTTACAATTTCCTAGAAAATAAAAATAATGATGCTATGGAAAGTCATATATGTATACATATATAGGGAAGAGAATCAAAGAAGCTCGAATAACAACCTAATACATAAATTAATCAACATGGAAAACGGAAAGTATAGCAAGAAAAATCTATTATCATTCTATGTCTATCAAAAAAGCATCCACAAAAAAAATGTGAGCGAGAGATGAACAAAAAAATGTTTCTGTTACGGACAAGCAATGTAAATTTATAAATAAATACTATTATTATAATTCTACAAAGAGAAATATTATATAAAATATAATTTATAACTATGTTAGGCTGGATCTAACTATCTATATATGCGATATTTATTCCGCCGTGAAGCAAAAGCAAATCAAGAACAAACAAAGAAACAAAACAACTACTATTGCAACTGTTATCCTTTATATCATGTGAATTATATAAGAATTGCTTCTTAAAAATCTTACCCTCCCCAATTTTTTTTTTTTCATTTTCCGATGCGAATTAAAGTTGAATGAATCTGTTGAAATGAAATATTTGAAAATATATAGGAATTGTGTAAAAATGTAAAAATGTTGTTTCACTGAACCCAACTCCTTCAAATTATTAATTATTAAGTGCAGGGCAAGGTATGATGTCTCATAAATCTTTGAGATGACCATAATCAACATCAGGGTTAACCATAGTAAACCCCGTGGGATCGATCACCCCAAATGTTAAATTCATGTGACCGAATCGAAATAGCGATATTTAAAGTGCCGCTTGGACACCACCTTCTCCCGGCGGGGCAGCCTGCAGTAGTTTACTACTTTCTCTCACGGAGAAATATGTACAAGGCATCCTTTCCAACCTAATGGAATGCTTGCATTTAGTGCCTACCAAGCAACCAGCCAGAGAGGAAAGCACGGTAACTCTCACCTTGCAGAAATTGGAAATTCGGCTACGGCCAGTCGATCAGCGGCACTAATGCCTAAATCTACCCATAACCAGTGTAGGAAGGCCCGCAAAAAAAAAACCTGCAGCCGCTAAGAAGGGAGACTACAAGCTGAATCGTGCCAGTCAGGACCTTTTCCTTCATCCTTCCAAGGAAGAACGGCTTCGTGGATGATACTGGTTTAATGCTAGTATGTGCGAATTGCGCCGAGCGGTCCGAACACTATGAACCTGAAAAGTCTTCCACCGGCGCCAGAAGAAGGCATTGCGGAAGAAGGTGAAATGATAACATAGGCGTAGCTGCACCATCAGTTGGGTGCAGAGAAATCCTAAACGTGGAAGCGAAATCTTCGATGGAAAGCGAGGACAAAATGGTAACCTCGGTAAGACCCACACTGTATAGAGCAGCCTCTTCGGTTAGCGATAATGCGCGCATGAGCATAAGATCAACGCATTTATGATGAGCAAAGCTTTACTGTGATCCGCATTGGTGTGCCAGGAGCTGATCATATCAGTGAAAGAGATCTCAGCGAAACTGACCCCTCCGATAAGAATACGGACACGTAGATGAGAAAGACGAGAACGTATACACAAGCTGCAGTCTCATTTCTGCCCACTATCGTGGGAGTTTCCTCCAAGAATAGCAGAATGTCAGAGAGACAATTTACGATCCTCCGCCTGTGGAAGAAAATATTTAGAGTCTGGAACAAAGCCAAGACTCAACAATCAATGATTTCGCCATGGACTCCTCATTAATGTGACTGGATTAAAGTGGCTTCAGCAGGTAATCCCATCTTTGAATTCTAGTGGTCGTCCCAAGTTCACCATTGTGAATACCGTGCTGTGCAAGACGGAACATGTCGAATGTTGAATACCCGGTCCTCGAATGAAAGCAGAGCGAACATAAACCAAGCATTGATTTCGGGCATTGGAGGGTAAAGTTCATGAATGCCAGGAAGGGCAAATCTACAAACATTGAAGGTTTTAGCTTGGTGTTCGAACTGGACCAAAAGAGTCTGAAAGTGCTGGGACAATTTCCTGGATAGATTAAAATTCAATCATATCAGGAAACTGTTCTTTTTGAGAGCAGAGATCAATGATTCTCCACGATTCACACAAAATAATTCATATTGCGAAGATGCAACGGAAATGCGCGCGAAAAGTGGTGAACCACCGTATGGGGCTCCCATTTGCAAAGAGACTGCAGAATAAATCCTACTTGTTAATAACTTCAACGGAACAAGTCGAAAAATGGGAAGTCGGAGACGTGAACAGAACTGGCTCGATGCCTGGTTGTAGGATTGTATCTAAGTAAACCAGACACGACAAACCAAAAAAGGTGTCACGTGCAAAACAAAAAAATGTCCTATGTGAAGAGATAAGACTCTTTACGAATGAGAAAATGCTGCAGCTCCAAATGCGACAATTCTCAGAGAAATCAATCATTAAGGAATCGGCACGGTGTGAGGGAAACCAGGTTGCATACCGACGGCGGCAGATGTTTCTAAATGTTTTCTGTTACAAATTAAACTGAGCTTATGTCGAAAAACATAAAGGTTGGTCAAATTAACCTACAGCATGCAAAAACCTCTTTCAATCTGCTGGCAACAAGGCTGTCAAAGCTGTAGATTTGACCTTATATTTTTCTGGTGCAATTCGATTTAATAAAATCTTTGGCATTGGATCCGTTAAGGGGGATAGGATCTTTTACATTGTATGATTCACAATACCGAGAGCTGTGTCCAGACCTCAAAACTGTTAGAGGCTGCTATGCCGAGACAGTTCTGTTCCCAGGACCTGGTTATGCTTATCCTGCAATACCAGATTAATAGCGAAAGGAAAAACATCATAGTTGCCTCTGCCTTTTTGCCCTATGATTCTTTGTGTCTTTCACCGACGCAAAAACAAGTGCAAGTGGTCTCGAACCCTTAATAGGTTACGATGCGAACACTCAACATACTTGTTCGGATAGTAGCAAATACAATACCAGGGGAGAGAAGCTATTTTATTTCGTCGCTTCAGCTTGTCTCATGACTGCAAACATGGGGTACGCCCCTACGTTCGTGGGGCCATGAAGAAGTGAAGTGATTGACCTAACAATCTGCACTTCAAAGTTGTTATAGTTGATTACACACTGGTGGGTTCCAGACGAAGTCTCACAGTCAGATCACCGATACCTAGAATTCAATCTGGCTATTGCCGGCGAACAGTCCATAATTCAAACACGGAATCTCGGGAAGACCGATTGGACAAAGTTCACTGAAATTTTTAGCGATAGAGTGCAGCTTCCTAAGCCACTAAAGGCTCCTTCGGCGCTAAAAGATGAATTAGAAACTTTGAATCACACACTTTTAGTGACTGTCCTAAAACTCATTCAACACGTAAGTGCTGCAAGGTGAAATGGAACACTGCGAGAGCGGTAGTTACAATGAAACGGTGGGAGCTGCTGTATTGACTTTTGAACACTTCAAAGCACCTGTCATAGATGGCATCAATCCAGCGTTACTAAAGGCGGGTACAGAGCCCTTAGAGCGACTGCTAAGAAACCATGTCTTGCTTTGGGCTATGTGCCTACCTTTTGGCAAAAGGTTAAGGTAGCATTCATATCAAAGCCTGGGAAAGATAACTATTCTATTCCAAAGAGCTTCAAACAGATCAGCTTGACATGATTCTTACTTAAAAGGCTGGTAGAGCGACGCATTCGTGGGAAGGCGTTGAGGTCGCAACCACTAAAATAAAGCCAAAATACCAGCGTAGAAGGGCCTGTGAGTCCGCTCTTCACTCTTTGGTTTCATAGGTAGGGGTTGCAACTCTCAAAGGTGAGTACGCAATGGTGGTGTTCGTGGACATTGAAGTGGCTTGACTGTCCGCCGTTCCAAAAACTTTCTGATGACAGCAGAACGCATGGTGTCGACAACAACAAAAGCAACTAAAGGCAGCCTCCAAGGAGTGTTATCGCCACATCTGTGGAGTACATTCATCGAATAAATACTATGCGAACTGCAAAATTGGCCAATACACGCCCAGATTTAAGGTGATAGCGTGGCTGTGCTAACAGTTGTTCTGGATGTCGGAACGATGAACAGAAATATACAACGCGCCATTGATTTGATGGGCAGTTGATGCCTTAGGCATGGAATTTCAGCAAATCCAAATAAAACCACAACGTTATTATTTACAAACAGAATGAAACTGGCTTGTCTTTGCCTTCCTGAGATGATGGGTACAACCACTCAAGTTCCCGAAGAAATGAAATATCTGGGAGTCATTCCAGATTGAAAGCTTCTTTGAAACAATCATTTATGGGTAAATATGAAACGAGCACTTCCAGCTCTTTGCCTCAACATGGAAACTTGGGCCTCAAGCAGGTGAATATACGCTGCCAGCATTAGAACCCGTCTTTGATGCTGGTCAACCCAGTGACTTGTCCCTCCCCAACGGGTGAAAATATAACAACCCCCTAAATTGCAAATCAATGTAATTTTGCTAAAGTCTCTATTTCAGGCAAGTCGAAAAGAACCCAGGCTGGGGATAATCGCCCCATTTCTCCTCTCCGTGTCTAAACGGGTGCAGGTTAGTGTAAACCAAGTGAAAATTATTCTCATCATCCCCAGTCCCCAAAAGAAAAAACTGTTCATTCAATTCATAAGAAACAGTTAAGAGTCCGAAAAAGGAGAGCAAGTTAGGGTCTTGAGAGCGACAACTGGAGTGGTATTTGGGTACTTTCTGTTGTGGGAAAACATTAGCTAATATTAGATTTTTATCTGCTATTTGTAGTCTAGTCTAAAATTGATAGACAAGGGGTAGCTTCCTCCAAACTAAAATTTTTAGTTTTAAATGTAAACATATATTTCGGGAACGACGTACCCCCTTCATCAATACAAAGCTACTAACTAGCTTATTTACATTTGAAACTAAAAATTGTAGTTTGGAGGAAATTACCCTTTGTCTATCAATATTAGCTAACATCATCTTGAAACAAATCAAGGAACACCTCGAAAGATTGATCGACAGATTTGGTTTTGGAAAAGAAGCCGAGGAAGTCGGACTGTAGCTAAATACCAACAAAGCCAAGGTTCTCGATCTGGAGGATGTTCCGCGTCAATATCCTAGCTATGCTACTAATACCAGTGGGAGCAATACATGGAAAGTCACTACCTCTGTTACTCGGAAGCTCGTATAATCAGAGTATTCTGGCTTGAAACAATAACCTTTAAGAAAGTTTGTCCGCGTTCTCGTCCAGATACCCATGGACGTGTTGATCATAAAACGAACTCAGCTATAGATTAATCACACATCAGATCCTGTATCATGCGCATTCAATTTCGAATATCGACTAGAATTATGCCTGTTACTACCACTCTTTCCAGTTAGGGCTTTGCTTCTCTCACTGTCTCCGTTGCGTAAACATTCACATCTTCTGAGTGCGTTGCTGTAAAAATGACAACCAAGTCATCCCCAAAGCCGACAATCGTAGCTCCTTCTATTATAGAACGTACAGCAGAACACCCAATACCTGGCTTTGCAGTACCACCGCTGTAACAATGTACTCCTTGGTACCCTGGCCTGCCCGTGCCGGAAAATCTACTCCAAGGAACATAGCACCCGTTCTGATTAACCGCGTTTCCTATCAGGACCGGGAGGGTAGTGTCCACGGTAGAGAGGGTGTGACGAAACCCACAATGGCACTCCGACAGCCATTGCTGTTTTCGACGATGGGTAATAGTTTGTTTTTGGTGATTCTCTCATTATATTCACCAGGCAGATCGGACGATATGATCATAAGTCTTTAGGTCGGCTGATAGATCGCACCAAAATCATAGTTTTATTTATTATTGCCACATCTACCACATATTTCCTTGCAGCTCCTCCTCGAAATTTCACAGACTCGATTCGCCCTTGATCTCCTGGTGGGCACTGTGAATATAGTCATCACTAACATTCCAAACAACTATTGTGGCCTAAATGGCATTGACGTATATCAGAACCAATATAGACTATAGGGGTATAAGCCATCCACACAGTCTCGTTGTTGTTATGTTTATCTTTTCCTAACTTAATTCTCAATGAAACTGTGCTTCATTTTCACTATCATCACACTTAACATTTGCAAGTGATAAGCATGCAGCAACGAGATAAACACGAACAAAAACTTCCACGACGAACGGGATTTAAGCCCGGGACAACTAGATAGAGAGGGTTGTTGGGGATTACTCTTCTGATCCTTGAATCAAAGGGCAGCGCAAGATTAATCAACACCACTAACAAGATATTACTTGGAATGGAAATTGGTGACAAGGGCTCCATGACAAACCATAGAATATATTCTCCACCCCATTTTCTAGCCAATGGAGCCTTGTGTATTTTTCCTAATTTTTCCCAGTAATTAAAGCATGGCTAAACTGGAGCATGTGGGAACAGAAGTCTTCGACATCTCTTCCGCCTACATAACTTACAACCGTTGGCTGCGATGTCAATATAAGACACACACTTTGGGTCACCTTAAAAGTTGAAGATCAGCTTCTTTTTGATTTGATTGTTAGCATTAACCTATCAGTATGCAACTTGAGTAGTACGTCAATCTTCTGCTTTAAAAATTCAGGGATTGATATCATATTACTTACTGACAATGGAACTTACAGAGTTGAGAACTGTACGATTCTAACCAAGGAGCATTCTCGGATAACAGTTAGACACTCTTCAATCCGTACCTTGAGGTTGAGACACCCAAACCACTCAGAGACCCTAGAAAAAGCAACTGGAGTTTGGTTGGGTTATTAGAGCTAAGCTTCCCAGAACGCCTACTAGTAGCATTTGCACTATAAACAAACTGGTGTTATATGTAGAGGCTTTATAAAAGGCAATGAGAGTCGCGTTTGGAAAGTCGTGCCCAGTAAAATACAGAAAAAAGGCATTGTCATCATAACGGAATGAAAATCTTCCTTCTCTGAGGAAGATAATTAGGGAGGCATTTAATCTCTATTACAGGCATATATATTGTTAGCCATATAATGACTGTCTTTAAGTTGTATAGGAATGTCATCAAGGCCGCGAGAATATAATCCTGGCTGTACTTAAAATATAGCGTTGAGCGACTATGCAAGATTCAGTAAGAGTGAGGGTTTAAGGAAGTTGTATGGTACTCAGACACGTGTGGACAGATGTGCCCACAAGTCTACAAAGGAATTTAGCGCAATCAGTGTTATCTCTTATCTAGTTTAAAGGCAAATCCACGGAGATTGTGCTTCACAAGGTAATTAGTACCTTCGAGCGGATACTATAGCATAATCATTATATCCCTCCCCTTTCTTATTCTTCCTGAACACGGACATCGGTTTTCAACATTGTTAGCATCAACACCATCCATCAGACTCTAACGAAAATAAGGTTGCGTGTTGGACAGTATTTATGCTAATATATGATTGTCATTTACCCCTCGGTGGGTCATAGCGCGTCAACCCTTCAGTTCTTCCAAGACTTCTCAAGTTTCCTTCACTCCTCTTCCACTGTTTTGTGCCACAGCGTAACTAGCAACCACGCTTGCTAGATATACAAATTGAACAACGCCTACGATGTTCTGCCCATTAAGGCACATATGGGGAACGCTATGACCCGTCAAACTCAGCAACTTAGTTTTGTTGCCTCTCTTTTCAAATCCAATGCCTTTTTTGCCACTTACTTACTGGAGGTTACTCCTCCAACTGTCACACTCAACACTCTCTTTCAAAGGTCTCGAATTCTCAAAATTTCTATATAAGAATAAATCTGAAGAAACTGCTGTCTGCTGTCCGCATCTCCAAGTTACGTTGACTAGCCATTATCTCTACAAGGTACGGGAATTCACCGTATATTGTAATGTTGAGAACCGGGGTAAAATGTTCTTTCCACCTTTGGAGCAGCTCATCGTCATGAATGAGGAGTTGATCATTGACGTCCTTCACAGGATCATCGAAAGATTCGCGACCATGTGGGAGCGTAATGGGGTATGCACTTCTGAAATCATTGTTGTCTGCGGTAAATCTCTTTTTGTTACGGCGTACACTACGATGAACTTCCCGGGATTCTGCAACAATCAATATAGCCTTCAATTCCTTCCGTTTTTCAATCCACTTCCATACCGACCACATATTGTCGCGCACTTCTGAACGTGGCCAGCGACCTTTATAGAACCCAAGAAAAGAACATTTTTAATGATGGTCCAATACTCATGAATATTCTCAGGTTATTCAAAGTATCTGCGGTCTGATCGGCCAGATAGCTCTCCCACTGCCGAGCGACAGTTGGATCATATAAGCGGTCAATATTGATTGGGAAGTCGTAGCTCCCCAAGCTTGCGACGAACACTGGCTACAACACGCAAGCGCCGGCAAACGACTATTAAATAATGACTCTTTCGAGGCCGATGTTAACGCCTCTCTAGTTGCGCACATCCAGAAGATAATTGATCGCAAAGTGGTTACGTGTACAATATCGGTCAATTGAAACCCCACTGACCTTGTGACAAGCTCCGTACTCGAAAAATGTGCGGAAGCTGCAAAAATTCACCAACCTCCCGCCGTTACCGCAACGAGCCATGCTTCTCCATCACATGCCCGAGTAAGGTGCTGTCAGGTCCTACCTTGGCATTTAGATTAGCCATCATAATTACAATGTCACCTTTAGGAATCTTCCCTTAAATCGCCTTCAGTTGCACCTAGAAAGCATCCTTCTCCACTACATCGAAAGTCTCCGTTAGTGCATAGCACTGTACTGGACATGCAAAGGTCTGTCAGACACCGGCTCCCAGGTGGAGAGAGTGGTGATTGTCAGTAACAATCCGACACTGGATTCGCCTCTACTACCACTGGGCTTTCTAAAATACAAAAAGAGATTGCCGTAAGAAAGAGTAAGGAGTACTCTAGAGTCCCTCTCCTCTCATTTCGCGTAGGTCCAGAATGTCGATCTTATATCATTGAAACTGTCGCTCGAGTTGAAGAAAGCTCCCATCTCGGTACCGTTTTCTAGGAGCGTGCGCACATTTCAAAAACTAGTTGAAGACAGGGCCTATCCGAGGCATTGTTGACGTTTCGATAGCAGTAAAGTTTCGAAATTTGCAAATTGCTAACCCACAAATCATCATCATCAACGGCACAACAACCGGTATCCGGTCTAGGCCTGCCTTAATAAGGAACTCCAGACATCCCAGTTTTGTCCCGAGGTCCACCAATTCGATATCCCTAAAAGCTGTCTGGCGTCCTGGCCTACGCCATCGCTCCATCTTAGGCAGGGTCTGTCTCGTCTTCTCTTTCTACCTATAGATATTGCCCTTATAGACTTTCCGGACTGGATCATCCTCATCCATACGGATTAAGTGACCCGCCAATCGTAACCTATTGAGCCGGATTTTATCGACAACCGGACGGTCATGATATCGCTCATAGATTTCGTCGTTATGTAGACTACAGGCCAAAAATTCTTCGGAGATCCTTCTCTCGAATGCGGCCAAGAGTTCGCAATTCTTCTTGCTAAGAACCCAAGTCTCCGAGGAATACATGAGGACTGGCAAGATCATAGTCTTGTACAGTAAGAGCTTTGACCGTATGGTGAGACGTTTCGAGCGGAACAGTTTTTGTAAGCTGAAATAGCATCTGTTGGCTGCCAACAACCGTGTGCGGATTTCATCGTCGTAGCTGTTATCGGTTGTGATTTTCGACCCTACATAGGAGAAATTATCAAATGTCTCAAAGTTGTAGTCTCCTATCTTTATTCTTCCATTTTGACCAGTGCGGTTCGATGTTGTTGATTGGTTGATTTTCGGTGCTGACGTTGTCACCATATAATTTGCCTTGCCTTCATTAATGTGCAGCCCAAGATCTCGCGTCAATTGCCGCCTGCTCGATCTGGATGAAGGCAGTTTGTACGTTTCGGGTGGTTCTTCCCATGATGTTGATATCGTCAGCATAGGCGAGTAGTTCGGTGGACTTAAAGAGGAACGTACCTCTTGCATTTACCTCAGAATCACGGATCACTTTCTCGAGGGCCAGGTTAAAGAGGACGCATGATAGCGCATCCCCTTGTCGTAGACCGTTGTTGATGTCGAATGGTCTTGAGAGTGATCCTGCTGCTTTTATCTGGCCTCGCACATTGGTCAGGGTCAGCATAGTCAGTCTTATCAATTTCGTCGGGATACCGAAATCTCTCATGACCGTGTACAGTTTTACCCTAGCTATGCAATCATAGGTGGTTTTAAAGTCGATGAATAGATAGTACAACTGTTGTCCATATACTAACAGTTTTTCCATCGCTTGCCGCAGAGAGAGAATCTGATCTGTTGCTGATTTGCCTGGAGTGAAACCTCTTTGGTATGGGCCAATGATGTTCTGGGCGTATGGGGCTATCCGGCCTAGCAAGATAGCGGAGAATATCTTATAGATGGTACTCAGCAAGGTGATACCTCTATAATTGCTGCACTGTGTGATATCTCCCTTCTTATGTGTGAGACAGATAATGCCTCGTTGCCAATCGTCAGGCATTGATTCGCTGTCCCATACCTTGAGCATCAGTTGATGAACCACTTAGTGTAACTGGTCGCCTTCATATTTAACCAATTCGGCTGTAATTTCATCGGCTCCTGGCGACTTATAATTTAGCCGATGAATTGCGCGGACTGTTTCTCCTATACTTGGTGGTGGCAGTATTGGTCCGTCCTCTTCAGTTGACAGGACCTCCAACTCGCCGATGTTCAGTAGCTCAACAAAGTACTCAGCCCATCGCTCCAATATGCCCATTCTATCGGATATCAGATTTCCCTCTTTGTCTCAGCAGGATGAGCATCGAGGTGTATAAGACTCCATCCTGCTGACTTGTTGGTAAAACTTCCGCGCCTGGTGCGGTTGCTCACTGTACTTTTCTAGTTCACAGACTTGTTGGTTCTCCCATTCTTCCTTTTCCGTCTGTGAAGTCGTTTCTCCGCTCGGCGGAGTTCGTGATAAGTCTCTGCGCATGCCCGCGTTCTTTAAGAATGCAACATTTCTCGGTATGCAGCATTCTTCGGTTCCATGGAAGAAGCTTACATTCATCGTCAAACCAGCCGTTCCGACCCCTGTTGCGGCTGGGACCAAGTATGTTTGTGGCCGTATCAATGATAACGTTCTTCAGGTGGTTGTGAAGATCATTTGTTGATGCTTCATCTCCAGGTCCTCTGTTGGCTGAGGTTATTGCGGCATCCATTTCCCTCTTATAGGTGTCGGGGAGGGCTGTGTTGTCGATGGCTTTAGTGTTAGCTCTCACCTGATTGTCAGAGGGGATTCTGGGTGGTGTTGATTCGAGCTTGGAGCACCATGCCAATGAGATAGTGGTCCGAGTCTATATTGCCCCCCCCCCCTTATATGTTCTGACATTCATCAAGGCTAAAAGTTGGCGGCGTTCGATCAATACGTGGTCAATTTGGTTGAAAGTGGTCCGATCTGGAGAGGCCCATGTATGTTGTAGATCTCTTTCCGCACAAATCAGATACTTCCAACAACCATTTCTTGTGCCACTGCCAATTGAATAATCCGCAGTGCATTATCATTTGCATTTTGGTGTAAGCTATGGGAGCCAGCATACCGCCTGAATACGCCCCCTTCCCTACTTGGCTATTAAAATCCCCAAGTAGGTTTTTGATATCATATCTGGGACAGGCTTCGAGGGTTCGTTCTACTGCCTCGTAGAAGGTATCCTCCTCCGACTCTACAGTCTCCTCTGTAGGAGCGTGAACGTTAATGAGGCTTATATTTCTAAACTTGCCTTGCAAGCGCAGAGTACATAGCCGTTCGCTTATATTTTCAAAGCCGATAACAGCAGGTTTCATTTTTTGGCTGACTAAGATACCTATTCTGAGCACATGGTTTACTGGATGCCTACTATAATATATGGTGTAGCGGAAACTGGTCCCTATCCAACGCATCGCCCGTAACGCTATTACATCAGCCCTATATTGGGACAGAGTATCGGCTAGCTGGTCAGCAGCTTCATCTCTGTACAGGGAGCGCACGTTCCATGAAAAAATGCGCAAATCGTTATTTCGTTGTCGTTGCCGGGTTCGTCATTGTGTAATCCGTCCAGCCCGAGGCTCCGGTTGTGGTTTTGTAACAAGTTGTTTTCCGTGTAGGGTTGTCAGCCCTACCCAACCCCGAACCTGGAGGACCAGTTGATACAATTTGGCCCGTTTTTAGGCGCGGGAGACTCGCCTTCATCCTTCTCCGTCTGCAGCTTTTCGGTAAGAAAGAGCTCCCAGCGGTCATCACGTGGGGGTGGAGATAGGGTTTGGTAGTAGTGCTGTTCATGTTGGTTCAGCAGGCATTTCCCAGGTTTTATGCTCCATCGTGAGTACCAATCCACGTTTCGCCCTGGGACCTATACTACCCTTTGACCACTAAAGAAGTCAACATATGAGAGATTAAATCGAAGCTTGCGGCCGAATGTCATGTCAAGATCCTTATAAGAGGAAATAACTGAAGGCGGACCATTCATCCTAGTTTCATCCAATTAGTAAACAAGTATCAGAGAAGATGGTCACATTGAAAGACCAACGGGAAACATTTACTGACATTAATCGCACACTTATTCTGTTCACACCAACAGTGTCGAAATTTGGTTGTAAGCCAGGAACAACATCAAAGGAACAATAAGGAGGGACGATGAATGATGATAATGAAGAAATGAAATGTAGAAAAAGAATGGAAATAGACACAGGATGGAACACTAGGAAACTCCAATTTCAGAAAAACAGGATTTAAGATGCGACTATCGAGCGAGTTGTAATGGCCACCCGCTGTCAAGCAATTACGATAAATAAGCTAGAAATAAAAAAAATTATGGAAAATATGTAACAATAGTAAAAACAAACTTGAAACTTGGTAATTGTACTTTGTGAATAGCGATTCTTACAAATCTACCTACCACACCGCGAAGACCGCGGATCCCAAACCTCCGTATTTAGAACGCTCTTGGGAAATGACACTAACGTGGAATTAGAAGTATCAGTATCGGACATGCGATATCGGCGGTGTGGTAACGGTGCAGTAACAATTAACGATAAGATTTTCCATTAAAATAAAGTTTTCTGCGCCATTTTTTCATTCCAAAAAAACGTAACCGCCAAAAATCCATACACAAGAAAGTTCCATGGTTGACTGATAAGAATTTCCCTCAACTGCAATTATCATTACAAAATTGTCTTCCATCGGGCAATACCAAATCACAAATATGGCTGACAGCTATCTTGTCGCCCTGTCGGTGGATAACATTTCGGGGCAGTGAAGTAGATTTTCCGCGAATTTTTCTCGTCGAGCGCGTTCCCCGGGACAGTTTGCGACATAATTTGCGGCAAAATAGACTTGGAGAGAGCCATTAAAGATGATTACAAACAAATCGGATCGAAGGTGTTGGTATATTTGCTCGTATTGAACATTTTAGTGGATTTTCGCTGTGGGAAAGTAGTTTCGGCGCTTTTGAGAGAAAAGTAGTGTCCCCGGTGTGAGTGTGTGTGCAGTGGAGTGCAAGAGCTGTTTTTTATTTATTTGTGAAATGAAATTTTCGTCGGGCGGCTAACTGCGGCGGATCTTCATTGAAATATTAATGCCGGTCGAATAGTCAGAGGCGTCGACTCTGCAAGGGAATCGATGCGTCCGAATGCTGCAGACAACCGGAATGGAATCCACGGAACCCTGGCGGGATTAGGTTTGCTTTTGACGTTTCTGTACTTTTTCTAGTCAAAACATGCAGCGGAAGTGACTAGTCGAGGGGGAGGAGCGGAGTTGGGTCTGTCGCCACTTTCCCCCTTTCTCGAGCGTGCAATGGTTGACCCGAGCGGTCGTCAGACCCGTCGATCAGAACGACCGCAGCGAATTAAGTCAACGTTCTTGACGATGCAGTCTGATGGCCAATGCTAATTCCTTGGCGATTCACGCTTTTCACCTCTCCGCCGACCTCGCACATCTTTGTCTTCGCAAGAATCCGCAGTGATTCAGGCTGGAACTTCTCGAAATTCCGCAGGTGCTTGCAAGTCAGCATCGCAAGTGTGCCTGGTGACAAATCTGTGTTAATTGCAGGCGAATTTGGCTGGTGAAGGCTGCACATGGCTGAGGCGGATGCCAAACGTTCGAAAGCCGCTTGTTTGGTTTGGACTGGAGCCGGTTGCGGTTTATTAGATTAGCTCGGCCTGTCCCCGCTAATGAGACAATTTGGTCACAGAATTTGGATTACTCATTTGACCATGTACACGGGTCGCATTCAAGTGTGCCAGCTTATTCCTTTTTGGTACGCGTGCACCGCGTTCAAATTGGACCGCCTCTGCTTGGGATTCCGCAGAAGGGCAGGACGTCAACTAATGTCGGAACGGCAGAGCGGGAGGCCCCAGTTAATTGGATTTGAGAGGACATGGGGAGGTTACGTTAAGTCGCACTCAGTGCGTGCGACCGTCACACTCGCCACAATTTAATTAATATTAATTTACATTTGCGGGATTCACCGCAGCAATTTCGGGGGAGGGTGAATCGTCCCAAAGACCAGGAATTAATGCATGCAAAGTAATAAAAAGTCGAATGTGACATTCATGTGAAAACGATATGGCTTTCCCCCTTCCGAATTTGGAGGCAGACCTACCTAAGTGTTTTCATGTCGCCCATGTTCCATCGAACAATCCCATCCGCTGTTCTTAGACCCTCCAAATATTTCAATATTTCTGGTTATTACTTTGCTTTATATTTCAGTATATATTTTCCCAATCCCCATCTTAATTGCCAAACACTTTTTAGATATTTTAATTTAATTGTGTCAAAACCATTGAGGCAAATATTTATTGTAGCAGAACAGGTGGCTTAAGGGGCTACACAAGTCTTGTTAGATATTTACAAGATATAGTTGTCAACTCAGATTCTTCCTGTAACTTATCAGTTACAACATAATCCAATTGGAGAGCAATGTCTCCAATCGGATGGCAGATGGCCTCAATAGCACACCTGAGAATATGCATGAGGAGCCTTGGGCTGCTATTCAAAATCCTCATTCCTCAGCCGCTATCCCGTCGTCGGCCACGTTCGGAAAGATCGCAACAAACTTTGCTGCCAACAGGATCACGAAATAGATCGATGGACCTAAGAAATTGAAGGCTCGATTAATTACTGCGAATTATAGCGAACGTGACGCGCTCAAGCTTTGATACCGTGATATGTTTCGGAAAGAGCAACGTGATGGGCTCGGTGACAAAAGGACATTTACTATTGCTCTGACCAGAGAGTGAGGGTTTTTGCGTACTTCCTGCGGTCGCAAAGATAATACGAAAATATTCTTCGAACATATCAAGGAACACGCTGAAAGTTTGATCCACAGAAAGCACGTTGATTTCTTGTCTGGATTCTCCTGCACTGATAGTATCATTTGGAGCATTTTGGGAAAGAACTCTACTAGAGAGGATACTCCGAAGAAGCTAATCGCTATCATCAGAGCGATGACATGATGACGCTTTTCACTTGACAAGGTTCTCGTTATCGGTAACGATCCTCATTTTACTTTTTTCAAACGAAATAGAAGAATTCGTTGGATCATGTCATATTTCTTCGAAATGATGATTTGTATTTGGGGAAAGAGGCATGCAGAGTTAGACTACAGATAAATACCAGCAAACCCAAGGTTTACAGTTTGACGGGTCATCGCATTCTTCCTATTTACATTAAATGAGAGAGTAAGGCATCGACCGTTTTTGAGGTTTTGTGTGAAACAAAACCTTATTGTCGTGTCCCGATAGCTGAGTGGTTAGAGCACAAGGATATCGTACGGAAGGTCGCGGTTCAAATCTCGCTGGAGCCAGTTGTATTTTTATCGTGATTCGACGTCGGATACCAATCGATTCAGCTGTGAATGTGTACCTGAGTCAAATCAGGGTAATAATTTCGGGCGAGCGCAATGCTTATCACATTGCCTCCTGAAGGGTACTGTAATCCTGTACTGTACCATTACGATCTTGAACGAAGTGCTCTAACACATTTCAAAGGCCGGTTCCAATAGGATTGTTGCGACAACGATTATTATCCGAGTTATCACAATCTCGGCGGATACCGGATTTTACCTAATACTAGCACTAAGTGCCAAGCATTTAGGCTCGGACGATCCTACCTACTTAAAAACTAAAGGGACGCTCGTGGTGGTGGCCGGTGGTAGGTTAATGGGAGAAACCGTCGAGAACTCTCCGCAACATAGAGCACGTGTGCAGAATGGTGTACTTCTGCATGGTTTGAACCAGACTATGCGAAAGTCCCAGGACATCAAGGGTAACCGTGAGGGATTTAGGTACAATACCTGTAGCTGACAATATTATGGGAACTAGAATCACCCGCTCGAGACACGAAATTTCTTTGATTTCCCCGAGCCAATGGCTCATCGTTCACTTCTTCTCCACGTATTTCCTTTCGATGTTGCTATTATGGGGGTAGCAACATCAATAATATACGCGGAGCGACCCCTCTTGTCAACTAACAGTACGTCAGATCAGTCAGAACTTGCCGGTCTCAATACATGCTGTAAGCAGAACTATTAAGCACTGCTTGCGGCTCATATCGGTAAACCGGACATGTTCCCGTGATCAGCCCATGCTTATATGCAAGGTTTTGATGGATAACCTTACATACAGCATTATGCCTGGTGATGTATTTCACCGGCGCCATAACAGTACAGCCAGAAATGAGATAGTCCAATGTCTCTAACACCGAACCACACATTCTGCACTGGTCGTTCTCCACCCGTTTCTTTCTTGATGAGCTTTTTATAAGTTCGGGTGTCGACCACCCCGTCCTGAATGGCACACGTGAACCCTTCCGTCTGAGCAAACAGCTCCCAAGCACACAGCCATTTGTTCGACAAATGGCTACCAAAGAAAATTCACGTGTTTACCGTGCATTGCCTTCGACTTCCATTCATCGATTCGCTCTTGGTCCGACTTCACCCCACTCATGAGGATTGAAAGATCGATTCTTCAAGTTAAGTGGAATCAGTCCACAGTCTGCCTTACAGACAGCCGCATGTAAGGGACTCGCCTGCTCCTTGCTGTAAAAACAAGCGCGCAGCGAATTGACTTGGCGATGATGTTGTGCTACCACGTTACGCACGCCCCTAACTCCGATGTGACGAGACAGGTTCATCCGCTCCACGGCAAACTTTGGATGATGTATTCGGAATTTGGACATAGTTGTCCGTATCCGCCGCTGGACGTTTTCCAGATCGGTCTTCGTCCATGGCAATATTCCGAATGCATAAGCCAGTGAAGGAATAGCATTCAACGCGCTTATTTTATTCTTCCCCGAGAGATGCGATTTCAGCACCAGCTTTACACGCCGCAGGAATTCGGACAGCAGAGCATCCTTCAGATCACCAACTCGAGCATCGGTTCCTTGCAGAATTCCCCTTATATGTGGAGGTCACCAATACTATGTCCGGCATGCGGCTCGTGATGACCTTTGCGGATGGCTTGGATTCTACACTTGTCTAATCCAAACTCCATCCGAATATCACGGTTGAACATGTCTATTATTCGCAACAGACTTCTAAGATGATTGTCAGTACCAGCATACAGCTTGATGTCATCTAAGTACATCAAGTGTGTCAGTTCGCACTTAGCACGTAGGCCATACTTTATTGCAAAACCATGCCTTCTAGCTTCATTCAGTAGCCATGAAAGGGGGTTCAATGCCATACAAAACCAAAGGGGACTCAACGAATCCTCCTGGAAGATGCCTCTCCGTATACGGATGGGCTCTGAGGTATTAGCACCCTCAGATGTACGCACCGATAAGGTGGTATGCCACCCTTCCATGACTGTCGCCAAAAACTATTAGTTTCGGATCAATGCGATACAGATGTAGGATATCGATTAGCCAGGTATGCGGAACGCTATCAAAAGCTTTGGCATAATCGATATAGCAACTAAAGAGGTTTCTTTGGCCTCTAGTTGCTTGTCCTACAACTACCGAGTCTATAATGAGTTGCTCTTTGCAACCCCTTGATCCAACTCGGCAGCCCTTCTGCTCTTCGGACAGAATTTTGTTGGTCTCGAGGTGCGCATTGATCTTTCCACTAATAATGGACGTGACGAATTTGTAGAGGGTTGGTAAGCAAGTAATCGGTCTTGTGTCTGCGGGGTCCTGCACCGTGTCCTTCTTGGGAATAAGGTAGGTAATCCCCGCAGTGAGGAAGGGTGGAAATTCCTCCGGCCGACTCATGACCTCATTTATACTACGTGCTAACCGACTGTGTACGCTGGTAAATTTCTTATACCAGAAATTCTGCACCCGATCCAGACCTGGGCCCCACCAGTTCTTCGAGCTGTTTATGGCTCGTCGAACTTCCTCTTCGGTAACATCCACGAAATTCATGCCAGGCGTATTGGCATGGCGGGTGCCTTCGGCGGTGATCCACTTAGCATGCTGGGCGGGTAACCCCCAAAGTCCACCCCAATACTCTTTCGCTTCCGTCACCGAGAACTGTATTGTCTGGACGCTCTGTTGGGATTCGTTGAGAGATCTGACAAAACTCCGCTGGTTCCTCGCGTATGTTGCATTCTGGACACGTCTGGAATGATTTTCACCATACCGTCGTAACCGACTGCATATGACAGAAAGTTTCTGTTTTAGTGTGTCCAGAATTTTAACTACGAGTGTCTCACTGGGGATGGCATAGTTCCAGTAAACACTATGCACTTTATTTCTCACCCGTCTGCTGGCATTGCCAGAGCTGATCTGAATTTTCCATGGTGGATCTCTTTAGTCACTCAAATTAATAACACGAAACCGAATCTTCTGACCGTGCAATCTGATAGCCGCAACTGCACCACAATACACAAGTGATCGTAGTTGCAGCAGCGACATATCAGCACACAGTCGAGATGCAATCTCATCATTGATTTGAGGTAGAATTCCCGGAGTTGCTGGAGATGCATAGAACCTAGGAATACATGGTCTATGCAAAGGATCCATATCCGGGAATTCTATACACGCTCTTTGGAATTCGTCCCGAACCTCAACGGAAATCTCAGCTGGACGGTGGAGAAGAGTGCTTCGGCGAGTACTGAACCTGTCGCCTGCAGTGCGGCGTGGTGTTGATGCCGTCGCCTCTGCCTCCATCGACTCTCGGTCACCAGTTTCCCCGATGACCTCAAGTCGAACACGTTCCCTGATAGTGGCCGGGATTGTGTCGCTGCGAGTAATAAAGCGGTACTGGTCTGCGACTCGCTGCATAGTCACGTGCGCGAATTGTGGGAAACGATCGACGAATCTCTCGTGCAACAAGGGGCGGTAAGATGTTGTACCCGCCCCCGCCGTTATTTCGTAGTAGGAGCGGATGATGAAGAGGTTCATTTCTTCAATCCATTTCATCCGCTGCCTATGCGAACCTGCTGAAGTGATCGCGAAACAGCTGCAGCAGGCAGAGCTGTGCTCCTGGTCGTCGTGGCGGCTAGACGTCGAACCGCGCCACGACTAGCGGTTTCGACGCCGTGCTGTCCATTACGAGAGCCCGAACCAGTCAACAAGTCAGACGACTCTCGCCGATTATCCGTACCGGACCTCAAATTTCTTCTTCTTCTCATTTTTGGTAGTGCATTTTATCCCTAGCTGCCAGGTGTTGGGATAGCTTCCTCAGTGAGACGCTGCGGTGGCGTACAGCCATTCAGACTGAAGCTATCCATCCCTCCTCCTTCCACAACCGGGCTTGGGACCGGCATCGGCGGAGTTCTCATTTTATGTAGACTTTGAAGGGGTGCTCCTCGTACGTGTAAGTGAAAGTACGGTAGTGAAATGTGTTCCTCACGCTATTTTATCAGTAGCTTGTGGCTGATGTTGCAGTGCGATGGTCTCATAGGCAACGGCTTTGCAGTCAGTGATGACGGTCAAATGTCGGTGTCTTATGAGAATATAGTCGGTTTGTGGTTTACTGTTCCCACTAGAAAATGTTGGAAGATGAGACAATCATTTGATGAACCATGTATTCATAATTACAAGATCATGGGTGTCCGCAAAATCGACTATACACTCGCTATCCTACACTCCAAACCATTTTCCCACCAGTTTTCGTCCTGACCTCTGTCCAGTGAGAATGTCAATTTGTTTGGCTTGGACTAATTTATTTACGTCCTGACGCCACTCATGCGCAAGAACTCTTGCTGACTTCTCGACAGGACCGGAGCCTGTCATCCCGCGTCGTCTGAGGTGAACGCCCTAACATTTCTCCGAGGCTTAAGACTCAGCACAATCATTTTGTGTTTAACGACATTGAATGCATTTTCTTGGTGGGCCTCTCATGGGAGTTGGCATAAAGGCAAATCAGGTAAAATCATGACAGCGAACAACTTCGTCACACGCATTTTTCTCGGAGACGGTTATAGCGATTGACACCAAATTTGGTAGAAAGGTGGGAACTGTAAACGCTCACGCATATAGTGAGTTACATCCTCTTACGACGAATTTAAGGGGGGGGGGTTCCCATACATGCAAAAGGGGGTGTACATTTTTTTTTCATCAAATATAGTCATGTTGGGTATCAAATTAAAGGCCTCGATTAGTAATTTTCGAAGCCGGTATTAATTTTGACTTTTGCTGAAAAGGTGGGGAGTGCGGGGGGTTGAAAGTGGTCATTTTTTTAAGGAACCCATTCTCAGGAACTACCCAACCGAAAAATCTGGAAGAAATCAGGAGGCTGCCACTATATGGTGCCTAGGCTCTGAAATACTACTACTATAATTTTTAGTAATTGACAGGAAAACCCCCCTTAAGTTCACCCTAGAAACACAAAATTTTGCAGCAATGTAGGTCATGATCCTGCCAAATTTGGCGAAAATCGCACTATTACTAACAAAGTTATACTAGGTCAAATCTGCGCTCCTCTGCAAATTCAAGACTATGAATGTCAATATCACTTGAAAGTGGCTATTTTCACATAATATATGCATATTTTACGTGCTACATGCTAATGGGACAAATGCACACCCAAATCTCTTTATAAAAGAAATACACAAAACCTTTCATACCTGAAGCGTCTAGCTTCCGGTTTCCCGACTTGTTTTATGTACTTTAGATTGACTTATAGTCTGTCAACAGATGATTATGGGTACTTCTTGTAAACAACACATTGTACAAATCGATGTAGCCGTACCGTTTGATCGAAACATTGTTCAAAACAGTAAGAAATTAGAAATTTACATAGAGCGCTATATACGCTCGATTTAAGGATCGGATTATAGATGAAGATTCTTGCAACCGGTGCTATAGTCCAAAGAGCCCTGTCCGGTAACAGTCTAGCTTAGTGGGCACTGTCTTCTATTTACCATCTCCTCAATTCCTCAGCAATTAAAATCCATCGCGTTACTGCTTAAAGTGTTTGCGGGGATGTACATTCTCGCAAGGTTCCATACACTTTGCATTGAAACGCTGTGATGCGAGCCGTTGGGTCTTGACTTCAGCCCATATCTAGATTGATCGTCACCCGGTTCTGTCGTGAGAGAAGAAGAAACCCATCCTGGCCGAAAACTCAGAGATTGACCTACAAGTCGTACAGTTGTTTTTTGCCCTCTGATCATACTGGTTTCCAAATTTGTAATAGTCAAGTACCTGAACGTGCCCAGTAATTATCATTATGTGTGAAAAGTAAAACAAACATTACAGAAAGAGGCTTGGCCAACGTCACTCCTCCAATTTGTTAAATCTATAAACGTGAAGCCTGTGTATGTGTTACATTCAGAGCACAAAATTTGATAATCGCTATCATCTGATTAAATTGTCTTAATTATAAAAGTATACACAAAAGGGAGCTAATGCAAACAGCATATTATTAATTAAGTTTTTACGCAGGTAGGAAAAATAAACACAGATTACTGTTAGACTAAATTTGGTACTGATTACGAATAGACTGCTTCTGACAACTTCATTTGGTCTGAAAGAAATTCGTCTGAAGAGGCGTTTGTAGATATCAATTAAGACTTTCCTTTCAGTATTCAAGTGTATATTTGTTCGGCAATTTGCCGTCAATGATATCAAAGATAACACCCAGAAAGGCAATTTTCAATTGAAATACTTAAATATTATCCAAAACCGATAAGATCTTCTGTGGTTAAATACGTTTCAATTTCGATGAACCGAGTATTCCAGTTCTGGCAACAAAAATGTGAATACCACAAATACCACGTCGCGTTGAACACTCAAACACTCTGTCAACCCCAATAAAATGTAAATATAGTTGGACTCCTACTCTTTTCTGATTTACTTTCCGATGAGCGGAAACTCCTTATGACTCTCCTTGAAGAGAATCCTTCCCTTCATTGAAAAGGATGCTCCATATTCTTCCAGGCTGCTATAAATTCACGTGTCTCAGAATTTTTTTATCCTTTATTTATGTCTTGAAGTCTTATAGTCAACTTTATGTTGCTACCTTTCGGCTGTTACTATCCGAAAGAAATACTGCAATGGAAATCGATAATCCCATAACCGTCCAATATCCCAGCCAGCATTTTCGACACAGCCCCAACTCAATTGGAACTCATATGAAAAATTCTCGTTGAATGATTCAATCTACCAATTTAATATCTTATGAACCTTTTAGGTATATTACGACAATCGTATATGGTACAGTCGGAGCGCGGTATAGACACAACCCTTTAGGAGCTCGTCGACACTTCCAATTGAAGATTACCATAAAATGCCTCAATCTGCTACATCTGTCGACTGAAGTATGCTCTAGCTCGCTAGCTAAAATGATTCTTTTTCTTCGGCGGAGCCGGAAATTTTAGCCCCTGCCGGTCAGAAGGATCGATAGCCACATTGATATGTCGATATTGAGGAAATGACACAATGTTCTTATGAATTTCGATAACCCGCAGATAAGCAGCGTATATGAAACGATATGCTGATAAATGGGTGATTTATATGCCATTTATTTGCTCTAATTGTCAGTACAATGACACTTGTTAAAGATTTTAGTCACTCTTCGATTAGTATTCATTTCTGGGATTTCGATAAGTGTAGAAATTGGTGAGCGGATATAGGTTACAAGCGTCACGCCTTCTGTAAATGGAATGAATACTCGAAACTAATCTACTAAAGGTAAATATAGTCTGGGAATTAGTATTGCGTAAAACTTATTACTAATATTATCGGATTATTTCGACTGATTTGGTTTGAGCTGACTGGTTCGGAGATATTACTGCTACGCAAACCGCATAGATCTGATTATCAAGCAAGCAGATATCCCTTGATTTAATAATCAAAGCAATCAGAACGTGTCACTTCTTATAATCACTTCCGCGTAACTAGTAGTAGTCATGTTTCCCTAGAAAATTGATTAAGAGTCAAATTGCAAAAACGATAAGCGCTGTTCTTACTTATTTTTAAATCGATAGTAGTACCATATCCTGTTTAACACTTTAAAGAAGGTGAATGATATATCAAACTGTACTTATACCCAATTAAGATTCTTTCGGGTAGTGAACGATAGCTCCTTATTCTCATTATTATTAGTGGACCAGTGCTATAAACAGTTTCGGCTAGCATAGTGAATTAGCAATTATCCTTCATCGGGTTTCAACTTGAGTATTCCTTTTGTAAAATGTAACTTAGGATCTGCCAGCTCCATATCCAGTTCAAAGAAGAAAAGGAAAATCATGTCAGTATGAATGGCAAAGGAACGTCTAATTGTTCCAAGAAGGACACAGACGCATGCATAGTCGCTTCCAGGTCCAGGGTCCCCAACAATTAAATCACTATTATTGTTGATAAGGATCTGAAATTGAGTAACAGCTGTTTCAGTGAAAAGATTTTTTCAGGCTTGGTGATTTCTCCGAAATTGAGGAAAACGTTAATCGAAACTTTCCATATGTGTCAAATAGCTTTCGAGGATGAATGTTTGAATTGTTCAAAGTGTCAGGACTCTGAATTAAAAGATTCAAAAAAGTCCGAATATCAACCGCAGACGATAATTGTTCAGGATACCCAGCAGTTTCAACTGACCATGGTCATGTTGTCAAAGTAAATGACTTTGATCGTTCGAATCGAAGGAAGTTAAAGAGATTCTATGGCGGGAGATTAGATGATTCTATGGTGCTCTGATGAATGCACTGGGAACTTCTTCCTAGTCATAAGGGTAGGACGAAGTTTCCAGTGCAGTCATCAGAGCTAACTAATGTGCCAAAAGTAAAACCATGGGGATAGTGACAGGATATGATGTTAACGTCCACTATATATGCTGGGGAAGTTCCATAATCAACGCGAGAGGATCGAGACTACTCTCAATTTGGGTAATGAACTCACTTTTTTCAACTTGATCAGGCAATAGGTCATCGACATTGCGGCTCTTGTCGAAGAGTGGATAGTATCAAACGACATAACGCTTCCAGATCACAGGCGTATTGATTTTATAATGCGCATAGATCGACCGTCACCCATTTCATTTCGAAATCCACGTAAGACAGATTGGGCGACGTACAAAACAAAACTGACCGCCCGAGCTACGATCCCTAAGAAACATATCAAATCCGTTGGGGGAATTGAGAAAACAACCCAGATGATCACAACTAGCACGAGAGAAAATTTCGAAGATAGCTGTCCGCTTAAGACCCCAAAGACGGGCAAAAGACCGTGGCGGAACTCGGATTTGAAGAAACAGAGGAGAACGACAAGAGTGCTCCTCAACCGAACTCTAAAGTTTGATACAGCCGCTGGAAACGGTACAAAGAGCCCCAAAAGGTCTAAAGAAGAGCATGAGGTCGGCTAAAAGATCATCATGGGGACTCTTTTGCGAAGAGACTCTCCTGAGGCAACTTCAAAGCTGAAGCGGATCCTTGTCAAAGCCAGCAGCTGGGTTATCTACGGTTACAGAGCAGGAGGCACACAAAAGCGATGAAGAAACGGTAAACTATTTGCTTGGAAGTGCACTTCTCAGGCAACATACAAAATCTCATCCCGGAGCCGATAGGTGCCGTCAACCGAAAGGTTGGACTCTGGCATATAAAGTAGTACCATTTGAACGAATCAAATGGGCATTTAACTCGTTCCATAGATACAAGTCTGTGGCATTATTCCTGCTATAGCAATAGAGCAGAGCAGCATCACAGTGACAGAGCAATTTAGCTTCCTTTCTGCTAAAAGGACTGGAAAGGATTCATAAGGGATATATAGGTGGCCACTTCAGTATACGCAACATGTCTACCAGAAAGGCAAACAACGGAGACAGTACTCCATGAGCTAACGGCAAAAATTTAGAAGGCGATGTCCGATAAAAAATACGCCTTAGATGCATTCATAGACATCAAGCACCTTAAATGATACCTCATTCGCGGCGATTTGTAATGCAGCAAGGCAGCATGGAATCGATCCGCTATTAATCAGTTGATTCTTCACATGCTAGAGTGGAGAATGACCCACACATTAATAATAATCGTTGGGGCAACAATCCAATTCGATCAGGTCCTTGAAGCGTGTCAGAGCACTTCATTCAAGACCGTAACGGTACACTACAGGATTACAGCACCCTATAGGAGGCAATGTAGTCAACATTGCGCTCGCCCGAGATTATTGTCCTGGTTTGACTCAGGTACTCATTCACTGCTGAGTCGACTGGTATCCGACGTCAAATCACGATACAATTCCCACTGCCACCAGTGGGATTTGAACCGCGACGTCCCGTATGACAGCCCTGTGCTCTAACCACAAAAATTGCAGTAATATAGGTTTTAATGCAAAGTATCATAGTGGAAAGTTTAGTGAAAATCCTACTATTATTAACAAAGTTGTAGTAGGTCAAAGTTGCCTCTTTCGCGTCATATTACTACCAACTATGAGATAAAATGTGAGTACTATATCAAATTGAATATCTACGTATATACACTACGAGCTATGTATAAGTGGAATCATCGGCCAAATACTTTTACAAGAAAGGTACACGAAACTAAAGCGTCGAGCTTCCGTTTTTCAACTTGTTTTTTTTTCTAGTTTCGTTTTTGTTTTAACTCACGTGTTCACTTCCGTCTGAACCCTTTAGTGGACCGTCAATATTTGTGGGCGGACCTTCGTGGTAAATTTCGCCAAAGTCTGTATGGCCCATGGCAAAATGTATTACTACATCTCCGATTGTTACAAACTCTTCAAGCAGTGACAAGGTAGTTCTTAGCTACAGACACATGTAGATGTTAAATAGAAAACAGCGCAAATCTAGAGTAGAGCCCACTGGGGCAGACTATTATCGGACAGGACTTGGGACTAAACTGCAGTTTGTAAGGATGCATAAGCATAAATAGTCGAGGGTCTTTAGTGCTTTATGTAAATATGACGGGATTAATCACGTCGCTGAAATTATAACTACTTTAATCTTCTATAGACTCGTACTTCGTATCGTCCGCCAAGTGACCGTAGTTCCGGATCTGTACTTGTTGTTTTTCAACAGAGTTCATTTGCGGAGAATACTTATAATGGGGATGATAATTTACCAATAAATTATAATTCAACGTAAGATTTTGGTAGAAAATCTTGCAGGCGGAACTACGATGGCTAGTGTCGTCGGTACTTCTCAGCTCTTCAACACGTAGGTATTATGTGCTGGTTGGTCTCCTCTTCACAATTACATAATCTACAACTAGAGTAATTGAGGAGTTATGAAGGATGTACTTTTTATATTTGTTTGTTGGGAGCGAAACATCCTGAAGTGAGGCTACTGCCTCGTAAAATAATAAAAGCTGTCGAGGCTGTAGGCTGTCGAGGTATTTCGTCATACAGTTACTATACTATTATACAGCTTCTGGAGCCTTTTGCTTCTGAGCTATGAATCTATGAACGTCAAGATGTTGGCGCAGAGAGCGTGGAAAGACAAGTCGACACTTGTTGAAAGGCAAGAGGCCCCCTGTTCCTTGGGGATGTTATCTCTTTGGTGAAAACTATGACAGTAACACATCGATGTACTTTTGGCAGTGCAGTTCTAAGATGCGCTTGTCTGTGAACCACCTCCTTTCTCAATTTTTCGGTTCTTGTTGAGTCGAAACATACAGAACGGTAAAGTCTTCTAACGCATTCACTTCAAGATGTTGAATGTGAAGACGAATAACCGTGGCCGCCGCAAAGTAACCTCAGCTAAGAATCTGTCAGCAAAAATGTTATCAACGGCAGTAATCATGTTGTTAGTTGACAAAGTAAACTTTAGTTTTGGGATCTTTGACCTAGTACTGGGAAGCAATTCAATCGAACCCTTGGCATGAATTGGGTCGACATCTCCAGTTACTAAACTTCTCCTGACAATTGGGTTTATAGAGTGCCTTATAAGTGGAGTATTCGAGTTGCTCCTTCGGTCCGTCCTATTTGTTAATGACTCCATACTGAGCTCAAGTGAAACTTGTCGGAAGATTTGATCCCTAGTTGCAAGGCTAACTCGATTATTTTTCACCACCACTCTCAGCCGTGTCCCTTGCAGAATTCCGTGATATTTTAATGGGCACAGACGACAAATTCACTTAGTTGATTCGTCCAAACCATACGTCGCCTAGGCTTTTCATCCGTGATGATTGCCGACATAGCGACCAAAGCGACCAAGGTCAAGGAAGGATATTATTGAGCGTCTCTCAATCATATCTGGTACTGTCTTTGTTTGTCTGAGGTCTTCTGTAACCTTATTAGAAAATATATTAGCGCCTCCATTTTCTTCGCACGGGTAATAGATAAGCAGTCAACTTTGCAACAAAATCCCATCGCTGCAATACACTATGGTTACCTCCAGAGGTAGGGAAGGTATTTGGAGGAGTGCGGCTTAAATACAGTGCAACATCAACTCAATTGGTTGCATTTAGCGTTCACCCTGGATTACAGATTTTTCTAAGGAGATTTACTTCTGCACAGCTGGGTCGACTGGTATCCGACGTCAAATCGCGATACAAATTCCACTACAACCAGTGAGTTTTGAACAGCGACCTTCCGTACGATAGCCTTGTGCTTTAACCACTCAGCTCTCCAGACACACATTGATCGGGCAGAAGTCTATTGAGGCAGGATGTCTTAGAGGTTGTCCACAGGAAGAGGTTCTCTCTTCTCTGTTATGGACACCTTGCTATGGCTCTTGGAAGACCCAAAGTTCTTCGCACAAGCATTTGCGGACAATCTAGCCTAATAATTATAGGCAAGTTTGCATATGTGACCGCTTGAATGCAACACTGAATCTAATTGACTGTTGGCACCTCCATAATGAACTCACTAGGAACGTCGGGTGGGGCAGCAACACGCTACCCACCTTAACAGAGCAAAAATCTAGCTGGAGCTAGCAGCCAAATATTTAGGAGTACATTTCGACTCCAAGTTAACGTGGAAGCACCATATCTAGGAACAATACCAGAAATTATCCAAATTGTTCTTGTGCTGCAGGACTGCGATAGGTAAGACTTGGGGACTTTCACCAAACGCCAATATTCTGGATCCACAATGGTGGGAAATATGGCAAGCTGGAACTAAATGCTGCACCACGATAACGCCCCGGTGTATTCTTCGCTCCCCATTTGCTAATTTTGCTGAAAAAGTGCAAAATGCAGTGACAGCCGTTTCCCAGCCTCTCTACACATCAGATCAGCCCCAATTGACTTCTTTCTTCTTCCAAAAGTGAAAATGCTCATGAAAAAATTGAGGCCACTAAAAAATTATTGCAAAAACTGGAGAACATTCCAGAACAAAGACCTTCCTGCAGTCGAAATGTCTCCAACCAAAATATAGTACTTTGAAAGGAATAGAGTTTTGTAGTAATTTGTAGATTATTAAAAATCGATTTATATAAACTTCCGGAACTTTTTGATTAGCACTCAAATCGTCATTAACTTTCAAATAGTAATCGCAAATCTCATTTCTTCGTGATCGCAAAGTATAGCGAAGTATGCAGCTTTACTGAAAAGAATTCGTCATTGCGCTGGCCAAGGAAGCAGAAAGTAATAATTTCAGGCGAAGTTGGTTGTAAAGAACTGTTAGCTGGCTGTCAACCGTGTGATGCATCGATTAAGGAAGTCATCGAGAGGCTAAACATTCCCAATTATAAACAAATGTTTATACACATATGTCTCCTGTTCAATCTTTTGTGAAATATATGGTATCCGCATAAAACCTTATTAAAATCAGTTCACCATCTGCGTGTCTGGTCGTCTGCCAAACACACTTTTCTTGGGAACGGTTAAACCAAATTCCGAGGGAAGATTGGAACTGCGAATTCCCATGCATGCAGTAACACCATTTTAGAGTGATTTAAAAAGTCTACATTTTTTTTATAAAATATGGCCACGTGGGTGTTAGTTTCGACGGCGATTGTAAATGGGGGGAGTGTTGGGACTAGAAATTGATCACTTCTTTCAGTGACCCATTCTCAGATAATACCAAACCATGATGCAGCCACTGTACGATATCCTATGCCTAGAAATGCCCTTCATATCGATATCCGAGAAAGTTTCGCCTCTTGTGGATGAAATCGCTAGTCACGGTAACCTACGGATACGGAATTCTCTTCAATTAGAAGATAAATCATCTCGGCCGTGCGGAATTCTAAGAATATGGGATCTTTCCCAGAGAGCGGGAAGAGGATGATATTATCATCACCATCAACTACGCAACAACCAACTTGATGAGCATAGAGTTCATGGTAGGTCTCTCGATGTGGCCGCGTTCTTTGAGATTACAGCAATGTCAGGTATACAGCATTCTTCCGTCCAATTACTAACTTATATTTATCGTTGAACCAGTCGTACCCACTTTTAGGCTAGGGCCAAGTATGTTCGTGACCGCACCAATGGTTTTGAAGATAATTTGTCGATCCTTCATCTCCAGATCCTCCGTTAGCTGCAGGCATCCATTTCTCCTTTATTGGTGTTATGGGGACTCTATTATGGATGACGTAGTGTTGTTATTCGAGCTCACAGCACCATGCCAATGAGATAATAATCCGGGACTATATTGGCCCTCTATATGTTCTGACATTCGTCAAGGCTGAAAAGTTGAAGGATTCGATTAGCATTAGTACTTGATCTATTAGGTTGAAAGAAGTCCCGTCTGGAAAAAACCATATTTGTCTGTGGACCGCTTTCCGCGCAAACTAGACACTTTAAACAACAATTGCATTTGACACTGCTAGTTGAATAATCCGCAGTCTATTTTCATCTACTGTTTTAACGTATCGCCTGAATACAAGCTCCGTTGTCGCTCCTTTGATGGCTCCGTAAACTTTGCTTCCCGGGTAGGGTAGTCAACCTTACTCAACCCCCAACTTGGAGGACCAGTTGGTAGAATTTGTATCGTTCATTCTTCTCCGTCTACAGTTTCTTATTAGGGAAGAACTCTCAGCGATCAACACGTGGAGGTGGAGATAATGATGATGTTCCTGGGGGTTTAACGGTAGTATCGGTCGTCGTAGAGCTGTTGGTGTTGGTTTAGCAGGCGTTTTCCAGGTTATATGCACCATCATATATCAATTGACATTTCGCCCACTATACTATCCTTTGACCTCACTGATGATCTAAGGATTTTTAAAGGGGACATTAATAGCTAAAATTATCTTGGTACGCGTTAAAAACACCTGGAAAGCTTAGTCGGCAGAGAGCAGGCTGGTTCTTGCTCCGGATTCTCCTACTCTGACCACATCAACATCCTCCGGATAATTTTGGAGCAGTATGCAGAAATCAGATTACTGCTTGATCTGCTCTTCATCGATTTCTAAAAGGGCTTTTGTTACCAACAATAGCAAGTTCATCGGGAATGCTGTATGCGGCAGAAGCATTTCGAGGAAATTAATAGGTATTATCAGAGTAATATATGTTGCTGCAAAATCTCACGTGTTGCATCGAGATAAAATTTCTGAGCCAATATCGACAAGGTTGCATTCTCTCGCCGATATTATTCCTTTTTTTATCTATGACCAAGTAGCTCTGGATTTGGAGACCGAGACAACCTTAGTGAACATAAAAACCTACAAATTCAAAGATCTCCGTCTGATGGGCCTTCGCATTTTCGCTATCTGCATCATCTTTCGAAATATATAGCGCGTTAATCAATTATCTATTTTGGTAGCTCTGTCTCTGCTGACGACGGCAGCCACCGAAGGGCTACATCGGCATACGGAAGTGGCAATGAATAAAGCACACTGCTGCAATAGAATCAACTAGCCTAGAGTGGACGATAAGTTGGTCGCCCTAGAAGCACATGGCGCAACTGGGTGCATCCACTGGTATGAATGTCAAGCATCCACTTCACATAGTCCGATACTTCTATTTTGTGGGGAGCTTTCTTTGGAAAACATGTCAAAGAGAAATGAAACGGTGTTGAACATTATATTCGAGTTCTTCTCGCGGAGAAGATTGATAGAGAGTTTTTTGAACTAACACCTTCCTAGACAGTTTCATTCATTAATTGTAATGTCCTGCCCGTTCGGGTTAATTTTATATCTTTAACCCCTCTATTTGATAATAGTAAGGGCACATTTTTATTGTGAAAACTAGGTCTTTTGCTCCATCATATGTACAGAATTCGATGGAATCAAAGGTATCATCAAACTATTAAAGGTTTTTCTTTAAATTCTATCAACTCTTGTCAACATTTAAACATTCTTAAATACACTATCCTTTCAGAATCTGTCTATGTAAGTATATATGGTAAATATTGTCTTTTCCATCATTTAACTTGGCATGCATTAAAGATATTATGAGGTAAAAACACATTACCCTCAGCATAGAGCTCTCCACGCTCCGACGTGCATACATTTATGGCCAACGAAGTGAAAATTATGTCATAAAAATATATTCATAGCTTCTAGAATATCACTCACGTTTCATAAAAGTTAAATTCTCGCTTGAGTCCCCCGTTTTCCACATGAGTGCGTGAATCGATATTCATTGTGATATGCATTCGAAAGCACATACTAATCCCGGGGTGAAAAATTCATGCAGATAACATACTCTCATACATCATCTAACACTCCTGGAGATTTAAGTAAACTCGAAAACATCATATTCAGTCGTATTCCATCCGTTCCCAATGCTATCCTGGAAATGAATCTTTTTCAAATGCGAAAATTATTTGGTTTTGAATCCTCAAGCGAGTCTAAAATGAGAAAAAATCTAGCTAGGACGCAAAAAAAACTCCTCTTACTGCTCCATGCATACACATTCATATTATAATGTCTGCACGATGTCAACGTCCTTAAGTGACCTGTTACAAATCGGAGAAGCTGTGCTAAAGAATGAGCCACTCCAGCCAGCGTAGGCGGACGTGAATAAAATGTACGTTACATCCCTTCAGCCGGGCGATGTATAAGTCCTAGACGTGCAATGCGATGGACATATTCCCTTGACCGTGTTTAATCCTTCCATTTTTCAAGTTAAGTATTCATTAACAGGCTTGACATGCTGTCATGAAAACACTACACGAAGCGACGGTGACCTTTCGTGACTAGAGTAATCATTGAAACCACTATATCAGCCAACCGGGGAGAAACCGTTGAGATAAATAGATCTGTTAATGAAAATGTGGTAGCACTATTCAGAATACAGAAGAGATTATTACAATGATTTGAAAAATTAAAGATGTTTTTCACATTGGTGCAAGAATGTCGATATAGTCACCTTCACTTTTGCTTGGCTTAGAATGCTGATCTCGTCACACATCACTCCAATGATTTAGTGCGTGTATTGACGCAAAATTTAACCCAACTTTAGAAAAGATTTTTCCAACTTTACACTAGACGCTGAACTAGGTGAGAACTGGCATCCTTTCACAGTAGACTGTAAGCACTTCCTGCACTGTTCCTTTGTTCTCGCAAAATATAATACCTCCTTAGTACACTGAAGTTTACAATAGCTCTTAATATTCAACATAACATCCTATGCTCATAGCTCTGCCAGTTGATTCATGACCTTAATTGCCGCACTTTCTACAGGAATCGGCCATTCATAGAGAAGGGGCAAATGAACTGCTTCCGAGCTAGTTGCTCATTTAAAAGATTAAAGTGTCCATTAAGTTTCGCCCTAATTTTTATGCAGTGATGGAAATTTACAGGTGCGGCGTGGAAGCAAAAAAAGTTTTTAAGTTAAATTGGGTTCGGTGTGTGTTTTAGCCTTGAGGTACATATTTAGGTAAACAAAAGGCACCTTTAGAAGGTGCTTTTGTCACGACATGTTGGCGGCTACGCAAATCTCAGTAGTTGGGTTATCAGTTTTTAAAAATGTACCGAATATAGTTCAAGCCAAGTTTATCATCATCATTAAGTTAATGACTCTCATAAGCCTTATATACAAAGGAAAAGCTCGACTCAAGGACACTAATGCGCGCAAATGCTCATGTCCGTACAAGCGTTAATGCATGGAGTATAACGCTCAGTAGAATGGTTAATTGTAGAAGATTGTTTATGAAAAATCTAAGTTGCTGATGAGATCTGCAATTGAGAAGCTCTTAAACGTGGTTGCCAACTTTGGGTTCCCTCAGTCATTATAATTCCTGATAACATTCAACTGTTGCGTTTCCTGAAAAAGATACAATCTATTTAGTTTTGCGGATACAGGGAGATATACTAGCTTACTTGGTCCACATATCTACATTTCATTTCCAGTTAAAATAAGGTAGCTCTCCAATCCATTATTTGCCAGCATGTTTTGGTTAGCCTCGTCATTTACGCTGCGATTTATAGGAAATAGCAACTTATACTTTTTGTAGTGCTGTCTGCTACGCCGGCTCAATTGTCCCACAACTCCGTAAAGATCTTTCTCAGTAATTCCTCCTTATGTATGCCTGCTGAGGGATACTTAAAGGAAATCAATTTAGGATCTCTCTAAAATGCAAATCTAAGATATATTTCACGGTTTTCAGTAGAAAAAAGTTGAGACTCATAGGTTGAAGTCCTTCACATTTGGAACTCTTTAAAAACGACTCAGATTTCGGTTCCTGGAGCAGAATCTTACCTTGCCTTGCCGTGTCACTGATGTTTTCG